>NC_050483.2:29428126-30837126 GCF_012460135.2 Molothrus ater
TGTGATTTCTGAAGCACTGAGACAGCACCAGAGCCCTGCTGCAGCTGATTTTAGACAAAACAGGTTGAACCCTGTGGCCAGTGTGTAGTTTGGTGCAAGGTGCCAAATACTTCAAGGATTGAATCTGCCTACCTAAAATTGCAATGAGGACATTTTTGCCTTGGGCAAAACAGGGATAGGAGCTCATACCCAACTAGGGCAATCTAATGATTTGTCTACCACTCTGCCAAACAGGCATTCATTAGAAAAATCAGATAAATAAAGACTCACTTAGATCCAATGGCTTGCTCTGCTGAAGATACCTTAATGCTTTTTGCAGAAGTCCCCTACACAAAATTATTTAGAAATTATTTCCTATCTGCAGCCTGCTTCATCTTTGAACTCCAGCTGACATCATCCCAATGGCACAAAACTTTAGGGCTCTGATGTATAAGAAAGGATCTTTACATTACAACATCTTACAGCCAGTCTTGTGGGTTTACCTGGAATCCTGCATGTGATTCCCAGTACTACACATGGTAAACATTCTTACTACACAGAGACCTCTGTGTGTGCATTCATTCAGATTCACCCTCTGTGCCCACACTGGGGCTCTCACCAACCTGTGTGTGTGCGCGCGCGCGCGCGTGTGTGTGGTTTCTCATCATGTGTGTGTTTTCACTGAAAGAATGAGGACGTGAGGAAGAATGGGCCTTTCCATTCCTAGGAAGGCACCAAACCATCATGTTGTGTATGAATCTGGAAAAAAGAAGTGCTCCCATTTGGAGGAGAATTTAGGTGCTGAGAAGAGAATGACCTCTTCATGCTGACACAATTTAATTTATCTATTTACAGGATATTACCCATTAAACCACTTGCAGCATGGCCAAGGTTAGGCTATATAAGGCCTAATTGCACTCTGTTATGAAACTTGGTAGAAAAACCCTTCACACCTTTAGACTTTTTTTTTCAGGTTTATCAGGTATCATATGTCCTTACATTACCTTGGGAGGTATGTTTTTCAAGGTCTTTTGCAGAGTTCAGTCCCTTTGGTAAAAC
Source organism: Molothrus ater (assembly GCF_012460135.2). Classification (NCBI taxonomy): domain Eukaryota; kingdom Metazoa; phylum Chordata; class Aves; order Passeriformes; family Icteridae; genus Molothrus; species Molothrus ater. Next base: position 29,429,165 of record NC_050483.2, read on the forward strand.
ATTAGAAGAGCTTTCTCACACCCTACAGGATTAGACCCCAGACAGAAGTGGTCAGTCTGGTCTTCCATGAAGCACTCTCTTGTGCTGCAGGGGCTGGCAGAAGACTTGTCAGAGATCATAACAGAGTGGGTCACACAGTGGGTCACACAGAGCCAGTATGCGTGAGAGAACAGCACAAAAACTGCCATCAGGTAGGACCCATATAACAAAGGGAAATGGGGCAAGTCGCAGCCTCAAGGCACTTCCAGAAGGAGGTGAGGTGATGCCTGCTGGTGGCATTGCTTTTTATATAGGAGGTCTTAAAATTACTTATTTTAAAAGTGTCATTTTTGATAATTTATAGCCAGCAGGTTCTATTGCCACAGAGGAGCCTCATCATTGCACTTTAGATGTTATTAAAATTTGCCACTACAGTTCTAGGGAGAGTCCTTGGGCTATTTGCTTTATAGCTGGATTTTGGAGCCAAAATACTTACTGTAACCTGAGATTTAAAGATTTTGCATGTTATTAAGAAAGCAAGCTGCAGCCTGCCCTCTTCCCCATCCTTTCTTCAGGGTGGCTAAAGTACTGCAAATACGACACATGCACACTGCCTTTTAGCTGACTTCACAAAAAAGTGTCTACAATAGTGTAATTTTTATGTCAGTAACACATGTGAAAAGAATGTGTGAAGTCCATGAAAGTATGTAAAGACTCATGCTAGTTCTGTGTTTAATGATAGTGAGATACGAGGCTGCCATATCACACTGAGGTGTGCAGAGTTCTGGCTCTCTGAGCCAGCATTTAAGAAGAAGGCTGAGAAGCATTTGCCTCCTCTGTGCCATTTGTGTTGTCAGGAATGTGCTAAAACCAAATCCCTGTATACTGGTAGTGATAACTGCAATAGTCCCAGTCTCACAGGAGTAAGATGAAGGCATTCTGCTTTTTGTGGTCCCTGATAATGTGGAAGTCTGTTATGGATGGCTTGGATTTTTCTCAGGGACATAATTGGGAAGAGCCAGCTGATACCTACGTGTGAACTTCCATGTACATTAAAACATTGAGAATTCTTTTGATTTACCTTAGATTTGAATTTTCCGGGGAGGAAAAGAATAAAAGGTCCTGATATAATTTTATTTTTAATGTTTAAGTGCAGTGTTTCAAGAAGTATTTTTCCCTGTAAGATAGTGACTAACTCTCAGGTAGAGAGTGCTTCAGTTTAGAGTATCTTTTCTTGAAATCAATGCTTTTCCTCTGCCCTTACCATCCTCCTCTGTAACCCCAGAAAATGAAGGCTGGTACATTCCTGAAGGCTGCTCCAAAATAAACATCCATCAATTGCCAACTTCTGCCTCAGCTGCATTAATGAACCCCTTTAAACCACTAGTGCAATGCAGTAGGTGCTTATAAGAACGATATTCATCCCCCCATGGTCTGTGCTCCAGATACAGGGTTGGTTGTGAAGCAGGCAAGTTTCCAAAGCTGGGATGGCATTCCTGTTACCACTTTCCATGCCAGCTGTCTCAAGGAGTTGTTACAAGAGGTGCTAATCAGGTGCTTGAGAACAGCATTCTGTCCCTCCTTCTCCTGCCAGGCTCTGGACATTGCTCCCAGGGAGGAAAATGCTATTAGAGTATTAGGTCATCTTGGTGCTTCCTGTTTTCTTGACTGATTCTCCTGTAGCTTGCTGTGCTGATTCTCAGGTCCCAGTGCACTGGGGTTATGGCTGTGTACAAAATAAAAGCAGAGAAATGAGACGCTGCATCACAAAAGCGTATGACTGGACATTTTGTTTTGCAAGGCTGGTGAGACAATATGAATCATACTGTTTCTCCCACACAGAAATCCCCTTCTGCTATAGTTACGCCTTGCATACCTAATAGCTTAGTAAATAGCATAAAGAAACTTCTCTGCAAAGCTGGGGAAAACTGTTATCTCCCAAGTGGCCAAATGCCACCCTCCTCAGCTTTGGTCTAATACTGGCATCTCAAGATATTGACACTGTGATAATTATTATGAGAAGTGTCAGTGGAAAACGACTGGATGCAAAAAATGCAATTACCTCTCCCTTAGACAGCCAAGAATAACTGGAATGTCCTTTAATATTTGGTTACTCCACATGCTTACATGTGAACCTTGCTGGGAGAATGACAGCAGCATAACAAAAGCAGAAGAGCCTGTGGGATTATTCAAACCCCCCTGCTGCTCCTTATGGGCTTGTTTGATCAGAGGGGCTCAGCGCAGCTCCACTGTGGCTCATGCCTGACATTCACATCTGTCTTTGCAGGTGAGTGAAGGCTTTCTGAAGCAGCCCAGGCACTGGGAGGCTCAGAATCCTATGTCCCCAGAGTAGGTTCAAGGCATGCAAAACGAGCACCATTTTGTTTATTGCCTGGTGGAGACTTTCCAGAGTCCACATGCCATTGTTCACATGTGAAACCCTGCCATGGGTCATCACTTTGGGCAAATGCCTGGCAGGGACTGGGACAGTGGAACTGAGGAGGAGTCAGTGGTGTCAGATGGGTGGGCAGCCAGGAGCTGCCAGCCACTTTGTCCTTGACTCATATGCACGTGTTACAGTATGCAGCAGATGTTTCAGGTGCTGATCAACAGTGCAATATGGGATAAAGAAGGAAATTCTGGCAGCATATGGAGAGATTTAGGCTGTGAGGAGGTGGGAAGAGCTGTCTCAGGAAGATGTCTTGAAAGCAAGCTACTACAATGGGAAACTGCCACCCTTTCTCTTGTGTGTCTGGGAATACAGGGGCTGTGAGTCCTGTAGTTCAAGTTTACAAGTTTAAAACACTGAATTCAATGCATTTTCATAGGGCAAGTCTTGCCCAGCAACTTGCAGGATGGTTTAACTGGGCCCAAAGCACTTGTGAAGAACAGGAGGAGTATTTCCAGCAGCTCCTTGAAGGCAGAGAAAGCAGCAAGGTTGGTGTGGCCACAGCCTCAGGTACTGAACATGCTGGGGGCACATAGGGATGTGTCGGAAGTGTGGCTGGTGGGGATGCTGGACACGTCTGCCCAGACTCTGTGAATTTCCTTTCTCTGGCCCCTGGTACCGGCTCTGTTCAGCCATTGCCATCCTGGCTCGCTGTCCCTGAGCTGCAGGCCCTGCTGCCAGCGCCCCCCATCCCGCCCTGGCAGTGCCCCCCACCTGGTGCCCAGCGCTGCAGCAGCGCACCCAGCCCTGCCGTTTGTTTTGGAGGCCCAGAGCAATTCCCTCGGCCTCACGCCCCTCTGTTTACACGCGCCCCTCTGTTTACAGTATCGCAGCCGCTTCCAGCCTGCGATAGCGCCGTGGCCGCCAGGTGACCCTGGCTTAGTGTAAATATTTTGCTTTCACTGGAAGGAAATGTGACATACATTTGGGGTGGAAGTTATCCAGAGGCTGTGGCCTCGGGAGCCGAACTGCTGGGAAGCCCCTGCCACAGTGCTCTCAAGGTACAGCACTATCAAACACATTAGGGGACTGGGCACCAGCAAAGGGCCAAAGATTTGCTTCTCAGTGCCACAGCAGGGGCAGCTGGGGCTCAGTGAGAGTGAGGGTGTCCATGCTGCCCAGGCACGGCAAAGTAAGGCACAGCATGGCCTGCCTGCCCTGGCACACCTCCCCCTGGGCAGCTGAGCCCTGGGATGAAAGAAGGTCATGGCAGAGAGAGATGAGCAGAGGTGCTTTCCAAACATCCATGTGAGTTTGGAGCAAAAATAAAAAAAAAAATCACTGCATGATGATTTGTGTTTCTTAAACCATGTGGCCATATAAGCAGCCTTGGGTAATGTGGCAGGTCCCAGTCTCCTGCTAATGGGCTTTGTCCTGCACTGAGGATAGTCTGGTTTAAGGCCTGGATGGGTTTTAAAAGCTGCCTCCAGCTGAGGGGTGTTGGTTGTTGGTGACACTTGTGATTGCCTGCCTCAGCCTGTCTGTAGATATGCTTAAAAAGGAATAGTAATACAATGCTTAAAGGCATATTGTACCAAGTAGCTAGTGTCACATTTTACATCTGATAAATATTAATTATTGGTATTTCAAAGTACAAAAGGTGCTGGGAACTCATGCATTGGCTGGAGAGAAATAGATCTCCCATATTTAACCATGCTGAATTTGACTTGGCATAGCTGTTACCCTGGAGTGGTGTCTGCTTGTTTGGCATCCCTCCCTGTCATACCGAGGTGCCGACTTCCCACAGGACAGCCCCACAGGGAATCAAAGAGCCAGATTATCCAGATTGGGCAAGCTGCGCCAAGTCAAGGGTTTGGTTTTGGTAAGTATCCAGAAATTAAGGCTCTAACTTGTTGAAGTTTTAGGCCTTGCCTAGGCCCCGTCCTTATCAACTGCTGTGAGCTTAATTACCAACCTTTGTTTCTCCAGACAGTCAAATATGTTACGGAGAAAATGCATGTGCATTCGATTCACTCGTGAAAGGCTTGGCAGTAGATAATTTAAAATCAAATTACAGTCTGCTGTTTAAACAAACCCAGAAAGTTCCATTTCACAGGACAATGTTCCTCATGCACTAAAATAAAAGCTGATACAACTGCATGGTAATGCTCAGCCAGATCACAAAAATGTAGGGAGGTTAATTGACTTTTTAGGAAGATCCCCACTGAATATTAAACAGACCCTGACATTCCTAGCACCGCAGCCTGAGATCAGCATTTCATTGCCTACTACGTGCAGAGACATTTAAACAGCTCTTGCAGCAGCCACTGACACCATCATACTGAATCCTGCCTGGGAGATCTTAGAAATGAGTCACAAATGGGAATGATCCTGTTCCCTAGAACACACTGCCAGTGTGCTTAGCTGAACAGCAGTGGAGAAGGAAGGAAATGTAATAAAAATTTTCGGAAATGGAAATTTTTATTGCATCATTTCATAATTAGAAATGAACACATGCATATACTCACATGTGTATGTTTGCATACAACTACATATACATGCAGGCCAAAGAAAGCACTAGGAAGCTGTTGCAACCAAAGCATGTGCCACACAATCCTAAGTAGGACGTTCTGTTCATAGTAGAACATAATGTAGCTCATGGAAGCTCAAGGATGAAGCAATAAAAGTTGTGTACTAGCCAGTTCAAGGTTACACAAAAACATTAAGCTCCTTCTTGTTTAGAAGACACTGAAATGTGATACATGAACAAAAAAAGAAGTAATATCTTTAAATCTTAAAAAAGAATAGCTGTTTTACTCTGTAGGGATCTATGGGATCCTCTACTCTGAGGAAAAAAAAAAAGATCTTTTTCCCATCTGGAAGGAGGGATTAGTTTTAAATTGAAGCAGTGTACATGTGATATTCCTCATGTGTAGGCTGGCAAGTCTCTGGGCTGCTCACCATCAGTGTTTAACATTCAGAGCTGTGCTGTGGCACTGAGCAGTGAGGCTGTGGGACATCATGGGGGCCACACCTTAGTGCGGGTCTGGCTGCTCTTACATCTCTATATTCAGAGTTAGAACTGAAAATCATGCCAAAGCTCTTGCCTCAGGACTTCAGTTGACCTGCTAGCTCTTTGAAATCACCAGCAGCAGCAGGTTAGCCACCACCAGCACCCTGCAAGGTGCTTCTGGGCTTGTGTGAAGCAGGAGAGTTATGGAGAGGGATTTTTGGCTGCCACAGCCTTCGGGTGTGCTGTGCTGTGCTGTGCTATGTAGTGCACATGCTGTGAGCTGCTGCTTCTTCTGAGAGAAGCCAGAAGGAAGGGGGTCCTGGCATCACAAGGCTGAGAGACAATCCATGCAAGGCCAGCAAGGTGTCAGTCCATGAACTCACTGCCACTATGGATATGAAATGCTGGGAAAGGGCAAAGGAGCTCCCAGCCATTACAGGCAGGCTCAGTTCCCTGCCTGGAGGATGACAGACCACTCTCCCACTACAGACTCTGTTTAACAACAGATTAACTGAATTCTTTTGAGCTTTTCTTGTGCTGAAAGGACGTTGCCCAAAGCAGCTGAAAAGACAGCCCAGTATCCAATACTAGCAGCCCTTTTTGATCTGCTTTTTCTTTGACATAGCCTGAGGCACCCTCCCCCACAGCCCTGCCATGTAAATTCACTTTTTAATGACGTTGGGTTGGATTTGTGAGGAGTACAAAGTTCCAGCCACCTAAAAGGCCAGTCAGAAGAATTGCCATCTAAAAGGCCAGCTGGCAGAGAAGTGATTTAACCTGACAAAAAAAGGTGTTGAGACTAGTTTGATTATTTTGGGGGTGGAGGGTGAGGGCAGGTGGTTGTGTTGGCACAAAGAAAGAGCTCTGGACCCAGTAGAAACAGCTCATTCAGCCAAGCACCAAAACTGGTGCCAGCTCTAGATAAACTCTGCTGCTCCTCTTGCAGTTTTTATCCAGACTTGTCCCAGTCAGCACCAGGAACTGCCAAGGGGTGCATCTCATCAATAAAAACAGGCCAGAAGAGACTTGTTTCCTGTGTGTTTGCCTTGAATCAGGATGTATCTCGCACCCAGAGCTCCACTTAGCTGTGCCAGTTCCAAGAGCTGGCTTGGTATTTACACCATCCTATATGGGAGCTGGGGCAGCCATCAGCCTGAGCAGCAGGAGGAAACCTCTCCCCTCTTCACAAGTGCTTATTTCTGGGGTTTTGACTCATTGCAGATGATGCTGTGGGGTGTGTGGAGTGTGTGGGCTGTGTGGGGTGTGTGCTGTCCTGCGAATTGCAGTTCTGGATGCAGCTTTCAGTGATCACCCCCATCACTGTGTGAACACCTGTGATGAAGCACATAGTTCACTTTCCAAGCACAAAGCTGTCCCATAGAGAGATGTGTATTTCAAGAAGAGGAGAAAAAGATACATGTGGCATGTGTTTCTGAGAAACATGAAAACAAGAAAATTATGCCCAACAAGAAAACACAGCTGAGAGGGCTCTGTCCTTTCAATCTCTGTGTCTATCAACAGAAGAGGTGCTTGAAAATTGCACCCATAATTTTCTTTTGCAGAGTAATAAGCAAATAGGTTTTAGCCTGTCGCCTGCAGGGAAATGGTTTTGTAATGGAAGGAGCACTCTGAACTAAATCAACAAACAAGAGAATGGCTGTGTTTGTTTTTCCATGTACTGGAGGTGAGGGCTCAACTATGCTGGAGTTTCTTTCACATCCTCTCCACTTGACACAGGGCAGGGGACAGGCACAGACACATGAAGAGCTGCACATTTACGTGGAGGGAGCATTGGAACAACAAAACTTTTGGTCTCTGTCTTCCCCCCACGCTGTGCCATGCCCTTCCTGTCAGTGGAGTGGGAGATGTGGGTCTCTCAACATGCCTGATGCTCTCCCTCTGGCTGTATTTTCATGAATGTTTTAAGCTAGCGCTTGCCACTGACATGGGAGCTGCCTGAGTGTCTCACTGCCCCTGACTACTTGTTTCCTCCCCTCAGCTCTTGTGCAATCATACTGAAGTGCATCGGTGAGTGCAGCTGGACCACAACCAACCAAGGACTACAAAAAGGATGCATTTTTTTAATCCCGTGGTTCTCCATCCAGTTCACTCTTTTGCACTGGGAGTGAACCTCGTGTGCCTCTTTTGGCAGTGATGCTGACTTATTGGGAGAGACATTCATGGCCCTCTGGCCCGGGGCAAGAGATGACCTGGCTGGGGAGGGCCCTGCTGGCCCCAGGGCATTCCTGCCTGCCTGTGTGAGTGGCAGGAGAAAGTAGCAAGTAAACTGAATTAATCAACCAGAAGCTTCGATAGTGGTGGAAGTATCTAGTTCACATGCATACATATACTTACAGAAATGCACTTAACTACAGCCAATTTCACGTGAGGCATGTATTTTTGCTTATTGATTATGAATCCAGAACCACCAGTGTAGTCTTTTCATTGCTACATATGCTTTGTTGATATGTCTGAAGGACATGTGCCCAGCACAGGCTCTGGCTAAGCATTAAGTTGGGAAGAGAGTTATCTAGCCAGACAGAGGCCTTTTTGCCTCCTTTAAGTTGCATTTCAAAGACAGACAATTATTTGGAAGTATCTTGTGTGCTTAATCAATGCACAGGAAGCATTTCCAAAGGCAAGGGCAGCAGTGAGTGTATGCTTTAATCCTGTCTCAAACACAACATTCCCCTTATTCATCTATTCCCAGCATTTGAACTGTTAGCTCAAAGGCAGGCCTAGAGCTGGCATGAATAGCTTAAGATAGCTCTCTCCATGTCTAGGTGACTGGATGCCCATATGGGCTTATGTTTTTAATGTATATTCCCCCTTGTCCCTCTTTTCTTCCAGCAGGAGAGAGGTATTTCTGTGTGCTTGTATGCCTTGTATGTGGCAGGCCAGGCAGCCCCTGTGCCTGTACAAGTGCTTGTGAGCACATGCAGATATAGATGTGCCCATACAGACCCAGATGTGCCCAGACAGACCCACATCACCAGTCACATTTACATCTGTCTATATGCATGCCTATTCTGCCATGCAATCAACACATACACAAGTCTGTTGAAACAAGCCCATTTTTTTCCTCTCCTGAATTGCCAAATGCTGGAAGCTGCAGGCTAGCTATTGTGGTTACCCTGATTCCCAGGTTTCTCTTGCAGTTGGCAAGTAAGCGGCACTGCGAGTTTCCTAACAACTGGGATGAAGTTTTGTGTAAATCACCTTCTAGGCGTTAGACTTTTCCCAGCAAAAGAGGGGGGTGGGTGTTTGGAGGAGGGAGAATTGCTCTCTTTGATGTGGGGATTAGTTAACATGTCAGCATTATCCCCTTTTTTTTAATATGCTGTGATTTATAGAAGGGCGGCTATGAGAGATAGCCAAGGGGACACCCCACGTGGGACTGACAGACACCACCTCCCAGAAAATACCTACAACTAAAGCAGCTGGCATCAACAGAAAGAGTCCAACTGCAAAAAAATGAAAGCATTGTAAAAAAGCCCTGTTTTGCCTAACAAATGTTTTTTAAAATTTAGGATGTGCTTTACTGCTTATTGAGCAGAAACTGGTTTTCCCAGCAGCAGAGGGGGAATCTTTCTGAACATCCACAATAAAGAAATTATAAATACTTTTTTCCTTTAAAAAAAAAAAAGTTTGTTTTGTATTTTCCCCTTAGAGCACACATCACTAGTTAGAATGAGCAGGGTTTCAAAAAGATTTATGCTCGCTTGAAACATATTTTGCAATGGGACTGCTCCAGAGTTTCCACATTCTCCTGCATGAATATTTTATCAGTGCTTTAGAAAAACTTCACTTTTTGGTCAAAAGTTATATAGCTGTTCTGCAATCCAATCTTATGTCTATTAGTGTTGAAGGAAACTTTCCTGATGTTTTTCATGGGAACTGGATAAGGCTCTGACTTATTAGGCTAGAAGCCATATTCTGAGTAGCTTTGCTTAGCATATCTGAATTATTTGGGTTTACTGCTTTGTGAAGTGTATGACTGAGGGGCTGGCAAAGGAGACAGTGATATATACAGTAAGAGATTTAACTAACCTGTATAGCTTGTACCAGTATTTTTTCAAATTTCTCTCTGTTTTGACCCTTTTCAGTTCCTTGTCTTTTTATTTTTCCAATTCTCTTTGAACGAAACTTTGAGTCATTCTAATAAAGCCAAGTTTTATTTTGTAATTAAGAGTACAGTTTAATTTCCAGACAGTTCAGCTCTTTAAGCTGATTCCCTGTGTGGCTGCTCTTGTGTTGAATGCAGTGGGGGCAACGAGGCTGCGGCAGCCCAGACTGCTTTAGAGTGAGCTGCTGTAACTCTACCCTAAATAAGCAGTTTTATTGGGTTTTGACCACAGAGATACCATGGGATCTTCCTTGAGTGTTTCTTTAGGTCCTCTCCCACACAAAGCCCTGCACTCACCCTTGCTGCTGCTTTGCTCACGCTCCCTCCAGCACAGCAGAGGCAGCTCAGTGACTGCCTGGGCACCTTACCTTGAGGGACAGACAAAAGCCAAACCACTTCTTTGCTGCAATGTTTCCAGTGGTCTCCCGCAATTCCCCTCGCTATTCTTTAAGCATAAAGAGGTTATTGTGTCACCCCCCAGCAACCCATGGCTGCCAGTGACAACCAAAGTGTGACGCACGGCGGGACGTGCCCCACACAAGCAGGCTTTGTACCGGGGCGGTGCGCTAAAGTGGCCACGTTCAAGTGTGGCCTCACAGTGTGACTTCTCCCACCCCAGACGGGGCTGCTCCATGTGCTCTGACCCAAATGCTAATCGAACTACTTAAACCCGCAGTGAAAGCAGACAAAAGCTGCTCTGGCATCTCCCCAAGCGCAGCCCTGGCCCAGGGCTCCTGTGAAGGTATGCTGCAGCATGCTCACAGACCCACCTGGCTCTGCAGAGAGGGGCAGGTTTGGCTCTCAGGTGCCTGTGCGTGCCCCACCTCGGCTTGCTACTCCTCTTTGGTGCCACTGAGAAGTGACTGCAAGCACAGTCCTTCTCAGAAACATGCAGAGAATAACATGTAATGTGCACAGGCACCCTCTCCTCACAAACAGGTAACAGCAGAGTAATTCAGAGTGATGCTTCCTTTCACTCCAGCCCGAAGCAGGGTTGGGTTGGTGTGTGGAGAGAGAAGGGTGACTCGGTGGACTGGAAATGATAACTGTTTCCACAGCCTGGGAAACACACTGCATATGTTTCTAGCAAACAAGGGTATTTAAGAGACATGGCACATGCTGCGCTTCTTATTCTTCTTCACAAATGGCCCAGGGGAGCCAAAAATCAAAACCATTTCCTGCTTATTTGTTAAATTGTCAAAATATTTGACTGAATGAATGTCAAGCAGTATCCTGAAGACAATACTTCATAGAAGGAAAGACAATTTGGAGATCACTGTGTTCCCCCATTTCACTGCACTTTCCAGAAATGGAAAATCCTCCTTGCTGGTCTCCTGACTGTTGTGTGGCAGGGTGGACAATGCCAGCTGACTACAGCCACAGACATCACCAACTTGTACTTTTTTCTACATATGTTACCATTTGGGGGCTCAGACCTGTCTCCATTGTTGCTAGTAGCTTGAATCTGTCCTGAAGGGTTAAATAAGTTTTTCTTTTAAATAAAGAGACAGCACTGGCTGATTAAACCCCAGTACTTATGCATGTATTTTGTTAATGCTTTTGAGTGAGAAAAGTAATTCCTATATTATTCAGGCGTGGTCTCATCTGGGAGAAGCAAGATTTCTCAACTCCTGTTTAGATTGAGTTGGGAATACAAATTTAAGCAAAGTTTGTTAAATGACATATATACTAAGAATTTAGATAAACCTTTTCAGTAGCTATGTTTGAGTGTAACTGAGACCAGAACTCAGATTTTATGATTTTGATGGCTTACAGTTAAGAATGAAACAATGTAATATAATATAAAGAAATAATCAAACAACCAGTCAGCCACGCAGGACAGGCTTACACTTTTGAATACATGACACTTTTGAAAATTATGAGAAAAGCAGAGAATTTGAAAAACACTGTCAGTTTGGGTGCTTTTTTTTGTTTGTTTTTAAGTTATGTTGATAATGATAGAGCTTAAATCAGAACAATATGAACAGACTGCAACTTAAAATTTTACCAGGTCTTTTCATTTAAATCCACATAAATGTAAGTACAGGCTGGAGTTCATAACAAGCTGGACCCTTCCCCTTCAAAAAAGAGAGAACTAAAACTGAAATCAAATGCTCAGTTTGATTATCCAACTGTTGGGCAGAAAGGTGCAACTGGCTTGTCTGTCTGAATGAAACCCAGAGGAACATTAGGCCCTGACTGCTAGACACAGCTCCCATGCTTCCAAAAGCTGATCATGAAAACATCAGGTGGAGGACGAGAACTCATCCTGCAGGAGATAGCTGCCCTCCCTCACGTAACACTGATAGCAAGAAAGTACTGTGGCTGCTGATACATCAGAAACAGCCCTTGAATATTTCTGCCTGTCATCCAGATTTATTAAAAGATAACTTCCATTTGAGATTCTCCAAAAGCATGTGTTTTTTCTGATATGTCATATATAAGGAGGACACAAAAGTAAGTATGTTACCACTTTCACAAGCTGTGTGATGAACTAATACCTGCATCGTCTAGAATTTGGTAATGGAAGGGCTGTATTTTTGTTTTGACTCCCTAGTAACAGACATATTGTCAATGTCCAGCCAAGGCTAAAATTCTACTGGACCATACTGTGTACCTTGTATGCAGGCTTTGAGAAGTGATTTCCATACCTGCTGAAGCAATTAACCATTAGTGCAGCAGTTGGAATAGAGCAAGTGAGGCAACCACAATGTGCCTTCAGTTGGTAAGCAGCTTCAGGGCTAAATCACCAGGTCAGACACTCACCTGTTCCACTGCTTGCACTTACAGCTTGGGAGAGAGCTCAAAGAGTGTGGAAATTCTGCAGCTAAATAGCCACCTTCTTAGCACCCTGCTCAGTGCAAAGCTTCCCTGGCACCTACCTGGTTAAGAAAACACTGCAGGGGATTCACAGGAACAGAGGCTGGGGTCAGGAGAAAGCATTAAACCTTTGTGTGTAACTTTTCATGTGACCTGGCTGGCGGGCCAGTGACTGTGGGCTCCATTGGCAGGCAGTGGCTTGTGGAGAGCTGGGAATTATTATATAGGATTGGAAGAGAATGCCAGCAATGCACACAGAGCCCAGGGGGGAGGATGAAAGGCAAACGCCACGCAATGAATGAATTCAGTAATATGCATGCAATTTCTGAATGACTTCTTTCCCTTTGCTGAACCTGCGCACCAGTTTCTGCAGCCACCAGGGAAAGCCTCACGTCCCATGGCTGAGAAGATCCGTACCAACGCCCTCGGCTCTGCCAGCCCACACGCTGCTCCCCAGCGCCTGCCGCTGCATGGGCACAGGCCACCCGTGCTGTCAGCAGCACAAAGAGCAGGGTGCTGGTGTGCCATGAGCGAGGGCCCTTGCCAAGACACCAGTGAGCCCCCTAAATGCAGCTGCCCTCAGGAGGAAAGCAGGGTGTGGCTCTTCTGAATGCGGCAGCTCCCACTGGTGGTGGCAAAGCTGTGGGGCTGCGGTGAAACCCAGAGCTGAGGGCAAGGGGAGAAAAATTCAGTGTTGCTGCTTCAGCAGTCTGAACCAAGCAGTGCCAGAACAGCCCATTGGCTGGGGGCAGAGCTCAGCTGGTGCCACCTCCATTGTTACCATGGTGGTTGGGGGCCCACCTGTCTTGTAGCTGGCCTTCCCAGGTGGCTGCAGCCAGATGGGGTGTGCAGGCATAGGCTTTGAAAGCGCACAGCAACAGTAACTTGCTGCTTCCCCACAGTGTATAATTTTGGAAAGATGGGAGGAGGGCCATCTAGAAATGGTGTCCCTGCAGCTCCTAACTTGGCATAGTAGAACCATCTTTTATTATCCTTTGGGGCTACAGCTGAAAACAAAAAATGCTTTCATTTCACTTTGGCAGCAGCTCTGGTTGTGTGTGCTCTGGCGGCTTCCTTAATTACAGTGGTTGTTGACAACTTCTGATAGAGACCCTCTCTTTGAGCAGTCCCCCCACTCCCCCACTCTTTTTGCAGTCTGAACACATAACAAACTGGGACAACGTTCTGTAAAAATAAGCTCACTGTAACTCAGTAATTCCCATGCCACAGTTATGCTCTCTTCTGTCCTCTCAGTTTGTGCTGCTGCTGTTTATTTCCTCTTTCTGGCTATAAGACGTTTTATTTATTAGTGCTGGATTTCCTGTTGCCTGCAGCTGCCCATTCTTTACTCTCCTCAGTGCATTTTGCCATGAGAGGCTGTCTGTAGGTTTGTTGTCCCACTGACTGAGGTACTCTCGTCAAGTTTGGTTGGTGGTTGTATTAAACAACACTTGAAAAAGAGGGGGCTTCCATGGCAGTCTGGGCATAAAAAACATCCCCCCCTCCAAATAAACCAGAGGCAGAGGAGGGGTCCCTTTTTATGCCTTACTGATGCAGAGATTAGGCTTTTTCAGATGGCAGGAACACTTCTTGTTTTGCTTGCCCACACTGCATCAACACAGGGGAAGTCAGCTCTTTGACTGGACATGTCTGCAGGCCTGACTGACAAGGGGCTAGAGATTTGCAATTATTTATATTTCAGACATATATATGTTGGCCACATCACGCTAGAAACATCATGCAGACTTTACACATGTGAGGTTCACGAGTGACTTTCCTGATCTTTTGAGGACATTCAACATCCTTGTAGTAAACAGAAAAATTGCTTTTACCAAAAGTGAGATCATGAAGTGGAAAAAAATGTTTTGCTGCTTTGAACACGATTTCCCTGCTGGAAGGAAGAAGGTGGCAAAAGCTCCTTATGCTCTGTGTATTACCAGCAAGGCCAGCTGGAAAAGTTCACTCATCGACACTGGGGAGAAGTGCTTCATCTAAATTCTCTGTTGTCCAATAGCTATCTGGTATTATTTCAAATGGCAGAGAATAAGCTTGAAGCAGCATCTTGGTAATAGTCTCTTTCTTATGTTTTGCGTGTAAGGTGCTCCCCTAATTTTATAATTTTTTCTTTCTGTTTGGAAGGAATTTGATCTGAAACTGAATAATGAGATTTAGGGGTGAAGTGAACCCCAAGGCATGGAGGTGTGTTTTACAGTGGTGCAGCCATGGTCCTATCAGGATGTGATCTTTTCAGCGGTTGTTCATGGTGGGCAGTTGCTGGCAGAGAAGCTCTGCAGGTGCAGCACCATTTAGACACTTCTTCCTTTGTGTCAGATGTTCAAGAGCTGCCCATGACCATTAAATAGGGAACAGTCCTCTGACATCTTCCAGGTAAAATGGAAATGGGAGATCCTGAGCATTTGAATTATGAAAGATCCCAGTGTGTTACCTGCAAGCCAGTGTTTTAACCCCAGTGTCCTGGCCAAATTCCAGCTCTGCTAATTACATCCTGCCTATGTGAAAATTCCCCTGCATTTGTACACTGCTTTCTTCCTCGCTTGTTTTCAGCAGCTGTGTGGAGTTGCCAGGTGCGGCGAAGCGCTTGCCATGTTCCACCTCAGGCCTGGCTGCCTTTCAGCAGGGAATGAAATGAGCACTGTGCACAGCATTTGCACTGAGTCCAGATCCTCTGCAGGAAAGAGTGCTAGAGAAGCAGCCTACCCATGGGCCAGTGCTGGAGCCTTGTCACAAAAGGTAACAGCGTTAAGAGGCCAAAGGTTCTAGTGCTGGGATGCATCATAAGGTCACAGGAGAGACAGGAGGACTGATTTTCCTCCCAATGTCCCTCATCTACAAGGGCTAGAATAGCTGGTACATACTGATCTGGTTTTGGTAGCTAACTGACTTCAGATTTGTTTGCACAGTGCAAGAAGCTCTCGGTCCCCCTTACACTGGTCACTGTCAATATACGTCCAGCTTTGCATGTCTGGTTTCTCACAGTGTGAATGAAGGAAGCTAAGGGGAAAATAATTTAAGAGCTTTAAATCTATAGATTTGTTTCCTTGTCCTCCACTTCATCTCATACACAGTGCTTTTTGCTTGGCCCTGTTGGGAACAGCTCTCTTCAACTAACCATTAATCCCTCTGGTAAAAATCTCACTCGTACCACTGGAGAAGAACTGGCTCACGGATTATCCCTCTCTTCTGAAGAGGTGAAAGACATGGCTGCAGCGGTAGTTACAGGATGCAAATAATAAGAAGCAGTAAGAAATGCAGGTCACATACAGAAGGATAATGAAATTACATCTATTCAATACAGGAGTGACTTATTGGCTCATCTGTCTGATCTTCTTGTCAGCCAAGACAAGAAGATCACACAGATGAGCTCTCTTGTTGATGATGGCATTTTTACCACAGTTCTGCCTGAATATTATATAGAAATACATACAAACATGTTTGAGATTGCTTTCAACAGAACACCAACTCCACTGGCAGCAATGGAGGCAGAACATGCCTAAGGCAGATAGAGCAGTGACTTGATTTTTTTCCCCACCTCACATCCCTCTTTGATCTTTTCAACATCTTAATTCCATGGGACAGCAATCGTGAGCTAGGGGGAAAACCCAAGGTTGTCTCAAGGTGTGATGCCAGCATGTTTTCACCATATCCTAGGAAGGGAAGTAGAGCAAGTCTTGGAAAGGGAGGGAATGTGTGTTGTTTGTGGTGTAGGAATGTGTGTTGTTTTTGGTGTAAGACAGAAAGCTGGGACTCAAAGACCCAAGTTCTGTTACCATGCTGCCCCTGTGACCTCAGCAAAGCACAACTATTTAAGTCTCATTAGCCCTCTCTTTAAACTGTACTTGTTTCATGGGGATAAGAAGAAGGGGATTAAGCTTTAATTCACTGATGTTTGTAAAACATTTTAAAACTTGATGGAAATGTCCCAGGTAGTGCAGAGAACATTGAAAAGCTTATCTCCCTCTCCAACTGCAAATGGCTCTGCAATATGACCAAAATGAGTGAAAACTCCTTGCATTCTGGTGTTTATAATAATGAAACCCTCTAGCTTCCCCTCTCAGTCATTCCATGTTTTTTTTTTAAATAGGGAGAGACAGCAATGAGAAATTTTAGTCTAAACAAAGTGCAGTTGCTCCCTGGAGACTTGAATGCATCTCAGTGGAATTTTCCCTGCCTTCAGTCTATTGTACTTCTTAAAGGTCCTGGAACCAGGCATGTGACTGTAAGCAAAAAACACTTCTCTGTCTGAGTGCTCTACCAAATATTTACAAGATACTCAGATAAAATGGCTACAAGCAAGTTCAGCAGGGTTTGTGTGGCTGGTAGTGCAGCACTGTCAAGAAGAACATCTAAATCTTAGCTAAAATAAATTAAAATTGCATGTTACAAAGGTCTCCCCAAAGCACAAAACTGGTAACACTGAAGCTGCAAAATTGCTCTTCCCCAGGGTGAAATGTATTACTTTTAGAAGTAGCTTATTGAAATGCAGTAGCTTCCTTGTTGTGATGGAAACGTCCTTGTTACAGGAGAGCCCAAAGCTGCGTGAGCAAGCGTGCAAGCAGAGAGCTGCAGAGATGGCCTCTCCATGTCATCCTGTCTGGTGGCTGGGAGTAATGCAACATCAGCTTCCACATCTCTGGCACTACCAGCCTTAACAGTGTGCAGTACTTTTTAGTAGGGGCCACATGCTCCCAGGAACTCTCTCATCACCCCCAGACTGCCCAGCAAACAGCAGATGGCAACCTGCCTGCCTGGCTGCCCCAGGTGGCCTCATTGCAGCTCATTTCCTTGCTGGGTTACTTCAGCTACTTCAGCACTACTTCAGACCTCTCATATTTCTGTACAATTCTCAAGAGGGTGCTCAGGGAGGCTTTCCCTGTGATGGCAGAGGACAGAAGCAGCCTCTCAGGCCAATGGTGCCTTCAGCAGCAGCTGGCACTAACTGAACCCATGGCTTTCGTGTAGGCTTGAGAGCCAGGAACACATCCTGATCACAGCACAGCCAGTGATGCTTTTAGTGGCCTTGAGCAAGTCATACATTCTCTAAGTCTGTAAGGTGAGTAAACAGTTCTGTGGTTTGCAGTCATGTTGTGAATACTTCAAAAGTGCTTTGAAGACAGAGAAAGCTGAGCAGCTGTAATACACATTGATATTCCCACTGTTTAGATTGCTACCTGTTCTCCTAACATTCTGAACAGTGAGCCCAGCTATTTGTAACTCTTACATCATTTCCAAGTGAGTTACTGGAGTAAGTACTTACTGTACTATTGCTTTGTAATCAAGCCACTGAGTGGGCTTATCATTCTCTTAAAAAAAGGAAGTGAACATTTCACAGTGTTTTGGGCTGTGGACACTCCTGTGCTTGGCCATTGGTTCCTCCCAACTGATGAGATGGTGAGGTGAATTAGGAACGCACATGTGGCCTACACTTCTTCAGTACCATGTATGTTGTTCAGAGGCTTTTATTATTAGGTCACTTAAATTAACCTAAACAAAAGACAGGTTTTTCTTAAGTTCAGAGTTAAGTATGGCCCCACATATAGAAAGAACAGCACTTGCTTTTAAAGTCAGTCTTTGAAGAGATGAAAGAAGAAGAATGTTCAATCTCTGCTTCACCAGATTTTTGAAAACCAATGTCATCATTCCTTCAAGTCTTTGGGGAGGTTTCATTTGTCCTTTCTATAGATTTGATGTATTTCTTGAAGTCTCACCAGTAGTGCTGGGTAAAGCAGCATCATGTAAAGTATCTTTCAAGGCAGTGTTCCTCACTCGTATGGGCTGCAGGGCAGGATTGGTTCCTTCCCAAACTAAATTAGTTTGATCCTTTCGATCTGAAACACACAATAAAGACAAGACACCTCAATCACAATATTTCTGAATGAGATTGCAAAGTTGCCATTTCCTCCAGCAAACAACCACTTGGAAACCCATTTAATACACAAAAGAAATCAAGGTAATAAGTTCACTATGAACTAATGGTACAGATCTGTTGAAAATGGATTGACGTGCATGTAATGATCCTCTTTTTTCTGCCTGTCTGGTTGTCCTCTAGTTACCAGTGTAACTAGATCACTCTCCTTCTCATTCTGGCTGGCAAACTTTCTGATGTGCTGTAGAGCCAAACTTTAGACTGGTCAAGGCCCCTTTACCATTCTTTGCCAGAGCTCTCCAAAGGCCAGCATGTACTTGCTGAGAATACTGTACTTGCTAGGGTACTTGCAACACCCTAATTTTCCAATAAAACTGATTTTTCATAGCCAGTACCTATGAACAGAGAATGGTATGTGCAAGAAGATGGACATTCTCTACTACAGCTCATGTTTGACAGTTCAAACACATTTTCTAGAGTTAAAGAGAGCACATCTAATAGCAATATGTTTTCTAACTAACAGCAAATTGCCTTGGATTCAGAGAGAATATTATGGCTCCACTTTACATGCTTTATTAATACCTAGGCTGAGATCAGAGCCTGCTCCCAACCAGTATATAATCTGCTCCTCTTCTAGTCTTAGACCTCTGTCATTGACAGACTGTAAAGTGCTTTGGGATGAACCAGTCTCTTTGTAAAGAAAGGATATTATATGACTGTGATTAGACACTTTATGTAGAAAACAGGCTGTTGTTTGTGAGAGGAAATATTTAAAACCAAAATGAAAGCCTTCCTGAGCAACCTGCAAGGTGACGAACATAAACTGAAGAAACACACACAGTTAGCAGGACCAAAATATCCAAGCTACCAAGCATCAGTCAGATCATGTCATGTCCTCAGGTTTGCTGCTATTAACTGTGTTGTAGGGCATCTCAGGCCTATTCAAATGTGTATTTCTCTTCCAGTCTCTGCAGCTGACCCACTGAGACAAACTCCATCATAGCACAGAGAGCCCTCAGGTGCCTGAAGGACCCTGCAGAACAGCCAGCTCCTACCTGGGATGATTCCTACTGTGCTGTACCAAAGCTTGAAGAAAGTCAATAAACCTGAAAGGAGGAAAGCAAAAGGCAGGAGATTTCACAGTAAGAAGCCATGATTAACAGAGGTGATATTGTAGAAAAAACACAAGGCTTATTACACAGTTTGTCAAAGTAAGCTGTGTCTCAGTTTTCCTCTTGCTCTTTAGCCCTATTTTTAACTATACCAAAAAGCAACTACACTAGAAAAGAGCTGCTCCTATAGCTGTCCTGGTATAACCATACTGACAATGATGATAACTCATTTCCCATATTCCTCAAGGGAAATATGCTACACTGACAAAAGCACCTCTAAGACTGTTTAAAACAGCTTTGGTATTTACTACAAGATACCTAAAGCCCTACCCAACTGTACTTAATGTTAATATAAAGCTGGCTTGACAACCCCAAAAATGTATAGGGAGTCCTTCTGTGAATTTACTGGGAGAGAATAAGTGAAGTTTTCTATACTCCATCTAGCTTTGGGAGACGGCTGACAGGAAATGTATCTGAGAACCGATTTCAATAAAAAGATAGGAAAGAATAAGAAAACTATTCTTTCCAAAGAAACAGATCATAGTGAGCCTGTGAGAAGTCTATATTCTCATCCTATTCAAACAAACAAACAAACAAATCCCCAAGCCCTACTCTCTAAGCAAGGGAACAGAAAATACCACCTGTCTTCAAGGACAATCCAGGCATTCCATAGTCATGATATACTAGGCTTATGAACATTGTCATTCTTAGTGCATAGAAGATAACAAAAAATAGTTTTGTGGTGTCATATTAGCCAACTACATTTCTGAGCTTTAGATAGCCCAGTAAATGTGCATTTTCAATATGCTGTATCTTTTTGCTTACTTGTTTGTTTCTGTTAAACCATGATGTTTAAAACAAATCACAGGAATCTTGGAAGTCTGTTTAACACCACTGCATTTGAACAGTATCACTCAGGAATTCCAGGCCAAATGAGTCTCAGGTTTTGTAAAGTGGATGACCATAGTTTTTAACTACAAGAGTACCATAGCTTTTTTCTAGTTTTCAGTAAGGTCTATTTTCTACCAAACAGAGTTTGTATAGGAAGGTATGTATGATACCACCCATCCATAATCACAAATTATAAAACATAACACAGTTTTTTTTTTTCTGGAATAACTGCTGGTTACTAACAGGTGCTGAACAGTTCCCATTGATTTTGTTTGGAATAGCAATACTCAGTTGTATCTGCACCTGAAGCAGGCCTATGTGCTACATAAAACTGCTTAGATTTCTACACAGGCTCTGATTTGATCTTTTGTTATCTTCTCCAAGTGATTCAACTTGGAGAAGTGGCCTGATTATATCATTATAAGCAAGGACATGTAACTCTTTCATGGGGCTAGAAGCCATTGCAAAGTTATTTGTACTGAACATATGCAAATCAGCTTCAGTTTGAGGTAGTCTGGGGGAAGTCTGGGGGGATTTCCCTGCTTTATGTAATCATTGTTGCTTCTTAGCTTCCTCTATTCACATAGCCAGGAGACATAGGCTTGACACTGCTTGGTAGTTTCTCAAACTCAATTTGAAAGCAAATGTCATGTGCTCAGTGACCTACAGCAGTCCTATGGCTTTCAGTAAATCCTCAGCTGCTGCTGCAGTCACATCTGGAATGAAGGAGGCCTGAAGGAGCAGTAGGGGAATAATGCTACAGACTTCATTTGCTGGCATACTTTGACAATGGTCAGCAGCCAGGAGGATCTGTGCTATCCCTCAGCTCTAACTCAGGCCTAGCCAGAGCCCAGATTTCTCAATCCTCAATCCACACAGAGTGAGGCACCTTATATGTGGTGAGTGCTGTCAGCTCACTCTGCAGACTGCGGGGCACTTACAAGGCCCCTGCACACCAGGCTGCAAGCACACAGAACTGGCTGCCCTCACCTCCCCATGTGGAGGTGAGGAACAACACTCACCTTACACCATCTACTCAGGTGTCTCCAGGCCCACCAAAGATATTCACTGAAATTACAGGCTGGACAGGTAGAAATTTCAAGGCAAGTAAGAGAAACCCTCTATGTCTTAGCAACCCACAGAGAGTTCTGACACCCAGGTAAGCCTGCTCAGGGCTCTGCTGGGTATCACTCTCCACAATGTCTATCATGCTGTACACATTGTGGTGTTATGATTCCAAACTGGAAGATTTATAATTCAGCAACTATTGAGATTCTGAGAAACACACTTACTGAAAACCACTAAGCTAAGGGAAATAGGACAGGTGAAGTAAGCCTGGTGGCACTGTGGAGGAAGGAAATCTCCCTGCAGTGTGCTGATAAGAGTGTGCTTCATATATACAGTGTTCAATCTGGACAATCTGCAACTGGGAAAACACAGGCTAGCTGAAGGAAATTCAACTCTGGGCCCTAGGGACTGAATTGGTCTGTTAAAATGCTTTGTTGGTTTTATTTATCACTGCTTAATTAGGATGCTTGACCAACACACTGGAAAGATAGTAACTGTTAAATATTCAACAAGCTGACCTTTCAGTTACAATATTGCAATTCTGAATAAAGTTCATGGAAAGTTTGTCCTTCCTAGGTACTCCAACAAAGCCAAAGGGAACTAGATTGCGCCAAAAAAATAAAAAAGTAAGAAAAAAGTAGGGCAGTACTGTGGAGACCTGCTTAAAAATCCAAGTCTTGCTATGGGCTCATTGAATGATCTCAGACAAGTTGTTTCCTGCCCTGTGCTTCAATTTTTTCCATCTGTAAAAAGAGTACAACAATGTTGATCTTCCTTGTAAATCGCTGAGATGAATGGCTAAAAAAGCAGTAATATATTATTAATTACTTATTATTTCTGAGGAAGAAAAAGCAAAGAGAAGAAGTCATCAATCTTTCAGGGTTTTCTCAATCCTCAAAAAAAAAAAAGCACAACAGAATGTGAATTTCACACAACAGAAACTTTTGGCAAATTACCTTTAAGAAGAAATAGTGGGTACACAATTAAAAGAAAGTTTAAAGTGAGCAGACACTCAGGAAAACACTCCAGATGGTGAAATGAGTTAGGCTGCAGAGCAGGCTCTCACAGGAAGAGATGAAACCCCCATTGTTTGAGACATGTGAAACTGAATTCCTCAAAGCGCTGGTATATACAATACAAGGAATCATTCTACACTGTCTCAAAGCACAGTGGCACTGTGATGACTTGAGAGAACTGCACCTTCCATTTCTTCAATTTTAAGAGAGAAATGACTCTGACTATGGAGAGCTGCAGACTCCTTTATCAATATAGTATCTGAGGAACATCTTCTGAGGAGTAACTACGCTGTGTTTTTGCAGGAGATGGATTCATTAACCCTTAACAGATCTTTCACATTCCTAATTCTGATGTCTGAACTTTGTATGTTGAAGAGGGGAAAGAAAGCCCCCCATTCTCTGGGAATTAGTGTGCATCCTACTATTTATTTCCTTTATTACAATCTAAAGAGAAACTGAGTGGCTTGATTTTTACAGGCAGTGGTTTGCAGAAGAAATACCATTATTTTAATGGAACCAAATGAGCAATCATCACATAAATGGCATTATGAGACACGGAACTAATGCTGAAATGTTAAATGCTTGGGTGAAACTCATCATGATGGGAACTGACAGCAGTGTGCTGGAAATTGGGGTCTCTCCACACTCAAGATACTTCTGCAAACATTCCCTAGTGCTGTTAATGCTAGTTCAGCTCCTCTGGAGGTAGGTCTGGAGGGCATCTGACTTCTTCTGTTGTTACTGGCTTAAAATCTTAAGGCCATCTCTGAAATCCAAATTCAGAGCTTTGGGCCAGTTTTATTGATAGAACTTGGTTAACTGCTTGGAGCGGGAAGAGCAAGAAAACTTTTTAAAAGGAGCTGGAATTAGAGTTTTAATATCTTCATTTCCTCTTGGTCTCATACCTGCTGGTAGACAAAAACATGCTGTGAATTGATTCAGTTGGCAGATGAGCACTAGTGATCCTGTTTTACTCTATTCACTTGGGCAGGACAGCCATGGAGTGCTCCTGATCCATTCTCAGCTCCTTGGGCAGGAGAGCTGGTGCCAGGAGCAGCAGGAGGTGCAGCCCAGCATGCCTTGCCTGCTGCCTCCACCATGGAGGGCTGGCACTGCCTGCGCTTCCTCCACCCCGTTCCTGGCCAGAGACTCAGCAATTTCCTCAGGAATGAATCACGAACAAAAAACCAAACAACAGCTATTTAAGAAGGTTTCGTCTCCCTCTGGAACTGTCCCGAGCAGTATCATATTCCTGACAGTTTATTCTTCAAGAATTTAGTCATCTAAGGTTACAGTGACTCATGTGATGAACCTTCTGCCCATTTCCTGGAAAGAGTCTTGCACGGTTCTCTACACCTTGTGCCATTTTCCTTCAGGGTCTCAGTTCTCACTTCATTTTCATATAGTTCAGCTTTTCTTCAATTTTGGGGTGGAGGAAGAAAGCAAAAATTTCTTGAGTGTACTCAAATTTACAATGTAACCAGAAAGCAGTGTGGTGAAAGAAACATCTGGAAAATAAAGATGGATACTGAACCAGAGAATCTCTTTTGGAAGTAGTTGCCTCTTGGGCTGAAATCTGGTTAGAAGGAGCTGCTCTATAAAGTGCTGTGTGGTCCAATATGATCATGAATTTACCAGGGCTGTACCCTGTAAAATATTTGAGGGCTCTCTCAGATCATTGCTTGGGTAGGTGTGACTCACCCTGGGCAAATGCCACTGATGACAAGCACCCTGACACAAAATATTGAATGAATTGTGCTGGATGGGTACCAAAGTAACCATTTTACATACTTGGGCCAATCTGAAAGAAACTTCTGTGCAGAAAACAACTGCTTCCTTTCCCTAATGGAAGTTCAAAAGCTGCTCACAAAGAGCTTGAAGGATACTTCAGCAAACTCTGATCTAAGTGGGGTTGTGCTATGCCTACAGCAGACAGCTGCCTGGACATCAGCGATGCCCAGACCATCCCTTATAACCCATACAGAAGTGATACAGCTGCATGTTTATATTACAGCTAAAGCAGGGAGTGGGGGTTTAGTGTTCCTGATAAAATATCCAGAAACATGTGAGAGTCTGAGCACATCAACTTAATTTCCAAAGTGTGAAACAGCTCAGCAGCAGTGCCAGTGCACAGGACAGATCAACTCCTTCTACACCTAAGGGGACAGAGAAAGCATTCTGACTTACACTAACTTGCAGCAGAGATAGTTAAGGAATTTGCAGATCTGTCTGACAGGCCCAACATGTCCAGTGTTCTTACAGGATGATTTCAGTGGTCAGTTATACCAGTGTAGCTGGCACGTGTACTGGTGTGTGTGTGTACGTATATGTATGATTGTGTGTATATATATACACACACACACTTCAGTACATATACACTGACATGCATCAGAAGTCTGTTCCCTCTAAAGGGATATAGTGCCAGGCCAAAGCTGGCCTGACATTCTTCTTTTTTTAAAAAAAGTAAACTTCTACAAGCCCTGATTCCAACAGAAATGTTTCCATGATTTATTTTAAGAAGAGAACATTCCCCTGCAGTGCTCACCGCAACCCAAACATTGCAGCACTGTGCAAGAGCATGAGAATCAGAGAGGAAACTTAAGAATCTATTTTCACTGCTTCAGAAGAGAAATAAAAAGAGCAAACAAACAGGAAAAGCAGTGAAAAATAAATTTTATTTTAGTGGTGGCTGTAGTGTTATCTGCAATATAGCTAAGGAGAGTAGACTTGAAGCATGCAGGCATTTCTATTGATTTCTGCAAGACATGACTAAATGTGTGATGGGCACTTGTGGGAGCCGTCTACATTGTAAAAAAGAGATTTTTTTTCTTGGGTTCACCCTTCCTTCTCCTCACACCTTACCTTTCACATCTGAGAAACTGAACAGTAGACTAGAAGAAATTGCCTCACTGTTTTCAAATCTAGAAAATAATTCAAAGCATGGGCAAGCTATGCAGAGAACAAATTCCTCATTGGTGGGAGAGCACTTAGATCTTGAAAGTAATGGGAAGAGTCCTTCCTCTAAATATCTGGAGCCCTCTATTGTACAGAAAGAGGCACCAGCCCTCAGTGCTACTGTTTGTTTCTTTGCTCAAATTTGCAACAACCAGCAAGACTTAGAAGGAAAAGAAGGGGCATATGTTAAGAGAAAGAACAAATGAGCAAACACAAGTTCTGGCATAACTACTGGCTGCAAGCACACATGCCTGCAGACATGCACACACAGCACACAGTGCCTCAGTCTGAAAGATCTGTGTACTGAAGACAGAGAAAAAAGTGAGTGAAGCCTGCTCAAAAGGAACCATAAAGACTGATCTTGTGGCAGATTAGTGATTTCACCAGAAAGTTTTTGGAAGCCGTAAACAGGAAATGGTTAAGTAAAAGCAGGTGGAGCATGCTGATTGCAGGAAAAACGCAGGAAATTGCTGAGTGTCTGAATGGATGCAAAAAACCTGCTCTTTTGCTCAGATCTTGGCACTCACTGTAGGCCCATCCCACCTTCTCCTGGTCCTCCCGCTCTACCTTTATCTTCCCAAGCTACAGTCTCAAAGGCTGCAAACAACTTTTGCTTGAGTAATCTGCCCTTCTTGAAATTTGAAACCAGTTCAGGAGAGTTGGGAGGTTCTGCTTGGAAGGCAAGAAACAAGAAGGACTCACCTAGTTCAACAAGAATGAGTCAGAAGTACCCAGCAGTACCCACTGCCTGCCAGGAGTTTCAGGTCTGAGGAGCCTGAACAGCATCTCTGGCTACTGCCCCAAGTGCTGAATTCCCAAGTGTATTTAGTAGAAGAGTCAATCAGAGAAACATTACTCCTCTGGCCCCTTCCATTCAAGAGGGCTCCCAAAGCCCTAAGCTGTAGGGATCATTCTCCATCTCCATTGAATCACAGTCCCTTCTGGGAGAGAGCACTGCAGCTGTTTAATAGCTCACAGCAACAGCACACAAGCAGATGGAAAAGAAAGTGAAATATGCAAGAGGCATTTTTTCCACTTTCCTTCTAACCTTTCTCTCTCCTCCTCGTCCACAGCCATTTGTGCCAATTCCAGACTACTCCACATGTGTCACCAGCCTGCAGAGGCTTGGCTCTGGAGATAGGGGTCTGCTTGCCAATTGCAGCCTTCCCAGTGCTTTCAGACCCAAGGGTCAAGTTCCTGCTGCCACACTCTCATCCCTGGCTGTGCTGCCAGATGTGCTGCAGGATGAAGTGCAGACATGCTGGTAAGAAACAATTCTGCTTTCTTCTAGAAGAGAAGGATGCTGATATAAAATTGCTTAACATACACAAGACAGTCTTGCCTTCAAAGTATACTAAAAGTCACTTTAATGCTGTGAGAAAAGTGAAGAAGTACATGGATTAGTTTGAATCATTTTGACCTTGTCTACATCTTAAGTATTGGATGGTAAAGCTCTGTTGGCAAACTCTCACTTAGATATTTCTCTTCCTCTCCTACACATACATTAAAAAAAAAAAAAATGTTTCTTCTTATATTCTGAGCAAAGAATGGCAAATGAGCAACCACGGAGTTACAACTGCACAAACAAAAAGATTTTTCTGGCAGAGAAATCTTGCAAGAAAATCCTGCTCTTTTTTGACATTGTTATTTTGGCAAAATTTACCAGGTGTTACTGGGAGTTCAAGCTTTTACTGCCTTTTCTGTATCTTTTAAAACAGAGAGTTATTCTACACAACCTAACACTTTCAAAGTTCAAACTCTTAAATCCTAGTCTAGACAGGACCTTTGGGAGTAAGGTTTAAACTCACCCTGAGCAATCTCCCATATCCCACACTTCTGCCCAGGCCAAACCTTCCTGGGAATGTCCTCAGAACAGTTGTGATCAGAGACCAGCACTCCATACTGCTGCCCCCATGGGAGGAAAGAGGTGGCACTGCCAAGGAAAAGTTGGTATGACACCTTCTGCAAGTGCCACCACACTTGTTTAGGTTGCCATGGGACAGAAGTGGACAGAGACGATGTGTGCTATCAGCTTCAGGTCAACTTCAGGTAGTTAAACCTGGACACTGACTTCCAGGAGAAAAGAATCTGTGATTCATACAAATCTAAGAAAGGGAGAGAAAATAATTGGAATGGGCCGAAAAAAATATAAACAGGTACCTCTTTCCTGCTCTTTTCACAGTTTCAGCTTTCCTGCATCCTTACTCACATTTTTTTGCACTTAAGTTGTTGAGAAAATTAGCAGGAATGCGGTTCCTGGTATAATTACAGTTTGCTGAGAAAATCACAGCCCACAGCAGTGATTCCTTTAGTGCTAGAGACAGATGTTGCTGAAGTTTAATCACAGGCTTCCCACTAACCAGCCCTGAGTCTAATCTGTCATCAGCTGAGAGGCCGCTGGCTCCCACCATGTGTGTGAACCCCAGCTGCTGAGCTGGATCCTCTCCCCTCATGCAGAGCCAGGCAGTGCCAGAAGGAGGGCATGTTTCCATTCACTCCCTGCCCTCAGTTACAGAGATACCACAACTTCAATGTGCTGCTTATCTCTCCTCCAGGCCTAGTATCAAAGCCTTGCTGGAAAGGGCTCAAGTGGTTGTTTTCAACTTACAGTGTGTAGTGACTGCAATTCAAAAATACAATTTGAGATAAGTTGAAGGAGAGGCTTAGTAAGAATGGCCTGTAGCTAATTTGTCCTTCCAAAATGTGTGGTATTTTCTGCCTCCTAAGAGGACAAGGCTGCGCTCAGTGATGGGTCACATAACCTGTTAATAACAACAAGACCCAAAAGTGGATGAGTGCTGATGAGTGCAGAAATAGGAGGAAGAGAGCAAAGCAGAACTGGGCATATTGAAAAAGGTCAGGAAAGGGCATACATGCAAGAGGGGATTGAACAAATCTCTCCTACGTGTTACAGGCAGATGACATTGCCACTAAATGTTTTGTATCTGACATCCAAAGAGCATTGGGCCACTAAGAGCACCCGGCCATATCTTTGAGCTTCTATATTGAGGTGAAAGAATCTCAAAAATCAACAGATCCCATCAGTTCAGAAGTGCCCCTGTGCAGGCAAAACTCACCATGGTACTGGATTAACATCTATAGATTGGATTCTGGTCGTGGAAGGAAACTGGCTGAAGGAGTCTATTTCAAAGGCACATTACTGCAGCATACAGAACCAGAGAGAACTGGGAAAGTCCTTAGGCTGGTAAGGACTTCCAGCATCTGTAAAGTTAACAAGTGCCCTGAAGTAACAGCAGAGATGGTAGGTGGGGAGGCATAGATTAAACAACTGTGTTTTGCATAAGGAGCTCTTAAGCAAGGCATAGGGGAACTGAGTTGGTCATCATTTCTGGTCAGAAGCAAAAGCATATTAAACAAGCTGACTTTCTGAAACAGCCTGTGGCCAACTCAATTTCTTTGTGTTTAGCTTTTTCTGAATCTGCACACGGTAGCTGGGCACACACTATAATAATTCTCACCAGATCTCTGCAGTAAAGGTGTGCAGGGCAGCACCTCAGCCACTGACAGATCGAGGGAAACAAAGTGTAGCATGATGTGTCAGAGAGGGGGAAGAAGTGACTCATATGGGAAGAAAAACAAAGCAAAGATGAACATGGAGCATAAGAGAAGTGGCAGACTGTTGGCTGTAAATCAGTTTTCTTGCACTGAGAAGGGTGGGTATTATGGTGAGAGAAGCTGTACTTGACAGTAATGGAAGTTCAAGGAAGTTTGATTAAGATTAAATGTCAGTGACATGCCAACTCAGAAAAGAGGCCTTAAGACTAAAATCAAAGACCGGAAGTGACTAAGTAGGTCAGAAGCTGTGGGTAGTGAGCTGCACAGATTAAGTGGGACTTGGAGCAACTGAGTTAGCTCTGCTGAGTGATAACAACACAATGTCACCAAGTTTAACAGATCTGACTCTGAGATCACCTTCAAGGCCTTGATAGCAAATCAGAGATTGCTGAGTCCTAGCTGTATCTACATCAGAGCAAATGCTGTATCTGTTTTAACAAGAGATCTGTTTTACAGTCACTTTTTGACCCTGCCAAGCTTCCTGTAAATAGAGTGCTGTTTTGTCTGTACGGGATTTCTTCTTGAGGAGCTGGGAAAAATGAACTGACTAATAGAAACCGTGAGACCAAGAAGGGCTGCTACTGCAGGTTGAAAAGACAGATGCAATGGAGAAACTTCTTTCAACTCCTCAATTCAGCAAGTCTTTGATTCGAGAGCTTTGTTCTCATCCAGGGCAGCCAGAAGAGAACAGTCACCTTGTATTTTTGTACCTGATGAGAAAACTCCAGATTGTGTGTGTGCATTGGGAAAATTCAATGTGTGTCTATTCCAACTTCAAAGAGGCTTTCAGTGCTCTTTGAGATGTAGGGTGTGAGGAAGGGTGAGAACTGCTAATGCTAGCCCCATCCTCATTAAATCTTTGCCCTCTCTGGAGCAAGCATGCAAGTGGAGAGAATAGATGATATGCATGAGCAACTGAGCATCTGTGATCTCATGACCTTTGACTGTTGTATTATGGGAAATGTATTCTCTGGTTGCTATGCTTTTCTAATTCATTTGTATTTTCCTTCAGTGACTCCGTTGTATTTTCTTTGGTGCTCCTGCGTAACGGTTTCAAGGAACCACAGATATCTCCAAGTTAAGCATGCATACAATGGCTTTAATTAAATGTTTGTGGGTATCCCACAGTAAAGCAGGGGAAAGGGAAAGCAAACAGTTCTGTACTTACTTGTACCTATCCCTTCTGAGCCCTGCCTTGGGTGGAAGCATCAGCACTATTGCCATTAAAGCCTATTTCTAAGCTATTGTGAAACGAAGGGCATCAGGTCCTGCTGCTCTGCATGCAAGCACTTCAGGCATTTCACTCTCATAAAAAAGCTACAGGTCACCTGTGAAAGGTACAATGCTAAGATATTTTACACTAGGCTAAAGGAAATAAAAAATAAACTAAGGGAGGCACTTCTTTGCTCCACTTACAAAAATTGAAGACTAAGATTAAAAATATCCTTAACCAATCCTTAAAATACACTAAGATGCTATTGGAAGAGTAGCATAAAAGCAAAGATTTTGGTCTTCTTTGATATTCTGATATTAATATTTTCTGTTCTCTGTGCCATTAGCACAATCTCACTCTTGACGCCACCCTCTAGAATGAAATAATTATAATTATTGTTATTGTTATTATTTTATATGGGAATCTTCACTTCTTTTATAAGCAGTTAGCTACATTTTTCTTATGTATAGAAGAAATCTGTGAAGAAATTTATTTCCATTTCAGGCATTTAAAATAAATATACATGAGGCAAATGAAATTTGGAAGGGAAACTTTCATCACGCAAAGATGGAGGAATACGAGAAATAAGAGACGGGATACAAAGGTTATTGGTTAGTTCTTTGAGTCAAATACAACCGAATTCACAGCACATTAAGTGTTTAGAGGAAGAATCTTTCTCTCGTATGATATGGAATGGTCAGCAGTATCTGCAAAGATAACTAAGAGGTCTAACACTAACAATTATTGCTAATATTTAGCACTAGTATAAAGTACTTGTCTGGAGCTTTTCAATGACTGACGTCACTATTAGTTCAGAGTTGATACAAACTAATGTAAAACTGCTTTAACAGAGCTGTACATATTTTATTGCAAATCCATCCACCCTTTTTAGTGGCTCTCGGAGACAACATACATCAGAAAATTCAAGAATAATTGCAAGGGTAGAGAGAAAAAATAAAGGCCAGTTTGATGGAGAATAAAGAACCCATGCTTCTAACACTGATTTTGGTTATTTCCCCACACTGAGACCAAAGGCATTGCCAGTTTTTGCAGTCTGACATGCTGGATTTGGGCAGAAGTTGAGCAGAGCAGGGGCTGGGTTAGGTTTGCTGGAGCTAGAGCAGGAGTGACTTTTTAGGAGGGAACAGAAAGCACGGGTTGTTTCCCTCACGTAGCAAGGCACAAACAACAACAGGGTTATCTGAGAAGATTGAGAACTGCTGACATTAGAAACAGGAACTGGCATCTGCAAAGTTGAGTAGGAGTGGGATGAAAGCAGTCTGACAAAGCAAAGGAGGAAATGAGAAGGCCAGGGAAGATCTAAAATTGTGAGCAGCTAACAAATGCTGACAAATACTTGTTTCCTCAAGGGTATGATCCTGAGCACATTCAGGCCAACTTGAAGATTCCTACCAGGATTTTTGAGATACTCTAAGTGAAGATTTCTACTCTTTGCCTCTCTCTTTAGCTGTAGTCTGTTTCCACTGCATCTTCAGAAAACGCCTCTCAAAAATACACCTAATTTTGATGATGGCTGACAGTAAAAAAGGTTTATTCTGAAAGTTGTGTGAAGAAAGATCTACACTTCCCCCTCCTTCACTTCTGCCATGTCAGTCTGATGCCTGTATTCCAGTCTGTCAGTTTGGATGGCCAGTGACCTATAGCAAGGATGCAGGGCAGTGGTGCACAGAAGGAACACAGCCTGGCCTTTTTTGGGTTTCCATTCTGATAATGGAGGGGTTTGATTTTTGTTGTTTGGTATTCTGAATTATTTACTCAAGCTGTCCTGAGCACTCTACTTACTCTATGTAAAACAAGACCTGGCAGATTCTCAGGTTTATTAGCTCCACTGCTCCATCAGCTTAATTTTTATTCATTGCCTTAGACTTTTCTGTATGCCACATATTTTTTGCTTAGTACTGTTTATATCCCACCTGTCAGTCTTCACTGTTGCTTCTCTGTTTCCTACTACATCACAGCTGTGAAACTCTCACATCAAAACCCAAGTTGCTCTTTTGTTTTCCATCCTATCAGGTACTCCAAGGACTACTTCTGCCCTTCTCCTCTAGTAGTAACAGCTTATCTACATCACCAAGGCTAAGGCCAGGAAAATCGATGCCTGATTTTCTCCCAGGGCTGAATTTTTATGGATAGTAATTAGTTACTGTTTTCACCACAGAGGTCCCAAAAATACCCACACTAATTAAGGTCCATAGGGATATTGATGCAGTAATCTTGGGCAATCATAAGTACATTTAGGCTTCTCTAGTTCTTCAGGTTTCATTTCCTTTTAGAATGTTGTATCTACGTTAATTCACCAAATATGTTAAAAACTTGAAGTTAAAGGCCAAAGTTCAGTGCAATCCTTCTACTCTGTTACCTAAGCACTGCAGTTTACTGACAAATGCTCCCCCAAGTTATTTGTGATAAGGAGAGGGAATTGAAAGAGAAGAAAATAGTGACTGGTGATTTCTTTACAAATTCTTTTTATTAGCTTGTTCTAAAAGTAGTTTGGTTCCCCTCAACACGCAGAAAAATTCCTATTCCTGACATGAAAGCAGTTGCAAATGATTTAGCAGAGCTTTCTGTACACTATGAATGCTGTGCTCACACTACCTGTCACCCCATCAACACTCCAAACAGACTGAGAAAGAAGAAGAAAGGTTGCAAAATGAGTATAAATACTCTGCATGGAGCCAGTAAGACAGCAAAGTCACAATGGTGAAAAGGAGAATGTCAAAAGTTAATCCCAGGTGTAATACCTCAGAAGTCAGATGCACGTTGTGAGAGGTGCTATTCAGTTAATATTTATGTTTTGTTTTCACTCTGTGAACTTTAAGGCAGACCTTAGCCAGTGAAAGCTGAATTCTCTGTAGATGCTTTGCACTACTCTTGTTGTGTTTCCAAGTTTCCTATTCAATAGCACATTTTTTCCCTTGTTTTCAAATGCTTGCTGGAGTCTTAAGACATTTTAAACCTAACAATAAAACACCTGCATTTTATTAAGACTTGAGACTTAAGTTCCA
Source organism: Molothrus ater (assembly GCF_012460135.2). Classification (NCBI taxonomy): domain Eukaryota; kingdom Metazoa; phylum Chordata; class Aves; order Passeriformes; family Icteridae; genus Molothrus; species Molothrus ater. The sequence continues at coordinate 29,462,233 of NC_050483.2, forward strand.
CCTCCCTCAGTTTTACTGAAATGTTTCCATTAGACAGGTTAACCCTTTCCTAGTCAGTTTTGCTGTCAAAATGAAGCTACGTGTCTGCTACATATAGCCAAATTCCACACTCCTATACTGTATTTGGAGGAAAAGAAAACCAGCCCTGAGACACACCCAGAGAGCTCCATCCTGTGCTGACTGGCAAAAGGTGCAGAACCACAGCTGCAGAGGCACAACAGCCCTGGAATGACATGTCTGCTGGTAAAACTTAAAACTGAAATGTTCTTACCAACCATTTTTGTTTCAAGAAATTTTTGAATTGTGTCATAGAAACTTCATTCAGCTAAATGAGAGAACTTACTATTGTCTGTATCCCTTCCCTTTTGTCATTCCAATGTCTTAAATGAGAAACAGAGCAGCACTCTACAGTGATTTTTGTGCCTGTATGTCCAATAATGTTATTATTCCTATATTCAATTAGAAAAATGGCAGCACGTGAAGTAATTGCCCAAATTCATGCAGCAGTTTAGCAAAAGAGCTGATAAATTCAATTGTCAATGCACTAAACAACTGTGTTGTTACCCAATTAATTTAATTTTCTGATAAGCAGTTATTTCTAAGTCCACACACATCACAAAGCACTGCAGTGCAAAGAGCAACAGCTGCTGGCTATTTTACCAAATATGATTAGTTCTCTGAAGGCAGGAGAGAGAGTAACTTAATGCAACTAGACAGGGACTGAGGATCTGTACATCACGAGTTCTGATTCCATTTCTGTTGCTATTTACGTGTTTATGGGCATGTAACTTAAGTTCTTTATGACTCAGCTTCCCATCTATGCAAGAGGGAGAGTGATTCTTCACAGCCAGCAGGTGAATCAAGAGGTCATAGACTTCTGAGATGATTCTGAGTCAGTCATTCATCTTAGGGCTTAAGTGGCACACCTATACAAGGCTAATTGGACTAATATGCATCAGACCTGCAGATGGAGATCACAGATTCAGAGGTTTGGAGATACTCAAATACCATGGCTATACAGCCATACAAATTCCTAGGATAACCAGGTAAGTAAAGAGAAAATTAGTTGCTACCCTGTATATTTACCAGTATATTTAATTGGTGGTTATTATTTACACTGTCTGAGGTATCAGATACTGTTCTGATTTATACCAATACATCTCTGCAATACTGATGCAGGAAATATTATCACATACCCTGGCAGTCATAAAGAAAAAAGTACAAAGTTTGTGCTGACCTTGTAAACAAATAATTTCCACTCATTCATACCTACCAGTACATGATTTCAACTCTGTGTAGGTATCAGTAATCATTGGAAATGGCCTTTATCCCCATGACAGAGATAGTTGTAGGACATAAGCCTATTGCTATTGCATATAATGTCATATGATGTGGGGATCCAGCAGACTGGCACACGCAGCAGTGAAAGTCATGTGGTGTGAGAGTAGCAAACAGCCCCTACACCCTCATGCCAGCTCTGACCACAGACCAGGAGTGCACACTTGTGTTCCCACTGAGGAGCACACCTTGTCTTGCCTGCTATTAGGGAAGACAAAGGCTGAGCATAATTTATAAAGATAATCTAGCACGGAATTTTTCACATTTGAGATATGACCCATAAGATTTTTACTTTTCCATTCAGTGTAAACATGCATAAATAATCATTCTGAATTGATTTTAAATGTAGAGGTAAACAGCCTTTCAAAGTCTCTCTTTAACCAAATTGGTGTAAATCTCACATTTGTTTGAGTTTACACCCTTTAACTAGCATTAGGAAGCTGTGATTTATATTGCTGTGTAAATCACATCTGCTCATAAGCTGTGGTTTGAAAACATTGCACATCTGGGGTATCAAATGTGTGCAAATTAGAGAATTATATGACATTACCAGGCACTTGCATGCAAATGTAAGCAATGTAAGCTTCATTTTTTGTGTAGCATTTGAAGTCATGTTATTACACAGCGTAAACTACAATCATCTACTCTCTACTTAGACAGCAATCCAAACAGAGATTCGTAATCCCTTTGCAATCATGTTCACAGAGCCATATACTCAGGTACCCTGTCAAGAATGTAAGTTACAAACTGTTATGTGCCCTGAAGCATGCTTATGGCTCTTCTTTATAGGTGGCCTGGTCACCATACTCATTACTTTTGAATAAATTAAGAGCAGGTTTTCATATTTTGTAGTTGTGCTTGTTGATAAAAGAATCAGCAATCTGAGAAAACAGAGGTTTTCCAGCTTTACTTCCATCATGTATCTGTGACTTCTTTTAGAAGTCAGTACCAGATTGATCACAGCCAGCACTTTCTAATCCAGGATCTGGAGGCAGGGGTGGGGAGCTGGTATAATCAATCTCTTTCAACACTGTGAAGGGGGTTGTCCCCTGTGCTGTATTTATCTTCCTCTGAGTATCTCAAAAGACAGCATCAGCAAGACTTTCCTCCTTCTATTTCATAGAATTGCTCCTATTTTCACGTCTTTTTATGTAAGTACTTTTAAAATTTAGTAATAGCAATGTTCTGCTTTAAATTACAAGTTGATTTCTTTTCAGTCTTGACTGCATTTTTCTTTAGACAAATACTTGTACAGAATTTTCATCAGAGGACCTAACATTACTTATAAGCACCATTAATGAAGCCCAACAAAACAATTATGCAAAAGCTGTTATCGTCTTTATGTTTCATAGTAAATTATAGATAAATGAATACATGACTCAGTCAAGGTCGTACTGTGAATCAATGATAGCAGTTGGAAATGTAGCCCAGGAACTTTGACATCCCCACTTCTGCTGAAACTACGTGCCCTGAAAACACCAGGACTCTCTCAGACCCATTGTGCCCTACCAACATTTCTCTCATATCACTGAAGCCTTTTTAGGCTATGAAAATCTAAGAAAAGGAAAAAAAGAATGGAAATCAGTGTCTGATAGTACATTGTTCTCCCCTCTGAAACTAAAAGACTTTTTCTTGGTTTATTTTTTTCTTGCAGTAGATATTGGCAGGCTGAAAGTTGAAATGAAATAGGAAAAAATAACAAGCATATTTTGAGTGATTACTCAACTGGGGTCCTTTGTGACAGGAAATGCAGCTGCGTGACTAATGGGCCTGACTTTCTCTTGGCTTCCTTCCCCCTTCAAAGATCTTGTTTATTGCCCTGGCCAATTTTTTTTTTTAATTGCTAGAAGCTAGAATTTTCCAGGAAAAAAAAAAATCCTTGCAAGGGGCAAAGGCAGTAAATCTTAAAAAGATCAAGGGCTGCAGAGCTCTCCCTCATCTACTCCTTTTAGCCTTCCAGGCTCTTGAGTCACGTCATATCTTCCCCGTTCTGCTCTGAACATGTGTCTAGCAGATCTTTCTGCTTTGCTGAGGGGAGGGAGTATGTGAATCACATTTATAGCATTTAACCCTGGAATTCATAAAGGAAGGACTAATTCCATTAAGGAAACCAGGGGCCTCCTTAGCCTTTTGCATGTTGTCTTTTTTATTATTTTTCCTCGCTCTCTCCTTAGCAGTTGTGTGCCCATACCCCACAATGACATGGCTGTTATGTGTGAGCTATTGAGACTTGACACAGCACAGCCCCATTAGTAAGGGGCCATGGAGTTTTAAATGCTGTTTGCATTTGGCCTGCTTTGTAAGTCTGCTTTGTTGAGTTTTCTGGGTAACAGCAGATAGGCCAGGACCTGAACCTCCCCTGAACTGGAAGAGGAACTGTGCATCCAAGCTCCATGGCAGGTCCTTAACCCTATAACTCAGTGCAAAGAAGCCCTGAGTTCCCTCTCAGTACTGGAGGGTGTTGGTTGGATAGAGTGTCTATGGGAGCAGGGTCCTGCCATCCTTTGGAGATGCCCAGCCTGAAGAGCAGTGGTGCTGAGCCCTGTGTGGGGGCACAGTGGGCTGACTGAGCTCTCTGAGCTGTGAAGTGCTCCCACAGTCTCGATAAAGCCAACATGGCAATTAGTGGCCTGAGGGTGGGCACTGGGGCAGGAGCAGCTGCAGTGCCAGCACCAGCCCTGCCACAGAGGCAACAGGTACAGCTTCAGACTAGTAGTGGTGGGTTTAGTCCTGCAAGGAGGTTAAAACTCAACCAGACAGGTAAACAATAGCCTCAAAGAACATGATCTACAAGAAATGGGAGCCATTCTTTAGACTTCTCTTAAGAACCATTTCTTTGGAAAGCTGGAGTATCAAGTCACTGAAGGAGAGTTTGAAGGCTACTCTGTAATCTGCAATGCTGGCAAGGTTTCCTGTGCCTGTAGCAGAGGCTAAAAAAGGAGGTGTATATTCCTTACCATAAACTGCACAGAGGAACCATCAGAATATGGGTATGCTAAAAAAAGAGATGGAACCTTTGCTTATGAACAGACCTAAAAGAATTGAATACATGTGTACAGAGAGATCATTTTCCACTACCTAGAAGAGGAAAAATCTCTGGGGAAGTAGCTGATGCCAAATATTTTCCTATGCTTCATGTGTCAGCAGGGTCTGGCAGAATCCCTTAAAAAACAGAGCATGCATTTTGTGCAAATTGAGAATCACAATTCTAGTGATTTAGATTGCTTCACCAAACTAGAGACATTTCTCCAAAAATACAGCAGATGTTTGATGATATACCAAGTTTTCAGCACTTAAACAGATCAGATAATGTTAAGATCAGCAGAAAAAATCTAACAATAACACAGTAAAAATCAGATCTTCAGATCTGCCCTGAAAAAAACTTCAACTGGGTTAGACAGAAAAAAAGTTAATTTCTCACAACTGCTCTAAAATCCTGGCCAAGCTATACAGCAAAGTTACAGAGGAGCTAGACTGGGTGCAGAAGTGGTGGTCACCAGGATTGCTGGAATGGGAGATGTGTGTGTAATCTGGCTGCATGACCTGAGAACACCGAGGCACTGCTGCAAAAATACTGGCAGCAGACATTGACTACAAAGTTTAACAATTCCAGAGACTGAAGGATAATGGGGAAGCAGCCCTGAGGTATCTTAAAACTACAGGAGACAGAGCCATCCCCAAAAATGAACTAGCCTAATCCTCTTGCAGCTATATGGTCAAAACTGGAGATCACTAATTTCTGTGCAATGAATGCTAACAAAAGCTGAGTGTCAGTACATTCTGATAAAAAAGAGAAGGATTTGGCACTTGTTAGTGAATGTAAAAAGTTTCCTGTCCTCTCTTTTTGTCTTTTATGAGAAGACTGTTTTAGAAAACTGACCATAACCCACTTACTGCAATTGCCAAAATGGCCTGGCAAAGCCCCCTCTCCTCATGCATACATGGATTTATTTGCTTCAGTTATAAATTTATGATTTACAGATTGGGAGGGATTTGGTAGGTTCAAAACTAATCCCTTGAGCATTTGATGAAAAAACAATGATGCAAAGTCCAGAGGTAGACTTTGTATGTGATGATTTGCTTAAAAATTTTTGCTTGTGATGGTGATAAGACCCAGTGAAAGCATATGAGCCTGTCACTGAGAATATTCTCAGCTTTGTTGCTGACTTTGGGTGGAGTATGACTACTGTATCCTGGCTAGGAAAAATTATATAACCTCTCTTGATGCTTATTTTTACTTCCCTGAGGTAATCTTACTACAAGGTAGTACAACTAAACAGGCAGCACAGTATATCAAGCTTATCACTACACATCCTGTACCTGCTAAGGTAAACTAGATCTGACAGTGTAGCAGGAATAAGTGTGAGATATCTTCAGCAGAATAAGATTTAGCTCTACCACTCTAGTTCTATTACTCTTAATCAATGAGCTAGTAGGAAGTAGTGCCAAAAAAAATTTGTTACTTCGCAAAAGAATGTGGAATTAGGCTGTGATCTGATTTTGGGTCTATTATATCAACGTGTCAAGGTGGAACATATGAAGTCAGTCAACCACTGACATTTTGCTTGACAAAAAAACCCCAAAACAAAAATGCATACTATTTTCACTCCTGCAGTCTTTCAATTCCCTGACACCTTCAAGGGTGTCATCAAAATGATGGAGGTCTTGAAGAAGAGTAAAGTAACAGCCAAGGCACAAAAAACTTAGACTAACGTAACTTGCCTCCCTGAGGACTGTAGCTATGCTATTCCAGTATCAGAGACGTAAGAACAACTGCCCAGCCCTCAGGATTCACCGAGCACAGTCTATGTGAAGTTGGTTGTAACTACTTGCAGTTGCATATCAGCACAACTTGTCTGAATTTTGTCTTGGAAAATTCAGTGACTTTAGGACTTATGACACTAACAACTGCCCCTTCCAGTCTGAGAATCTGACTGAGGTGCTACAAAGTTCTCGTTTTATTATGAACAGCTGGATGAAACCAGATGCGTAATAAAGCAAATTCTTCATAGCCAGCCTAAGCACTGGATGTGCAATGACAACTGCATTTCAGCCCAGAGGTCGCTGCATTTGAGCCATAGGGAAATAATCAATTTATAAACAAACTTCTCAAGCACTTTGAGATGAAAACACTACACAGAATCAATTTAATTCACTCTTCTTATGTGACAAACTCATGTTATTCATGTTATTGTTTTCCTGGTTTTGCTACGCCAATCACACTGCAATTCCAAATGTCATCACTCTGTGCTGGAACAGCAGTCTGACACATTCAAAAAAACTTGCAGAATAAAAAAACTTGTGATGGAAATTGCTCCCGTGTGTGCAGCCTGCGCATACTCAGAAAGTGTTCATGTTCCATTTCTTTGTCTAGTTAACAAGAGGTATATGAGTATGGTTTTGAATTCCGAGCGCACTTTACCCACTAGGAGCCTGTCTTAGGCACTGTGTTCTGGAGCATGACAGTTGCCTTGCATTCAGGCTCCTGGCTGCCTTCATTTTCTGCTCTGATGCTCTCCTGACCCTGGAAAATCTCATCTCATCAGCAGAAACAACCAAACTGTATCTCAACAGTTTCAAATTATGAGACAGTTTGTAGATTTTCTCTCCCCTTTTGTTGAATCCTGCAAAAACAACTAAAAGGAGTGTGTTACCCAGGCGATCAAAAGGACTGGACTGCCTTTGACCTGGGGAGTATTACTGAAACTGGACGTCAGATGAAGTCTAAATTAGGCATCTGCTAACTACCGTAGCTTCACCCAAAATGTAACTTGTTACACAATGGCCACATGGCCTCCTGTGCCTTTGTTTCTTCACCTGTTACATGCAAACAGAAACACTCAGTCGTGTAGCAAGGAGTATTTAGAGTTCATTTGGCATTCCTGAAGACTTTGGAGATTCTTAGACAGTGCATACGAACGGAAGCCAGGTGATACTGTATCTTTCTCTTGGTGACACCCCCATGCTGTTGATAACGTGCTCTCACATTCCTGAGTTAAGCTTGCTTGAGGGATTTGATTTCACTTGGGCTTAAAATCTTTGTTTGATTCCTCAGAGAGGATGCTGGAATACACGGTAAAGCACAGCAAATCTCACATGTCCAGAAACTTCACTCTCAAACCCCTGCTAACCACTTCCACCTGACCTTCCCCACCTGTTTGAATATACTCAGCCAAGGATAGTGAGAACAATTTAATGCATGCATGTTTTGCACACCCTGCAACCCTGTGCATTTTGAAGGTCAGACAGAGCATTCTCTGCCACAGCAAACGATTTTGTGTAGATGAGAAGATTTGCTTTATACAAAAAACCCACTACTATATGCCTATGTGTTTGCAGATTTACAAGAAAAAGCAGAATTTCTAGCTCTTGATAGTGAAGCATAGTTACAAGTTGGATACACATTTTGCTTCAGGAACTGAGTTCTATGTCTGTGTGCTTTCAAGAGGTCTTGTAAGTACAACATCATCTTTGTTTTTCCATCTTTAAAACTGGGATTATAATATTCTCCTATAATAGAGGGGGTTAGAAATGTTCATTTCTAGAACTTTTAACAAATGTTAAATATCAGTTGTTTTGATCCTATTCCATTACAAAGAAGCCCTGCAATTCTTCCATCCTCTCCTGTTAAAAAGATTGTCTTCTCTTGCAGCCTTTAAATTATTTAATTAAATTGTACAGGCTAGTTGTATGAGCCAACCTCTTTTATATAACTCCTTTTTGTTGTAACAGAGTGGAGGAAGATGTGCATTTAGGCAGCAAGTAACTATTTTGTGAGTAAAAGTGAGGGACATGCTGACAAAAGGTTTCCATAAATAACTCTTTCCCCTCTGTGCTCTCGGGGCAGCTCTGTCTGTGATAGCTCCTCTTTGACAGTGTGTCTAGCACAGAACAACTCACAATCAAAAAGAATCAGCAGGTGTGAAAAGCACACCCACACAAGTGTCAGGTCCTCAAGCATAATCCATGTAGCTGTTGAATTTCCCACTTTGCAGCAATGATTCAGCTTGGTGACGGCAATGTGAATGCTCAGGAGAAGAATGACAGTGATATCAGTATTTACAACAGCAGCTCATTAACAATGACATTAATGAGCATTTGCATTGAGGTGGCATGCTTCAGGTCTAGTCAGTGGTTTTCCATAAGGATCTCAGTGCTGGAGCACCTCCTACACAGGGCAGAGAACTGGGGGCTGGAGGTTGGGGCTATTCCTTATGGAGTGGGGGCTCACAATGAGGGCAATGTACACCCAGCAGTGTCCAGGAGCTGAGGGCAGCTGGGGAGCCCCACTGGCTGCTGTACAAGAACTGGGGTCACAGCTTGCCTGGAGGCATGGGCTTGTCCTGCCAGCGCTGTCCTTCATCTGTCCCCCTGAAAGTCACGCTCGGCCACACGTTACAGCACAGCTCGGAGAGACAGCGGCTCCCTTCAACACATGCTCACACATAGCTAATGCAACTGGAATTATTGCAGCAGTTTGGGAAAGGGAAAATCTGTAATGCCAGGCTGGATAAAACATTTAGACACTGTTAGCTTGATGTGGGCAGAACTCCTGCCAGATGAAGCATTTGCACCTGGAAATCCACGAGGCAGAGGCCTGGCACTGGAGCATCCGTGTTGCCCCCAGTGAGGCAGCAGCTCACTCACACGTACTCTGACTCCCAGGAGGCTGGGGCCCAGGGCTCCTCAAGGAGGTCAGTTTTTATATAGTAAAGCAAACAGTTGAGCTAATCAAGAAATTTTTTTTCTTTTCTTTTCTGAGGCTCTTGGCATCCAGCCCTGTTACTTGCAATCTTTAATTTGTACTGTGGCTTCCTTTTCCCTGCTGCCTTCTCACTCAGTCCAATTTTCCCACACACTTATTTCCTAACTCTACCTCTATCAAGGTCTTCATTTAGTTTGGACCCAAATTTATCTGAATCCTACACAAAGTTGATGTTACCTCCTCATTTATTCCTTCAAATGACTGTCATCAGAAATTCATAAGCCTGAAAAGTTTATGAAAAAAAAAAAGAAGCTGTTTTCTGTGTTGTTACTTATAAAGTAACTTTATTCATGGATAGATTCATTGATAGAAATTAATTGTGGATCAATTTAGGCCTTCTTTTTGGTTATACAGCTGCCTGAGTCTTAAAATTGGGGTTTTAAAGTATCTGTGTATGTCTGTTGTATGGGTGGGTTGAAATTTACATACACACCTCACACACTGGCCATGAAAAAGTCTCTTATCATAGAGCTTCCACTATAAGGGAGCAGATTCTGATGAAACAAAGTCACATTTTGGCAGATTCTCCCTCCCACTTCCATAATACTATGAAAAGAATGAAAGAGAGAAATGCATTTTTTTCTGTTTAGCACAGCAACACGGTCCAGAACATGTGTCATTTGTGTAGAGAAACTGCTGAAGGTGACATCAGTGCAAATAAACATCTCAAGTAAAACCATAGCAAAATCCCAGTAAAAATATACAGCCATCTAGTTCTTGATTGTCAACATGGCAGAAGCTAGCTTGCTCAACAGCTGATGAGAGATGTAGAAACATGAATAAGTGGCCCACCTGATCACTAGGTTCTACCTCATTTAATCACCTTTATATGGTCTTTTCTGAAAAGCTGCACAGAACCCAAGGTGTTCCTTCAGTCTGCACACACTCTGGGAGCTGCAAAGAGCACCATGTTGTAACAAATGCACAGCCTCCACCACACATTAGATCCAGCTGATCTCATATCATTTGAGGTAAATACTTCTCCTTCCCCCTGTGGTCATTTTCAAACCCATTTCTACAGACCTCCTCTGCCTCTGGAGCCCAAGCTGGCAGGACAGTACTTTCCAAGTCATGATGCAAGCTGCAAACAGCTGACAAAGCCCAATGCACATTCCCCATATTTTCACCGTAATTGTTCCTCTCAGCCACTTCCACACCAGCACAGAAGGGTTTTTAATGAATTGCAGTGAAGAAGAAGCTAAAACCACTGTGAGACACTGAACTAGCAGGCAGTGGATGGGCTGTGTGTCCATCTTCTCAAGGCAGTGGATCACAGGCCAGGGCCAGCAGACAGGACACAACAGCCATCATTACTCATTGGCATCCCCAATGAAGTAATGATGAAGTCCCCTAGGCTGAGCAGAGCCATAGATTAGAAAGCAGATGCTGCCAAGTTGTGCACTGTGCACAGTCTGTGAGGCAGTTTGCTCAATGCTTCTCATTAATTTCAGAATCCACTACTGAAGAAAACGCTTTATAAGGTGGGACATGTTTTAAAAGAACAGTTGGTGCAGATTTAACTTGTATAAAGCTGCACAGTTCTATTAAATACCAAGGGGTGTTGCTGATTTATACCAGCTGAGAAGCTGGCCAATATGCTTTTGAAGCCATCAACTCTCCCACTAGTAATTGCCAGTAGAAACACTGGGAAATACAAGAAGAAATGAAAAAATGGAGCACATTTATGTGAAAAACCTTCGATGCAAAACAAATGTCTGCTCACTGCACAAAAGCTGAAATAATACAGTTGTTATTGGAACTGTGCTACAATAAAACAAGCTGGATGAGTCAACCAGCAGTGCATCTAATCTCCACTGGCTGCCTTTTGGTCTCCAAGCTCTTCATCTATTTTTATCTCTGCTTTCTTCAATACGATTTTTGGTTTGCAAGCAATAAATCTGCAGCTCTTGGGTCCCCTGTGTACACTCTTTTTCGGCAGGCCACTCAGCATTTAGGATTTTACCCAGACCATTTCAGTTATAAGACCACAGAACATGGAGGCTACAATTCAGATTCAAAAGATACCACGGTGAGCACAGCAGAGGCATGGGGCATCACAAAAGTTTTCTGCATTGAAGGAAGCAGGCACCAAGCAGGGCCATCTGAGAAGTTTTGGGATGGACTTGCTTCCACACTTGATAAAACACACAGACTGGGGCAGTGCTTTATTCAAGCTCCACGATGCAGCATACGGCACATGGAGAGCACGAGATATGCCCAATGCAACAGCCAGGGGAAGAGTTAACAACACTAAAATAGGGGAAGAGTTAACAACACTAAAATAGCACTGGCAATCAGTGTTTGCTGCTGAGCCTATACAAAGAAAATGTCATTCCCTCTTTTTCCATGGATGGGTGAAACTTTTAGTGAAGCCATTTGCACTTGGTCTACCTTAGGACCCTATACATTGCCTATTACAGAGTGTAGTGTTTGGAAGCTGAGAAAAGGATTACCCTGATTTCAAAATCATTGGGCAGGTGATGGGAACTGTGTTCATGAAGTGAGACTACTGTTTTTTGTTGGTTGGGTGTGGTAGCCCTTTGTTGAGAAAAGTGTAGGTGAAATTTTGGAATCGAAATATTCCTGTTTCATTTTTCTTTGGCAACCACATTATGATCCTGGAAAGAGAGCAATTATTTTTCTAATTTTTCTCTGTTCTCTTTAATGGTTTCATTACAAAGACATACAGCTAGTCACCTTGAGCTCATACATGCTGGGAAACATCTGTTAATTGAATATTAAGATAGCCGGAGTGTTATAATGGATAGAAACTACTGGGATATGATGGTAGCCCAAAGCCTTCCCTTTCATTCCAAGAGTACGTGCTTCAGGGAGCAAGGGAGAAGAGTATATGAATTTAATTTCAGACATTCACGTTTTAGGTGGCCCCGAGGGATGTACCCATTTCCTATATAAGGTTTGGTCTGTTTGCAATTAAGCTCTCTTCTTTGCATATTTCCAGAGAGATTAAAAATAGCAATATCAGCTTATTCTTGGACTTCTGGAAATAAACACAGCCATTGCTTCCAGGGCTTTTAAAGCATTGATCAGACTCATAGATCTTGAAGACCAAATTTGTCTGTGATTTTTTTATGCTGGATAAACGAGCAATTCCAAAGCTAAGAGAAAAGGTAGGAGCACATTTCTAGAACTGGAGACCTTTTAAAACAACTTGACTTTTGCAGCCTTAATTTTTAAACAAAGCTTAATGTTGATGAAGAGTTAAGTTGAATACTCTTTTTACAGAAAGCTCAAGACTGGTTCAAACCTCTCCCACCATTCTCACAACCAATAGATCAAATCCAGAGCTGAGAGGCTTGTTCAGCTCCAATTACAGTTTTCCTCTTATTCTTTTTCTGTTGGGATTACCATCATCAATCCATTTAATCCAAAATGTAAAGCTGTTTTTTGTGATGCAGTCATCCATTTTCAAGGACCTTTACAGAAACAACTCATTTATAATGGTGCCTAAATTGCTATCAGATGGGATTGATTCCCATACATCCCTAACAGCCTGAGGTTGGACACATGATAGTGATCTGCAACTGATAATTTCTTCCCTGCTGTTTAGGCTTCTCATTTGCAGAAATTACCTGGAACAGGGGCCATTTTCCAAAGAAGTGCCTGACCACCATGTTGCAAATTTAAGTCTCCTGGTAGTGTTTTTGTTTATCTTTTGCAGACTGCTTAGAAGCCAGTGGCTCCTGATGGAACCATGGACAATGGGATTAAAATCACAGATATAGTGGTTTTAACAGTAGTTATTCACACCCTCGTGTGCTGACAACAAAACAAGGATTCAACCAAATTCAACCAAAATTATTTGTTATGTTTCCTTAAGTCCAGAAAACACTTAGGACTACATTCAACTCAGTAGTGGAAATAACTCCCAGTGTCTTTCTAGGAATAATGTTAATTTCTTCTTGATTTTAACTTTACAACCAGACTGAATTAAAGACTCAGATCAGCATTGAACTCTTAATCTTGAAAATTCAAGCATGCCATACATGCACCTAATAATTATAATCTCTAATTCTAGTTGTGTTTGAGCTTCCTTATCCAAATAATCTGATTACTTCCCTACAATCGAATTTTTTGTGACTTTTAGTGCTTCTTACATTGTGAACACACAAGGGTGAAAACCAGTGAGAAAGTCTGTGATTCTGCAACAGTAAAATCTGACCTAAACTGTGGTTGCATCAACTCTGTCTCTGATAGCTCTTGATTACAGTCCTTCATCTCCTTCCTTGTGCTCCACTGGTGCTCATCCAGCCTTGCAAAAAATTGGTCCAGGGGATGTGAAAACTTACCTTTTTGCAGTGTTAACTTTCATCCAGTTTAGCTCCCTGAACTATGCTATTCTAGGGTCAGATACAAACTATTGCTTGTATTGAGGAAACACTGCAGCATGGCTGGGCAATAACAGCCCTGATTTAGGTTAGCTGGAATGGATGCGGAATTGTACTTTAACTACTCTGTGGGCAGCATTGTTGAAAACATATGAAGCAACTTAACAAAAAGCTGCTTGCAGCAGTTCATTAAAGATTTGATTTCCAAAGCAGAATTTCCAGATCAGTAGTCAGTACAAGTCATTGCGAAATTCAGGGGATATTTACAGAGCATCAGGTAAGGGTCTGACTGATGAAAGACTTGACAGTCTGACAGGGTAAATTGCATGGAGATTCTGGTGGATATTTAGGCCTAGAAACAAGGACTAGGCACCAGTAGATTCAGGAGAGTGTGTGGAATGGGTACCAGCTGATAGAGCACAAGGACTGGACAAACAAGTATAGTGCAGCCTGGGACTAGGGTACATGAGTAGCAAAGCTGAGAACTCCAGATTGTAAGAGCAAGACTAGCTAAGGCTGAGCCAAACTGGTAGAACTACATTGAGGATGCTGCACAGAGCCTGTCCAAGCAATGCCTGGCTCTTACATGCTGTCTAGGCCCTCATTTTCCAAGTGCTGCATTGTCCCAACAAAAATGAAGAATGATATTGAAATTGATGATTCAGGAGGGAAAGAAGATTACAGCACAAAATAGCCATGTGAACAAGGAACACATTTACTGTTGAGTAGTACATACTTCGGAAAAATCCACACGGCCTTAGTAGAGGGAAGGAAATAGACATAGTTAAGCAAGATACTAATGAAGTGGCCCACTCCACCAGGCTGCACTTTGTTCCTCTGCTGTGCAGTGGCACGGGAAGGACTGGTGGCCCATTCCATGCCTCCTGTGATGGCAGAAGGGCTCTTCCCTACCACACTCGAGTTCTAGGGCTCTACAAAGAGCAGCACTCAATACCACAATCCTTACAGACACAAGCAGCCTTGAAGAATTCAACAGGACTGTTCATGAGAACTGATTATAAGGGGTCATGTTGCAAAATGAGCCCCTTATTTTGGTAAAGAGAAGCACAGCAATAAGTCCTATTGCTGTTCTAGCAACATAAACACTATACCTGAGGACCTAATAAAGGTTCTGCTGTGTGACAAGAGTCCCAAACAGACCTTACAAAATAATATGGACTTCTGCAAAAGCAGGACAAAATGTGTAAAGTTTTAAAAAAATATTCTTCAAAATGAAAGCCCTCTTGATTCACTTTGGCTCCCAGTAGCATTAAGGACATAAGATTTTTCTGGTACCATGGCCTGTAAAGAGTCAAATCTCAGCTCCTAAATGTGCTTCTGCATATTTCCAGGACATTTATGGTGGGAAAAAAACATTCCAAACAACAGAATAACCTTCTGTCCATCAAGCAAGATTTCACAACAATTACAGTACCAGGCGCAGAGAACTCTGCCTGTCTGGCCCACAGCCACACCGCGGGCGGCAAACTTTCTAACTCTCAGAAACTAATTAGGCTCAGGTCAGGTATGTGACTGAGAGAAATCCAGGGAGAGTGGAGGGTGAAGCAGGAAGCAGTGCTGATGATTCAACCAGGGATCATCTTGAGAACAATTTTAAAGTTGTTTCTTCAGAAATATGTTTTGGACATGAAAGGAAAGTGATTTTATTTCTAAGAGTACTTAGAAAAGGGAAAACTTTCTGGTACAAAAATGAAAGTGAGGACTCTTTTAGTAAGTAAAGAAGCAATGTATAAATTAGTCAAAAATTTTATAGTGACAGTTTATGGTGTCTAATAGTGGAGTGGGACAGGTGACAAGAAGGCAAAACCACTTTCAGTTGCTATTATCAGCTCTCAAGATGACTTCTTTCTAGTAAGAAACTAGAGCTGCAAAGGAAATAATTTTGAAATTCCAGCAAAGCTTTCTCCACACATAAAGACAGCACAGGAGTGACTCCAATATCTCCACATGCAATCAGATGAATGAAAAAGACTCACTGCTGGGTTTTGTATTAGATTCTGCAAATCTTTAGTAGTAGACATAACCTAGGGCTATGGAGGTCTGCTTTGTGCCATTCTACACTGTGAGGAGGGGCTGACATTTAACACCTTTCTCCCAAAGCCATAAAAATACTATCTAAGGTTCACAGCAGCTACAAGCAATATGAGTACTGTTCCATCCAAACCCTGTATCTGGCTCCTCAAAAAGGCTGCTGCCAAGTTAAAGCAGTGCAATGCCAAAGTACTCTCATATTCCCTATTTCTTAACATCTTAAAATCACAGCTTTGTGGGAATTCCCTAGGTCAAGTGTAGGGCATTATGTTTACAGCAGAGTGACTAGAGAAGAGTCTGTGGTCAGTGTTATACAGGTCATCCTTGGTTCTGTAGAGTGTCTTTTCAATAATGTAATCCTACTATCAGTAGATGCAAAAAATGTCCAAGTAAACAACCTTCTATCTGGATAGTGCTTATCAGCTTTCAGGCCCGGTTTTTAGCTGTCTGTGCCTGTTTGCTGCATGACACGTAGCTGTAATGACTGGTGAAAGCAGCAACAGAAGCAACACGGCAGAGCTGTGGTGGTGAGAGATGGATGTGAACTTCAGAGGATCAGGTATGTCTTACTCCACGTGTGGATCTTTCAGATATGTCAGTATAAGCATGGAGGATCTTCTACTACTGTGTTTGCATTGAGCATCAGAAAGAACCCTTTCACTGGGTGAGCAGTACAGTGCTGGAATGGGTTACCCAGAGAAGTTGTGCAATCCCTATCCTTGCATGGTTTCATGACTTGGCTAGACAAAATCACAGCTGACCTGTTAAGTGCTGGCAACAGTTCTGCTTTTATCAGGATGTTGGAATAGAAACCTCCAGAAGTCCCTCCTTAACCTACATTTCTATGATGCTATATCTCTGGATCCCAGAGCTGAGCTGACAAACCATGTTTTGAAAGGACTTGTAGGGTGAGATGCCATGGCTAGCAACATCTACCAAGCTGGAGCGGTTGGAATGGTTTATGTGGAACAAACCAAGTGTCTGAGTGGAGGCCTCCCACACCTACATGTAAAGCCTCCTATTGAGCAGAGACTGAATAGCAGAGATATTGTGAAATACTGCTTATGAGGTGGCAGTAATTACAGAATGGTGATGCTGCTCAATTTCCTTATGCAATCAAGGCTTCAGCCAAGAAAAGTTGTTAGTCTCCTGCAGCATTCTTGTGCTACTCTTTTCCAGCAGTGGTGAGAGGGCAGTTGTGTTCATGTTTGTTCACTGGCATGCTGAGGTGTTGCTCAAGGAGGGTAGGTTTATGGCTGAGTTACAGGCTGGCATCTACCTCAACTTTTATTTCCTGCTTTCAAGACAATTATATTTAGCTGCTTCTGACACTAAAGAGACCAGAAGAATTTGTACTCTTCCACTACCCAGGAAGACAGATCCCAGACTGGACTGGCTGCAGGAACATGCTAGAGTCATAGAAAAGCTGATAATTCAGGGGGGACATTTCTATGCAGGCTGGCAGACGTAGTAGAAATATGCACAGAACAGACAAAATCCTTTCTGCAAAAACACCGTTTGCACAGTTCTGCCACACTTCATTCATCCATAGCTCTTTGCTGGTTTGTTCCTGGCACACACATTTTCTTCCCCCCAGTTCAGAACCAGCTCACCCACTGCTACAATACACTTATCTCTGCCATCCCTTTAATCCCTCTGATAATCTCTGTACATTCCCCGCTTTTAGCACAGAGATGATGGAACCCAAGAAGTGCATATACTAGTTGGACATAGGGAGAACCAGGAGTATGCTGGCCCCAGGTGACAACTTCTCCATCAGCAAATACAAGTTGAGATATCTCTGAACAAATTACGTTCTTTAAAAACTGCCAGGAGAAGAGCTGAACTCACAGTGAACAAATGGAGCTTGATCTAAGAATCACAGCATATCACCTGGAGCTACCAATGTGCTAAAGAAATTATTTTCCTTGAAAAAAGCCCTAACCACAGTTTATGTCAGTGTGACATGTACTGATGTTGACTTCCAAATGACTACAAATAATATTTCAGAGATTATTTTCTCTTGTATATTAGCTTGAACAAATATTGAGCAGCTGAGAAAGAGTCTGAATCTTAATACGAGACCTTACACAAGCACAGAAAAATACTTAAAGAATGAGATAATTTTGAAAAATGCTGTGATGTTTTTAACAGGGGCTGTTTCTCAGGAACTTTGGCTGATACAATCCTAACACCAGGACTACCAGTGAGTTCTGGGACCTTCATGAAACATGAACGAACTTCATCACCCTTTAAGCTGGCAGGATGCTTGAGAGTATTTAGAACAGTAGATCTTGGGATCTGGTATACACAATAATTATATTTATCTCCAATATGTTTGATAGTCATAAACATATTAATCTCACTTTTCTTGATAGAAAAACTTAAATATATTTAGGAGGTCCAAACAATGAAACTATGACAGCAGTTAAATCATAGCCACACAAAACAGCAGGATGTATGCTGAAAAGGCTTCTTCAGTCCAAGTCAAGAGAGAGTAAAAGCTTTTTACAACCTACAAATACAAATAAAGATCTTTATCTACTTCTTAATAATGACATAGGGATAAACTCTGTTCACTCTTGCATATATATATGTAAGAAACCTTCTCTCCATACAGCTCCTATGCAAGGGCCTAGCTTCAGTTACAGTCTTTTACATCCCTGTTCTGCTTCCTCCAAAATTGTCCATTCCATATTAATGCCTGCCTGCCTGCCAAATCACATTAATTCCATAGCTGTATCCCTGTCATAAGCCATTAGTTCCACAATCTTGCTACACATAATACATACATTCCACATTCTTTTCCTTAATATGCAAATCTTTCCAACCATGGTCTCCTTTGTTTTGGTGCCTCTCAACCCACCAGAATATGCAGGAGGGCTCACAAACTGATCCTTTGGGATATACTCAAACACAACCAATATGTTATTTGTGATTCATGTGTAACAACAGGAGAGGTTTTGAGGTTCCCTCCCAAGCCTTCAATTCCTTAACTATTGCCCAGATTCCTGATGCCTTTCATCTGCACCATGTGGTTTGCACTGGTAATTATGAATTTCCTTTCAAGGCTGCTAAGACCTAAATTTGTTTGCAGTAAGAAAGTTTTCCAATGGCTCAAAGTAGTATTTTGAGTCAACAATGAGGCTTAGGTGAACAGCCACATTACTATCACCATCTCCTGCTGTCAGAATCTCCTCAGGACCTTACAGGACTCATGGCTGTGCATTGTATTCAATCAGTTAGAAATACTTGTTTTAGGAAGAGTATCTCCTTGTTTTCATGTAAGTTGTCAGTCCTAACAAATCTTGCCTTTATTCTGTCCAAATTGATTGCTGTCAAAATCTGCAGCAGGAACCTACTAAACAGTCATCTGAACATTTTAATTGGTCAAAAATATGGCAGAATAGATAGAGTGACATTGTGCCCCAACAAAATTCAGGATGTTTCACTTGCCTCAACAAATTCTCTTATATGATAAGGATGTGGTATTCAAGACCTATATTTTGTTTCATTGACACAGCTGTAGTAAATAGACACTTGGAGCTGGCAAAGTGCATGATAAAACTGTGAAGTTCTGGACACTATTAACAGTACAATTTAAGCCTTGGGGTGTGAAGCCAGATTTTGCCATTCATTCAGTATAATGTACAACACAATTCTTCCCACAATTTTTCCTATTCTCCCAATTGCATTGGCTGGCACCATCTTTTTCTGAGCAGGGAGATGGCTGAGGAACAGCTGGGAACTTGGTCTTACCAGTCAGATTTATCACTATTCTTAATTTGCACTGCAATGGTGACGTGTGCTTTACATATGCTTAGACTGCATGGCTGAAAGCTCATGTTATATCAAGCTGTGGATGATTTTACAGCTGGCTCTGCTCCTTGAGCAGTGGGAGCAGCTCTTGTGCATTTCTGAAAGGCAAACTACAGCCAAGTGGCTGGAGTTATAATTCTCCAGCCTGATCTCTCCCATCCCAACTATCGTGACTCCCTCGTGCCCCGACATTCTTTGCTGCTTTGTTTATGCTGCAGAAAACATCTGTGAGGGTATACGGCCAAGGTGAAAGATCTTGGCAAACAGTTATTTTTCATAGCTCAGCTTAAAGGGAAAACATGAAGACTGCCCCTCCTTCTCAGAGAAGAGGAAGGGTGGGGTTGAAAAATGAGATCCGACTGCAGCCAGGCCAAACAGCAGACTTGCTGTCCCACTAGCCCCTTTAAAGGAAATGAGAATTGTTTTTTCAGTAGAATGAACTATGCTGCGGAAGAGGAAAGGTTTAACTGAAATAAACTGGATTAACTTTTAGAGTAACCAATTAGATAAACATATCAGGAAAACCTTCAAAATGTTGGGATGTGTTAGGCTAAGCATAATTTCCAGAAAATGCATAAATCATACTGCAGAGGTTGTTTAAAACCAGGCTGACACAACAATAAAAATCTGTAGTAGAGAACACCCCTACACTACTACGAGATGGACTCAATTTCACTGCAGATCTTTTTCAATGTTTAACTTCTATGACTCCTTATAGAATTGGGGCCCTGTAAAGGGAAGGAGAAAAAACGTTGGCTTATTACCTTTGTTGATTAACAGATCAATTTTCTCAAGCATTAAGGTACTTTATAGACCTACAAAGTATAAACTGTAGGTAGAGAATTGCAGATTTCCCTGACAAGGTGTAGTTTATCACTGACATTCTGCAGTGGAGCAGAGATGACAGCACATGCCACTTGCATCTGCCTTTCTCAGGCTGGCTTTGGAAGATCGGGAAGGAGAGATGAAAATTCTTGCTGGGAAGTGAAGGACTTGCCGGATGACAAGGACATTACAGATTTGTTTTAAGGATCTGTAAACAGGCAGGCACCATTTCATTTCTCCCTGAATTGCAGCCACTTCTAGGTGAAACAGCAAAACTGATTACAAAACCCAGGGACGCTTAGGATAGGAGGTGAGGGATGGTGCGCCATTGCTGAAGAGGAAATTGGAACAAAAAGTCAGGAATCATTCAGAAGCACTGTGCTGCAATGATAAAAGAAAAGGTCTGCCTCTGGAACTTAAGGCCCGCTCTGTCCCCAGTCACAATCAGGACATTCCCCTCTCTCGCCATGAAGTCGGTCACTGCTCACATACCAGGAAGCTCAGCTACTGCCAGATGCACCCACTGGGACATAGCAGCTACACAACCTCTGGGATAGAAACAAACAAAGCTCTCTCAGAGCTTGGAGCAGAAAGAGGAGACAGGCTGATCCATCGGGATCCATCTATGATCTGTCAGGAGCAGTTGCACAGCTGACCAGCGAGAGAGGGCACTGCTGGTGGGGACATGCAGCCATGCAAGCAACCACTGCCTCCTCCACCCACCTCTCCCCTCTGTCTGTCCCTCATCCAGATCTACATAGGCTCCAAATTAATTTTACTACCTGGAATGCTGTTAACACAATCAAATTATGAAAGAAAACCTCATCGTGAGAGAAGGCAAAAATCAGCTCCCTTCTCTGTCTCACAGCAGTCCCCTCCTCCTCACCATGTGTTCCTGAAACCTGGGGCTGTTCCAAGCACTAAATGCACTGGAAAGCGTATCCTTGGGCCAGCTGTGATCTGATCATGGCACATTGGCTGCGGGTGAATCAGAAACCAACTGATAGGCCCAGGAACAATGCAGCCCCTTGTTAGGCTCTGAGAACAGCCACTGCCTTCAGCCTCTTCCTGCCAGTCTTCAGCAGAGCAGGATGCCAGGACAGCTTCTGTAACATGTCCTGCATGATCCTTTCCCACCAACCCTGTGCTGAACTGCAGCTATTTTCTGGTTTGAATGGCACGCTCCTTGTGTTGTGAGAGACTCTGGGTGGGGACTGGTGCAGCCTCTTTGGAAGTGGGTGCACAGCAAGTGTCAGGTTGACACTAATATTTATGTGCAAGCTGCCACGGGGCAGCCCCAGCAGCAGCACCTGGGACTGTGGTTCCTCTGGAATCCCAAGGGCTGGAAACCTCCAGGGCAGCTGCTTCTCATCGCCCTCATAGAGTACTCACTGGATTGCAGAGATCCCAGGAACCAGATTTTATCTGGCCTCACAACTTTGCCGATGTTTTGTAGGCTTTGTATGTTTATGACACTAAGTAAGCATTATGGAAATGAAGCAATGGCGCAGAGCCAGAGCCCTCTGTTTTTCCCAGCCCTTCTCACAGCTAGGCTGTTGCAATTCTCAGGAGCAGATGCTGTAGGACGGGGGTTAGTGGTGGGACAGGGCTCAGGCAATATTCTGAGGGGGAACAGAGTGCTGTCTGGAGGGAGACTAAGCCATGGCCAACAGAGATTTGAGGCAGTTTACACAAGATTGCAGAGAAATTTAACCCTGGTGCATTAACAAGTCTCACATCTAATAGTTCTTTGCATTTGTATTGAATTACTGTGCCAAAGCACCAACCAGGATTGCCCAATGTTGGCGGTACAGCCCCATCTTCAGGGTAAGTATGCTTTGCCAATCAATTCCCTCTGCAATTTTGATTAGACATAATAATTTCATTGCATCCTGCCCTAAACACTTGCCATGTTGTACCACAGCTGCATTTCAATAGCGCACAAAGGATCCAAATACATTGGTTCTAGCAAATTTCAGTGTAAATATGGATCTGAAATTGGGATCCTTCCAATTAAAAAATACTGCACTGGTGCAATACATTACTAATTGTTGATAAATGAAAACTATAGATTTGTTCTGTGTCTTTTGCTTTATAACTGCTTTATAAGCTAGGAATACTACATACCCTATATGGGAACTACTTACCATAACCAAAACAGTCACTTGCCCGGTGGGAAGCTCTTATGAGCCTACCAGCACCAGCTCACAAAAGAAATAGAGCAGAAAGTTAATTTTCCTGAAAATTAGTGTTGACTTGGATAGCTGTAATAAGTTTCTAATCACATCCAAACTGATTCTACAGCTGTGGCTCAAATTTGTATATACTTTCCCACTCTGCTCACTTTTGCTGTGAAACTGCATTTTGGGCCAAAACACCCCTGAATCTGGTCCTGATATTCCAGTGTAATACAGCTGCACCAGAAGTGAAATTTGCCTGGCTAGATCAGACATAAATAATTGAAATGCACAGTAAGATGTGTACAGAGATTAAATCTTTTAAGAAATATGTAAGTCAGCAAGAACCATATCTTGTGCCATCACAACAATGAATATGGGGTACAGCAACTGAATATAAAGCCAGCAAAAATTTAATGTGAGTAAACTTTACTAAACCTAAATCTGTATTCTACAAAGAAAACAATCAGAATTTTCTTGATATGTTGAACTCAATAAATTTGCTTTGAATAGATGTCTGTGAGTGTGACAGAGAGAGAATTAGTCTGGAATGCTATAAGGATGTCAGCCAAGCTCCCAGCATCTGGAAAGCAGAAAGTAGAACTATATTTAGTGCACAATGACTTGCAATAATCTGGGGAGGGAGCAGAGAGGAACAAAAAAGAACAAGAGAAAAGAAAAAAACTTAAGATGGCAGTTTTGGACAATTAAATTAATTATAAAGAAAAAAGAACAATGAGGCTGGGAGACGGATAAATGAAACCCTGGGGTACATGTTATTATAAGAACTTCTACAAGCAGAAATGTTGTATAGAGTTAGCAGACATATTTATAAACATGCTATAGATAATGCATACTTCAGTATAAATACCACCTCTAAGAATTTCTGGCACAGAACAGTTAGGGCACTGACCTCGGCTGTACATTCATTTCCTTTATGTGGCTGAAATGGCCTAAATATATTCCTTAGTTAGGCATGGGAAACTTTTTCCATATGGTAACTGCATCTGCAAGAGTACTCCACAGTGTAACTGTACTCGGTTATGAATGGGTTCTGACCTCTCTGCAAAGCATGTAGAGGTTACTGTGTGCTCCCCTACACCTACTTGTGAGCAGAACAAGCACCAAGCAAAAGGCAACCTTTCACTGCTGCAGTACATTCAAAATAAAAATGGTGTAACACTTCCTAAGTTCCTTATTGCTCTAACAAAAACAAGGTACTGAACAGTCACATTCCCCTTCTATCACTTAGTTTTTGTTTTATCCTTCACTTGACTTAAACATTCCATTCACTAATGCTTCAGTGTCACTCATTTCCTGGCATTTTCTCAGACCTGAGATGCCAGGATTCCAGAGCCTCCACCTTCAGCACTTTAAGGGACATCTCAAAAAATAAACATAAACTATAAATAAACGTAAATAAAGTTAAAACTGAGGCACACATCTCAGGCACGGTGATGCTGTTTAAAGGACAACTAAGATGAAAGAAAACAGTATTACTGACAAAACAGTAAAAAGATTATTATATTCATAAACAAAGAAGTTTTTTCTGGTGTTTAAACTAATCTAGTTTACAGCTTCTAGGAAGCAATGCGCTGCCAAAAGATGATGTGTGGCTAAGAGAGGGACACCAAAAGTGTTGAGCAGAAAAGAGAGCAGAAAGTGTTACCTGTGCACAGGTAGCAATTTCCTAAGCTTGGTGAAAGACAGCAAGAGATCTGGGGCCTGTGAGCTGGGAGGAGAAGCTGGGTCTTGCCTGCAGTGCCAGGCAATGAGCAGAATATTGCCTTTGAAGCACAGACCAGAGCAACAGACGTGTTGAGAAGAAGCAAGGAGTGCTTCTGTGATTTGTCTGCTTTAGCTATCAGTCTGTACTTCACTTGTATTTACAAATAACAGCCAAAAAAAGAGAAAAGGACCTCTTTCTGTAGCGGGCAGTTTAGGAGAAAGTAAAAAACCAGCAGCCATTTTCCATCTGGCTTCAAGATCAGTTAACATTTGTAGGGACCTGTATAGCCTCTTATTTGTAAACTTCAAGTTGTGTCTCTCTCTAAATTAATGCTCTCATGTGCCTTGTGTACAGGTTACAGGCTGCTTTTGAGATGTAGTCTTGCTGGCTCTCCATGTATTAGACAGCTGTATTACTTATATGTCCTACTGTGCTGTCCCTAAGGATGAAAGGAGAGACCTTGTTCCTCTTTGTACTAAACAGGTAGTTTCCAGATAGACTCTGCTAATTAACACACCAGCATTTGTGATACATGTGCATATGAACTGGAGCTAGACCAAACCTACCAGAGAAACTGTAGAGCTGTAACTGAGGTACCTATTCTGCAGTGTCTCACATGCAGTTCACCAGTCATACAATATACATGCATAATTTAAAACAATGAACAATTTTTCAACACACTACAAGGGATTACACGAGCACTGTATCTCTTTTTAGACCCACAGATATCCAGCAACAGAAAGGATGGGCAGTAGGTACCTTTACTACCTTGGCAGCAGAGTGGAAACAGAGCAATATAAGAGACTCACAAATCAAGGAGAGAAGGATGCCAAATAAAAGGAGGTAAGGATTGAGATAACTACAGAGAACCTGTAGCAATGCCCATAATACTGTCTGCAAGGGCAATGTCAGACACAGTAATGTAAATGATTGTATGGTCCTTCAGCTGATATAGGAACTGGGGAAATAAGGACACTTAACTGGACACTGGAGACACTGGAGCACAGCTCTGTGATGGAATCTGACTTGTCCTACTGGGTGAGATCATAGTGCCTAAGGAAAAAGACAAGAAAGCACTGCTGCTCTCATCAGACATGGCATGGAGCTTTTTCTCACACTCCCCTCAAGCAGGCCACTCACACATGTCCTGTTTTCAAGGAAAAACATATGTTTGAAATACTATAAATGAAAGCTGCTAAAGAAAACTGCTATTACGAATGAGTAGATTTTGATACATGTTTTACATTCTTTGGGATCTGAGATCCCATTTGAACCAGAACTGCTGTCTGCAAACACTCTGCTGAAGTCAGCATAAGATGAGGATTTACTGTAATCACTACAGCACTGGGCAGTGAGCTAGGCTCATTCCTGAACAGTTTCCTAAGAGATGTTAACAGCCTCAGCTGGGTGCTCTTTGTAGTTCTGGCAGAGGTCAGCTCTGTCTCTAAGCACAAATCAAAAAAGTAAATCTAGTCTAAACAATTCTCTGTACTGTTCCAGAAGCAATTAAAGGCACTTTGCTTTGTGTATTTTCCCCAGGTGTGAGCAGACACTTCCCACAGACAGTTTGCAAAGCAAAAGCTCAAAAAGCATAAACTCTTTGCAGAGGAAAAGGCAAAAAACACCTCCTGCTTTACCCTCCAGTTCAGTAAGTCTGAACTGGACAAAACAGTGCAGGATTAGATTATGCAGGCACTGCCTATGACCTGTACTTGGAGAAAAGTAATGGCAAAACAACTCCAGTTCAACTCTTCTAACTCCATCAGGCTCTTTAGCAAGGTTAATACCAATAGATTAGGTATTCACTTCTTAATTTGGTATTCTTAAACTAGGAATGAAAATGTAATGTGGTCTGTCAGCATGTCACTGTCATTCATGACAGAGATACTGGCACTCATAAAGCTAAAAACATCACTCATCCATGAGTTTTATAAAATCAGCAATGATGTGAAAATGTAGAAACAAGTGAGTAGAAGGTAAACTTTCACACATTTTAAATTACTAATTATAAATATTTTAATTATTATAAAATCATGCACTTTGTTAAGTGCATTTGGCTGTTTCTTTGTTCAGGAGTCTAAAAAAAATGGAACAATAAATAAATTACTAATAAGTATTCATATAACACTAGGTAGACTCACTATACCTAAAAACTCCCACTGGTTTTGCTAAAAGGCAGGATCAGCAGTCCTAGGAATTCAACACATTGTCTACAAATCTCCTGTGTATTATCACGGGCATATTGTTAGTTTTTCAAAACAGAAATCTACCCCAGCATCATGATAGAAGGGATGAAACATGAGTAGTTCATGGAGTCAATATTTTTACATTTGTTCTGTTATATTCCTTTTTTAAAAATCATAATTGACACATTCATGCATGGTGTACCTCTCCAGCCTTGATGCAACTCCCTCCACAGCTTTTATTCATGGCTGTGGCAGTGAATAAAAGAAACAAACTAATTTAGGGGTAGTTTGATTAGACAAAAACCATCTAAAGCCCTGATGTTCCCAGATGTGGCTCACATCATGATCACACAGATAGATGTATGATCACAGCTTACACAGCAAAGTGCACAGGCAGACGAGCAGGCAAGGCAGCAGTTACTGCAATGGTAAAGCACCATGGAAATGTAACCTGAAATCCTGGCCTTAGCCTGTGGATACAAACTTCATCCCCACTTATCCTGGCATAAGCACCTTCTAACTGCAGAACATTCCCTGAAACCAACTCCCAAAGCATGCATTTATGGTACTGACAGTGACTGGCAGAAAGCAGGAGTGGAGTGCCCTTACTCTGGCATAGCTGACACTGTCTGCAGGACAGGAAGCAAACCCGTTGGTTTGTATTGTTAGGGGATGCCAGTAGCATGTGCTGGCACCAGATGGGATTTTGCTGCAGCCTTACAGATTTCTGCTTCTGGTTTGTGAGCAGTGCCAAACACTGCTTGTCCCAGTCTGCCCTTGAATGGAAACCTTTTCACCAGTGGCTCATCTCCACCCATTGCTAATTTTCACCAGCAGCAGCCAGAGGGTTTCCTAATATGCAGAAGATGCAGATGCATAAAAAAAGGACAGTACTTTTATACTTGCAGAGATAGCATATTTTTTTACTGTTATTTCATGCTGCTGATCACCACCAGCCTGAAAGAGTCCAGCTTCATGAAGGGAAAGACAACAACTGGCAGCAGAAAGGAGAAACACCTGTTGTTGTTTCAAGAGGTTTGCATGAATCACTTCACCTTCTCAGTAAATTCTAAAATAAAAATCTGTCTCAGTGGTTTTACATCGGAAGAAGCAAGACATAGCTAGGGGCCTGGACTTGGTGAGGCTGCAGAGGAGGTTATATATAACTGTAGGTTATATGCAGAGAGCTGAAGATACCAATCTAGAATTTTAAAAAGCAAACTAAAACAAATTGCTTTTAAAAAGCAAACCAAAACTTTTTCCCCCTATCTGTGTCCCCTAGAACATCTAGAACATCAGGTAACTCCCACCTCCATTGTCAGGCAGGTGATTTTTCCATTTATCATTAGATTACCTTTATTTAGCATGGGAAACTAAGTGCACCCATTAAGTTTTATGCAAACAATCTGCTCTGGGCTGTCTGGAACTTGAAAGAAAGGTGTCACTCTGGGTGATATAAAAGGAATTTCTGGCACATGAATTCAGACAGCATTCAGATTCTATAAAACAATCCATGCTGCAGCCCAAATTCGACCATCACTGGTGGATTATACCAGTGAAGAAGAGGGTCCCTAGACTTCAATGATAGCATAATGTCAGATTCTGGATCTATGTGGAACTGGCATGAGATCTGTAATAACAGAAATTATTCAATTGCTTTTACTACAGTAAAAATGGCTTCTTCACTCTCTCTGATTGTGGGTTAGAAGAGAAACTAGGGCACACAAAGACAAGCTATTTGCAGACATTTGCCCCTGAGGTGACAAGCCCCAAAGTATTAATCCAGCAGAAGACAAAGCATACTTAGATTTATTTCAAATTGTTTTCTTACATACAATTACAAGGGAGGGAATGAGCAGCTGTCTGTTCTCATCAACGAAACCCTAAGTGGGAAGAGTTCTTTAATGGCTAGCTGACTGTCCTAAGGCCATTTTATACTTTCACATGGCTTAATAGACCAGAGAATTAGAATTGCTGGGTTTTATTCAGGCAACAAATACTAAGTATTTTGGCTTCATTAACAGTATCCTTTTGAAGTTGTGAAAAGATGTTTATGTACTTATGTACTGATTTCTGTCCAGAATCCCAGCTGAAATGAAAGTCATGAAGGATTATGTTAGCCTTCAGCTGCTATCATAAAATCATTGCAGAACACTGTTTAATTAAGCCCAATTTTCAATTGCATTTTAAAACACATCCTGACCTCGCCTCTCTTCACTAAACTTGAGGTGATACAGCAGTTCTATGTGGGATTACCAAAATTATCCAAATATGTGCAGGCCAGACTCAAGGTGCTTTGGTTATGAGATTCAGGACCAAAAGCACAGGCAGGAGCTACTCCTTTGTTGTGAAATAGCAGGAGCAGAGCTGTGAGGAGGAAGTTTGCAGTGTACCTGGGATGTTACGGCTGCCTGGAGCTGGCACTCCCAGTGTTTCACTTTTCTGCCCACCAGACATGTCTAAATATCTTGAGAAAACAAGAAACAAAACAATAGGTGACTGTAGTGTGAGTTATAAAAGTGTGGCTTCCCTGTTGGAACCTGACTGCTGCTCTTAAACTGCCCCAGCTGTGCTTTCACAGTCCAGGATGTCAGCACAACTTCTTCATTGAATCACTGCCTTGTGCTCCCTCTCAGGCCATCTACAGCACCCTTTTATAGACTGTATTGTAAGACTGGGCCAGGTTTCTGAGCCAGAAGGTCAGCACTACTGCCTCTGTACTCCAGAAAGATAGTTTTGCTATGATACTATACCAGCAAAAAAAACCCAACAAATCAACCCAAGATGAAATGCATGTGTTTTGTTCCTAGCAGGAGCAGGTAGAGCAGACATTAGAACTACTCACTGACACATCCTGAGGGACTCTCTGGTAGAGCAAAAAGTTTTCTAAATATACGACAGACTGTGTGCCTCTACAAGCTGATTCAGAGGCAAGGGCCAAATTAGGCTTGGCTGAAACTACATGGATTTCAGGCAGCTCCCCTAAAATTAATGTGTCCCTACAACAAGTGCAGTTTTTCTTTCTCTACCAGGAGCCCTCATCTGTCTAAGTCATTCCAAGCTAATAATGGACTTCACTTACTCTGTGTTTTGATTTTTTGAGAAGAAGAAAAGAGATACCATGCAACCATCTTAAGTAGTTCTCTTTTGTAACTGCAGTCAATTCTTAAAATGCTGGTATGCTGTCCTCTTGCCAACTAAAACAGCACAATCTTTCCTTCCCTCCTCTTGTTTCCAGTGACAGAAGAGCAAATCATAAGCCAGGTCTTCTCTAGACTGCGTCTCAGTAGGTGTCAGCTATATGAAAAGGCATGCTCTTCCCTTCGTGTCAGTGCAGCGTTCCCCTGGTTTCTACTCATCTTGGCTTTGGAATAGAAGAGTACTTTTCATCAGGTTCAAATCTACTTAAAAACAGATACAAAAGGAAAAAGAAAATATATATTCTTTGCTGATTTATCTATGAGTACTGGAGAGCAGTTGTATCACTGATGTTTTGGAGAAGGATCAGATACCTTCATGGTCAAACAGAACCATCGAACATATGGCAGTAGATGAAGGCTGCTTTTTGCCTCCCATATTCACTCTGAATCCTTCTAAATCACCCCTGCCAACACAATACAACCCTTGAAGATCATTAACAATCCTCAGAAGAGCAAATTCTCACTTATGTATGTAATAGGTTAGGTTGCACCAAACAGGTATGAAGAGTTCCCTGGGGGAAGACACCTGCAGAGTCTGTTCCTTGACCTTCAGCTCCACTGCTCCTACAGATGAATGATGTTTGATTCAGCACTGCATTAGCAGTGCATATGCAAAGTATGTCTGAGGAATAAAACATCAGCTCTTCTGAAAAAGATCAGTCTTATAGTTTCATTTGTCAGATGATGCTTCCTTCCAATTTTGATCAAATGGAAAGTACTCCTGGTTAAAATAAAAAATGATGGAATACATTCCCCAAGTGTATTTTCTTAATGAAAATACATATCTTGGAGAGCAAAACATTTAAACACATATTGTTGTTGGAAGCATTTTTTCTTGTAAACATTAAACATTGTAAACAAACATTAAAAACACATTAAAATACTCTATTAATGAGCTGAGGTCCCCTTAGCAGGGTCTGGAGCACACTGTATGTAACTCACATGTCACTGGTAAAACTCTTATTTTTTCTGACTGCAGTGTATATTTCAGGTAAATGTAAACAGAATCAGTGTAAAATTTACATCTAAATTTCTCTCTGATTTCCCAAACAAACAGAGACGGGACTTCCCAAGGGAATATACACATATGGACTTCCCCACAAGCACAAGAAGATATTTAAAGATTCTTTAAAGAGAAATAAAAAGGAAGAAGCAGATGAGGAATTTCTAGTCTATGTCAGGTAAAATGTTTGCATGCTACGGAAGGAAAAAGTGTGCTATTGATCCCAGTATAGTAGCTTTCCTCACATCCTTCAAGGCTCATCTGCTCAGTGTTTCAGACGCTCCTGCTATCCTTGGAGATACAGGGGCTGACTTTCCAGCAAAGTGGAGAAAAGCCACTTGAAATCTTTTTCTTCCTGACTGCAGTACAGTCATACTGTCAAAGAAAACAAATCTACACACAGTACATCTCCCAAGCATATATTTTACACTGGAAAGAAGTAAAGGATCTTTTAACTTTAAATAGTGCAGTGGAATTTTTCTTCTGCAGGCTCTTTGTTAGGATGTACTTTGTTGGAGCACTGAGGTGCTATTTCATTACATGTACATATTAGGATATTTTAATTCATTTGCTCTTCTTCCAATCCACAGCTCATTTTCAACCAGTTCAGAAAAGATCTGCTCTTGGTATTCGGAGAAAAGACAAGAGAGAGCTTGTGAGCTGTGCTCACATTATACAATGATTGACTTAAGTGGGAACTCATGGGACTGAAGGATTTGGCCCAAATATGCAGTAGCTCACAAGAAAATCCAAGATGTTAGTTAGGTGCCAGAAGATTTGGAATGCGAGATGTGTAGTTACTAGAGCATCTGCCAGTGTGGCAGGTAAAGTCTGAAAGCAAAGAGGAGGTGGTAGTTTGGAAGGAAGCAGATGACACTGCATTATCAGTACAGTACTAGACAGTCACAGCTGGATTTCATCAGGATTACACCTTCCTATGAATGGCAACAAGAAGTTGTTTACAGACACAGCCAAATCAGAGAGGGAAGTAAAACCCATATGATATCAACCTGCCTGAGAGTAAATGGACCTGTACTCTTGCTGTGGGAAAGCAGAGTCCTCACTAGGAGTAAAAAGAGAACTTCTACATGTAGTGATAACCCCTTGCTCAGCTCAAATCACCTTGAGTCCAGAATCCCTCTTGACCTTCCTGGTTGCTCTGGCTCTGCATTCATTTCTGAACTCCTTACTCTTGAGTTAAGGCCCCAATGTATTTTGTGAGTGAGCACATATATTTAATCTCTCCCAAATGTTCCATCTCAAAGTAATGGCATAATACCTGGCTCATTCTTTCAGCTCCACCAAACAATAACTGCAGGAAAACAGCTTAATTCAGCCATTCCTAAAGAAATACAGTTAAGTCTTTAACACACAGCCTTCTTTTTACTTGGGCTGCTGCTTTTTTGGTGCAGTTCTTTGTAGATTCCCTTGGTTAACGCCAGCTGAATTCCTCCTCCAGATAGCAACTTGCTTCTTGTAGAAACAAATATATTTACATTTGGAGAATTTTACAGCTGGAGCATTTCCTAATTCCATCCACTTCTGACATTACCTTTTTTCCTGACAGCCTGCACAGGCACCACCTGAAGGCAAGATGTCTT
This sequence comes from Molothrus ater, assembly GCF_012460135.2. Classification (NCBI taxonomy): domain Eukaryota; kingdom Metazoa; phylum Chordata; class Aves; order Passeriformes; family Icteridae; genus Molothrus; species Molothrus ater. Next base: position 29,494,277 of record NC_050483.2, read on the forward strand.
AGCTTTGTCTCTCAAAAATTCGACTTTCTGTGATCTCTTCCAGTCAATGTTAAAGTTGGAAAAGCCAAGTAACTCTCTCTCTGTGCTAAATTGGTGGAAATTTCCATACAAGCACACTTAAAATGGACTTAGAAACCAAAGGACAGTAAATGACAGTTTGTACCTCCCTGCTAGATGTGCTAGAGCACCGCTATGGAAACAGCTCAGTGGGCACTATGTACATGCAAGGGCTTTGAAGCAGGGGGCTCAGGAGAAGCAGTTAGTGACCCATAAAGATGTGGAAAGAGGGAGGAAAAGGTCGGAAAAATCCTGAAAATAAAGAATCTAGCGCACAAAGGAAAAGATTTCTCTAGTGCCAATCCCTCTTGGACCTTTTGCTCATTCAGCTGTGGTGAACTGACCAAGACCCAGTGGATGGCTACGTGCTGCCCAAGGACTGTCTCTGCAATGTGACAGCAAAGAGGCCACAACAAGGAAAGAAAGCAGAAATATCTTGGAAGTATCATAAAAGGCTAACTAATTTGCTCTCATATACAGAGTTTCCACCAGACTCTGGGGGAACATTTAAAAAGCCCAATGGTATTTCCTCCGTCTTTAAAAGGGACCTGTACACTGTTCATAGTCCCTGATACAGACTTAAAAGGGAGACACTCACTGTCTGGTCACTCACTGCCCAATGGAACAGGGTCTTTTTTGTGAACTTTCCTGGGGCACTGTATGGCACTCCTGTATGTGACAGGAGATAGCATGCAACATGAGAGCCAACAGTTTACTGAATAAGACTGGACCGTACAGCATGTGGATTCAATTTCTGACTCTGGTACAGACTTATATAAGAGAAGATTTCACCAAGAGACCCCTTCAATGCTTTCATATATTCCTTCTGAGTAAGATTACAATAACACCCTCTCACCATATAATAACACTTTACCACAGAGATACTCATTCCTATTTGTACTCAATCCTGTACTAGGGAAGCAAACATGGCAAATACAAGAATGTTTGCATCTGCACAGCCTAAGCAGACATCACAAGCCCCCTGAAGAATTCTGATATGCAATCCATTACACAATTATACAATTGCTTTAGTGGCAAATATTGCCTTGCAAGCCTTCTGCAGAGTTGTAAACCTCACTTTCAGTGATCTCAGCTTTTGTAGATTTTAAGTGATTAAGCAAAAGTGTTACAATGCACCTTCAAGTGGCCATTAACAAATAAGTTTTGCTTTAGAAAGGGTTTCTTACTGAGTCGAACATGTAATATTTGCATGTGAAATGAAGAAATTTTAATTAAAACAGGTTGTTATTTTAGAACACACTAGAGCCATCCACTGCACAGCTGAGTTTCCAGCACACCAGTACTGGATGCCAAGCTAAAACATCACCTTTCTAACTAAAATGTAAGTAAAAATATTAGGAAAAAGCATCCTTACAAAGCATGAGGAGATGAAGCCCTGGCTTAATACATCATCTAATGTAAGAGGCTGTGATGTGTGCTGCAGTGTTAACATCCTTCCAGGGAAGTTCTTTAATTCCAAATCAAGAAGGAACATCACCATCTCTTGAGTCATCAGCATTACTTCCTGCCTTTCTGTGTGCATGTTCATAGGAAATCTTTCATCTAATGCTTTTCAAAGCCAAATCCCACTTGGCTAGCAAGCTCAGGCAAGATCCAGCCAAAAACAGTATAGGCACAACAAGTTTCAACAAAAATATTTGTTGCAAGAACACTCTTTGATTCATTTGCTCTTCCTTGGCTGAACCTTGACTACACCCATCCTGATGCACATTTGTGGAGTGCCGTTGCCATGTCAGAGGATCCAAGTTCAATTTCTGCATACCCTAGTGATTTCTTCTGGCTTTGAACACTATCCAGGTGGCTGCACAAGGGGCTGCAGAAATTACAGGGAGATGGCAGAGTTGGTGAGAATATTTGCCTGAGAAGCAAAGAAAGGGGAGATACCCACATTCTACCAGCCTGTCCCCATCCAATCTGCCCACAATATGCTGTTGTAAAGAGTTTGCAGTGAAGCTGGGGATCTGGCACTAACATAGTGTGGAATAGTCATCAGATATTTAAAACAGAACTGAGAGAACAAAGAAGGGCTTTGTAACGCAAGGCAGCACTGAAAACCCTGAACCTCTGCCAGCCGGCTTGCATGGAGTGTTTGCTAATGCACACAGTGGAGTGCATTCCTCACATTTGATTACATGACAGTTTTATATACCAGGTATATGCAGAGAGTTTTTCTTAACTCTTTAAGTCCCTCCTCATTTATGAATCCTAAAGGGACTCATAGAGGTTTCACTTCTGCTGTCTTGTACATGCATACAACTTCAGCCATGAAAGGCTGAGTATGTGCTGTGGGCAACTGCTTGTCAATGTGTAAGCACACTTATTTCTGTTGCTATAAACAATAGAAGTTATTAAGCATGAAAGAATTAGAAAACTCATTCTTGCCTTACTCATCCTATAGTCTTCTGCATCTCCCTTGATTTAAGCAGTGAATATAAAGAGGCTTGTTTAAAGGATCCATTGCCTCTCCCTGCTGTAAAATGGAGGATGCAGAGACTGCTATTAAAGCTCCCCCTTGTTAGACCAGGGAGACGGGAGCCAGGAACACATGGCTGGCTACATCCTACCATATACCATATTACATGGAGTCTACCATAAAATGAGGATCACTGTATGTGCTCTACTTGGTGAAGTTCTTGGAGAGCTATGGCTAAAATGTGTTGCCTGTAACTAGGCAATGTTCCATGCATTCAGGCATAAGAACCTCTAATTCGTATGACATGAGGAATACAGATAGAGTAAAGGACCAAGACCTAAACTGCAGGGCTTGGATGCTTAGTGCTAAGTGGTTGAGAAGGGCAAAGTATTCTTACTTTTCTGTTCTGCTAATGCACAAAGTAAATTTTTTAGACATAATTTTAATAATACACAATTGTATTTTCAGAAGATCTGCTGTGGTGTCTTTCATAAACTTTAAGCTGTAGAACTATTAAGTTATAAAGTTAGAAGGTTAACATCTGTTAATTAAGTTAAAAGAAAAAGAGAGGCACTGGAAGGAAATATTTGGGGTTAAACTCTCCAACACCCATACTGTTGCCTGTATTTTAATGTTAGTAGCTCATAAACCAACATCTAATTAAACCCATTTAACCAGAAATTATTTTTTCTGCTTAGTCACCCAGGGAAACAATCAAGAGACGAAAGTTAAAGCATCTTGACCAATATTTGGGTGTCAGATTTATTACTCATGAAATTTCTACTCCCATACTCCAACTACTTAAAAGAGCAGAATTTGCCTTGTAGGTAGAGAGGAAGTGCTTGGTGTCTGGAATTAGATGGGCAGAGAGAAAGGAAGGCAAAAGAAGGTGAAGGTTATTGCAATGGTGGGGAAAGTGTACAATGACAGATAAGGCTGGGCAAGATGAGGAAGAATTAGGCCAGAATAAAGGCAAACTAAGCTACTGACCTAAATCTCCTTAAGTCATTTAAAGGTTCTTATCATAGTGGGAATGATTCCAAAATAGATCCCAAAACAGATGGGTGTAAATAAAGGACTGAGGAGAACAGCGATGGGGGTACTACATTTTGTACTCATGAGCAGACAGACTCTTGCTGGAATATTTATATGTGCTTGAATTTGTAAAGAAAAGGGAGAATAATTTCCCAAATCAAAAATTGCATGATTAGATGCCACAAGCACAGAGACAGGAAATATATCCTGTTTCCAAACTATAGGCATTTTCACTGAAGAGTGACAGTAAAATTGCCACATTGGCAGAACTAACGTACAAAAGAAAAGCACTTTTCGAAATTTCCACTTAAACACTGATAGGTCTTTAAAACTATTATTAGCAGTGAGATCCTTCTTAGGACAGTAGTCGAAAATGTTACATTTTTAGGGGTAAAAGAGAACTGGAAGCATCACGGAGGTTCTTACGGGAAAGTCAAGGTTTCATAAAGTGTACTGGAGATGATACATTCAGACAAATAGCTGCATCCTATTTCTGAAACAGGACTGTTTCTGTGTTATTCATAATTACTTTTTCCTACTGTTAGATTGTGCAACTTGGAAATAATGTGACACTTCTGAAAGAGAAATATTTTTTAATATGGAAATCTATTTTTTACTACCAGGAAAAGGGTGGAAAGTACTCAGATAACAGCAATTCTCAGTAATCTTTAGCTGTAATGATCACAAAATTCTGCTGCCTCTCTTTAACATTTAGCTGCATGTGAATGTAAAAGACCAAGACTCATCTCACATTCCTTCTCCTCCCAAAGGGTCATGATACACTAACACATTTCTGCAACCACAGAGGCCCACATGTCTCAGTTATCTTTCCCATACCATAAGACATGTATAAATGTGTGAGAGACGGTACCCTTGGATGCCAGGAGAGCATTTATGACACCTAGCTACATACTGCCTTCACTTTACAACAGATAGCACCGTATCCCAGGCATCTGAATTCCTCAGCTCAGAAAAAAAATGAGCCAAAGAAAAACCCTGCTGCTTAGTCAACAACAGAAAAACAGAGGTGATGCTGCCAGAAGAGGTGAAATTTGGCCACACCAACAATTATCACCCTGTGTTCAAAGAACAGACTTCTGTCACAGTGGCACAGGGCATCAAGATCTCCTGATGTAGGATATGGAAACAACCATGATAGTCAAAAAAAGCTGGTCTACACAGTGACTTAAGGAACGTGGCCCTGTTCTTGTTAAGGTTGTGGACATGTCAGATGTACAACGCTGAGGACCGGAATCACAGTGTGATGTGCACTTTTATGGCCTCAAGCTTCACTTTCAGTAGTGAAGCTTGCATTTGGGATGGTTTGAAGTTTGCATTTGGGACGATTTGAAGAGTTTTGATTTCACTTGCTATGCAGCATCTTGGTTCACAAGCCACCTCTCTTGGGACAAGTGACCTGTTCAGTTTAAGGCCTTCAGATATTTTCAGGGAGATAATTACAAGAAATTTGACATGTAAAGGGGATGAATCTTCAAAACTTCCTCAGGAGAAGAGCTAAAAGTGGCCATAAATTTCAGTAGCTTCAGCAAACTCGTTTGCAACCCTCTACACTGCTTTTTAAACAATAATAATGTGGAAAACATGGAACTGTACCGTTATCACAAAGGAGAAACCAGAAATTCAAATGAAAAATCAAGCAGATTATTAAAACTGGTGTGTTTTATATTGAGTCCAGAAAGAGAGACAGAACAGAGAAAAATGACCCTTGTGTTACATAATGTTACTTTATCAAGCTCACAGAGTATTAATACGGGAATATAATGATTTCTCAAACATATTCTACAGTTAAATATTAAATCTCAAGACCCATCCTGTGCATAGCTGCAATTAACATATACAGCCCTCCTATATAATAGCCTTGCTGTAACATCACATGCGGCTTACACAACACTGAATCCTGCCAAAACATCCCTGGTTATGCATCAATAAAGTCATGAATGCACAGCTCTGGGAATGGTGTTGGTTATGTTCTACATGAGAATCAGTAGAGGGAACAAATAACACTGTGGCTTTTTGAGTTCTACGAAATAATGGAAATGGCATCTTTCTTTCCTCCTCTCAGTGGAGTAATGGAACAGTAGATAAACTGTGGAAAACCACAGCTAAATATTTAAAACCCACAAGGAAAAAATCCTTTGAACAAATCAAGCTATTTCACTTACAGACTGGGAAGAAAAGAAAGACAGAAGTTTTGTTATTGCTATTTCTATTTTTAAATACATATGAGATGCTCAAATACTATTTTGATAGGGGCTACATAAGCACCAAAAGAAAGAAGGACAGGATTTTTTTCCATGATGTTCTTATATGTTTATAGTGGTGATCCAAACTTCAGCCTTTAGCAGCACCTTTTCCAATCAAGACATCTGGAAATGTCTCAAAACCATTTCAAAACTCAATGGAAATACTGCAATATAAAACATGACCTTCAGGCCATCTGGAGCTATGATGGGCATTTGGAATTTTCAGGGATTTCCTCCAAAATGATGACGTTCAATATCTGCTCCTTGCCCATCGTCACACAGTTGATGTTTTTCATTTAAAGAATGCTCAAAGGCTGACAAAAAAAGTTACTTAGAAGTTTTGAAGCATGTTTGAGTTCACTAAGTAATTATATTTTTTAATATTATGTACCTCATTTTTTCCAATTTGAGAAGATTTTACTGTTAAAAGACATTTACTTATCTAAGAGGATTATTAAGAAGCTAATGAGTACTTTAAAAATATTTAAAGAAGACACGAGAAAAATTGTGATTTGAAACAAAAATAAAAAGGACAATGAGAAGCATTCAGGGAAGGAATTGAAGGTTATCTCTACATAACAGGACAGAAACTGGCAACATAGTATATACACAAAACCTGAATCCTATTCTTCATTATGCTTTGAAGTAAAACCCCCACAGGTGCAGTGCATCTATAGTGAGAATGAGTACTTTAGTGTCTCTGTTGATTTCATGATGATCAAACCAATTGCATAAGAAATTTAGTGTCCCTCTTCTAAGAGGAAAAAAATGTATTTCTCAGAGTTCCCAGGAGTTAACATGATAATCTAAATCACACAAAAAAAAAGGTATTTAAAAAAACCCTGAGAAAGAAGTAAAGATAATCAAGTCAGACATAAATGAAGAAAAATTCCCTCAGTTCAGTGCCTGTGAGGACTAGACAGGTTGTCTTCATGCCTCAATGACAAGTCTATTAACCACTGAGCGTATACTCAGGTTTGCAGCTGAAAAATCACAAAATCTTTCCTAAACATTAATTCATTTACATTTCACAGTCCACCAATAAGATTTAACCAGTACATTCTCCAGAAAAGCTTGCATTCCTGACTACCCCCAGTCACACCTCACTACAAATGCCTCAGTGGTGAGGCAAGACAATTGAAGTCTTCATCTGTTTTGGATCCAACCTACTGTCTAGAACATAAGTTAAATTTCTGTAAAACACGAAGAAGAGGAATCTAAAAAAACAAAAAAACAAACTAAGGATAGGATATTATTAAGGTACTTGCTCCTGCATCTGAAAGTGGCTTTGCTCAGAAATTAAATTTGAGACAGTTCCACTACTTGGCATTTAAATATCTTTCACTGTAAGGTCTTTTTTACTTACTTAGCTAACTGAGCTTTTAAACAACACTGGGGATTGTATCACTGATCCTGTTTCATGCCCAGATATGTTCAGACAGAATGTACAATGAGTTAGCTGATTTTTTGGGGTTTATATAAAAAACCACAGAGATATGCTGGGATGAGGATTCAGGAGCCCTGCCTCCCACCCTGGCACCACTGTGTGCACCACTAGCCAGCCACCATTCAGGGCTCAGTGCTAGCTTAGCTTGTCTGGCCCTGTAATAATGAAAGGAAGAAAGGATTTTTCACTAGGAATTTGGAGTATTTTCTCATTATAACCAACCAGCATGACCAGAAAAAAGACTCCTGATGCAATCTGTAGGCCTAGTTCTCACTCCCCCGCTGGCAGAGCCTGAAAGACTGCTGGGGTCACAAGCCCACTCCTCCGGGAGAGGGGAGGGAGAATGGGCTAAAACCAGATCCTGTCCGTCAGGTCTTGTATCCTGCCTTCAGCACTGCCCAGAGCTTCACGATTCAGGGAAAAGCAAACAAACAAACAAAAAATCCCCCCTGCTTCCCCCTTCCAGCACCCGTGGCCTGTGGTGCAGTAACCAAGGAAGCGGCTCGTCCCATTGCTGGCAGCCAGCCCTTCAAGAGATGAGGACTGGGCAAGGATAAATTCCAGCTAAAATCCCAACTCCAGTCTTGCTCTTCAGACAAAAACTAGAAAATAGGGCAGGATGGGCAGAATTTGGTATTGTAAGGGCCCTCATGGCTGCAAACAAGGGCAGCTGAGCAAGCTCTTGGGGGGAAATAGTGGCCTGGGGGAGGTCAGTGCACAGAGGGATAACCATGCTTCTCCAATGGCACTTCAGCAGTGTGCCCAGGGTGCTGATTTCTGCCCACCACAAAAGCAAGTCATTGGAGGGGGATTTTCTTCTTTCCTCTCTCAGAGTCACCCTCAGAGACACTACAGCAGCACTGAGGGGCCTTCTCCTGGAGAAGGCACAGCAGGAGTAATCCCACAGGTCGAGAGGCAAGGGCAGAGGCTGGAGGGCAGGGAAGGTCAGCACTAGGCAGGCACGATGCGGAGCTGCCGAGGCAGGCAGAAGGTCTGTTCCTGGCTCCTCCAAGCCCGGCTGCCAGAAACTTAAGATGCACTTTGGGAGACGCAGGGACAAGGCCCATGGTAACCTGCAGCAACAGACAGCTGATGGCGTCTGTCCTGGGAGCGGGAGCAGGGGGAGGGAAGGGCTCCGCACTTTGTCCCCGCTGCTGTGACCGTGTTGTTCTGCTTGCAACAGCCTCAATGTGCCCATGGTTTCTTATGCAATGAGAATGAGTGCCCAGAGAGGCAGAGGAGGTGCCAGCTGACGCAGTGAAGGGAGGTGAGAACGCTGTCAAGGTTTTGCTCCCCGCAAAGCGTGGGTGCACCTTTTCCAATACAGATGAAAGAAACAATGCAATGCCACAACACAAATTTGCACCACGCCATGGGAAGTCCTCAGCTATGTGCTCTGCTATGGACTTCCTTGGGTTAACACCTCTTTCATACATAGTCACAAGTCAGAGTGAATCTTCTGCTGTTGGTGGTGTCACAGCCCTGTACAACAGTAACAAGAGACAACCAGACCCTACTGTGTGACTCCAGGTCTCAAGTCTTGCTGTTCTTGTACAGGGATAAAGACCACCATGCTTGTCCATCCACTGAGGCTGAAGGTGCACTTCTCACTCCTGAGGCTTGTTGTAACCCTGAGAAGGTGCTGGGGGAACTAGTGGGGTCCGAGTGGTTTGTACCACCCCATACACAAACCAAGGCCTCAGACAGGAATAATCTATATAATGCTTCCAACTCCAGTCCAACATGTGGAACTTTCTCCTCTCTGTCACTAGATTTTCACTTTCCTTTTCACTGAAACACAAATAACTGGAATTTAATTTTCCCTCATGGAATTTTCTGATTACATGAGGTTGTGCAGGATAAGCACCTACTAGATCCATTCTCCCTCTCCTCTGCCACCTATTCCTTCCATCAGGCCCATTCTTTGGCCTTGTCATCACCCTATCATACAATCTGCTTTTCACAATCTTGGGAGACTTTGGTCACAGTGAGACTTGAGGCCTTCCTAACAGCTTCTACACAAGCCCATCATTGCTAGTAAGTGAGCACAAGACAGTGGAGGCAGGCAGCATTTTTGCTGAAAGCCATGTTGGATCTGCCTACTAAGAGAGGCCAGGCAGACAATAACACAAGCTTCTTGTACCAGATCATGCAGTAGTCTGTTTCCTGCAAAAGTCAACTCATTCAGAAGAAAGCAAAATAATTTAGTGTACCTAGCCAGGTGCAAAGCAGAGTGGACAGAAATATGTCTCTCATTCATTCCCTGACAGGGCAGCCAAAGAAACATTGTTACATTGAGATTTTTTTTCTGCCTGCTTTTACCCCCCATATGATTTCATTTATCTTACCATGGTTTCTGGCTAGTAGCAGAAACAAGAAATTAATTTAAATATGTTTGAATCTGGAACCAAACTTTCTTAGAAAACAGGAATGTCTTGGTTTGTGTGTGTTTTGATTTAACCCATTATTTTGCTGCATTAATCCAATTAGAAATCTGAATGCACCTGACACAAAAGTTAAAGCTCTGAATCTGTTGCTTCATCTTTAGCAGAAACAAAATAAAAATAAGTATAGGGGAATTAAAAAGGAAATTGACAGAACACTTTCCCAATGGCAACTGATAAATTTCACAAAAATGTGCTACCTGCAGATACGGAATATCACCTTTCCACTTGAGATACTACAGGTCCTGGTTATCAGAGTGCTGATTTTCAGGGTGCTAAGCTGGGACTTAACAACTTCATTCCAAATACTGCCAAGCACACTGGGATTTTCCCTTATAATTTTTATCATCCAAAGAGAGAGAAATTCTCTTTCTTCCTGAAATTAACTCATTGCCTCTGGTAAGGAAGGCCAAAGAAGCAAGCTGGCTGTAGAGGATTCAGAGGCTGCACAGACTGAAAGGAAAAACCATAAAGCACTATCTTTTCCTCCAAACGGGCACAGGCACTGCTTTTTTTGGGCATGGGTGACTTAGGATATGAAGCTCTTTGTTGGCACATATTTACTAACCATGTTTTTTACTAACTTCTCTGCATGACAAGTTTTTTTTGTTGAAATGAGGTCACTATGTTTTACCTTTTCCTCCCATGGTAGGATTGTTTGCTGTGTCAATTTGCGCAGCTTAGAAAAATATATGCACATCCTCTGAGCTGCATCCTGGCACTGTAAAGCAAAGCAAGTTTTGGTTTCCTTCACTTGGCAGTAGTGGAAGCTGGGAGCCTTTGGGTGCACAGATTGCCCTCCACTGTGCATGCACCTCTCCCTGGTCACAGGGGATATTGGGCAACTTTGGCCTTGAAAGTACAGGGTAATGAGGTGCCTCGCCAGGACCAACCTCTCAGGAGCCATCCCACACTGGGGAGTAAGAGGGAACCTGGCTTGTCTCTCCTGTGCAATTTCAGGGAGAGGCTCTGGCCCTCTGCCTCTTAGCAGCACCACATGACAATCCACTGCTCTTGTCATTTCTGTCATTCCTGCCACCCTCCATGGAGGAGTTTTGCACAGGTGCTCCAAGCTGCACTTATTGACCTCCTCTATCTTTCCAGTTGTCCTCATCCTCTGCACAAGTAACTCGACCCTTTCAACAGCAGTTCAAGTAAAACTAAGAATTTCAGGAGAGGGTGGACACTGTTGATATGCACCCAGCCCAAAACATATCTGCCAAAGTCTAGAGCCATGAGCCAGCTGGCCTGGGCAGGGTGGAGAGGGAAGGAGTCCTGGGCAGTCCAGTCCACTGCCCAAATTTGATTCAGGAAAAAAGCCTTTGATGTGACAACACACACAGGACACCACTTCCCAGTTCTACGCAACCAAAGTCCCTGGACAGCTTTGATCAGTATGCTGTCTGGAATGTGTAAGGTTCAGTATATAATGACTTCAGTCACTCAGCCTCCCAAGTCAGCCCTGGAAGAAAGGAGCAAACAAATACAGCCATTTTCTCCTTTCCCCAGTTTGAGCTTGCAACAATTTATGGCCTTCCCCAAAGATGGGCTGCTCTCTTGTCCCTGACCTTTGCTGTAAACTCCAGCATTGTCATTACCTCCATCAGAGCCTTCTGAGTTGGTCCTATTGCCCTATGAGCCTGGCACTGGCTAAGGACACACCAGACAGCACCCTGTTTACATGCAGGCTCTGTTTACATGGCAGAGACCCAACAACTCATCAACCTCCTTAGAAGCCATGAGAAGATATGGGAAGCAAGCAGAACAATGTTTGTTCTGACCCTTAACCACTCCGGCTCCACAACAGCAACATGGTGAAGACATTTGATAAAAAGTAGATTTCAATTAAGTAACTCTTGTCCTTGCCAAACACTAATCTCAGTCCCTTTGGAAGGCTCTCTCTGGAGTCCATAGACTTACCCAGACAAGTAGGGTGTTCCACAGCTGAGCACTCTCTGTGCCTTGTCCTTGTGCTCTCCAGTCCCTTGCTTTTTGGGAATTAGAGCCTGGGGAGGTCAGAAGCCCCAGTCACATCAAATGAAGCTTTAGGGCAGATAGCCCTAAATTATTAATGCCTTTAAATACTAAGTGCACTCGGGAACCAATTCAGCCTCCAGCACACAGGCTGTGCACCAACATGGCTCCAAAGGGGTCACAGGAAAAAACCTCACTAAGGATTGTGAAGCAGCAGTTCTGTTTGCATTGACACATTTGTCTCTCCCTTGGACAGAGGATACACACAGTCATGAATCACCCTATTTGTATGCATTGTCCGCTCTTCTCTTGCTAATTTCAGCCACTCCTTGTCCCTGGGAGACACACAGCAGTCCTAACCAAAGTTCCATTTTATTTACATCCAAGAAGGTAGTCTTGCAAGCTGCAAGATGGCCTTTCAGTTATATGGCAAGAGAATCATACCTCCACATCTACAATTTTTCTTGATTCTGTCACTGGAAAGATTGCAATTCACTAATGTATCTCTGCCATGCACAGTTTGGTATTTCTCTTTAATCACATCCTTTAAAACTAACTTTATTGACAATTTACTTCTGTAAACTTCCATTTTGTTTTTGATTTAGTTTAATCCCTCTATGACATCCTACCTCTGGCTCCTCACTACTACCACAACTAGCCTGCAGATAAAAACTCTGACTTGGATGTCGTGTTTATTAACAGATTGCTGTTTTCACGCAGATTTAATTTTCAAGAGGAACTGAGGCTGATTTTTGCTCCTGTTTCAACATTTGGCAAATGCATGAGATTCCACATGTTGTAGGAAACAGGAAGAAAGCTTCAACTGTTTAGAATGTACATGCACAAACAACACAATCAAAGTACATGCTCCTCCTGTTTACCTCCTCCACACCTCAATATTTCTGTTCTCTTTCTCTGCCCTTCTGGGAATGTATCTCTTTCACTTCTGCTCGTCTCTCTCCCACACCCACAGGCATACACTGATTTGTTATTGCTAGGTCACTTGTGATTAATGCTCTGGATACACTAGTTTATTGCAGGGTTGTCCTGGCTTCATAGGTTGTTTGCTGTTTTGTTATTATAGTGCTGAAGCCTCATTCTTGCAGTTTGCTGCCTTTCACACACACACCACCACAACATATTTAGTTTGAAATGGCCAACACAAAAATTTACTCGGGGTTTGCAAACACTTTGAAAGGGAATAAGCGAAAAGGGGGTTACAGGTCCTGGAAATGCAGCCTCCCTGCCCTACCTGACTTCTCTGAATGTTTGCCATTTTTTCTGTGGTACTGGAATAGAAAGCTTCAAGTGCCACAAAAGCTGCATGACTGTTTGCTTTGCTTGGCTGCAGAAACTCAGGCACAGCATATTCATCTGGGAAGCTGCTAGTTGGGGCTGGGGGAAATCGCTGGTCCCCTTTGGCTATAGAGACTTTGAAATAGCTTTAACAAGTTGCATTTGGCTTTCTGAGTGACAGGCAACACAAACAACTGAAAACCTCTAAAAATTATTATGGACGTATTTACTTAACAAATACAAGAGCAAGCCCCTCCTCCTGAAACGTGTTTCAGCCCCTTCCAAAAAACGGGGGATTTCAAAAGCAAAGCTCACAGCAGACAGAATTTCCGTTCTATTTTGAAAAGTTCTGTGTATACCTACTGCATTCCTCTTCTTCCTCCTCCCACCAAAAAAAAAAAAAAAAAAAGTCAAACTTCTGGGCATAGCTTAAAAGCCACAAAACCTCCTCCATGTGTGTATTCTCCAGCTCCACTGCAGATACTTGGAATTACATAAAACTGGGCAGTTAGTGATTCTGGCACCTGAAAAATGACAAAGTTCAGGGTCTGAGGAGGGCGTGGGCCAAGCTGAAGTTTTCCAGAGAGCTGTACCAGATGGAGCAGAGAAAAAATGCTTCTCTTTCGGCTCAGGAAGGTGTGTTAAAAGCTCTGAACCTTAAACAAATTTCAGGGAATTTCTCCATTCCCTGTGATCACTGGTATTGGTAGTGCTGGTTATCAAGGATGATTTGGACCTTAAAAAGCAATTAATGCCTTTGTGCACGTGGCAATGCAATGCCTTTACAGTGACACAGCAGAGAATGATGTGTTCCAGTTACCCCCCAGACCTGTGTGAGCCTTCTCCCTTATGAACCAGCATGTTTCCATTTCCAACTGGATGGCTGATGCATAAAGATGAAATTGAAGTGCATCACGTAATAAACTGGACTAGCTACCAAATGTGCTCCAAGTCAGCACACGTACACTAGAATATGGTTTTGTGTTAGAACATCTATTTGCTGGGATGATGGTAAATTTAACTGTTATATTTAAATTATAATAACTCCTCAGATTTGAACTTAAAACTATCCAGGTAGGAAGAGTCACACTTCTTATCTAAGTGCTAAATAGTGTGTTAGTTAGCACATGTTGTAAGATGTTGGAATTTTTCAGTGTAAGTAGTCCCAACTGTGTTTTAAAACACCCTGGCTACTCGGGTTTAATTTTCTACCTCCGGACAGGGTTTAAAAACATGCTTTCAACTGTGACCAGCTGTGATCACACTAAGGGCAAAATAGCCTTTAACCATGTGTTAGTCAACAAAGAGTGGGATATTGTGTCCAGCTCACTGCATACACTGCAAGAAAGACATTTGCAAGCTGAAGTGAAGTCCAGTGAGGGGACCCTAAAATGGTTAGGGGCTGGCATATAAGAAAGGCTGGGAGAGCTCAAATTCTTCAGCCTAGAGAGGGCTAAGGCAGGAGAAAGAAACTTAAGAAAACAAAGTATTTGAATTTTATAATTTTAAGGAAAATGTTGCTTAACAAGCAAAATTTAGATGCTTTTCAGAAGATAATTTGTCCACTAGGAATTGGAATAACTCACTTCACATGGAATGGAAACCAGTCATTTGATTTTTGATTCTTTTTTCTTATATGGAAACCAGACCAAATGACTTGGAGAGGAGACCATGTATATAACACATTACCAAATACTACAAGGAACTGATTCATATAGTATTAACAATGGAAATTTGTTTTAAAGACTGAATTTTCTGCTTGGTGTCATCAGTTCTCAGTGAAATAGACATGGCAAGGTCGAATTTTATTACCTATTAACTATGAACACAAAAGACAAACTTCTCCAACTCAGCAGGGAATCAGTCAGCTAACTAAATAAAGTAACTACTTATGTACAATGTGGTCTTGGTAAAGTCACTCCAAAGCTTACCACTGGAGATTATGGTTCTGCAGCAGTTGAAATTAAAATAACAGTTGGCTTATGTGGTACAGCTCTGGCTATGCATTCCCATTCCTCCCTTACACCCAACACTACACCTTTTACCAAGCTGTTTCCCTGATCTAGGTCAACATAAAGCTCACCTAACAAAAATTAACATGGTCTTAGGTACCAAACAGGATCATAATAATAGCTAAAGCTACAGGCAAGAAACAATATTTAATTTCAATTTCCCATTTCATTTTAGACAGCTGTAATTTTCCTCAGATTTGGGAGTTGTGGGGATTTGTGAAGTTTTGGAAGATTCAATAAAGTGATTGTTCTTATATGCAAAATAAAACTTCAACATGCTTTCTCTGTTACTGCCAGTTCACATTCCTTAGGAAGAAGTTGAAGTGAAATTTTATGAAATTCAGTGAATCTTTGCTGGAAGATGTTTTCCTTATAATGAAAATATAGGCATGTCATAACAATACTTTGAATGGAATACAGAAAGCATTTCAGCTATTTTTATAGTCTTAGAGAACATTATGTAATTTGTTACTTAGATGCCATTAAGCTAAAAAAAGAAGAAGGAAAAAAAAAAGACATACCAAATAAAAAATATTAAAAACCCCTCTTTCCCCCCTCTTGTAGGATCCGGGGCTCTGACCCTGCTAAGACCTTCAGTCTGGCAAGTAACTATTGCAAGTTCCAGCCGCACCAAAGCTTTCTCCCTCTATGCTGGAGTCCCTTTGCAGACTACAGTGATCCGTACAAGCCAATTTTTTTGCTCTCTGTCTGGGATCTGGCAATGGCCCCCTGCAACTTAACCGCTCTCCCCACCAGCCTTTTCTCCAGGCTGTGTGTTGACCTGGCAAATGCTTCTAGCTGTAAGGAGATGAAAAGAAGGTAAGGAAAAAATGGGAAAAAAAGTGCAAGCCCTGCAGATGAAAGTCTGAGGCAGTGTTTTCCTTTCCAAAGTGCTGCTACATTCCCATAAGCTTGTGGTTTCCTGCATTCTGTTAGAGGGCTTTTTTTCTTTTTCCTTTTTTTAAAATCCTTCTGGTGATATCTGAAGAGGGAAAATGTCCAGCACTAACAGGAGGCCTTTTGTTCTATTCGTTTCTAAGTGGACTTTAACCCAGTTACTAGAGACTGAGTCACTGTAGAAACAAACAAAATAAAAGCTCTCTGTTTTGTCCCTCTGGACAGGTCAGGGACATGTTAAATTCTGTTCTCCCTTTGCTACTTTTTGGAAGCAGTACCAGACCTGGCATTGCATTGCAAAAATAATGAACATAGCTTATGGCTGTTCTTTTTTATATGTCCTGGCAACCCCTACAGAGCTGATATTCCAATAAAGCTAGCATTTCATTAACAAAATAAACACACAAAGGGCATATCTTTGGGTAATAAGATGAAATTAAACAAGAGAAAGGCTGGTTACCAGGAACTGGTAAGATATGAGTAAATATGACACATATAGGTGCATATCTGAGCTATTTTGGCACCTTGTCAGATCTCAAATTTTTAATGAATCACAGCAAATAACTGCTTGTTTCTGAATATGACTGTGAGATTCACTCACTTTAAGGCTGAGTTTTAGGCTGAATCTGAGGGCTGAATTTCAGTCATTTGTTGCAGTTCTGATTGCTATGACAAGTTATATCCTGTCCCCATACATCAATTTTAGGGTAAATCATTATCTGTTTAGATTCCAACCACCTAAATTAAAATATCTAAAAGAAAAGCATCCTGCGGCTTACTGATCTCTGGAGGCTCTGGAAAATCTTTGCACAAGAGGATTGCTCCTCCTCTTTTCCCCTTCTCTCATCAGCCCAGCTTTCCCTGAATTTTTTTTTAACTCTTTAGTGTCCCTTATTTATGAGCTCTCAGCTCTGGCAAAACACCTGCCTGTTGTGGCTGGCAAGTGCAGAAGCTGCCCAAAAGCTTGCTTTCACCCCTCTTTTGTGCCCTTGCTATAGCTGGTTACACAGTTGCTCATCTAAAACTACTGTTTTTTTCCAACAGCCCTCTTCCTGGTCCAGTTTGGTTTTAAGGTAGGGAAGTTTTATACTGGGAAGAAGTTAGTAGGAGGAA
The DNA here is from genome assembly GCF_012460135.2 of Molothrus ater. Classification (NCBI taxonomy): domain Eukaryota; kingdom Metazoa; phylum Chordata; class Aves; order Passeriformes; family Icteridae; genus Molothrus; species Molothrus ater. The sequence continues at coordinate 29,511,250 of NC_050483.2, forward strand.
GAAATACTAGCAGGAAGTACTTAGTAGCAGTAGAAATATGTTTTTCAGATGGGCAGTGGGTTGTCATGCAAAGCTAGGACAGAGAGAAACTGCAGCACTTAAGAGAGAGGATTTTGTACAAGAACATGACCATGCAGTGCTGCGTGGAGAACCAAACACAGGTAAAACCAAGACTGTTCTGGGCCATGGGTGTGAGTCAGTAGTTTCATATGTGGCTGGTATTGTAGTGGGCATGGGAGGACAGGGAGCACAGGGCCAAAGGACTGTACTGATGCCAGAGCTGGGGTGCAGAGTCGGGACTGAGCTCAGTACTGTGCCAGGCCTCCTGCTGCTCCCTTTTCCCTCTTCTATTTCCCAGCAAAACTGTCATCTTACAGTCACAGCACTCTACCTGGCACAAATGGCATCTGTTCCCATACCTGCTCAGATCTGTGTGGAAATACTGCCCTAGGTGCTGAGGTTTGCTGGAGATGTACTTTGGTCATGTCTCCTTCTCCCGGTTTAATTTCTTGTGCCAGTTTTGATGTTCCTCAACTCTGAAACACTCCAGAAATGGTTGGTGAACCTCTTATGCTGTGCCAGAAGAGAGCTTCTTTTAGCTTTTCACTCTTATTAAAAGAGTAAAATGCAAAGCAAATGAAAATTGAATTATGAACTGTTACACTATTGACTTCTTAACACGCTGCATTCTGTCTGCAGGAACCTGTAAATCTACACAAGCTACAGCAAGAGCCCACAAAGGCTCCATGATCATGGTGCTACTTAGTATCATTATTCTTACCTAACTTATCCTTAAATATATTTTGCAACAGCCATAAGAGACCAGAATATGGTCCAGGTTTAGCACAAATTGGGAGTGTAGGTTGCTGCATTACTCCTTCCTTGTTAGAGTACCAGCAAGGGAAAAACAGACAGACTCCTCCTTTACTTTTTTTTCTTCCTCCTACACTATCAGCATTTCACTGGGATGGTCCTCACATCACTTGGGCTGATAGAAAAAATGCAAAAGAAATTCCATCCCAACTAGAGATCTGGATGGGTTTCAGAGCTTGTCAAGAGCAAGTAAAGTAGCAAAACATTCTGAAGTTCACATAGCAGATTCTTTGGAACAGTTTCCAGGCAAATTTATGTTCATTTCTTGGCTGAATACTACTTGAAACAGAACTTAAAATGGTGAACATGGGGAGAAATTTGTGATCAGCAGAAGTAAAACATCTGTTTTATCAGAGACAACTGAACTCCAGATGTTGTCAAAATCACATAATTCTAGAACTGCCAGTCTCTTTGTGGGTTGCTCTGAGAAAGGTCATGTCACTGAACTCTTGGTGACTGAATGGCTTTTGTCCTGGAAAATTCACTCCCAGATGTGCACGGCATGCTGGAGTTTGATGCAATTTGCTTTGTTAACTTAGGCAGAGGGAAGAAAGATATCACAAGGAGATACCCTACTTTATGAGAGTAAGCTGGTCTCAAAGATCCTACATGACTTGTGCTTGTTTTCCTTCCCATTGAAACCTGTTGGACATGCTCACTGCCATGGGATGTTGCATCAAGCTGTCAGTAAGATAATCAAATACTTCTACCTTAGCCTGTTTGGTTCACAGGAATGGTACTCTTGAATATAGGTCCAGGTTAGAAATCAGAGTAAATGCTGACACTGTCTTTATGTTTCTCTGGAGGACATCATGCTGAGAGAACTACTGACCTAGGTTGGTGTTAGAGCATTATTCCATGCAGGCAAATAGCATAGACAGATGGAAAACATTTGAATCTCTTGTCAGTACAGAGTTCTTTCCCAGTTCTGGGCAGGAACAATGGGGCTCCTCAGCCGTTCTTTTGCCTCTTAAACTCTGAGTCCGATGCCAGTAAAATGCTGACCATCAATGTTAGAAGCACTGTAATGCTCTCATCACGTGTCATCTGTTTCCCTTCTCTGTTTCACACATAGAGGCTGTAGGCTGTGTTTGTGCATGTGACAGAGGGAGGAGAAATAAATGACACATGATGCAGGGGTTACACTGAGACTGTGAATCTGCTTCAGAACACTCGGCGGGGCATGAACGAGTGCAGAGGGTTTGTATGACATGGAGGCACACGACTATGCACACCACCAGGCAGCTCAGAGGAGCTGATTTTCTTTGTAAGAGCTGTTCTCCCTGCCATATTTTTATTTTTTGGTCACAACTCTGCTATTACTTTTGCAACATGATAAGATTCTCAGTGAAACCTCTTTTATAGTGTCAAGATACTATAGATACTAGAAAAGCCTAAGAATTTTCTGATGTAGAGACAAAATGCACAGCAGTGACACACAGCACATTATATATAAATTGATCAGAAAATGTGTTCAAGCAATAGAAGAATATAACTTGCATCCATCTGTCATTCAAGATGGGATGCACAAAAGAGTCTGTCACTTAATTCAGTAGGGTGATCAGTGGGTCTGCCTGGGAACCTACTTATTTACAAAAGGACACATTATGGCTTTAGAGCTTGTTGGAGTGAAGCAGGCTTAAATGTGAGTGTGCATATGAATTGTTCCATTTTATAACTTGTAAATTCCTCTTTCTGATGTTCGCCACCCTCCAGTGACCTTTTGCTCAGAAATTAACCTAATCCTCAGAGAAACTGAGCTTCCCTGATTCATCACTATCACAACAGCTGTTTTCTACCTATTTGTCCTGAGCACAAAACTTTAGTTACCCTTTTATTTTTATAACTACTGAAGTCAGTTTATGATAAGCTTTACCAGTTGCTTACAGCAGGTTACACTGCTTACATTTAGTAGCTAGTACAGTCAGGTATGAGGTCTAAAAAGATTTTGCATCAACAAACAAAATAATAAAAAAGTGCACAAAGCAATTTGAGCTGAAGACTGAATTTCTGCTAAGACCTTTGACAGTAAATTCTTTGGTTTCCAGCTGATGAGACAGACTTTCAGCTTCTTGCTGGCTTTATTCTCGCGTGATCTGAAGGCATTTGGATAGTGCATTTTAAACCAATTGGTTGTTTTCTCAGAGTCCACACAGAGGTCGGGGAGAAAGGAGAGTATCTTTCTTGCTAATGTTAGCCAGACAATAGCAGCTTAACTGTAAAGCCCCCTAAAAGAGAATAAGCCTATTGTGTCCCCAGTGTGTTTCCCACATTTCAAAGGCCACTAAGTAGCACCAGCATCTTTGCCTCTGGGTTACTGAGAAGACAGACTCCTATACTTATTAAATGATGTCTTTCCCTAATGATTTGAAACAAAAAAGGCACGTACATACAAAACCAGAAATGTACACATTTAAGGCTTCTCCTGCCATAAGGTCAAACACATGAAAAGACACAAAAAAGAGTTTGTCCCCAAGATATCAGAGTAGATCCACTTGCCCATCTCTCCCACACTGGCCCTTACTCTGTTTTTTGCTGCGAGAGCCCCCGATTCCTGCACAATTAAGCACGGCACCAATGGCATTTCTGCTGCTGCTCCTTCCACTTGGCTTCACTGCTGAGAAAGGAGCTTGTTCAGCAGGGAGGCGGGCACTGCTGCCTGAATAGTCTCTGAAGCATTCATTATCTCCTGCCTAATTACATGGCCGGCATAGTGGTGGTGTTGTGGGAACATTGCATCACATTAATCAGCAAGGGGATGTGCCAAGATGAAAGGGTCCCCTTGTGTCTGCTCTCTGCTGTGGAAAATGGGCAGGAGGGTGGGGGAAGGAGCAGGGTATTTATCAAGTGGCAAGTAGGGAAGGCACAGCGGGTGCACCCCAGCTTGGCCTGGCCAGGCCGCCATCTTCCCAGGTCAGTGCTTTTGTGGCAAATACACCTTTTGTGTTCATGCATGTTGATGGATCGATAGCTCCAGAGGCTAAAATCCTTCACCACAGCACAAGTATGAGCAAGAACTGTAAGGCAACACACCATTTAGTTGCACCAAGAGGGAGTGGGAGCTGGTCCTCCATAGCCTGTCCTGCCCTTAGCCCACTCTGATTAGAAATAGGATCACCTATTTGAACAGGCTCAGATACAGCTGTAACAAGGCTTCACAGAAAGTCACTGTCCCTCAAAACACTCTCCAAACACATTTATCTCCAACAGTCTCCAAGTCAAATGTTAAATAGTAGCTGTGATGGGGCTCCTGAATTAAAGTCAAGCTGGTACACAAAAGCAAAAATTTCATTTCCCAAAGCCTGCTGGTGAGAACCCCAGTTCACCCACATAGTATAAAATTTAAATGGACTCTTGAAATCTGAGAAGAGATCTCATTTCCTCCTATCTTTGTCCCACTTGCAGGACATTTGAAAGGCTTTGTAAGGCTTTGCATAGATGCTCCTCTGTGTGTTGGGGCTGGGGGAAGGGTTGAGGCATCCACACTGTGGTTGTTTGGCACCCTGCAAAATACCGGGTCAGACTAGAATACAAAATGACAGTCCTTGGCTGAGCTGCTCATTGCTGTGAGATGGAATAGCAGCGCTCTAGAGAGAATGAGGAAAGGTGATGGAAAAATGAAGACATTACAAATGCAGTTCTTTACATTCGTTAACCTCTCCCATTCATTTTTGATTCGATCACTTCACATCAACCCTCTTTAAATCCTCCAAGGACAGGCAGCAGCTCATGCTCTACCCTCTTCCCATTTGGCTTCCTGCAGGCCTTCTGTCCATCACAGCTTTTCTGCACTTGAACTGTGCTTCAGGTTGAATCCAACTGCTTGGAATGGAAGCGTCTTGCCACCAAACCCCATTGTTTTTGTAATGCATCTGGCTTATTAATGCAGGCTATTAAAGCCACTTTGGAAGCAGATTTACTGAGACACAGATAAGTTTATCTGCCACAAAGTAGGTGTGAATGCCAGTTACTCCTGCAGTGACGGTTGCCAAGTCCTCCCACTGGTATCCCATGCTGTTTTGGCGACAACTGGGGCAGCCTGCTTATCTGTGCGCCACCTGTTGTGCTGGAGTCACCCTGACCCAGTGCCACCTTTCTATTCAAATACCGTTGCCTAGTCAGGTGGTGTTCTTGGGTTTCAGCACACAGAGGGCATCGCTTATGTAATGCCGGACAGGCCTATACTAACAGATTTGACTTCATTGCCCTCTGGTGAGAGGAGTACATACAACAGGGGCCTATCTTTTTTTTTCTGTTAGGGAGAACAAATGGGACCTGCCTTGGTTACAAGTGACAATCAACTAAGGAAGGGAAAACTTCCAGTTATCTTGTCACGTATAACATAAACTGAGTTTATGGAGCAGGAGGGAATAATTAATATAGCTCAGCTCCAGGTATCATCTCTCTGTCTGTGGCTTTTAATGATTACAGCATTACTCTGATTTCCCTCTGCTTCCCGATCCTTGAGCACAAGAAAAATTACTATCCACTGTCATACTTTAAATCCAGCATGGGGACTGCATGATCAAGGAGCTCACTTAGTCCCAATGCCACAATTCCTGTTTCACTCTGGTTTCAGTGCTGGAGAGCCTCAGTAGCTAAGAGCATCTCAGCATAGTTTTCACATTTGCCAGGTTTGAACAGAATCCCTCCTCTGCCATTTGGACACAACATCTTTTAAACAAATTAAATTAGTGTATGTGCACTTTCTAGATCCTCTCTGGTGTTAAGTCTTTGTTTGACCACCCTGCTTTGAACACAAGAGTCTTGTGTTAATTAATCTTTCCCTTAAGTTAATTAACTTAATTAATCTTTTCCTCAAGTCACCAGGACAGTTGTGCTCTAGCCATCTCCTTCCCAACTGAGACACAGAAATTCTGTAAGATGGAGAACATTTTTCCAGGCCCACACTTATTAAAGATTGATAAAAACCATGGGACTGGAATTCCAGCCTCAAGACAAAGCACAGTTTTATCCCCAGTGGTATTAAGACTACTATCTGAACAACAACTAGCTGTCCTTTCATCTTACATTTGCCTGACAAAAGTGAGATACTAAACTTTGATCACTGCAATGTATCTTGGGCTAAAACTGGCCAGTTTACATTGGAGGAAAAAAGCTTGAGAGATAACATAGTGAAAAACTCTGGTCTCTAATCCAACAGACAGATAAAAAGACAGAAGCAGGGGGAAGAAATCCTATGACATGATACAAGGAAGATAATGACAGAGAAATGTGTCAGACTTTATAATTACTGTAAATGAGGTTAATCTAAGGGCAACTAATCCTGTGGGAGAATATGGTGGCTTTGTGATCAAGTCCTTTTCTGAAATACAAGAGTTTTCTGCAGTCCTCAATCCTAATGCCTCTCCCCTTCTGGGACACCCACTGTCCCCCAGCACAGAAGCATCTCCTTTTCTCATGGAGCCACCCAGCAGTGTGCAGTTGTCATGCCTACCCACAAAGGCAGTGGTTTACTGGCAACTTGCACCCCAAGCAAGCAACAGATTTGCCTCCTGCTTGCATTAGCTCCTGACTGCAAAGGCACGAGCTTGTGTGTGCACTGCAGTTTGATTTGAAATCTGCTTTGTGTTTTACCACCACTGCCAGTTATTCCAGGACTTGAGTCAAACCACTGGGAAGACCAAATGCAGATGCAGCAGATGAAGAGTTCTAGAAGAGGCCTAGAACAAAAGCCAGTTCAGTTTCCATCTCCTCCTGTTTTTCATGTTCCCCACTCACTGCCATATTTATGGTGGCTACGCAGGACATTCCTACAGCAACACTGTGCAAATCAGTGTTCCTACCAGTTTTGGGAATGTAACTTTGAAACCACTCTTTTTTCTAGAACAGAAAGGTGATGGTACAAAACAACCATGGGAATTGCTTGTTTCGACACAAAACTTCATTGCTTCTGAAGAGGAAAATTAACATCACAAACATTCCCCCTTCCAGCAGAGAGAAGAAAAATGGGGCAATTGGCTGCTCCACACAAAGCTGTCCAGCCCTGAAATGGAAGTCTGTCCAAAGGCCTATAGGCCGCTGGGGCACATCTGCAAAGCCCACAACAAATTCCAACCACAGTTAAGTTCTGTTTCACAGTTTCACCCCCACTCTTCATGTGACAGCTTTCTTTACAATCCCACCTCTTTCTCACCTGGAAATATAATCTCTGGCTGTTTTTTTTCTTGTCTTGGTCTCTGGTTTCCAATGGACTGTTAACTGAGAACTCTTTTCTCCCTTGTATCTATGTTCCTGTTAACCCTGCTTTACATATTCTATGACAAAAAGTAAAATCAAACTTCAACTGCATGAAAAAAGGACTCAAGCAATTTGATGGTTACTGCATCATTTGTGCCTCTCACTGGTGCCAAAGGTGATTGGAATTTTAATAATTCAATAATAGATATGTGAGTTTATTTGATTCAGTATTTGGCTGTACCGTGTTTCTAAAATACTCTGCAGCTTAAAAATTTAAAGATCACATGATATGCTTCTTTAGGGGAAATGAAACAACTTTTAAAGTATGATGCTCATTGCAGGTATAATTATAAATTTTTAACACTTTGCTGCAAGTTCCATTTAAAGGAAGCTTTTATCCAACAGCTCTGTGCTGATTTTTAAGTAATTCCCCTCCCTCCACATGCCCACACTAACACCAACAGGGCTTACAAGGAAATCCCAACAGTCAGACTGTTATTCAGTGTATTTCTGCATTTCTAAGGCTCATCGACCTTTCTTTTGTCAGATAAAAGCTTCCCATCTCTTTAAGCCCTTCATTCTTGCAATAGTCCCACAGAAAAGTTGACATCCTTGGCAAGGAGAGTGAAAAGCAGACTGTCCGCCCTTGCCAATAGGCCAGGCTGGAGTTGTTTTAGCCTGTTTAAATCTCTCCCCTATTTATATGCTAATGTTCTGGTATCAGCAGAAAGTATAAACAGTGTTGTTTACAGCTCCCTATAGTCTGTGAGCACCAAGCTGCCAGGAGAATACTGTGTACTGGGCAAAGAGATATATTTATTGAAATTAAAATGGCCACTTCTAAGAGCATGAGAAACAAAACTGTAAAAATGCAGTGTCAGCCAACAATATAACATACAAAACAGGACTGGCAAAAAGCCATTATCCAGGGAGTCAGCCATAGGCTCTGGGGAGCTAAGAGTTTTCATATTTAACAGGAAGAGATCTGGGGAGACCTTCAGCACAGAGACCTCTGAGAAAAGAGAGCATCAAGTTCCTTGGCAAGGCAGCTTACATGCTCCATTTGCTATTATTGCAGATTTTTGTTAGTGGATAGTGTTAGCTCAAAGCTTGGCTCATAAGTCTCCTGGATCCTGAAGTGAATTAAACACTCCTAAGGAAAACAGCATGGTCTAAACGAGCAGGCACAGGAATTCTTGAGTTGATCTTGTCTCTTCAGTTTGTGGTGATTCTTCACTAGTAGAGCACTAGATCTTAACAGTAACAGCAAAACCAGGCAGCAGTAAGGTTGTATAAAAAGATGTTTGTGCAATGTCAAGCTTTCTGAACATTAGGGCACAGAGCTAATGTCTTCTTTACATTAGTCAACAAAATGTTGACAATTGCAATGGCACTCCCCGTTCAAATCCAGGGAATCCCTGTTCCCATTAGCAATGCTTTATCTTTCATTAAATAAATATTTTAATGCTTTAAAAAAATCCTTGTTTACCATAATGCCTGCTGTATGCAATTCTCACACAAATGCAATTACTGGATGTTATAAATGATCAAATCGGAAACCAAATTTATAAGAAAATTTAGCAATGATTTATTAGATCGTTAACAAAATAGAAGTTCGAGAAAAACCACCACAGCCAAGGCAGCGTCAACCCTGCGTATCCGACCGACAAAGTGTCAGCGTGCTCCATGCAGCGAGCTTATATACAGTTTATTCTGCCTGAGGCAGAAATGACCGAATGTTCCTTTGTGTCCCTTCACATGTAGAACTGGGGCCATACATGTGCAGGAATAGACAGAAGTGAGTCAGATGTCTAGATGGTTGTCTGAAGGCTTCGGAAGAGCCTGCATTCACATGTAGCAGGGTGGAGCCCAGTGCTTGAGTATGGTAGATGCAATCTTCCCAGGTGCAGGTCCTCGTGAGTGGCCCTGACATTCCAGGGAATTCAGCAATCATGGCGGGAAGGTTTCATTCATACGTTAACCGGCTTAATATTATCTACACGTAGGTCTGGGAACTAACTGAATAAAAATAAGACTCTGCTCCCAGCCGGGTGGTCAAAGACATAGCTTGGATTCTACAATATTTTATACATAAATAGCATGAATTATCTCTACCATATACTACACTGGAAAAAGATGCCAAACTGGTTGACCTCACAATCCTTATTGTATGGTTTTCTATTGGAAGTCAGAAAAAGATGGGGCAATTTAACTCTTATTCTCCTCCTGTATATGTTTCAGTTCTCACCACATGACATTCAGCACTCTACTTTCAGGAGGAACAATGCAGGGTACTTCAGTGAGGGCTTGTGTGAGCCCAGGCCACATGGGCCAGCTGGGGCACATCCAGTGTGTGCACTGACAGCACTGCACTCTGCTCTCTTCTGAGTGGGACTCCAGGGGCTGACAACCAGTCCTGCTTGTCTCCGTGATCCAAAGCCACATCACATCCACCAATACCACTGACTCTCTTGCTGGGCAGTCTCAGACAAGGTACCAAGACAGGACTGAGTCTTTTTTTAGCTCTCACAGTCCGACAAAACCAGTGCAGAGGCACCTAGGTAGGACAACATGTGACTGCTTGGCTGATACTCGAGCAGTATACATATACTGCAAATAATAGGAAGTCCTCTACTCAATAACTTATATCAGCACCACTAGATTGCTGAAAGGGTAAAATGCAAAGAGAACAACTTGCAATGGCATTGTGCCTTGTCAGAGCAGCACAATCACAGAAAGAGTTTGAGGTGGTGAACAATGAGAGTATTACACTGGAAAAGATGTGCTTTTCTTCCAGTGGGAATTCAGTTGCTAAGTGCATCAAGAGGATTTACAGCAACTCTTTGCTGTAATAACTAAACATAGGCCTGCATGAAAATCCCACATTTGGCTGTGGCACACTGGCTAAACTACTCTGTCTCTTTCTAGTTGTGTGTTCCCAAAGAAGGAAACAGTTCATTTCTGCTACTATAGTACATCTGAAATTAAGTAGTAGTCTGCCAAATTTTCCAACGCAGAAAATTTCTCTGTCTTCTGAGTTGAAGTAATCTCCATGTGGTCTTGCATATATTACTTACATCACCCTTAATCTTAATCTAGACAGTCTTGAGCTTTGAAGTTTTGCCATCCAATGGTAAAGGGTTAAGATTACCCAGACTGCATCAGGTGCCCTGCACACATTACACTGTGTATTTTGCAGGATTACAAGTACTTATCAACAGTGCAAATAAACCAGCTCAATGCTTTTATTCTACTCAAGACTGTCTGACATGTGTTCATTTCTAATAACTGGCAGCTAAACTGCTAAACCAGGTAGGGAAGATTGAGGGCTTGTTGGAGCCATTTCGAGCTCCAGCAGCAGTTTCTAAATTACTTATTATTAGTTACTGTTCACTAAGTACTGGCAGTAAGAGACAAATACAGCCAGCAAGGGGTTAACTTTTAAGTAAAAGGCATATTGATTAAAACCACAGTATGAACTGTGAGAGACATCTTAAATCTGAAGCCATGAGTTAGGATTGTAGTGTTTGTATTTTTGGCATCTGTGTCTGAAAGATAAGGAAAAGGCACATACGTGTTTTTAAGAGTAGTTGGGTGTTTTGGTCAAAGAGAAGGCTGACACATTTAAAACTAGGTAGAGGGAACTATAGATGTACTTCTTAGAGATACATCTACAGAAGTAATAATAAAGAAGAGGCTAGAATGTAGTCTTACATAATTCATTGCTGCTTGGACAAGGGCCAGGAGGGAAGAATGGAAAAAACAGTCCATAAAGATGCCAGTAGTTTCTAAGCAGAAACATCTGTTGAGGTCTTAAAAACGGTCAGGCCTGCAGCAAGCTCAGCAACAGGAAAGTCTGCAGTTGATCACTCCTACCCTCGTCAGTCCCATGAGCTCCCACCCCTGGGACTGGATCGGAGCTTGGAAGATAGCTGACACCATGAATCAAACACGGCTCCTTTCTTAAAGGGGAAGAGGGGAGGAACAGAGAACCAGGATGGGCATCTGGGGAAAACAAATTATTATTTGGAATGGAAGTATTCAGGAAGAGTTACAAAAGAGTAAGGGAACATGCAAAGGGAGACCCATAGGCTTATGCACTCTGTCCCATGGGGTGCTCATACACTGAATTTCCATTGCTCTGTCCAGTCTAATTTTAAATGTCTCAAGCAAAAGGCCTTGCTTCCCTTGGGAGGCTATTGCAAAATCTCACAAATCATCTTTGCCTTTTACATGATTGCCTCTTCCTTTGCAATAGTTCATTTAACTTTGTTTTCTCTTGATATTTAACAGTACCCCTAGACATACCAGTTCCAAACAGCAATTTCTACTTCCAGAAAGCATTTGTCCCCCGTCGCTGTCTTCTCTCAAGAAAGAAGTTATCTTAAAAACATCTCTGGAGATTGTATTTTGTTCATCTCTGCAGGATCTGCATCTGCCAACAGGAAGGGAGCATGGTTCTGCTGGATCTTACAAGGATCAATCATTGGGAGCCTCAACAGCTATATTACAGGAGATGTATACACTGGCAAAAGTTCTTATAAAAAGTAGGGTTTGGAGCATTCTCTTTTCCATCTCTAATAATTTCAGGTGCCAATTTTGACTAATTGCCCATGTTAAAACTTCTTACAGAATGTGAACATTTATTGACCCAGAAGGCCAAATTTCAATCAATGACTAAAAAAGTTTTAACTAGTGTTCCTTAGGTGGAGGTTCCGTTTTTGCTGCAAATGCAAAACTCCAGCAGCCTGCCATTTCCATGGGAGTGGGCAGTAACCAAGCAGTGAATTTCTGAGTTTGCAAAGGATTCTACTTTAGAGTTAGCGGTGGCTGAAATACCATGCAACCTATACTTCATAACTCAAAAAAGGTTTGTGTTTGAGTGCTTGGTACTTTAGAAGTATTTACCCTGCACTTTTGAAAATCTAAGCAAAATTATTTTTCCCCATTAAACTAATTACTAACATTTTCCTCGAATAGTTGTTCTATACAAATTTAGACTGATGGATCAACATATGGCCTACACAGGAAGTCTTGCTGTGAAATTACTCATGCAGTCCTCAACCAGCACCTCCATAACAATAACAGAAGTGAGCAGAGTAGTGGTTTAAGTGTTCAGGTGGTCAAAAACAAACTCTGCAGTTCTCAGTATTCATCAGTTTTCAGATTTTGACCTGCTCTAGACCTGCACTCCAAAATACTGCAGTGTGATTTTCTTCCTGGTGCAGAAGTTCCCAAGTTCTCACCACTGAACATCAAAGAAAGCATGCTGCTCAAGGAATCTCTTCCAGCCTACCTGGAACAGCTTTGAACAAGAAACTGTAGCGCTGTCTAAAGCTCCAAGGATCCATTTATCAGTCTGTAAGATATTCTCCACCTTCATACTTCCTTTCTAGCTATATCCATAAAGATTGTATCGGGGAGGACTTTGTGACAGTGAACTTGCTCATGTTTCTAGTTGTGAAGTCAGCTGGATAACTTAGTGTTAATGGTGGGACAAACAACGTTGCTAGAAGCAGTGGTATTACACAGTTTTTCATGTCATGCAGCTCAAAATTACTGATCAAAAGTCCTTATCAGCAGGTCAGCTTTCCTTTCAGGTGTGGAGCAAAGTTGTCACACTGCATGTGAGGCACTGGATCACTTCAAAGACTGAGAAACAAAAAGGCTTAGAAAGCATCTTGCATCCCACTATTGCTCCTGCAGATTTCTAACCAGTCTCAACCAGCTGCCTACATGCAATCTGGTCTCTTGAAGCCCCACTTCCCTGCAGGTCCTCTGGCAGCACACAAGAAGGGACTGGTCTCCAACAATGCGGGAGTAACGGGAACTTTTAACTCAATGTTAAGCCTCTTAAAAAATGAGCTGAGGTTCCTCTGAGATTTTATTAAATCTGCCAGCCTGTGAAATACTGCCCATTGGATCAAAGACACAATACACCCTTTCTTAGCTTGTGTTGAGCTCTTCATGGATCTCCAAAGGGCAGTAGGGCTGTAATGTCTCGTTAGGTCAGTCATTAAATACAAGGAACTGAAAAATTCACCAGAGACCAAGAGTTAGGATGGGACTCTGCCATCCCTTCAGGAGCACAACATCTGACCCTTTTAATTCATTTTCCCTCCCTTCTTCCCCAGTACACTGGGAACTACTCACTGTTGATGATGTATAAAACCCTGCCACGACAACTACTAAAAAGGGCAGCTCCATGCTGGCATTGATCCTGCCTTCATCTCACTGCATTCTTTGTCTAAGAGAACAGAGGCAGGATTAGAAGGCGGTTTAGAGTGCAACCAGGCAGTAAGATTAATAACTGCTCTTAGTTTCATTCATGATCAATTGAGTGTATGTGAATCTGCAGAGGACCTTCTCCAAACAATCAGTAGGGATGGTGGTGGCAGTCATAGAACCAGAAATCCAAAGCAAATTCAGTGACACAGCATTTCTTTAGTGAAAAATTATATGTTTTGCTGTCTCTTGATCAGCAAATACTGCTCTGCTTGTGTAGGTCTGCTAGTACTCACCCCCAAATCCATTATGCACACTGTCTTACTCCCCAGAAAGTCCACTGACTCCAGTGGGCACACAGACAAGTCTGTGAGGGAAAGTTTGCTATCAGGAGTCCTTTCAGCCACACATTTGAAATGTCAGCTACTCTTTAAACAAATCAAACACCTTGAAGCCTAAAGATAAAATGTTTGACCTGATTTATCCCAACTTGATCTCCCACAAGTTATGCAGATAAATCACATGGTCTGGCTCCTTTTTCTTGAAGGGTTAGCACTTTCTTTATGAGTTCTTGCATATATGAATACAAGATATGGCATGCACAGAGGTCAGAGAGGTGACCATCAAATGCGGTCCCTAATGACCAGCATGTTGGTAAGACCTGACTGGTCAAAATTCATAACTGCTAGTGCAAAAGCAAAAATTGCAGTCACATGTGAATGAAAGGTGGCCATCTTTTACATTTATTATGCAATTCTGGTAACATTACTAAGGAAAGTATTTTTGTAGCACTTTGGTCACTTGCTAAGACATGCAGTATATGGAGTGACTCCAGATAATGAGTGCATGCATGGCTTTGGGACACCACTCTGGTGGGAGCAAAGCCCTGTGGGTTTGATTTCAGAGTACAGAACATCTGATATTTTTTTTTTCCCAGAGATGCCCCTATTTTCAATCTGTACATCACTTTTTAATCTAGAAAATATCAAAACAGAGAGGACCAAGCTACACAAAGGAGTGCCTATATCCACAACTGAAATGGAGCTGGGGGCAGCAGTTAGCCACATGGACAGCACTGCACAACAGCTTAGGAAAAAACACGACAAATAAGTTTGCCTTTCTAATGGCCAACAATGCTTTGCAGGCATGTCTGTACAGACCTGGAATGCTTGGAGCCAGCTTTCAAAAATGTGGTAGTGTCTAGGCATTTTGCTTTGCCTGACAAAGGAAAGGAAGGAGGGCACATGGTACATGGTAGTTTTGCCCTTACTAGACTTCCTAACACAACCTATATGTCCTGCAGGGCCAAAATTCTTACTTCAAATAACAGAATGTTACCTGAAAGGTCATCCCACAGTATGCACACAGCAGCTGGCTGCATTCCCAAGCATTTAGAAATTTGCCATCCTTATTTAATTGAAACAGTAGGAGAATTTATGGAAGCCGAAATTAATCCCCCTAACTGATAACTGAAAGATTAACTTCTGGAAGGAATGCCTTGAGATTTTCAGAGACCACATATGATCAGGACATTGGCTTAATATATCAACTATCCACACTGTACTGACTAAAACAGGGTTGTTGGTAGAAAAAAAGAAGAAAATGAAAAGGAAAGAAAAATAGGCCACTGCCATCTGAAATATGGTATGGTATGGTCACTGCAGCAGCCCCATAAAATCTGTCTGCCCAAGGAATTTCTTATTGATTAACACTTCGTACTGGCATCAGTGAGAAAGAGTTCAGGCAAAGTAAAGCTGCTCCAGCATGTTTTAAAACAAAACAAAACAAAGAAAATCCCACATTCCTCCCCAAAGGCTCTTGTTTTCACTAGGCCAAGTGCCACCGACTTCTGCAGACCTCAATCAAGATCATTAACTGTCAAGCTTGGACTATATGGGACCACCATATGACACTTGTATTCACTCTGTACAGTAATTTTAAATTTTGTTTCCAATTCATGCTAACCTCTTACTTCCCCAGAAGCATTCATGAAACATAAACACTGGCTTTGAAGGAAGAGTTTACATCCAATGTGATAAACTGGAGCAGGGGGTGAGTGAATCTCAAAATGAGCAGTGCAGTGAGGCTCTGCTTCTGCAGGTCCCCCTGTCCAATCTACAGGTCCAAGATAGCTCTTGGGCTTTGTAAGTTTGTAACTTTGAAATGTTGCTTTTTCATGACAGAACTGTATTACTCCATTGAATTATTTAGAATTAGATCTTGATAAATGATGCCTCTTTGACAGTTTTAGCCTAGAATTGAGCATGGAAACATCCTTGTTTGCTCATATGAAAGGACTTAGGAATGAGGCACACAAGCCACAGCAGCAAGGAGAACGTGGAGCAAGCAGTAAACATCAGTCTTCAATGCTGTCATACCAACATTAAACTCACTTAAAAAAACAGTTGAGAGAGACAGATGGTAAGATATCTAAGAATGCTGATACTTCTGAGAAGGGGAGCAAGACATGGGTCATTTGTAAAAATAGCAGAAACCCTGTCTGTAACTTCAGCAACGTTCAATTTCTGTGTTTAAAAGAGTCCTCTGAGGCTGCAGCTTTCACGCACATACCCCAGCTTTCACAGGGAGCATGGGAAAATAAGCTCATTGTGTCAGAAGGCCTTGAAAGGGAAAGGAGGTTTGCAGCAGGATGGGAGGAGGGGAAGAGCCAGAGCACAGCTTGAAAACGCATGGAGAGAAATCGAAAACAAACATGTACCTACCCCCAGCATGCACACGCACACACATGCAAGCTAAACTCTGACTGAACTCTGAAATCGGAGACCAAGCTGCTTTGGAAGCCGCTGCTAACTTTTCTTCTTCTCTCTTTTTTTTTTGTTTGCTTCATTTTTGGGTTTTCTTTGGTTTGGGGGTGGAGTTTTGTTTTTCACTTTTCTAAGGAGGAAAAGAAAATCATCAAACTCTGTGTGTGTGTGTGTGTGTGTGTGTGACCTGGGTAGCTCAGGAAGAGCCAGTTGTCATAAGCCCCCTCCAGCATCTATCTTTCTTGTTCCTGGCGAGGATTTTATAAATATTTGTGAGGTTGCATGGGGTGGGGGGGATAGCTGGGGGGAGTGGAGGCTGCAGGAAGGAGGCTAGATAACTTTTGGGCCCACACGGCACAGAAGTTTTGAAAGCCTGCTTTTCATTAGCATTGCCTAGCAACCAACTCATCTGCTGCAAATCTCATCACACCCCTGCAAAGCATCCACGGCATGCTAATCTTCTCATTTAATAGAAAAGCTGCTGTAATCTTTCTTCCTTTTCCTTTCTAAAAAAACAGACTATAATAAAAATAATAACGTTAAAAAAAATTCTGTCCCTGCTCCTCCTGCTGCCCTGCACACCCCCCCCCCCCCACCCCACCCCAGTGCTTTTGTTGATCCAACACTTTGCCGAGTTCCCATGGATGACCTACATGTGTGTGTTCTGGCTGATAAGTCCCAGCTGCAAAGGCAAGCTTGGGTCGGTTTTTGCTTTCTGTGTTGTGTGTGCTGGAAAGGGAGGGCAGCGAGGGGGAGGATTTTTCTGGCTGGGATCTGAGAGAGGAAGGAGGCAGGCAAGGCTACAGCACTCAGAGTCCAAACGGGTCCAAATGGCTTAAATGAAATCTCTGGCTTCAGATACTGTAACCGGAGCCTCCCCAGCAGACAGGGAAGAACTGGTTTGTTCTGGTGTGTGCGTGCACAAATCCAAGTTCTCCCCATATCCGCAGAAGAGCGAGTCTTGCTTTGTTGCTGATGAATTCCATGTCCAGCCAGCTGCAAACAAGCCGTGCTCTGGAATCTCCCTGGGCTTTGCCTGTCCTTTCACTCTGAAAATATCGCGCCTAAGGGTAGGGGAAGTGGTTTGGACAAAATAAGACTTGACCTGAGCATCTGCCCAGAACTGAAACCAAACGTCTGTCTCCCTGAATTTTTGGCTTTTCACAAAGCTCAGATAATTTCTCTTGCCACCTGCCCGTCTTCAAGCATGTCTGTGCTTTATGGTTCCACACAGAAACACTAATTTATCATGAAACAGACCATGACGCATGCAGCCTCTGAGCTGCTGAGAAGCAGGAACCTGAAAACCTGCAGACAAGCACATTCTCAAATATCCAGCCCCATTTTTACAGACACTGAGCAAGATGTGTGCCACCTTTCTCTTTGCACTTTCCTCCTTCCCCTCTTTCCAGTCTCTGTATTTCATCTACCTTATTTGTACTTCTAAATGCTCCTGAGGAAGTCTTGTCCTCCCCACTCAAAAAGTAGTCAACTCCTCCAGAGTGCAACCCTGGGGCCATTTCACATTCTGCTTAACAATCTGTCCTCTTTCCTGGTCCTCTAAGTGTGAACCTTGAACATAATATACCTCACTTCTACCCCCATGTGATGACTGAGAGCAGACTCCTTCACAAAAATGTTTCCTCTTCTCCTCTACAGCATACTGCTGGAAGCATTCCCACTAGAGAGGTGTTATAAAGATGAATGCAAGATCACAAGGCCCTAAAGCAAGTTAAGTCACTCTGGCCAATAATGTTATCATACCTAAGGAAATGACAATGTGGCCATTGTGTAATGGATCAGGCAGAGATAAGATACTACGAATTTCTTAAGAAACCCATGCTAAAACTAGAGCAACACGAGGCCTGGAAAGCAGTAAATCTTATGTAAAGTTGGAAAGGATACCACGATTGTGGAAGATACTTCAATGTCACCCTGCTTTGCATTTTTAAGCAACACAGGGTGAACAATAATTTTCAGGCCTACTCTTGCAAAGTCCTAAAGGATGGACGGGCCCAGCATACCTGAAGGAATGGCTGTAAGGCCAGTGGTCAGGACAGCAAGAAAGTTCAAGCAATCTCAGCTTCAAATTCTGGCAACCATTCCAAAGTTTCATAGAGCAGAGTGCCCACAAGCCGATGAAATGAGACTGTTCATGAAACATTTACTGCACTTGACTGGGAAGAATTGCCAGCTTTTGAAAAACACATCCACCTCCTCTCTCCTATCTTATAAACAACTCCAGTGCTACCAGCTTCAGCACTCTGTGCTGCAAGCACTTCCAGAGTCATCAATCAGGTTAAAACCCTTTCCCCTATGCACACACTGGGCTTGAAACCATTATGGGCTGGCTCTGCTCCCACAGCCAGCTGGAGACAGAGATGCTTCAAATGCATTCAACGGGAAAGGAAATAAAACTCCCACATTTGCTGGCTTTTAATTAAAAAAAATCTCAAGCCTCATTGGTTCTCAGGAAAACATAGAGTTGGGTCGTGTTAAAAGTGATAGTATGGAAATAAAATTAGTATTTTAACAAATTTCATTCCCTGTGTTAGTAAGACCTTTAACAAAAAGGCTGTTCACCATAAAAAATATGGTGAACTTTTTGGTCACTGGAAGGCAGGTACTTTGGACTCAAAAGAAGATTACAAAAAGAAGCTATGAATTGCCTCCTTTTTGGGGTTTATACCTATCTCTTCACAGACCTGCATTTCATTGAAATCAATTCTAGGCCATTCCAGGCATAGTGAGCTCTGTTAGGCTGGATAAGAAGTAACAGATAGCAAAGCAATAGCACCAGATGGCAGAAGGAAGCAAGTGAGGAACTGAATGCTACTTACCCACATGGCAGATCATTTGCTGTGAATTACCACCACTGTTATGATGGAAAAAGATAGATTCTTGTGAGTGGAAAATGAACTGGAATGAACTGGAATGGAGACAAGATTCCCTGGTTCGTGTGCAAATGCTGATTATAATAATTTTTCTGTAGTGTCCCAGAGAGTAGAAATTAAATATGTGACAAGTCTCACATAGGCCTCTCTTGTCCTTGGTAAACTTATACACACATTTCAAATACCCTAGCCTAACTAGCATTCTCATTATCAGAATGAGCTGAGAAGCCAAAAATTGAATGAACATCCTTTAGGTCCCCAGATGATGAGGAAGGACTTAAAGGTTGGGGTTTTTTGATCAACCTAAAGGTAAAGAAACATAATTTCTGTTTGTTAACAAGCCTCTCACTGAATTCAAGTCTATGTATCTATGATCCTCACAGCCCCTGCTGGAGAAAAAATTCTTAATCAAAGAGCAGCAGCAAGTTATCTGGAATGATCCACTCTTGGGAAAGACTCAGGCCTAAGCAAATAGTAGATAAGCATCAACCTTTTTTTTTAATTTCCTTTTAAAAAAATTAGCAAGCTGTAACAGCTTTTTTCTAAGATATACTCTTGTTTTAGAGCAGTCGTGTTCTTACAGCATTAATAAAATGACAGCTCCCAATGAACAGTGCATAGAAGACTTACAGTATTGGACAAGGCTGAGACATGCTGGCTTTTCATGGTGTTCTGCAGTTCAAAGTGAGGAAAGTTTGTCACTTTGGCAGAATATAAGCGGAGGGAAAGAAAAATGTGTGAAGGCCGTTAAATAAGGTTACACAGGTGCTGCTACTTCAGACTGTGGAAAAAAATAAATTATAATACATGTGAAAGAAAATAGTCTCTCTAACATTTGAGTCTTCTTACTGCAGGGTTAAAACCACAAGTCTGCTTTAGGAGTGCTGCCCTCCTTTAACTCGCCAAACATCACACTGACATTCTTTAGTGACTTGTGGTTTGGAGAGACAGCCATACGTAAAACTGAGATCTACACACTTCTTAGAACTAGAAACTATTTGAGTATGTTCTATGTTCTGTTAAACTTTGAGATGCAATCAAGCCAAAGACAATTTTACATGCTAATAGAATTCCATCTCATGATAAATGTTATAGTCTCTTAAAACAATTTTATCATTTAGGCCACTCCTTACCCCTCACAAATCAAGAGAGTTTCCAGTTTTGGGGAGGAAATGAGAAAGGCTTAAATGCTGTCAATGTCAAAACAGAGCATTTTCAGAACAGCCAGAGTTTTGAAACAAGTTCTGTGATAGCTAGAAATAGGTCAAACTCAAAATACATTCACAAGAACTCCAAAAGTTTAAAGAAACTTAGGAAAAGAACGTAAAAAAGACATCCTTACCATGAACTCATTTGTGCTGAAGAAATAGATAAAATGTTACCACAGAGATCATGTAAAGTTAAGTTGATATTTAGATAGAATTCTTGCCTTGAAGTTCAGCAAAAGTGCCCCTTGCTCTGGACAGAACTACTGAATTGCTTTCTTCGGCGCATTCATAAATGAAATGCCCCTGATGTTTTCACAGAATAGACATCAATGTTTGGATTTTTTGCCATAGATGTCATTTTGCTCCAAAATTTACTGAGTTTCAGTTGTATTAGACATCAAATCCTAGAGCGAAAATATAATGTTTTGGTTTAGTGTTGTCGAACACGTATTAATTTAAAATGTCAAATTGTATTCCATTAGAGAAAAATGCTGGTATTTCTAGGGTTCAGGTAGCTTTAGACCTAAGGTGTATACTATTAACTGCATGCACAAATGGGAACCACACTGTTCTTTCTAAAGGTAAGAGGGAAATGAAGCAAATATCTTGTCAGCCAATTGCTATGAAACAGTGAAATACAGCAAGATTCAAAAACCTGAGTATATATTTAAGGTCTGGAGAGTTCTTTTAAGCTATACCTTCCTTCATGGATCTCCTCTGATGCCAC
This sequence comes from Molothrus ater, assembly GCF_012460135.2. Lineage (NCBI taxonomy): Eukaryota > Metazoa > Chordata > Aves > Passeriformes > Icteridae > Molothrus > Molothrus ater. The sequence continues at coordinate 29,532,143 of NC_050483.2, forward strand.
ACCAATTTTAAACCTCATTGTGGCTGTTACTTCCACAGTCTTCTGCTTCAACAGGTTCCCAGCTCATCACTGCCATGATCTACTGCTCGCTGCTTTCCATTCAGGTTCCTTCAAGATGCCCAGATGTGTACTGTGAAACTGGGGACACATCTTAATATCCTGTGTCCTAATACTGCCTTACAGTGACACAACAACTCTTAAAGGTTAGAAAAAGGAATTTCAAAAGAAAATGGACTCATGCCTAGAATATGACCATTTGGGGTAGATTTTAATGTGAAAATAAAACCCCTTCCCTTTTTTTCTCCTAATATCCAATTTATCCATCAATAATGTACAATTCATGGCCAAAAATGGAGGCCATAGATCTTCCTAGAAAAGAAAAATTAGTTTCAATCACTTGTAAAACAACCATTTTCTTCATAACAATACAAACTTTTGGAAGAAGCTTTCTATCAAAATCACTCAGAAACGAGTCCCTTATATTAGCCTTCTTGGCACAAATGTTATGGTAAATTGTAATTAGATGAAATTTTTATAAAGGAAGGTCTAAGACAACTGCAACAATCCCAGGGTGACTAGCTCTGCCTGCCCATCAACAATAAGGTGACAGCAATTCCAAATGTCTACATGACCAAACACATTCAAAAGTGAGCTTAAACTCCTTAACAGATCACTTAGGATACATTGATACACCCAGATGCTTCCTGCTCCCTAGATAACAGGGGCAATTCCATGCCTATCTCTGCATTAGTCTTAACCCGTGTACTTCCTTTGGAAGTCACTGCCTGGGCTTTCATGTGTCTGCAACTTCCTTGTAGATGCTTTCTGGTATTGCAGGTATAGTGGTGCATGCTTCTGTGCTCACAAACACATCCTTATCACCCTCCTTTGCCAGAGATTACTCAATAGGTACATAGTGAAATAGAAAACATAGTGAAAACAAACCAGGATTGCATTATCAAAGTTTTTTATTCTGTTCTTCCTGCAAATTAGTGTTGTTCAAAACTAAAAAGCCCAAAGAATGATGGGATCTAACTAAAACACACGTGAGGGATGAGCACCAGCACAAGCTTCCCACTGTCTGATGCTGCATGGTCACTCAGACAGAGGAAGACTAAGGACAGGAACAATGTATTGCCTCTGACCATTCACTCTGGGACTTCTCTGCTAATATCAGTGACAAAGGTCTCAGGTGGTTTCCCCTAGTTAACCTCATGTTGGACCCCTGATCTTTATCAGAAAGGAGAGATGAGAAGACGGAATATAGGTCTAGGTCCCATCCTGGATGTGTTGCTGCTCTGCAGGTCCTGTATGTCAACATGGAGCAAGGATCCCTTAGGGAGGGAATCAAGGTGATCAATTGCTGTCTGCTGGGAGGGAAAAGAAGCAGACTATAGCAATGAGAATTCTATCTCCTGCTCTTGCTAGAGACTTCTTCTGAAAGGCAAATGCACTCAAACTGTTAGTTTACTGTTAGAGACAAAGTAAGCCCAATCTTACAGAGCAAAATATTTGACCTGAGTCTGGAGACTTACACTGTCCTACTGAAACTGAACTTTTCATGATGTTAAAAAGCCTATTTAGCAATTAATGTAGGACTCTCTTTTCAGTGGTTTTAAGAATTCATACTAGTACATTTTTATGGAAGGTCCTGGCATGAAGAATTGCATTTGTAAGTCAGGTGTGAAACACAGGCCACCAAATTCAGAAACTGGAAACAGCACTAGCCAGTGCTGTCTTATGTAACAGGAAAGCTTAGAGGAACTGATGAACGATTATCTAAAGATGCCATTCCATGGCACCTTCAACCAATCTCAGCTGAGTGGCCTAAAAAAATCCCCCTGGATTGTTTTTCAGCTAGTTTAAGCCAGTTTGTACAAGTATTCAGGTCAGGAAAGCACCAGAGCCAGAGCAAGAGAAAGAGAGGAAGCTGGGAGCTGAATGAGTAGGAGCACAGCAGACTGAGCAGTTTAAACTGCTATGGAGCTAAACCATGGAACTCTGTTCCACTTTTCAGTCGCTGCTGAATGTAGCACATGAGCTCCTACATGTTCATTCTTAATGCTAAAGCACTTTTTCAGATATTTATAAAAGACCTTCTCTGATTATCACAGAGGTAACTGGACCCTGCAGCACTTCCACTGAAGGCAGTGGAAAGAAAACAGGCTGCTTTCAGTCAACAATGGCAAACCAAGCGAGGAGTGAAACTGAAAAGCAGCTGTGCAAAGATATTCTACAATTAGAATTACAGACAGTAAAGAAACCCTGAAGAGAAATGGCAAGTGAAGTCCCTTTGGATTTTGAACTGAAACCTGCTCTCTTGAATATTCTACACTGCTAACTGGAAAATGGGAACGATTTACAGTTGTACAGTACAGACAAATCTCCTGATGTCTGACAGCTTGAATGCAGCAGGTAGAAGTGGCACAGTAACGGATAGAAGTCAATGCTCCTTCACTCATAAATTAAATCAGCTGTGAAGTCTTTAGTAAAGGGTAAAGTGTGAATAAGCTGGTTGAAGGGACCCCTAGCTTGTGTGGAAATTAGCTGATGGGGAGATGCTCACTCTGTGTACAGCTGTCCTAGTCTGAGAGACTGCTGCCCTCCAGCTGCCTCTATCTGCCACCCTGCTCAGGGCTGCCATCTCCCAGCAGAGCCACTGGTGTGAGCACCTCCAGGCAGGGTTTGTCACATCAATTTAAATGAGTGGTTTGAGCCAGTACACCTTTACCCTACACCCCAAAACTTACTGGGGAGCGTACACACAAGCCCTGTCCATGGCTGATCAGTTGGCAGTGGCCAAGAGAGGACTGTGGTAAGTAACTGATCTCAGCAACGCCTTCCAGCTGCGTCCGGAGGAAGGGGGCTGTCCATGGGTTTTGACTTCACTCTTGTTTACATAGGGAAATTACACTGCTTTAAGTAAATGCACAGTTTATATCCAATTTACCTAAACTATTGCAAACCCTTGTGTAAGCACTTAGTGAAATGCAGCTTAAATAGAGGAGGAACCTGGGTGTGGTACAAGTTCCAGTAAACCTATTAAACTTATTTAAATTAAACCAGTGGGAACTCCATGTGTTAACAAATCTTTTGCAACTCCATAAGGGCAAATTCTCCCATTATGTCAATATCCATGCAGGAGTAAACATGTAAGCAGTCAGACTAAATCACTTCAGAATTTGGCTCTGCACTCAGTCCAGATGAGGTTTTAGATTGTAACCAATCCCAAGCACCAAATCACAGCATATCTTGTATTCCTTTACTATCACTCTCAGGGCAAACACATTACCTGAAATGCTGGGAATATGAAATTTTCCATTCTCATGATCCCTGTACCTGTTTTCCTCAGGCTCAGGCTTTGTAAAGAAATGAGAAAGAGCCATGGTCTCCCAATACATCAAAGACTAGAGGCCTTGTAAATCTTAATATCCTGCCTGCTCCAAAGAATGCAGCAGAGCTGGGTTTGGTTATGGGGGAGGAGAAAGGAAGTGCTCATAGGCCTGAATGCAACCAGCACATACAGTAGGTCTAATTCTTGTCCTATCAGCCTTGACGCAATGTGTCCTTTTCCTTCAGCTATTTTAGATAAACAGGAAAGGAAAAGAAAAAAAAAATCGGTGTTGGAAAAAATACAAGTCAGTTTAGAAAGAAAACGCTATTGTCAAATGTTCTAATGGCAATTTCAAACAATAGTGAGTACAGTATGTCATATGAAAAACAGGGCTATTGCTATGATAGTCAATCATACCAGAAACAGAAAAATAGACTTAAAAAAAAATGGTGCTACAGTAAGAATAGCTACTGATTTGGATCATTAAGCATTTCAGCTTATGAGTAACAAAGCCTGAAAAGTGGTAATATTCTTACACCCATTTTTCTGACAGGGCAGGCCCTTTACAGACAGTTAAAGTGGTTTGTTGTGGTTTGCAAATAATCCCTGAGTGTACCTAGGCTACTGCCTAGCAAAACCATGAATAGCACTACCTTCCTCTAACCATTAAACTGTTCCAAGAAGTATTCTTTCATTAATGCCTTAGTACACAAAAACAGGTGAAAACTGGTTACACAGTAGTAATCTGTTTTGGCACTCAATACTACTTCCAGAAGCCAAGTCAACTTTCTGGTATAAATGTGGGACCATTAATACCTCTGAAAGGGCTCAGTCTAGAACTGAAGACTATACAACATACTTGCACAATAATTTTTGTACCTCTGGTGCAGAAATCCCTAATGAAAATAGACATAGGTTATGGCAACAGAGCCTTTCACTTGGTAAATTTTGTATTTATAAATTTTGTTTATAAAGACATTGGACCTACTAAGCAAAATCATTGCAGATGGGCACAGCTTCATGTCAATCAGTGTAAACTCAGTGACATGATGAAAAAACTTAATTCAATCAGTTTAATCTGTTATCAGCGGGTTTTTATCACTTGCATCATGGACATGAGGGGAACTGATGAGGCACATTCATCTATTCAGTTAATTTAACAGATCTCTTATACCATGCACTATGATGCACTTGCCACCATTACAGCACACGGGAATACAGAAATTTGGAAACTGGTTATCTTCAAACATTTTGCACATGCTAACTAATTATTCCATGCATTTTCACAAAGCAGTTCAATAGTGCTAACTACTAGCTGGAACTGCTCACCAGTGTTAGCCATTTTCCCTCAACAAGTCCAGACCTGAGCAAACATTAGAACTGAGCTCCTAGTTTCCAACACCTTCTACCCATTAGACTGTGCTGCTTACTCACATTCTGAAGGAGTTGGCTGGGAGTAAGAATTGATGACTATTTTAATCTCAGTTACCCATAAAAAACCCTTTTATTCAGTGAATGGGCTGTGTGGAATGGGCTTCTATCACGGTTCTTAGAGAATGTCTGTTCATAACACACCCTGGTTAAAATTGCTCTTAGAGAGTCTCTAGAAGTGTTATGGATGACTGGCTAATGCTGACAATACTCTCCTTTGACCCCATTCTAGTTCTTCTGTGGAAGGGACTGTTACATACTATTAAAGCTAAGAGAAGAAAGATGCTCTGAATGACATTTCTGGAGGATGCAGAGTTGCTGATGCAGGGCATGCCCTGGTCAGGCAGCATGGTCCCAGCTCTCCCCTCATTCGGTTCCTGCACTCCTTGTGATGCTGTACATGACTGAGTCATGCTCTGCCACTGCCTGGGGTTGTTTAGTTCATCCATCTGTTCAAAAGTCAGGAGTCAATCAACACTTTCACCTTCTTCATGCTCTACTATAATACAACTTTGGCTGGAATTCCTGACTCTCCCCATATAGCAGGGCATGATAGTTGACTTTTTCTACTTTCTGCCTCCTATTGACATTTTCTCTTGTACTTCTTGCTCTGCTTCTTCTTTCTTTTCTTTCTTTCCTTAAACCCAGTTGACAAGACTGCCTTTTTAGGCTGTACCCTTTGACTGCAGGAGTAGTGAACTGCATTCCTAAGAAGCAGCCTCAAGCCCTAAAATGCAGGTTGAGTAAGTTAGCACTTCTGTGAACCAAGTATTCTCTTTTTATAATATTTTGAAAAGAGAACTTGTTCACAAAAGAACAAAACACCAGAAAGGTTTATAACTCCTAACAGAAACCATCTGCTTGAACATAAAGCTGAAGAAAGTATTGGTATTTTCAATTCAGGCTCAGGAGAGCTGAGAAAAAGAACACTCGTCTCCAGGCTGTTACTCAGACTTGTCTTTCTGTTAATGAAACAGTATTTGCAAGACAAATGTTACCATATTCTTAAAAAAACAAACAAAAAAATACTTTCAGAAAACCCCAGCATACTCTTTTATGAAGCTGAACATTTCCCTGTCACACTCCAGAGAAAAAGAACATGCTGCAGCTCCACACGAAATACTGCATATGCCGTTATAAATCAGAGGGAAGAGAAACAAAGAGCTTAATCTGTAGCTATTCTTTATTATGAATTTTTAACTGAAGTTAAAATTAAAATATCCAACACTGATGTTCTACAAAACAAAAACCCAAAAAAACTCAAGCCTGTGAATTTTGACCATTATGGGAATTTTTGCTTCTCCCCTCTTGAAAATAACATGACCCATGGCCTATTTTTCAAGCCAGATTTCAATCCTCTCTAGCCAGCTGTCAGGAAACCACAGAAGGTGCTTGAAAGAGCACAAAAATGGCTGGTTCTAATCTGAAGGGAAAAAAAAAAAGTTGAGGAACAAGGCAGCTACTTGTGGCAGAATGTTATTTTTTCTTCAGTCTCTGCCTGCATATTTTCCCAACATGTGTACTCTGTTACCCCATCACTTCCATCTTTTCCTTGGGTAAATATCTCTGCTTTGGAATAAAAGAAGGCCCAGGGGTGCCACTTGCAAGGACTGCACTCGCCTTGATATGTTGTTTTTGAACTGAACACATACAACGGACACATTTCAAACTTGGACCTTTGCCATCATACATGTTGCTTTTAGTTTAACCTTCTCAGATGATGGGGGGAGGCTGGGGGTAAGGAAGAGGCTGTGAGCAGGGTCACACACTCTTTCCTTTACCAGATGTGGGATCTCATGGGAGCCAGGGGTAATAGCCCACACAAACCTCTCTAAGCACACAACATAATGGAGAGAGAGAGAAATGCAAACTGACCCTCTCCAAGTGCCAATTCTTTGCAAAATCAAATACAGTGGGTGACTAGGCCAGATTTTGCCATCCAGCTGTTTAGATAAAAAAGGGTAGTGTGATTAATAATTTATTTTTAAAAAGAAATATCTGTGTACAAATTCTATGTGAGTAAGAGAATCACCTAAAATGAGATTTCTCCCCATTTTCACCCTGTAAACTGCATGCCCTATTAAATGACTGTGTTTCATGTATGTGATTTAACATGACATTTAGAACCCAACAGATGGACTGAACTAGATTAGAATCTGTTCTGGAGAAGAATTAGATAAGAATTGGGACCTAGGATATTCTGGATTAAACCAGCTCAAAGACTACCCTACACTCAAATACTAACCCAGTTAAGGACACTGGGAAAGACACTTTTCACCACCATTCTCATGCATCAAATGACAACAGGCAGGGCAAGGACAAGAGCTGACAATGGGCTCACTCTGTTACATGTCAGGTAAGTCATGCCAGGTTACTTCCAAGGGGCATGTGAATGAAGCCTGAAGCCCTGAAAGCTGCCACGTGTACTAAGCAACTCGGAGATGGGAAGAGCTGCCAGTGGGGATGAGGGTAGTGCTGAAGCAAAGCTCATTTGGGAACAAAATAAAGTATTGAGTAGTTCCTGGAGGTGCTAGGAAGGTCAGAAAGAGTTAAGAATTCTCTGCCCTACACAGTATTGAGTCCAGCTCTGCAAAGTATTCTTGAATATGTATTTTACATGCATGTACTCATTTAATTTGATGATACACCCAACTTAATTTGGTCACAAACCTGCAACAGGTCACCTGAAGAATCATGCTTAAATGTTTGGTCTGTACAAATCCTCTCTCCCTCCCTGATCTCTCTGATTATCCTAATCTGATCCCGTCTTCATCTTCCAAAAATAATACATCTAGTAAGGTCTTACTTCCCCATCATTACATTCTAACTTCTTTCCCAGAACTTCCCTTTTTAATGAACTCTTTTCTCCTTGATGTCTCTTACATACTTCACCAAACCAATGCGTAATTTCCCTCCCTCCTTACTCACTTACCATGGGGCTATCCTGTCTTCAGCTCTGTAGCTCTGAGGCGTAACCAACCGCTCATACAGAGCACGGATAAATCAGAAACCTTATGGCTGCACACATGGGTACCTTCCCCCTTCTCCTGGCAAGTCCCACTCAAAGAACCATTTCTCTCTCTAAACCAGCAAGTAATTTGCCAGCATGCAAATGAAAAGATTGGGCAGATGATATTTAATTTTGTATTTACATCTTAGGGGTGTGCTTTCATAGCCTTCATATTAGATATCTGTAACTTTGATAGCCACTACAAATCCTTGAAAACTACGTGGGCACATGGTAATTCTCATGTCACACATCCTTTTCCAAAAAGTGCACCTTGTCTAGAGTACAAGCAGTAACACATAATCAAGTGAGAAGGTGTTGTAAGAGAAATGCTATAAATGGGCATACACTGGAGCAATCGCTAGAATGTGATATGTGTACGGAGATTGAGCGAGTCTCTTGAACAGTCCTGAGATGAGAGGAATTAAAATCATCTTTATAATTTGCTTTTTAAAATGTAGTGTGATTTAGTGGACATATTATAAATCTAGTTTTTGTGTATCAAAACAGAAGTAAAAATAGAAAACCCAGTCACTGTTCAGTTGTTTGAGAAATCATTGTTTTTCTTGCTGCTCTGTCAAAAAAATACAGCAATCAAAATAGTCTGTAACTGGGAATCTATCAGGCTCTACAACATTTTACAGCCCAGAACCTTGGAAGTCCAAAATGGCTCCACAACAAACAATATTTTCCAGAAGTTGTGGATTTTTTTATGTATACCCAACCCATCTGTAAAAACTCCAAGTGAGTTTATCAATACAATAAACTTAAAATTTCTTTAGCTTCTTTACTGACCAAATGAACTAACTACATAATTTAAGTTTGTGTCAGGTTCTCATCTGCTAACGTGCGAACAACTGTGGAGCAAAACACAGCAGTACCTGTAGGAGCCAAGCAGTGTTACACAGTGGCAAAAAACATATGAAGAAATCTACTAACTTTACAGGAGAATTTAGGTAAAGGAACATTAAATACTCTTTGGCATGGAAGGGCTAATGGGGTTTTCACCTGCAATGTATGTGCCATGTTGCCAGTGATATAGAAGCCAGCTGTGTGCTGTGACAAATGGCTTTTCTCAGTCCAGTGAAGCAGAAGTCTTCTGTCCCACTGCATACTCTTTGGAAAAGAAAGTAGTTGCTATGGAAAGGTGCAGAAAGCTGCCCAGAGCATGGGCAATTCAATCAGTATATCTGGCACAGCTAGCATCCTCTGGCACACACTGGACAGCTTATCAGGTGAAATGACAGCAGGCCTGAAACTCCATTTCAGATGCTGGGCTGCTCAGCCCAGACGTGGGGTAGCAGTCCTCACCAGGCTAACTCTGCAGTGGAAAACAATCTAAAAGGATATGTAAGAAGTGAAAAGGTGTAAGAACTGCCAAATCACTAAACCTTATAACATGATACTAGCAATGGTATGTGCAAGAAAATAGAGCAACACTACAGACATAAAAAAAAGTGTTGTCATGACCTGGTAACTTCAGATAAAATTTTGCAGGCTCTGCTGCTGGGTGCCCTGTAAAGAAAGAGGGGGCTCAGACACGCAACTCTTCACTAGCTCCTTTCTCACTTTTACAGTTTTGACTTGAGTAACATCACCCTGTGAAGTGGCAGAACTCTAGAGCCACCTAATGAAACTCTGAAATCCACCGCTGCTTAATGGGGGGCCAAGATTTCAAGACGTTAATGGTAAAATAATTCCCAGTAGGTCTCCTAAGAAAATCTTAATGTGTCTGTACTGAGTGGTATTTTCACACTGTTCCCTTCCTCTCTCCTTTGCCTGAATAAAGAGCTCAGAGGAGGAAAAAAAAATACCTATGAATACCGATGCGCAGGGAGCCCTCGTAAATTCACTTCCCGTCAGTCCAACAAATGAGCTCCCCCTGGGAAGTCATGAGAGAGGGCCTTCTCACAACAGCTTGATTATCAAAAGTTTGTTCTCTCATGAAATACTCTAACCTCACAGGGACAAGTATTGTAATAATATGAAAGTATCATAATAGCTTGAGCAGTGTAAATTACTTTTGTAACTTGGGACATGTGGGGCACATTTCCGGCAGGTTGGTTCCCAGTGATGCTGTTTGCCTCTCGGTATCACTGGAGAATTACCCCAAGCATGAAAGATTCATGTGCTGTAAAAATTCTATTTCAGAATAGAAATGCAATTCTCCATATATCAGATTTCAGGCAGTCACTGCATCCATCATAATTTTAGCAAGCTGGCTTTATCACTCCTTGTTCTCCTCAGAAATATAATGCATATTACCTGCTACACTCCTACGCAGCATTTCAAAAATTTTTTACAGATAAGCTGCTCATTGATTTTGTTCTTCAAGTCTAGAGTACTTGAGTACTGATGGCATTTCTGTCAGTTTCCAGATTTGCCTTTCACAGTTCTATGTCTTGGATCTTTTCCATTTTTGCAGTTTTCAGATCCATCCATGTTTTGCAGCTATCTGGGTGTGAAGGCATCCTACATAATAATCTGAGGATAATAATCCCCTGCTTTTGCACTGCTGTACACAAAGATACCCTCACCTTTATTCTTCTCCTAACCCTAAAAAAGAGACTGCTTTTACAACCGTGTTTCATTTCAGTTGTATCCGTAAAACCCCAAAGCCTGAGAAACCAGAACAAACTAGTATAAATCAAGCAGTGCTCTTACCACTTAGACCCGCCCTGCAACCCTTTCCAATCAGGGAATCTAAAATTACCATATTTACAGCATCTGCAGCAGAGCCAAGTACAAAACAAGATGAATAGCTGTGACGCACAAGGCAGAGTGTGGAAGTATGCAGCTGGGCCTGCAAACAATATAGGCACTCGGAGCTGGAGTCCATCTAATGCTTTTCACAGAGCAGAGTGACTAAAAGGGGAAGGAGGGGGAGGGAGGAGAAGAGAAATTCCAGGAAGATGAGTGAAAACACAGCAGAAATCCCAGGCTGCTTCACTAATGGGTAATTGAAATGACTCACAAAAGATCTAGTAGGGAATTCAATTAATTAGGGACGTGACTGGGCAGAGAGGAGGAGGGAAAGAAAAGAATGCTGGTGATACAAGAAAATCACTCCTCTCCATTCACTTAGGAAAGGCCTGGAAGAAAACCTCAAGGAAAGAAAAAGCCAAGTTTTTCAAGACAGGGTCTCTACCCCTTCTTATGCACAGAAAATGACAAATAAGCACACTCCTATTGCTTGTCCTCCTTCCCCCAGACTCCTAATGAAAAGGAAGAAAAAAGAATAAAATTTGATATATTAAATACATCGAGGTAAGAAGAAACTATGAGGACAAGACAGAGGGACGATGCAGAATAGATCAATTGCAGTGCTGCTAATAGCACTCCCCTTGTCATAACGCCACTTCTTATTCCATGTGACAATGAGGGGAGGGAGATAGGAAGCAGTAGGAAGATGAGTGAATTAAAAATAGGTGGGGATGTTTGAAGGAAAAAATATAATGCAGGAAAGGGAGAGTAGTAGGAAGAGGGGCATGCAAGAGGACTGGAATTGACAAGAGCAGGAGAGAAAAATAGAAAAAGAGTGGATGGAGGCAAGGTGAAGGGAAATGGCAAAGGTCGCAGGTGAGAGAAGCATCAGGGGGAAAACCTGAAAAGGAGGAGAAGAGCAGATGTAGGAATGGTCAGGGAAAGAATGATAAGTTTCATAATCAGTCAGCAGTTAGGACTTGCTGTGATAGGTACTCAAGAACATCCATGTTGATGCAGAGACCATTTACTGACAAATACTGCTTCTGACCAAACCTCAGAGACTAAATTTACACTAGTGCTAGTTTAGAAATCTTCAAGAAAGTGTGATCTAAACTTTCCAGGCCCACAACTGGTCATTCCTGGTAGTGGAACAACAGGGAGAGATACAATGAGCAGGGGCAAGTGCTCATTCATGGGATGGAAAGTGGGATCTGCAGTCTTTCATAATAAAGTTACCACAGCTTGAAACATAGCTCTTGTTAATTCTGACTCGGAGCTGTTATTGCCAGGCTGGCTGTTCAATAGCTTTACAAAGGAAACTCAGGGTCATTGTTTACCTTCGTGAATCATGAAGAGAGCTAACAAAAAGTACTTCTTATGCCCTATCGGGTTCAGCACTGAATGCCCTCTGAAGGCTTAGATATGCTCTCACGCTCAAGGATCAAGATACTATCGCTGTGAAAGGTTGGCAAAGTTTGCAATATGCTGCATGTTTGGGCAATTAGCTGAGGATTTCTGTTCCCAGGGCTGTCAATCTGACATCTTAGCAAGAAAACATATAAATCAAACCATATACCTCTGCCAGTGAACTGACCATTAACGTCAGCTTCACTATCAAATAACCTTCAGAAAAGCAAAAGATTTTTCATAAGCTTTTTATTTTCTGTGAGAGAGAAAAGAAGATACAACACTGCCCAAGAAAACACTTTCTAGGCAGTTAAGACATACTGAACCAGAAGGAAAAATATACTATTTTGAAAACAAGAACCAGTATGAATGATATTAGTATCTTTATACCACTGTAAATACACTAATGTCTAGACACAGAGTTTGTACCACTGCAACTAAATCCAGGCTTTCACAATGTTTTAAGTTACATTAATGCAAAAATGACTATGCAGAAATTCCCAGCTGATTCTGAATTGACCTTCCAACATGACACTAAGGAGTATTATGATGCTGCAGGAATCGTCTTTCAGAAGAGGTATAAAGTGGAAATATTCCAGTGGGCTGATCTAAAAAAATAACCCCTAGAAATTTTGCAAAGACATAATTGTTGGTGTTCTGGACAAATGTAAACATACTTCAACCAGCTGGGCTGGCATTTCTATGGAAAAGGACTACAAACTGCGGGCATGCAGTGACTAGGTGTCTATGCAACAATGTGATTGCTATACAAGAATTACAATACAGTTATAAAAGGTCAGTAAAGTCAGTCAGCCCCAAAAACAAATTCAGGCTGGGCAGCCAGAGCACTACTTGACACAGTACTTTTTCCGCCTTCAAAGCTTCATTCTTTCCAATTCTGTAACATGTCTGATGAAACAGAGCAATGTGCTCTGAAGGTCCTCAGTTTATAACCAGAGCACCTTCAAAATTTATCAGAGCCTCGATTTCACTGCCAATATAATTTTGTCTTTTTACTGTCTTCATCAAGTTAAATTCATGAGAACTGCAGGCTTGGTCAACACATATCTCAAAGCTATCTAGATTCTGTTAAGCCAGACTGACACATTTTGTCCAGACCCTCCTCTCCTTCTCTTCAAAACACTCAATAGAAAATAAAAAAAATCCCCTCTTTTGTACAGAATTAAAATAATTAAAATAAATTATTTTTATCTCTCTAATTAAGTATCATCCTGTACTTAATCATTTGACAGCACCAAAGAATGATTTTTCTGTATTCCACAATGTCATCCCTCCTCCCTGAATCTATTCAAAGCCTCTTGTACATATTTAATCACTCCTAGCCAGGCCTAGCTAATGAAATGCAGGGCCTTGCCCTGACCTGACCTTGCTATTTCTATTTTGGCTCAGCACATCCTCTGCTAGTCGGGTAAAAAAAAAAAGAAGTTGTTTCTTTCTCTTGGTCTTAAGGGTCCTGTTACTGGCAGGGGGTATGGTCAAGGACACTGCTGAAAACAGAACAAATGACTGTGAACACTGCTTTGCAAAACTACTGCAAATCAAAAATGGACCACAGCAACATAATGTGTGAAGTTTTTTTTCCGTCTTTTTCTTTGGTTGGCAAACACTGGTGGGCACTGTTCATCTACTGGGAATAGCTTATGACTAGATAACACTGTAAGAAAAATGGACTGCTCAAATTGTTTGCAGCAGTCATAAAGCACTGTAATTTGTTTTGGGCACTTACTGCAACTAAATATGTTGTTCTTGGTTTTCCCTCTTTGTCCTTCCTATTTGCCAATATGGCAATTAAAAAATATTTTTTTCATTTCTGAGAGTTTGTAAAGAAGTGTGATCCTATTTATGAGCACTTAGGAATCCTGGATGTTAAGTTATCCCTTTTGTCACATGATGTTGGTTGCAGGAATTTATCAACATGCTAACAGAAGTCAGAAATGTATCCAGTGTAAAACAGGACAACATTTACATGTGATCCATTGTGGAATTTTTAAGCTGCTCTTTGTTTTCAAGTGGTTTGCGAATTTGTTGACCATTAGTTTTGGTGCTCAGTTTGACACGGGGAGTCGCTGGATGAACCATAAACCATATTTGAAGTCAGCAAGGGCAAGGGCCATAGCTTTATTCTTTGTGAGTACATACTGCCTTATGTTGTGGAGCTTTGGATGCTGAATAGGGGTCACAGATGCTATCAAAAAACAACCAGTAACAGCATAAGGACCTTCAGGTACTGGACTGTCAGAAAAATCAGGCTGAGCGGTTCAATCCACCATTGTTCCTCAATTACCTCTCAAGTGAGGCATGCCAGAGAAAATGGTGCTGAATAGGATGAAAATGCCTTAACTAGCTGCCCCAAACTAATGCCCTACATCCCATGGAGTACTGGGAGCCTTAAAAGCTGCCTAAGGACCACGGGTGCAGACCATATTTCTAACGGCCAAAGTCAGTTTAACACATCCCTATTAGTCCTTCTGCATGTGCTGGAACAAACCTAAGAAGAGTTAGACTGGCACTTAAAAGCCCAGTCTTTTCTCAGCTCAACTAAAAACAAACACATTCAAGTTGCAACCTTCAGATGAATAGAAGCAGTAGGACATTAGACATTGCTTGAAGGAAGAAATGAGAAAATCATGTTTGCAATCACTAACATCAAACAATACAGTTGTGTCATTTTCCTTCTAATACTGTTTATCAGGTTGTTTTTTAGTCTGGTTTTCTACACAGACAACACTTTTGCAGTCACCCTCTGTACACCACTAGCTTTTATCCCAGAACGTTTTCAACGAAGTCTGACAAAGGATAGGCGTTCTCAAACATAAGTGAGATTACAGAAATTCAGTGAAAAGTGATGAACGAGTAGAAGAGAGAGTGCCTGTAAATATCCCTGGTTGGCTTATTAAGTTACCCATTATTGGATTCCATGAAATCCACAAAGAGGACTTCTGACTACCGACCACAGGGAAGACTTGTAGATACAGTCAACAAACCACAAGGTATAGATCTGTACCAAGCCACATTTTATTAGCTTTTCCTACACTCATACGTTTGCCACAGTTTACAAAAAGCCAAAGTTGCTTATTTCATAGGAAAAAGAGGAAACATACAGCTTTGTTGGGATTCTGCTATTAGTCTTTTTGATTACTGCAATGCAGCACCTGTATCTGTCCTGAAACAAGTAGCTTTACTTCATTGTGCCACATGGTTTGATACTGGAGCCAAATTGCTCTGACTGTGAATGGTTAACAGAAGACATGGCCCTGTCTCTCTTTCCATGTCCTCCATCTCTCTTTCACCCAGCCTTACCTGATTCCCTTGCACTAGTGCCCATTTTAGTCCACAAGAATCAGTTCAGGCAGCAAAGGTGGCAAAAGGCTAACCCACAAGTACAAAGCAAACGGATTACCTAGCTCCCATAGACAACTCTCTGAGGGGTTTGATGAGTACCAGAAGTGATACAGAAGTTCACCTTGGTTTGGACATCTGTTGATGACCAGGAGATGAGAGATCAGCATTACTACAACCTGAAGCCTGGCTATGGTCTTAGGTGGGTGGTCACAGTCAAACATTTGTATCTGGTGACCCTCACTCAGAATTGTTCCCTTAGGAAGACACACCACTCAGAGCCACTCCGAGTGAGAAACAAACCTCTGTGAAACTGAAGGCAGAGGCAGCATTCAGGCACTTTTCTTCCCTCTTCAAGCCAGATTCTGACCCACCTTGAGCCCCAGCCCCACTGCAGTTGTACAAGACAGAGCCAAACACCGTTGTGTAGAGAGCGAGCACATTCACAGTGACTGTGTGCGTCTTTGGTTTCTTCGTGTTACAGTCTTCTGCAGGCATTTTGTTGTAATTTTATACTACAGACATCAAGAGCATTGAGGGCTCCCTTGCTTATGCTGATCCTGATGGCTGGCAGAGCTGGAGAATGCTACCTTGGGGTGCTCCTTCCCTTGGAGATCTGGCGGGATGTTGCAGTTAAGCCACATCCCCACAGCTTAAACCACAGAATGTAAAAACAGCTGTGAAATCCAACTGTCTGAGCTGCCTTGGTGTTTGGCTGGCCTCTGTGGGGCCAAATTTTTTTTGACTCAAAGTAAAAATATGATTTAGCATAATTCACGAGACTAGGCAAAAACATTTTTGGGAGGTTTATTCCAACCTACTTGTAACAAACAAATTTGGGCAACCACCTATACATGCCAGAAAAAATGTTTATCCAGCTTAGCTAAAATGGAGCAAAATAGATTTGCTGGCAGAATGGACAAAGCTTTAGGCTTTTTTTAATGTCCCTTCCTAATTTCAGTTTTCCATTCCCCACCCTTTGGAGTTTCTTAAATGATTCTTTCTCCTCAATGGCTCTTCAGTTTGGGCACTGTCCTTTAATTTTTTCAGTGTTATGATTATTTTCTTTCCTTTTAGCTTTCTTTTGCATTTGTTTTCTTTCTGTCCTTTCTCATGGAAACATATTAAAAAAACCTCCTATCTCTAACCTTTTCTTTGACAAACTATTTTTCCTTGGCCAAAGATATATTCTTTGATATCCCTTGATTAAACTTCCAATGTATTAAATGATTGGGAAATAGGAATCTTAACAGTTGCCTAAGACCACTATTCCAAAGAAGAGAAGGAATTTTTTGCTTACATGTGTAAATAATGCAGGTATTTATATATAGATATATATATTTTAATACTCTTGCCAGTTCCTCAGAAACTAGCACAGAGAAGATATGTGTAAGGAAAAAATGGACTAAAGGAGGACTTTTGAGCAAGATAAATTCAGAAAGAGGGGAAATTAGACAAATTCAATGGCTTAATATGGAAAATTAGAGTCTATGATTTCCAGGCACACCGGTCTTCTTTCTGAAACTACAAACGTCATATATTTCCCATGGAATGGACCTCAAAACTCCTATTATTTTTAGCATTAACTGCTTGAACCATTTATAAGATGGCTCACAGTCCCAAAAATCAACAGGAAAATTCTCAGCATTCCAGTTAGAACTGTCTTAAATTTTATTTGAATTTTTTAAATTGAAAGTCAGACTGAATCTCCCACTGTTCACAGCAAGTACCAGATAGTTTTGTGTGCATTCCCAAGGCTACTCAGACTAACCTATAAAGGCCTGAGTGTTTTCTGCTGGATATGTTTCCTAAAATTTGTCTCACTGTCTCCAGAGACTTGAAATCACAGTGGTAACCAGTTATCTTGGGGATGACAAGAAGCAATTCTGCATGGGCAGTTATTCAAGAGAGCCTCCCCAGTGGATTCTTCTGAGAGTTCCTATCTTCATGTTTCAGTAAGAGCCTCCAACTACTGCTTCAGACTCACTTTTTGGAATATATGAGCACTTGAAATTAGTTCATGCTAAACTTTTCAAGAGCTGACTTTATCCTTTTTTAATTGAAAGCATCTCACTAAAAAATGATTGCCCATGATGAGAATGCAAAAGACTTGGGATGGATATGACAAGCAACACTGAGTGTTCAAATGATACTTAAAATCTCAAAATACAACGCTGCACAGAAAAAGAGAAACTCTCCTTAGGCAGCCTTTAAGAATACTTCCCAGTCCCATCAGGACTGGCTCCTGAATACAAAATATGTGCACACACCGTGCTTGTAACCTGTCAGTGTTTATGATTACTCACCACAGGCTTAGAAAACACAATGAAAAGCCAAACAACCTTTTCATTCTCTACAACCTTTTCATTCTCATGATCAATTGATCAACAGTTCAAGGAAGAAGACTTGGTTTCATTCTGATTTTTAGGAGTCCCACTGGAATCACTGACAGCATCCTCAGCAATGGCAACGGTATTGTTGGACATGTATCCATAGCGGCTCTTGGCAGGTTCAGACAAGAAACAGGAAGACTGATATCACTTTGTTGCTGCATGTTACTGTGAGATCCAAGTCCTTGCTGGGTCAGAAATCACATGGTGTATTAAGGGCTTAAGATTAATTATGGAGATTTAGACTCTTGTTTTGACCATAAGCCATGAATGGAAATAGGCTCCAAAAAAAAAAAAAGTTTGATGATTCTGGGTCATGGAGTAATAGAACTTCTTAGTCAAGGAAAAAACAATTAATTAATTTCAGTGGTAGATGTACTTTTAGCATCCTTGTCAAGTAAGTGGCATCATTACCCTGTTTTGGGAATCTGACAAAAAAGGACAATATCAGGTATTTTATATTAGAGGAGAATCTTTGCAGGGGTCTCTGTAATTCCATTCATGTTGACAACTTCTACATTAATAAGCAGGGATAATCTGGCCCATTAGAGAATGGAATGATATAACTCTCTTAGGTTGGTTAGCAGTCCTTCTTTCCTCTTTCTGATGTAGCCCAGATCTTAATGTAAACTGACTGTCAGGTGAGAACTCTGGCATCCATTACCAATACCTGAAAACTTCAACATGTTTTCATCTCTGTACAGGCAATACAAACATTTTTTTTTCCACTGGGGATAAAAAGTAGTAAATACAAAAGTAATATCCAAACCAATCCCCAGCCTTCAGAAAACTACACAACATGCAGATGACCTCCTATACTCAGGTAATATCTTCTAGTTGCTAGATGAGGAGAGATTTCATATGTAGGGATGTCATTTTAACATCAAATACATTCCAATTCCCTTATCTAATCTAACAAGCCATTTAACAGTTTATCTATCAGAACAAGTCTTTGAATCAGTTTTGTGCCATGGGAGTAAAAAATGCCTAACATTTAAATAACCATCTTTTTTCACAAAGGTGAACTTGATCGGTAATAAAGATTGTTTCCAATCAATGATCTTCAAAAGATCTTTTCCATTTCTTTCCAGATGACTATACAAAACATCACAGTACATAAAATCCCTTGGTCTAATCCACTGCCACTTCTTTTCCTCTTTGTCATTATTTCTTAAGCTTTATGAAGTACATTCGTAAATGTTTTGTGCCTAGAGAAGGCATGCTCTTGCTTTCATATGGAAACTGTAAGCACTGTCATCCCTCCACTGCCAGAAGACACACATGCACACAGCTGGCACATTCTTCTAATCACAAAAGCAAAGAGAAAAAATCCCAGCTGCAATATTAATCGCAAATATATTCTGGTTCGTGTCTGGTTACACTCAGGTGAACACTGATAAGTCATGTGTGAGGTTCTCATGCATAGCTCTGGCACTGCAACACCAATCCTAACGTGCCTCCAGGCTCTTTAACATTGCCATACAGCTCAGTCCTGAATGGCTTCTTGCTGATACACTTCTCTTCCAGTGGAGATTTATTAGAGTTGGCCATAGTTGGTCTTTGCTTTTTATAGAAAAATAAATATATGGGCTTCATCTTCCCTCAGAATCTGATACTTCAGATAGGCTGGTAGGCCAAATTCTGTAGCAACGCTTCCTCCAAATGACAATTTTCAGACATCATTCCTGAATGTTTACAGAGTACATGATGAAAAAGGCTGTCCTAGTTAAGCTTATTCATGTGTCTTTCCAAATGCTTAACAACTGTTCCAACAATGTATATAAAAAATCAAATTAAAGGACCATGTTAAAAAAAGCTGTCTATATCATGCAAATGTGTCCCATATTGAAGTAGAGAGCTCTATAAGCATCATCTAGGCCATCTTAGGTCATACATAACCTGCATGATCTTTGGCTGATCTGTATTGCATTTGTAATGGGAAAATTGCTGTGGAAGGAACCCTGGTGCCATTTTTCAAGAGCAGACAAGGTTTGCCCTAAATGCAATAATGCTGAGGCAAATTCCATTGCTTTCCGTTCCAGCAATCTTAGTACAGCAGTTCTTCACTACCTGCTACACTCAGTGTTTATGGAAAGTCTCTGAACACCTTGAGGAAGGAGATGTGCCACCTTCCCCCAGCACCTGTCTCCGAGTGCGTGGCATTCCTGGTCCGGAATCCAGCCCTGGGACTGGCAGGCCATGGCGTTCCCAGCAGGGGTCACAGCTCACTCACTCACTGTGTGCCTGCTCACATAAAGCTGCTGAGCTCCTGAGAACACTGAGAGAATGGTGTGGAATCTTTGCACCGCCACCAAAGCATCAGATCTTCAGAATGCAATGTGATATGCAAAACCACTGCTTAACATAAACAGTGGGGATGGAAAAGCATTGCCAGATATATTGAAATATGAAATGCTAACTTTCCTAGCTTGGGAAAATTCATTCATCACTACAAAGGCATTGCTTTGTAGCATGGTTCAACAGCAGAGAAGGATGCCTATAGAATTATCTATAGGTAGTAGGAAATTTACAGTTTTTTTTGTATAAAAAAGTAATTTTTTAAACATATCAGGTTCAAGTGTAATGTGCACCCTATGAATGTCTAATCAGTTTTGCTTTCTTCCTCTTCTCACTTTCAAATTCTGGTCTCCTGGACAACCACACAGCAACAGAAGAAATTTCCAGTCGTTCGGCCATTTTTGCAATTACTTAAGTTGGTTTAAATGACATTATGGTAACATTATCACATATAACAATCAGCTGCAGGGAAAAAGCTTTGGCCTAAATGATCAATACTCTTTCAAAAGGAATGATGGAGATTGCTGCTTTTAAATGTCATCACTATACAGACCTGTTTTAACTTTCTCCTCCCTGGCCTGAGAGGGACTACATGAGATAAAGGGGCAGGGCTCAGCAGAGCTGTGCTGTGAGATCTCATACTTCCTCTAGGGTAATTAGGCTGCATCATGTCCTCTAACTCAGTACCTGTGTTCAGAGCTTACAAGGGAAATGCACAAAGCAAGAAACAGACAGCAGTGGGAATGCTATGCTATGCAACTTTTACAATACACATTAATGATTTTAAAGGAAGCAGCTGCCTTTCCACAAGCCACCACGGGCCAAAATAAGCTGCCCATCCCAATGTGAGCAACCAAAGTCAGGCACTTTGCCTCTGTTCCAGGCCCCTGTAACATGAGCAGTCTAAGAGGGGATGGGGCACCACGCTGGATGCTGCACTCAAAATGCCTGTCCTCTCCTTCTGGCACAGAGAGTACCACTGTTCCTTTTTAAAAATCCCCTACTCTTAGCAAGGTTTGTTTTTCTAACTAGTTCCCAGAAATCTCTTGGGCGTTCCAAGCCCAGAAAAGTAATTACTGCATTACTTTGGCCACAGACATAATATCAACCTTGTTAGACTTGGCCTGTGGAGAGAGCCAAACACCTGCTGCTGCAACATTTATTTGATAAGCTTCATGGTTCACTAACATAAACCTGATCCTGCTGACCTGCAGGAGGATGAAAAGGAGTCAGGGGGAAAGGGTGGAGCAGGTAGGCAATCTCACGGCCCTCTGGCCCAGCAGCTTACAGCCCTCTCCTCTCAGCAAGCTCTCATTTCTCTTTGCTTTCTTGTTTCCTGGTGAGAGCTTCAGAGAATTGGTTTTCCCCCTGCAGTTATGCAGGCAGATGTGGATAGGGCTAGGATTCCCATGCCTTATGACGGATTAACTGACAAGTGTGGGATCAATACGGGAATTGTTCTAGCTCTGGCTGCATCTGTAGGCTTCCAAAGCAGACAGAATAGCTGCACACACTCTCCTTGGCATGGTGGTGTGTGCACTGAAAGGCTGGCTTAATACCAAAGTCCATTAGTTATCAGCAAGGAGAGAGGGAAAGAAGGGCTGCAAATCAGGCAAATCAGTAGATAAAAGGTTGGGGAGAAAATCTGATACAGAAATAGAAAATTGATTTTTATTCTTCAAATGACATAGTTGTCTAGTCTAGTATAAAAAAAAAAGAAAAAAAAAGAAATGGGAGTGGGGAGGGAAATAAATAAGGTTTTATCCCAAACAGAACCATCTCTTCCAGCTGATAGTGCCAAGCAATATCTGAGGAAAAAAACACATGCCAGAGTACTTAGCAGGAAGAAGAAAATAACCTTCCCAATTAAGGTGCTCAATATCAGGAAAGAAACTTATTCTCGTCTGCTTCTCAGTCTCATCTTTTTCTAGGAGGAAGTACAAAACAGACAATCTAGAACCAGAAAAGGACATTTCCATGTATTTGCTAGCTGTCACTTACAGGGAAATGTTTGACCTCAGGACAGTATGTTTTCTAGTGTAATTTGTTTATCATTCTTTACCTGAATGACACCTCTGTCAGTGTATGTTGATAGTTTATCCTGGAGATATGCAGTGTGATTCACCCTCTTGGGAGACAGTGGGAAGCAGATGAATCACTGTGGATTACATCAGAGCCAGACCAAACTTTTACATGAAACTTGGCAAAAATCTGAAGACTAATCCTCTGAACAAACATGAAGTTGTCTACATGACCATCCTCTATCTTATTTCACCTTCTTCTACTGGCTCAGAACTTCAGGAAATTTATTTCCTGATGGATAAAAAAACCTGCAAAAATTCAAGTTATATGTCACAAGACCTTTTCTGGATAGATCCAACCCAAATCAAAGCAAAAACCTCAAAAGAAAATTTCTTTTGTGGAACCTCAAGCACAGTTTTACAGTTATGTGAAATTCAGGAAACAAATGATAAACAAGGTTTTGGACTAGCATCAATATTCTACTTTTGTATTCACCCTTCAGAGGGTGAAGGTACAGGACATACAGCATCAAAGTAAAATGCTAAGTAGACCCAGAAAACCAGCATGACTGGATTCTCAAAGCTCTACTCAAAACAGTCAACTGTTCTCCAATTTCTGCTTTTATTGACTAGACTCTTTCTCTCTGAACAGTATGAGAAAGATGTTTTACAACTAGTAATTCAGGAAAATAAACAAATAACCTGATACTATTGGAATACTTTTGTGGAAAGCGCTGCACGAAGGAAGACAGAAAGTGTAAGGGAATTTGACCTACACTGGGAAGTCGATATTGCTTGGAAGTCTGAGCGTACCAAAGATCTACAAAGTAAGTGCTGCTCAGCATGAAAATCTTGAAAGCAATGTACAATATACCCAGTTAATGGAAAATGCACCAGACTGAGCCGTCTTAGTTTTGTTAAAAGCTGATGATGACCAAAGCAAATAACTTCATTTTTCCTCCACCATTATGCTTTAGGCTGTATGGCAATGTTCCCCAGCACTCTAAAAGGAAAATGAAAGAGCTCCAAATGCATTGTTCACCTACAGGCACAACTGATAAGGAAGAACTCATGGCCTGTTCTTCAATAGCTGCTAGAGAAACTAGCAGCAAAACTCCGAAGCCAAGAATAATTTTATTTCTTGGAGCTCTCTAAACAATAAAGCCATCTCATTTCAGAAACTATTAAAAAGCATCTCAGGCAAAGTATGGCAATAACTATAAATATCCTCCAAATGGAATTTCTGTAAAACCCCTATCATATTACAGGATGCATATGTATATTATTCTGCCTTTTATTCTTAAGTGCAATTTCAGACTGTGAGCACATGTACACCTTTATAGCAGCTTCTGCCCATAACTTCCTCAGATTACCACAGATATCCCCAAAGAATATCTTTTCATGGTAAAATACTGGCAGACTGTTACACTAGTAGGAATAGTTTTAAGGAAAGTTGAACAGTTTGACAGCAGCCAGGGTGAACTACTCCTGGTTATCTGAGAAGTGGAAACCAAGGAGCTTGACCTGACACATCAGCAGAGTACTCTGAAACCACACTAAGTTTGGAGCACAGAGGGCAGATGAGAAACACCGACAGCCACACAGCTCACACAGAGCATCCCCAAGAAAGCTCTTGCTTTCTTGCTCTATGCTTACAATGAACACTGCGGCCAAAAGGAACCAAAATCATTCAGCAACTTCTTAAAATAAACCTTCCCAGTGGGCCCTTCTTCCTGTCCTGTAGCAGCCACCAGAGCAGAGGAGTGAAACTTGGTCTGAGTCACATAAGTGACGTGTGCTGCTCTGCACAAGAGCTCTGGGTACCTGGGCACGTGTGGCTGCCCACGCGCTTGTGCTGCCAGCTACAGGACCATGAGAAGAACATGAAAGCAGGATGTCTCTCTCTCTCTCTCCATTTTCTTCCTCTATGCAGAAAACTTTATGTAGTTGAAAACTAAAAAAAAAATTTGAGATTTTTCCTCTCTACAGGTAAAATGTGAGCAAATATTGCAGGCCCTTAACAGGACACAGGTGACTAGAGCTCAGCCTGGTAATAACACATCACTTCTGCTGTGCCAGATCCCTGGGAACCTCCAGGATCAACACCTTACCAACTACACCATTTTGTACGACAGAAAAGGATCTAATTGGACAGAGTCAGAGTAGAATATCAAGATAAAACCTTTTTCCTGGTAACTGAATATTGTACTCTCAATTTTTTTCTCTCTTTCTCAAAAGTGCATTTCTAGCTTTACAGTTGTGATGACAACTTTTATGTTCAGAACCAAGAGTAAGTAATATAAGTAGGTCAAGTCTGCAAACACACTAAAATAGGTTTCTCAAAATTATGTCATAGCATGATGCCTTGAAATGACTGAACCCCATCCTTCTCATAAGTTTTTTGTTTGAACTATCTGGTTTCTTCAGGCTGGAATCAATGAAAGAAAAAGACTGTCTTTTTATTATGTCTTGGGTTAAAACCCATTGAAACTGGTCACTCTAGCACTGCATTTCCTTTCAAGCTAAATAAAGCTACAGTTAAATACTGCTTTGTTTAGTAATTACTAAAAACAAAAGACTACAAAAAAGACACAGGCTGTGCAGGGTCTGGATCTCACAAGACAAAGGGAATCATGGGAACAGATGCCACAAATGTGGAGATTAGGGCAATGAGAAATGCAGCTCTGCTTCTAAAAGTGCTGGGGATGAATATGGTATCTTTGTCAACAGAGGAAGCATATCCTAGCATGTGAAGCTTACAGTAAGCCAATGTTACTCACACAATTTTTACTGTATTGAACTACTATAATTGTTTCTTTGGTAATTTGCTAGCTGTGGAATAGCAAAAGCATAAAACTGTTTATTTTACTTTTTGTTTTTGTTGGGGGGTGTGTGTATGTGTGTTTGTGTGTAAAGAATACCAAAAACAGGTTTCTTCTTACAAAGGTAATCCAAAAT
Organism: Molothrus ater; assembly: GCF_012460135.2. Taxonomy (NCBI): domain Eukaryota; kingdom Metazoa; phylum Chordata; class Aves; order Passeriformes; family Icteridae; genus Molothrus; species Molothrus ater. The sequence continues at coordinate 29,557,055 of NC_050483.2, forward strand.
CATCCAAAACTAAGTTTACTCTCTCAGAATACTATTAGGTTACTTTAAGCCATAAAATAAATCTCTGGCCTAGATGGCTAATTACTTCCAGTTATTTCTGAATAAAGTTTTAACGACTTCTGTTGGAGTCATCCATATCTAACAGGTTGGGGTGAGGGGAGAAAGTGATCTGTCTGAGCATTAGACAAATAACAGACTAACTGACAGAATAAAAGCAGAAGAACAAAACAAAGTAACCAAAAAGGACAGCAAACCAATTTGCTTCCAGCAGCATTTGAGGAAGGCCAAGGGAAAAAGTGAAACACCTAACAGTATCCAAAAGCCTTCAGGTCGCTTTATTTCAGCTATATCATGCCTTAAGTTTTGGTAAGAAGAAATACAGGCAGGAAATTCTAAGAAGATTTCCAGTACATCAACTGAAACTTGATTTATCCTTAAAAAACCCAGTCTAATTTCTGAAAGCTTTGCAGCAGCTCTGGCCAGTTTTCAGAGCACTGTGGCACACAGGAGGTGAACTGGGTGCTGATGGAAGAGGTACAGCATGTGCTTGGGAGAAGGAAGAATCCCATGGAAAGACCATGTCCTGCTCAACATAGTTTGCAGATGACCTGTTATAAATGTGAGAATATATTTTTCAAGCAAAGTAAAAGGGATTCTCTCTGTATTTAAACCTTTGCTTGAACTGACTCATAAAGCAGGAAAGCCATGAAAATGCAGAATTCACTTTGGAAAAACTTGCCCAGATAAGGATATATAAGGCTTCCTGGACAACTACACAATAACTGGATTATATGTATACAGAATGAAACACTGTAGAAATGGAGTGTCCTTCACATAACGCTGAACATTTCAGCATCTCTGTAAATTAGAAGATTGAAAACAGGACATGGTGAAATTCTTTTGTCCATTATTACACAAAACCAGCAAGAATTAGCAGTTGAAGCCAGATATCCCCAGATCTTAATCTTAAAACTGTATTTGCTTTGATGTTACTCATTCCTAGGACACATTAATAGAGCAGTGAACAACTGGTGCTGATTGTCATGGCTTATTAGGCAGTGATAGATTTGGGCCATGCTTTTACTCATTTCCCATAACAAATATTTGCACATGGGACTGAAGCACTGAGAAGCCATACATGCACAGCTATTGTCTCAAGTCAACCCTTCCTTCCAAGGCCCAGTTCCACTCCCTCCATCAATCTCGCTATTTGCCTTCTAGTTTTGTTTAGATTACAAGTTATTGTCACTAAATACATGAAAACTGTAACCAAAGACAGTCTGGGCCTAACATAATTAATCAAGTAATTTCCAGCTAATGGTTTACTGTTTGCTTCACTTCTCCACCCACTGTCTGGCTTTTTTAGGGCAAAGACATAACTTCTTGCATGTTGCTAGAGGACTAAACACAGTAATGGGACTAAGAATGCAATAAAAAAGATTTAATGTCAGAGGGGATGAATAGAATCAATGAGTATTTTCCCTTTAGCAGAGAACAGTACATTGCTACTTCAGTGGCAAAGGCTCCTATGCCCAGAAGAAGCTCAGAACTGCCTTCTGCGAGTGCCAGGCCAGTGGAAGCACTTTTGGCCTGACTTGCATGTGTCTGCAATTCTGATTCTTCAATGAGACAATTCACTGTCTGTTTCTGGGGACAGAATGAATGGAGGAGTTAGATCAATTATCTGAGAGTCTTCAGGATACACTCTGACAGATGATGAAAGGACTCTAATATGTAATTGAAATACCCTGTACCAAAATACTCACATTAAACTTTGGCTGATTACACACAGGTCTGAGCTATCTCGGACCTTCAGAACAGGAATTGAGTCGTTTATCAGTGAAAGCCAAACTTCTAAAAAGCTGGCTGCCCACTACAGAGCCTTTGTGTTGGGTAAATTAGCTTCAGGAAGAGAATCAAAATGAATTAAAACCACATGGAGATCCTCTCCCTTTACCCCCCTTTTCCCCTTTCCTCTCGCTATATGAATCCCCTCACCAGGAGACAGAGGCCAGTTCAGTATAATTTAGTCCAGTGTTTTTGTTTCCTAAAGTCTCAGTCTTGGGCTGAGTCCATTAATAGGCTGCAGCTGATTTTAATCTAGATGAACTCAAGACTTCTCTCTTCTTTGGTTTAAAAAAGATTACAAATTGTGTGTTATATAAATAGAGGGAAAAGGGAAAAAAAAACAGAATAAGTAAAAAAATCTGCTCTCCATTAGCTGACCTGCTGAACAAGACTGTGATTCAAATAAAGATGAGAAATGAGAGATGTGGGGAGAAAAATACACAACTAAAAGCTCTAGTGATACTGCACCCAGACACAGTGGTAAGAGGAGATGCAGTAATGTCTGATAGCTGCCATTACCATTGTAACAGCACAGAAGAGATATTAATGGGACTCCAAAAGCAACAAACCAGATGCCTCAAAGACTGTTCTGATAGTTTGCAGCAACTCCTCCCTATTAAACATAAAATCACTTTGATTAGCAATTATGACCTCTTTGTATCTCAAGTCTCTCTGCTAGCTAGGGTGGAATAAGTTGGTCTCAGACCAGCTCCTTGTAGATACTTTAGAGTGTGAAAGAATGCCATGATACTCACATGGACTGATTCAAGTGGGGTTTCAAATAGAGGTGCTGACACTAGAGAGAGTTGTCTCATATCGGTGCTGACAATTTTGGGTGGGAAGGGGCTGGGCTTTTTTTTTTTTTAATGCCAGCTTGAATGCTCTGTCTGACTAATGCCACTCTGGAACTCTACACACTGGATGGCTCAAGACTGCATGAATCCATGATTTTTAAAAGAATTGCTATAGGCTACAAATACGACACTCATTTTATTGGTGCTCAATCTCAGTGCTGATGTGTTCAAAGTCTCCATTTAGAAGACTCTCATGAACAGCTCATAGACAACTGCTCCATTTGAAAATGGCCACTGCAGCTGAGCAGCAAAGCCAAACATCAAGGCACAATGAACAGCACTGGAGTAGAATGTAACTACTCAGAGTACCCTACAGACAGGTGGCTCCTGGTGGAGAGCAACAGGATGGCTACCATTTGGAAAAACAAGAGTTACAGAACTCTCTGTAACAGGCTTCTATTATTTAACTTCTGTTATATAAAAAACTGCATTCATTCCATAAGAAAAAGCAAATGTTTTTTATAGCCTATGAGCAAGTGAGCTGTACTTGCAAAAAAAAGGTCCCAAAGAAGCTGGAGTCTCAATGTCATTATGATAACTTAACAATCTCAAAATAGCATTTGATTCCACAGGTTCCATTTCAGAAGTCCAGAAATGTTTTTCTCTGCTTGTTAATGCTCTCCTTTTTGGGTATTGCACACATCTGTTTAACACAAAGAGAGTTTACAAAGAGAGTATAAAGTAAAAATCACAGTTTTGCCATAAGAGGGAAACAAAACAGAAGTAGTAAAAGTGTTAGTAAATCAATAATTAATAGTAGATATGCAGAGAAATAGATATCCAGGTGACACCAGTAAGGGGAATCACATACTTCTATCAGATTTACCTGAATACAACCCCTCCTAATAAGTTTTAATTGCAATGATTAACATGCCTGGATTAAACCCAGTAATATTTCATTCCTTGCTAATGGGGCAAATGTAACTTGGAAGGAGTCTGTATGCAATCACTGGAGGTTTTATTTGTATAACTTTTCTGGAGGTTGACTATGACTATATTTGATAGCATGTGGGTGGCTGTGGGACAGGCAGACAGCTGGGTGAAAAACTATGACAAAAGAAATCTTGTCCCATTTCCTGCCTCTGCTTCATTCACTAATGAGCACTGCTCTGGGTCATTCTCAAGATTTCTTCATCTGTTGTTGTCTGGTCTGCAAAGGGGCACCCCGGCAGTGGAGCTGTTGTCGGCTTGTCTTGAGAGTTTATTCTGCTGCCTCTCACCCTTGCAGCTGTGTGGGATTTTAAGTGCCTGGCTGTAAACAACTCCATAATTTGTGCTTCTTTTTGGATGACTTGAAGGCCAGTCTAAGGCCAGATGTGTTTGCTGGTGTAATCTGTTTCTCATTTATTCTGATAAATGCATATCTCAACAACTAATAATAAAGTGAAATCAGGATTTATCTTTAGTTGTCTCCTTCAGTTTGATTTCTATTGGAAAGAAAATGTTAATAAAACATAGCTAAGTCCTCAGTCTCTCTTTTCTTCCTGGAGTTCTTGAAATGTTCACTGAACATATCCCTACAAATAAACAACCAGGCTGGTGAATCTGATGCCATTAGATTCCTGCTGAAGCAACCAATATCCCTTTTGCTAGCTTGTGGAAACAAAACTATCTTGCTTCTTTAAAAAACAGAGAAGCAAACTAACACGGTGTCATCTATTTTCACTAACAGGGTGTCATCTATTCTTGTTTCTTTTGTCAGACCAGTTCACTTGATTTCATCCCAGTAACAGATTTACTCTTTTTAACAGGATTGTTTTGTAAAAGGCTTCTACTTGTGCACAGGTAGGATTCAGCCTTCTCCTACAGCAAACTGTTCTGTTACCAAGTCTAGTCCATTGATGAGGAAATTTATTAGAGGATGCACGTAAGGACTGCACCTCTCTCCTCATGTCTAGGATTCAGTAAGGCTCTATGCAAGGAAAAGGAAGAAATCACACCAAATTTCATTGTATCAAAGTGCTGTCTTTTAATTTGTGTTCTAAAATGGCATTGCATTACCCTTCCCCTTCCAAACAGGTATAAAGGTGAGGCAGTAGGAAGGGGAACCCTAGCCCCTAATGCTAGGCAGCAAAGGCAGCCTTGGGCTAAGGCAGGTTCCAAGGAAAAAGCTGTGGAGGAAGCCACATTGTGGCAGTTTTGGGTTCCCCTCGGGATGCCTTTTGGAGCTGCAGTGTGCCTGGAGCTCTGGGCTTTGTGGTTTTCAAAACCCTAACCCTAGGTGTAACCCTAGGCAGTAAAGGCAGCCTTGGGCTAAGGCTGGTTCCAAGGAAAAAACTGTGGAGGAAGCCATGCAACAGCTTAGCCTATCCCCGGCCACTAATGACCTGCAAGACATGTACTGCTGCAGTGCAACACAGAACTCTTCTGGTCATGATCCTCCTCTTCTTTCCAGTTAGATCATGGCCTTAACCCCTGCCATCCCTCATATCTATTATAATGGGACCCTTACTCTTAATTAAAACCACTGCGTAAGTGTGTCAAAGATATTGCTCCAACAGAAAGCAATTCCATCAGGCATGGCTTTGATAGAAGGCTTCCAATCCTCTTGTATCTGCTACATGGGTTTTACATCCTCTGCACGTTGAAATTATTAGATATGGATGGTCATAAAAGTTTATGTAAAGAAAGTCATAGGGTTGTCCTTTACCCAGGAAGACTTTCAGATAAATGCTCTAGTTTCATCCCAAAGGAGATTTTGCCAACCCCTCTAGCTCTAAGAGGGAGAGGAAACACTTTCCACAGTGCTAGGCAGTTCTAATTATAGATGCACCAAACCAGCACTTACTTTTATTGAAGATAATTGTTCCCTGACAATACTCAGAGGCTCATCTATTGTCTTCAGCCACACTAATGAATGTTAGTTACTCACTCAGCATTGCTAGTTCTGTTCAGAAAAGGGTTCACAAAAAACCTAAGTAAATTCTATTTCTTCCATGCCTCTTCAGATTTATTTTAACACCCAAGTACAAAAACTGTAACTGTATACATAAGCCACCATGACTGGCCTAACTGAAGACAACTGTTTAAACTGGCAAAGACACAATTTATTCTATTAAAACCACTCATGATGATATGTGAGAAGGAAAGAAGTCCTTTTAGCTTTTAAGAAACAAATAATTTCTAGGGATAGTAATTAGGAAAACAAACACAAAACATTTGTATTTGTAAACTGAGTATATTTGCTGTGGCCCGACTAAAATGTGCTAAATATAATCTTGGAATTTTTTTCTTCAAAAAACCTCCACACTTCAAGATGCTAGTAACATAAGAAAACTAAGAACAGGCAGAATTATTCCCCCACTGGCCCATCTGGATTTTCAGCATTTTACTGAGCTTTCCTATCTATTATGTGAAAAAAAAACAAACCTGTTTTCAGAAGGCTACTTTGGTGAGTGGTTTGAATTAATTTCATTTCTTAATTTAATTTCTCAGGACATTCAGAGCTTTTTTTCTATTTTCTGTGTTGAACTTAGTGGGTTTTCAGAGCCACAATAACAACAATGCAATATGGTATCTATTTCTTCCTGTATCTAGCATGGTTTTACACACAAACCAATCATACCTCAAATATCTAATTTGAGGCCCTCATTCTCCTGCCTTTAACGGTATATAGTTGACTTACTATGACACCTTAAAGAACATTTCTTACACTTGACCCTCTCAGTAGTTTCATGGGATTCTCCCTATTCTCTTTGCATTCTTACCAGATGCTTTTTTCACTATGACAAATCACCAAGCCCTCAGATCACTTACATTAAAGAAAAGAAGGCTATTTTATCTAGGTAATGTTCTTTCTCTGTCTACAGTAATGTTGGTAGAACTTGCACAAAACATACTGTTGTGAGAAGAATTAGATTTCAGATTTATGGAAACCGACTCTAACATAAATGTGTGGAAGTGTCATTTTGTACATCAATGCAAGGATACACCTTGAATGGGAGACAAAGCTGATATATATTTGTGGGCTGCTGTTATTGTCTGTCCAGAAATTTCAAAGCATCATACATAAGGAGTGAACTCTGGATATCAGAATCAAAATACGCACCTACATTTTTCAAACATCCCAGCACCACAGCATTGCCTCTAATGGGATGCAAATCTGTTTCTCCAGTGTCTCTTGGAATGCAGAGGTAGTACATGGACCAGACAAAGACAGAGTAGAACTAACACACAGCAAGCTAATCAGAATTTCATGATTGCAGGGATATCTTTAAATTGTAACCTGAGGTTAGCTGATGACACAGTCATTGCCTGAATCATCTGAAAATCTGAAACAATGGCTCTGAGCATGGTAAACTTTATCACTAATCTGACGGTGTGTCATCCTCCTGACTTGAAAGATGGGGAGAGGGACGGCAGGAATTCTGCCACTTCAGCAGACAAATCTATGGGCAGAGCAGGAACAGAAAAGTACAGTAAACATCTGACTCAGTCTCTAGCAGACACATTCAGCAACATGACTGAACTTTACACTCAGGACACTGGGTGCCTGTCACATTCAATAAGGAAATGGCATCTCTTACTGCTCCTGTGGTGAGCAACAAGGCAGAGGAAGAATCACATGGCAGAGAAGCAGCAAAGCAGAAGTACCGGGGTTCAAACCCAAGTTTTAAAAACCTCACGTGATCTAAATAAATACTAGCACTGCCATACCTGATTTGGGGCCGTCACGAAAGGGAAGCCTAGAGAAACAGAGTGTCCGCCCTTAACCTCCTGAACTATCAATTTTCCTCATCTAATACTGCAGAAAGGTTATGCTGCAGTGCCCTGCGCTTCCTCGCATTTAAAGTTAGGGTAGCCAAGGGCAACAAAGACTCCTTCCTCTCCAGCTTGATAGCAGAGCTCTTCCTTCCTTTTGTTCACATGAAGAACAAACACTGAGTTGAACAATAACAGTGGATGCTTCATTATGATGCTCTCTTGGGCACCCAGCCCTGGTTAGCATTATCTTACCCCTTGGTTTTGTTTTAAAGGAAACTGTGAATGGTCTTTTCAATTGCTGGTGTTTCAAGATCAACATTACCTCTACTTCCTCTGTTTTCAAGTTTCCTTATTTTACCAACAATACGTGGCACTATGAAAAAAAAAAAATAAAGACACCCAAGGAACTGAGAAAGCTTCCAGTCTGAGGCAAGCAGTAACAGAAGGCCACTTAAACAAGCTTTCCCTGTAAATTAATGCCACACTGTTGGCTGCAGCCTTCAGTGAGCCAGCTTTCTTACCCCTTCAGCCTGAAGAGGCCTTGAATTTGCAAATTCAGTTTATGTATTAAGATTTCATGTACCCTTAAATGATAGAGCCATGTCCTTTCTGAGCCCAGGCAGCCGGGACCAGCTTGAGAGAGACCTTATTCCCTTTGAGCTCAAATGTGACAGTGGAATTTAGTTCATTCTACATCAGAGTAATCAGGGCTTGCTCTGACTTTTATACGTTACTTACAAACCTTTCCTAGGGCACAACAAATGTGGTAGTACATGACCAGACAAAGCCAGAGTAGAACTAACACACAGCAAATGAAAATCGAACTGTGACTCAGGTGGCTGCCCATCTTTGGTACTGCTAGCCAAATTGGACCACTTGGATAAAAAAACCTGTTTCTCGAGGAAAGCAAAGTATCCTGGATGAATAAAAGTTCATCTAAGTTCTGTTGAACTTGAATAAAGTTCTATCTGGTGTTACTCAGCTGGAAGGACTGCAGGGATGAAGCAAGGCAACAGAATTGTACGGGAAGGAAGGCTGAAAGGCAAAGAAGAAACAACATACCTTTGAGCTCTGGTGTGCTCTGTGTGAGGCCCTGCCTCTGTATCCAACATGAAGGTGGCCAGCATCACATAACAGAAATATCAAAGTTATGCTTTCACCATCCTGATTTAGTGCTTTTGGCTTTTACTACTGCATTCAAATACATTGGCTTGATTTTCAAAGGTAATGAGCACCTCCAGGTCCCACTGCCTTTGGTGACAGCTGCAGCTCTAAAAATCAGTTTAAGATAGTTTGCATATTGAGAAGAACTGAAGGAAAATAAAAGGCCTATTGTGTATATATGAAGAGTTAAAACACTACTGATTGGTGGTCTGTGAGTCCCTTCCCTTTTCAAATGAATTTCACTTCATGTTTTATTTGGTTTTCCTGTTGATGCATCCTGCACCCTCCAGTGCTAAGCTGGTGGGATCCCACATACTTTTCCTGGCATGTGGTGTTTAAAATAAGAGACCTCAGCAATCGGATATCCTCAGCATTTCCAGCTATTGAACAAAATCATGAGTGCTGTGATCCAATTTCAGAGCAGAAGAGGAAAGATATAGAGTAATATTCTCCCTGTGCTGGTATGGGGCAGACAAAAGAAAACTAAGCAAACAGGATGTTCTGCTCCTCTGTGGACTTCAGCAAATGCCACAGCAGACAGGATATGGTCTAGCTCACAGCTAGGACTCACAGCTGCAGTGTATGTGCCTGGCTGCCCAATACCTTGTTTGGGTAATTCACTCACAGCACAAATGTAGCATGAAGGAAAGTAAAAGATGTGGTGTGCATTTCCCACCTGTCGTGTCTCAAGGCTACAGTCCTTCATCAAGCATATGCAGTCTAAAGGAGGAATGTGGTATTTATATATGCTATTAAGAAATTATCTCATCCCATCCCTAAATTCACTCAGAACATCTTCACCAGTGCAACACTTGGTGCTCACCTTTGGATTTCAGCTGCTTATTCTAAGCCTATTCACTGAACAGCAAGGCATATCTCAGCTGAGGTCTCCACAACAGCACACAGCACTCAGTTCAAACTACTCAGGCTCTAATATTCCCCAGCATTTTCTAGAAACATCACTCCTCACATCTCAGCTAATGTTTCTGTAGTTGAAAAACTAGGACATTTACATGAAAATGAGATTCAGTGGACAATAAAGTAAAATCTTTTCAACAACATCTTTTGTTGAACTGTTAATTGCAGCATCATTTGCCTTTGCTTCCTCTTCACCCCAGCAGGCTTGTGCTGCCTTGCCTATGTGCTGAGCCCTAAGGCAGACCCTCTAAGGTTACTCAGGTGGCAAACCAAGGCACAGCCTGGGCTGGAACACCACACTCTAGCAAAATGCTGGCTAACCTTGTTGCTTCTTTTATCTCTATAATGCTTATTTAACTCTATCTGGCCCTGAAATTTAATCTCAGAAGTTTTTCAGGGGTCTTCATGGAACTGAATGACAAATGACCAGGTTTGGTTTTATTACAACATAAACATGAGAAGCAGTGCTAAAGTTCAAAGGAACATTGCAGAAAATACTTTACAGTAACAGCCCAACATTAGGAATTTTAGGGAACGACTGTAATGAGAAAAAGCATTTGAAGTAAACCACTGTTTGCTGAGAGGGTTTATCACATGTGCCTGTTTCTAAGAAAGTGCTCTATATTCCTATTCCATGTTATCAAGATAGATTTAAGATTATATGAGAAGATAATTTAAATCTGTGACAGGGCAAATCAACACATCAGATGCAGAGATACATGAAGTTGTTCAGGGTGTGTTAATTCTCAAAACATAGAGGAAGTTTCAAAGAAAAACAGCACTGGGGTCAAAGCAGTGGAAGCCCTATTTGTTAAGTGTTATCCCTGTGCTAGTAAGCCTCTCCTCAGGCAAAGTTTCCTAGTTTTGATGAAGTGCTATTCAAGTGTGCTTGCTCACTCAGAATTGCACTCTGGAGACTTCCAGAGTTTAGACTGTGCGTAACTTTTGGATCTCCTCAGCAGAGGCAACAATAAAGTGTCCAATTTCTCTTTGGAAAACAGGCTGTACACTTCGGGATTTTACAAGACTTTAGTAATACATAAATTCCTATAGCTAAAGAAAAGTTGCGTGTATTACCAAGGGTAAGTATTTTGGGTCATAGTCCTCTCTTTATTGCTAACTATATTTTCATAAGATCAAATGACACAGTGATGGCTTCACCAAACATGTTAGTGGTGAAGCCAGTACAGACATAACCTTTGAGGATAGCAAAAGAAATTTAGTTGTGCCTACATGAGAGAAGAAAAAATCACTGAGACTTAAATGTCTTTTACCTTCATAAGCTGCACACAAAAGCATGAGCCTTTACTCTGGCTGGAAAACAAGTTTTTGAACAGACATTTATTTAGCTTCCTATTCATGAATGTGTTCGCTTAAGAACATTAAGTCCATTTTAGGTACATTTGACCTTATTTTACAAATCTGTAGCTTGAAAGATGTGACATCTACATTAAATCCAGGCAATTACTAGTAAAGTCTTAGTCTTCCTTGACAATGTTCAGTTCCCAGAACAATATATTGTCACAAATCACAGACACTACCTCTAATCAACAAACAATTACACTCCTTATGTTAAAAGCCTTTTGGAAAAAAGGCCATTTGCTTTAGCACTATGCTGAAAACCCAGGGGAGCAGCCCACTTTGATCAGGAATTCATTACAGAGAGCCTGGTAAGGAGAAGATTTCTCTGAAGTGAGATCATTTTGTCCCAGGAAGCCTATGCCAGCCTTGAAAAGAGGGGAACAGACTTACACTCTTCAGTTAATTGTTTTAACAACACTGGATTAAAAGAAATTAGTTTTGATTAACACTTGTATAAATGAGAACAGATTTGGCACACTGCTTGCACTAAAACTTTTTTTTGTGTTACATTTAGTAGAACTTCCGACAAATTAAATGCTGGCACTCCAGTTGCAATGTAGTAAAGCACTTAGGAACATGTTTGGCTTTAAGTGCAAGACAGCAGTATCTTCAGTATCTTTACATGAACCTTTAGAAATAAGCAGGTAATTCAAAACATTGTGCTAAACTGGATTTATCCAGCATAATATCCTCACACAAGTTAAGCTCACAGGAACAAACATGGCCAGAAACTCTATCAATCTACTGCCTATGTACTATGCCACTATGTGAAAGGTCATGTTTGCAGAGAGAAACATTTAATTTTATTGAAATTACAGTTTATTTGGTTTCTACTGGCTCTAAACCCAAGATGCCTCTAGTCTTCCTTCACCATTAAAATGTTTTCCTTCCATTTCTCATCATAAACATTTTTAGTTGGTTTTGCATCTGTGCTCTGTTTCTTTGTCCTCCTTCATTTGACAGCCATGGAGTTTGGCAACTCCAGCAAGGCTTTGGCAGTGCTGCTGCAGAGCAGTAGAGCAATTCTCACAAACCGATCTAATGACGACACCCTCACCCAAGCAAACAGGTTTAGCAACCCACTCCTCAAAATGCCATGAATTGCCTGAACAAAAGGACATTTTCATTGATGTCAGCTATATCTGTGTGGGTGACGTTGCTGGCATTGGGATGATGGCAGTCTTATTTTTTCTCATTCCTTAGTCCCAGGATGGACTTAACCTACAAATTGATAGTGCTTCTTTGCTCTCATTATTACAAACCTGTTAGAAATAGCATGAGACTTTCAGCGTCCTGTGGGGAATACAGCAAAAACGGTTCCACCCCACAGAGATCCTAACAATGATCAGTTCATCTTTATCCCTCCAATAGGCCTGGAAATCACCAGTGGCACTGCAAATCTTTTACCATCTCAATAGCAATGCACAACTCTATTCCCATTAATCTGTCTTCCACCCATTCACACATCAAGAACAACCCTGCTTCATTTTACAGATTATATCCATGTTGCTCCAGACAAAGGTCACTTTATAGTTACAGTTCTTCAATTGAATAAAAGCTTTTGATGCAGTAAATCATTGTCTTTCACTGTTCAAACCCACACAATACAATACAAATAATGCTGCCCTTTCTTTCAGAATTCCTTTTCTACCTCACTACTTGTTTCTTTACAAAATAAAATGAGGCACTTTTCACTTGCTTCAGCCATAGAAATTAGTTATAGCACTTTGGAGACAGTTTGCCATGCTGCACTACAAACCCAGACCCTATGCTATTTAGAGATCAAAATGAGCCTCTTTCATTACCTTAGTGACAAATGAAACATAATGTACCAAGGTTTCCCTAGATTTAGCTGTTACTAGATCTTTTCCCTACCGTGAAACTTAAGACACTCTCTTCCAAGTGCCACATTCTTTTGTTTCTACATACAATAAGTTACCTGCCTCAATAGGACATTACATGTAAGGTGAGCACATTTGTGTTCAGACAGGTTGCGTGCAGTGAAAAAGAGGGCAGCAGAAAGGGTGGATTAATAAACTAATTATTCAGTCCTGTGGCAAAAACCCCTAAACTCTTCCCTTTAGCAATACAAGGTATTTGGGAGCCAGTCAGCAGGAGACACGAAATTTTGAGGTTAAATTTATAGACAGTTATACCTTTCAAAAAGGAAGAGTAAAACATAGCAAGAGAAATCATTATGCCAAGTACACTCATGAAAAATGGCAACCATTTAACAGCAACACTGCTTTTTGTAGCACTGAAGGGCCTTACAAGAACTGAAGCCAAAAGCTGAAGGCAGACAAATTCTAATCTGAACTACAGAACAAGGGTTTTGCATCAAGGTAGCTAAAACTTGAAAATACCATCAATGAAAACTAGGAACTCACATTTCTTTATGTCTGCAAGTAATAGTGATTACTTTTCTAGAAGAAATTATTCAGTGCAACAAAGTTATCAGGTACCTGAAGGAAACATGTATCATATATGGGAGGTCAGTTTGGATGAACTGATAATTCTATCCATCTTTAAACCCTATGAAACTGAAAATATATCATTACTCAAAAGCACATCCTAGCTCACTAATAGAATTTGCCTAATGTTTTCAGTGCTTCTGAGTTTTTCCATGAAGTGCAATGGTAATCACTTAGTTAAAGCATTGAGTCCCAACAGACTCTTCAGCTGGCAAAGAGCCACCGTGTCCCCGACTCCTTTCACAGCAGCCTCCTCTTGGTAACAGAAGGCATTTGCTTAAGTGAGATGGAATGAGATTTCCACAAACAGCTGAGCTGTTGGTAGGTAACAGCTAGGCTTGTTGCCTACTTGTATTTATACCCCAGAACACTGCTCCTTCTAAAGCTAGACTTGGATGATCATCCACAGCATACAGCTTCAAATCAGTTTCATTCAGCCTATCTTTTTCACATATGTGTGCACAAAGCTAAGCAGCACCTTCTAGTTCAGCTGGCCTAACCCAGGATGCACTACATTCAATTTCAATGAAACTGCAATTAGGCAAGAGCAGCTAAAAATTTCTTCTGTCATACCAGAACAGAATTACCAGCTAGCAATTTCCAATCAAAACAGAAATTATATCATAGCCAAGGAGAAAAATAATCTTACAACTTGCACTCCTAATCAAGTAGATCTGGAGCTCTTTTAATTTTATTCTTCTTTTTAACGGTATGACTTCACTCACTGCAACTGGTTGAAACAGGGAAGTTGCTGTTCAACTGGTATTGAAACAGGGAAGCGACAGCAAGTTCCTAGAACAGCAAACACAAGCTGACAGTAAAACTTCCTATATTTTGCAGTGCTTGATCCAGGTTTCTGCCTTTTTGTCTAAGATCTCTACAAAATAAAAATTGGCTGTCAGACTGGATTCTGCACTCACAACTCAGGTTCATCAAAGTATGACACTGGCAGAACATAACATGACACTGCATTGCAACATAAAGGCAACTGAGGGTACTTTTGGGGTTCCAGTCCACTCCTGCTATAGCACAGAGCAATTTGAAGCAATGAAGGGAGGAGGCTGAAGACTTTTCTTTGCTAAATTTCTGACTGTCCAATCTTGCCTTTTAATCATCACATTTCATTTCTCTAGTCTGAAAGTGGAAATAAAAGAGTGAGTGCATAAATGGATTCTCTTCATCCCTGAATGTTTCAGGTTTATAAAAGCAAAGAAGTTTTCTCCAAGGGACCCTTGGGCAGCCTGGAGATCTCCTCTGAGAATAAAAGAGAAGCAGTTCTGCCTTCACAAGGGTCTCCTCCAAAAATTTCTGTGCTTGCACTGAGGCCATGAGATGCAAAGGTACCAGGGAAACAGAGCAGCAATTTACGTTGACAAAGAGGATTTTGATACACTCCTCCAAATGGGGCAGCATTACCATCTTAATAGCCTTTTGCTCTCAGCCCTCTTCCTGAGGACGCTGGAGATTTTTGCAAATGGAGAACAGTTCCGCTTCCCATTTTAACTGCAACAATAGCAGAAGGGCTCCTTAAACTGCATCAAATAGCAGTCTGTGAAATCCCTAACTAGCCACACTGCCTCTCCTGCCGTTTTATTATCCTCCAGCCCACAGAACAAAGCAGGGGGGAGCTCCTCCTATTTTTTTTTAGCCTATTCCACACATCCTAATCCCTCAGAGGTGGCAATGGAAATTGCTTGTGGAACTGTTAAATCACACTTTCACTTTGTCTTTCATTCCCCATTCACCCTCGCTAATCAGGGAGCTTCCAGCTACATTTTCCGATATCAATTTGTTTATGGCCTATTGGTTAATGGTCCCAGGATGGGACCCCCTGAGTAAAAAGAAAGAATCCTGGGCACTTCAGCCAGCTGCTGCTTCTCACCAGTTCCCACATCTACCCACTTGTTCCCATCAGCCACCCTCAATGTGCTCACCTCCTGACACCAAGGGAATCAAAGTACAAAGCCTGAATGGCAGAGTTGCCTTTGGGAGCGGGCTGGGGCACAGATCCCACTGGTTAGTGCTCTGTGGCGTCCCTCCAGCAGCCACAGGCTGGCCCGTGGCTAGGTGCCTGACTGGCATCTTACCTTGCATCCAGCTTCCCTTTGCAAAGAAGCACCAAGCACAACTCTCAGAAAAACTCTAGCATGTTTTGAACAAGGCAGCCTGGTGCCATTTTCTGCGTCTTATCCAAACCAGACATTTCCTGGTGATTTGCTCACTTCCTGTTTCCACAGATATAATGATCACTGAAATGTGGGATGAGGCCATGCAATATTTACTTTTACAAATTTGTGAGATGGTTCATGTGTAAGTGCTTACAAGTCTCTGTAAAAGAGTCTGGGGCGCATTATTAGGGGAACCATACCCTTCTTTGCTACCCATCTTGGAGAAAAATATCTAAATTAGAAACATAATTATGTAGTCAGAAAGTAATAAAAGGCTCACACAGAGAAGATATTCTTGTTGCCTTTCAAAATGCACACAGAATGCCTGATATGAATACATCAATTACTTAAAGAAATCCAAACTGGTGTTTTATCTGTTTGTAGAAAAATGGCAAATGATGTTTTAAATGTACTGCCCAGAAACACAAGGGTGTAGGGAAAAGAGCAATTGCCACACTTTTAATCCAGTGCTGTTCTCCTATCAGAGTGCTCTTCCATCATGATGTGTAACCAGGCCTATTTGTTCTTTAAAGGTATGGTTCAGCCCTGGGAAAGCTATACTCATGGCTCACAGAAAAGAGCTGAAAAAATTAAGATTGACTCTGTACAAATTCTCTCTGTTTCTGAAATAGGAAAACTTTCTTTCCCAAAGTTTCATTACATTAGTGCCTGAGGACAGAGCAGGAAATTGTCTGCCTTTTAAAATAATGACCAGAAACATCTATGTAACTCAAGATATCCAAGACAGAAAAGTAGCTTATCATCTGCCCTATACTGAAACAAAACACATCAAGACCAACTCTTGCAAGTACTCTCCATTTAAACTAATAAAAATTGTTTCTAGTTCCTGTAGACTTTTAGAATTACTGGTACCAAATAAAGCAGATCAAGTGCCCAAAATGCTATCTAAACATACACTGAAAATAGTATCCAAAGGCTTAGGAAATGCTGAATAGACACCTCCCCCTTCATTACAATTACATAGCTGTATCAAATGGAAGCAAAAATGCACCATAAAATATTTTCATTTCGTTTGTTTTCTGACATTTTGCATCACCTGAGATGTAAGCATATGGAGTCACTAGGAAATATAAATATGTCATTAGTCTGGTACAGCCTGTTTGAATGTGAGAAATGTGCAATCAGAACTGTTCATATCCCTTAAAATGCCCATAGTGCCTCATGAGATCAGTGATTCTCCATCACTGGAAACTGAGAACCAGCTATACTCACTTGTCTTATTGCCCTGGCTGCATATCATAGTGTCCTCCCTGTACAGAAAGTGACAGGCACTGATAGTTTTATTCAGTCTGTTAAACTGATGCAGTGATAAGGAGCCAGGCTGCATATCAAAAGACATCAACTCAACAAAATTGATCTACGAAGGTTTGTCAAAAAGTAAGGATGTTTGTTGGGATAAATGGGAAAAGAAGGGAAGAGTTGTACTTCTCTCTTTGCTGTGTCTAGAAGTACATGATTCAGGACACAGCCACAAGGAATCCTAGTTCCCGGTCAGCATGGTATTAATATCCAGCTTTTCAGCATAACACTTCATATCCTAGAGAACCTGAGGATAATTTAAGACCATTGGGCATTAGCATTACAATGATCACAAAAATAGAAAACAGATATTAATTTTCTTACTGATGCCAAACCATTTGCTAAAGAAAAAACATTCATTAACACAGGCTATTAAGGATAGATAGGTGTGTTTCTCCTGAAGAAACCTATTCCATCGGGCCCCATGTTACCCAAACCATTCCACTTTACCTTGGAGAAAAACAAGGAGCCCTGGTTAATAATTTCAGGGCCCATTTCTAGATCCATGGAAAAATGCAAGAACCAATTTAGGGTAATCAAGAAAAAACAGTGAATTCAGCAGAACATCCCCTTGTTAACCAAAATGCTTAAATGTGTGGGGTTTTAATTTGGTATAAAGAGCACAAATTTCAAAAATAGTTGTTGTTATCTACATTCAGTCTGCTTAAAATACTAATTGAAAAGGCAAAACAACCAATACTCTGGTCTTACCCTGAAGAATCAAGCCTGATTTCTCAATGGTGTAGAAAAAAGTGGAGAATGGAGCAACAGGGGATTTAGCAACCAGGAGCTGCAAAGCAAATACATGATGTAAGTATGCATCTTTATAACATACTGATGAAAGCTCAAATCTCCAAAAGCATCTCACCAGATTTAACTTCCAGAAGTAGTAAAGCACACTTCAGATATAACATGTAGTTATTGATCCAGCCTAATCACTTCTAAGTAGTTGAGATCTTCTCATACACATATATAGATCATGCTGCAATTTTTAAAGGATTTACAGGTCCTTAAACGCCTTTAAAAATGCCATTAAAGCAGTACCTTTTGCTTGTCTTACTGGCATCCTGTTAAGCTTAACCATTCCTGCTGTTCAGGCTTTTGCACTCAAAGACAATTTTGAACAAAACTGCTATTGCCATATACAGGGAATTTTTAATTGCCATTAGCCATTCCACAGATATGCCCCCTTGGCTTCTCCAAGAACTCCACCCACTGCCTTGACCCTGCCCCTGGAAGCAGCGTGTCCACTCATGTGTCATCACACTGGGGATGGTAACATGCCATTGCACGTATCTGGATGTCCTCTTCTGCAAAAAGGGTAATGACCATGTCAAGCTTTATTCAAGGATCTTGTCCTTGAAATATCAAAATAGGAAATGGAATTCCCTCAGGGTGGGTGTACAGTGCAATTAAATTTAGCTTGGTACTAGGGTGACACCAGAAATAAACCAAGATCCCTGGCTCCACTATGGTAGAATTGTCCTCTATGGAAGACGAGCCTGCAGCAGAACTGCAGAGACAGAAATGGGCAGAGTAGGGAATGTGGGACCTGCAGGTGGCAAACTCACATAAATGTGCCCAAGCTCTATTGCTTGCCTGTTTGATTTTTGCTCATTGCCAAGGACTGTTCCTTCACAGCTTGCCTAAAATAACTCTTATGCCGTCACCAGCATGAAAGTGACATTTTTACAACATTAAACCAGGATATGATACTGTGAATACTTTGTGAATAACCCAAGTAGGAAACCTGCTGTAGTAGCACTTTCCCCTCTTCCATATTAATTACCATTCTCTCTGGGATTATTTTCTGGAGAAAAGGGCAGCAAGCCACATCCCACATGCCTGATGCACTCTAACAAAACCTGTATTCTCTTGCCTATCATTATTACAGTAAGAATCACAGAATAAGCTGAGCTGGAAGGGATGCACAAGGTTCATCAAATCCAACTCCTCGCTCTGCACAGGACCATGAGTCACACCATGTACCTGAAGGCATTTTCCTAAACGCCTCTTGAACAGGTTTGACGCTGTGACCACAGCCCTGGGGAGCCTGTTCCAGTGCCCAAACACCCTCTGCATGAAGAGCATTATTCCAATAGCTAACCTAAAACTCCCCTGACACAACTTCAGGCCATTTCCTCAGGTCCTGTCACTGGTTACCACAGAGACAGCAGGAGGAAGACTGCCAGGAAGAAAGTAGAGTGAAGAGGAGTTGCCTCCAGGTGCTTCACACACTCCCTCAGCTCTGAAAATGCAAGGGAGAGGATGGGGTGGAAAAAACAGTGCAAACACTCAGGTAGAGTCTTCCACAACAGTTGGCTGTTTAATTGGAAAGGCCTGAAGTGAACAGTTACAATTCTGACATCTAAGGTCAAATTGTTGGCATTCCATGCACTACTATGCACATAAGTACTAACCTAAGTATGTATGTGCACTAGGCACAGTTATACATGCACATGGATAGACATTCAAATAACTCTATGTACATTCTGTTACTGCATTTTTATTCAGTTACAGTATGTGCATAGCTATGTATAGCAATGAAAAACTATAATAAATCACTTCCTTTCAGCAGCACATCACAGGGCCCCTCTGAAAGGTGGCTGCTGCACAGCTACATCTGAGGCTCCAAATTATCTTCCTTTCCAGTGAAATGGAAACAGCTCAGAATATTCAAAGGTATTGCTTTATTTTGAATGTTTGCCCACTGAGAAAAAGAGCCTTTTAAGTACAATTGCACATTTCACAAGCAGAAAGAGTACAGAGAATTCATTTTTATAACATCAAACTATAGTATTTAACATAACATTAAAAAAAAAGTAAATATGTATTTAGACTTGTTTTTCAAGCAAAATCAAAAAACTGTAAAAGTTCATTGCAAATTATCCTCTAGCAGAGCAGTCAACAGAGAGTAGGTTCTTATATGTATACAACGAACTTATAAAGCATGGAAGAAAATACATATCAAAAAAAGAATTATGTTTGGAAGGCCAGGAAATGGAAGTATAAATCAAGGATTACCAAAAATCAGCTGATGTTGACTCTGGAAAGATTATTAACAATAGCCAAAAGTAAATAAAAGTTGCATTTATAATGAAATTACATTGGAATAGTAATTATATATATTTCTAGATATCAGTGAAAAAAAAATTCTCAAGTAGGACAGTACTAAAAAAGAAGAAAAGGCAGGTAATGTGAATTTATCCATATCACATCGATACAGGAATAACAACTGAGTGGAATGAAAGTTCCAGGAATTTAGCATGTTCAGCAGAAGTAGATAATCTCTATCAGGAAACTATTCTAAGAAACAGCATGTGAATTCAGGCCTGATAGCTAGTATTTGTCACTTTCCTATCAACTTGAAGATGATACAACATAACTGAGAAGCAGCAAACTTAGTACCAATAAAAGAAGAGGAAAAAAATATAAACTAGTGAGTTGATGCCTGCAACCTGATAGTACTATGCAGGGCTTCACAAGATATTTTGAAGTGAGGAACAACACAACTTGGACGCAGGACTCAAAGGCATAATAAGGAAATTTGCTGATGATACTAAATTGTGAAGAGCTGTTGACTCCCTCAGAGACAGGGAGGTCCTGCAGAGAAACCTTGAAAATTTAGGGGACTGGGCAATCACCAAGTTTAACAATGGGAAGTGCTGGGTTCTGCACCCAGGATGGGGAAACACTGGATATAAGGACAGACTGGGGAATGAGAGTCTGGAGAGCAGTGCCACAGAAAGGGACCTGGTGGTCCTGGTCTGTGGCAAGCTGAACAGAGGCAGCAGTGCCCTGGCAGCCAGGAGGGCCACCTGTGTCCTGGGGGGCATCAGGCACAGCATCACCACCAAGGCACGGGAGGGGATTGTCCTCTCTGCTCTTCACTGTGGCAGTGCTGGGGGCAGTTTTGGGTGCCACAGTCTAAGAAGCATACAACGGTATAAGAGAGTGTCCAAAGGAGGGCTACAAGGATTGTGAAGCATCTTAGGCAAATATGTATGAGGAGCAGCTGAGGTCACTTGGTCTGTTCAGCCTGGAGAAGAGGAGACTGAGGGGGGACTTCATTGCAGCCTACAACTTCCTCATGAGGGGAAGAGGAGGGGCAGGCACCAATCTCTTTGCTCTGATGACCAGTGACAGGATGGAATGGCTGAAGTTATGTCAGAAGAGGTTTAGGTTGGATATCATAAAAAAATTCTTCACCTGGAGGGAGGCTGGGCATTGGAAGAGGCTCCCCAGGGAAGTGGTCCCAGCACCAGCCTGACAGAGTTCAAGAAGCATTTGGGCAACACTCCCAGGCACATGGTGTGATCCTTGGGCTGTCCTGTGCAGGGCCAGGAGCTGGACTCTGTGATCCTTACAAGTTCCTTCCAACTCAGAATATTCTATGATTCCATGAACTAAAGTCTTGGAAAACGGGGTAAAAGAAAACATGGCTGTCATGCCAGACATAGATGACATCCTTTTTCAAAGAAGGATATCATCTATGTCTGGCATGACATAGATGACATGCCAGACATAGATGACATGCCAGACATAGATGACATGCTTACTTTAGAAGCCTGATATAAATTTGAACTCATCTCTTCAGATCTCTGTAAAGCTTTTAACACTGCTAAATGGGAACTGGTAATGAAAAAAACAAGGATAAGACAGAAGCTGTAAGACAAAGGTGGAAACACCTATTGGAAAGAAGACACTTCCTGGGTGTACCTGAGATATTAGTATCTCACTTAGATTGACCCATAAGGTGATGTAGTCAAGACAGTGACAGACCCAGTTGTATGGGGCACCACCACATATACCTGGTAAAACCAGGGACACCTGTGTGTTTCTGCACAAGATACCAGCAAGGTTTAATCTGGGAGACTGTGTACCCTACAGGTCACTTATGAACCCAGACTGCAAGAGAGGGGCTGTATGCTGCTGAGGAGACTGGAGTGCTCACCTGAGACAGCACTAGAAAAACATTAGCTCAGTGATTCTGGCAAAAATGAAGGCTGACAGTGTCTGTGTGTGTAAGTGAATGGGAAAAGGGAAAATGAGAGAATGAAGCAGGAAGAAAGAGAAGAGCTTCTCAAACTGACAACATTGGCAGAAGAACAGATTTGCAGCCATAAAGACATTTTGGCTGGAAATTTAAAAGATCATAACTACCAATAAAACGAGACTCTGGAAGAGCCTTCAACTCAAAGAAGAAAAGCTAAAAAGTTAATCTTTGCTTTTAGGATTCAGATTAAAATATTTATGAAAGGGATATGAAGCAGTGCCTTGGGAGCACTTCATGACCTGTTAAGTCTCTTCAACTCCTATGGGCTTCCTACAGCATCAAAGCCCTGCCAACCCATGTTTTATGCTGATAGAACTGACAGAGTTGGAACAATGCATGCTAACAATGACCTTTGATGGCTGACATGCAACTAAGGATTTTGTGGTGAATAAACCAAGAAAAAGTTGATAGTTTTCAAATACAGAATCTGTAATTTAAAGGCTTCTCATCTAAATCTTCTAGTGAGCATCTGCTTCTCTCCATAAGATTCCTAACAGCCACCTGAGGATGTGGAGAACACATGGGATCTTCCAGAATTCAGAAGTAGGCAGCACAGGCAGACCAGGAATTTATAAAACTCACATATATTCAAGTATATGTCTTGTTTCAATTCTCAATCACTCCTGCCTGAAAACTGGGGAGAGTACAGGGAGATGTATTATCTGAACCTGGATCTGAATTCAGAATTATTTCATAACAAGCTGAAACACAGATCTCTTTCCACAATCTTACTTTATAAAACTTAAGATCATGAACCAAAATTTTCAGTCCAACATAGAAGATTTCCTTGGTTCCTTTTTTACTTCAGGAAAATAAAGGAAAATAGAACTCCACTAATATTCCTGATGTATGTAAAGCAATTTATTGCACTCTTTCCTAGCCAGGTAAGTGAAAGACACACTTTAGTGCTTCAGTGATAAGCACTATTTAATCATTAAATCACAATTTATTAATGGAATTTGATTCCAATTAATTTTGGAATCAAAACCAAATCCAGGCCCCACCATATTTTTTCCTATTAACACTTCAGTGCAGTTGAAGTTGCACCAAAAGTAGTACACATTTTGAGATAAGTAAACAGTAATGGTTAGTAATAGGCTAAAGAAATTAGCAGGCATTTTGATTACAAAAATAATTTTTTAAACAGTGAAATTAATAGAAAACAGACATAAAAAATGATGAAACAATACTGAGTCTTTCTAATTCATCCTATGATACTTCTGAAATGCTCTCCATGAGCTGCCCATGAGCTTCTGGAATGGAACGTAAAATCCATCAGCAGTTATTATGCTGCTGTCCCTCTAAAGTGCAAATGATGGAGATCAATGAGGGAAGTAAAAATGAAGGCTATTTCAAGTTTTGCCAAGTCCAACCTCTATAAAATGGTAAAATCGTAGTTTCCTTTCTTTTCTTTCTAGCATCACATTTCCCTGTCAAGAGGTTTGTAATAAATATTTATTATTTGACAACAATGTAGAATAAATATTAAATGACTGAAAAATCATTTCTGCCATAAGGCATGCTAAGAGCACAAAGGTACTATGTAAGAGGAAATATATCACCTTGATGAAAAGTGAATAGAAATTGGATAGATGCCATTAGATTAGATAAAGGAAGATAAATGTGAGACAAGCAGAGCAGTTGAGAGAGAATTGATGATGACAGCAGAAATATTGTACATTAATGTTTGCTTTAGTTAGGGAAAGCATTTTTAATAATACATTTTATTATTTATAAGCTTTATGGAAGAGATGAATCAAAGAATTGATTGCAGAAGCCCAGCAGAAAACAGTAATTATTGGAACAACGCCTCCTGTCAATAGCAAGGGAAGTGATGAATTGGAAAAGGTATTGGATGAACTTTCAGAAGGCTTCTGACAACCAGAAATCAAGGCAATGTTCTGCCAAAAAAAAGAGTAAAGATGATGAAGGGGACAGAGTCTTATATCAAATTAGTTATCAAAATGCCAGGATGATAAACAACCAAACAGTGAAATAACAACATGATTTTGACTGAGCTATCAGCTCTCATGTGACTGAAAAATTATGCTTTTATAATGGAAAACTAATGATTTTAACAAAATGAATGGACTAAGATATTTCAATGAAATACTTCAGAAAATCATCTGTATTAACATTAAATGCATCATTTCCATTTAGACTGGAAAGACAACTACTTTTGTTCCTATTTTTTTATGGAAACTATTACAAGAAATTGGTTTTTAGCAATGACTGAGGAACACAATTAAAACAATTTAAAACCTCCTTTAAAGTATGTCAGTTTCTTATCAATGGACAGATTCTTCTCTTTTTATTTTATTCTATGTCAAGCTTTTTCTTACACTGTCTTTTCTCCTTGACTCATATTATTCTTGTCTATTGTACTGACAAAATGCATATAATGTGCACTAGGGACTGAATGAAAAGCAAATCCACATTTACAGTCAATAAATATTTTAGAATTCAGGTCTACTGACTGAATACCAGAGACCTGTGAAAGGAGTCTGGCTCTCATGACTCTTGTGGCCCTTACAGAAACAATGCTGGCTCACTGGGACATTTTGCTAATTCATGTTGCTGTGCAATTGCAGTGAACAAGCTTTGCTAAGAGCTGGTGCATTTCGGGAGAACTCTTCGCTAACACCACATTCAGTTGAAAGAGCATGAGAATTGAGAAGGAAGCCTACACCACTGACAGGGTCACTGAGCAGTGAGAATACTATCTCTCAAGGTCTCAAGGTTTGATTAGACTCATGTACTAATAAAATCAGTGCTAAGCTAAACAAATCTTTCCCATGATTGTGCCAAATTGACTGGGTGGACAATCTTCACGCCAGAATTTCCCCTCTTATTGTAGATCAGAAGGGCTGTTTTTTCAGCTGCAATAGAGCCCAGGAAAAAGCCAGGAAGGAAAACAACAAAGTTGATTTTGCATCAGATATCCCAGCAGACCTCATAACGTTTTTTTCTGCCCTCCCTTCTGCTACTTCTCAGGCCCAGTGTGCCGGAACTTGATATATTCTAGAAATGAAAGCAGCAGTCCTTATTCCGCAGATCATTTAGTTTTGAGTAGGAGCTGCAACTCAGTTCCCAGGGCCAGCTCTGTTTCTCAGTCCCACAGCTCACACTGCCTCCAGCCCACTGGAAAGGTACCCAAGGAGAGAACCAAGAGTTCCCTAAAGGGCACCAACACTGTGGTGGCATTAAGTCTTCACAGAGTTGTTCCCCACTCCCTCTTTACACTGAAGCATCCCTTTAGGGCAGTGGGATGGCTTTTTACAACACAAGAGAAAAAATGGTTGTGTTTCCTACCAAGTTTCCTTGCTAAACACCAATGCTCATGGACCTTGGAGCTCTCTGAGGCTTCAGTCTCACCACGGGTTTTGATTTGACTGGGGAGATAACTGCCCCTTGCTGCAGAAACAGAGAGTGACCCTAACACCTTTCTAGTATTATGGTGGAAAAAAAGTAGATTCAGTCACCTGCAATCATTTACTAAGCTCACGAGATACACCTATAAACAAACAACTGATCTCTAATAGCAAATGATTCTTCGGACAACAACATTTTGTGCTTATATGGTGCCTAATCTACAGACTTTAAAAAGGCCTTAGTAGGGTGGGGAAAAAATAACCCCGTTATGCACTTGGGTAAATTGAAGCTCATAAATTAAATACAGTCCTAAAGATTTTACAGCTGATATCAGTACCAAAATCTGAATAACGTCATTAAATCCTATTGCCTTCATAAGCAAATCACTGTAGAGTTTGACTTTATCAGGACCTCATGTTTTCCTACAGAAACAATTATCCCCTGCTTTGTATCTTCCTCCAAACCCCACCACCAGGAAAGGCTCTCCATGCACAAATTTTCCTCTTTCAAGCAGAAGAAAGCTCAGCCACTCCAGCTGTACTGTGTGCACCCATACACTTGTCAGTAAGAAAGGCTACAGGCTGGGCATTTATTGGGAATAAGAGGTAAACCAGGCAGGCTGAGGAAAAAGAGATATATGCCATCATTCTTCAGTCCTCCCAAATACACATGTACTCTCCCTGTTAAAAAAAAAAAAAGAAAAAAGAAAGGGTGGATTGAAACAGGGCATGCTTAAGATGTCCTGAGCACTAGAGAGGGAACTATGAGAAGTGGGGCTACAAACATGCCCCAGTACTGGGAGTACATGGGGATGTGGAGTCCCTACTGCTTTCATAAATGCAAAAAAAAAAGAAAAAAAAGAAGGAAAAGAAAGAAAAATAAAAAATAAAAATTTAAAAACCAATTATCATTTGGATTAAAATTATTTCTTAGGAAACTGTAATTTAATTTGTGCCATACATAGCACCTGAGAGATGTGGTTCTCTGAAGTCCAGCTGTTTGAAAAAGCTTTCATCAAGGCTAGGTTAAAGGGCCACAACTCAATAAAATTCTTTATAGAGCAGTTTAAATGGATTGCATCTCCTCTTTCCCCACAAGAAAATCCCACCTAGAGGAAACTGTTTAGGAGCGAGTTTCCTTTTTAGTACTTTATGGAAAAGCAACAATGGCAGCTAGAGATGGTTTATGAGAGGCATTCCAGAAACCCAAACCAATTAGTGGAGAAAAGTAGGCAAGCAGAGTTTGTGTACATCCTAAAAATGTCCATTAGCACACATCTGGAAAAAACAGCAGAGTGAATGGGCTCAAAAGGCAACTGACCATCCTGCTGTCGTCTCAATCCCTCAAAATGCAGCAGCACATCTGTTTATTTTCTTTTAATTCAAGGCATACAAATTTTATATATTAAGAACATTGCTAAGAGTGCAAAGCCAAGAATTCCCTGTTTATCATCTTGAGAAAAAATGAGGGAGGGAGAAATGCAGATGCACTTAAGACATTTTTACAGGGAAAACAGCAACCATAGGTGCTGATTTGAGTAAGAAAATTAATGAAGAGAAAGTCTTCAAAAGCTCAAGGGCAAACGTGTAATGGGTTCAGCATGGGAGAAAGAATTCAAAGAAATCTCTATCTTGAAATATCAGCATTGCACTTATATTAACAAATGTAAATTACTATCAAGGAGATCAAACTTTCTCAGCCAAATTTCAACAGATTACCTTTAATTATAAGAGTGTAGCTAGTGCTAGTATGAAGCAGAGCTTTTGAAATATTTAAAATAAATCTCTAGAAATCATGAAGCTATGTAAGAATAGCCAAATTTCAGATAAATCACTTCTTGTCTTTTTGTTTCATCCTAGCAATAATTTCTAGGATACGATCATATATTCTTTTTTGTAAGCCTAGGCAGACCACCTTTCTCTCAGTGCTCCACTCTCAGAAGATGTCAATGAATAAAAATTCTACACCTCTGTATTTCTTATTGAAATTATTTGGGCTGCTTACATACCTAAGTTCTAGCTTAAATTTATGTTAAGCATATGTTCCTAACTCAACTACTAATAGTTTTATTATTTATGTTAGACATTAATCTTAAAGAAGTACCAGGAATCCTGGGACATCATGGTCTTGCCCATGGTAACACAAATATGTGATAACTTGAAACAAAAGAGAGGATTACTTATCCAGTGTGAAGACTAGAAATGCAAGTGAAAAATAAGCATTTTATGGTACTTTTTACTTGCCTCTTCTGAATCAGCAGAATCTCAGGCAGACCTGGCTTGGTGATGTTCTGGCTGTACATTCTATTATCCTAAGAGTACATGACAGTAGCCCGTGACTGTGCTTGCACTTTGTGCAACCACAAATTCTTCCCCAAGTACAGGTCAATTGAGTTGCTTAGGTGGCAGAGAGGTGGACAGAAGGTTGAAAAGCTGACCTACAGAGACACCATGCAAAGAAGCTGAGGTGCTGAGATTGTACTTTTCAACACCAGACAGGACATTCAGGAGGTCGTACTAGTGTCTGAGCTCCAAACCCTCAACGTCTTAGTGATGGCAGCAGATACTCTCAGTGGCTGTGGACAAAACAGGACATTTTACAACAGAAAGAAAGCTCTCAGAGCAGTTTGTTAGTGCAGTTCTTCCTATAGTAATGAAAAACAGTCACAGGCAATGACTCCAATAAAAATAAACCATCATTGCATGCACATGTGGCTGGGCTTACTCCCACAGGAGACATTCAATACTTGCAAAGGAAAGAAATGGAAAGAAAACAAACAAAAGAAGGAGATAGAAATGAAAACCAAGAATCTTTTAAGAATAGAGGAGAAACAGAGAGGACAAGTCTAGGAAATAGGACACTGCAAATCTCAAGCCTGCTATACCTGGCTGGCTTCAGGTGTTCCTTATAAAAAGCAATATATGTACAGAGCACTTATTCACAGTGCACAATGTCAGGAACTGCAAATCAGGATTCATGAGTATTCTTCCTGACTTTGCCACTGCTTTTTGAGCAACTATGTGAAAATCATATATGGACATAAGACATCTGTAGCAACTTTACTGCACTAATTTTCTGCCAGGTAGGCACAGCTCCAGATGTACCCTACATTCCTGTACCCAGAGGCTACAATCCAGAAGGCTCAATAAGCAACAGTTCTGCTATCTCTTTTCAGTGGGGTCCCTCCTCCCCCTCTCATAAAACCAGAACAAAGGCATGTGTTTTGGCTGAGCCTGTCCAGGCAGTTGCTAGCAATGGATGACCAGTCTGCAAATTGTTTCAGCTCTTGTGGTGTGCCAAACATTGGATTTCAAGTGAGAGAGGTCAGCATGAAATATGTAGTGCCATTTAGGCATGGTTTTAGCATCAGGCACTATAATGAGGAGCTCTGAGTATCCTGGACTGAGTAAACATAACTTCAGTGGAAGAAAACCATCAAAACCTCAAATGAGTATCAAAGACAAACAGACAACAAAACCAAAAATTTCCAAGGTGAACTGCCCTGATGTGCTCCAGAGCAACCACTGTCCTGAATGCAATAGGCCAAATCTAACAAAATGCTGCTTTTCCTTAGCTGTCCTTTCCCAGACTGCCAGCACATTCCTGAGCCCTTATACCCAGAGAGCCTTTTCTTGCCTGATGTACCTAACAATACCTTCAGTGGCAGGGAACTGCATTACCCAGGCAAACAGCAAGTTTTAATTGGAAAAGAAAATGAAATCCCAAATGTGTATTCAAATGGTGTCTGAACTGCAGCAGCACAGCCAGGGAACTGCACAAAACCAGGCTGCCTCCAGTTTATTTGCTGAAGTCAGACTTCTGGTGAAACTTCCACTGGGTGAAATACAGGGAGGGTATGCAGGGTAGTCAGCTTCCTTCAGCTCATGAAACACCAGATTCTGCAAAATTCCTCTCCCCAGAAGCATTTTCTGTCTCCCTGCCACATGCCTTGTTCCCTAGTTTGTAAAATGGATTTTGTCACCTTTTCTGTTTCTGAGTGTCTCCTAATTTTCCCAGTGGAGAGTCCTCTATAGGCCAAGGAAACTTCACAAGAACTTGGCCATAATGATTGCCTATGCTATAATATTTTTGAGGCTCAAAGCCCTGATAATTGTCCAGTATGAAGGCTTGTAGCTTTTACTAAGCAGGAGAGCAGCCAGCCAGCAAGAGCGTCCTGCTTACCACAGTAAAACAACGCCAAGAAAAGGGATCTGAGGGTGGTGCTGTGGCTGGATAAAGTAGTTGGGCAACATAAACACAGACTCCTATGGGAATTCTCTTATGTGGCAACTTGTGGTCACTCACAAGATTTACAGAACACCAGGAGTGAGAAGAACAGAAAATAGTTTATGTAGCTTTTCAGAGCCTTGTGTACTGTTCCATTTCACTCCAGTTCTGCAAGTAAGGAAAAAGCTGACGGATCCAATACTTATTTACAACACATACTGGAACAGTGCTTTATCCCAGAGATCTTGTGTCCCAAATTGTGGAGGACTCCTAAGGGAATACCAGGACAATAGCACCAGGGCAGCTCTTTTCAGAATGCATGGCTGCTTCCACCCAGCCTGCAGCCATGGCTGGAAGCTCTGGGGCCAGCGGGGAGCACAGCTTGGAAGCCCAGGAGCTGCATGTTCACACAGAGATGCCACTGGCTCCTCTGCCCATGCCACTGCACAGAGCAAATCACTTGGTTTAATTCAGCAGCACAACATGAGGAATGTACATTAAGTGTGTAATGAGCATATAAATTGCCATCATGATTTATCACTTTTATTATTCTTTAAATATCTATAATAATTTTAGCAACATGCTTATCTTCTACAGATAAAAAGTATCTGCTGTAAATTGAACTTCAATGCCTGTTTCTAATGTGTCTGAAATCTTTATTTAAACATTCCTTCTTTAACTTTCTTTTGGTTTTCTAAATGATGAAAAACACCAACATTATTATTTATAAATTGAAAGAAAATGAATCCATTACAAAATAGCTTCAGAAGCGGGCTCTTCCTATTCTCCACTCATAGGCTTTGAACATCAATAAAAACAAGTGTCCTTCCTCGAGGTAAAGGCATAATCCTAAAATCCCAGACCTGGGCCAAAAAGCTTGGGATTCAACCAAGTAAAAGTCCTAGATCAAAGCATAAATATTTTTTACCCACACTAGTGGCTGCAAAATGCCTTTGACATGAAACAAACAAAAGCCCTTTCCAACTCTTTTGTGAGCTCACTTAGTTCCATTCCTAAAAGCAAAGTCCCTGGAGACAAGCTAATGCAACACTGCTAATTTCACGTGTGAGACACAGCAATTTGATGTTATGCAAAGCCTCAGCAGAGTGTATTTTAGAGCCCACTGGGCATCACACAACAAGGACAAGAAAAAAAGTCATACTAACAGACCTGTGAGCTAATATATACAGATGCAATATGTGTGCTTTTGGAGTTCTGTCACGTTCTACCGATCTTAGAAAAAAGGTGACAGAGTTAATTTAAAATTTAATTTCAATCTTTCTACAAGACTCAGATTTTCTCCAGCAAGAATGTTATTGGGAGAGAATTTACTAATGAATTGGAAATCATTGGCCTTATAAGCATCGTCTATATTGCTGAATGTACAATTGCTGAACAAAATTCTTGAAAAACTTTTCTCTAACAAACATGAACTGTTCTAGAAGGCTTTGTTTACATTTCTACAGGGCAGTGGATATCCAAGAAGCCCATCAGTCAAAGGCAAACATTCTTGTTCCAGTGCATGGCACAGATGCACTAAAGACTGGTCAGCCCTTTAAGATCTCAAATATGGCTTTATAACTCATCCAGGTCTGAAATTTTTGATGACAACAATTTTTGATGCCATAAACAATGATCAGTAAGTTAAAAATATCTTTTTATGTTTGGAGAAGAAACAGAAGCAAAGATCATGTGTAATGATCATTCTTTTCACAGAATTACTGGGAGCAGCATTTATAGCTCTTCAATATTCTCTTGCATGGGGATTATGCTTAAGAAATTCAGACTTTAGGGATCCTAACTACATGTGAACTTTAGAAAAGTTTAGTTATATTCAAAGGACAAAAATATAGCCATCACTAAGAAAATGCAAAACTGTAGGGGGGGAAAAAAAAACCCTCAACCTCTTCTTTCCTGCAGTGGGACCCATATGGCAACCTTTAGTACATGTCTTACAGTGAGCTGTTTACCTTCCTTTCATATATTTAATACCAATTAAGTATATCTGGTATTATCTTAGTAAGATTAGTAAGAAACTCTTTGATTTTTTTGTGCTTCTTTACACTTCTCTTTTTTCAGCTTGCTCAGTTATTTCAAATGAGATGTCCATTATAAGATCACAAGCAAGAAGCAAGGCAAAAACATATGAAAAAAGGAGAAAAAAGTAGTTTCCTCTTGTTTTTGATATGAAATGTACCATGACCAGTTGTAAATATTAACACAATTTAAGAGAGGATTAGGTGATTTTTTTATCTGTAGCTTGAGATGACTCTGGGTACAGAGTTTTGTATTACTGTTTGATAGATAAATAAAGACTGATGCTAAAAGAAACAAGTTCAGTGATGTACACTGAAGAACAAACATATCACTTGGACCAGAACCACCAATGTGCTGAAATAAATGTCAGTTCTGGCTCAGGCATGATAAGGTTTTATTGGCTCAGACTCCAAACCAAACCTTCCTGACCATTGTCAGCTCTGCACAAGGCCAGCTCAAGTGTCCTGAAGTCCATAACTTCCACTTCAACGCCGTGCAGTATGTAAACACCCTGAACTGCAGAAGATATCTGCACAGACAAACTAAACCAAATGGCAGAAAAAAATTTGACTGATTGTTCACTCAGGACTAGTGCAAGAACTTCTGCCAGAGATTCCAGACTCACCGGTAGGAAATGACTGATAAGAGAGACCATGAACCATCACTGTTACGCAAATGTGAAAGGGCCTTGCAAACCCAAGATAAATCTAATGAGCTCTTTCCAGTGCAGAACTTCAGCAGTGACTCACACACCACACTGCAACCTAAGTTTATCACTTTCTTTGATGGGACAGGGGGATTTATTGATAAGTGACCTCACTAGTCATTTCCAAGTTGGT
Source organism: Molothrus ater (assembly GCF_012460135.2). Lineage (NCBI taxonomy): Eukaryota > Metazoa > Chordata > Aves > Passeriformes > Icteridae > Molothrus > Molothrus ater. The sequence goes on from NC_050483.2 coordinate 29,589,395, forward strand.
GTTGCTCCAATATGAATACTCAAGGAAGAAGTAATTCATTAACTGAGCTGTGCTTTATAATACTTCTAACCAGTGTTGGAAAAGTTGAAGCTACCCATCAATCACAGTCTGTCAGAAACACTGAACTTCAACACTGATTGAGGAATTTATGGCTTTCTGTTAATATGCAGCCAAAGGACATATCTCTCCTGAATCAAAGTATCTGTGAGAGCTGGAAGCAGGATGGCTCAGGTAGCTATTTATAATGCCTTTTACCTTTTAGTCCCAAGTATCTTCCGGTGTTTCCACCATATGGGTAAAATACACTACCACCCGCTGCACACTTCCTTTCCATTCCTGATTGAGCAGATGTCCCAAAATCCCATGGTATTTTTCCAACAATTACAACAATCAGTCCAAAGGAAGGTAATATTTTGAAAATTATCTATTTTATTACCTTCTTCTTGCATTAGGACGGGTAGGTATGATAAAGTTGGCAAGGCAGCTCCCATTAAGTCTGCAACACTGGAGATAACCAGAACCCCCTGTGTTTTAAAGTGCAGTCCATCTCAGGCAGCGGTATGTCAAAATGGGTTTTACTCCTTCAAGTGGGTCAGTAGCCTGCATTTGGTTCCTAAGCAGTTAAGGTTTTATTCTTTTTCAGACTGTTTTTACATCACAGCTAAAGGCACAGGAATTATAGAGATCAAAGATTAAAAGGTCTACGTAGAGCAAACTCCTCTAGATTAATTGAACCTACCCAGGGTAGATATACTGATAAAACTGAGCTGAAAACCCCATTGTTCTCTCTGCAGTAGATTTAAAAATCACTCACTGGCTGCCATTCTCCTGTGTTGTCAATCTAGAACAGATCAACGACTTTAGATTCCTAAAACAAGCATAAAATTCAAGTTCAGAGTACAGTATCCTAGATATACAAACTCCTGACACGATTCTCCCTTAATATGCTTAGAGAATCATAAAAATTGCAATGCTGAAGATGAGAATCAAGTCTGATCCCTACCTTTTCACACACGATGCCGTGCACTTTGCCCACTGAAGTCAATATATCAAAGCTTGTCTGGTTTTAAAGCTTTACCTAAGGTCTACTTTTTTACCAGTGAGAGCTCAATAAATATATAAAATAAATAAATAAATAAATATATGTCAATAAATATATTCTCTCTAGCACAGACCTTGGCTGGGAAGAAAGTAGATGGAGAAGAAAGCAGAAAGAAGCTTCAACAAACATTTCCAGGCCATATACAGTATTCCAGAGATGTCCTCTGTGCCTTTCCACAAGGATACAAACACTTTTGCCTGATACAAACACCTTGCTTAATCTATTCTAGGATAACCCACACCCTTTTCTTGGTTACATTACAGTGTTGAATTAGTCTTTCTGTGCTAAACTAAACCACTCCAGTACATTAGCTTCACTTTGACCTTGTCTGCTCCTTAAGTAACACAGAAACTCATTTGTAATGCCCAATATTATTTTGCAAATTATTTCTATTAGCAATCTTATATTCCACTATATTTTCATTACTTGAGATTGTCCAGTTCACTCACAATGATTTTTTGATATTTTTCACTATTAAGAATGTCTTTAAGTATAGCATATTACGAGAAAGACTCAGCAGAACTTTTCTGAATAAATAACGCTTAAAGTTGAGTTAGGCATTGCTTCCCTCTGTTTTCAAATTTAAAAAGAAAAAAAAAAATTAAAAAAGCAAAAAGGAGAATCTGGTAGAAGATAGGAGGCAATGGGATTTGCCACGTCATTCCAAGGATAAACAGCTTTGGTCTTTAACACTCTTTAGGAGTGATGACATTTCAGTTATTGATGAGAGAATCTGCCCTAGGTTAATTCTTCTCTGTTTTGAGGAAAAAACTCACACAGAAGTCAAATCAAAATCAGGAAAGTGATTCTGTATAAACAGGATGGGAATTTGTATCCATTCCCTCTGTGCAAAGGGACTTAAGCTTACAAACAGAACATTCTTCAGACAATTCAGACCAGAGCCTAAAAGTCCCATCTGGTTCCTACTCTCTCCCATTTTTATGCTGTTTTACTTAACTGTAAGTACAATGTTTGTAAAGGGTGTTGGATTAATAGCATCAGAGGCAGAAGCTCTCTTTTGTGTTCAGAACAGATTTTGTTACAGTAATCTTACTCCTCCCATCCTGACCTTTAAGTGGCTCCCAATAAAGAACAGAAGGTATAGCCCCAATTTCTGAAAATTTCTATCTGATTAACATGAAGGTGCACAGTTATCAGTTAGACCAAGGCAAAAGGCCATATCCTCAGTTACAGAACTGAGAAAATAGGTAAAAATTAAAACAACAGCATCTCTGTGACTAAGTAGGTCTCATCAATGGAAACAATTCTATTTTCTATGATGGGTTTGAAAGAGGGGAAAAAAAGGTATTGATAATACTAGAAATTTTGCATTAAACACTACTGGAGATAAGAGGCCAGACAAGCATTTTAATAATCTAAAAATTTAGGTGCTGGCTACTGTCTTCGTTGGGTACTTGCAGTTTAGAACACTTTTGATGTCTGCAAAGGGGAGAGACAGAGGAATGTGAGTGACTTCTAGAGCTGAGGCTTAGAAAAATCACCTCTGGTATCAACAGAAACTGGAAACAAGGAATTAGAGAAAAATTCTGCCATAAAGCTCCAGTCACAGTCCCAGTTTCATTAACCTTTGCTTATGAAGAAAAGTTTATGGCATGCTGAGGAGAGAGATTCAAGACTGAACTCGGTGACCACACTGAACACCAGTTCAGCAGGCGAGTTAATCCACTGAGCAAGCTCGACCAGGAAGCAGGAGTACCTTCACTATACAGTACCAGGAGATACAAAGACTTGCAAGTGCCTGAAACAAAGGCAATAAATGCTAAGCAAGATCAAGCTTATTGGCACTCAATGGCAGTGAAGAGGTTCCAGCTCTGCTCCCAGCTGCAAAAGCTCAGTCAGTTATGATTCAGTTTCCTTGGTTATGAGCACCTGGCAAGGGCACTGCAGAGATCGGTCTGCAAATGCTTTTGCACAGTTATTTGAAAATATGACATAATAGGAGATGGTTAACTTGGAACTGTGTAGGTTAGCAGCAACCAAGAAGCAGCCTCTTCTGAGAGTGGGCTGGTCTGTCAGTCAAAGATACCCACCAGAAAGAGCCCACCTCTGCCACCAGCCTCAGCAGGAAGACCTCAGTGTAACTTAATGACTGAGTTTGCCTCTCTGCCTCAGAGATGTCCCTGCTTCTCTGTTTAGGATGCTTTGAACTACAGGTGAGTGAGTTTGAAGCTTGTACAGCTCTGACAGCAGAATAATCCTCATTAAGAAAACTTGCAGTAGTTATTAAAGAAATAACAGAGAAGAGAACAAGATTAACTATTTCAAGGTTTCTTCTGGTCTTTTCTATTTGATATAGAGCCTTTTGATTTCTATTTAGATTCCTAGATAATAAATTGATTAGTGTTTTATAAGCACCTGAGTAAGTGAATTCTTGTTCAAGAATGATGGAAACATTTCTCTCTGAAAGTGTCCTGTTAAACAGGAGAGGGCCATACATCCAGAACCCAGACCCATTTAACGCAGACAGGGCTCCGGTGATGGCTAGATTGTGTGACCACTCCCCAGAAGTTCATTAAGAAGGAGGGTTGCTGCAAAGAGAGACATGAACAAACACTCAGGTCAGCCAAGTAAGTCACCTGGTGATGTCTGAGCTCCAAACACTTGCTAATGAACCCTCGCTGTTTTTCTGGCATCCTTTCATCTGGCACTTTGCTGGATTAAGTCAGTATCGTGCTATGTTGATAACCATCTGTTTATGCTACAGTTGTGCCTTGTGTCCAGTTTCATACTGTTCTCATGCTGTTCAAGATTATACTGCTGCTTATGCTTGTATTTGATCTATGGATAAGCAAAACACTTCTGTCATAAGGGTTATCAGTCAACAGCACTTTAATCAGAAAAAACCCCATAAGCTTATTTATGTATTTTTAAGGATGTGGTTTGTAAACATGCATGTAAATTTAAAGCCATAACAATATTGTGTCCTGATTCAAAATATTCAATTAACAGTTGACGCACAAGTCTCTGAAGTAAACTGTGCATCCTAGGAAAAAAAAATTTCTTTATATAGAAGGGTTTGCAGAATTTGAATATGTGCTTCTGCAGTCTTTTCACAGCTATTTTTTCAAAAGAAACAGAAGGAAGAGCTGTGAAAATTATTCTCACCACCTGAAAAAAAATCTACTTTTCTGTAAAATTTCCTATTATTTTTTTCCTTGCATGACTCCACACTATCACTTTTACCCTAAAAAGAAGTATAAAAAAATCTCTTTGTGTTTTTACAGAATTGACTTTCCATATGATAAGCATATTATATAAGAAGATGGCTCAGAACAGATACACACTTTACAACACTTCCAATAGCCATCTCCTGGTGAAGTTATAGCCCAATATTTGTACATTTTTAAAGAAATGCTTTAATAACATGATAAAAAATGTAAGGTAAATAATTGCAAATCTCATAAATGTAAAACATAATCCTGACTCCCCTTTGCTCTTTTCCAGCCCTTCCCCTCACGCAGCAAGTAACCAGGGTTACTTCACCACAGTCACTTTGGAATGCTTATTCAGGGCTTAGTCATATGATAGTAAGCAGAGCAAGATGAAACAGCTGGTCTGTAACCAAGGACACAACAAAAGTTATGTCTGGCATTAGTCTGAACGAGATAAGGGGGTTTTGTTCTGTTTTGTTTTATTGAGAATGAGTCACCATACACTTATGCATTTGAAACACTTTACCTGCACACTTTACCATTTTACCAGGAAAATTCCTGCCCAACAGCTCACTTAGCACAGCTTGAAAGCTTCAGCCCATATCTCAATCCTAAAACCAGTTTTTCTCCAGATATTCAGCCCCTGATCTGGAAGACATGGATGGGGAGCAGAATGAAGACCCCATAACCCAAGGGGTAATGCCCAGTGACCTGCTTTGCCACCTAGACACACACAGGTCTCCAGGGCCAGGTGGGATCCACCCAAGGGTCCCGAGGGAGCTGTTGGAAGAGCTCACTGAGCCACTGCCCATCTGCTGTCACCTGCAGCCCTGGTCACCCAAGGAGGTCCCAGGTGACGGGAACCTGGCAAAGGGGGCACCATCTACAAGGGCCAGAGGAGGACCTGGGAAATACAGGCCTGTCATACTGACCTTGGTGCTGGGGCAGCTCATGGAGCAGACCATCCTGAGCACCATCACACAACACATGCAGGACAACCAGGGAACCAGGCCCAGACAGCATGGGTTTGTGAAAGGCAGGTCCTGCTTGACCAACCTGATCTCTTTCTATGACAAGTGACCTGCTCAGTGGATGAAGTCATATCTGTGGATGTCACTACCTAGACTTTAGCAGAGCTTTTGATGCAGTTCCCCACATGGAGCATTCTCATGGAGAAATTGGCTTGCCATGGTACAGGTGGGTGTACTGGTTGCTAGGTGAAACACAACACTGTCTGGCTGGCCAGGCCCAGAGAGTGGCGGTGCATGGTGCTACATCCAGTTGGTGACCAGGCACCAGTGGTGCTCCCCAGGGCTGTATTAGGGCCAGACCTATTTAATGTCTTCATCAATTGTCTGGACAAGAGGATAAAGTGCACCACCAATCAATTTGCAGGCAACAGCAAGTTGGGCAGGTGTGACAGTGTTCACAGGGGTTTTCAGGATGAGGGAAGAGACATAGATCTGACTCCATATTTCAGAAGGCTTGATTTATTATTTTATGATATATATATTCCATTATAACTATAGTAAAAGAAATAGAAGGAAAGGTTTCATCTCAGAAGGCTAGCTAAGCTAAGAATAGAATGGAACGAATAACAAAGGTCTGTGGCTTGGACAGAGAGTCCAAGCTAACTGGGCTGTGGTTGGCCATTAATTGTAAGCATCCAAGATGGGCCAATCACAGATGCACCTGTTGCATTCCACAGCCACAGATAACCATTGTTTACATTTTGTTCCTGGAGCCTCTCAGCTTCTCAGGAAGAAAAAATCCTAAGAAAGGATTTTTACAAAAAGATGTCTGCAACAGGCAGGAGTGTTGATCTACTGGAGGGTAGGAATGCTCTGTGGAGGGACCTGGACAGGCTGGATTTATGGGACAGTTATATGGCATTCAATAAGGTGAAGTGCTGGGTTCTGCACTTGCATCACAACAACCCCAGGCAATGCTACAGGCTGGGGGAAGAGTGGCTGGGGGTGTTGGTTGACAACTGCTGAACATGATCCAGCAGTCCTGGTGGCCAAGAAGGCCAGTGGCACCCTGGACTGCATCAGGAACTGTGTGGCCAGCGGGACCAGGGCAGTGATCATCCCCCTGTACTCGGCACTGGTAAGGCTACACCACAAATCCTGTGTCCTGTTCTGGGCTCCTCCCTACAAGAAGGACATTGAGGTGCTGGACCAGGTACGGAGAAGGGCAACAGGGCTGGTGAAGGGTCTGGAGCTGATGAGGGGCGTGTGAAGGAGCTGGACTTGTTCAGCCTGGAGAAAAGAGGATTCAGAGCTCATTGCTCTCTACAACTCCTGAAAGGAGGTTGTAGGTGGATGGAAGTCGGTCTCTTCTCCCAGGTAACATGTGACAGAACAAGAGGAAGTGGCCTCAGGTTGTGCCAAGGGAGGCTTAGATTGGGTATTGGAAAAAATGTTTTCACAGAAAGAGTTGTCAAGCATGGGGACAGGCTGCTCAGGGAAGTGATGGAGTTTCCATCCCTGAAGGTATTTAAAAGACACGTAGATGTGGCACTTGGGGACATGGTATAGTCATGGACTTGGCAGTGCTGGGTTAATGGTTGAACTCCATGATCTTAAAGATTCCAACCTGTATGATTCTGTGATTCTAAATGCTCTTTCTTGAAAATACCACAGGAAAGCACTGGGTTGCTATAACGCTTCTATATGCATTTTTCCTCTGAGAATTTCAAAACATGTTACAGAGATTAACACAATACTACAAGTCTCACGAATCCCTTGAAAATTATAAAATAAACCAGGCCCATAGAAGCTGCCATACCAGATCTGGGCACTGTCTCATTTAATCCAGCATCCTGCCTCCAACTGACAAGAACAAAATGTTAAATATAGCATGGCAATGTATTTAACCCTACCAAAGACAGCTGAGAACACATGAAAAACCGTAACCTTAAAGCCTGCTGACTCCAGTTCAGGAAGGAAGGATAATTATATACATAGGGGTAACTGAGGAGTCTGATAGTTTCTAGCGCAGCCCCGTTGGTTTTGGCCCAAACTCAGAGTCTGCATGTTTATGTATGCATTTCAGGAAAATAAATGTCATGGTTAGCTACTTTAAAGAGTGCTTAGGGAGAACAAAGTATCAGTATCCATAAAGATAATTCCCTTCATGAAGGTATTTGTGTGAAACAATTAACTTTTCCCATGTTCTCACATGTTCTTATGCCACTGTACTGCTGTTGAAGCTATGCAGCTCAGTCCCACCTCAGTAGCTAAAAGACTCCTGCTGTTGTCCATGCTTGTGGGTTTTGGTGACATAAATGAATTTAAATGCAGACTGGAAATTTCTTTTGGCCCTCCCCCAGTGGTGCTGCTTCTGTCCTGGAGGAAACAAAAACCAGAACCCTGGCTTCTAGAAGGAAGCAAAAGAGCAAAGTTCATCTGTTTGTTCAGAAAGCTGTTCCTCTCCTAGCAATAAAGCAAACCTAACTAATTTTCAGGCAGGCAGGACATCCCAGAAATTTCATTACTTTGCTGAACTGGCTGCTGTCTTATTAATGCTCACCAGACATAGGAAGGGTGGGGTGGAAAAAGGGATAGTTGGCTGGAAAATATCTACTGGACAAACAAAATAAATTTTTTACTTAATAGATAAAAAAATCCCAACCAAGTGGGAATTCTATGTTCAGTTTCCTAAGGTTTGTTACATACTTGCTCTGCCACCTGCTGCCCTGGCATTCCCCAAGGTTTCAGGAACAGGGACTGTGTCCATGAGTTTTCCCAGAAACAAATACTGCATGACTAAGAACAAGCATCTAGCAGCCCAGTGGGCTGTCCAGGAGATACCACAGCTCTGGAAAACAGCTTGCTGGAATCCTCTTGAACAATCACAGTATCACTCTGTGTTTTGAAGGACACCACCCTTGGCCCAGTGCTTCTCAAGAGGTGCTTTTTCTCTTGATGGGTGGCATTCTGCAGCAAGGATTGGCACGCTAGCTCTACTACCTTGGAAGTCAGATGTAATGAGGGAAAGTCTCTCAGACTGTCACCACCGCTCCAGCTCCTCCAGGGAAAGAGAGAGAGAATGTAGATGCAGAAAGAGAACGTTCTGGAGATCAAGCGACTGACTAAAGGATGAATTTTACCTTTTGAAAAAATGAATTGGATCCACTGTGGAAGGAAAAGGGACATGTATGTGTGGTGGAAGCAAGGTCAGATGACAGGGGAAGAATACAGAAATGCTATTGGCCATGGTAGGGGGAAAATCTGTGTGGTCAAAGGTCAATTGGAGATTAAGCAGACCAGAATTGTGGGGGAAAATACAAAGAGTTTTTTTCAAGTACATTAATGGCAAAAGGCAGCATAGAAATAACATCATCCCATTACAGGATGAGGATTGACAACCTCACAAACAAGGACACAGACAAGGTAGAGGTGTTTAAATGCATTCTTTGCCTCCATCTTCAACATGGATGATGAGCCACGAGGGCCTCTATTCCTGAGCCAGAAGACCATGACTGCGAGAATGATCAATTCCCAGCTGACCCTGAAATTGTGTGGGATCTGCTGCTTCAGCTGGATCCCTACAAATCTATGGGGCCTGATGGTACTCATTTGAGGAGCTAGCTGATGTCATCACAAAGCCTGTCTCAATGATTTTCAGCAGTCTTGGGAATCCTGAGAGGTCCCACCTGAGAGGAAGTTGGCAAACATTATCCTGATTTTCAAGAAGGCCAAGAAGGAAGACCTCAGAAACTACAGGCCTGGCAATCTCAATTCAGTGCCTGGTAAAATAATGGAAAAGATTATTCTGGGAAGTGCTGAAAGACACCTGGAAGACAATGCAGTCATTGATCACAGCCAGCATGGCTCCATAAGGGGAAAGTCCTGCTTGTTGAACCTGATTTCCTTCTACAACAGGGTATCCTACCTAAAAAACCTAGGAAAGCCAGCAGATGTAATCCTCTTCGACTTCTGCAAGCTTTCAGTATCCTTTTGGACAAATTGTCCAGGCCACAGATGGATAAATACATCACACACTGGGTGAGCAGCTGGCTGTAGTGAGCTGCAGTCAGTGGAGTGACATCAGAGTAGGGACCAGTCACTAGTGGGGTTCTGCAGGGCTCCATCCTCAGCCCTGTGTTCTTCAACATCTTCATTAATGACTGGGACACAGGATTCAAAGGGATACTACGTGAGTTTGCCAATGGCACTAAATTGTGAGGAGCTGTTGAGTCCCTCAGAAGCACGGAGGCCCTGCAGAGACACCTCAACAAATTAGAGATGGGCAATCACCAGCTATATGAAGTTTCTATGATTCTATGGAAACACAGCTCATTCCTTATACAGTATTGATTCTGTAAGGTTACAAATGTGGAAAAGCAGGAAGTGCTGCTTTTCACCCTAATCTCCAGACCAACTGTGTGCTTTCAGTAATTCCTTGGGGCAAAATTTCACTTTAAAACCAAGATAATTGCAAGGTTTTTGTTTTTTTGTTTTTTTTTTTTTTTTGTTTTGTTTTTTTTTTTTTTTTTGTGTTTTTTTTTTTTTTGTTTGTTTGTTTTGTTGGTTTTGTTTGTTTTTTGTTTGATTGTTGGTTTTTTGTGGTTTTTTTTTTAAGTATGAGAATTTGTAAATGTGATTGCTGACTTGGTAATTTTTGAATCTTCCTGTTAAGCTTCCTTAAAAAGTGCTGGCTTTCAAAGCACTGATATCTAATACCTCCTGGCAGAACCACTTCATGATGACTGAAATGGCATCTCAAGAACTGAGGCACCTTTATTCACAGTTCATTTCTGAAAGTGGGTTTAAAGCAATTATAAAGGAGCATATGTGTGTAAAATGATAGTAATTTGATCAATACAGTGCTGCCATAGGTAGGGTAACTCCAGATGCCTTCCTCTAACTGGAAACTGCATGTCTAGCTGAAATATTTCTATGAGTTTCAGAAACAAGAATTGATCTGGAAAAAGGACACAGATATCAGCAACAGGAAAATACCTACAGGACATCATGGACATATCCCATTTCAGTCACGGACTTCACAGGCACATCACTATTTATATCACACTTCTGTTTCAAATTACTTTGGTTTTAATAATATATATTAACATTTACTTTAGGATTTTTTTTTTCACTGTAGCTTTAGTTCCTTTGCTTAATTAAAACAGAATGAGCACATAGCTTCACTTGTAAGCAAGGTGGTGTACCTGATAAATCCAGTAAGGAAGAGAGGAAAACTCTATTAAGCAGACCATAATTTCAAAGGCTTAAACAATTTTTCATACATTTGTGATCTATTCCTTCTCAAAAAAAAAAATCAGGAAAAACTACATGTAATATTTGAATGTTCTTTAGGAAAGCTGTATCCCTTTTTCCACTACCAGAGGAATGTTCTTAATCTGTTTTAGCTGACTTTGTGCATCATGAAGTAGCACAGAGCCCAGTTTCTGCCCTTTACCCTCTGCCAACTCCACCTCTCAAGTAACTCTGAAGTGATCCAGGAAATTTATGAACAGCTTTGTGTTTTGCAAACTTACTATTTCTGTAGAAAAGGAGAACTCATTACAGACCAGAATATGAAACAGTACATAAGAAAATTTCTAAGACCAGCAGCAGTAAGAGTATATTTCTATGCATAGCCTTCAGAAGTGAGTACAGAAGATGCCTTTTCTACCTGCATTTGACACACTTAACCTTCTACTTCAAAGTCCAGAGGACTAGTGCTTCGAAGTAGTCAAAGTGGCCACGACTACTGAAGAAACAGGAGTGCTATCATTACAATTTTACTTCTAATAAATAATTCTCTAATTAAACCAGATGGCTTCCTCTCCTCTGGCTCTAAAGACTGCAATTTAAAACTGAGAAACTCTGTGTTGTGACAGTAAACCCAGGAGCACCAACCTGAACACACATGGGTAGTAATGGTATAGGAGTAAGATGGTACAAATATCACGTAGCAATTTTTCTGACAGCTCTCTACTTTAACTGGCAGGAAATCAATAACATTAAGACTGAGGGTCACAGCCTTTGGAAAGAGTTACATCAATGCAAAAACAGAACAGACAAAGCCAAAAGAGATTATAACCACAGATATCCCAAGGGACAGATGAAATCATGCATTATGATGTTTTTAAAAACAAAAAAAAAGTCATTCCCTCAATCATACCCCAAATGTCTGGTCTCTCAGTTTCTCAGTTTTTTAAATTTAGAGGTGAAGATTGCAGTGAAAGATGCTGCTACATTTCACTTAAAGGCATAAAGTCTCTCAGTGAAAAGGGTGACTATTCTCCTACTTGCAGGCATACTTCTGGGAAATTGGTACCATACTTACTGCTCAAAGTTAAGCTTGCTGGTGCAGGCAGCAAGCTTCTACTCATAAACAGCAGTCATAGAAAAGAGAGTGCTCTGTGTCCTAACAGTCACAGCTGAAATTGGGCACAAAGAGTGGACAGATGACAGCAAAGCAATCATGGCAGTGAAATGACTAGGTTCCTCCTGTCCTAAAATTCCTGTGCAAGAAAGCACTTTAAGGATTACCTATCATCTCCATGATGTAGATGCTTTAAAGGCTCAAGAAACTTGTACATCTGTACCAACTGTGACTCATAAAGGCCCATCCTAATACATGGAGGCACTGGAATGCTGGTCATCCCTTAAAAACAAAGGACACTGACACTGACCGACCTCCACCCCAAATAAGCGACTGGGCTCTCGACTGCCAAGTTCTGGTTATGTAGCATTACCAGAGAGGCTGAAGGACACAGCCCATGTGACCAAGCACTGCTGGTGTAGCTTTATTTAAATTCTCTTTGCTGTTAAGTTCTCACCTGTCTTGTTGGCAAGTCATGGTACTGTAGTATGAGCCTGGTGTTGACGTTGTGACTCCATGTGTTGCCAAGGGCTGCTGTCACATAACCAGAATCCCTCTTCCCACTCACAGAAGATCCTGAAGATAAACATGATAAAAACTGCATCAGGACTGTGGCACAGAAAACAGCATTGAAACTTCATCAGACATCTCAGATTATTCCCTAAGCTAGGTAATTACCAATAGCACTTAAGAGATAGCACTGTTGCATTAATTTCCTAACTTTCTGATGTTTTTATACAACTGTAGTGTGTGTTCTCCGTCAACGATAAGCGCCAAGAATTAGGGAGATGTTGCTGATGTAACTGTACCCCCCTGCACCCCTGTTCAGAGCTGGAAGCCACCATTCCACACCACCAAGAAGCAATTCATGCATCCCTGCTTGTGGGCTCCTCACTGCAAAGGGCCCAGACCTTCCAGAAGTAGCTAATGTTGGCATAAAACAACCACAAAATTCACACCCAAACTTCCCTCGAGTCATGTATCTGTTATTATGTAACAGAAGTAGTAACATATTGCTGTTGCAATCCTGAGCCAGGCATTTAAATGGTTAAATGTCTGGAACCTGCTGCTATTATGCTATGGAGATATCGCTCCTCAGCAATTCCAAATTCTGCATTCCTTCAGGCCTAAAAACCTGTCCCAAAGTGAACAGAAATGTGTAAGGTTTGTGGCAGGACAAGCTAATTGCTGTAATTTATTTTATTTTCTTATACAGGAGAAAGCACACTGTACCATACTGTGTCAGCCCCTCTCTGAAGAGGGCAAATCCTCTTCTGTGAACTTATTAAAATTTATGACTTTGGTGCAAAGCAGTCAGCAAACCTGGAGAAAATTTACAGCAAAGACTTTTTGCATGGTGAAAGGGAATGCCTCACTGGAAAGGTTTCCATTTTATAAGGGATCCTCCTGTGAACTGATGCATGAGGCAGATATAGAGGTACAAGAAGTGAAGCAAACAGGAGGAAGCAGTGCCAGCTTTGCAAAGAAGTTCAAGGACAGTGACAACATGTGCTGCATTGCTTCTTCTTGCTCTAAACACAAAAAGATAGTAAATGTCTCAGAGGAAGGAAAGAGGATATGTTAAGAAAACAGATTTATGTTGATACATGGCCTTAAAAAAACTTTGGACTTATCTTTTCTGTTATTTCAACCACTACTTAGACATTATTGAACTGGACAAAGGAAGTGGATAAATAACACTGCTCAGTGAGAGTAATTTTTTTTCCAGCGTGCATTGCCTTCCAAACCATGATGTTTTCATCCTTAGAGATGGGAGTATCACACCAACATTGGCCCAAGAAGAAAACAGGCTTATAAGACTGGTCTCTGCTCAGAGGTCCCCGAACTCTCCAAGCTGAACCACGGCAGAGTGGTATGGAGTGCTTATCCATGCTGTGGGGTAGATGCTTCCACAGCACCTACAATGTGCAGTCAGCTGATAAGCAGCAGTTCCAGTGTCTCCAGTGGGCTTAAAGTCAGTTCTTACTCCAGTCACTGCTGGCATCATGGTTTCTGTTCAGGACACAGGTGATACAGGGAGTGCAGGGATTAGGGAAAGTAAGAAAACAGAGCTGACATACAGATGAGAGAAAGGTGACATCTCAGTATATGCATGCAGTAAGGGAGTGGGTGTCCAGAAGCACAGAGATGGGATCCTAGCAACGGGAAGCGAAGGCGAATGTTAGAAGGCTGGAAGATGTCTGAACAACTCCCTGCTTTCTGTATCAGGTCCAGCTCTAGTAAAATGGGTGATTTCAATTCCTGTAAACACTCCCTCCTTCCTCACACACACAAAAAATAGCATGAAACTAATCTTCAAAGCAGTCAGGCCAAGGACTGTATGAGATGCCTGTTCCACTGTCTCCTGAGAAAGTGAACTTTTCAGAGCACTAGCAGACACCAGCAGACACCGTATCTGTTCTGGACTGCAAACACAGAGGAGGAACTGGCTGCTTCACTCTCACTGAACAGCTGTCATAAGTGAAAATAAAGCTGCTTGAGGTCTGAGTCAAATGCAAAGTAAATGCCTCTCCACAACCAGGGGAAAAACAAAGAAGAAAGGGTGATTCTTCAACTGTGGCCTGCAGTGCTGCTTCCAAGCAGAAGAGGCTTGCACTGGGCTCCAATGGCCAGGAAGGAATTGTCTGTAGAACTGGGCCACAACACTTGGCCCTACTTATACATGAGAACTAGATTAATTTTGTTTGCCTATCAATGCAATCAAAACAAACTTTCTATAAGTAACTTCCCTGTCACTGAGAGAAATGACCCATTTAGGCAGTATGGGGAAAGTGGTTTTATTTCACCTTCCATTTTTCACTGGAGGGAACAGAAGGATTAAATCTATTCAGCTCAATAGTGCTTCTGGAACTATTCTATTATGCCCAACCAGCACATTGCAAATACAGAGCTGGTCTCAAAGATCTTCTTGTCCTCTGCCTATAACGTGGTACATTTTAGAGACTAAATCCTCATGTAACCAAGTCCCAGTTGTTGCAAGTATGTTGGAAGGCGATTTAGTCATAAAGGCACTTCAGTTCCATTAGTTTCTTATCAGAGGAAAATTTGGATAACTAGACCAGTATCTTGAATCAAATGAAACAAATGTCCTAAAACAGTCTTTTTTAATGCAAGAAGTCTGTGCAGGCAAAATGTGACCACAGTCTTGATTAAAAAACCCCAACATGTTCCTTGTTGGTATAACTGCACAGAACAATTAGTTCCACCTTGTCCACATTCTCACATATTGATTTCTTTTTCTTCCCAGATGGACGTATCATTGCCTGGCAGGTTCATCCCCAACACTGGGCCTTTTGCAATGTCTATCAATTGGTAATTTGAAAATATTTTCTCCTCAAATGTTAAAAATGGATTGATGAACTAAATGACAGTGAAATAACAAAATAGTGAAGAAACAAGTTCCCAAATCTTTCAAATCTTAACATCAAACCATCCTGATAAAAGCCTGGCCAATCAAAAAGAAGGAAAAAAATCTCTCTGAGAGCACAAAGAAAATACTTATAAAGAATTAAACTACTGAGCTCAACAAAAACAGCATTCCATGCAATAAGAATGAAAGTACTTTGCCTCTCACTCAGGCTGTGCAGCTTTCCGGTTCACTGGCAGAGCTCAAAGACCACTACTTGTCACCTGCATTGCATTTATTTTTGTCTGTATTTTTGGTGCAGATCTCTAACAATGTGACCAGAAGAAAAAGAAGAAAAAATCCCCTTCAACCCCTAATCTATTTTTCCATCGTCACCTCTTCAGAAAGTACAAGTATAAAAATACGCAATGGTGGAAAAACCCATCGCACAATAAAAAACAACCCACAGGACAAACTCATCTGTGAAGTAACTAACCACAGCACTCTTCAATCTCCCACTGATGCCTTCTGCCCTTTTCAGCCTTTCTGAAGTTGAAAGGTGATTCTGATTCTCTTACCCTACAGTGGTGACTGTCTCACTCTCTGCACTGCTCAGCTAAGGTATGTCTCAAAGCACACTACTGACTTCATACAGCCTTTTATTATTTAGGACACATGGCAGGAAAAACAGTTGCTGCTGTAAGAAATCAAGCTTGGCCACAACACTAGCCATGGGAAAATGCTAACTTTTAAAATGCTTATGCTCTCCCTTTTATTATGAGAAGGAATCTGGCAGTTTTACTTCTAAAACATCCTAGTTCTAAATCTTTACAAACTACACCCTGCCCCCCTCCCCCAGATTATTCTATATTACTTCAAATTTCAATTAAGTAGAAATATTTTATCTGGAAGTTGGAGTTGTTCAGTAATCAGTGACATGTAATTTAGTTTTCCTTTTTTTTCATAGCACAGTCATCAAAATATACTTAGCAAACAAAGGAATTAAGTGTAAACACCTACTAATCCCCAGTTTAGAAAAAACCCAAATGTGTTATGTGCTGACTTGAGATTACACTAAACAGGCTGTTCAATTCAGCCATCGTCATCATCACGAGACCAAAAACTGCCACTTATAGACTCCAGGTGCAAAGTTCTGATGGAGTCAGCAGTGAATGCAATAGAAAGGGAATGAGCTCACTTCTCATTTTGGAGAACAGAATTCATTTATCTCATATGCTCCAAACGGGTGAGTTTTCACACTTTTTTGTTTATCATATTTATGTCTTTATGTGTACACACACTCTGGGTCTGGGTGATTTTAATGGTTAATGATGGTTAATCTGACATTAGATCAAGAATAAGGTCCTTTTTGCTGGTTTTTTTTCCCAGTCATTCATTATTTCCATTGCAACAATGCCTAGAGCTCTCATCTTCAAGATGCAAACCACTAGACAAATAGAGAACAAAAAGATCGCTCCTGACCTAAAGATCTTCTTATCATGAGAATTGCAGGTTACAAGTCTCTTAGCTGCTGATGATTATTCCCTACTTACAAAGAATCTTCCCTAAGGGATGAGGGAAAATGTACTAAAATATGTGAAAGGCCAGAATAACTGTGTATAAATAAGGACTTTGAGTATTCTTCATGAAACATTAGAAGCTTTTTCAAATAAGTAATGTTGACGTTTATTCTACCCCCAAAAAATCAGCAGGGACCTTCATACAGCTCAAAATTTAGGAAGGGTCCATCAGAGAACTGGAGAGATGTTGGTTTACTTTTAATCCCACACCAGCATGCCTACTGTTACCAGTATGGTTTGCACCAGAAGATCTCATTCCTTCATTGAACTCATTGGTGAGCTCATGTCAATTCTCTTCTGAGTTGACAAAGAGAGACACACATATGCTAGAACTAAGACTCCTGCCTGATAACCTAAAAAAGGAATTGACATTAAGAAATAAAAAATCCAGCTGGTCTGATTACTTGCCAGACAACCTACCAGCCATGAGCAAAACAATCAGGTCTCAGGAGGTCTGTGGAGGTGGGAAGACAGCTGGTGGTTTACAGCACCTGAAACAGGGCCCAAATCAGGGAATTGTGGAATTGAGAGCCTTGGGAACAGATATTTCTTTTTACTGGTGAAAATGTTCTGCCTCTGTTGCTTGACACCACATCAAAAAGTGGTGAGTTTCCACCTCTCTCTCATTGCTGCAGTGCTACTGCAAATGACAGAACAAGCAGTGATTTGCTGGGAGGGATGGTGAAGCACAAGTAGAAGAAAGCAGTTACGTCAATTTCTTTCTGTAACCAAGGATAATTTTTTTACCCCGCAGCTAAACCTCCTTCCCCTAACAGCAGTCTTTGAGAAATTCCTTCATTTTCTAAAATATAAAATTATGCTATAATTTACACTACTCTCTCAGTATCCAGAGATCTTTCCCACATTGCTCATCATTAAAACTTAAAGCAGCTTCTTTTTTTGAACCTCTCCTATGCAGTCACTTCTTCCTGTCCCTCCAAGACTAGACAATAAAATCACAAACCATTGAACTAAGGGAAGGAAAAAAAAAACCCAAACAACCCAGATCTGGCATTTTGCCTGCCTGCACATATAAAAGATACATAGGTTGAAAAACAAAGCTTGCCCAATCATGGCATCTGGCAATGCTGGGGCCCTGTGATCAAGAAAATGCTTTTAATTATCACCTCACCAATCATGCTACAAGTTATTGCTGTAATTTTTTTGCTTAAGTTCCCTTAGGGAATTAAACAGATCATGATATTAATCAGAAGGTATGTAGGAGGGAGGGCGCAGAATGCTAGAATTACATGTATGTAGGTCCCTTAAGGCTTGAATAAAGAAATGAGATTTAGAATCCCACTGTCAGAGCAACTGAAGCCTTGCATGCTGCAAGCCTCAACCCTCTGACCTACACAGCCATGGCATTATCATATCTGATTTTCCCAGGATGGTTCATCTCAGCTGCTAAACTTCATCACTCTCTGCTAGTGTTTACCCATCATCTGGATTTTCCACTTCCCAACTTTCCAGACTAGAATTGAATAAGCCTGCTGTCACACTCACCCCTCTGTAACAGCCTGAAGCCTAGATGGCTGAATCCCAGAAAGGCAGAACAAAAGCTAATACAGCTGGGGGAGGAGAGTGAGATACAGCTCTGAAACTGCAGTGAGTTTCAGAATGCAGCTCACAGCAGTATGGTTGTGTTAAGATGCCATGGTCTGAGAGGCAGATTATTCTCACAGTCAACATTTTTTTCCCCATAAAATATGTCTTG
Source organism: Molothrus ater (assembly GCF_012460135.2). NCBI lineage: Eukaryota > Metazoa > Chordata > Aves > Passeriformes > Icteridae > Molothrus > Molothrus ater. Next base: position 29,607,675 of record NC_050483.2, read on the forward strand.
GTAAAGAAACAGTGTCATGGCAATTTAGCTCTCATACCCAGGAAACTGTCAGAGTGCAGGCAAAAGCAGCAGCACTCCAGTCTGCAAATGAACCTTAAATTCAGAGTCAGGGTGCAGCAGGGCGATGGGAGTAGGAGTGGGAGTCCAGTTTCTGTTGCAACACGAGTTCTCCAGCAAAGTGGCCAATAAAAGCACCAATTAGCACTAATTTACCCAGGGTGTTTCTGACACGGCTGCCCATCTCCCCATCTCCCGAGGAGTGAGCTGATCCTGTGTGCCCACATGGCAGACAGAAAAGGACAGTGGGTGTATACAAGCTAGTTTTCAATAGCACTGACCCCTTCCTTGGTGAATATATTCTGCTAAGAAGCCACAGGGAGCATTGTGCTGCTACAGCCGGGTCACTGCCAGCACCTGAGTTGGCTCAATGAACACCAGTGCTGACAGTCAGCCTACACTGGGGTGGATTTTCACAATCTACTCAGCAAAAAATGTCAAAATTAATAACAATTTCTGATCACAGCCTAGTAACATGGCTTTGAACTAGTGAATAAAGTATATGTCCTTTTTACTCCTGAGCAGAGGAGAATTTTAGCAGTATCTTTTACTTTTAGTAGTATCTTTCCAAATAATTTACAAATTTAATGACAGCTTCTCTATACAGCGAGTTGAAACATGCAATAACTAAAACTCCACAGTGGGGCTGTAAACCACAAGGACTATGTTTAAAAAGCAGTATTAAATAGTACTTCAGGTTAAGATTGGAATTCAAACTGAGCAAACTGCTTTACTTTGCATGATGACCAGCATAATTTCTTTGAAAATTTAGCCTCCAGCATTCTTAACTCTGGTCCCATACATTAGAGTTGCAAGAATTCCCTCTAGGTGTAAATAAAAACAACAATCTTAGAGCTGTAAAGCTTGGATCATAAGCCAGAGCTATCAAAACTAAAATTCCAGAAGGAAGCAATCCTCCTTCAGCCTGCAACACGGAAACAGAGGTCAGCCAAACATTTGGGGGCTAGAGATGACTGTTTGCAAATTACAGCTGTTCACATCTGGAGTTCAGATTTGGCCAAATGTTTAATACTATCAATCACAAAAGCTGAACTGGAAGAATGTTTTGGTTGTATGACTAAGAACATAAAAGTTAGAAAATATTAAATGCAAAAAACCTCTATGTGCAATTTCAACTCTGCCTTTCAAACACAACAATGGGTTCAATTATTTCTCACAATGGGTATCATCACGGTAGACTGTGGCATTTCTTAACTGGTATTTAACCACAAGTCTGCACTTGCCAATATAGACTTTTCTGGCTGTATCTATTGCTCAGCACAGAGTGGTTCCTGACACAAGATGAAGGATGCAACCTCCTCTCTGACAAAGTTATCTTCTGGGCTGGCCCATCAAACCTTACATATAGACCTAGCAGATGCATCTGAGTACTCAGAGCACCTTCAAAACACAACTTGGAGTAGCTTCTGAACATAAATTAATTGGGCATCTTCACTTTTTTAAAATTGCACAGCCAATATACCCATGGATAGAAAATGTGATCCCTCTTACTGTAAGATGTATGACAAAACATTTTAGTACATGCAGACACCACAGGGCTCACTGTTCAGACTCATCTCCAAAGCTGAAAATACATATATATTTATGTATTTAGACACAGACACACACACACACACAGCGGCAGTATGAAACATGCAGGATGTTAAAATGACTGATGATTACAGGAGTCTGGCTTCACTCTCTAACTGACACAGACTTGCCAGGAGTTTCCCAGCTAGTCAGTCCCTCTCTGCACAGCACAGTCACCCATCCTGAAGCAGAGGAGGTGCAGGTTTTTTTTCTTCATCTCACTCTCAAAAAGGAATGACTTAGTTTATCTGAATTAAGCAAGTAAATTCAATTTTGGACAACAACCAAGACTGGAAAATTTCATCCTGATAAGCTTTTCTGACTGATGACAGAGGGTTAGAAGGGAAACAGTTATACACCCTTAACTATAGGAGGTTCCTTCCGCTCCTATGCAAAATATTCAAAGATGTGCCAAATTTTCACGGTAGCCTGCATCAGGCAGCGACAAGACACCAAAGTGCTCTGTGGAGATTAATGCATAAATCCAAAATGATCTTTTGACTGCAGTGACTCTTCTCTCCTGAGATGTATTACACTTTTTAAAGTCAGTGAAAAATAAAAAAATTGCAAAATATCACTTTTACTCCTTGGACTAAAAAATGGTTGAATCCTCCAGAGGCCAGTCAGGGCCAGAAACAATTTTTTTTCCCAGATTTGGGGGGGCAGGAGGAGGGCAAAGGGAAAGGGAGAGAGCAAAGAGTGGTTAGTTTCAAATAGCAACATTGTCCAAAAGGGTGAAAGGGAACAGATGGCCATGGAGAATGCAGCCTCAAAGCCCTAAAGAAAAGGGCTATTTTGACAGATCTCTCTGTTTCCTATTCAAGCATGAACACTCTGGCATGGAGAGTTAAGACGATACAAGGAACAACCTCTGTTCCCAGCAACTGACTATGGGCAACTGGCCTCTGAAGAGCTCTGAGAAAAACAACACGAGACGGACAGACAAACAGATATGGCAGCAAGCCCAGATCCCAGCCACCAGGAAAGGGAAAAAAACCCAACCAAAAACAAAAACCAAAAAAACCCCCAAACATCAGAAAGGCTAGAAACAGCTGCTTTTTCCTGGCTCCAGAGCAGAGCATTAGAAAGAGCCTGTCCAGCCTTTCTCATCTTCCTTTTTGGTAAAAACTTCTCAAAGGGGTCACCCTCAAGCTGTTGGTCTTTGCCCTAAGGGGAGGTGAAAAAGAGGACAGGCCAGAGCTCAAGTCTGGCTCAATGAAACCTGCTTCCTTTAATCACAAAGACCTCCCTCCAGCAAACTATGAAGAACTCTAAACATAAAAATACATCATTAATGCTGGATTTTTGCATGCAAAAAGGCTGAGAAATTAAAAATTGTGGCTCTCAGAGTATCTGTAATCTGTTTGCATAGAATACAGAAGAAAAACCATTATATGTGAGGGCAGGGAAAATTGTACCTGCTGTGGCAAACACTGCTAATGTGTGTCCTGGCTTTTCTATTAATCTTATCAAAAGAGTGCACCAACAGCTGTTTCATTCGCCAGCTCTGGATATGTGCTATCACACAGAGATTTCAGTTTTGAAGGACAGCTTCACACCTACACCCAAAATTTAAAGAGGAACCTGAGCCATTAACTGTAACCAGACACCACTGTTTCCAAAGTCCATAGAAGAAGGGACGAATCTCAGTTTGTGATTTTCTCTCATATTTCCTGTATTATTTTCATGCTCAAGGCAGAGCTTGAGGCACTGCCTGTTTCCCAGCCAGAGCTTGCCTATGGGCAGAACACTGAGTGATACCTTCCTTTTTCACTGGAGTGGGGACCAGAGCAACAGCAGTTTCACCCTACAGTTGCAAGGAGGGAAAGAGGGGGTATATGGTATAAATATTAACTATCTTCACAATCCTTCCCTGAGGCAGGGAAGTGGCTATCATCTCAATTTTAATATCCTCCTTTTTAAAAATCATTGAAGGAAAAAGATAGTAATGGACTGTGGGTGTTCACATGCCAGAACTCCAAATGAAGAAATGCAAATGCTACATACTGATCCTATCTGTGCCTTTGTTCCCTCATCTGTGAAATAACATTTGTTTACTTTAGTCAGTAAGTAGTAAAAGTGTAGAAAAATAGACACCAGGAACAAACCACCTTAACATCCTTAGCAAGCCAATCATTATTAAAGCCATAATTTTCTACAATATAAATAAATATTTTGTGAGGTTATGTTGGTTTCACAAAGGATAGCCAATGCAGTCATTACTAGTTGTAATCATTAATTAGTAACTAAATAGATAGGATCTGACTAGTGGAAGTAGTCACACAATAAATAAAATACCTTATTTTAGTTTAAATCAGATAAATTCTGTTTCTTTTCTTCTTAACCATGAGCTTCCTAAGACTGAGTAACTGCTCCAGGCTACACTTATTAAGGGAAACTCAAATGTGGATTATTGGCTAAGTATTAAGAAATATTTAACTTGTGGATTCAACTTTCTTCCCCATGTTTCCTTGAGTAAAGCCAGACTAGTCCCCCATGGTTTTCATTCTGCTTTACTTTCAATATATGAGTCCTTCTGTTCACTGCACAAGTAACCAATAATGCTCACAAACAATTCTGTCCTTCCACAAACCTTCTGTCCTTCACGTTGCAGGACAGGTGGTCCCTCGGTATATTCCCACACATTCCAAATATTTTAAGTGTTCCACATCTGTTGTCTAAAACATTTTTAGTTCCCTGCAAGAACAGTAGGAGATGAAAACAAGAACTTATATATAACATAGCAACTGACCTTGTATACCACATGAGCTCTCTGTCATTTCAACAAGATTATAAATTTCAAAAAAGAGCTCAATCTTAATTCGTTATACTATACAGCTATCTTGCAGAGAAGATAACTTGAGAATTAATTTATGACAGCTGTAATAGCCCAGACAATAAAACTGAATCTAGAGATGACCTTTTTTCCCCCCAACAAGAATCTGTTGATCTACAGGGGATTTTTAAAAATTAAACAGTTAAGGTGAATCACACATTTTCTCACTACACAAACCCCTCTATCTACTTAAAAAATTCATGAAAACATCTCCCATGTATGTGTAAGCAATCTTGGTGGGAGTTTTATAGGAGTTTAGTGTTGGCCTACTGCAGGTATGGAAATACTAGATGCTTTTTTTTTCCCCCCTACAAGAATGAATCTAATCAATGTACTATAAAAACGTATGGCTGCAAGTATTCCTTTTCACTTAACAGAACCACTGGTCAAGATTTGAAGTGAGGAAATTCAAAGCACAAATTGCATCTTAACCAGCAGGCTACTCATAGAAGGCAGAAAATAACTGCCTGGGCTGTGCTTGGGAGAGGTGGCAAGGGCTGGAATTTCTGCTCTTGCTCAAAGTGCTGTGAAATGGCAGCAGCACCAGCAGCTGGGAACCTGGTCTGCATCTTGGGCAGAAGCTGGCACATCTGGCTGAACGAGCACTGCAGCTCCACTGGGCACCAGCTTGTTACAGACTGTAACAGGAGACTGGCCCCTGCTGCATGGCCAATGTCATTTCCAACAAGGTAGTGACATTCCTTCAAGTACTTTGCCAGCACAAACCACACCCATCAGTTAGGAAAGCTAATATCTCATCATAGGAGATATTAGCAGTACAAATATGATCTCCACAACCATGCAACAGAAACAAGTGCACAGTCTTTTGTTGCTGCTGTTTTATTTCTTTCAATTAAAAAGAAACCTTCTAGCCTCAGCTACACTGAAATGTTATAGGAGATCCCTGTGTGACAGACCCCCAGGCATGCCTCAGGGCAAAGGATGCCACTGTGCAACCACGTTCAAATACTAGAACATCTACAGGGTAGGTGTCTAAGAACTTCCCATGGAGCCAGGACTGAAACTTAGGAATTTAACCAAACTTGCCCGAATTAGTTTTGGAAGAGATAAAATGATGCTGGGTATGAATAAGGGTATAGACACCCTCACCAAAACCACAACTGGATATTTAGTAACTGGATCAGAACCACAAAGAGGAGGATTTTAGGGGTTTTTGTAAAAACAAGAAACTCAGACTCACTTATCATAAACTCCACACAGGCTCCGACATGCTCTTACCACAGCAAGAGCTGGAAAGACAAGATAAAAGGAAATGGGACAACCATGCTGAGGATCATCACTGGGTACTACAGCAGAAGCCAGAGAGATGAGAACTGTGGGAGGTCCACTTAACTTCTAAATCCTACCTTTTGAAAAACATTTTTGAACAGAGATGTTTGTAGGGGGATACAGTATGGGTAAATGAAGGTGGCATAGAATGTAATCTTATCCCCCAACAACTTGCAGCTGGACCAATTAATAAAGATTAGGAGCAGGCCTGATCTTAACAGGCCACACCTGTAGCCAATAAGAACAAGTGGTATAAAAGAGTGGATTGTGGGGGGTTTAGAGCTAGATTACCGCGAGGACCAGGAAGAGTCAGTCAGCTTAGAGGAGCTGCCTTCGAGAAACATCGAGAAGGTACGAAGCTCTGGCGACATGGAATCCTTGCACGATAATGATAATAGAACTCTTGCCATATAAGACAACAGATGTTAGCATGCTTAACTCTGCAAAACGAGAGGCTGCCAATGGCTGAAAGACCACTGAGAAATTAGAGTAAACTTGCATTTAAAAGGTGCTGTGTTCATGTAAACGAACGACGATAACAAAGATTTGCAGGAAGTCACACCATCCTAGCCTGGAAATAAACAGTCCTATTAGACACGTAAAAATAGTACCATATGCCATGTGATAAAAACAATACCCTGGATTTTTCCTTTCACCAAAGAATGGCTACTTGGCAGATGACTATGCCAGTAGCACCCTGCAAGGACTGTTCCCTAAGTTGTGACACATTTCTATCCTTTCTATACTACTGTTGCTCTGAACTTCTGAATTAGGGGTGACTTGCTAAGCTGCGCATCCAGTGATATGAGGCATGTGTCTGTTTTCCAGCATAATCTAATTGCCAGAAAGTAAGGCAGCTTCAGTCATTGACCAATTAGGTAATTCCAGGCATTTCTACTTCATACCCTTAATCCATCCTCTCCAAAAAGCAGCACTGTGATTTCACTATATGTCCTGGAATTAACGAAGCAAACTGACTTCTGCTTCTAGAAAACAACAGTGTGGGCAAATTCATTCTGCCTGATGTGACAAAAGAGATGTACAATGGGAAGACCATCTATTCCACATAGCAAAACCAAGTAACTGCTGTTTTACCCTCTGTTCTGGAGCTGCCTATCCTATCTTAGGCACAAACTCCATGATTTGATTACATTACACTTTGAAACAATTCAAATTTCTTCACACTTAGGCTAGGAGTATGTAAAACAAGTAACTTGAGTGCTGTGATGGAATACAATCCCTGGGGAATGCCACATGTGTTTCTCAAGCAGAACTTGTACCATGAAGCCTTTGAATTTGAAAAGTAAATGAACAAGAACAATAATTAAAATGCAAATGAACAAGAACTGTAATTAAAAAGTAGAATAATTATGAGATGAACTTCGTTACTAAGTAATGACGTGATTAAAGATAATATACATGTTATACATAAGAAAGGACTAAATACAGACTAAGTAGTGTGTTAGTGAATGTGGTTAAACAACTTGACCTTGTGAAGTCAACTTTGAATGTTGCCCTTAGATAAGCTGTCATGGACTGGTTGTCCATTTTGTGACCATTTTGATTCATCTTGGGTGTAGCCCTGGTTTGGCTCTTATGCTGCCCAAGGTGTATCCATTGAGGCCTTTTAATAAATACCTACTTTATTCTTTAATTCCATCTAGCCTCTCTTCTAGGTCAGCCTTCACAAGGCATCAACAGGGTTTGGGGAAGTGAAAAAATCTATTTATTATCTGCACATTTTCAAGACAGGAGAAAAGGACAAAAGCATATGTAGAATTGCTCTTTGAGGATGCTGCATGACAAAATACAACCAGCTTGCCATCAAGGCACAGGAAACCTGTCATAGTGAACTGTGACACTGGATTTTCTTAGAAGAAGGCAGGCATTCTTTTCTGAAGTCCAGTGCCCACAGCCATCTTATAGATGCTGGATGGATGCAAGTTAGTGACAGTTTAGGGAGCCTAGTTTGGTATCACTCAACAAATGACATGTAGAGTGTGCTCTACATATTCACTTGCCAAATACATTACATATTCAATAATTATAATAAGATTCTTCATTTAATTATCATGCTATAATCATGACAAAAAGAAAACTGTTTAGAAGGTAGTAGTTAGGAAAGTGCCTTGTGGATACTGTTGATCATCACAACACGCTATAACTTCATCTACTGTCAAAGGGGGTGCACATGATGTGAGGCATATTGCATGTCACTATCTACTTAGGCAAAGGTTTCAGCCAGAAATAAGTAATGTCTAGATATTTGGTACCTACTGGAGCCATTCTTGAAACTCTTATATGTTGGTTCTAACAAATGTGCCTTAGTTCTTCCAGCAAAGTAATTCCTGGAAGAGGTTTACGATTGCTCAAACTAGGTAAACAAACTAGACTGTTCTTCCCTAACTTCTAACTTTTGTTTTTCAGTAAGGAAAACTAATCCTCGAAATAATTTGTAAAAAAATCCTGCATGAAAATGAATCATATGAAATTAAACAAGTGGTTCTGTAAAAGAGTAATAGGATTTCCATGATTTATTTTGGAACAACATACGGGTATAAATGTTGCTCTTGCTAGTATCAACTTAGGTAAAATAAAGTTTATAGGATGTGGTCAGTTCAAAACTGCTCTCCTACTATCATCATGTAGATCTGAAGTCAGTCAACAATATCAAGCTACTTTGGAAACAGAAGGATTTGATAAGAGGTTCACCTTTATTATATACATATCTCCAACTTCGTTGTTAAAATGACAGCTTATGCACAAAAGTCAGAAAATGGAAGTGCTCTCCTGTAGTTGCTCACTTTAAAAACGTGCAGTGCTTGGATTCAAAGCCTTGTTACTAACTGCTGACTTGTATTACAGCTTTCTAATTTCCCCCTCTGGATAGGCACATGCACTCGGCTGCTTCTGCAGGCAGTAGGATTTGCAAGAATACCTTTGGTGGCAAATTTGGGCCTAATTTTATACCTGTAGTTTCCAGCCTTTGCTGGTGAACAGAAGTGTATCAACAGCTTGCAGCCATGGCTAGCCTACATTCATGCCCACTGAATCAAATTAACAGCTTGCATATTCTACACTCCAATGCTGACTATGCCAGCAATATTTCCTAACCAGAGCTAGTAAAAAAAATAACCCTAAACCCTGATATTTAAAATCAATCTGTTAAAGAATAAATGCTTTCTGAAAACTTGTACATGCCAATAAATCTTCTGATGTAGACACAGGCCATGCTGATAGCTGATACCTGCCAAGCAGATTTCCTGCTGAACTTTGCTGCTGTCCAGCCCGCTCTCTGGCAGCCTGCCCAAACAACAGCTTTGGACCAAGGAACTAGGACTTCCAAGGAAACAGTTTAGCCAGTGTAAGAATAGGGGAGGGCATCCACATTCACAACTTTTTCAAAAAATATGTTGCAACTCTGAGTAGACACTTAAATACTTGCCTTTCCAATTAAAAGTATTTTCTGAAAACTCAGGAATTTTTGCACAACAAGGAATATCATTTACCAGCCACTCCTATTACAAAGAACAACAGTCTTAATCAATCCTTTACTGGAAAGCAGATCAACTGCCTTTCAATTGCCTTTCCCTTTTCCCTCCCTTCACTCCACTATGAAATTTTCATTCTTACCTGGAGTCGTACTGCAATCTAGGTGACCTGGCCAGTCTCCTACTCTAAGACTACTACTGCTCTCCTACTCTACTCCTACTCCAACATCTGGTCATTGCTGGCTGGGACAGTGCTCAAACACTGTTCAGACTATAACCAAATGACTTTCAAGAAGGAAGAGGCAATTTGCAAGACCAATTTACATTATCAAAGGTCTGACAGAAATTGGGCAACAGGGATTCATCTCTGATAAATTATCAACCCTTACCTTTAGTTATATGCAGACATAATGTACCCCTAGAGTACCTGAGAAAGAACTGGTAATTACTACTGATCAACTGGTACCTACTTCCATGATACTTAACCCTGAATGTGGACTTATTTTGTACATGATATATGGGGGCAGCTATGGCTCAAACACATTTGCTGCTATTCAAAGGTCACAGTGGCAGAAATAGCATAAAGCTTGGAAAGATATGCCCAAATTCATAGATACTAATAAACTTTACCACTTTTCCTGGTATGTCCCTAGTCAACGTTAATATAATCCTTCTTTTAAAGGCAAGCCCTGCCAAAGAAAAACAAATTACTTGGCTAGGCTTGCATGATCAGGTTTCTGAATTTAGCCAAGACATGTTATATCCTATCTCTTGTAAGAAGTGCCACAGGAATTTCAGTAAGTTCAAACAGTAAAAATAACAGACTTGTGCTTCATGTGAAATATAGTGTTTCAGCAAAAAGAGTGCCTCTTTATGTCACTCCAGGTGACTGTCTCAATGCTAATCTAGCAGAAAATAGGATGCTTACTGAACAACCAGCATTCTTATTCTCTGCCCAACAAAAGCTGATCGTGATCGTTTCAGCCCTGTCCTACTTTATTTACAAGACCCAGCAAGATAAGAGCTAGAGGCAGCACAGTCATTTGTCAGTTAACACTCACAGCTGACTACAGCAAGAACTCATTCATGAAAAATTGAAATTAGTCATTCTCGATTGGCTTCTCTAGCCTTTCTCTTTAGATGCAGTGACTTATTTAAGCAATAATCATGGCAACTCTGGTGAAATTACAGAAGGTACAGAAACAATTTTCAAACACCAGTAACATTTAACTATATTGATATGCTCTTCAGAGGCATTACTGTGGGGCTAAACCTACAACGATAATTTTTTTTTTTGCTTTGAGTTCATTAGTGGCAGTCTCTTCACAGAATGAAGACTGGAACTGAAAGCCATAGTCAGCGCCAGGAGGCTGCTGTCAGTGCAACACACCCCAGCTTTAGTTTTCCCCTTAACAACCAACATAGAGCAGTAGTGATGAGTTTGGCTAACAGAGCTGGGTGGTACCTTGTCAGCTCAAACAGAGACAGAAGAGTAAATAAGGCAGGGCAGCGTAAAGGAATTTGCCACACCATATGTGTCTTGTCATATCCAAGGCAAAATGCATGTAGTATATGAATCAAATTGGAATATAATATTAAAAACTAAGATATGTATTGGCTGCAAAACACCCAAATTGTTTCTCATTCTAGCCGTTATCCTGTCTGAGCTTTTTCCCCTAGAGAAAAACACCCATGGAAAAAAGAAAGAAAACAAAGAGGCAGAGTGTTTGAAGCACTACCCTCGTGCTCTTGGGCCATCATTTCATTGCCTACAACTTCAAGCTCACCACCTTCAGGAACAGGCAAGGAGAAATGAACTCAGGTTCACTTACTGCACAGAACTCTGCAGTGAAATACATATGCAGAAACTTACCCATTCTCTTGTAAAACTGAGTGTTTTCCTAGCCAAACACAGCAACATATCAAACTCAGAACACATCAAACAGTGCTAATATTTATATCAGTGTTGATAATGACTTCAGAATGGAAGAATTCAGCTCCTTTCCATCCTAAATTTGGTGTTGGCTTTAAAACCATGTACATAAATTAGGTTATATTTTTCAATGGAAAATACCAAGTCTTGTTTGCTCCCACAACACAGCACTGGTATTTCCATTAGTGTTCTTGAATCTTAGTAATTATTTTCTAAAAACAATCAGCCAAAAAACTATGTTTCTCTGTAAATGTGTTCATGTTTTACTGCTTTAAACATTAAGGTTTTTTCCAAATCAATGTTTTTCACAGCTCCATCTTGAATCTCATCTGTAAGCAGATAAATATTTCAGATTTTATGTACTCTGACTCAAACTTTAAGAAAAAGAATGATAAACATAAAGCAAATCTGACCATATTTGCTGGAACAGTCAGTCCATGCATAAAGCTCCTTTACACTCTCTATAGCACACAAGTCACTTCTTTTAATTGCTGTACTTGAGGCTGTAATTCAATACCTGCATAGCAGCTCCACAACTGTATTGTTTAGCAGCTTGGGCTAAGAAGTGAATCAAATTGTATTCAACAACTCACACCTACCAACCAGGAGAAACACAGAATATATATATATGTGCAGAATAATGCAATGACCTCTGCCCAAGGGTGACTCATTACATTGAGTACCTATCCTAAAAGTTAGGAAAAACTTTGTTATAGCAAGACATTTATACCAATACAGAGTGATTATTAGACATCTGCTATAACAGTCAGAAGGTTGAAGGGTTTGGGGGGTGAGTTAGGTTTGGTTTGTTCTTTCTGGATTTTTCTTTAGTTTGACTTTTTTCAATTTTTTTTTATTAAGTGTGTAACTACAATGCAGGCACTTGTCCTACATTGCTGCTGTTTCTGGATTTCTCTTTTAAAGTCACACATGCAAAACCATCCTGGAAAACCTAAACCAAAGTTCTTTCGAAAAGTAGTTTCATCCAAATAGAACCATACCAAATAAAGCCATAAAATCAGAGACTGTTCTAAGTACACTGTAATGAGCCCTCAGATTAACTGAGTTTTCAATTAATTTTAAACACAAATAAATTCTGTGTACCTTTTGGATTTTCTGGCAACCACATCACACAGTCTTGGCTATTACCCATAAGGGAGTTCTGCCACACAGAATTCATGGAATTAACATGCTGCTTTTCTTTTGCTAGCATGAGTTCTTAAATTATTTTAAAGGTTTTTGTATCTCAGTTCTGCTTTCCATATTAAAGCTGGAGTATCTAGCAACAATGGCTCAATGAGGAGGACATGCACCATTTCAGCATTGGCTCAGAAGAATGCATTGCTTGGGATGCACAAGTTCTCCATTTGAGCAAACCCCAAAATAAGTAACACTGAAATAAATATTTATCAACTCAGCTATAACTATTTCCCTTTCATACTGGACAGTACAGGACTATAGACAGAATGGTAATCACTTGACTATTCATTCTTTTTATATTCTCATTTAATTGATTAAAATCACATCAAGCACACATGTGTGGGACTTGTGAAGTCCCGCCTGCTCCAGTACAGTAAGGAAATCTGGTGCATGTGTTAACCTTCCCAGCAGAACATTACATCCCACTCTCTCTGCAAGATAAAGATTTAAATTTCTTTCAAAAATTATGATTTAGATTCTTAAGTAGCTGATTCCCTGAAGTAAAGAAACTACAGTCTCCAGGGATCTGAAGCATGACTCTGAATTTTCTGACATTTGTAGCAGTATCTTTCCTTTTTTCCCCCCCCGCTTCTGCATTTCTCCCACTCCCACCCAGGACAAGTCTACTTTTTTATAGCTTCAGTGAGATTGCACAACAAAGTAACACTTCTCAGCATCTACTTGTGCCCTCTACTTTGTCCTGTTAAACTCCTAATAAATTGTCTTCACTATTATGCAACAGCACAAGTTCTCTATGACATGGAAAGTAATAATGTGGTGGATGCTCCCCTTAAAAGATTTTATCAGTGATGCAGTTTCCTAGCACAAAACTGCTTCACACATCTTGGGGGGGGGGGAAGAGGGGGAGGGTGGGGTGCAAGGGGAGATAAATTGTCTGAGGTCAGCACCAAACCTTGCCTCATCTCCCAAGGGTGATGAATCACGCACCCTGCTCAGAATAAACACGTCCTCATCGAAGGGGACTGTTGGATGGATTAAATGGAAAACACCCTAAGAGGAGAATTTTGTTTGTCTGTAGATGCCACTCCAATGCATAAAGAGAAAAGAGAAATTAAGTTGCTGTCCCAAGCGTATCTCAGGCTGTCTCACTAAAAGCACGTTCGTTTTTCCCCCTTTGCAATCCAGTTTTGAAAGTATTCAGATTACCATTTACTTTGCACTGTGAACATCTCATTGCTCTCCAAGGTATTAGCTAATAGCCAGTTACTACCTAGGAATGAGTATTTTGCACAATAATCCTCTTACTTCACTTTTGGATGGCTTAAGGAAGAAGATACGCCAGTGGGAAGGGAAGGGAGGACAGAGAACAAAAATCAGAGTGGGGAGCCAAAACTGAAACAGGGTCAGTGGCAGGAAATGGAGCAGGGTGGGGATGGCTGAGCCTGTGACAGCAGGCAATGGTTAACTGGCTGGAGCTGGGAGAGCATCATGAGAAGCAGACAGGGCAGCAATGAACATACTGCACTCCAGGTCAGGTGAGGCAGCCATGGGAAAGAGTTTCTAGTGCTAGCAAAACAGTGTATTTTAAATATGTGAAAATTTGACTCAGATTGAATAAAAGTATTGCAAGAAATGAACCAAGTACTGATCTACAAGGTATCACAGCTCTTCCCTCTCATCTGCTCAAAGTCCAGAGGTCTCTCAGGTGAGACTGCATAACTTATAGACAGCTCTAAGCAACTTCAATGGTTTCCTTATGCTAGCAAGTCAACTGAAAAGCACAATAGGTACAGACTCCACAGGACTCTCTTTCAAGGCTCCTTGAACCTACACAGAACAAAGATATGTTTATGTACTGCACCTGTACTCCTAGAACCACACTAATTTTTAAAAAGTTTCTGATAGTTTTTTATTACACTGTGTTGATCGTATTCTGTAAAATCCATTGTGGAGGTTTTTGTAGTCTTCCTTTATCAGCTCAGAATTCTTTACGAGGATATTTTCATGCTTTATAAGGGCTGTGGAGATGCACTGGAAACATTGTCTCTAAACACCTCTTCATATTCTCAGAAATACCTCTTCATACTCACAGGAGATCCTCAAGTGTTGAGACTTTTCCCCACTTCTCCTTAAAAGCAAACAATAACCTGACTTCTCATACAGAGTGCACAAGACTTGCTGGGTCTTTGCATTGAAAAATAGATAGTATAGCCACAGCAATTTGAAATGCTTATTAGCTGAGCTCTGTAAGTCCAGCCAGTAATGAATTTAAAATAATTGTGGTTTCTTGCCCTTTTTTCCCCACTTCTCTTTACTTCTGTTAGAGAGGCATGTGTTTTGTGTTTACAGGCAGTTTAATTAATTCACAGTTTAATTAATTCCAAAGCTAGTGAAATAACTAGATCCTTGCTGTGGCAGCATCACTCAATGAAGCGACTGTATTTCCATCATATGTAAACAAGTGCATTTAGTGTTGTTCTTCTGCTCAGGCAAGCAAAAAGCTTAGGTGACATATTCCAAAAGACAATACCTGTTGCAGGAAGTTATGCAGCAGCAGTTAAGCAGAAGAAAGGGACATATCTACAGTTAGCATGGTGAAATTAGACAAGTTACAATTCCATTACTGTGGCATCTTCCTTGTGAGTCCAGAGAAGATGAAAATATGAATGTTTGAAGAACTCAGAAAAATGTTATTTGTCTTAAGAGATACCACCTCTTCTCCAGATCAAAAATTCAACTGTTGCACATCATCTACCAAAACTGAAGACATACAAACACATTTATCCTTAATGCTGCATGCTAATTTCATGTATCCATCAGTCTTCTGCACCTGTCTGAGAGTACCTAATGACGGACACTCATTTTTGTGAGACAGCAGGAAGACACACTTTTTCCAAAGACTGTCCATTTCTTCCTTTACAACGAAATTTAACCTGTATTTTCCCCTAGAATTCCCAGTATCTCAGAGACCAAACTGTGTATTACTGTGGAGTGTCTGCCTTTTGCCAAAGTAATGCATTGGACACTAAAATCAACTAAACATTGTTCTGGAGGCAATTTAACACTTGCTCTATCTCATGTATTTGAAAGTGGTTGCAAAAAAGTAGTTCATTTTCATCTGGATAGTGATAGAAAAGGGGTTTGCATACTGACCCCTCAGCTGTCCAGCTTATAAATGCCAAGTAATCTCTAAAAGTCCAGTTGCCTGGCTTGAAATCATCTGACTTACTGTTTCATCTCACATTTTTGAGAAATTGGTTTCAAACTTTGCTCAAAATTGTTCAGAATCAGATTCAGTGAAAGTATAAGATGTAGTATAAGATACTTGTTGTGGAGAAAAGCACGTAGTAGTGCGTAGCTGAAATCTGAGTCTGTCAGTTTTGCACAACTGTTTCTTGATGTACTTCAACGTCTTTCCCAGGCTATGCTGTGTTAAACAGACAGCCCTGAGTAAGCTAAGGAAAGAGAGGCCAGGTCTCAAGGTTAAGCAGAAGTTCACACCAGGACCATTACAACATCCAGGGATGCTGGGGGGAAACATGAAGCTGAATGATGTTAAGTAGTCAAGAACCACAACAGCCAAACAGACAAGTGAAAAAAAGAACTTTCTTTCAGCCTTGGCTGAAGTAACACTGTACATGAAACACACAAAGTCTTAACAGACCTGGACTACCAAAGCCATTTCCTAAAATAAGCCTGCCCTGAATTTGAACAGGGCCTCACAGACAGCCCTTTGAATAAACTGTAGCAAGAAGCTGTCCGGGCTAAGCAAAGCGATGGCGAGTAGGAAAAACTTCATGACCAGCATGAACCTACCCTCCTAGTCCAAGAACACAAGGCTTAAACAAGGGAGAACCAGTGGAGCATAAACTTTTTGCTGCACAGAAGGCAGCTAAAAAATTCCTGTTTCATGTAGCAGGAAAGTTCTCCAGACTGAGGAGTGTGATTTTAAAGGATCAGGCAGAAGACATGGTATCTCAGACTAGAAGGACCACTGCTCCAAACCCCAGCTCCTTAAAATTTCATCATATTGTTTGTTCCCTATTCTTTTCTACTCATTATAGCAGGAAAATAGAGAAGAAAAAGGCCTCAAATTGCCCCTCTGCTTGCAGATTCTGTGATGTCCATGGCTTTGCCAGGGGGGTTGTTCTCACAGAGCTCTTGTGACATGCTCCCAAGTCAGCAGCCATGCCCAAGCACAGCAGCAGGCAGTGCTTGTGTTCAGCATAGGGGAGCTAAAGACAGCTGCCCCCTCCTTTCCTTGCTTGCTGAGTTTGGTCTTTCTGACAACTGATGTTGACCAGATGGGCCCTAGATTTTAAAAGCTATGTGAAAAGAAGAAGGGATGTCTCCTGATGTGCTTGCACTGAACAGAAAACACACCTCAGGATGTCACATGCCAAGAGTTGTCCATTCAAAAAACAAAACAAAAAATCCTGGTTGCTTTATATCAGTGGAAGCTGCAGAGTAGCTCACACTGGAACTGTGCACGCACACAAACACACAACAGGACTCACAGTGCAAACCAAGGGGCTTATTAGAGATGAAAGAAGGCCTCACATCATCCCTTGTAAGGGACCATTGTCTCCCTTTCTGCTACAGTGGTCTGTGAAGCTGTGGGAAACAAATGACCTCCGAGCCACGGCGCTGTGTGCAACTGCAAAAGAAAAGGAAGGGGGAGAGGGTGGGGGTTCCATGGGAGGGCCAGCATCCTCACTCTCCAGTCTTTCAACAACATCCTCACCATGCCATCCCAGTGTACAGCATGGAGGTGTTTCACATGCCTCCACGCAGCTCCTACTGCAGCCCAGTCAGCAATAAAATGAAATCTCAGCAGAGAGAGCAAGACACCCTCCCCACCCAGCACAAGGGGTTTTCCATCTGGCTGCCTGGTTGGTTACTCCAGCTTAATGGTTGAAGGTATGCTTCAGACCTTCTGCTTTTCATTTGTTATTTTTCATACCATTAGTAAGGAGCAAAAAAATCCTGCTTCACTTAGAAAAAGGGTAGATAGGACAGGAACAAACAAAAGAGAAAAAAAAACCAAGTAAATGAAGCACTGGGAAAAAGGGACAGAAAATATTAATGTAGAAGACGAATATCTACAGCTAATGCTTATCCCATGTACTTTACTGAGTTTTTGGTTATGAGTGATGCTGGGAGATGCAAAGGTGAGTTATACAGTACACAAGCACATGCACTCCCCATACTACTCTGTATACAAACCACATTCATTTATTCTTTCTGGTCTCTTCATTTTTTGCTTGCTCCTCATAATCTCCCTTCCAGTTATTTGATCAGTCTTTAGTCTTTTACGCCTGAACAGAACACCATCCTCTGTTATATTCAACTCTGTTCCAAAGAACAAGACTATTATTTTTGATCAGGCTAAATTCTACCAAGATGTGAAGTCCAGCACCTTTGGGAAATCCATTGGTCCAGGAATCTAAGTTTCTCCTAACTCAGTTTTCCACTCAGCATCTGATTCAGGCTTTCTGCCTTGATATTTGGATATCAGTCAACACTACAGGAGTAATCATTGCTCTGCAGAACCAAAAGTCAGACCAGGCTGCCAGAGTTAGAGGATGCTCCTGGCTGCGCCATGGAGGAAACTATCTGTTGGAGAAAGAGAGAATAGCATGGATATAACTCTGTTCAGAACTACAGACAACATTCAACTTAGCTTTTACTGAATTTCTTCAAAACCTCTAACCACTACACCAGAAAGTTCCTGCAGTAAACCACCTTTGAAATAACCATCTTCTTTACAGGCTGAAAAAGAGTATTATCACTAACCTTATTTCTGTATTTAAAGATTTAGGAGATGCTCAGACACTTGGGTAGTGCATGGAGAAAACTGCATACACAAGGGGTTTCTTTCATAGACAACTCTAAAATACATGATATTTGTAATTAAAAAGTATACAGCTGCTTTACTAACAGCAACACACTCAAAAAATGTTAATGTACTTTTCTGTGAAAAATTCTCTTTGGCTATTTTGTTTAATACAACTCAAGCTGAAGACAGGCTTTTAAGCCCAGCACTACACTGTCTGACTTGCAAAGGCATTCAGGAAATACTCAGGGCTAAACAAAACTGTTCTTGATTATTTTAAATTCATAAAACCAGCTCTGTATAAGGTTCTGAATCCCTTTTTAGTTAATAGAAATACCCCTACAGCTGGAACCCGGACTACAGCTCTAGCCACCTCTCTTTCCAATGTCAACAAAATTTTCCGCTTCTGTCACAAGATTTTGACAGTTCTTACAACATCAATGAATCAAGTCTTGTGGTCTCTTTAGAAAAGCTGCATTATCCACAGTGGACATAAAAGAGGAATCAGCAGAAAGACAACTTTGGGGTAGTTATAACCCACAGGTTACACTGCAGAGGGAAAAACAGAGATGGGAGAGAAGTGCTGCCCTTTTAGCAGGCCAACAGCTATACACATTCAAACCACAAAACTTGAATTAAAAGTAGTAAAATGTATCCAGGACACAGAGTCATGTAACAAGGAAAGTGAAAAGCTGGAAGAATCCTCAACAGCCCTAGCTCACAATCCATCAGGGGAGAGCAGAATCCACAGAGCAGCACAGATTTGTACTGACATTTGTTATTCCCCAGAACAGGATTATGCACTGTACAACGTAATTTTGTAAAAACACCCACTTTCAAACTTTGCTTAAGTCCTTCAGGAAGTTGATGGTAAAGCCATACAGAAGCCAGGTCTCCAGATGTCTAGTCCTGCAACTTCAGAATACTTCCGAAAAAACTTGTGTACATTTGAAAGCAATGTCTATACATAATAAATGCATAAGTGTCACTACATACATGGACTCTATCTGAGAGTTAGGAACCTAACCACAGTACAGAGGTATGAGTTAGCAGCTGAGAAATGGGAAGTTAAACCTCTGTAATAAAAATGGGCTTTACATACTGCTTTTCATGTTCCCTATTCTTGGCAAACAACAATTAGACAAATGGTTTTCACTATCCATTCAGAATGAAAGGAAAAAAAAATCAAATCAACAGAAAGTAGTGAACTAGTAAACAGGATTAAACACAGTCTTTAGTAGTCTCAGATAGGGAATTGTCTAATGCTTTCTATTTATCTTGCTGATGGTCATTTCAATAAGCACCTACACAAAACAAAGTTAATTAAAATGATTATGCAATCTATGGAATAATATTTGCTAAGCACAGTAGCTACACAATGACATGGGAAAGACAGTCCACAACCTTCAGATTAACTAGTGCCAAAGAACACTAAAACAGATTAAATATAAATATTGAAACCCAGGAGACCACATCCCTGAGTACAGTTATGCACTACTTATGTACTCTGCAGGTAGAAAAACATGATCATAAAAATCAACAAAACCAGTCTAAGGAGAATCATTTAAGTGAAGTGGGGCCAGCATAAGGTCCCCAATAATGTCTTCCTCTTTCCCCAGCCCAAAGCAAACAAAGTCATGACAAAATGGAAAATAGGCAGTGTTGACTGATTCTGTAAGATTTTTCTTTTTAATTGTATTTTCAAGTCTCCTAAAACAGACTAAGTAGAACTTAGTTCTACTCTAAGAGAGATGGATCAGCTTGCACCAAAAATAATCAGGGCAGAGTGAAGGTGAGCTAAATACATACACATTATATCCAACAATTACTAACATGCATCTCAATAATTTCCCAAAGAAAATATCCCCAGATAGCTATTAGGTTGTTTAAAATTCTGTCCTACAGCAGAAGCACCAATCTGGCTCTCATTTTTGTGTTCCAGGAAACAGCTGTTTGTGTTTACAGTTACCAGCAAACAATTCAGCTTTTTAATCAAACAAGAGCTGCTTGGGTGCCTTTGCCCATGGCTATGGGAATCAAATCACTCTGGAAAACAGATCTTTTACAACATTACGAAGAGGCCCTCAGCGGATGTAGGGGATTTGAGAGGCATACTTTTGGAGGAAACCAGATTTATAGTTTGCAGCATTCTCCATCCTGGGTCAATGTACTGAGCTCAGTAACAAACTTTAAACTCAAAATGGCCCAGGGGTCAGTTTTCTTTATTCTTGTCTCTCCAAATTACGTTCTGTCTCATGTGCCTACATCCTCTACACTGCATATGCAGAAACATAATAAAATATTAGTTTAACTCTACTATAAAACAAAGTTGGGCAATCCAGAGAGGATGATGTCGTTTTTCTAGCAATAGACTACATTTTTCCAGTATGAACACTTGTATGATAGCACTTTCTTAGAGGTTGAAGAGAACATATGAGCTCCCCTCCATATTTCACTTCAGCTTTGTAGCAACTTTTCCCTAATGCTGGCCTGCTTGGAGCTGTTCCTCACAACTACAAGGCATGTACATATGCAGTACATGCAATTGTTAGTTAGTCACAAAACAAGACCAGTTCCTCATTTCTCTAGAAGTGAGTTAAACACAAACATATCAGTGGTGTGCCTCATAAGGAGTCAAAATGAAATGTATGCTGACCAAGATTTCTGTTTCTTGCACTGCTGTGTATATCAGCCTTTGAAGGAGAAGCAGGTGAGTTTAAATGCTGCCGCTCTAGACTTGGAAAGGCAAAAAAGGTGTATCTTAGTGAGAAGCAACTACCAAGTTCCTCCTCCTGATCACTGCCTAGCAGCATGCTCACCCTCTTGTATTTTGTAACAGAAACCTCTGAGCCAGCTCAGCTTCTTTTCTTCACAGAAAGAAATACTTATGATACACTGTGCAATCTTCGCCATTCCTGTCCACAAAGCTTCCCTAAAAATGGCTATGTAATCTATGAAAACAGAATTCTGTTTCTCCTCTTCTAGAAAAAGCCAGACTTTCAAGGATCTAATACATGAGAAAAACCCACTAGAAGTGATACAGCATCAGGCACTGGAGGCTTTAGTTGACTTGAAAGGAGCACAGCCTTTTCTCTTGAAGCCAGGTAACACGAGGCAGTTTAGTTAATGAAGTCTTCCTCATTCCACCAGGAATTCAGGGGCAAAATTGAAGACTTATGTCTTTAAAAAATTTAGATAGTCTCAGAGGCACTTTGCTAAACAAAACACTAGTGAAGGCCACAAAGGGAACGTAAACAAATTCACACTGGTCTACAGACTGATGGAGGGAGGACATCAATGCAACAAACAAACAAATTGTATGACCAGGAGCAGCTGGGTGCCAGACTCAAAGATTCCCTATGATTGTTGCACTAACAGGAATAGAGATTCTCCATGTTCTGTCATTGCAAGTGGTGCTGCAGATATTAAGAATCACTAAAACTTTGTTCCCCACAAGGTTACTAGATCACTGCTAAAAGACTCAGCAAGTGGCAACCTGGAGACATTGTGTTTTCATTTGATATGGCATCTGCTTCCTCTGGGATTCCCTAGCCAAGGTACTGCATAATCCTTTACAATAAAGCAACACTGTTCAGGCAATTCCCAAGACAGCAGCTAAAGGAAAAAATAATAACCCTTAGCAAAAAAATACACAAACAACTATCTACAATATAAAAGAAAATCCACTTTGATACAAACTAAACAGGAAACTGAAGTGTCTTGAGTTTAAATGAGGGGAAGTTGCAAATGAGTTCTGGCTCTCTAGAGAACAAAAGCATTTCAACCTGATGGCCACTAACAGCAAAATATCTTTTTTATTCTATCTCCTCAAAACCTCAAGTCCATGATCCTATCGAGTGAGCATGACAGAAGATTAATTCCCTCTTCATTACCTTCTTGGGTCTTTTGCCTTGAACACGAGTTCAAAATTGCACACAGCACCCTTATACAACAAGCAGTCCCTGGGTTTCATAACCTAGGTCATCCTTCCCAGGCAAATGCAGTTTATTACATGGAGGAACGCCAAAAGCTAAGTGTGTAAGTTTATACAGACATACCACACTATTTGTATTGGATTGATTAAAAACCCAGCAAATGAAAACAATAAAGAAAAGAATCTAAGAACAGAGCATTCTTTATATATTTGTAATTTTGGTTTCTAAATAGACACACTTTCACAAGTTGAATATGTAATTATTTTCAAAAGTTACAAATGAGCAGCAATGAGTAAGACAATTGGATAAAACATTCCAGCTGAACTTTATGTGCAACTTAGATTTAATTTCAAATACCTGCCTTTCATGAAGTTTTCAAATTTCTCTTACAGGAAAACATCACAGTGATACTGATGTCTATATTTTGTATAACTCAATTCATAAAGGTGCAATATACAACTCAAATAATTAAAATAACCCCTCTTCTGTTGAAGTGAATGTTGTAATTGTTATTGATGTAGAATGAGGAATGCACAACAACACTTCCTGATCAGGTCCCAGTACATTCAACACTGAATTTTGCTGCCTGCAGCTGCCCCAGCTAGAGCCACACTAACTTTGTGAGCAGCTCCCTCTTTCTCCTGTGGACATTCAGGTGAAAGTTAGGTCAGAGTCCTCCAAGGTGAAAGAGAACCCCACACCAAACCCAAATGTGTAGTAAAAAAGGAGCATTTAGTAAAGAACCCACAGCCATATCTGTCAGTTAAAAATCAGTTCCCTATTATCAGCGGTAATCCCCAACTTAGCACTGATTGGAAATTGGTAGATTTCTTTTACCCTATCATTCTGACAAAAAAGCTTCCCATGCACATAAAACCCTTCATGTGTATAACCCCCTCCTTCCATACTGTACTTCATCTACAGAATACAGGACCAGATTTTACATGCTCTACTCACAGGTAATCTCTCTGAATGAATCAAGAAACTTCTGACCTCTAGTTGGGAAAGTTGAAACTGAAGCACCTTAAAACCAGTGCAAACTCATAAAACTTCCATTATTATTCAAGTACTGATTATTCATAATAAGCTAAAACTGCTGGTCAGAGAGAGAGGAAGGAACAGGTAAAGATGAAAGATGAATGCACTGATTCTTGGCTCCCAGACACAAAACTCATCAAGCTATGGTCTGAAGTGATGAAAAAATGGTAATTCATAGCTAAAATAAGCCAGTGTTATACTGTTACATGATCATTCTCTTGCCCAAACATGGAAGAAAGAAAAATTTCAGATTAGTGATGTGCCTCCAGCTTTCAGTGCTATCTGTGACCACTTCTCAAGAGCAGTGTACAGCTTGTCCTCTGCTTAGGGCTATTCTTGAAGCTGTAATTATGCAAAAGAACTCGATGCTAGGTCTGGAATTACAAAACCCACAACCCATGTTTTCTCCAAGGCTGTCCAGCACAAGAGCCTAACCTAGAAACCTCAACCTACATTGGCTATCATCACACTTGAACTTTAAAAAGAGCCTCCATAAAGTGAAGTCAGAGGCACCTCTGCGCATCATTGATCATCAGCACACTGGTATTGGCTACATTCTAAAATTCTGCCAGTTCTGGCTCCAAGATGGAACTGCTTGTATTTCCTTATTCTGGTAATATCAGCATGCAATTTGTTGGACAGATTCTGTAATCCATAGATGAAGGTACTTGTAGGTTTTGATTTTATCCAGCATTAACAGCCCCTAATAGCCTAGTTCAGCATAGACATAACAAATGGAAATGGCTTTAAATTATCCTTCCCTTGAGATGTAATTTCATAAGAGAACAAACTCTATATGCACAAAGAGAGATTTCCAATGTAAACATGTGGTGGAAGCTAAAAGCTTCAGTTAGATTTAGGGCAAAGCAAGGGATTAAATTTCAAAGACACCCATTTCTTTCCAGTTCACAATATATATATTCTTTTCTGCTGACTTTTCTGCCCTTTGAGCTCAAAAGATCATGTCTATTAAAGAAATCACTTTTTAACTTTTTGAGACCTTACTGAGCTTTGTCTCCTTTTTCCCCTCACACAACAACTCTGGCTGGAATAGAGAATCTACAGTTGTTATAAGGGGTAAATCATAAGCAGAACCAGAATCATTATCAGCATCTGTCTGTAAGCATTTTAAATTATCCTTTTTTTCAGAAGTTGGGCTCTAGAATTTTAACTAACTTATTAGCTAAATTGAATTTCTTAAACCATGAGGAAAAAAGGAAGAGGTGTGTAATAACTCCAGTATTGAAGATTCTTCAGGTTTTTTTCTTTCTCAGGATTAATGTAATATAAGCCCTAGTTTGATGTTTGATAAGATGCCAAGCAGAGTCAGATAGAAAAGTGCTTTACAGAGAGAAATCCAGTGCTAATGCTAGAAAAAACTGTATTTATGAACATAGTATTTTTTCCCCTCTGACCTCTTATTCCTCTGACAAAAATACCTATGAAGACATTATATGCTAACCATTACTATTTGAAAGTTTGACCTCATCACCTCTCATAAAAACACAAGGCCAGATTTCCATGCAACAGAAAACTTCCAGTCATTTTGCACCGGTATTGACTTATTTCAAAACTTTAGATCCCTAAAGGTTAGTTACTTTTGTTGGTTTGTCTTTTCTTCAAAGACACTTTTTAGACATTGCTAACATTCAGTGCTGAAAGAGCACCCTAAAAGAATGCACTCATTATCTATTTGAAGATAATGCTGTGGTGTGTTTTGTGATTGGACACACTGAATCTGTTACAATCATAGAGAACAAAGTTTCTTTCCATCATCTGAGATCTGTGGTTTCAGACAATTGTGTTTAAATAGAAAAATCCATATTTAAATAGTCCCTGCAATTAACAAATTTAAGGATACAAAATTAAACAAAAAGCAGGGGGGGAAAAAGGATGAAAATGGCAAATCTGGGCAGAACAGAGGGGTGTTTATACAAGCCAGCATTTGTATGCAAGCTTTACACACTGTAAAGTGGCAGCAGGGTCATTATTACCAACGTTTACAATCCAAGAGAACAAAAGAACCCCCTGCATGTACAATGGACTAATTTTGTTAGTGACAAAGGTTTGTATGGGATGCAGCTTTTTACCTCTCTTAGTTGAACAGTTTTGTACTGATGTAATTCTAGCTTTGTCATTAGTCCTGATACTGCACAGGGTAGTAAAAACAGACCTAATCATAGCAGAATGTTCCTTTAGAAGTTTTATTTTGATTGGCCGATCATTTAATATTATTTCTTTTTTAAAGAGAAGGCTTCATACAATAAGGGAAATTATCTGCTCTCCTTGTATTCCTTAGGGTACACAAGTCACTCCTTCAGCAACATTTTTACCACATAAAATTTACTACCCACCACAACCTTGATTTTTTACTGTGTTGTGTTGTTGTGTTCTAGGAGGACACTGTTCCTGATATTTAATCCATAGAAACAAATTTCAAAGTTACCTTTTTTTTTTTTTTTTTGAGAACCAG
Source organism: Molothrus ater (assembly GCF_012460135.2). Classification (NCBI taxonomy): domain Eukaryota; kingdom Metazoa; phylum Chordata; class Aves; order Passeriformes; family Icteridae; genus Molothrus; species Molothrus ater. The sequence goes on from NC_050483.2 coordinate 29,633,315, forward strand.
GGGCCTAGGAAGTTTTTTATGATCTCAACAAAGTTAAATGTCTTTAATGCTAGAATTGCAAATATCACAAGAGGCAAGATGTGAAGTGTATGATGTGTTCAGCTAAAGAATTGATAATGCCTGAAATTTCCTAATTGACAACACTTATGCATGCAAATTTTTTTACATATATTCTCTCAGAATTATGACTAGTGTCTCCATCTTCAAATCCCATCCTGGACAAATGCACCTGAAGCTACTGGTGCTTAGCTTTTGGCTCTAAAGGCCATTTTGGGTTTTTTTGTGATTTAGTTGGGTGTTTAGTTGTTGTTGTTTTAAATCAATGAGTGGTTGACCACAGACTGCTCTGCAATTTCCCAAAGTATTTCACTATTACATGGAAAAAGATTTGATAATCATAATAACTCCAAAAAAAAACCAAAACCAAAAACATAAAAGGAATGACCATTCATCCAAATTGCCCCAACAGATCAATTGGAAAAGACTTCTTTTGCAGACTTCTGTGTGGTTATCAATTAATCTATCTACATGTATATACATATGCACAGGCACGTAGATATCTATCTCTTCTATTATATACGAAACCAGCTTTGTGTTTATTTAGGAGAGGTTGGTGGAAGGTGAAAGTCACAGCTGGTTCAGACACTCATCTTCTGAAGAATACATATATTCTGAAAGGAAACTACATATTAGAATTTGATACTCCTGTCTTTTGAAGAAGCCTAGCTTGAGCAAGTATGGAAATGGGATTTTAAATATTTTTAGATCAGCCAAAGCAGCTAAATAAAAGGGCTTTACAAATTCAAGCTGAGAGTCTCCTTCAATTTTACTGAATAACTTCCCTAATTTTTTTTTTCATTCTTCAACAGCCCCAGAACAAAGAATCATATTTGGAGAAACTATCTCTACTAAGCATTTTCTCTGAAAGAATATTAATATATCATTCTATGCTGCATGGCTTTATCCACTGCAACTTCACCTCCTTGACTTCCTGAAAAGATCCCTCAGATCAAAGATGATGATTAATTTCTATATGGAATTGTTTACAGCAGGATCAGGTATAAACAAAGGTGAAATAATAATAATAGAACCACACAGCACTTGCATTGCAATCTGTAACCCAGTCAAGCTAGTAATTGAGCATTTTAAACTATCCTTACAGACATGGAGGAGACCACTGCATGCATTGGGAAATAATTCAGCAATTTCAGTAACAATTGTGAAGATGAGCGTGGAGTGCAGCAACCAAATAGAACAGAAAGATCCATTATCCTTTAAGTTGGAACTCAGTCAAAAGGAAGTTGAAACCACCACTTCACCATGAGATACTCAGGAGAGACAGTTATTTCTGAGGAAGTGAAGTTGCACAAAAGTTCTGACAGATAGCAGGAAGCCAATAGAAAAATGAGATGCTAATTCACAGTAAGACACAAGTGACAACCTCCGTTTGCTGACTCTCCTGCTTTCTTGCCAGATGTAGCAAGAACATGCCATTTGCAAGACAGATAATGTTTTTCTGAATGCACAAAAATCACAAAGCAAGGTCACTTTTAATCTAAATCCCATTTCCAAACAGAGGGCTTGGGAATGTTGGGAAAGAAGTGCTGAGAAAGAAGTACCCAGTTCCTCCTGAGTAGACAGAGGAGAACTCCTAAATCTCTTCTCATTTGTGACCCTTCAATTCCTCCTACTGAGTAGGCTTGATCTGGAGTATGAAGTATAAGTATGAAGTACTTATTGGGAAAAGAAACTTATTGGGAAAAGAAAAAAGAACAACCCACAGTACCATAAGGCTTGATAAATAAGAAACTTGCCTCCCCCAAAGTCTTCATTCACAGAACATTTTAAAGGTTACAATATCATAGCTGGTATTCAATTTAGATCCAGCAAGTAAAAAAAACTCAAGCAGAAAGCAGGTCTTATACAAGTCAGAATGTTTAAGCACTTGTGCAGAGACTATAAGGACTAAGTTGTCCTTTCTCAGTAAACTGTTTGAAGCAGCTTCAAAAATTTCCAGTCCCTTTTAGTACCTTCCATTAGGCATCATCTCATTAAGCTAAACACATGAAATTTGGTCACCCAAAGGAAAGACAAATCCAGAGGGTCTCTCCTGTGGTTTATTCTTGCCATATTTTAATTTATGGACTTCAGGGCTTCATTGGAAATTTTCTCTTCTGTAAATAGACTTAGCTGAAGTTTTTATGAGCCATGGATTGCCAAGTGAGATCCTGAGTACTTCTTCAGCTAAAAAACCAGGATTCAAGGCTCATTCTGTTACTTTCAATGGTTCCATGGTAAAAACATTTCTTGTCCTAAATTGACATAATATGGGAGAACACACTGATTTCTGTCAGATACCTCCAAATTCCATCAAATGTCTTCATCAAGAAACCAACCTAACGTTCTACTTTCAAACAACCAGAACCAAGTCCTAAATGGATACTTCAAAGAATTGGCCAGTTTGTGAAATGTATCACAACACATTCATCTATAGGTATAAAGCAGAGTTTACCTGTTCTGAGAGAAGTTGGAACATTTGGGTTGCGTTCTTTCACTAGAAGGCCTTCACCTAGACCTAATGCTCTCAACCTTAAACTGGGAAAGTACAGTCTTTTGAGTACATACTGCTCAAGTTGCTTCCACTTTACAGTGTAGTTTACTCTACAGTCCACTGAGAGAACTTGGCCTACATAGGCATTTTTATAAACCAACATTCCTGGCATCAACATATCTTCAAACTATCCTCTGCCCCTAACATAGTGAAGTAACTGGATATTACTTTACTATGTTAAAAACTAATCTCTTTTTTTTTCTTTTTTTTTTCTCCTGAATATCAACTTCCAGGCTTCCAGCCCTGTCCTGGTGTTCCTAGGCTGCCAGCTGACCATACTAGGGCACTGGGGACTCACACACTGGTAAATATTTCAAGAGCCATGGCTACAACAGCTGTTTTCATCATCACTGCTTATATTGTCAAGATATTTACAGTGACAATAATTTCTGCAAAGAAAAAAATCTTGAGTCATCTGTAGGGAAACCCAGACTATGCATTCTTTGTCCTCCTGCTGCTCTAACTGATCAGGTTCTTGAGACTGATGAGGGATGCTGGGCCATGCTCACTATTCACAAAATATCTCCTGACATATTTTAACATAGTTCTGTAATATGTAATGTGATAGAAAAGAATAAAATCCCACTTTATATAAGTGGCTAATCTCACTGGGACCAGTTTCTGCACTGGATCATCACTTTTCACAGCAATAATCTACACCTGCCTATAGAGAAAACTACACAGAAGCAGACAGCAAAGGTAAACTCACTTATAGCTGTGGAAGTCATTGATGGCCTCAGTACAATTTAGAAATCCCACTTGGTTAGAGGCAGGTATTATTTTGGACATACTTTTAATGCCTATAGATCACAAATTAACAACTTTTATAATGACAGTGACAGCAATCAACCACTTGAATGTTCCCCTTAACACAGAGCACACATCTACATATCTTGCAAACCTTACCACACATCTTGCAGATCTGACCTGTGGTTTTCATCTGAGCCCTCTGCATCCAGCACACTGGCAAACATACAGAGCTTCCTGAGCCATCCAGCATCTCAGTGAATCATTGTTTGTTTTGTAAATATTACTGGCCACAGCTCAAAGGAACTTTTCTATGCTTTTGATCTCCACTACAAATGCAAAGGACTGAGAAGCATGTGGCCAGGAAAAGCTGCATCCATCAAGAGGCTATGAAAACTTCTGCCTGGAGAGTCAGTAAAAAAGGAAGGTAAGCTCTTCCACAACAACTATTTATACAAAAGTACTACTTTATATATTCATAAACTGTAATTTTCATCCATCCATCCATCCTTTCTCAGAAACCCAGAAATTCCATGAGTGCATGTTTCAAAAGAACACATGGTTTGTGCCCCTCACCAAGCTCACATGTCACTGCATGCAGAAACTAACATTATACACAGATGCTATCAGTGAGAAAGAATAAGTTACTTCTTAGGCATAATGCCTAGAAAATTGAAAGAAAAGTTTTCCATGAAAATATTCTATAAAAACTTCTAGAAAAACATATAAATATTGTTAGTGAAGTGCAAAGTTATAAGTATCCACTTTACTACATGCCTTAGGATGATTTCAGATCTTCATTTCTTCCACAGATGCATTTCTTTGCCAGGTTCTGACAAAACTGTTCAGAAACTGAATGATTACACTGCAAAATAATGTTATACCTTCATCTATAAAACATAGAAAATAAACTGCATTCAGCTGGTCTTTCATTTTCCAGTCTCATTTTCCCTTCCCCTTTCATGGCTGCACACACAGCCAGCAGAGTTTCCTGTGAGCATCCACCCTAGTCTAAACCTCAAGAAGATGGGTTGAGACTCTTTCTATACAGATGTTCCATGTGGTCTTAAATCTATCAATAACTTGCATATCAGCTTCAAGCTTCACAGGTGAGCTGCTCCAAAGTTGTCACCCACAGTGTTAGGAAGCTGTACCTTTCTAAGGCTGAAGTTTTACCACTTGTTACAGTCACTGCACACTCATACACATTTGCCAACCCAGGCTAGAAAACTGAACTGCCAAATAACAATTCCAAGTGTAACTACCACTGTAGTCTCACATTGTCACCAGACTGCTAAAGCCTTTTATGGAGAAGACTTCTCCAACATGGACTGGTTTTTGTGGTCTCCCACAGTATCTCCATACCCTGCCTAAACTCTGAGAATCAAAACTGAACACAAATTCCAGCAGAATTCTACCAGTCTTGGGTACAGAAACAAAGAGCATTCCTCCTTTCTATTTGGAAATCCTGTTAAAGCATATCAGGATCCCATCAAGGGGATCTTGGCCAGAGGTGATTAAAAAGACAGTTTCTGCTGAGGAAGTTTCAACTACTTTCCCACCCTGGGATAATCTCTGGATCACGGTTTAAGGCTGTTTCTTATGCTGTATGCACAAACTTGCATTTTTCCCTTGATTCACATTGCCTTTACTTGGCTACAGTAGAACTACACAGGATGATAGCTAATCTTGAAAAAGGAGCTAAAAACCAGACAAGGAGAGAAACTGAATAACCCATTAAATCCTAAACATGTCCTATAAAAGTTGTGTGCTAGTATGCTGTGAGTTAAAAAGGGGAAAGTCTTCTGTCCCATTGTCCAGCTTGGAAATTTCCTGGGAAACCATCACATTGAGGAATGGATCTGGCACCATTCCACAGAATTAAATTCAAAACTGAAAATTAATCTTCAAAATATTTACTAGTTGTTGCTGGTATTCAGAAGGAAAGTGTCCTTTCATTCTAGCATCCCAGCATTCTTGTATGCACTATTACTTCAAATAATTTGGACATTTTGGGGAGCATGGACACTTATGTTGTTAATCAGTTTCAGTCATATGCATTTACAGTTGTCTTCAGTACAGATTGAAACTTTTAGGGCAACAGATTGTATCTTGAAATGAAAACAGTCAAGAGGAGTGTAATACATGGACCTACCCTGTTCCCCTAGGGTCCATCAGATATTTATCTGTAAAGCCCAAGGGCCAAAGGCCAAACTTTAAGAACTATGTTACATTATCTTTTATTTGTTTCATTTTGCAACATTTGTTGCACAAGTATGAAAGTATAAACAGAATGATACTTCCTTATCAGTGACCTGTCTCCTCCAAGATTTATCCAGCAGCCAGAAGTAGGTTCCCCAGCACCATCACTGACTGACTTCACAGATACTGGATTACCCTATCAGTAGGCCTTCTGGGAGAACAGTCTGGACAGGGAGCAAAAGCCTTTGCTTACATACACATTGCTTCTTCACTAACAAGGAAATAACTAATGTAAGTATCAAGATTGCTTGCTACAAACACACCCATGCACACACACACACACACATATGCATCATACACAGGGCCTTAAGCCTAGAACCACAGAGAACCTGCTGGTGGAAACTGTTAGTAAGAGATGCTCAGAAAATCAGGTCTATCTGCCAGCTTATGGCTGCAACTTCTCCAAGCTTTTTGTGCCCAAGTGCTTAAAGTTCAAAAAACTGTGGTTTACTGACTTTAGACTGTAGTTACTTAGAATTTCTGACTCAGTCTTTGGCTGAGTGAAGTACAGGTCTACATGGAGTGAAATACAGGTATTACTGTTGGGTCATTAGTTTGGCCTAAGTCAACAAACTGACAGGCTGTAGAAGAAATCTTTCACTTTTAGGTCCCTGGTTTGCATCCAATACAATAGCCAGTAGTAGCTGAATGTCATAACCATCATGTTTACTGTCTGTTGCAAATTAATTTGCCAACTTACCAGTTTCACTGCATGCTGCAGGATCTACATTGTCAATGACCTTCACAACAACTTTAGACATTCAGCAAAGGACTAAATGAGAGCCTGAGCTTCCATGCTGAGTGATGGAATGTGGAGCCTCCAGAACAAAGCTGAAATACACTGATAAGCCAGTAGAACAGCTTGTGTCACCACTGCTTGGGTTCAACAGTCCCAGGACCAGAGGAAAGAGACTATGGTTTGCAGAGAGCTCAGTTTAGTGCCTTACAGAAATACTAAAATCTATTAAAAAGTACAGTCTGGTTTTAGCAAATATTTTCCTAACTACAGATGTAAGTAGAAGGCACAGCTGTTTCTGTCAATACTCTGAAAGCACCAAAACTCTTCATCTAACCTATATTAGGTACTAGGAAAACGTTAATGTTGACCATGAGGTGTGATTTAAAAGAGTCTCTTTAAACACACCTTGGTTACATCTGGTTAGTTACAGTAAGTTCAGCGCTGATGTTACGCCCAGTTACTTTTTCAAGGAATGTCAACATTTGAGGGCTGTAACTTACTGGCAGTTTAGTGTTATCCTGGGATTAATATGAGAAGAAGGAAGTGGGCTGGGAGTTACAAGGGGATGTGTACTGCAAGAAATTTGGCAGGCCAGAGTTCTCATTAAGCCAGAATTAGGGATGTCCTAGGTCTGTATGTATGCTATTAATCACTATCTGGGGCTTACTAACACAAGTAGTTTTTCCATTAAAAAATTCATTTTTCAAGACGAAAAGAATTATCCTATCTGCAGAGTTGAGATTTGGGGAAAAAAAACCCCAAAATTTCTTCAAGTTCTCGTAAATACATTCTAAACTCAGACAGAAGGCTTCAGAAGAGAAAATATTTTTCTACTCCTGCCTTCAAGCAGCACTATTCCATCTCAAAATTTATTATGTAATTACTAACCTGAGTTGACAGAAAAGATAATCTTCAAACCATCAGCACATTTAACAGCATCAAAGTAAATAGATTTATAACTAGGAACTAGCTATTAGGAGAATTAAGATCCCTGTCTTTTGAAGGAATCCCAGTTAATAGATCCAGTACATATCGGAGATTCATCAAAATGTGTAACCTTGTGTATAAATTGATAAATAGGTATAACAAACATAGCACAACAAAGAAGAGCATATATAGAAAATTACAGTAATAAAGAAAAGTACAGAACAGACTAAAATGCAGCATCATAAGCTTCAAGAATATTTCCGGCTGGAAGGGACCTCAGGCCTCTCATCCCACCTCCAGTATCTGGGACAGCTACCTCAGACCAGCTCACTCAGGCCTTTACCCATCCAGATTTTGAAAACCACTGATGAAACTGCTCTATGCAGTCTGTAGTGTTCAGAGTGTAAAGGGAAAGAAAAAAACAGGCAGTCCAGAAAATGCAGAAGGAAACACAAAAGAACCTCAAAGTGACTGTCACAGAAAGGAAAAAAAGGGTAAGGAAAGAAAGTACAGTTATTTCAAAAATAAGAAAACAAGTACAGGAAAACATTTTTAGTACTTTAATTTATCCAGAAGCCTAATGTGAAGGGTCTGATTCTTTAATCATTGATTTAATAAAATAAAACAACAATCCAAAACAAAACAGAAAATCTTTATGCCCTTTAAGCCACCTCAGCATAGACTCCAGAACCTGAGATACCTCAAATCACCAGCTGCTTTCAAACAGGTAGGCTGCAGCAATCCTGCTGAGCTGTGTTTGACACATATCTGCCAAAACTTTGAGGATAAACAATGAATGACACTATTTTGTATGTTGAACTTTGTAGTTCCATCAGATACAAAGCTGATTGCGAGCCCTCCAACTAAACACATCCACTACATGGTTCTTTTAATGTTTCCCATGTCAAGGAACTGGGAAATTGCAGGAAAGCATGGCAGGGCCATTTTTAGGGCTGGTGAATTGAGAGATTTAGATAAACATTTTAAGTTTTGTTTCCTTACCTATTTGTTCTGTTATCACAATTCTGACCGCAGAACCTTCAAGCACAGGACAGCTTTAATGTTCTTGGAAAGGGGGAAGAGGAAGAATGCTTGCTATCAACTCAGCTGCCACTACATGGTCAAGCCAGATGAAGACAAAAATGGAAGAATAAAATTATCACCATTTGGTTTATTAACTGATAGTAACAAGGCACACAGGGCTATTACAGCTCAGAAACTGAAGGCAAAAGGCCCTGGCTGGAAGAGTTTATACTGATCACAATCAGTCCAGGCATCACAGGATTCTATGAGACTAAAAGGTAAAAAATATTTTCTCTTCAGACCCTGCTACCTTTTCTTACTGACATGACTTGCTATCACTAAGTCTTGATGTCTTGATTTAATGTTTGAAAGACCTGTGTGTTGTCAACCAGAGTGTGACTGCCTCAAAAATTGAATCAATATGGAACTGTGTCCCTGGAGATGGAGAGGAGACTGGAAAGGCAGCAGAGGCAGCCAATGAGGCAAATAAGAGGCCTTCTCCTGAGGTTAACTATGAGGGAGTGCATGTAATGTTTTGATGACCACCATGCTCGCTCCACAACAGACAGTACAGCGAGATAACATTAAAATCTAAAACGTCCTCTTGTTAAGGTTCAGACAATGGTACCAAAGGTAGCAAGATTATTTTAGCATTCAAAATAAGTAATCAGGTGATGACAGGAAGCCACATCTGAGCATCTGAACTAAGAACACCCCAGAGAGCTTCAAGTGCCCATGACGCAGTCTTTTCCAACTGAGTGTAAATAGGACATGTCACTTCACCCAACACCCTGGACCACAATGTTTTGAAGGTAGCAAAGGAGGAAACCACACTGCAAAGAGGAAGCAACAAAACCAGTTTTAAAAAGCTTGCAGGCTTAAACCGACTGTATCATAACCAGAAACAGCTATTAAATTCTGAAGTAATAACACATATTAGCAATTAAACTGCTGGAACTGGACAGCAATTTCTCAAACATTTTCAATGGCACCATTGAGTATAGGAACTGTTCATGACTATATGCAAGGCAACCACTGGCAAGGTATTGTTTATCAGAGCAATGAGAATATGGCACACCACTACCACAGGTACCTGTGGAAAATGCAAGACAAACACCACATAATTTCATATGGAACTAACAAGTGGGGCCAACCAGGAAACAGTTTTATTTTTGTTTTATTCTTCTACTGATTTAGCAAAAGTAAAACATTGCAAAACAACATATTTTTAATTTGAAGCATGCAAGAATGGTGAGAGAGAGAAAAAAAGGAAACATCCAGACAATAACCCAGATGTTCTTTTCTGTAACATGTCTCTAGTTACGATCAAGGACCTCAGCCTTGTCTTCTTTTTGGGTTCAAGATTTTTATTTACCAGCAAAAACACATTTCCACAGAACATGCTACTTCTGATAAAACACATTTTTGTTTTCATTCATATCACAGTTGTCACAAAAATTTTCAGCACAACCAAAATAAGTACTTTATCATGTTGAGAAAATCCACTGTTTTACAGACATGGAAAGCAATCATTACTTATTTGTTCAAAATGCTTTTGACTCAAAATTATGCTATACCAAAATGCAGGTGACCTTCTATCACCTTAAAAAAAACCTCCAAATCCTGGGCTCAAGCTATAATAAAGTCAAAGTTGCTCTATATTGCATGGGCACATATTACATACCAATGAACTTGCCTTCAATTACTATTCAGCCTACAGGACACAAATACCATGTTAAAACAAGGGAGGAAAACAAAGTATCCCTAAGGAAAATCCACAGCTCATTCAAATAAGTTTTCCAAGTCCTTTGCACTGTCATTATGGCACTAAGGTGATATAATCTCCTTTCACCCATAGGATCTTCTCGTCCAGGCACTTCATTTTAACAGAAGGCAGTGTAGATATCTCAGGATATATCTACACTGTGTGTGGTAAATGCTAGAAAGATTATGCTGTGCTGACCTCTGCCTCTGTGACTCATCTGCTGCTGGAACCCTCTGGATCCCAACAGCTCATTTCGTGCTAGCTCACATGACCATCACAGCGCTGACTAAGAAGCAGATGCACCCTCAGGAAAAGCAGAACTGGACAGTTTTGGATGGTAAGCCAAGACAAGGAATTGGCCAAAAGCCATTAAGGACTTGACATGCTGATTCCATGCTGCTCAGAGTTACCTCATACTAACCTGGAGGAAAATAATGTCACCCACCAGCTTTTGCTTGTTTGTATGATTTTGGTGCACAGTCGAAAGAACAAACTAAAGGCTCCATGAGGTTTTTGGCATTTTTAGCTGAACCCACTGTGAACTTTTCCTCTTGAGATTCAGATTCGGTCACTGACAGGCACTTTATTAGCTTGAAGGCACTAAAGTTTGTCCTAAACTTCATTCCTACCAAACATTAACAAGAAAAGATTTACAGACTTCTAAAGCTCAAAAAACCCCTGCAGGCCCATCTTCTTAGTCACTCAACCTTCAGTGGGTAGCAGTTTTCAGTGGGTAGCATAACTCTCAAACATGACAGGCCTAGTTTCAAGTCTTAAAACATCAACATTATCAGTCTGAAGTTAAAACAGAGGGGGCAGCAAGGAAAAAGTAAGTTGGGTGGTATTTATGAAAAATCATTCAGCAGCAGATGCTGATGATGACTGAACCCAGGAATTTGGTACTTGAGGCAAAAGTTTACTGCCACTGAGATGTGACTGTAGGCCAAAGGGAGACAAAATGTCATATTTCATAGCATAAACAACAGTAAATGAAAGACATAGCAAGTCAGGCTTCAGCACAAATGAAGCTGTCAAATCCCATCAGCTAGGATTTGAACTGTTACCTTGCTGAAATGCCTACTGTTGTTTCTTGTGATCAAGTATTACCTGAGCTCAGTAACCACAAGTCAGACTACAGGCATTAACAGCTTATTATTAAACCTTCCTACTGATCTTTGGAAGTGGTCTGTATTGCCTGACTCACACAAAAACACACAAGAGAAAACACTTCATATTTTTGTTTAAGAAGCAAATCCCCATTAGCGAATAACTTGGCACAGCAGTGTCAGACAACCAAAAGAGTTGGTGTGGATCCCCCTCTAACTACCCCGTGAATGCATCATTGTTCTGTTCCAAACTTGCCTGCTCTGATTCCCTGTGAGAATGTCCCTATTCTGGCTGCAGCCTGATGACCTGCAATTGGCTTAGATTCTTCTGCCTTCGGGATAGCTTTGAGCACTCCCAGACAGCATGGTGCTAGCTAGCACCAAAATTGCTGGTTTAATTTCTTATAAAAGTTCTCTAGTTGATGCACATCAAAACCACCCCACATAATGAACAACCATGCAGTAAGCAAAGATCAATGAGAACTTGTTTCGAAATCTCAGTGAAAAGCCCGCTGCAGATGCAGACTGGAAGAAAGTTGAGGTACAAAATTAATCTTACTGGAGGAGTTGGTTGAAAATGGGAGTTTTCATGCTTTCAGTTTACTTGAAAAAATATAGGACCTCCCACACAGTATACATTCCCAGAACATCTTAGACCCAAAATCTTCAAACACTTGACATAGAATTCTGTATTCAGATTGCTTATAATAAATTTTAATTATACACCATCCTGCATAATTTACAGTTCTTCATTAGACCCAAATTACAAAATCCAGCCTTCTGTTTTGCTAAGCAAAATGAATAAACAATGAAATTCGACAAGTCAAAAATATAGTATTTAAAAAAAAATAAAATTGAAAGATAAGCAAGGGAAGAAAAAACTGAATGGAATCAGATATTCTAACAACTCTAGAATTTATTTATTTTGCGTGCAAGACATCAAGTTTTTTTCCCCATTCCTTCAAAGCTACAGAAGCATAGCTGTTGAAGCCTGAAATTGTAGTTCCATACCCTTTTGCTTTCAAATTAAACAAATGATCTCAGTTTTTGGAGCAGTTTTTGACTCCAGGGAAACTATGCCATTAAGAGAGTGCCAGAAACACATCTAATTGATGCATGTCCCAAGAACAGCTCAAAAGAGGGTAGACACACCACATATAGATTTCAAGGAAATTACTGAAAAGCCACAGAGCTTCAACAGAATGTGATATGTGAAACATAGCATATGAAAGACTCACTATCAAAAGGGTAAATTCAGTTCAGGAGATATTAATCTGATTACCTAAGAGGTATTATGAATTGGATATGCTCCTTTGTGCACCAAATCCAACCTAGACAGATGGAAGAGACTTTTATGCTCCATTTTCTGACGTGTAATTAGTGTTTAAGGGACGATCAAGTTACAGAGGCCAAGTTTCAAACAATTTTTTTTTACAGTACATGTACAGTGACCAGTAACAACAGATTTTTTGACCATTTCCTTGAGTGGCTTACACAGTCCACAACTTGACTTTGCTGTTCTCATTTTCAGTATCATGTTTTGTCTGCACCCACCTGACAGAAAATCAGTCCAGCAACGTCCTTAAACAAATCACTTCACATAGAGCTCTGAAACTAGACTTGTGCAGACCGAATTCTGGGCTAATTTTATGCAATGCAGGTTTTAATCCAAATGATAGGCAGTTTTAATATTTTTCTGCACCATAACCTCCTCTTTCCTTCTTGCCATCATTGGCAATTTTCAGGATCTGTTGACAAAACTGTAAGTAAAAATAAATCACTTGTTGCAGGCTCCTCCCCTTGTTGGATTTACGGAACAATGCCACTGTCAAACTTCCATGCCTATAAATTAACAAGTCACTGGCCCTGAACTATCAGATAGCTATTAAAATGTTACTGTTTTCCATTATGGTAATGAATGCTTTCAAAAGAACAAATTTGAAATCTATTTTTGATTTTGTTTATAAACTCCATTTAAAATTGCGTCAGAAGGCGGCGTAAAAATCAGTTGTCTAATTAGGACATCTGTAACATGTCATTTTATGCTAAAAAGTCTGTCTGCATGGCTTATCAAGCCCTTAGCCTTGCAAGCTACACCAGCCATCACACAGGCTACCTTCTGTTTATTTCTCCATCAGCATCCTACATCCATAAGATTGTGCTCATATACACAGGTATATGAATAACAGAATTAGTTTTACAAAATAGAGGGGAAGGCTTAGCCCATCTCCACTAATACTGCCCTATATAGCTTTTAATTACTTTTAACAAAACATTTAAATATTTCAGCAGGGAGAGACAGACATCAATCCCTTCGTTAAGGCAAGGAGCACTCAGGGAGAATGGTTTTGGAAAGGGTGGCTTGTGGCAGAAGTGGCAGCTGGTACCCATCCAGCAGCCGTGGCCGCGCCACGAGGGCGCCAGGGCTCACTGCCAGCCAACTGACAGGGAAGCAAGAGGGAGAGGCCAGTTCATGGAGAAAGACTGCGGCAGCGTGGGAGGACTATGACCTTTTGATCCCTGAGATGTTCCTGATGTACCAAAGTGACATGTCAGCTCTAATAAGCTGCACTCTCAGACTAGTGGCAGGGGCCTACAAATTACTGTGAGATCTGAAGGCATTTGTTGTGATGATCCTGGCCTGGATGGGGCATATCAGTGCTCACCCAGCAGGGCTATCTGATAGTCTGCCCCAACAATTCCCAACGCCAGGGTTGTAACCTCCAGCAGGGTCACAGCCACACAGAGTGGGGTCGCAAGCCTGACAGAGATGTGATTGTTTGTGTTAGTCTTTGGGGTCGCAAGCTTGGCTGGGGTGAGTTCACCACCAAAAACAGAAGCACAAACCCAAACCATTTGGGAACAGCTGGCCTAACAGATTTTGTGCTCAAAAACAACTTCCGGATATTCAGCTAAAACATGCCCAAACTTCTGCCTTGCATATCCATGTGCCAGCCTGAAACAAGGACTCCCCTGCCAGGTATCAGACTGGCTCAAATTAGTCCCTAAGAATCATGGCTGCATACCCAGTAGTAACATCTGGTTTGCTTTCTTTGTGACAAATTTTCCATTGTTAACAGTGCAGCTATTCATACTTGAGCCATTGTCTTTTCTACCCTTCCTGGTGCTAGTTAGGCATCAGCTCATGCAGGAATATTCTGTAGGTTGCCTGAGGGACTGGAGCAACAGCAGGACATTTTAGGACAGCAGAAATTAGTAAAAACATAGTTTTCCTTTAAGCTCTGGGCATTTTCTCTTTCTACCATTTCTTCACCCATCTTCCTGTACTGCACGGTGACCACTTGGGTTGCTCTCCTCTGAATGCTTCTTTTTTATTTTTAATGTAACTGATACTATGAGAAGACTAGTAGAATCCAGACTAGATTAATCTTGTTCATGTGAAGCATACAAAATCTGCTCATGCTCTCTATTTTAATTAAATCAAGAAATAATGCACCAACCATATACTGTCTTTTATTGTTGCGTTGTTTGGGTTTCAATGTAATATTTTAGTAGCAGACTGTCACTGGGAATTTCATTCATATGACAGAGCACCCAGCTTCAACCTCCAAAAAAGGCTAACAGGTTTTAAACTTCCATCATTTAAGACAATAAATTATTATTGCAATAATAAAGCAGGAAATAGACACAAATTAAGCAGAAACACCAATGTGCTCTTTTTACGATTAAGGGGAATCATCAATCATAGAAACCGCCTGAGATTAACAAGGAGCCACTTTTTTCAAACATCCTGCAGTAAACCCAGAGGAAACCCAGCTGGAACTGCTACTAGAATATAGGCATGAAACTCTAAAATTATCCTCTGTCCCCTCACCCTCACCTTCCCTTTTGGTGTAGCATTTGCACCTTGGATCACTCTTAACTGCTTCAAGTTCTGCAGGTGAGCCATATGTTTCATGTAATGCCACATGCCAAATGTAATTCCCATAGTGATGTTTTCCTGTGTATCAAAATCCTTCTAGTCCCTTTCAGCTCCATCAGAAGAAAGATCCAATGATGGCACTATAAAACTCCAGAAGAAATGGGACTGAATGCTACAGATTGCTGAATATTTTGTCCCCAGCTTCTGTTCAGATTTAAGGAAAACCCACAGTGAGTTAAAACAGAATTTAATTGGTCATTGTGCATGGGGGCAAGTGGTATTTAGTTTTTCTTACCCTTGAATTAATTTTTTTACAATGTAATTTGAAGGATAAGGTCAACCAACACTGAGGTGCAACGTGTAGGGCCACAGAAGGAATTCGAACCAAGCCAGGCCTTATGTTTCTGACTTAAACCACTGATTTGCAGGACCACAGTAAAAAGTTCTGTATTCACCCACACTGAAATATGAATTAATCTTACTTTTAAACATTTTATGGCATAAGGAAATGATCAACTGTAAATTCTTACAGTACTTTACACCTACATGCCATCAACTGAAATTCAGTGACTGACCCATGCATGATCTCAAGCTTAATGCAGTTACAGGAACACAGGAGTAAGCTGAGGTGTGCACAAGGATTTATTCAGTGCTTTGCACTGGAAGGTGTAGTACATACCCAGTTGCACTTTTTCTCAGTGGAGGTAAGATACATAGCAGCTGAGAGGCAGCAACTTCTAACCACTCAACTATGACTGTGATCACTTCTCAGTTATTGTGCTTCTCATTATATAGATGAATGATTTCCAGCAAACGTACCTGAAGGGTTTTTGGATTACAAATTGTTGATTGATGATTCTAAGTCACATCACGTCTTCAGAAAGATACCACAATAAAACAGTAAAACTTTGTACGATCTCATTGTGGCAATTAGGATGTGAGGAATGGAGATTCTCTTAAACTGATATATAGAGGTCTTTGAATGCTCCTGCTGACAGTTTTCAACCTTTCTGTAGTCTAGATCAAGTAATTATGCATATGTCATTTAAGCTGGGACTTCCATAGACACATACAGTCTCTGTGACACTGTTTTACTGAGAGATTTATCTTTTGATTTAAAAGCCGTTAAAATTTGGCTGGATGTTATTATGTCACTACTTCCCACTTGGTGAAATATAGCATCAAAATTAGTACAGGCGAACATGGCAACCGTTATCGTGAAATCTAACTGCTCCACACCACCACAACCCTGCCTCCTGCAGAAACAAGCAGGGTATCATTTCCCCTAATGGTTAATATCATTCCTTCCAGGCCCTGCAATGATGGTGCACTTCCTTGTGCTGCTCTGTACAACCAGAGGGACTCTTTTCCTTCCACTAAAGCACAAGAGTGCAAACTCCACTACTGTTAAGAGCACACACTTACAAGAAATGTGAATACAGAGCAAACACAAGAATGAAATCCTATTTTGAGAAGGCTTGTTTTTCCCTACTACATGTATTAATGAGTTCTATCAAGGTTGCTCCTCTTTTTGGTGCCCCCTGTTTACCTATCCTGAAGTGGATGCACTACATTGGCTTCCAGCAGGTTAAGGAACATGAGCTCCTCACCTTCGAGAGTACATACAGCTAACAATGTTTTTAATGAAAACTGAAGTAGTGACTCAAAGACAGAACAGACTGAAGGAATGAAAAAGCTTGCCGCAGAATTGTTAGCTGGTGAAGAGTATTACAGAGTCTCTGCTGGTACAGATTCTTAAAATGCAGCTGAGACATGAAATCCAGCAATAAAATAAAGAATTAAAAAGAAACAACTCCAGCTGTTTCATTATTGAGCTCACATGCACTAGAACCAGTGACTTAAGCAACTCTATCACCTCTGACACTGAAGTCAGAGATGCCCAAGGCTCAGACCTGGAGGCAAAATCCTGTGGCTCACTAAGCTCTCTGGTCCCATCATGTAAGAGTTCCTGATATGGGCCCTAAATGCCAATCAAACCTTCAGGTGAGAATAGCAATTAATATCAAAGCAAACATAGATGCAAATCTCACTATGCTTCCCTGTATCATCAAGACTGTAGCAAAATCATGCAGCAAAAGCTACACTGTAGCACTTCCTTATCTCCATAAACCAAGAAGAGAACTGTATTAGAGAATCACAAAATCACAGAAGGGGTAAGGCTGCAAGGGACCACAGTGGGTCATCTGGTCCAACCTCCCTACTCAAGCAGAGTCATGCTAGAGCACACTGCAGAGGATTGCATCCAGATGCTTCTTAAATATCTCCAGCGAGGGAGACTCCATAATATCTCTGGGCAATTTGTTCCAGTGCATGCTCACTCACACAGTAAAGTTTTTCCTCATGTTCACGTGCAACTTTCTATGAATCAGTTTTTGCCCATTGTCTCTTGTCCTACTGCTTGACACCACCAAAAAGAGTCTGAGTGCATCCTCTTGGTACTCTCCCTTCAGGTGTTCATATACACTGATATGATCCCGTCTTTACAGGAATGTGCTTTAATTTTTAGGGTTCACACCCACACACTAGTCTCAGTTGGGAAATTTACTCTTCAGTATGCATAGACATGGCCTAATTTACAGAGCATTCAGCTAAAATACTAAAGGCCAAAAACATGCCAAACTCCTATAATATTTTCCAATGCATTTAAATTCATATCATTCTGGAGAACTTCACCAGGACATGAAGTATTCTGCATTAGCTTTAAAACTACACAAAGGAAGTATTTCAGAAACTTATTTAACAGCGACTTGATTCATAAACTCATGGTTCCTGAAAAACAGGGATGAATATACTTTTTTATTTTAATTAAGTCATCTATGGGTCCAACCCTAACCATTAAGTATATACATAAATCAACAAATAAACAAATCTAAACCAACCAACAGCCTCTGATCTCTGGGGGCTGCTCAGTTCACTTGATAATTCTTCAGTTTTTTCACTCCATTTGGCACCAGGACTGACAAAAGGAGATTTGAAGGGAGCGAAGTAATAAACTATAGAACTGATCTTACTGAGGTGAAGAGAAGGACAATTCATTATTTTCCCCATAGAAATATTGATATATTAAGGAAAATAATAATACTTGAAATATTAAGGAAAAAAAGTTGCAGAAGAAAAAGAAAGCCCCAAAAGGTATATAAAAAAAGGTAAACTGAGTCTGGAAGAATAAAACCATTTAACCACAATATGTTAAGAGATCAAGGGCAAAGCAAGGAAGAGAAGCTGAAGATTCCAGCTTCAAACCTTCCACTTCTAAGTAAAAGTAGGAAAATCCTGTGGGTGGGAGATGTTATGGTAGCTTAGTGTTCTCCAGTTTCTACAACACAAAAGCCTACTTCTGCTCAACAGCTTAAAAGAATTCAAGATCAGAGCAACAAAGATGAAAAGGTCAGACTAAACTCATTGCTCACATTGTGCACTAAAAATATACAATGCTATGACAAACCACTTGATGAACACAAATGGCAGAAGACTGAACACTGGCCTCCCCAGATCTAGTGCAAGTTTACAGACAATTTTAAACACAAAATAATTCTGACTTTTTCAAACAAATATTTGAAAGTACTAGCTGAGACTGAAGAAGCCCAAGACAGCATTCCTTTTTTTTTTGCTTGACACTTTGTGCAGGGTGGGAGGAGGATACTGTTCTTGCTCATACCAACACACCCCTGAATTTTTTCCACAAAAGATGGAGTTTGGCTTTGATGTCTGCTAGAGGAAGTTAGAGCTTGCAGCTGGCAAATACATTCATAGCATAGGCACTGGTGGATTAGAAGGAACCTCAAGCAGGTCATCTTGTCTTATCTCTTTGCAGCACACAAATGAAACACAAATTCCCCCATCCACCTAGTGCTAAAATACACAGGCTTAGAATTAGTTTCTAAAGACTTATTATATTAGGTAAAATTTAGTCATGTGAACTTCACAAAAATAGCAAAAATAGCACAGTCACAGACAACTTGTTTTAAAAGACCTATCGCCAGTCATACAAAATATTTCTACCATTCATGAAGCCTAATGCAGCTTGAACCTTTTTTTTAATAAGATATTACTTTAATTGGGTAAGATCTATTTTTTATATTTAAATGATAAATCATTAGTTCTTAGGCTACTCCTGGGCTTGTCTGACCATCCCAGCCATGTAAAATAACTTTAGGCTTCTCCAAGTTGTCTTTGACTAAAGAACTAAACAGAGGCTATTCCACAAAGCAAGAATGGAAGTGAAACAGCAACATCCACCATCATCCTCCAGACTATCCCCACTGGTGACAGAGTTTGAGAGACAGCTATGTAAAAATAGTAGAGTAAAAACTGAGTTTGGTTCCTAGGGAAGAAGTGACAGAAGAGACATCCTCAGATGTCTGAGGATTTAAGAGCTAGAGAAAAATATTATTGCTCCTAACTCCTTCAGTTGATAATCTGACAACTATGTAAAGGCCAAATGAATGCAAGGACTCAGACTATAAGTAGAGAAACTTTGGCATTGTATTTATCACTTTATTTGTGGCAAACTATAATTTTTTTTTTTTGGCTATCTGGAAGCAGAAGTATGCACAGGTCTGGGAATTTAGCTGGACATAACCATTTCCTATAAGAAATACCAACAAACAGTTCATGAATTCTTACACTGCTACATAAGTAATGGGATTTTACAGCCAGCACTGCTTTTATAAATCCATTAAAGTTCTCATAAAAATCTAACGTATTTTTAGGACACAAGTTTTCATGCACTAGATTACAGCTTTACAGATGACAAACTCTGAGCCTGAAACAGCTTGACAATGTCCTTTCAGCCTGCTCATCAGATTAACTTTCTGTCACACATCAGATGAACAGCTTCCTTGGTTTCTTGCCTAATCTAACACATAACCCAAGCAATTCCCAAGCACGATCAGAAGCAAAAAAAGAGGACACTATAACATTCCACTTCTTCCTAATAGCACATTTAGTTTGAAATTTTCATCTAAGAAAGATTACCCTTTTAGCAAACCATTTATAGTGAAGGGACTCTGATTTCAGATAGGATTAAAACATATTAGACATATACAAACCAAGCAGTCTGAGTTGCTTACAGGACTAATAATGTGTTATGGGTCCTTTCACATCTAGGTCACTGGTTCAAATTCAGCTTTAGTTGGTGATGAGTGACATGGAACAATGAGGTAAGAACCCAGTCACAAATCTGGCCTCTTATCCTTGACTCTGCAACATATACTCTGTGCACTTGGGCTACTCACCTAACTACTCTTTCCTGTAAATTCTACAACTGTAAAAGAACAGTAAGTATTATTACTATCTTACTAACTCTAGAAGACAAATTAATTTAGGATTCTGAAAGTACAAAAGATTATCAGAAGTTTATTGCTACTTTCAGGCTGTTCAAGACCTAACATCCAAATACATTAAGTGGGAACTTTCTCAGGACAGCTCAACACCATGATGTTAAAAAAACCCACCAAAACACACTGGCCACACCTATGTCTTTTGATAGGAAGGCAAACATGGAAATCATATGTTGAATGAGCCTGAAATTTCACAGATAGACAGTAGCGGTTAAAAGGGATGAAAATGGAAATCCAGAAGCAGCCATTTTACAAACAGTAAAGATATAGGGAGAAAAGCCTGTGGCATGGAGATGCACTGTGTTCTTCCATTACACAACACAGGAAGTAAATGCCATATCAATGTTAATCAAGAAAGGAGGGAAAGAAGAGAAAGAAAGGAGTTTATCAGCCCTATATCCCTTGATAAAACTTGAATTTCCAAAGGAGCCTGCACTGTGGATGTCTGTACTATTCTTGTCCTGTGGCAAAACAAACATGTCCATTTTCAACAAGCATGATGCTGACACATTTTGCTACTTCAGATCCTTAATTAAAAATAAGGAATGAGAACGACAAAGGAATAAAACACAGAGCACCAATATATTTTAACTCATTCTTAAGCTAAAAGGTGAAAAGCAGTGGTGGTAGTTTAGGCATAACATGATAGATTCATGAAAAACCTGTAACTGCTAGAAAAATTATTATGCCATCTCTTGACTAGCCCTGATTCTAGAATATTCTGGAACTATGGCTCATACACAGCACCGAGAATCTTTTATACGTGCTGGGAAATTCAGAAACATTTCAACTATTCCATGTGTTTTTCCTCAGTATCTTCAAATATTTTAGCCACAGGACAAAAATATGTTTTACTGAAAACATATTTTTTTATTATTCCCACATCAGAGTCAGCTGTGCTTTCTTTCCAGAGGAAGCTCATCCACAGCAATTCTAAAGGGCAAGGAGAAGCACGAGCACTGTGATCAAGACAATTTAATAAGACAAGGCACAACAACTTTGTGCCAAGAAGGAAATTATAAAGGTGAAAAATTATGCCTTTATCTTCCAAATCTAGTTACCAAATTTCAAATCTTTCTGCCAGAGGTAGGGAGCAGTATTTGAGACATGTACTTCAGAGATACTTTGGCAATGGGTGGAACCAATAAAAGCCACAAGCACAATTCTAAAGCTATTTAATGGGCCGTGATTTTCCAGACTCCTATTGACAAAATTATGAAGTAAGCTTATAAATCGGTGTTAAGGCATTGCACTGAAGTTACTTGCTACTCCCTGACATTCCGTTTAAATCTACCTTCAACCTCTTTCCCTTGTCCACTGAAATGAGTTGCAGAAATAATGTCAGTTTTAACCACTGCTTAGTTATTTTTGCCACTGACCTGTACTTGTGTAAGTAAGACACATAAGACAACGGGGTGTGATGAACCAGAACACAGAGAAGCTGATCAGAACCATCAGAAAGTGCAGCAAGGAGACAAAGAGGGGAAATACCCATGTTATGTGAAGTGGAAAGTCTACATGCAATTATCATGCCTTTGCAAGAAGAGCGTTGCTGTGCATCATACATTTGGATCTATGCATGAACTGAATGCTAAATTTTTCTCCATCTGCCCCTCACAAGGGTACTCTGACTATTCTTTGCAAGTGGGGAAAACCAAAATTAAAATATTACTTTGTAAACCTTGATTCAGAATTATCTTTTCTTTTTAGCACGCTACGTCCTCACTATTACTCAAAAAAGTGCTTTTCTCTAATTCTGCTCAGAAAACAAGCACGAAGATGTGAAGTAATATATGGCTTCACAAAAATCCCCATATTACATTCACACAACAGAGAGATGCAGTCTGAGGCAGTGTACTTGAAAACCAAACAAGTGTAATTCAAGGAACAGGACTGAGGATCTGCTTTCCTTCCTTTGTGAGCAGTTGTTTTTCCTTGGAATCTATGATAACCATTAGATAATATGAAATTTGCAGACCAGCCTGTGTATTTCCTCTTGTAGCAGCTTTAGAAGACTGACAAAATAATGCTTTAAATGCATGTGAGTGACAGTACAATGCTGAGAAACTGACATGGCTCAAAAATACATTCACAGCCTTTAGAAAGTATCTGATCCTTTTAGCAACTCTACATACTTTCTTTTTAATTATAAATGGATTTTCAGAGAAACTGGAAAATAATTTTGTTTCAAGACTGTGTTAGGTTAGACTTGATAAATTGACTCACTTAGCCCCCTATATTTCAACAGAAGACTGCAAGTTACAGCGTGGATTTGTGGCCGTGTAGAGTTTCAGTTCTGATAGAAGGGATTCCTTACCTTCAGACAGGGACACATCATCAGCTGGAGACACCAGGTCTGCCCGGAGCCCAGGGCCACTGCTCAGCGCTGTGGTAATCTGATTCGTCAAGATAACCTGCAAACAGACAAGGAGAGGGGGATGGGAAATGAATTGTTATAGCTACTGGAAGGTAGAGAGAAGCCCAGGACTGGAATCCTCCAGGCATAGCATCGAGATGACCCTCTATATTCTGATCTTTAGCAAATTCAACACTCAGAACGTTTTGAACTACCTGCAGAAACTGAAAGAGTCAATTGCAAAAAGTGGAGGAAAAGGGATATTGTTAAAAAGATTAAATACTGAACAACAGTATGTTGATACATACAGGCACCTTAAATGAAACTACTGCTCTGAAGAGCTTCATCTTTTGCTCATATTCCATGAACATTTTGATGCTCCTTACAAAAACCCACCATTTTCTTCATAGTCAAATAGAAAATCTATTTTCCAAGTAATTTCCGCACAATTTACATACTTTCTTCCTTTGGCTGAAACACAGTGCCATGGAGGAAGGTGTGGTAGGGGTACACTCCCATTGATCTGAAGCACAAAAGCACTAAATGTTACAAGGCTATCTTTACAAAAGGGGATTTTTTTAGTGCTTTTCAGGATCACAAGATTCTGATAAACAAAACTATAGTGCCCACTGTGCTCTCCTCTGACAGCATGAGCAATAGTCATTCCTACAAGAGATGAACAATTTCTTGCACCTTTGAATGCATACTGGTTTTTAGCAACAGAAAACATTAAGCAAACGGTGCAAACACCACAGAGAGAAGAACATAGCTACAGCCACAGTTCTCTTGCAATGCTTTGGATCTCTAAGCAGTTGCACTTTTTGCAATAACAGTTGGTCTCCACTTTGCTGACTGACAAACTTCAAAAATTATTTTTTTTTTTAAAGAACCAAAATGATTCTTCTCCTTGCACTGAGAGCAGACAAACTCCAAACTCTCTTACAAATTAATGGCCTGTCTTCAGATGTATTTAACACAGGAGAATGGCAGAAAGGAATCCTACACAATACTTGGTTGAATGTAGCTTCACTGGAATTTACTGGAATAAATTAACAGATTGCCATTGCTAAAAGGAAGAAGAATTTCTCTGCCATTCCCTCCACTACTTGTCCCTCCCTCTGATCATGGCTTCTTCCTGCTTTGTAACTCTTTCAGCAGTAAGATACGACACACTGTCCCCTTTCTTTTCCCGTTGTGAGACCCCACACAAGCTGTGTCAGACCAACGAGCTGTGACTGCAGTGGTGGTGCTGCAGGGTATTGTGTCCTCTTCAGGCAGCATGACACAAGGTGCCAGCAGTGTGATGGAGAACGTGACCTTTACAGGACTCTACCTCCCTGCTCATGCCAGCCCACCCAGCTCTGTAATGCAAACAGGCATGATGGTGCCTGAGAGCTTTATGGATTGTATCAACAGCACTAAATTGAGCATGTAAGTAAATCTTCGCTTACCCAACAGGAGTTCAAGACCTTCAGAACCCAATAGTGATGCCCCTCATGCTCATCTGCTATTGACTACAAACTCTGAACGAACTTGAGCTAGCTGTGATCACTCTGCACAGCTTAGCCACAAAGGATCCACCTTAATCCCAAAGGATGCACCTTTTGGGACTGGGCATTTATGATCACTGCAGTGAACATGAACATGGTAGAAAACAGCCTTGCTTGGTCCTACACCTTGGCTAAGGTACCACTTGCAATAGTCCTAACAGCAAACACATGAGAAACACATTACACCCCTCTGCTGTTTTCCCCAGAGCTGCTGTGTGCACCTACAAGCACCCAAAAGCAGACAGCAAAGGGTCTGGTACACATACCTCCTTGCTGCCACTGATGGCTGACTTGTTCAGAAGAATACATGGTAGGATAATTCAATTCATTAACAAAGGGGGAAAAAAAAGTCACTTTTCCTTTTTTTTTTGCTAGGATACTTATCTTCCATTTTAGTGAGCTAGTTCATCCTTGTGATAGGATGGGCATCAAAACCAGTT
This sequence comes from Molothrus ater, assembly GCF_012460135.2. Classification (NCBI taxonomy): domain Eukaryota; kingdom Metazoa; phylum Chordata; class Aves; order Passeriformes; family Icteridae; genus Molothrus; species Molothrus ater. The sequence continues at coordinate 29,658,087 of NC_050483.2, forward strand.
CAAGGCAAATGAAAGGAGTAGGCAGCCAGGAGTCAGTAAGGATAAGAAAGGATGTGAGACCTTTCCTTCTTGAAACCATTCTCACTTTGTTTCCACTGTGTCACAAAAGCCATAGACTCACATATCCATAGTACCCAGTGCTAGAAAATGTGCTGAAACAGAGCACACTAACAAACTTATACTCACACGTACTGGTGAGGTATGAAGTTTTCATTGGCACACTTTGCAATGATCACATAAATAACAAGTATCAAGCTCTCTAAGTGATTCAGTCACCTCAGACTCGTGCCAAGATAATCATTGTGCTGTGCCATCACGTATTTTATTATTTATGCATCACATTTTAAAGAAATGTTACCATGATTAAGGAACGTTTTTAATAGAAAAAAATACCTAAGTACACTATATTTCATATTGCTTTCCTTCAAAGGAAACTAACTTTGAAGGCTTCCAAAAAAATCAAAAGAAAAATGAACAAGAAGAATAATGCAACTGCTTTTTTTTTATCTTCCAGATTCCTCCTTAACCAGGAACTCCACAGCACTACTAGCTGTTAAGACTGAAAGTCTTCTTCACCTTTTATGTTTAACTCAAGCAATGCTTCTGAACCTAGACTTCAATTTCTGATGTGTCCTTCAGTAATTATTCAGTACTAATATCCTAGATTCCCTGCTATACTGTTTAAAAAAGTAATTTTAAAAAAGCAGAGTCCTACCCAAGTAAATGTTCCTCTCTGACTTGCTCTGAGGATGGAAATTAAGCATATTCTGAGTTCTGTGAATTCACTGACAGTTACACATTTGCTTAAATATATATCTAAATACTATCTTGAATAAGCACACTTCCTCTGAGATGAAGCCATATGCATAATGCTTATTTTGGAATTAATTGAAAATTATTCCCCATTTCTCCAAGCCTGCAGAACAACACAGACGCAGTTCTCCCATAAGACAAGTCCAGCCACAAGACAAGGCTGTAGCTAAGCACTAGATTTGGCATCAAATTCCCTGTCACACTTCTGCAGCCTCGATTACTGCAAAATTCTTTCATTGGGTACAGGTATTCCTATTATCATATATATATATATATATATATGTATGTATTTTCATTTATCTTTGTGCAGCTCCCTTAATACAGTTTGAACCTCACTTTGAGAGTGTGCAGAGTACTCCAAACTCTCACTAAATCAAACATGCTGTGGGTCACTAACAAAAGGAAAGAGCTGGTCCTTTGCTACAGTCATAAAAAGAAAGCCACCCAGATTCAGCAAGCTCCTCAGAATAGATACATCTATCTTCAAAACTTCAACCATATGCCATTACTGGAAAGTGCCAAGTTTTAGTTTTCCATGAGTAAAATTTTGGTCATGAATACTTTGGCAGTTAAAGTGCCATTCAAACAAGACCATACATTTTCAGCAGTCACCAGTCCTTACAGGCATTCAACCTGAAGCCTTCAGTACTGGTATCACATGACCCCAGTGGCACATTTAAAAACTTGATTAATTTTTCCCCAAATTCTCCTTCATGAACCTGAAAGACATGCTTACATTCCATTCTGCCATCCTTTGAAATGGTTTGACATATTCAGAGAGCTGCAAATAGGTGTTTGAGGGAATGGTTAAACTTGTGGGTGATACGGAGAGAACACCCAGAAAGACAAAGGAGATCTGGTGCCAAACAGCTCTGTGAGTTCTGGTGAGGAATCACATTTGTGCATGGACAGCATCAGCTGAGTCTCACACATTGCTTCATACATGGGTGCACAGGACATCATGCTGGTTCTTATGTTAATGATGCTGTTTCTTACAAACCACCAAAAAGAAGGACTGGGTTGGTCTGATAGGTGCCACACTTGAGAGAAACTACCTGCTAAAAACTACCTGCTTGGAAACAAGCTGGGCTTCCTAGAGAGTCCAAGCAGACTTACTAGAGAGCGCTTTGCATTGAACTAGCAATAGCACTTCTTCAACTCTTCATTGTAGATCTGCCATTAATTTAACCTGTGTAGCACAGGAGACATGCCAGATCCTCAGACTAAGTAGGTAAGGAAAATTTGCCTCTGTTGGGGTCCCTTTGGACAAATACTGGACAGCTTACCAGCCAAGCACAGCTTCCTTTCAAGAGGTTCAAAGCCAGTCATATGTTTATTAACTTCCAGCAGAACACTCAACAGTGAGAATATTGCTACATGGTATTTTGATGTTATCATACTGAAATACACAGTATTTTAAAAGATATTATATTTAAAAACACCTAGTATTTTAAGAGGAGCTCCTATTTCCAATATCAACGAAAGAGACAAAATATTGCCACTAAGACTTGCAAAAAGCCATCATACCTCTACATACACAACTGTGTCCTTACATGTGCAGCAGGTAAGGAAGCTTTGCTATTGCTTTTCTGTTCCTACTTCGTAATGAACAAAGGGTGTAGGTCTTATTTAGTCAGCAACTGTGCCTGAATGAAAAACACTCTCCACTGCTAAAAGAGGGAAAAAAAGAGTCAGCTAGACAGCTCAGTAACACTAGAAACATGCTTCAGTGCAGTCTCCCATGGAGTTCAACAAACCACTGCCTTTAACTTTCAGCCCATTCCCTTGCCATAGGTTAAGAGAGCTATTTAACAAGTGAAAATTTACAGTCCTCAGCCTTCCAATTCTGACAGAATTACCAACTCTTTGGAAATTCACTCGGATTCAGATTTCAAAATCCTTTCTGGGAAAAAATCTACTACTTAAAATACCACACAAATGATGGACTACACAATTTCCCAATCTTTTACTTCAATTCTTACTGCAGCATAGCTATCTCAGATTGTAAAATAACCCCATATAACAATTAGAATTGTCATGACAGCAAGAAGTATTAGAAAACCCAGAGATAAACACAATAAGACAGCAGGAACACTTTTTCAACTTCCTAATTTTAGACATGTTAGAAAAACCCAACTTCCTCCTCTGATTACTTTCTCACTTTTTATAGGAGCCAATACCTGGAAAAAAATGGACACAAGGATTTCTCAAGGAAAACAGCACTCGGGTTCCAGATAGATCATTGTTACTTCTAAGGTTTAATCTAAAAGTCAACAACAGTGTTAATGTCCCATTGAAATCTTCATATGTTGTTGTGAAAACAGAGCCACCATCCACTGATGTGATTTCAGTAGATGCTAGTTTTTTTTTGGAAGCATATTAGAAAAGTAAAAAAAAAAAACTTGCTTTTTGTGCCTAAACTCACAACATTCCCATTTATTTGGAATAGCAAAGTTCCTGCATATGCAGAAAATCCCTGCAGGTCCTGGGAGAGAGTTGGCCTAAGAACTTCACAACAGAAGAATAAGCAAACTATATTTTGTTTGGTTATTTATACAGTACAATTTTTCAAGTACTCCTCCTGCCCATCCTAGACCACACTGAAATTACAAAACCTGACTTTGTCATCCTTGTAAATCCAGTTGAGTAAATAAGCTGTTTTCTGTAAACTTGTGGTCTCAGCCTCCTTGTTAGTTTATTGCAAAATTAAAGGGAGCTCAGCGCAGAACTATCAATCAGTAACCAGTAAAGGTAGAAAGTCTTCTGGAATGTACCAAAAGGCAAAAAACCACACTATTTCATGAAATGGCTGTGTGTTAAAAGAACGAAGCAGAAATCCCTGTTTCGCATGCAACACTATTTAGTAAAGTTCTTATTAAAGGCTTCCTATTGAGCTGGGAGAACAAGCACAAGAACACTTGCAATAATCTCACATTACTCCACCCTTATTAGCCTATGAATTTTGTGGTTTTCACTGTGCCCAAGAAACGTCACTAGAGAGCACCAAGTATGAGTGACGAGTCACTGGGGCTGGGATGATGACCCTGCATGCTGGAGGAGAAGGAAAGGAAGTTTTACTGATCCCCAGCCAATCTGTCTTCCCATCCCTGAGAAGGCACCTCCCTCCCTTTCTCTGAAGGGCACAGCTTTGCATGAGGTATTCAAGTAATGGCTCAAAACAATAAAGGACACTGCACCAAGCAATACCACAAAGTCAGATGGAGCTGCCAGCAAGCCTGAAAACAGCAAAAGGGAACAGTGAGAAAAATAGGGTGAAAAATCATGATTCAAACAACTGTGAGAGCAACAGCCTTCTCCTTGAAAACCTGTTAAAGATCCTCAAGACTGCCATCAGTTGGCTCAAGGAAGAATCCAAAATTACCACTATCTGTGACAGTAACAGGGTACTTGTGGACTTAATCTAAGCTACTGAATTAGCTTTTTCTTCAACTTCTGTTTCTTTGGGGAGATTTTCTTCAGCCTTAGTGTCCGTTTGACACAAAAGCCGTCAAAAGTTGTGCAAGACCTCAGCAGAACTTCGACTTAACACTCACAAGGAATAAAACATGCTTAAAACTGAGCTTTTTTGGTGAAATCACGGAGTTACAAACAGAAAAAAGAAAGGTCTGAATGCAATACCAAGAGTTCCTAACCAAAACACGAGTTTTCAAGAGAGAATGTCAAGTGCCCACAGCTACAGCAGCACTTGAAGCCAGTTACTGCTCCACAGAGCCTCACCTCACAGGAAACTGGCTTTTAGTGAGAAAAGCCTCTACACAGTCAGACAGCTCTGGGCTCCAGGACCAAATTAAATATTTATATCACAACTATAAAAATGACAAGAGATTAAATATATATATATATATATATCTATATATATATATAGATATATATATATATATCTTCATTCTTAGAAAATGCAAAATATTTTGGCTCACACAAACCAAATACAAAAGAAAACCCAACAGTTTATCATCTCAAATCCAAGCAGATCACCACACCCACCCAATACTTATCCCACTAAGTGTCTTGTATTCCTGAGCTGAGCAGCCACCAGCCCCAGCAGCTCAGGTTTCTGTGGGAAGAATATCAATAATGTCAAATACTGTATAAAGCCCAGACATCACAAATAAAAAACCTTCTAATACATGAAATTCCCATATGCAAAGTCAAACACCACTCCTGGTGTTTAATCAAGGCCTAACTAGGATACTCAAAAGTATTGTTACAAGTTTTACTAAAATGGTTGTAGCCCAAAGCTGCTTCACTGTAGGCATGAGCAATACACAAATGCCCACATTTAACAACTGTTGCTAATCCAAATCAGCTGAAAGATGAAGTACCCATTACAGCCATCTTGCCTATAACATGACAGAGGAACAGGCTGGTAACAGGCTGGAGGGAAGCAGGCAGATATTTTCAGACACAGCATAGCAGCTACCCTGACTGAAGGCAAAGCCAAGAGCTGTTAGAATTCACATCTCAACCAATGTTACCAGAATTTGGCATAATTCCCTGAATAACAGATATATACACATAAACCACTGGAAGCCTATTGAGAACCACTTCCTAATCCCACATGCAATGTACACTCCTACAAGTGCTGGCCTTGCCTCAGAGGAATTTCAACTGCACCTATTTTCATCAGAATCCAAGGGGAAAAAAAATAAAAGCAATTGAACAGCACAGAAACAAGAAAGCATAATTCTCTGGAAGGCTCACTTACACCTTTTAAAAGGTTAGAGATCTGTTTATCAGGACACATTGTTAGTTAGCTGCAACCTTATTAGAGCTCTTAGGAGAGAGAGAACTTGCAGCTCTTGTTTTGCCAAGGTATCACTACCCAAACTTCTCCTCTTTCATCCCTCAGTGAGACAATTCATAGCAGCAGAGATGATTTTATAGTTACTGGATTTCATGGGGTATAAATAGGACTTGGAAGAAGCCAAGGTATCTTTCAGACACTTGTCACTGTATTTACATCACACTTATTCTGCTTTGCATAGGAAAAGTACAAAGTTATGCAATTCTATTCCATAAGCCTTTTGAAGAAGTGTCTATTCACATCTCTGCCAGCTGCTTAAAAAGCATCACAATGAATTAAAACTTCCACCAGAAAAAAAAAAAAAAAAGAAACAAAGCAAAACAAAAGCATGTTGTTCTCAGGCAGCTACAGGCCTTCAAGTTGAAATAGCTACCACCCAGCAACAGCCTGAGGTCTTTAGCCTTTCCTACTCTGTGAACAGGGAATGCAGCCAACACAAACGTAATGCTCAAAATCTCCACCAGAGCACCCTTGTGCTGTGCTGCCCAGGAGAGGGGCTTGTGTGCCTGCCCCGGAGAAGGGCTTGTGTGCCTGCAAGGCCTTCACATCCAGCAGCCTGCACAGACCTGTTTGCAGAGATGTGCATCCCCCAAGAGGGATGGCCACCCGCCTTCATGTCCCGGCAGGGGCCCAGAGCTCCCTGCTCAGTTTCCAGCAGATCTTCCTCTCCTCCACCCTCCCCTCCAGCCCCTGCTTAATGATGGCTTTCTGAATTGAGCTTTCTCATGTGTCTAGCTAGAGATGGCAGTAAGAGACTGCTCTGACACTGGCTGAGAAAACACAAAGTACCTCTCAAGAAATCACTGTAATCCTCAGGCAAGTTTTACATTCAAACCTGCTGCACTCTAAAAGCACCACTGCTTAAAAGGGAGTTTTCTGATGAATGCCAAATTGTCTTGCAACAGAATAAATAAAATTATGAACTCACAGTTCACTCTTAGACTCTTTGCTGTTCTCTGCAACAGCACTTTTGGTTGGTTGAATTTGTTCAGTTTTGAAGGATGGGGAAGAAACTGGGTTGCCTGGAACACCAGCAAAGTCGTACAGAATTTCAGTTCTGCACTGGCATGTTCCAGATTGAGAGCAGAGACATCTCCTACACTTTCATAAGACTGCAAGGAAGTAAAAATTTATGCTCACTGTTTTCCCAAAGAAAAACCTAGTTAGGTTTTTTGGCACTTGTCATTGGCAGAAGAAAACAGACTGAAGGCTCTTTCCTTTCACTTGCTGTGTTCAGACCTTCTGCCATGCATCTATCCTCCTTCATCCAGTACTTCAAATTTACCTAGACCTACACAAATTCTTTGACATTAAACCTCACTATCTTCTGGTGGAATAAATGTATTGTTGCCCCTATTGTATAGACAGATGCACAGACACTAAGCAAACAGACTAAAGGTAGCATAAATGTTTACTACCATTCCTAAACCCTAATTTTAAGAACAGAGTTAAAAGTTGGAAAAGGTCATACTCCCCCAAGCACTCTAGAACATCTCAGACTATCTAGTAGGTAGCTAGCAAATTATATATTTATAATTCTTTCCATATTTGGGGTTTATTTTAATTAGTTTTTTTTATACCTGTCTATACTTAGCTTAGCTTACTCCTAACAACTCAATAGGAATATGAAGTAACTGGAAAAGTACCTATTATTCATTACTAAACTAATGAAATACTCCTAACAAGGTCTACTTAGGGCTCATGGCCCATTTCAAGTTGATAATTAGCACACTAGCATTTTAATTTCATTTTATGTTTTGACAAGCCCATCAGAAAGACCATTTATACCAACATACACATGCAGGTCTTGAGAGATATAGCATATAAAGCACAACTTCATGTCATTAATTCCATTAATTCCTCAGATCCTTTCCAATTAGTTCCTTCAAGCCTTCAAGGCAGGGCTCACAGGAGACTCACTGAATCTTGGATACAAACTGAAACAGCTCAATGGCCTACTGTAATTTACAGCTTTGCTGAACAGTTTTAAAAACACTTTCCCTAGCTCCACCTTATTCCACAACATGACTCTATGCCAACATTCTTAAAAGGAGGACAGTGTTAGTTTAGACCTCTGCTTGATATCTTGTGGAAGCAGCAGGAAGTACTTCCAGGATGTGCTAGAATATTTGTTTCCCTTGTCCATTCATTAAACTTTACGTGCAGGTAACTACTACCGCAATCACGTGGCTTATTTTTTTTAATACACAACATACTTTATCAGTACCACAGAAACAGAGCAAATCTTTTCTAGCCTATGGTTATGTTAGAGAACACAGAATGTTTTACACCACACCTTTTGGAAAACTTCTCTTACTGTGCTATGGCCTTTCACTGAACATATTTCAAGACCCAGGATTTTTATACTTGTCTAATGGCTATGCTTAGATAATCATGTAGGCTTTATTTCAGTGTATGTAATGGTCAGTAGGTTTGAAGTACAGAGTAACAGGGAATTTGGATACATAACTCCATCCTCCCATTTGCCCAAGCTATTTGACAGGTCTGTAGAGTATTAAGGCAGTAACTGATACTGCACAGAAGCCTGACAATCAATATATTGATAATTTTTACAAAACAAACTAGACACTGACTATCGCAGCATACACACAGTACATGCTGCAGTCCAGAGGGCCACAATACACAGAGTATCACATACACAGAGTGTCACCATACAGCTGCAGAAAGCTTCAACCCACACACAGTAAGAGCATACCACAGCAGAAGGTTTCAGGTGCCTGCTCATACACAGCAACATCACATCACTTCAGAAGGCTGCAAGCATCAGCCCCTCTTGCTCTTTAGCCCAACCTTTTACACCCCTCATGTTGGTGCATTGGACCTGTGTGCCCTTTACTGATGGTGCAGTACACCTGGGCACTCTGTGTCTTACTACCTCCAGTGCTGCTCACCTGGCCCACACAGCTGTAGCCCATTGGGGATGAGGCTCAGCCACAGCCCCACTCCCAGATACCACAAACTGTGTGCCTACAGCTGACACCAGCACTTAGTGCAGCTGATTTAGTGAATGCTGTGCTCCTGCTGATATTAAAGTTCAGTTATCAACCTCTATGGCTGTAATGGCTCTAAAAAAGTGAAGTCAAAGAAGAAATAAAATACCCAGATGCTGAAACAAACAGCCTCTCAAGTTGCTATCAGTTTCCCTTCCTTCTGAGTCAGTGCTCAGAAAGGTATGAAAGAACAGGTGAGAATGAATTACATGTATTAAAAGTTGTAGATATTTATTAACATTTCATTTTAGACATTTTCATAGACTGAATTGCATTTACACCTTTAGAGCCTAACCTACAGTTCAGCCAATAATCTTTCTCTGCCAGAAATATTTGTAGTATTACAAAATCATCAGTAGCCCCAGCCTCCCTTAAAATACAACAATACAAATCACATCAGTCTGAGCACTGGGTAGTACTTTTCTTCTGTACCAGTGACTATTTTCATAATCAAAATATTTTAGTCCAAGTGGACTGAAAGTCAAAGTTTTACCACCTAGCTTTTTGAGCTTTCTAATATATCAACATACCTCTAAAATGCAGTGCAATATTTTTATGCAAAAGAAGATTACTTGGGTATATTTCATCAGTCTCCTAAACCTGCAGACTTAGACAGTTAAGAGCATTAACCTTTGACATTTTTCCTCTTATAATATTCAATCTAAACTAAGATATTCTGAAGAAAATCTAAAAAAATAAATAAATGCAACCTATACAAAAGGCACAGTGGTGGACTGTGTTACAAAGTTTTATTAGCACCCTTTGAAGACTGCTATAGCATTTTAGGAAGCCTTGTTACACAGTAGTAAGATTATCCTAGGTGCTTCTTCCACAAAAGCACATTCAAAAAAATAGCTAGTAGTTATAGATAAATGAGACAGGAAGAAAACATGCCCAAACACGTACATGTATAATTGTTTTCCAAACATGTCAGATCTGGTATCACTTAGAGGAAAGAAGAGGAGAGGGGACATAAATCATCCAAGTTTCTTCTCGTCAATATTCGGGGGGAAAAATAAAATTTTGTGGCATAAAACATTCTGGAATTTCAGTAGCATTGTCTTTGCCTCTGTAACCTATTTTTTTTCTAAATCTTTTCACTAGGAAATATAGTTAGTCTGTATTTCTCCAATAAAATTGCCCTTTTTATCACATTTTAAATTTCTATTGAGCTACCCAACTTACTTGGAGTGTATTTTCTTGGAAGCATGAATAATTAGAAACCTTTTTGACAGTTAGGACTCAAGATGGAAAATGAACTCTGAAAAATGCAAGGAATCATTTTTGTGCTGCGACTGCAGCATGACACACACCCTCTTTGGCTTGCTAATCACTGAGTATAGGTCTGCTGCTTCCAGTGGAAATGACACTGGGTCTACCAGTATCACTGTTTTGTTTTGTTGGCACCTCACTTTTTATGTAAATATTTGTAAACACTTAATAAAACAAACCCAAAAATCTTTATTCAGCTATTTGGGTACTTTAGAATATTTACAGCTGTTACTAGAACAACAGAAATTTTAGTTAATGTCAGGTGAATATAAACAGGCTGTGGCACCTTCAGTGATCTTAAACTCTCAGAAAACCTTGGGAATGGTACAGGATTTCAGCTTTTGCACAAACTGAAATTATCTGTTCTTTAGGAATAAACTTAAGTAGGTAATTTTTGCACCTCATTCAAACAACCCAAGTGCAACAAAAATTTGCTGTCCATCCTACAAACTACACATACAGGCATCAGAGAAAAGCAGCTGGTGCTTTCTGGACAGCCAACTGAAATTTCACAGCAGCTCTAGATGAATTGTTCACTGCAGCTAGGAATTTTTAAATATAATTTTCTCAACTTGTTCATAAAATTCACAGGCTCATGCATTTTCTTTGGACTCCATAGGAACTGCTTCATCTAAAGCCTTTCTTAAAAAAACCACATCAGAGTCTCCATTGTAGAGTTGCACAAAAAATTGCAAAGATAGTAATGGTAAAAATTAATTACATTAATTTAATTTAGAGAAGGACTTAAGAGGAGCAAATTTTGCTTTAGTCAATAGATTCTGTTGCCCCAGTAGGTTTTCTGCAGCCCCATGACTGGAACAGCTTCTTCCAGTGAGGAGTGAGATACTTGGACAAACACATAGGAAACCTGGCCTAGATTAGCAATGCATTTCTGGATAGGACTGAAGTGTATGAGCAAACATAGTGGGAAATCAGGAACAAAAAGACCAACAAGATGTTTGCAGTCAGGCAGGAAGTGCATCTTCAGATGCACTGGATGTGGGTCCTGAGGTAGCAGCTACAGATGCTGAGACACTGGGATTGGTACTGACAGCAGAATAGTAGGTCAGTGACTTTGTCAGGAAAGGATAGGATGTACTTGCAGATTCTCTAAAACAAAGATTCAAGTAATTCAATGCAAGATACTTGAACTTGAAAGCAAGGTGCAGTACCAGAGCAGAGCGTGTGAACAGATTAAATCTAATTGCTCAATTATATCTGAATCTCAGTGAAAATTTTTTCATGTTTAGCTGGATACTAATTTACAAAATACCTAGTGTGGTGTGGAGATGTATAGCTTCTGGGACAGAAGGGCATTTATGGCATACACCCCTTCAGTTACGCTGTCTGATTCCTGCCATCATCCAAATGTATCAACAAGGAAATTGTTTTCAGTAGTAGTGCTACCAATTCAATAAAGTTATTTTTTCATTGGCTATTCCTTAAGTCTAATTAAAGATATCTATAGCTTGTTTTGCAGTAAATTTCTCCTCAAAAAGTTACTTATTGTTTTTCTATTTAAAACAATCCCTATCTGCTGTTACCAAGCCTTAAAATTCCCTGCATGAAAGGAACATCAAGTAATGGATAGATTATACTCCAGCTGCCTCTTAGACTGATCTCCTCCTCCAGAACATTAGATACCCACTGTAGAAAGTAGCCTGACGAGGTAAATTCTCATTTTGAATTTTATTAATATTACTCAGGGTTTTTTCCAGACTATGTAAGATTTATTGCAAGTCTAGTTTTATTGATCCTAAAGGAGTTACACCAAAGTGAAACACGATCAGAGATTTGTCTCTGTCCAGCTTCATCCTTTTGTGCATAAATACATTCACAGAGAAACAATCAGTTCAGACTTTTTCTCTTCTTATTAACTCTTCACCTCGATTAATATTCAAGCGAGAACAGGAGGGAGCAGAAGTCCAATCGCATGTTCTCTAATCCTGGTTCTGAGGCTAAGTAGCTGCAACTGCTTACAGATACAATAAATTCTTTGTGCCCTGTTTTCAAAGCAGGCCTAATGCCTACCCCCATAAGAGTATTGTGGGATTCAGTATTTTGTTTTCCTAATGCTTTGAACTCACTGCATGAAGTGTGATTAAATCACAGTGCAGCACCACAAACCACCCTGTGTTCCCAGGGTCTTCCAATGTATAGCTGGGCAACCTCTAAATACAATTTAGCAGTAATAGTTGACCTCTGTAGGTTCTCTGCATGGTCTTGTAACAAAAAGTCTTAAAACTTCCCTCCAGAAAACCCACTAGCTTTTTTGTTTTCCTTTCGGCATTTTTGGCTGGGTGGGGGGAGGAGTTGATGTGGTTTTTTAAAATCCTTTGCCTCTGCTTGAGTTGTGAGTGAAAGCATCACTGGTTTGCACTGCAAGTTTGGGAAGGATAAATCTGAAAAATTCCTCATGGCTCAACTTCTGGTATGTTGTACAACATTCTGTAAAGTATTAGCACTGTATTTAAAACAGACGGAAAGTAACAAATAGATGCCAGATTATTATTTAGATGTTAGCTATGATCTGTGTTCTTGGAAACAAGTTTTGGTCTCTCTTGAGCTTACTGAGGGTGTTTTAAAGAGCTGTTTAATAGAGCAGGGAGTACTGAATAGTTCCAGAACAGTAAAGACAACAAAATAACAGCAATGCAGAATAGCTTCAAATCAGCCCTGTACAAATTTATTTTCTGAACGGGATATCTCAGATCATCCCTGTGCCAGTAAAAGGCAAATAAATAGTTATTTTTTAGGGTGTTACAAGATCAACAAGTACAGAGTTTGGACTGCTTTTAAAACATGAGGCTCAATAAGGAGCTGTATATATCAGAGTAAGCAGCAAAAAAAAAAAATTCTGTTCCTCTCTGCAAAAGCACAGAATAAAACACACACACAGAGAAAGATCATGTCAGTGCTGAAATAAAATACTCCACCTCAGATGTAAAAGCTGACTTTTTAACAGATTGGAAAAAACATCAGTGATTACCTAAATTTCAGTCCAAACTCAATCTCAACAGCCAAGAAAGAATTGTTGCTGAGGAAACTGCAGCCTGTAACAGCTCACCGAGAGCTGTGTCCACACTGAAGTTTCCGAGAGAAAGGGGAAGAGGCACAAAAAATTAAAGAGAAGGCATGATTTACAGAAAACAAATACAAACTTCCTCCAGGAATGAACACTTCCTGGAATACCAGCAGCAAATATAAATGGGAGAAACAGGATTGGCACACCTAGAACGTGGTGGGACACAGAGTCTTGAAAATTGCTGCTTTGGACATAAAGTGCCTGCTTTGAGTTTCACACACTTCAAAGAATGAGGCCATAAATAGAAAAGCCATTCTCACCAAGCAAGAAAGCCGCCCACTCTGCAGTACAGACTGAGAACTGCTCTTGCAATGAGCATCACAAGAAACACTCACCATTCATTTTGCCACAGTTTCTATCCTGATTACAAATAGCAAGAGCCAGCCTCAAGAATAAATGCAGACCCACTGCAAACCAACGCATCTAAATGCTTCTCAAGTTGATAAAAATGACCAATGCCTAAATGGGTCACAGTAGCCCAAATTCCACAGATTAGTACTAAACTACAAGCTCTGTGAAACATATTTCTGAAATTCTGTGTGGATAGCATCAGATTTAGGTGATTAAAAGATAATCTAGATACAGATAGTTGCCAACTCACCTTGCCAATGTGCAAGGTGGGGGGGGGGGGGACCAGAAAACCAGGAAGACATTTCATACAAATGAACAAGGTCAACCAATGCCTATTCTTCATTTTCCTTAAAACTTGAAGTACTTCGAGGATAGAAAGGAAGAGTTAATAATGCATTGTATAGGACTGTATTCTTATTTGCATTCTGGTTTGTGCCATTAGCAAATTCTCTCCATTCTTAGAGATTAAAAGTTTGTCATAAGCTCCCATAACATTAAAACAGCTACTGTAACAGGAGTGCATGAAACACCTCAGATAACCATTACTGTGGGATTCATAGTGAAATCTTGAGAACTCATAACACAAAGTAGAAAAAAGCTAACTAACAGCTCTGTCTGCACTACAAATCTAGTTTAGTAAGAAGTCTAGCCACAACACACTTCAATTCTGAAGCCTACAACCATAATTTGATAACATACACGTGTACACACAGCATGCACATGTTCTTTGCCCCAGATCTGGATCATGTCAGAGGCTTGTCCAGGCATAATCACTCCCTTCCCAATTCCTCTGTCCCAGGTCAAACCAGAACTCAAAAAATCCCCTGCCTTGCATGGTGACATTGTAGGCTGGAGAAGGGCAATGCCACTCAGCTCTGTGCTAGCACAACAATTCCTTCCATCTCCTCTCTCAAATCAGGGACACAGCATTCAAACATAGGCAGAAGAATGCAGCAGAGTTATGCTTCCCCAGTAATTGAAGTATTTTGCTAAGCCTGCCACTCTGCTTCCCTGTACAGCTGCTTTCTTTGCCAGCATCTCAAACTGGCTGTGCAAAAGATGGGAAAGCATAAATTGAGGCAGAAGCCACCTTCAGACTGAATAAGTACTCAACAGTATGAACACTGTAATACACCCTATATATTCACACAAGCAGTTACTCAAACCATATCTCCATACATGAGCCACACAACAAACACAGACATATGTGGCAATGCTTCCCAAAACAAAAAGCCCAAACACAATAAAAAAAGTGCCCTTGTATGAGATTTTTCAAGAGACTCTCAAAACACTACAAAGAGATCCTGAATCTGAAAAAAAAAGACACTTTAACGTTTTTCAGTTGACCAAGGAAAACAGTGGACATGGGGCTGAACAGAGAGGAAGCAATATTATCTGAGGCCATCAATGGGCCAACAAATCACCCTTAATAGGCAAGAAGCAAGAGTATGTTTTATACAGTCTATAAAAGCAAATCTGACATGTCTAGGACATTGAACATGCACTATGAAGTCAGGCACACAGTGTACTTCTTTGTAAGTCAGCAGCCAAGACATCCTGCATGTCCCAATTTTTCTCTTTTCCTTGAAGTTAAGAGGTTTCAAGTCAGGAAAAAAAAGAAGACTCAGATAAATCACATCCTTGCAAAAATTTTGCACATCTCCACTCTCAACTTTATTTTACTTGCCTAAGCCTGGACACTGGAGATACTTGAACAAGCTGATATGCAAAATTAGAAAGCTTTTCTAATTTGCACAAGTATTTCTGTTGGATCAAACCAAGTTTAAGCTAAGTTAAGTACTTCCAGGAAAACCATGGATCAGGAAATTGTAATAAATGCTCCAAGAGCTATAATCCAAAAGGGATGTATTCGTCTTCCTTCTCCTTCTCCCAGCTGAACATCATGGTTTTGCATGCACACATTCCTGCATCTATCTTTTGGACCCTTATGGACTTTGTTCCCATCACCCATTCTTTTGACTTCACTTTTTTCAGAAATATTATTGAAACAAAGACAAAACACTTTAGAACACTCAACCAGGATTGGAAGAATTCTTGTAATTACAATTGAGAAGTCAGTAAAGCATTTGCAGATCTCTCTAAACCAGACAAAGCCTACCTCCCTTCAGAAATATAAGGACAGTTTTTCTGCTTTGAAAGAGAAAGTTGTGAAGTTCACTAAAAGCAGCAGAAGACTGTAAGGGAAGTGTCTAATAATTTAATCTAAAAAATTTAATCTAAAATTTCTTCTCAGTTCATTGGAGATAGTATAAAATGTTGGGCCCAGAATGAGTTAATACTGCAGAATTCACACATATTTCTAGAAAACAAAACATCAAAAGGAAGAGAGAAAAGAACTAAAGAACAATCTGAACAAGTATTCCTACTCAAGGCAGCACTTAAGCATGTACTCAATTTAAGGTATATACTTAAAACACTAATTAAAATATGTTTAAGAGCTTCCTGAGTTGATATCAAAGAATTCAATCAGACATTGATGCAAAAATCTGGCAGTATTTGTAGCATTGTATTTAATACTGGAATGCAAAAAAGTAATTTAAAGACAAATTGCTGTATGAGGCAGAGGCTGTGTGTTCTTGCAAGTGTAAGTTGCAGCCAGCCTGGCTACTACACTCTAGAATTGTAGTCATAAGAACTATAACTTCAAAGGAAAAAAACATTATAGCAGAACTGGAAGATGGACAGAGATCACAGAAACAAGGTGTTTTCAAGAAAGTCTCACCAAGTAAATTCTTGAAATATGCACTTTTAAAAATACATCTACATTTACCATACCACTATTAAGAGCTTAATGGAAATGGTGTCAAATTAGAGGATGTAGCAACAGAACAAGATTTAGACAAGCTTTTATGCTTAAAAAAAAAGGGCTATGGAACAGAAATCAGTATCTGGGTGCAGAGGAGGAAGTAGATTTTGAGTAGATCACAATAATACTGCACTGAACAAAGAGCAGATAACGTACTATATTTTGAATCTTCCTGAAGAGAAACTCAAGCCATGAAAATATAATGAGGTTACACAGAGTAACCATACTTCAGGAGAAGGAGAACGAGCATAAAAGTTGACTCCAGTAACACCAAAACTCCTACTAACAATTAAGACAAGGAAGTCTATTAAGATTATTGCTTTTACTTGCTTCATTTACAAAACTGTAATCAGTGGTCAGCACTGAGCATTTCAGAGATACCTGGCATTACCAGGAAATATCAAAAACAATCTGACAGCAGTATCCCCAAAACTGAAAACTTCAGATGCTAGCCTAGCAATGATAAATTCAGAAAAGAGAGATGAAGTTAAAAGCATTTCAGCTCCAAAGTTATTTTAAAAACCTGCAGTTTTTACAGAAGGACTACATCTCAGAAAACACAGACAGCCCTAATAATAGGGAGAGGGAAAGATTTAAACATCATTTTTCATAAACAAGTAGACCTTAGAAAATGAATATTCAGACTAATCCAGCTGATTGAGAGGAAAATAAACTACAACAGTCAATACATAAGAATAAAGTCTAGGGAGCTGTGATGAACTGAAAAAGCAAATCAATGAAGACATAAAATCAAACAAACTCCTGAAGTATGTCTAAAGCAAGTAGACAAAGAATCTGCTGGCAAGAAAAAAGAAAAAGGGGATAAGGCTCACTTAAAGAAGTAATATGGTTGTGTTAAAGTTTGCAACGAAAAATTGCACACAAATACTTATCCTGATCCCACAGCTATTTTCAAGTTACTAAGATGAGGTATTTCCAAGAATCAGGGGATCAAAAAAGATACTAAAGCAAAATGCATCAACAGGGTAGCCTGAAGGGGGGGGGGGGGGGGGGAAGTGGCAAAGCCCACATTCAAGTAGATGAACTCCTTAAAATTCCACTGTAAAACAAAAGCATCACAATACACATAAAGACACCCAAGTTCCTCTTCTCACTCCATACAGGCACCATATTCTTGCCCATTTGTACACTTATGCTCCATACCATTACTTTTTTCACAACACAAAATAAAATCCTCTTGTAAGCATTGGCATAAAGCCCCCACCTGCATCTCTCTTGTTCTCAGGCCTTCCTGGATCTCCACAAACTCACCATTTGATGCACCAAATGTGCAATGTGAGGTCATTTGGGCTGAGATACCTGGGAGTTGTTTTCCTTCTCCTTCAGAATGTTGATTGGTATAATGTATTATTACAGGAGAACATGTCACATTTCAATACATGCACTGTATAATAAAGAACATTTATGTAAGTTTGTGATATCTCTGTTTTGAGGCTTTGCCATCTGTGTATAGGCCATTTTCAGCCATTGAAGATAATATCAAATGCAATCTGAATAGAATTTTTTTTTCATAAAACCATTTTAGACGTGTTTTTAAAATAAGAAAACATACTATTGGCACAACTACTGCTCCTGTGCTCTCTTGGAGACATCTTTATTGGCACCCATTATGGGAAAAAGCCCCACAACTCTAATCTCTATGACTTCTAGTATCTTTTCTACACAGAACAACCACTATATGAGACTGTATTTTCACGTATGTTTACATATGTTTTAAATGGAGTAAGATGAGACTGAAATGAGAAGCTACTCTGCCCTCTCCTGTATCTCATTTCCCTCCCTGAACTGCTGCCATTCCATGCAGGAAGGCATTTCTGTGGACTTACACTGAACAGGCCTAAACTGATGCAGTTGCCCAGGCTGGATGGAAGGAGAAGGGGATGGCTCCTTTCAGTCACCATGCTGTGTTACTGTGTGCACAGAACATTTGTAGAATTATAGGATAGAGTCTACTCTAATGCAGAGGTTACATCAGGGCCAAAAATAAGAGAATAATATTCCATCACTGCTATGATTTCATACCTTCAAAGGAGAACAAAAATCATAACTGCCTTTATGTTAGGCTCTTTTTCACTGCTACAATGTGGGAAAACACCATTTCATTACAACCTTGTTTCTAGTCCTGATAGTTCTCAAAAGATTAGACCAGCCAGCTATGACTGAAGAACTGGCTACAGTCCAATGTATACCTCAAACTATCATCCTGCTTGAGAAAGGTGAAGGAAGCCGTTACCTAATAGGCTGCCTATTTGTCCTATTTATTTTAAATGGTATTGTCTGGAGGTGTTCAGCATTTTGAACACTGGAACTTTTTCCCAGGGAGATGCAGATGAGAAAGCCAAGGAGCTGCTAAACAGACCATGAGATATTAAATGCAATTCACAGCTGCACCCTCCCCGTTCTCCAACCCACAAGATACATCTTTCACATTGTCTTTAGGCTTTGATTGTTGAACAATGCTGGTCAAGATTTACTAGTAATTTCCAGGCAGCTTATTTCTTCAAAGATTACAGCAAAACTGCTGATCAGAACAATGCATTTCATGGCAGTATGTGTTTATAGATGCTTTTCTCTAAAAGGAAAGGATTATATCTACGTAATATTTACACAGACTATTTCTGCCGGAAATAGCATTTGCTGCACTTTAGCTGGTGACTAACACACTGTCCATTCTGCAACAGCAAGGCACCACTTACAATCTCTTCAGAAACTTTCTGTTTAATAAGCATTTAACTATTCTATAGAAAAAAAAAGCAAACAATCACATTAAAAACTGGAGAAAACCTTGTAGCACACAATTTGATGTGTTTGGGAATTGCCTGTTGCATTCTGTTAAGACAGCTATTTAGAAGAGCAATTGGTCACATCTCACATAGGGGCATCTGTTTTTCTCTCTAAGTTCATTGAAAGAAAGTTGAGCATGCCAAGAAATCAACTTCTAGTGAAGTTATTCTGCCACCTGCTGTTGCATTTATGGACATACTAGATATTTACATCTGAATATTTTCAATTAAAAAAATAATTAAAAAGGAGATATTTCCTCACTGGGGAAAAACTGATTATTAATTATAAACCATTAATATAGTAGACTTTTTTCTTCTTTTTGATTTCTCAAGAATGTGATCCAAAATATGCTTATCACCAGGACTGAGGGGGTCAGGGGTTAGGAGGAGAGCCTTGAACAAGGGAAAAGCCTGTGGTTTAAAAAAGAAAAACAACAAACCAAACGACACAAAAAAACCAAACATATGGAAGGAAAGAATTCTAAAACCCCTTAAAATGAAGTATTTTCATGAGTGTCATAAAATTCACACAGGAATAATTGTCTAAAAGCCTTCTAGTCTGAAAACTGCAATCCTAAACACTGCTGGATTACTGTATCAAATCAAAGAACAGGTTAAATGAAATACTGAAATTCTCCAGTTTACACTCACTGTCTAAGTGGGGGAGAAACTAGAGCAAGTGGTATAGAGAAGGCAACTCCTCTTACACCTTCAGTTCTATCAGTAATACAGCTGATGGTTTAGCAAACTTGACAAAGTCCTGGTCCAAAAAAGTAAGTGACAAGAAGGTGGCCATCCCAGCCACCAGCACCCACCACTTACTTTTGGGATATCAACAAGTGCCATCCCCTCATATCTGGCCACGCACAACGCCCTTCAACAGAACTAGAGGGGCTACATCATATGCTGTCCTTATGTTGCCCATTGCTTTGCACATGCTGAAATACTTGTCCACAGTGCAGGCAGGTAGCTGTAGTATAGGAAGAGTTTGGGGAAAGGATGGAAAAAAGATGGGACACCCAAAAGAACTGCAGAGGGAGGTCAGGGAAAGCAGAGTTACTTGCTGAAAGATTATCTACTGACTTAAAGAATGCCTTTGGATTTTCAATTATTGTAATTAATGAAAGCTAAAACTCTAGATGTAACCTAAACTGCAGGACAAAAAACCAAAAACAAAACAAACAAACAAAAAAAAAAAGCCTTGACCAGAGAAAGAAACTCTGAGTCCACAAAACAAATATCCATGCAACGCATCCCTATTCTGTCCCACAAAGGGTTCCTTACAGTAATGGGACAAGAGAGTTGCCTCTCATCCAAAAGACTAGACTAAACTTGCTTAGCTCATGAGACCAGAGGGGGAACAAGCAGGGTTAACCACTCATTGTATGAAACATATCTACTTGGTCTACTTTTCATTTGGAGCACTACTAAAAGCTTGCTCTGCTTTGGCAGATGCCCACTGCCATTTGGGCAATGAATATTCAGCTGTTCCTTTAGGCTCTTCATCCCTTTGATATCCTATGGCCTGTTATGAATTAGACAGGAGTACAACCCCTCTTTTGCAAGCAGTACCTGCAAGGCAGCCTCACACTCTTTGAAATGAAGCCTCCCAGCAATTTTTGGTTTGGCCCCATGTCAAGTACAGGAATTAATTCTCCAGACAACAGCTCTGCATTCCACTGCTACTTCTTCTCAGGGAAGTGCTCCAGCAGCCCCCAAATGAAAGAGCAGCTCACCTGCTGCAGGGAGCCCCATACAGCTGTGCTTATTCCACTGGGGTGGGAAAGGGGGTAAGGACTTGTTGGCCAAGTTAGACGAGCTTGATGAAGGCTGACCTAGACCAGAGGCTAGATGGAGTTAAAGAATAAATGGATGCACCTTGGGCAGCATAAGAGCCCAGCCAGGGCTACACCCAAGATGAACCAAAATGGTCACAAAATGGACAACCAGTCACGAGGTTTCTCACTTTTACAAGTTCTGGTCCATTTGCACATTAGAGTTAATTGTCCAATTACAGCTTTAGGTTATGAAGTCCCATCCTTCTTGTTTTTCTCTCTTCATTCTGCACTTATTTATGGTCTTCAGCCTGAGATTTGGATCATTTGTCCTTGGTTCCCACCTAGAGAAGGAATTGTTTTGTCTGCCTACTCTGAGAATAGAGTAGGTAATGAAGCTCAGAACTACACACTAAGGCAGCATAGAATCCAAAAAACATAAAACCTGAGGCATCAAGCTCAGCAGTGGTTTTGTCTCTTGCTTACCTGATTACAAATAGATTTGTCTCATTGCTCAGCCCAGTGAGCAGAGTTGCAACATTATTGATATTATTAATTAATGAAACTGCTTTTCATTTACAAGTGAAATTCTATTTCTAATTTGCATATCATGGGAAGGAGACTTTAACCAGACCTTGATGTATTTCTATAAACCCATCTCCATGTGTAAATAATTTATATGTGTTAAGCATTATTAGCTCTATTTTTTGAAGCAGAATGGAAAAAGAGACTAAAACCTAAGCAACAAAAAGCCTGTAGCAGATCTAGTTCCTAATACAGATCTTGGTTTGTCTTTGCCTTGTAATGAACACTAAATAAACCTGCAAAATAGCACATTCATGCATAAAAATCAAGTTTTTTTAAAAAGTGTTTTTACTAGCTCTGGTTTCAGAGTTGTTTTCTGTACTAAAATGGAAGGTCATCCTGTACAAACTCAACTCAGTATTTTTTTCTGCTCCTGAATTTTGTTATCCTTTGCTGCATGTGTATATGCAGTTGTTACATTAAGGATTTATGCAGACGTGTCTCAGTCCCTCTGTGAGCCTCTCAGGAGCCCTGGGCCAGTCCCCGAGTCGGCAGAGACCGGGGGGCAGCCCCGACATGGCCGACAGCGGGGAGACACTCTCTGTGCCCCGAGGGTACTGAGGGCACCTGGGCTGGCAGGGAGACACTCTGTGTGTGTGTCCCGAGGGTGCTGAGGGCACCTGGGCTGACAGCAGGGAGACACTCTCTGTGTGTGCCCCGAGGGTGCTGAGGGCACCTGGGCTGGGGGGAGACACTCTCTCTGTGTGTGCCCCGAGGGTACTGAGGGCACCTGGGCTGGGGGGAGACACTCTCTCTGTGTGTGCCCTGAGGGTGCTGAGGGCACCTGGGCTGGGGGGAGACACTCTCTGTGTGTGCCCCGAGGGTACTGAAGGCACCTGGGCTGGCAGGGAGACACTCTCTGTGTGTGCCCCGAGGGTGCTGAGGGCACCTGGGCTGGCAGGGAGACACTCTCTGTGTGTGCCCCGAGGGTGCTGAGGGCACCTGGGCTGGGTGCCTTTGCAGCACAAGAGACACCAGAGACATGGGTAGAAGACAAAGGGCCGACTCTTAGCAGGGGTTAATCCAAAGTTTTATTCTAAGAGTCCCAAAGGAGCTCCTGCACTTCAGGGGGCTCCTGCCAAGAGCCCCGGGAGATGTGCCAAGGTCACATTTAAAGGGAGGTGGAAACCAAAAGTAGATAACATTTTACCAACCAATAAGTGACCCTAAGGGATGGATGCTGGGGGATAGACATATAGGACAGCATATGGGGCAAGGCTTGGGGGGTTGACTCCCAGCCTCTGGCTAATCACTCGATGACCTAGACCGAAACTTCTGGATGGAGGGGATGGGATGCTGAGTGATAGACAGAGAGCCAGGGTGGGGGTTTGGGGATGATCTCATCCCGGGAGAGGGATAACACAGGTAAAGGGAGGGAGGTACAGTCTGGGATAAACCATTTAGGAAAAATATGGGGACACAAAACAAAACTACTTCAAAGTATTACAAAGTATAAAAATGCACTACAACACAGATGCTTTACTTTTTACAGTAAGATAATTCCCTTGTTTGGGCCATAGATGGAAGCCAACTAGCATTTCTTCCAGCTATTGCATTCTAACATGATGAATTCCATTTTTCCCCCCATAAGGTATTTTCTCATAGGAATTTCCATAAGGAATGTTATTCCTTGCAGTGCCCTGTTCATATAATTCTTGTCCCTTTCAACAAGGTAGATAATTAAGCACTTTTCCCCCAAAGCCAGATTATCTATTGATGAAACAAGATGTACTAACAAGGCCACACCCTATGATTAGATTAATTTGTTCTCTGACCCCTTTAATTACACTTGAGACTTCAGTTTTGTAAGGAAACACACCTGGACAGTGCACAAAAAGAGAGGGCAAGCAGATGACATCACAAGCTGTATCGTGGCTGGACTGCACATCATCCCTCCAGCGACCTAAAATATTTATATTCTTGCATTTAATATTACAGAAGTTACACATGACAGACTCTTATCAGAGCAAAGACATTTTTGACACAGCCCTCACCTCATTCAATGTTAATAAATGACCACCAGAAGAAAGACAAAATCCAATCCAACTGTCCATTACTGAGTTAAATAAAATAATCCATATCACAGCCATACCAGGAAGAAAATCATGATTCTTCCACCTTCCCTTTGATTTCGCTTCAAACTCCAGAAGAAATGCTTCTCTTAAGATCCATTAGTTCATTAATTCTTCCATATATACACTAAGAGATACTAATGAAGATGGAGCAGCAGAAGTGCTGTTGTCCAGTGCAATAAAAACTATCAAAGACCATAGAGAATCTACTGAATAATTTCTCATACACTGAAAAACTGCATTATGCTCTATCAACTATCATACATTGTCAAGAAATTATTTATACTGGTGCTGAACTTCTGCATTGCTGTGACTGAGTCATTAAACTACAATACAGTGTAATACATATGAAACGAAAAGCAAAAGTCCTTCTGTCAAGTCAAATCTGAAGATTATTTTAGGGAAGAAAAGAGAGATGCTCTTTCAGGATTTATTTGGAACACTTAGGTCTCTATGCAAAGAACACTGGGTACCTTGGTGGGCACAAGATGTTGAAACCATGGGTTTGCATCTCATCCATCACATATCTCATCCATTACCCTTTCCAGCAGTAATCTTTTACTCCAGGACCTGGGCTCAGACCTGTCTCAGAGAGAACACTTCTAACCAGAAATTGCCAGCAACAGGCCCCAAGTACAGGTTTGTTACTCACACACCCACCCTTCACAGGGCAGCAGTTGCCCATCCAATTACTGTCCAGACTCAACCTTGCTTCATTTGCAAATTGTGACAAAAATCACAGCCTGAGGTGGTGTAGCTACATAACCTGGACATTATGCATCTTTCATTAAAGAAAGTGTAAATGCAGTAACCTATTAATAAATACACGTTGCAGGGCCTGAAAAATGTGAAAACAAACATTTCATAACACGTACAAAAAGGCTTTCCAATTAACATTCTGTTTTGAATAGTGGCCTCCTCACATCAAACCCGAATGTTACCTCCTATTTGCATACGCCATCCTCCAATCCACCCCAAACAAACTAAGGAGGCGTACTAGCCCTAGCTGCTTCAATTCTCGACTCCACTACTACACACATCAAAACTACGGTCAATAACCTTCCGCCCCCTATCAAATCCTATTCTGAACCCTAGTTGCCAACATCCTCATCCTGACCTGAGTGGGCAGCCAGCCAGTAGAACACCCATTCATCATCACTGGCCAACTACCCTCATTCACATACTTCACAATTATCCTAGTTTTATTCCCCCTTGTGGCCGCCCTAGAAAATAAACTACTCAAACTTTAATTAACTCTAATAGTTTATAAAAACATTGGTCTTGTAAGCCAAAAACTGAAGACTAAATCCCTTCTTAGAGTTACCCCATCAACCACCTCAGGAAGAAAAGACTCAAACCCTCCTCTCCAACTCCCAAAGCTGGCATTTTCAACCAAACTGCTTCCTGACCCTCCCACTAAACAGCTCGAATCGCTCCCCGAGACAACCCCCGCACAAGCTCCAACACCACAAATAAAGTTAACAGCAACCCTCCCCCCCCAATTAAAAGCAACCCCACCCCCTCTGAGTACAACACAGCCACTCCACTAAAATCCAACCGAACCAACAACGAACCCCCACTATTCACTGTCCCCTCCTCTGCCAACAACCCCAACACTCCCCCCATAACAAGCCCCACCACCACAACCAACCCCATCCCAAGACCATAACCAACAACACCTCAACTACCCCAAGCCTCTGGATAAGGATCCACCACCAATGACAGCGAATAAAAAAACACTACCAACATTCCGCCTAAATAAACCATAACAAGCACCAAAGAGACAAAAGAACCCCCTAAACTTACTAATCAACCACAGCCTGCAACCGCCGCTACAACTAGCCGCAACACCCCGTAATAAGGGGAAGGGTTAGATGCAACCACCAACCCCCCTAGAACGAAACACATCCCTAAAAACAAAACAAATTCTATCATAAATTCCCACTCGGCCTCTCTCTGAGATCTACGGCCTGAAAAGCCGTCGTTACAAAATTTAACTACAGGAACACCTAACTACATCCGTCATTCCCACCCCCCCCAGCATGTTTTCTTCTTGCTTTCAGGGTATTCATAGTAATGCATCACACTCTCTGCCCATCAGACTGCCCATGAAATGTAGGATAATCCACATTACACGTCATGCTCTCCCACCAAAAACCCAAACATTATCTCCAAAATGGACCTCATTCAGGCAACACATGCACCAGGCACATTCTTGTTTCAGGTGCCATATAGCCCAAGTGTTCCTACCCACAGCCAAGCCACAAGCGTTACCCAAAGACCCAGGACTTTATCTACTGTACACAACACCCAACCTAGTAAACGAGGAATGTCCCAGTACACCTTTGAATTCCCCTAGTCTACAGGATTCGCCCACCTCCTAGGGCCACAGTAACCCCTGACAACAGTCTGCCAACATCTCAGCCCAGCATGCTTAGATACTTCTGGCAGTGTTTCCATTCCTCTACACATCAACAACAAGCTGGCTTATCCAGCTTACCTGATACATAATGCAATGCAGCCAGGACCTCAAGCTATTTCCTTGAGATTGAATAAGTCAAGACATGAAAATGATTAACCAAAATGAAGAGGTTTAAAAGTTGCAAGAAAATTGCCATAAGTAAAATCTCTGTAAAGCAAGGATTGCACCATTTGTAAAGCTAGGGCTTTCCACAGACTGATAATACTGAAGTGCTTTGCTATTTCTCTCTCGACATTGTGGTAAGAACAGTAGACAGACAGACAATGGCTATTTATCTCTGATGCTACATTCAGCCCAAGAGATCTACAGGGCACAGCTCTGTGACCTTTTGTAGACGAACACAATCCTGCTGTGCCTGTGGTCCAAGCAGAATAGAAAACATGTTGGTGCAATGCCAAGACCAAGCTAACACACAGCACATCCCATCAGGCTTCAAAGCAAGCTACATCTACCTGCAGATACTGACATGGTGTGGAGGAAAATATCAGGAAAATGCTGTAAATGAGACAGATTTGCATTTGCTGCTACAGAGAGGCACCTTGCACCAGACTCTCCTGCCCAGCTAAAAAGACAATATAAGCAGCTAGGGAAGGTGCTGGTATTTGACTCCTGTGCCTGCTGGAGCCTCAAGGTAATTAAAGCACAGACATAGCCAGTATCAGAACAAAAAGGATGCTAGTCATCATTCTAGTGCTCACCCATGCAAATCACATGGTGGTATTCTAAGTATGAATGCTCTAAGAGAGATGTGGCACTCAAATGATGATAGATTTTACACTTAGTTCCTGTGTCTTAAACTGCAAAGGTGCTATGGAGCATTGCATTATTTAAAGGGAAGAGAAAAAGACAAAGTCAACAGTTTTGAGGACTGACACTCAGCTACTCTTCTGTGAAAACATGTATGAAACAAAGAAGCACACTTAGGCACAAGTAAAGAAAACTCAAAAGAATTTGCTTCCCTCAAAAAACCATTCTCTTTGATACAATAATAAGTTTGCAGTGCTCAGAACTCTTACTTAATATTCCCCCTCATTCTATCTTTTACATATTTATCTATTTTTAAATATACATTTTAAAGTTAAAAACCATTTTAATATGTATAAACACGCTTAAAATTTATATAGGGAATTTCTTCCACTTTTAGACAAAATGTATTGTTTCCAAATGTTGCCACTGTTATAGTCTTAGACAACAAGAGCTTCACCACAGAGATTATTTACAGCAGGGACAGGGCAAAATATTTTTTTTTTCCATTCTACCTTATCACAGAGCTGCTAAACTACCTCTGGCCAAATTCTTCCTCTGTAAACATTAACTCCTCAGTTGCTGAATAAATGATGGTGTTCGTAACTTTTGCCAAATATGTGCAACAAATTTCACACACATGAAAGAACAACTAGATGACTGTAATTTCTGGGCACCTATCACCTGGCAATAACCAGAGGAGTATAGTTTACTATGTTTTGGCTGAGTGAACACTCACTGAAAAGACTCCTAATTTAAACTTGGGAAAATGAAATGTTTTTCTTGCCTACTCTTTGTTTCCTCCTTGCGTCCTTCCAATTAAGCTAGAGTTACAGTAGTCCTGTTTACTGAGCAAATATCCTTTCAATTACATTTGAAATGGCCAGGGATCATCACCTTAACAAAATCCAAAATACTACCTCCTGAAGACATTACAGGATCAACCCTTCACAGCCTCACAAAAGGTGGAGAAACCCAGACTCAAAAGCAGATTAGGAATATCAATTTATTCCAGGAGTATGGAACAACCACCCATAACACTGGACACTGTGATCACACCTAAAGAGATACTCAGTGACTTTATGAGGTCACCTACTAACAGGAAAAAATCAGTGGTGATCATTTACTTAAACTGGGCCTTAAATCTTTCTCTTTAATAGATGACCCTGATGAAAGAGTCTGCTTACAGACTTCAAGAAAAGCTGAATTTATAATGTAGGAGCTCCTGGCATTTTCATCACCTCAAATTACACAGTGATTTCGAGCACTGTAGAGGACCTAGAAGGATGAATTCTGACCTGTTTTATTGACTCTGACTTCCCCTACAAGCTCCTGACACAGAATCAACAGTGAGAACATTCCCTTCTTCCAAGATGACCTTAAATTCAGCAAAGCACAATCCCATCTCCTCTCCTCGTTAATGCTTGGATCCAAGTACATACATACACGACTTATATCCTGTATTTGGGATACACACATACATGACTTATATCCTGTATTTGGGAGAGCAGGGTGATTGATATGAGGCCCTGTAGACCCTTTCAAATTTTTCTCTATGAACACACACAAGACACATAGGAGAAGTTGCAAGGTGTCCTGTGTATCTTGCAACCTCTGTTTAGTTTCATGCAATCCTTCCTGACACAAATGAAAGCCAGCTTTAGATCAAGTTAGATGATCTTAGCAAAGGCAACACTTGCAAGAAGCAGCAGCCAGCCAACAGTCTGATGTCACTTTTTACTGGGGGTTCCTTCCCCCAAAGCAAAGCATGGGATTACTTTCAAGCTTGGCTGGATTCAACACCAATTACAGGTTCATTAACTGCAACAGTGCTCTCAACTAATTAAAGGCAACTTCTACTGTAACTATTCCTGTCAGGCAAAGATATTCCAAATTTTATCTGCATTTTAAACAGCTCCAGAGGACATCACTCACGTTCATTCTGTGTAGAAATAATGATGAGACTAGCACAGCAACTATAATTATCAAATGGCCTTTTTGTAGGGCAAGTTAGACCAGTGAAAAATCCCACATGAATGTGTCACACACTCCACACCTCCTCCTTTGGAAACATGTCCAAGCTTTGCTTTCAAGTTCATAACACTCTACATTATCACTAGGATACAGACATCTCCATAGTGTTAGAAACTGTGAAGCTGCCACAGGTAAGGAAAAGGGACACACTGTTCTTTACAAAGAGCCTCCAGACAAAAATCTCAGGTCACTGTGAACTTATCACACACTGCTCTTTCCTTCCATTCTTCCAACAAATTAAAATCCTTCATTTACAACAGTTAAGACAACTGTAATAGCAAAAGAAATGATTATTTGAAATAATTTCAGAATTTCCTTTCTTTTCATCTATTTTTGGCAAGCATCAGGAAATTAGAAAGACATACTCAACTCTCCCCTAAGAAATGCGAACTGCAAAAATCAGGGTGACTGAAATGTGTAAGGTTTATAATGCACCAGGCCTGTGTTAACTCTGCTTCTCTATATTTTCCAGATGCAAAGCAAAAATACTAAGGTCTTACCAGAGAACATGATTTAAAGAGACCTAAAGTATAGATTTTAACCATATGTTAAGAGTGACTGAATTCAAAATGTGAGTCTTCTTGCATCAGCATTATCACCTACTGAAATGATCTTATCCAGAAAGATTTCAGCCCTACTTTATGCATTTTGTTCACCTTGGACAGAAGTTTTACTTTGATGAATTTGTATGTATTTGTAGTCAATTCACATTCATAAATTATCACTAACGAAGTGACATGTGTGGCAAACTCTCAAAATGCATTACTTAAACCCTCATTTTTCAATAAATTTCTTGTACAGCAACAGAAATATGTCCCTTCACTGGAGGCCTGAAAAGGTTTTTTTTGGGCATTTTTATTTGCTAGAACTCAGCCTGGGACAACATTATATGTAACATTATAATACAGTGTTCCTTAGGAAAGAGATGATGAACCAAAACTAACACCGTATTTATGCAAACTCAGATAAGGACAATAAAATCTCATACCTCAGAATATAAACAGTTCCACAGTTGTCATGGGAGTATTTGTCTACTCACCCCTTGACTGCAAGGACAGGGTGAGTAAGGCAAGAGAGGAGGTGGTGCCTTATTCTGAGCTAAACAGAATAAATAAGACAGATCTGCTGTATTAAATCTTATGTTCCTTAGCCTTTGCCATCTGGCAAGTGATCCATGGCTCATGTGAAATGAGTGGGTGGTCATGGTCTGGTTTGTACTAGACATTTCTTGGGATCACAGAAAAAGAAAACAAAACACTGCAATTGGCACCAAGCACTGCTCTTGTTAGCGGCTTTCAGCAGGCGAAGGACCAAACAAAACTGAAGACTAAACCTCGCCCTCCTACAGAACTGGTCACAATTTCAAAAGTCAATAAAAGCAAGTTTGTATAAGAGAGAGGGAAATTTTGCAATGCCTCTGAGTCTGTCATTCCGTTAGAGGTAAAGAAAGAAGAGATTTCAGCCCTTGGGATAATCAGTGACTTTACCATCCTCATTCTGATAATTCAGGATCCTGTGAATATCAGCTCTGAAGCCTCAAAGGACACATGAAATTTATAGCACTGATTTCTTTTTCTGAGTAGATATGATCCTAAAATCTTAAACTGACATTATATATAGTTATTAGCAGAAAAAATAATTCATCTTAGCATAACAGCTTAACAGAGGGGGAGTGAACAACTACATGCAGGACCCAAGCTAGGACACTGCTGCGAGCCTTACATTAGTTCTAATAAGAGCTGTGAAAAGTGAAAGGGTTTTTTTATAAAACTTAATAGATGAACTACAATGCTTAACAGCAGGTTTGCTACATTGAGGAATTACGTTTCAAAGGTTACCCCACTGGAAAAAAAGCCAAACACTACAGCATATACATTGTTTCACATTTAATATATGCAGATTTTCAAGCACAAACATCTTTAAAGGAAGCCATAAGGTGAAGGCAGACTTGCTTTCCCCTAACAACCTGGAATGTTTTCATTCTGAACTCTAAGTTAAAAATAGGTTCAGGACTGGATATCAGTCATAGAATATCTTGAGCTGGAAGGAACTCACAAGGATCATCAAAGTCCAATTCTTGGAACTACAAAGGACACCCCAACAATCACACCTTGTGCCCAAGAGAATTGTCCAAACACTTCTTGAACTCTGTCAGGTTTGGTGCTGTGACCACTTCCCTGGGGAGCCTGTTCCAGTGTCCAACCTCTAGGTTGGTTCCAGCGTCACTCTCTAGGTGAAGAGTCTTCTCCTAAACCTCTCCTGACACAGCTTCAGGCCATTCCCTCAGGTCCTGTCACTGGTGACCAGAGAGAAGAGATCAGCATCTGCTCTGATGCTTCCCCTTGTGAGGATGCTAAAGGCCACAATGAGGTCTCCCCTCAATCTCCTCCAGGCTGAACAGACCAAGTGATCTCAACCACTCCTTACATGGCTTTCACTCCAGACCCTTCAACATCCTCGTGGCCCTTCTTTGCACACTCTGTAATTGCTTAATGTCTTTTTTTATATTGTGGTGCCCAAAACTGCCCCCAGCACTCGAGGTGAGGCCACCCCAGAGCAGAGGGGACAATCCCCTCCCTTGCCTGGCTGTGATGCTGAGCCTGATGCACCCCAGGACAGGGCTGGCTCTCCTGGCTGCCAGGGCACTGCTGACTCATTTTAATTTGTCACCAAGCAGGACCCCCTAGGTACATTTTCAAGGTGCCACCCCATATTCTTTTATTTCAAGGAACACACATTTAGCATAGAGTCATACCATGAAATGGCACCTTTAGATATTTTTAATTCCATATACCAACTCACTGAGCAATTTTAAATCATATTTCAGCTGTGGCTGAACAACAAAAGCAAACCTAACCCTTGTTTGCACAAATAGCATCAAAACAATTACACAAAGGCAAGCTGGATAGTACTCTGTTTCCCATTTCAGGGAACATATATTAAAATAACATTTATTTACTTAGTCTTAATAATTTGCTCAGTATCTTATAATTTTGCAATAAAGAATTTAGACAAATAATTGAGTTCTCCATTGCTTTCCTTTCATAAACCAAAATTTACACAGGAACACTAAGTATCCAGACAAAAATGCCAATCTAACTAAATCTATATGATACTAATAAAAGAAAGAAAACTCATCAGAGTATCAGTCTGTTAAGGTCACATATTCAAAAGCAGCAGGTTTTCTTTTGCATCTATTAATTCCGAGGGAGAGGTGAAAAATATATTGCTAATGTCCTGAGAGATAATATATTTGTCTGATTTCAATAAAGAAAAAATAGCATCCACATCTGCACTGGTTGGGGGTTTTTTTTCTGCTTGCACAAATAGTTTCTAATTTCTCCAAATCTCACTGGGCAAGATTAGAAGATTCAATGACTGATCAGTCAGCCATGAGCCTAAACAGTTTAAAAAGCAACTTATACAGAAATGGTACACAACTCAGTTTGTTATGACACATACAGCTTTTCTGAAGTCATCAGACTTAGCTACTATAACATTTTAAACCAGTGGACAAAGCAACATAGACATCATAAAACCTGGCAGGGTTCTGAAGAACAGGGGAAAAAAACCCCCACCAAAACAACCCAGAAAACCTCACTAAAAACAAAACCCCAGCAAGATCAAGCTGTTGAATCTCTGCCAATACACACATCCAGCAGTGCTCTGTGAAGGAAGAGGAGAGGAAGGTCACTGAACTCTTCTCTGCTGACTGCCCTGTTCTGTGGGTCTTGCCCTTAAAGCATATGTGCATGAATTAAGGATGGGTATTTCTCAATTTTAACAAACCACACATGTTATCTGTGGTTGTTACAAACAGGGTAAGTCCAGGGTAATCATTGTCACCAGATGGAAAGAGAGAGCACTTTTAAAAACTATTTTGGTATCTGAAGTAGTAGTTAAGGAAACGTCTTTGGATTAAAACACACAGCATGCCAAGAGCTGTTATACTGATATCTTAATTTCTAAAAGTCTTTCATTCCAAAAAAGTAAATTATACAACCTAATTCCATAGGCTTCATGTGGGCTGGATTTCTACTAACATTTTACAAGAGTGTAATGTGATGCTGATGGCAAATGGAAGATCAACAGCACTATTCTCTTGAAGGCAGAGAAAACATAAGCACCTTGTGAAGAGAGAGAATGGCACTGATTTTTCCAGTAAAGGTGTTCAATGAAAGACATTATGGAATTACAACCTAAAATAAATAGATATTTTGTATTTTTTAACACCTGGATGTTAAAAGATGACTCTTGAGGGCAAACATAAGTTCTATAATGTCACTGAAGTATAGCAACACCTGATGTAAGAAGAAAGCTGCTTTTCAAGAACATGCATGTTTCCCAAATGCTATCACAAATCGCCAAAAGCCATATATTTTACAGCAAGGACAATATAAGTAAAGAAAATTCAGCAACTTTAACAAAAATCTGTGTAAAAAAAAACCTTAAAATAAAAACTTTAACCATAGCAACTAGTCTGGGCCTTGGCTTCATCTTTCTTCATAAAAACTGACTTTAAACCATGTAGTACTCTCTAGAATTCTATGCCAAGATCTGTTGTCGCACTATAGTTTCCTACTAACTATTTCTGTGAAGACTGCTCCTCTAAACAGTGTCCCAGCCCCATTCGCTCTCTCCCGGATTATTTGGCAAATTCATAACCTGATACCCAGCAATGCTGGCACTTCAGAATAACTGTAGCACAAAGGAAGCTGCCTTCAAACAGAGAGCACACCCAGTCCCAGGTATTCTGAAAAGGATAGTGACAACTTGTCAGGAAAAAGTTCTAAAAGAAAGAAAAAGTTTTAATGACTGAAAAGATGGATGAAAGACTTTTAGAAGTAATTATAGAGCTTCTTTAAATAACAAAGCCTAGGAGGAAGGACAATAGACAGTAAAAGAGTGTAAAGAACCAAAATTATCAACAGAGAAATTATTTATTCTTCTACAATGAACTGTACTTTGGAGATTTATTTTATCATTTATATTTACCTCAGAAAAAACTGCCCAAAAGCAACTGAGCAAAGTTTACCAGCTGGCTTTTATGAAAAAATAAACAATAAAACAACAAATGCCTCATGGTAACAGAGCATCAAGGTGAGAAAATAACTGACAAAAAATATACAGTGGAGAGAGACCAGCAGATATTTAGGGCACTGGACAATTTCTATCTACTATGGAAGGACAGAGGATTAAGTTAATTCTGCCAGAATTTGAGTCTTGGGAGTGGTTTAGAGCAATGTGAGTGGTTCCAGAGAAACAGGATTGAAAATGTAATGCATATAGTGCTATACTGGGCATGCTGACATACTCTTCTCAACAGCTTCTCAAAGCTAATCACATCACATTATACAAATGCTTGATTGGAATTTGGAAACCAATAGGGAGAAAAATACTTAGTAGCAATTGAAATGTTTTCCTTGTCACTTTTTAATCGCACTTTCTGGGAGACACAAAAAAAAAAATTGATGGTCAATCCTAGATTTTAGATCTTTCTATTTTGAAGGGAAAGTTTTTCTAAGCATCTAGTTCACATAGACGATGACATCCTGTCTACTTAACACATTAAGACTGTAGCTCAACACCAACCTCAGGTGGGCCTATCAGTTTCCTAGGAAGTGTCTGCATTTTCCTGGTACAGCTACAGAAACTCTTAAAACCAACTGCTATCAGAACTGCCAAATCCAAAAAAATTACTGAAAACAACCAGGAAAAATTTGGAAAAGATCACCCGTATAGCAATACTTCAGTCCATATCCATCTTGTAACACAATATAGGATTAGATACAATTTTTACATAACTGCTTGTGTTATACATAAATGTAGCAAGAACACTGAACTAAATCAAACACTGTATTCAAATCTAACACAAAACCAGAATGAGACAATGTGGTTTGTTCAGGCTGCTGCTAATGCCCTGTGGATCTCAGTCAAGTAATCCCAATCCAGCAGCAGGTACTGATCCCTGTGCATGGCCCAGAAGGCAGATGTCTATCCCAGAAGCTGATTACAAGCATCTGCTTACATTAGCTGGATTCAAACCTACAATTCCCACTTCAAAATGAAAATGTTCTCCGAATCAAAATATGGCTTAGAAATGTAATCCAGACTCTCTATACCCTTCTGTCCCTCTCTGGCCTCTACTCTTCTTGAACACACACACCAGCTTATATGTGAATGTTAATTACAAAAATGTCCATTTGCACAGAATACCAGTCTGAGCAGGATCTAGGGCTGTTATTTCAAGACAGCACTCTAATGATTACAACCAGACTCTTCACTCTTCCCTCTCAGGTCCACTTATGTCTGCAGTAGATCTTGCTCCCACCACACTGACCCTTCCAGCAGCCCAGTGCCCAGATCCATGCACCACCGGTATCATTTGTGTTATCTTAGTGCCCATAAACTCTATTCACAAATCAAGACTGTGCTGCACATCCTACGTTGTACAACTCAAACGAACAGAGGGACAACACACTGGACACGCCTGTCCTGCTTCAAAAGGCCTTCAGTGAGCACTCAGCAGAGAGCTCCAATGCAACTCTGCCTACTGCATGCTGTGCACAAGTAAGTAATTTCTCTTCACAGCTGGGTCAGAGCAATGGTTTATCTAATCCAGCACCCTGTCCCTGATAGTGGCAGCAGGCAAGCACATGATACTTTAGAAGGTGGCTGAGCTACTCCTCTTAAATGCCCTTTCTAGCTACAGTCATGAACCTAGGGATGTTGGAGGGCACCTCTAGCTATTCCCTTTAGAATCTGTTAACGACATGTGTTTCTGAATATGCCTGACCTCACTTGCACCAATGGATATCTGGATAGCATTTTCTTTAGGTTTTTTTTTTCATTTTCAATAATGGACAGAAAAATCTTATTTTAAGTTTTTCTGTCACTCACTTCTGGAATCAGTATAAACATGCTTTTCAGTCATCAGTTACACAAGTCTTACATCTGCCACACTTCCATCTACTTAGGTACACACATTATGTTACAGAAAAACTACATAAATGCAGCTCAAGCAATCAGCCATCCATTCCTATGTAAAAAAAATTACCCCTTCCATGTGGATAAGGACCAAAATATGTGGAAGGTAAAGCTCAAATTCACCTCAGCTAAGTAGTTCAGTAAACTGCATAGGCTTGGGAGCTGTCCCTTCCCAGAATTCCTTTGGAGTAACAGGGAAAGAGATGCAAGAGAACATTATTTCTTGGAGGAAACAGAGATATCTGGGCCTACTGTGTAGTCATGGGAAGTCTGAAAAAAAATCATGTGCCACACAGACCCAATATAATATCCTGATTAATTCACTCTCTCCCCCTTTGAACTTGACAAACACATCAGGGCCTACAACAAAAAGGTACTTGTTGATGTTTACACTGCTCAAAGCACAATAGCATTGCTCATTTTCTTAGACTAATCCATCAGTTTCATGGACAAGGAAACGGCACAAAATAAATAATTAAAAACAGCTAGAAGATGATTACTGCTTTGTAACTCCAACCCAGAAGCTTGAAACTTGAGCAGAATTCAATTTATTCGCTTTAATGAATTCTTTCTGCCGTGCAGCTGATTTCACACATTTCCTCCTGTTCTCATTATTAAAAAGGAAAAGCAGCTAGTATAAACATCAAAGAGTGGCATTATTGCAATGTGTGACACCAGGGTGTTTTCCAAAGCTCCAGGTTAAAAATGACCAGTGAACTTGGTGATCCCTTGGCAGGATGGGCATACAGAACAAGGTGATGCACTAGCTTCCTGAAAGGTATTACATACATGTGATGACTTTTAGGAAGCTGGGGCTCAGTGACACAGCACGACAACAACAGCAGGAGAGAAATACCACACACCCACACCACCCTTCATGGGAGTACAGCTCTGCTCCTGCTACAGAGATGAAAACATCACCTCATAATATTTTTTCCTTAATTTTCTACCCCTTTGAAACCCTACCTACACAGGCACATGTTTCATAAATTCACTCAACTCAGTATTAATCCATGCTACTTCTAACAATAATGATGTTTCACCTTTACTTTTGGTATAGTATAGATTGCATCGAGGCTTGCAGTCTCCCAAAAACAACAAACACCAGCAAGTTCTGCCACAAAAATAGCTGTGAACTGTTCTACTACTCATTTTACTCATCCACTTCCTCCCAGGTCAAAACTGATAACGTAGTAATCAGTAATATGACGTGGTCCTGGATTACACAAGATTGACAAAAGTAGAAACACTTTTTAAACATTTATTCTTACATTAACCACCCCACCCCCCCCCAAATACAATACAATACTGTAAAGTAGTGTCTTAAAGTAATGTTTTCCTATGCCAGAACCACAGACAACTCCAGTGGTCAACAGTTCAGACCTTTAATTCCTGCCAGAACATTTAATTCAACTCTATCAAGCAAAAGAAAGTAGCTTTAACTGCAGGACAAATTTCCTAGGAGATTCAATTCAATTAAATCAATTTCTACATCAAAGTTCCATGACTTGTATCTGCCATTTCTAAGGATGAACAAAGCAAAATGTAAATGAAGAAAGAGCCCTTCTAGCTCCAGAGCTGAGCGAAACCAGCGGCTCCAAAGGTCTCAATGCAAACGTCACACATGCACACAGCTCTGGAGCAGGCTCCTCAGCAAGCTCTCAGCCTGAGGGCCCTAAAGTACAAATATCCAGGTGTTGCAGGTACCACCCTGAGTTAATCACAGCTGTGCCCATCTGCACCCACATATCTGATCACTGTCATGCATGTGACCCAAGCCCACTTGAAACCCTTTGTGAGATGAGGTCAGGCTCCCTACAGGACGAGGTCGGTTCCTCTAGATGCCCTCTCAGCCACACTTGCTGCAGGAGGATGTCCCAGAACCTCAGGCTAGAGAGGAGCAGGTTATGAATCTGCAGCTAAAAGGAAGTCCCAGCCATAAGCCTGTGGTGCATGTTTCAAAGTGACTGCGTGGCACCGTGCGCGCTCACGCTGACAGACACGGCTGACAGGGCAGCACGCGGCTCTGCCCAGTGATGGCTGAGCTCAGCAGAGGCCATTCCAGCTCTAATTTACCTTCTGTACACAAGACATGCTGTACAGCTGGAAAACCAGTGATGCTGCAAGTGTGGGGAAGCCCCATGCCATTCCTTGTGCGAAAATCAATCTACAGTCCACAGCCTAAAACATCATCTAGTCAGCAGCACACAGCATTCATCTGCTGCTCCAGTGTTCTCAGGGTCGCACAGCCAAAGACTGGGGTTACACAATCAAGATAGCTTTTCTATTCCACCCTACTGTCAGATGCTTGCAACTGTTCATCTAGGGAAAAAAAAAATTTACAAAATCAGTATTTTCTTAGCTACACCCTTGGAAGTCTTGCTCTGCACTTAACAAGAGAAACTAAACAAGGAAACGTCAGTCACCATTCTCACTGGCATGAGACTGAGGGTTTCCGTCATACCCTAGGCCACATCCAACAAAACGGACAAAACGAGCAGAATTAGAATAACTATCATTTACTACTTCACCAGCTGTACACAGAGAAGCCTCCAGGAAAAAACAGCCTGTTTTTCTACAAATAAAGCACCATCTTCTCTGCAGTATGTTTTCCAGTATACCAACCTAGTTGTTTTTAAAAGTTCCAAATACAGGAACTTTTGCCAGCTCCAAGGAAAATTTACCACATCCTTTCACTAGTACTTGGATCTTCAGCCAGTTACAGTCACACATACTTACTGAACTGAGCCAGTAAGTCTTATGCTACATATGCTTCATCCAGTACAACTTATTTCTAGACCTAATGCCATAAATCCATTTGAAAAGTGTTCAGTTGGAAGAAAATATTAGAAGAAAATTATTTCCATATACAAGCATCTTTCTAAGGATCTCAATGTCAGTCTTCATTAACTTCAAATAAAAATGGAAATCAGGAGATATTAAGGTAGTCATATGTCTTGTTACAGAAAGTAGGAAACCTGCAGATGGACTGACCACTGCTATTTTTTAAGACTACACAGAAAACAGGGCAAAACCAGGAACAAGGTCAAGCCTGCACAGTACCCTTATCCACAGATTACACTGGGGATTTTCAAACTCAAAGGTGGCAAAGTTTCAAGGGGCCACTTTCTCTATGATATATCAAGTGGAAACGAAGGAAAGGGAAATGGAACACCATGTGGAAAATCTCAAAGAACCATTCAATTAAGCTGAATCTGGAGGAAGTGGTAAATAGCATGAAAATATTTCCAAAGAA
The DNA here is from genome assembly GCF_012460135.2 of Molothrus ater. NCBI lineage: Eukaryota > Metazoa > Chordata > Aves > Passeriformes > Icteridae > Molothrus > Molothrus ater. Next base: position 29,697,010 of record NC_050483.2, read on the forward strand.
GATCAAGTGAATCATCAACAATTTAAGCAAAACTTTTTCTATAAAAGCATCACATTGGTATTGGTTTTATGCTTGGAAATGCTTCCCAGAACAAAGAGATTTTGTCACTGGCCTTTCTTCCCTTAGTGGAATCCTCTTGAAGAGGAAATGAGAAAGAAGACATGAAAGTATACACAGAAGTGAAACATCTGCCCTTCTTTTTGTTCTCACCAGTTTAGAAAAAATATAAGAAAATAAATAGGCAGTTTTTTCTTTCAGAAGTCCTAATGTGGAAGACTTTTGAATCAACAAACCTTACAGCTGTGCACAATGAACTGGATTTTAAGGACTAACAATAAAAAAATTGTGAATCACTTTTGAAGTCGCAGTTGAGACAACATTCTGCTTTTGTCCATACTTAAACAGTCTTAGTGCTAAAAAAAAAAAAAAGAAAAAAAAAAGGAAGTTTTACTTCATTAAAGGTTTGCTGACTTTGCCCCTCTCTGCGAAGGCTGACGTGTACCTAGGCTGATCCTCCTTCCCACCCAGAAATCACGGATGCAGTGGAAGTCAGAACATCTCTTCAAGCATAAAACTTAATTTCAAAGTTCTCAGTCTTTACCACAAGTCTCCCAGCTGCAGTAAAGCCACAAGCGTTTTACCAGATCTAGATACAGTGAAAACAACTCAATGGATATAAATATCATCACACATTTGCAGACACTGGGCAGAACCCACAAATCTTTCTTTCTGGACAGCAGCCAGTGGGAGTTTCAGAGCCTGTAAGGCTTTGCAAAAGGAAACAATTTAGCCTCCTATAACAAATGTGCTGTCCCTAAAGAACAGTGTCATGGAAATCGGAGCACATAGAAACAGGATTTTAAAAAATAATGTGCTACAGTCCTAACCAGCTTTCCAAACAATCCTTTAAATGTAATGTTATAGTGAGAAGTTATATAAAATGTAGAGAATTATTCCTCTCTTCACATCATTAAGTAAAGTCAGTGTACTTCTCAGAATCTAAAAGCTACTTCTTGGAAAAGATGGCTTGTCCCCTCTTGAGCCTTGCTATATCTTAAAACAATTGTTTCTACCAGAAAACCAAAGGGGTAAGTGACAAGAGAAGGTTCCATCATTTTTTTCCCTTATGGTTCCTGCCTAACACACCCAATTTACAAATCCATGTGTCAGGAGGCCTTTTTACCACTATCAGGCTGTAAATTTTACATGGAGTCACATCTCTGACATCATACCAGTAATGAAACAATTTTTCACTTGAAAATGAAACATTAATTCATGAAAGAGAAATAGCTTGAATGTACTGTTTTCTTAAAGGTGTCCTTGTCCCCCTGAACCAACCTACAGAAAACCTTAATTCTCCATATCTGACTTCCAAAATTATAGGTAAATGAATATCATTTTTAGTCAAATTTCTGGCCAAACCAGCACTTTAAACACACCCCTTCCCATGAAAAGAAAAGCAGAGGGGAGAAAAAGAAAAAAGGAATTGATGCTGTTAGTTGAGTTAATTGGTTCTAATGAAGTTCCTATACATGTTGCAGTCATATGTATCAGATAAATTTTACTTATCTATTTCCCACATTGTCATTGGCTGAAGAGGTTCAGTCTGGCACATACATTCACTGAACAAGCTGAAGGGGTGTTACAAACAAGAAAGAACAAACTGAAGTACCACCCACCTCATGTATTTCCATACTGAACAGTTAGTAGTGGACAAGCAAAGACATCAAATCCATTAACTGGCTTGTCATGCTTATCCACCACTGACATTTACAGGCACAAGTCTGTGAGCTGTCATTCTTCTCCTACAACACCAATGGACCGAATTTCACAGTCCTGAGGAGTACTTTGCATGCCAAATAGTTACATTGCACAGAAGCTCATGGAGAGTACCCACAGTTAGTTTTAATGCTTGAATAAGAGGGGCAGAATCAGACTCTAAGCTAAAAATTAATAGAAAAAAACAATCTCCTGTGAATATCTGTTTAATTGTGCAGTTTGAAGCAAGGCTGAGACCAATCCTCTAGATAAAGGTAGACTTTGCTGTTTTCTACTTCAACTTCTATCTTATGGAACAACTTCAAATAACTCAAATAATAAATTAATAGCCTATAAATATTGTTTTAACTTTCCCCTCTGTAACACAACACCTGCTTTTGGTTCTGTTCACACTTCCATTCATGCATGAAGTGTATGTACAAAGAGGGTTATTGTGTCATTGAGTAAATGAGCACTGAAATCAAACCAAAACTAAACACCCCCAATACTACAGTTTTCTGTTCCCTGTGCAAAGGCAATGAGTTCTTTCTAGCTAATTCTACACGTGCATCTTAGTACTGAATTGCAAAATAATAGTTATTTGCAAACCATTACTTCCCCCAGTATGAAAACTCTACCACTTAAAGGCAAGAAACACTGAACACATGGACTGCATTAAAGGGATCTGCTATTTGAGAAGCCAAACAGAATTTCACTTGTCGGCATGCTCCACCTCTCTGCTCCCAGTGCTCTCTTATTTAACAGACTAAATGTACAGGACAATGTTCTTAAATGTTAATGACAATGAACACCTTCCAAAAAGCACAAGACAGGTCTTTTATTTACAAACATAAAGCTTTTATCTTTACCATCTCCAACACTGAAGGCTGTGTTTGATTTGGTTATGGAAGGCCCAATGAGAACTTATAATCTCTGTTACTGCACTTCAATGCAGATTTCCTTCCCAGAAATACCCACTCAACACTGCAAATGTATTATGCTAATGGACTGGGACAGAGGGCATTAGGCACTTCTGCACCAGCACTGTACCACAGTCTTGCCTGGCTGACACTGTGGTCTCTTTGGGCCCTGCTGAGTGAAAAAGTATGTTTATAAAGTGGTAACTTCTATCCTGATGTGTTCCCACTTCTCTCTATTGTTCCTTATTGTCCATTTATTGTGGAAGTGGCAGGGCCATGAGAGCCACGGTATGGCTACAGCTCTTGCGGCAATTTGTTTTATAATTTCAGGCTTAGGAATGTCTGTGCTGGTTTCAGTTGGTTTAGAGTTTATTTTCTTCACAGTGGCTAGTACAGAACTATGTTTTGGATTTGTGCTGAACAGAGAGTTAATAACATAGAGATGTTTTTGTTATTGCTGAGCAGGGCTTACACAGAGCCAAGACCTTTTCTGCTTTTTTACAGCCACACTGGCAAGGAAGTTGGGGGTGCATGGGAGGCTTGGAGGTGACACAGCCAGGGCAGGTGACCCCAGCTGACCAAAGGGACACTCCAGACCATGTGACATCATGCTCAGTGTATAAAGTTGGGGAAAGAAGGAAGAAGGGGGGACATTTGGAGCGATGGTGTTTGTCTTCCCATTCACCATTAGAGGTGATGGGACCCTGCTCTTCTGGGGATGGCTGAACACCTGCTGGCCCGTGGGAAGCACTGAATTCATTCCTTGTTTTGCTTTGCTGGTGTGCACAGCTTTGGCTTTCCCTTATTAAACTCTCTTTGTCTCAACCCAGGAGTTTTCTGGCTTTTATCCTTCTGATTCTCTCCCTGATCCCACTGGTGTGGGAGTGAGCCAAGGCTGCTTGGGCCTTGGCTGCTGGCTGGGGTTAAACCATGACATTGTCTTACACAGAAGTATGTATAAAGAGTATTTCCTACACATCTGCTAATACAAAGAGTATTACTCCCAAACACATTATGTCTAAAGAAAACCCCACCCATCTTACATACAGAACAGAGTAAGACACAAGAAACAGGGGTTGGTAACAGCATTCAGTAGCTTACTGACACTAACATCATTTAATGCTCAGATATCACAAGGATAAAAAAAGTGTAAGCATAAAGCAGGAGAGCATATTAAGGTAGCTGTTGCACATGACAGAAGCAACTTGTTGATGCAGCTCCAATGGCAACTGCTATCGTATTTGATCTCCATTATTTTCTAAATTAAAGGCTTCATGTTTATTCCTCTAAACTACAAGCATGATAAAACCATAGTTTTACTGCCATATTTAACACAGTACAGAGCTACTCAGCTAACATATTCATGATACACTACAATGTACTATTTCACTAGACCTTAACACTGCCTGTTAGACTGTATCTTAGAGGTCCTGGATACATTTTGGATTGAGGTCACTGAGTGACAGTGTAAGTAAGGGAGAGTAGAGGACACCCCCATTACAAGAAAACATAAGCTCAGGAAAGCTACCTAAAGAAAAAAAAACAACCTGTTCAAGAAGCTGTTACTCCCTTTCAAAGACAACAAAACCTGTAGAAGAAAGCAAAGAGATGGAAGCAACTAAGGAGGTACTTTTCTTAAGCTCTTCTTTGCTGGCAAAACAGAAAGCAAAACTAATAAAACCTAAATATACATTCTTTGCAAATTCAAAACAGCCTAAGTAGGATTATTGCAACTCACAAGTACCAGGAGAAACCAGCTCTCCTTTCTGCTTTTAAAAGGAAAAAAGTTCCTCTTCATACTCTAACCGGTAACAGTAAGGGAAGGTGTTAACTTTTTCAGCAATAAGTTTTGTAATTGCACAACTTATGGTTTTGGTTCTAAATGCAAGAAATATCAGTCAGGAAAACTTCTTTGCTTCCAAAATCTCTTCTCTGACATATTACTGCCAGCAACTGTGCTGGTTTTCTCAGACAGACTGCATCATGCTCACAATAATTTGAGTAAGTATGAAAAGCACTGCTCTCATATTTCTTGAAGGCTCACTTTAATACCTTCCTTTAATTCAAATACATTGTTAGTGTTTTTCCAATAACTGCAGCCTAATCCTCTTAACATTATACACAATATCTTTTTCCTTTTTCTTTTTCGTCTGCCTACCACCATAAAAACATCTCCATGATTAATACCACAATCAAGCTCCTTCTACGTGCCACAGGAGAAAAGCAACATGGTCACCTGATCAAGATTAGACAGATTACACACATGAAAGTAGTTAGAGTGGTTAATCTGCTACTACACCTACAGTTACTGGGTGTAGCTGTGCCCTTTCTAACCATGTCAAGGTGATGTTGTACTGATTTAGCCAGGACACATGAAAAGACAAACAGTTTCTGGGAGTGAAACCTACCTCAGTCTATTTAGACCATGTGAGTTCTCAACAGTGATTCAGAGCAGGAGAAGCCTGAGGTCACTCCACAGCCAGATGTGATGACTTAGGACTAAAATATTTTAACTCCCTGTGAGTTGGGTTGCTTTTGTTTTGAAGCAGTGCCTCTGGCAAGCAGAAAGCAGCAATTTATTTAGTGTAATAGAAAAGAATTTTATTTCTAACCTTAACGGACCTTTTTCTTCAAGAGACTGTTACTCAGAAAAAATGCATATCACAGCTGATTCAATTGGACCTGGAATAGTAATAAAGGCAATACTATCAAAGAAGCTCAACTTCTGGAGGTTTAAGGTATTTTTACTTACTATTTCAATTAAAGGACATCATTTGCCATTTACTTATTCAGATATCAGATGTCTCTATACAGATATCTCTAAAAATTGATCTGCATAAAAGCAATTTTTGTTTCTAAGAGACATGCAAGACACTAAACTGCAAGAGAGGCTCCTACATTGACCATCCCACTACGTGCTTATCTAAACCAGACATAGAAAGCTGATATGGGAGTAGAAAGCAATAGAAAAAGCAATACAGTTTGCAATCAATCTTAAACCAATGTTTTCATTTCTTGTATTCTATGAATATCAGGTGAGCACTGCCCATTAAGCTATATAAATGAAATATTAAGCACAGGCATCCAGTGACACACACTGACTCCAGAATCAGATACACACAAAATATTAATAATTCTTACATAGAAAATACTAGAAAACAGCAATACTGAAAGGTTATGAGAAATTCACAAAATTCTGATGCACAGCTTTATCCCATTTTAACATGACTAATTTTTATTAAAATCTGTATTCAGAGATACAAACAGTTTTTCTATTAAAAAAAGGAAGATTTTTCTCAGCATTGCATTTCCCCATATTGTTTCTTTTCTTCTAGTACTGCTAGCAAATATTACATGCACTGCTGAACAGCTGTATTTTGTATTTCAGCAATCCTGAGAGAAAAAAAAGTAAGTGCTCTCCAAGTGTGCTTTGGTTTCCTCATGATGTAATGGCCTATAGACTGACTTAATAATTTTCAGAGTAATATGTTGAGTCAATCTTTACTATTTTAAACAAACATAAATCCATAGAAACGGTCATGAAACAAAGCTGAAGCCAATGCACTGCATATTTACAGTCACAAACTATCACAAGCATCACAGCACAGTTTGGGGCAGAAATTAAAATGCTACAAACACATGAAATTCTGAGAAAATGTTGCAGGCAATGTCACTGAGACATGGATGAAACACAATCAACACTCACACTCATGGGAAATGTTACATTTGCCAAGTGCAGAATTTGGACACAGAATAATTACAGCATTTAGGGAAACATGAGTTTTTAATTAAAAAAGCAATTGAAAATAATTACTTTTCAGATGTGAAAGAAGAGTTTTTAGTGAAAGTCTTTTTTTCCATCCTAACAACTGAAATACTGGATTTCTGTTAGCTGTCTTTAAATTTCTGATCTGCTGGAGCAAAGCAGAGGTAGGCCACAAATATAAGAGAGCTGCAGCACCTCTCATGAAGAGAGGCTGAGAGAGTTGGAGTTGTTCAGCCTGGAGAAGGGAAGGCTCCAGGGAGACCTTGCAGCACCTTCCAGTACCTAAAGGGGGACTACAAGAGAGCTGGAAAGAGACTTTTTATGAGAGCATGTAGCGACAGGACAAGGGGGGATGGCTTTAAACTGGGAAAGGGGAGGTTTAGACTGAATGTAAGGAAGAACTCTTTACTGTGAGGGTGGTGAGGCACTGGAACAGGCTGCCCAGGGAAAGCGTGGATGCCCCATCCCTGGAAGTGTCCAAGGCCAGGCTGGATGGGGCTCTGAGCAACCTGCTCCACAGGAAGGTGTCCCTGCCCATGGCAGGGCTGCTATTAACAAGATAACCTTCAAGGTCCCTTGTAACCCAGGTCTGCAAAGTTCACTTCTCCTTTTCCTGCGTCCAGTATGCCCAAAATCTGATGTCAAGTGACTGTCCACATCAAATGGGAAAATAAAACATGAGAGCCTGAGCTGCACATTACAGATTAAGATGTGGCTTGTTCAACACTTTGCAGTTCCTCTGTGTGTCCACATCATCATGCTAAAACATTCTTTAACAGAAAGCTTACGGCAGACCTAAGTAAAACTGGGTGTACAGCATTTTGTCTGCCAGAATATTTTATATATTATAGGCAGTAAATGGCAAAAATACAGTCAAATATACCAGTTTTACACGTATGCTTTAATACTTCCAAGTTTAATATATACTTCCAGCAATTTAGGACCTTCTCATTTATCAAAGACCCCCAGAGGCTCAGGCAATGCTTCCACAGATGCATCCCTGTACAGCAATGACAGCCTGAGCAGCTCACACCAGTACTGCTTCTGCAGCACCACATGTCAAGCTGGGACACCCCTCAGAATTTAAACTAACCCCACCTCTTCTCCTTTCTATACAGCCTTTTAAGATTCATTTATGTTTCTTGACCTAGCCCACAGGTGGCCCCTGAGAGAGCTGCATCAACCAAACTGAACCCACAAGAGGAGAAATGCATCACAGAAGTGGCCCTTTAGATGACACCAGTAAGTCCTGGGTGAAGACACCACAAAGATTGCCACAGTCCTTTTGGCATTTTTGGATGGGAATGATCAGTGTCAGGGCAGTTACATAATGCTTCTGTTTCAGCAGCAAAGCAGGCTTAAAAAATCACCAGCCTTACTTACCTTCAGCTACTCTTTATTGTCTCATGCCAAGTTTTTTCAGAAAGTTATTTTCAGCCTTGATTATTTCAGCAAACTATTTTACTGCATGACACCACAAATCCTTAGGCTGGCATTGAAGGGGCTGTGAAGCATAGCACAGAGAGGGGAGCTAATATCCAGCTTTTTAATTAGCTCCACAACAAATACCAGAGCTACCTGTAGTTATTAATATCTTAGGTTACCGCTACAAGTCATCCAAATTCTCTGTCTGAAAAATGCCAGCAATAATGACATTAAAATAGTATTATGCAAGATACCAAAAAGATACCATCTGGAAGATTATGCTTTTCGAAACAGGATAGGACTTCTAGACTGCAGTTTCAGTGAGTCCACTGAACTCACACAGGATAATGAAATCTCAAAAAAGCATTTTTGATAGCAGCATCAACAGGCACATCAGGAATCAATTTCAACTTTCAGGGCTCGCCAAATGCTGGAGATCTTCTTCCCATGATTCCCTACTCAAATGTTTCCACTTGTTCATATTAACTTCTCTGTTCACTGAACCCTGCACTAAGCCATTTCAGCATGCTAACCCTACAGAAAATTAACCACTTGTTTTACTACATGTAATTTCTTCTTGTGCTAGTGCATACAATGGCCCAGCAGAAGCCCAGATAAGCACTGATGCCAGTGCAAAGGGGAGAAGTTAAGAAAACTGTCCAGGAAATTTTTTTTTTCTAGGTACAGTGAATACAGAAGCTACAGAAAAGTATGTCAGAGGAGCAGAGCATGGGGTGAAAGGACTACTACATCATTCCCCTTGCTCTTGGAACTGCAGCCTAGGTACAACTGAGTTCTCTTGAAAGATTTTTATGGGACATTTAAGTGAAGGATTTCACTGCACATGCAGCAGTAGATAATGAGAACTTGACTGTCAAGTCAATTTGGACTGCTTCAACACAGATCCAAATCCTGCTTCCAATATAGTCTCCAAGGCAAAACAGGCACCAAAAATACATATATATATATATAATATTCCACTTCAAAATATTTTTAAAATCACAAAGATCAAGCCTCATTCCCACATGATTAAGTATCCCTCAATAGCTGTGAATTGCTTCCTTTTATTAGTTGTCAAGCATTGCTTTGTTAAGCAAGCACCAATGTATTTCAAAGCACTGTGTGTACACAAAAAAAGACAAAGCAAGAGGCCCTAGTTTTAAGTCACCTTGGAAAAGACTGTTTTTAATTAGGTTTAAAATAACTGAGAATTTGTGCATTCAAGATGATGGCTTTCACCATTTTCTGTCAGGGAGCACAACACTTTAATAGCCAGGTTTGTTGTTCTTGCGGTTATTTGCCCTGACATGTCAGTATTGGCAAGGGGAGATACCAGTTACCTTTCTGCAGGGCTCAGCACACATTACACAAAGAGCAGAGCAATTCACCCAGTCCTCCTCACCCTGCTGAGGGTAAGAAGGTTATCAGTCTGGAAGACAGGATTATGGGTTTCTCAAGCAGGCTCTTAGCAAGAAACACTACACAAAACCTGTTTATTATGTTTCTAAGCCACTAGCATTACCAGAGAAAAGAAGAGGAGAAAAGAAGAGAGGAGAAAAGAAGAGAGAAGCCCTCCTCTGCATCCATGCCTTATGATTTAATTCTGCACTTGTTCTGATTCATAACAACCTGATAAAATGCCAAAAAGAATTTCCTCAGAAGTGAGCAAACAAGGGACAATAAATGCATGACAAAGAGGTACAAACAAGCCATGGGAGTTAATTTTTGCCAAGGCTAAGTGCCTAATTTCTCTTTCACAATACTGGTCTGGCTGCCTGTGAACACACCCAGGTGAGCTTAAAGGTTCAAACACTGCTGAAAAGGAAATTACACAATACGAAAAGAATCCAGGAGGCATCCAGGAGGTCTCAAATCTCCCAAGCCCTTTGTCTTAGCCGGAGGCCAGCTCTGTGCAAGGGTAGGTGTATTTATAACTCCATTCACCCACCTTTCTGAGAGCAGATAGCTAGAAATAGGAAGGTTTAACGTACAAATCCAGCCCAACTTATAGAGTGCCAGGCATGGTTTAGAAGAGGCTGAGAGAGAAGCAAGCAAGGCAGGAAGAAAGAAAAAGTTTATCTCTGATTCTGAAATAATGACCTGCAGGAAAATATCCCCCAGGAGAATTAATCAATGGCAGCGCAGGAAGTGACCATCTTTGACACTCCCACTTGGTCTCTACCAAAGGATTCAACTTTGTTCCAAAAGAGAACAAAAGGAATGGGTGTTTCAGAGACATCCTTGTGCCCAGAGAAGCAGATCAGCTCACCTGTGTATTGGGAAGTTACTAAATATATAGCATCATCTTATAGCTGTCAAATTTGCAAAACAAGGGCTGCATCCAGATCAGCAGAGCAGCTGGGGCTGATGCATCTGGCCCTCCAGGAACTTCCATGGTCTTTGATGACACAGAATTCCTAAGTCAAATGCATCCTACAGACTTAGGCTCACTATCTTCCTAACATTTTCTCAATGACTCTGTAGTGCTGATTCCCAAACCATGGTCTGGAATTGGGCAGCATTTGGCAAACAGCATCAAGAAGCACCATGAAGAGCAAATACCAAATTTGTTTCTTTTGGACAGGCTGTATTAAAGTCTGAGAGATCACACAGTTCTTGTGGTAGAAACCACCGCTTCTGCTATTGTTTAATACACATTAAAACAAACTACCACAGGAAGCGATCAACTTCCAGCACACAGTATCTGTGGTTAGTCTTAGTACATTAGCTGTAAGGCTGTCCTAAAACATGCCTGAGTACAAGGCAGGCTACTTTCCTTTACATGCTTTATTGCAATGACAATGCCCATACTGACTCCTAACAACACTGCAGCTGGAGGTGTCAGTCCTCACATGTAGACCAAATTTCTCTTACTCTTTTCCCAGTTGGTCAGGAATCGTGTCTGCAATCTTAGGCACTGTCTGCAACAATGCAGCAAAGCTCCAGCAGATTCTTCCAGGGAGTGTAAATGCAAGGGTGAAATACACAATTGTGTATTGTATAAACTAGTGTCAACCTACTGAAAGGTACTGGAGAAAGAAGGCCATAGCTCAAACTAAAAGCCTGGATCCTTCAGCAGTAACAAATCCCCTAAACAGGGAACAGGAAGGAGACTCTAGTGCTTAAATGACATCCATTACTTTTGCTTGTATTTTTGTAGAAGCTGCTCTGTGTTTGACAGCAAGTGTTTCAGCTTGGCTGCAGACTTTAGGTTATCTTCACCTGATTAGGCCACACCACAGCCAAAAGGAGCAGCCCCTTACTGCCTCTGCCATTTGCATTACCATGTCCTCCTCTGTGTCAGTAGCTGACCACTGATGGGGATGACAAATAACACTATGAAAAGATATTTGCAACAAATGGCAGACTGAAAAATCCTCTCCAGTAAAAGACTTCAAATCCAAAAAACTTGTAAGATCTCTACTTCACCTGATGACCAAAGACAGAAATGATGCCTCAAACTGAAAATCACACTACAGAAAAAGCATTCACGACACATATACTGAACTGGGCAGACTAGGCTATGCCAAGACTACTACTGAAAATTTCAAATCCACAAGCAAGGAGTCATCATGGATAAAAGGGTGCTGGAAATGTCAATACTAATATCAAATTTATATCCAAGTTACTACATTGATCTCCTAAAGCATATTTTGGACCAGTATTGCAAGAATAAAGGTATTTAACAAAGCAGATATAAACTGAGGTTCATCAACAGAGCAAAGAACCCAGGAATGAAACATGGAGAGGTTTTGCACATGTAAATTCTGATATGCTGTCACAATTCAGCCAGAAAAATTTTCCTTGTTAACATTAAATTCCCATACAAAATATTTTGTACTGGCCACTTGTCACTGATACACTGCATATCTTGCTTTTGTTTCATCAATCTAAGTACATTTGAGTTAGTATATCAAAGACTGCTTAAGTGGGCATGACAGCTCAAAAATAATTTCTAAAATTTTTTTGCAATTACTACTACTATAGCTTCTTTTACTGTGTGCTTGTTGAAGAGCCTGGTGTAAAGACTGATTTAAAAAAGCATACAGCACTGACTGATAATAAATTTGGTCCACATCAGTCTAGTTACTGCTTAATGTTTGGATGATGCAGGAAGTTTGGCATTGGACTAGATGATCTCAAGAAGTCCCTTCCAGCCTAAACAACTCTGTATGAAAATGAATGTTGTTTAATGTGAATTCCTCTGCTGCTAGGCAGCAATGTTCCATTCAATCCCCAGCAAACCTAGGAAAAAGAAACTAAACTTGACACATATTTGCTCTGGATTTTAAAAAGAAGCAAAACCCTTGAGAAATTAAAACCTGCTACCTTGCATCATCTAAATTCCAGATTTCAAACAGCATACAGAAGGCAGGACTGAAGACAAATAAATACAGCTGCATACCAAAATCTGACCTGTAAAGCAGTGACAACTCTTGGTTTTCTTGACTGATATCTCTTCATGACCCTTGGTGCCACAGAAATGGGAAAACCCAGGCCACTGACCAGCTAATCTGTGATCTTGCTTCTAGCAATGACCAGCACCTGAACTTTCACTGGTAGGACAGAAAATTCACAGTAACCTCTGGCCTCTTATGTAGCTCTGTATGCACAGACATTGAGTTTGGCAGACTCATGCTCAGTACTTTGCAACCTGCTGGCTGATGAGAGCTGTCACACAGTTACCTTCATTCCTTTCCCAGGACTCACAGTCAAATGAAGAAATAGTCCACTTTCTCTTTTCACCTCTCTTCCCTAACTAGCAAAACACAATATCCTCATTTAAACCAGTCTGCTACAGTTAGTCAATGTAAATAAGGCATTTAAGCAGCAGCCTCCTACAACAATTCCTTATTTAAAAGATTTTACACAATTTTGGTAAAAAATTTTCAGAAGACACTGGTACATGTCTTGAGCATTGTCCTCTCTGCTTGAGATTTGAGGCATAATTTCCTCTCACCAGGATAGATCAATGATATATCCATGTGTTTTTCCAGAACTACCCAACAGCCTTCAGATAAAATCTCACTAGATATTTAAGCCTGATAAGGAAACACTCGTTCATGCATTCTAAACTCAGAAAACATTATTTGGAAAATTTACAGGGCTGGAAGTCCAAAGCAATCTCCTATCAGTTACTCAGGTTTATGAGGCACTGAAGCAGTGCTTCTGCCTGTAGTCACATTCACAGCTGTCATTAGCATACACTGACTGCTAGTAAGAGAAACAGAAACAGCCCCTGGAACAGGGAAAACAACACATCTACTCAGAACTACTTGTGCAGAGATGTCAATTCAAGTGACAAAAAGAGTATGCATTTCAGTCTTACCTAGTTCATCACAGGTTTGCAAGAGCAAACCAACATATGACAAAAGATGAGAATTTTTTATTAAAATTGCCACCAAAGGGGCGTAAACCCAGGCTTCAGACAGGGCACATTGACCTCTGTCTGACCTAACATAAATTTCAGAGAAGCTTTCTAGTGAAAAACACCAAAGACTTTAAAGGAGTATGTAGATGGCACCTCTACGAGCCAGAAAAACTCAGAGCAGGGTGAAGCACTCTCTTTATTTGCAGTGTGCTTTACAGCAGCCCCCCAAACACCACCCACAGACACAAGCTCACACTCGGGGATGCTGGGGCAGAACAGACACAGCAGCAGCAGTGAGAGAGTCAGCTTCCTTCACTCTCTGCACTACAGAAGAGTTACCTGCATGGTAATTGTTGACTTCTATCTAGCACTCTACACTGTGCTGTTAAAGACAATAAAATGCCTGATTTGAAGAGCAAGTGAGCTGATTTGGATATTACATTCTGAGAAGCAGTAGAAATGCTCAGTTTTGCTTTTGCTTTGACATACACATTGAATGATGTGGGCAACTACTGAAGCTATGGTTTCTTTCTATATTCTACATATAGAATCTTGTGAGCTACAATATCCCCAAAATTCCTAGTTAAAAATAACAAAGTCATACTTAAAACACTGATGTATACAAGTATTGTAACTACTAAATCCCTGCATTTAAGTGAAATCCACCATTAAAAAGTGCGTATGACATTATTTTCTGTATCTTCTGGCCCAACCATTTTCTAAAACAATTAGAAAATCTTATTTCAGATAATATTTAGGAAGCAGAAGGCAATTCTTCTGCATAAAGGGGAGTAGGGGCAAAAATTCAGGACAAGCAATGTCAGTCCTAGTTCCAAATACATTGTCTGGCTGGGAAGCAACTGAAAACATCCAGTCAAAGAATTCCATGTTTTAATCGCTATTCTCCCATGATTTACAGAACCTATTACTTCTTTTTTAGAAAGTGTGACTGGAAAAGATAAGGTCAATACAACTTGCTAGTATCCAGGCAGCAAGACCACAGAGCAAAAAAGTAATAACCAGCAGAATTAAAATAGAATTTTTTTGTTTAGTAAGTATGTCAAATACTAAGTCATGGGGGGAAAAAAGTAAATATTTCTGAAAGGAGTGGTAAAACATTATGCAAGAGCTAGAGAGAATGCTAAACATTTGTTAGAAAATATTAACAAAGTATGGTCATATATAAACACCTGTTTAAGAAAATGAAACATGGTTTCATTAAGAAAAGAAATAATTAACTTATTTATCATCATGACAGTTCTTCTCACATAATGTTGAGCTGTTGATGCTTGGCACTTTTCTTGCTATGTGGATCCTGTTTGAGTCATAACACTCATAACATAGTTTTTTACCTTATGCACAAGTAAAATGTGGAAAATACAAATATCTAAAAACCTACAAAAAGGTGGCAATGTAAAAAAACTGAGCATAGAATAGTTTTTTCAATTGTTTTCAAGCAACTACTATTTTTATGGTTTCTGCCTCAGTTTCTAAATGCTTAAGGCTTGCAATCTTCTGCTGTTTAAAAGTATAGCAAAGATCTGAGATGATTTACAGTAAAGGGTAATGTAAATGTACTGCCAAGAAAAATCCCACAACCATTAAGTTCATTACTTGGCTTATTTAATACTGGGGAAAGGAAATGGCAGTCGCAGACAGTGCTTTACCATCTGTACCATCCATCCTAGGAGCAATTCAGTGGACAACTGTAAGTTATGGATAGGCATCTCCCCTTTTTAGAAGAAACTGACAGCAATCTTAACACCTAAGCTGAAGAATAAAATGTATACAATATCTAGTGGTCAACTTGGTCACAAAAATTGTAGTAGGAGCTATTCTGGGGCTCTCAAAAAACAATGTATCACTGTATGTTAGGCTGTTCAGACATCTCATTTTACTGTCTGCTTATACAGGAAGGTGAAGCTTTATACATAAGGTGGCAGTGGTGAGGCTTTCACAGGTGTGGTGTCAGTATTTCTATCAACAGAGGCAAAAAAAAGAAAACATACAAATCATATAAAGGAATTAATTACCCTTGGACGACAAACATCTAAATTATCTTGGAAGTCACAAGTAACCCCATGAAAGCACAGCTTGAAGCTGAGAATGGGCTTTTAAAAAACAAACTAAATTGAAAAAATATTTGAACAGTTCTACATTTCTACAAAACTCTACGAGAAAAGAAAATCAGTTCACTCATTTAATTAGATGGAAAATATACCTCGGAAAAACCCCATGTTTTGCAAATCATGAAAATTACAGTGCTATTTCCCTTGCAACTAACATACCATCACTGATTTCTGATGTGAAAGACTGTAAAACTGTTAGGTGGTGGAAAGAACAGTAAATTCTGGGTATTTCAGGATTTAAACAGAACTATTTCTGGTTTTATTAGGCATATCAAAATCATGGTTCAACCTCAGCAGTAGGCTTGTGCTTTTAGGAAAAACTTTGTTAAATCAGTAAAAGTTTATATTTCTTGGCACACAGGCACCATCCTAACAAGTCTCTTTAAAAGCAACTATCTCAGTGGAGGTAATATTTACTGTTTACTGTACTTCTGGTTGTTAGGGGTTACCAAAAAGGTCCTGGTTTTCCATGACATCAGCTGCATTCCACCAGAAATGTGTGCCCAGGAGTCTTAGTAATGACTGTAGCCTCCAACAGTTAAAACCTTGGCCAAAATCCTCCACACCTGCAGACCAGCTGAGTAAAATGAAAAAAAAAAACCACAAAGAATTTAACTGGAATTTTTCTGACTTAGCTCCTAGTAAAGAGAAATTATTATTTTTGAAAGATGTTTGGACCAAATTTTGAGTATCTGCTAATTGTTGCTTGTTCAATTAATTTCTTGGCTCAAGGCCGCAACTCAGTCTGTCAGAAGTGTAACACATTCCACACCAAATCTAACAGGTCAAAGCATGCTCAAATTTTTTCAAAATTAGTATGTCTTATCTGCCTTACATATCTCTCATCTGCTTCTTTTTCTAAAATGCTGCTGATAATATGCCATTGAAATACCATGAAAAGCCAACTATTTGTGAAACATACAGATCCTCTAGTCTTGGGTAAAATCCCATGAAGACAGGAAGATCTCAAGAGCAGGCAATACACTGAATGAAAACAAGCACAGAGCTACACTGTGAACACTGAGGACAAGCCAGAAAACCACAGCAGTGGCAGAGATCATCCTCTCTGTGGACAGCACTGAATGTGTAGGTGCGTAAATGACAACCATGGCCACATTGAGCAAAGCGTGTCTACCAACAGCAAAGTAGTTTTGGACTCTTTTGAGTTCTGTGTATGCTACAGAACAATTAGCTATCTGACTAGTGGGCAGCCCCCAGAATCTACTCAAGAGAGCCTGCCCCTGCAGCTCACCCAGCTACACAAAGCTTGCTGTGTAAACCCAACACAGCCACACAACCCTGTTATATGACCAGCAGCATCCAAGTGGGTTTATTGAACCTCGGGCCCAAAATAAAAAAACATCATAATGATACAAGATTGAAGACAACAAAATAGAACTAAGGATTTAGACTCGCATTTTCATGAATATCATGTTATCACATCACTAGGGCAGGCAATTCCTAGTGCAAGGAAAAGAGCCAGTAGCAGAATAAAAGGTGTGGGAATGTTTGCATTTTAACATGTACCAGTTCCTGACACTACTTCACACATGGCTATTCCAAGTTCTTATTAAGCATCACCACAACTGAGAAAACTGTTTTACAAGGTAACTTAAAATATCATTATTTTGTAATCCGTAGGGAAAGAATTTGAAATCAATCAGCTCAGCTCTGTTCACATTTTAGACCAGTTTCCTTTATTGAATTTTCTTTGCTGATAAAAGCCTACTGCAATTAGTAACACACAAAGCACAGAAAAAAATCTCAAGTGCCCATACTATATTCCCAGTAGAGCCAAATATTAATTTTGAGGGGGGAAAGGCCCTATTGACAAAATTATTTATAAAAGACACTGGTAGGCTAAAGAATTGTGCCAAAAATTGCTATGTACTTAATATAAACCAGTGTTCTTCAGGCAGAAATTATTCTATCATTGACAACACATTCACCTGTTACGTTTCCCTGATTTTGGTTTTCAGTCAGCATATGCTTTAAACAAAGTCTACTGTTTCCATCTTTGTTTCCTTAAATGTTTTTTTTTAAGAAGTCCAGTCTTTACTATTGAAAATTGCTATCATCCTCATTTTATATTATTGCATATCGTTGTGTCTGCAAAACCTTAGGTGGAGCTGCACTTATTTCCTGAAGGAAGTAGGCTCACTCCAACCAAAATACTATGAATGTGCAAACGGTAAATGGTTCCAATTTTGCCAGTTAGCACATCAGAAAGAAGAACAATTACACTTAAGAGCTTTCATCTTGCCCTTGCACTTTAGGTGTGCCAGACCCACTTTAATAGAAAGCAAGTTGTTCTCTAGTAGCTCAGAAAGAATTTGTGACAATTTTTAAGAGGACTGGCTTTGTCTTCACCTTAACTACTTTGACAATTAAGGATAAAAGCTGCTTTAACTACATAAACAGGAGGTTTAGAGATGTCATCAATCCATTGTCTTTTGGCCAGTTCCACCCTTGCACTGCTCAAAATTTAACTGATCTCTGCAGGTGCCTCTGAGGGAAGGAAAAATCACAAAGCACCCCCAACAAAGGTGTGCTCCAGGTTCCCAGACCACTACACACAGATCTTTGCACCACAGCCCTCAGGGATGAGAAAGCTATTTGTGCCATGAATTGCCAGCAAATTTAGATTTGCTATGCTGAAGGAAACAGCACCAATGATTAAACACACAGCCTTTTGCAAGACCGTGTGTGGGAGACAAATGAAAAACGATTATCATTGTGTACAAACACTTCCATGAACGTCTGGCAGAAACAAAAGTGTTGTCACTGTTTGTGTTAAATTCCAGGGATATTTGACCTCAGCTTATCTCAAGGTCTTGTGAAGCTTTAACTGTACAGTGGATATTTGATGTTAGATCCCACAGGCTTATGCAATGCTGCTCTGCTCGCTCAAATGGCAGCTTTACTGCCTCCACCAACTGGCTGCATAGCACATTTTAAAAAAAGACCCACAAAGCCTTTGCCACAAATCTGCATGCCAATGACCTAAAACGTCCTGCAAGACCAAGGCAGCTCCCAAGCTGGCCTCTTCCTGCACTCACAGGGCTCAGGCTTGATGCACAGGAAAAGGCAGAGAAGAATGAGTTTTTATACACATAAAGCAGGGCTGCGGAATAACACATCAGTCACATGATGAGGCAGATATGGACTACTGAGAGAGAAACTAAGACCTGAGGCTTTTTGAACAAGTCATTCTATAATTAGGATAGGATACAATTTAACAAAACTCAGAGGAACTCCTGAGCATTGATGGATGATATCTATGGTCAGTCATCCATTTAGAAAGTATACTTATACGGTGAACTGTGATGTTAATTCAGTCACTATTTTATATGTCAGGTAAGGAAAACTTTCTGGCAGAAAAATGACAGATAACATACATGAAGGCCTGTATATTTATTACTGAGTTTAAAGAAGCCAAGATCAGTTTGCACAGACAGTGTTGTTATTACTTTTTTAATTAAACAGGGAAAAATTCTGGTGTGTAACAACCTACCAATATTCAGATCTTAGTGCTTAGGACTCTCAGACCCTATCACAGTACACAAAGAAACTACTGTATGAGCCATAAAGTATATAATTAGTTACTTCCCTATGTTTTTTCACACTTCAGTATGTAAGCTCCATCATTTCTGCTTCACCTCTGAAATGCAACTGTACCTGAGAAAGTAATTCTTTAAGGAATTTAATGTAAACATTGTAAAATGAAAGAACTCTTACTCTTCTGTTGTTCCTCATACTACCAACTTACGTAGGTGGATAAAAGAGGTACATTTCGTGAAAGCACAAATTTTTAGGTCTGGAAAACAAACACGACCATGAATATCTGCTGAGAGTCTAGCAGCAATGAGATTCTCATTCACTACTTCTTTCAGAAACATATCCTCAACACAGTATCTAAGACTATATTAATAACTACACTTATATTGCAGTATCTCTTCAATGACAATTTTGACTAGCTGGTCATCTCCTCTGCTGTAAGCTCAGAAACCAACAATTCAGACTGTATCTGCTTTATTTTGCTTATTGTATGTATTTAGAGAGTTACAAATTTGTTTTAAACTGGAACTAGTTTGCACATACTTCAGACCTTCCACCAGACGATTTATTCACCATATACGCTCACCAAGGTATTCTATCCTTTGTCTGAAACAGAGGAGAGTGACAGGAAGCTAAAAGAAAAATACTGTCTGAATACCTCAATCCCTACCTACTGCATTATTCATTACTGGTTTTGGTGCCTCAGCTACCAGAATGCTGAAACCAAAACCACTTAATCTGACAAAAAACATTAACCACTGCAGTACCTTTTAAGCATTACTGTACACACACAGACAGGGCACCATTCTGTTGCCTAGATAATGGGAAACAACACTTATGTCAAAGCTTCAACAAGGATGAATTGCTGACAACAGGTAAATGAAAAGATCTATCATCTAACCAAAAATTTCCACAAGGGTTGTCCATTCTTTTAGAAATAATGATAAATAACCATGCAGGAAAACAAAGAAAATATTCTTGGGTTCACAGAGACCACTTCAATTAGACCACTGACAGCAGTCTATTTATCACTATGGACAGCAATTTTTCCTCTATGGAGCACAAGCAAAAGCCATATACTTTACATGCACTTTTTGATAAAATTACCTGTACTCAAAGCCCACCCTCAGCACAACTGAAACAATCTGCATAACAGAGTAGATCTCAGTATTGGTTACCACTATCTTGTTGCACTAATGATAATGAAATAAGACATATGAACCAAAATGTAGAAGTTCGTTTACCAATATTTGAGTATTTCTGATTTCAGATTTTAACTCTCCTTCAAATGTCCAAGCCTGTTCACTTAAAAGGGAATCACCCTTTCCCCCTTAGTCTGAGGAAACTCAAATTTGAATCAGATTCCAGATCCAATTTTGACAAATTCGACCTTGTAGATGAAGTAACACAAGAAATGTGACTTCACCTTTGCGATCTTCTCCCTTTTTCTCCCCTCCTCTGCACTCCAGGTTGCACACTAATTGGCTCCAAACCAACAACATTTTTTGGAGATTGGGCTAAGTACTCAGAAATTCAGAACAACTTCCCAGATCACAATAAATCCATGCATTATTTCGTTTGCAGCCATACAGAATAAATGTTGATTCATTTTGAATTTAATATTTATAGACATCTTTCATCATACATTACTGGTCTCAAGATCAGAAAGAAAATAAGCACACTAATGTGAGAGGGAAAAGTAGAGGGGACTTAAGCCAAACTAAAGCTGAGGTAGTGCCTCTCCATGCAGTTACGACAGAAGCTGTCAAGCCCAGCTGAACAAACAACTAACAGACAGAAATTCTGAATAGCAGCAGCAGCAGCTTATTTTGAAGTATAACACATTCATTTCAATCCCCATGGAAAAAGTAATCACCAATTGGCTTGAAACAGCACCAAGACTAGTTCAGCAGAACCATTTCCTTCAACAAACACACAGCTTGCTCTCAAGCACAGGAGGATAGAATGGCACACAGTTCGTTTGCTTTTGCTCTGCTCTCTCCACCTTCAAATATTTGTGTTTGGGATAATGCTGACCAGTGGGACATATGTTCCTGTGCCTCAAATTCTGTTGAGCTGAAACTGTGTTCTTATCTTGTTCTACTTCCCTAAAGAGAAATTAATTATACAGAAGGTAAAAGTAAGAAGAGGAACTTTTGTTTCTGCCATGCCTTTCATGTCCAATGACCTGAAAACACACAGCACATCTGGAATATAACACAGCAGCTCTTCTTCAGCTCACAGTAACAGCACACAACAAACTGGGTTAAAAAGTAAATTATTATAGCTGTATGCAACTTCTTCTTACTCCATCCTATAGTTATGGTAATTCAAGGTTCAGCCTCTGGCTATTTTTCCGCATTCATTGCTTCACTCCTGACTTACTTCTGACCCAGATGTTATGAAAATCCCATTCTTAAATCCTGCCAGAAGTCATAAATCTCAGAGTTGAAGCAATAAAAGCTTTGCAGTGGTTTAGAACAATACTAAAAAAAGCAGAAATGGGTCACAAGAATAAGTAAAACAAAGTAGAATTAAGGAAAATCAGGCAAGAGAAGAGTGAATTCAGAATGGTCCTAGAAATACAAGTTACTGAGTTACTGATGTACTGAGTATAATTTTTAAAGTGAACATGGATAGAAGTAGGAAAGTAACAGACTAAGAGCAACTGAATTCCAGTTATAAAATTACTGAAAGGGAAGATCACACACTCAGCTAGAAGAAGGGCCTAAAAATCACACCAAAACCTGTCATGAATTCTGTAGTATAAACAACCATGACAGCTGACAAGGAAAAACTGTTATCATGTTCTGCTATTAAAAAGCCAAAACTACAACATAATACCCTCAAAGGGCAAGCTTGAGGAAAAGAGCACATGAAGCCTAGAAATGGCCAGCAGGTAATTACTTATTATATCCATTTTTCCTTGACACTTGAAAGAAAAGATACAAAGAAAACACTTTTTGAAGGTTCCCTGGCAGACAAAATGCTTGCAAATCACTTTCTGAAACACAAGTCATTGCATGGTTGAAGTCAAACTGGACAACAATATGGGTCTTTTCAGGAGTTATGCATAACTGAGTATTAGTCTGAATCATATTTTGTGGTAGCAGATCTTACATCTTTCAGAAACACATGCTTCTGGATGGGAATAAACCCCTTTAGGAACAAAAGATATTATAGAATCTCTTATGGGAAAAAGCATCTGAAGGCAAACGAGAGAGCTACACCACATTGAGGAGCAGAGGATTCTCCAGCCATCAGATCAGTTCTGCAGCCCTGGACTTCAGATCAAGAATTACAGAGATTAACTCTTTTCTAGCTGTTTGGTTTCCCAGAGTCATTCAGGTCTTTTGGAGACATCACATCAGCACATCTGTGATGCCAGGGAGGAGCCAGGTCAAGATGTCAAGGATTTCAACATTGAACTGAGTCTGAGCTGTGCTACAAGATCCAGGAACAATTTCAGATTCAAGATGAAACAGAACAGGACAGACATAACAGCTTCCAACCTGGAGAGAGCAGTTAAATTCAAAAGGGAAGATACCACAGGAGCACAAAAAGGACAGTGGAAAGAGTACAGCGTTGAAGGATATGAGTACATAATAAAAGAAGCTAGAACAAGCCCCAGAAAAAAAAAAAAGGAAAAAATGCCAAAACCTCATGAAGATGGTCCATAACAGTAACATTTAATCCGCATGCCATTTAAATCTACTGAAGAAAGTACATTTTTAAGTTAACACAAAGACTGAATGCTTAAAATTCCTCAAATTGTAACTTCCTTGTATTATAAGCTCTAAAATTATTTCTTTTTACCAGCTAAGAAATGACCACTGTGCTTTCCATTGCATCCTTCCTTCCAAGTGAAACAAATTTTGCAAGCTCATATCACAGTTGGCTATCCTTTCAGCATGGCAAGGAGGAGAAAAATTAAAACAAAATTAAAAGAGGCAAACGAGTAATAGGCTGCTATTAATGCCAAGCAAGTGCTAAACACAGAAGAGTGGAAAATAATTTGGATTCTTTAAATGCAATTTTACTTTTACACTTCAGAAGAAACAGTAAAAGGAAAAATGCTTGTTACCAAATGATAAAGTAATGTACAGAGTCTTTATCAAATTGAGAAAGAAAACTACACCACACAATGTATCAAAGAACAAATCAAATGCCAATTGAAAAAATCTCTTTCTATTTCCTTACAGGTTGTCAAATCTGTCTATTAAATGGCTTGGAAGACATTGTGTCCCAACAAACAGAGCAGAAATCACTAACATTAACTCAGCACAGTAGTGCTTGTCCTGAGAAACAAACTGAGGTCACTCCTCTCTCTTTTTACAAAATCCCATGAAATCTTTGGTTTGTACCCAAATTCTCCCCAGGGAACATCACAGCTTAACTTCAGCTGCATAAACAACAGTCCTTCTTCCAAATAATCTAAAAGCAAATAAACTGTGCCTTTTAAGTATTAGTGATCTATAAAAATACTGTCAGTAATTAAAAATATAATGTGGTTTTCAGTACTCAGGCTAAACTCTAAGCTGGGAATTATTTCTAAGCTATTTGATGATAAAATGAGTTGTCCACAATTGGGAAAAGATCTCCTTTATAGGATGGGCCCACTCCAACAGGGTACACAGCAATGAATGGGAGCAGAATTAGCTTTCACAGTAGTTCACTACACTGTTCACAAGTCAGATATAGCTGTGGAAGCATAGGTCAGTGTTGGACTAGGACAAAGACAAATCCTGTCTTTTGGAAAAAGGAAAGTGGTTTAACCCCTGTTAAACCTGTTACACCTCAGTTGCTGATTTAACAGATCAGGTGATGCAAGTGCTCCCATTTGCTTCAGGGCAACCTCCCATGTAAGCCAGCCCAGAAGACTTTCTGATGAATGGCCCAAAGAGTATTTATGCAATCTGTTTGCCAGCTTGATAACAACAAGCAATACCAACAAGCAACACCAGGGTAATTTCTTGCACTGTTACAGCTAAACACAGCAGCAAGCCTGCCCATGGCATGAAGACCTCACAGAAATAAATGGAAGATAAGGGAAACCCAGTGACTCAGGAAAGCTAAAATTCTTCACTGGATGTGATCTGGGTAACAGCAGCTTACGTACAAATCTTCTCAACAACAATTTCAAAAAGCATAAAAACAGGAGATCTAGGGTCCTTTCCAATTCAATGCCTCAGAAAAGCAGGCAAATGGAGAGCTCTTCTTGGACCATGTAAAGGAGCAGCAGCCAGGGGAATCTGCGGCTCTGAATCACCTCTAAGCATTAACGTACAACTGCCCCAACCATGTAGAAATCCAATCTGCTTCTATGAAGTGTTTTTGGTGTTTAGTTCATTAAACTTCAGTATCCATTCTTGTACAGCGTCCTGAAAGCTCTAAAGTAAAAAGATGATGCAAGACCTCTAGCAAAACCAGTCCAGTTTCCCTTCTCGACACTTCTCAGTAGGACAAAAAGTTGAGTTGACATTGTGCAATCTATGCAAACTGAACAAACCTGAATGCTACATGACAAAACCATCTTTTTCCCCACCTGGGGTGGTGGGGGGCGGGGGGGTGTTGTATATCTCCCAAAAGTGTAATATTACTTCAGATTAAGCTAAGGAAGACTCAGGGCTTAAGATGCTCTTCTTTAGTTATTTATCCACTGCTCCCATGATTTTTCAAGATTCAACAAAGCTTCATAACAAATTTAAAAAGCAACTTATTTTATCTCATCTACTACCCAAAGCATGTACAAATAGTTATCTAGGGACTTCTTTTTTAAACAGCAGCAGAAAAATGGAATATATAAGGTATGAAAAAGACTACAGCAGACAGAGCAGTATCTGTGGGTATTTCTGTCTTCTGAACATTTTTTTTTCCCCTGTTAAACTGGACTCAAGAATCCCTTTTCCTAAATTCATGGCCTGAAAAAATACTCCTGTGCCCATCCATACCCTAGCTTACTTTCTTGTTTTCTGGCTTCAAAAGTTTGTTAAGCCTATCTCTATGTTTAAGTCCAGTCATGAACCATCTCATGCTTTAAAGCCCTCTGTTCATATAAATATTTTCTATAGAACAGTGTATGACATGCCAGCTCTGGACACAAGGCTGAAATATTCCTAAACTCCAGTCTCAGTCCTCACAGCACTGTAGTGAAATCACTCCAGTCCACCACCACCTTCTTTGACAGCTTTGGAAGTTAGGCAGTATCAACTTTAAAATTGTCTAACACTGCCAACACCAAATAATCTCCATTAGCGACCAGTGTCTACTCACCCACACAAATATTTTCATTATCTTTTAAACCGAATCAGCACTGAAGAATTAATCTATGCAAACAGAGACATCATCTTAAGTCTCAAACAAGAGCAGCAACATCAGCTATATCCTGGTAAAAACTCAAGTGTGACAAAGCCTTTTACAAGAAAAACCAGCTGCTTTAGTTCTATTAGGCAGCTACATAGTACATATGGTTTTCCGGGTTTTCCGCTTTACCTATCCTGATCACTTAAACTATATTTTCATTGAAAATGTAAAAAAATCCCAATCTTCAGGCTTCTATTTCATGGAACAAATATAAGAACTTTTTGTCATGTGATAAGAACAACCAATCTTTTAAAGAACTGTTCTCCTGGCTGACATTTTGATTTTTGAAGGTAGAATCTCACACTCCATTTGTTACACATGCTGATACCAAAGAACAGTTTTGGAGGCCTTGGTCTATGCTCAGATAAAATTGAAAACTCTATTGGAACTTAGGTGATCTGAAAAGCAGACTGCAATATCTCACTGCACATGAGTAAAAGGATTTGACAAGGAGCAAGACTGCTTTATTCTGTTTTATAAAAATCTATATAAACAAAGAGTCATTGACAATGAGTCATCTACACCGAGTTTACAGTCTAATCAGAAACAAAACATAATAAATGAGCATAACAGAATATGCAGCAAGACAAAAACATAGGATAAAGTATGTTGACATGATTACATGCATATTTCCTTGAATTGTGCAGAGATTTTACTCACGGAGGTGCTGCAATAGCCAATGAGCTGACAAAAATATTGTCAGCATTTTTATTGACTGACTTGATCATCATATACTTCTCTCAGCAGCAAAATCCTGATGAACTGCAATAAAGTCACAAGAAACTGTATCCTCCTCCACAGGAGCTGTCCTGTCACATCTCAGCTAAACAAACTTAATGAATTTTCCACCTTTGTCATAATGCAAGTGTTTCTATTAAGCATCACAGATAAACTTATCTGCTTGGTATTAGAGCACACAGTTTGGTGGTTATAAAAATAATTCTGCCTGCTCAACAGACCCTGGTAATTTTCCTCTTGAGGGTAACAGCTGCAGAACGTTCTGCAATGTATTCATTAAAATCCCAATGCAACGAGTGTTCTTTCAGGTCAGACAGGCTGCTCCTGCTTTTCAGCTAACCTACCATGAAATATGCATCAGCCTTCAAAAGGAGAAACTGCTGCAGATGACGAAAGGCTCAAACAAACATCCATTGACGATAAACTTCAGTCAGAAGGTTGAAAACTCCAGTATTAGTTTGTCACTAATGGACTGTCATAAGACTGGATTCTGTACTTGAAAGACTGAGCCTAAGTTGCCAGGTTTTTCTGTACAGACTTCATGGAGGTTACAGATTGACGTTGCTCTGCTCAGCCACACAAGGCCATAAATGGCTGAAGAATTCAGCTCTCAAGAAGTGGCCAAGGTATTTAATTTGCAACATGTCACTGACTTAAAAGATTTGGGGGTTTTGACCTGAATCACTTTTGAAAATTGTAAGTAGGCCATGAGCATCCAATTACCTTGTGAAATCTGCAGCTATCCCTTTTGGTATTTTTCCATAGCATGTAGGGAGTCTTCCATCCAAGTATGCATTCTGCCTCCACCCAACTGCCTTGGCTCTAACCTTTCAACTAAAACCATTTTGTTTTACTTTTGAAATCTGTCCTTTGCCGAAGGCTTCCAAAAATGGCTACAAAGTTACATAAGAGTCCATTATAATCTGCATATTTTGATTTGCAGCACATTGGGAGTTGTCTTGGGCTGACTGGGATTGGAAAGGTAAAATGTAGTACTGATTAAAGTCTTAGAACCTTTTCCCACCACCAAAGTTCACATGTTTTTATGGAAACTTTATCCTGTTGGTATACATACACTCATCACAGAAAGCCATCTGCATGCTCTTCAGTTCCTCAGTTTGACGGGCACAATCCCCCCCATCAAATTTCTAATCATTAACTCTCCACCCCCTCCCTGAATGATGTTCAAAGGCAGTTTGTAAAGAAGAACAGGCATGGCATTGCTCCCAGACACAAACCACTGCTGTTCTCTTGCAGTACAACAGCTGTTACTAAAACATATAAATAAATAAATCCCCAAGTGAAATATTTGTCAACGCAGAATTAAACCTGTTTTTGCTGAAATAAACTAGATTTCAGAATGATTATGTCTACAATAGATAATCAGTCTTTTAGGCAGGAAAGCATGAGTATGAGAAAGATCTGTGATTGACTTGTCTAACTCAAGATGGGATCACTTATCTTACTTGGCTGGAGATGTTGATCAGAGAAATAGTTATAACTTGTTTAATATGAAATACATTACAGAAGAACTCTAAGACTTAAGTGAAGAAAAGACAATTGGGAGTCCTTTAAGACTCATTGTAACAATTCCAGCTATAAAATATGAAAAAATGGAGCAATTCCCAAAAAGGAGCTTTGTATAATGTGGAACCAGTCAGTTTAAATTCTGTGAAAAGTGGTTTTGCTTTTTATTTTTTTTTTCATTTAAACATTCAAGTTTCAAACATGCCACATTTTTCTGTGTTAACAGGCATAAGTTAGGATTGCTTGACAAGGTAATGAAAGGGCTAACTTAAGCTATACCTCCTTTTTCCCCCCACTCATTAGCTTACTATATGCATTAGTATATGCATCTTGTAAGCTCCAGCAAAAAAAGAGACAGAGGCAGATTCAGTTGCCAAGAGCCCCAGTCATATTATTAATGCATATACTACTTATGGTCATTATTCATCAACCTCACTCAAGGTTGCTCAAGTATCAATTATATGCTTCCTATCAATGTGGTGGTCCATGTGCTCCCTATCCTCATGCCATTGCTCCTGGCTTTCTTCAAAGTCCTGCATTCACACCATGCAGCAGCACAGCAGTTAAAGATGGCACTAGAAGATTTATTATCTCTTTAATTGATTAATTCATCAATATTCTGCAATTCTGAAGATACATTACAGGATACCAAGAAGAAAAAGAGACACATAATCATTCATCAGCCATTTTTCCAAAGCTGATCCAAAGCTGTGCTTTTTCTTTTCCTGGACTGTTTGCTGCCCAAGGGAATGGCATCTTTACTTTTTCTAGAAAACAGATTCTTTTTGCACTGGAGAGGTTGGAGAGAAAATTGAGTAACAGCAGTTCTTTAGCATCACCTCACAAGTACTTCAACTTGTAACTCTCAAAACAAACATCTGATACTTTCCTTTCAAATATCCAAACCACAAAGTTTTCCTCCAGGTATCAAAGAAACAGATTTCAACCATACCATGTGCAGGAATTCAGACTGGAGTGGTGGACTGAGAGGACACAAACACTGGGAGTTTTTTTCAGTTAAAACACAAACAAATGCTGAAAGGTATTTAAGAACCTAAATAAAAATTCAGCAAAAACAAATGCATCAAAATAATTACATACTACAGGATAATGCCTTAACATCAGTAGCTCTTGAATCAGTTGTCAGCTTTTGAAAAATATCACCCCTATGATAATCAAATACTTCTAAATGGAAGGTAAAGTTCAATTTTAGAATGGAAGCCCAGATTGTCAGTGTACCTCAGCTTTCATCTGCAGAGCCTGTACATTTTGTATTTCTACAGAGCAACCAGTTATAGTTCCAATTTTCAGTTTTGACCCAGGGTTTCTGGTTTTAGCAATTAAGGACCTAGGCTATACAGTTCTTTTACAAAAATCACAGCCTATTAAAACTTTTTAAATTGTTTTCTATATATCAGATATATGTGACCTTTCAATAAGAAATGACAGGGAAGTTACTGAATGTATCCTGAACTTCAGTAAACTCCCTTTTTACTTCAGGGAACTGACCTCTCTAGAAACCTCTGATCCATCCTATGCAAAAGTCTGGCAGGAATTAATAGCTGAGCTCTTAAATATTCAGCAGAGCCAAGTGCACATACATATGTTTCTGTGTTCAGTCTACTACTTTCAACCTTTCCATCTATTTACTGAACCTTCTTTTCCTGTTTTATTTACTTAGGCTCCAAAGACACATGGTAAATATTTCACAGGGCAACCAGATATGGCAACTTCACCAAGCTCAGCAATGATGGAAAAAACTGTAAAGCTGCTGCTCCTGCTCCTCTGTTCTGTTTTCTTTTAATGGAGTGCAGCTGAAATGCAGCTGGAAAACATCTGTCAGCTTCAATTTCCCAAATCTGCACTAAAATAACTACAGCTTGATCATATGATAATTACTTCTGAATTAGTGCCCTGGATTTGAGACATTACACACAACGAGAAATTAGCCAAGAGCCTGAGGATGACAAACACAAGGCTGAAAAGCTTGGGGTTTTGGACATACTCCTCTTCAATATTTGTTAGTTCAGTGCATTCTTCTATTAGGTAAACATCTGAGGAACAACATTAATGCTTTGCTCTTCCTCAGTGTTTTTGAAATCCTGTCCTCAAAAAAAAGCCTCTACAAATACCAGAACACTCCACTGTGCAGTAGGTATGTACATGAAAAGTGATCATCTGAAGCTAAAGGGAACCTTAGCCTTCATACTGCAAAGCAATCAAATTCAGTTTCTAGTGGTTGGTTGTTTCATCTTTAGAAACTACAGGTTTTTTCAAGTAATTTATTAACAGAAAGCAGCTAACTGCCCTCCATTTTTCTACGTAATAAACTGCCTTGATGCAAAGCATAATAAATGTTTTAGACAAATATAAAGATTTACTTTAAAATACTTTACGAAATAAAACAGTGTAGTCTTTCTGCTCAGAGATATGGGTTTATCAACTAGGCTCAGGAGATCAAAAAATTTATCTGAGTAGATTCTTTCACAGAAGATTAATTTGGTCAATACATACGAGCTGACTATTGCAAAAGTGTACCTGCACTTTCCTCAAAAGGAGGAAGCAAGATCTGCAACTCACTCTGACTTGAACATTTCTTCCCATTCTTTGTAATCTTTTCCTGTAACCATGTCATCTAGCATTACTTGCCACAACTTTACAACATATAAACATGACTAACTCCAGAAATCAGAGGCAAGAAAAAAAATACACCAAAAAATATGCTCTTTGCTGACCCACTCTGACCATGACATCCACTAAACATCCCCAGCAAGTAATTTTTAGATTTTAAATATAATGAAGCACAGCAGAAATGAAGTGACAATAACAAGTTCTACAGATTAATATAAATCACCACTTCATAAATATTTACAAAAATAATTTTGAAATAATATTTTGAAATAAACAACATTTTTGGCAGATTTAAGATCTCGGCAGAATTAATTTCCCATTGATATGCAAAAATGCAATAGAAGTTTGATGACTTCATAGCAAATGCATTATTGTATTACAAATGACACTTAGCTATTTATATCATAGCTATTGAATTTTTAAGAGGACACCAGTGTCTCCCATTTTACCCAAGATTAAAAACTAACTCAAAGAAAGCATTTTGCACATGGTCCCTTATCATGTAAACAAAAATTCTGGGGGAATGCTCAAGGACATGAGTTACTATAGTTTTCACATGGCAGTCAGCCCTTATTCAAATAACCAATACACTGAGGTACCTTTTTTAAGCATCAGAATACTTAAAAGATCATTACACTAATCCTGAATATGCCTCCTTTTAAAACACGTGAGGTTACGAAGAAAGAAAAAAAAAACTCTTATGGAGTTTGAGGGATGCATTGTTTACAAAAATGGGTTTTTAACATAGAAAACCAAATATATTTGGGTTCTGTTCTTTTCAATGACACTGCTGTTTTCAATTAAATTATTTTCCATTGTAAAAAGAAGTTATTTCAAATACCTACATCTAACTTCAACAGTTTCTCTTTAACCTTCATATCCGCTGATGTTACTCCACAGTGTCAAAACAAATTTCTTGATTAAGCATCACACTTGTTTCTGCCCAGCATAACACCAGACTTATTAATGCCAGCCTCCAGCCAGCTCTTCTCCAACAGCTGTGCTGCACTTCATTGTTATGCAACTGAAAATAATTCCAAGTTTTCCCTGTGAGAATGATTGCAAAGAACTAATTTTCTCTGGCTTTAGAGTCAAGATTTAATGCAAGTATGTCAAGCAATAATCTGAAACCAGCCACCTTTTTCACACCCATCTCCCAAGTGAAAACTAAAAAAGCAAAAAGCAAGCTTAAAAAAAGAGAGGTAATTTACAGCAGCAGTTTAAACTGACAATGAAGAACAAAGGCCAGAGGAGAAACTTAAGAGTAGAAGGCAAAAAGAATTTTTTGCAGAAAGCAAGAAGTGCCTAGAAGCAAACAGTACAGTAAAGAAAAAATTGTTACCCTAACACCTTTCATACATTTTCCAAGAAATACAAAAGCAAAGCCCATTCATAAACATGGACCAGGACTGCAAGGCTCTGGCAGAAAAACGGGATTTTGTGTGGGGTTTCTCTATGCATACATGGCATGAAGTTCTTCAATGAACAGGTTTATGACTTGGAAATCTCATTAACAAGTAACTCCAACAAAATTTTGAAATCCACCACAAAAGCAGTGCAAGCAAGAGTAAAGCCAAAAAATGGACTAGTAAGAGTGAACTGAATTTGTTTCCTATGCTTGGACAAAACACAAACCCAAGTGGCAAAACCATACCCAGTTAAAAGGAGTTTGACAGAGTGTAAGAGGAATTTCAATGTCTGCCTGAGCTGATGAAGAACTCTGCAACTCACATGACCAAGCAAATTTACAAAAAAATCCCATACCTTTATACAAATTTTTAACAGCTTAAAAGACTGGAAGATGTCAGAAACTAAGATTATTGACCTGAAGCTCTGCAAGGTATATGTTTTCGTAGATCTAATCCTGAATGTGACCTTTAGTTTGCTCTGAGAGGTCCATTCTTTAGACCCCAATAAACATTATTGTTCTTTGAGGATTATCTGACAAAAGCAGCAAACAGTCATGATACTACATTTTGCATAAAGCAAGAACTTTTATTCTTAGAGTTAAAGAAGAAATTTTTGTATAAGACACAAACTATCACTGGTAATTGCACAGGCTGATAGCAGAGTCAGGCCAGCAGAGAAGCCAAAACTTCCCCTGGGAGATGTGTGTGTTTTATGAACACTCTGCAGAGTCCACCTTTACATCAGGGCATGTATCGCCGAAAAATCAGGGAGTCAGGAGTCACCATCTGATCTGTCTAGGTTTAGTACTGAGACAAATATATTCTGGTTCAGTTTAGAATAAAGTGTGGGAAAAGTTAAGCCCTACTCTTTTTCCATGCCTTAACTTTAAGTCTTGATCAATATGTGGTAAACGTTTCTTCCTTGAAGGAAAACATAAATGAAATAAAAATGCAAAGCTCTAATAATACAGTACAAAACAACACAGTTCCAGATACAGCCCTTCCAAGTTCCTTTTACTTGAGTAATTCCATAAAAGCTACAAAAGATAAGTAGGCCTTAATTCATTTGTTTTGATGTTCTCTCTCTCAATTCATATGAATCAATATAAAACCCAACAATATTTATTAAGCAGGAAGTTGAAAAGCAAACAGGATCACCAGAGACAGTAAAACAATGCTGCAGGAAGAGCTCTAGTTTACTTGTTTTAAATGCACAACTCACACTTTTTTGATATATTGTTATGACACATACATTGTGTGCAACAGCAGGACTCAGAAACGTGGACCAAGTTTAAAATTCACATCTCTGAGGGCACCTCTTCCATGCCTGATGAGCATCACAGAACTCCACTTCTTATCATCATAAAAATGGCAGTTTCCCACATTTACACAGCTGTTTAATTCATAAAGCAGACCTGACATGTTTTTGAACACTATTCTGAAGTTTTCTTGACTTCTGTGTTCTAAGTAAATAACTTTTTCTACAGGCATCAAAAGACATGATTAAAAGTCACGGCAATTTTCTTAACAAACATATTCCAAGAGCTATTGCTTCCCATTACTCAAGGCTAAGGGCCAGACATGTAGTTCCATTATAAGCACCCTACAGAAACATATAAAAACACTCACAAAAATGCATTTGTTTATATGGCAAAGAGATATGAATGAAAGAATGCTTGTCATAGAAACTACCATAATATTATTAGAGTTTATTCAACCTGCAAGAATTTTATCAAATCTTAAATCATGTTCCCTTCCTTCTTTCCTCCCCACATGCATCAATGGACTCTTGTGTTATGGTTTGCAAATATTTAAAGTGGTGTGTCAAGTCCTGCTGCAGAAGCCTGATGGTCATGCTATGTTATGAATAACAGACTGAAAAGCAGGGAAAACAGTTCCTAAATCAAATTACAACTCTTGGGGATAAACACATTTCCAAATGATGTAATTATAACAATATGTCACACTCTGCTGAAGACCTCATATAACATTAAAATAAAGAATGAGTGGGTAGGAAATATAAGCAAAGGATGACATAATATTGGTCTGTGCCAGTTTCTGCCTGTTTTCAATCAGGCCAGACATCAGAGAGTAACTTGGGAGGGGGGGAAAAAAGCCTCACTAACAATCAAGGGAATTTCTGTTAAAGTCGGAGGCCTGTGTACCAAGATCACATTTGACCTTGTAATATAAATAAAGTAACCTTAATGAAGTGTGTACAGAGCCTGGGAAAGACAAGCCCCCCTTGCCTACCCCCTCATACTGAGTCCCAAATAAACACACCAATATGACTTAAGACATGCTTGCAGAAAAGTTTATTATTTTATTTTCACCTCTGTATATATCCCATGCCAGTAACAACTGATGCATCACAAGCTCTTAATTTAGTCCCTTTTAGACATAAGAGGAACTTGGATGGTTGATCCTAAACATGCCTGCACCAAATAACTCATAAATGAGCTGACAGAAAACACATCTCAAACTCAGTTAAAATGCTTTGTGTGCACAAGTGAAACAAGTCCTATCTGGTTCAGACCTGAATCCTTGGTATGGTAGTAAATCACATTATCAGCCTATAAAGTGAAGTCACTTGATTCTATCAAAACTGAATAAACTCCATTGTGGCTTTGCTATAATCCCCTTATGAGAACTGTGTGCATCATTATTTACCCAACTGTTATGTGGGTGGAAACAGGAGACATTCACCTCTGGCAAATATGTGTGCAACTTCTCTCAAGTCAATACAGTTGCACCTGCTTAGACCAGCAATGAAGCTCGTCTCTGACAACAGAGATATTATCTAGAGGTAAAACAGTTCCTGTTTTGTCTGAAAAATTAAATACTTCCAAACATGTCAAGTTACTTGCAAATGCTGCCCATAAAGGAAGGAGGAAAAACATTTGGAAGTATTAATTCCATAATTAATGGAGCTTCTGGAGCCGGAAATCTTGAGGAGATTCACACCCTCCCCTGCACTCCCTTTCTGCTAGGAATCTTCCATGACAGTTCTGGAGCCTGACATGCCATGGTTCTTGCTTGCACAACAACAGTGTCTTTATTGGGAGCCCAGAAAAGCTCAGTGCTGAAGAGAACTGCCAGAGAAAAAGGAGGCAGCTCTCTGCCTATGTAGTGGCATCTTTCCAGGTGCCTTGAGGGAAGACAGAAGGAAAATAACTGCTGACTAGAAAAGAAAGAGGGAAAGGGAGGGAAAGCAACGACAAACCAGCCAAGCACATTTCCTCTGCCAGACATCCTTACAGATTCAGCCATTCACACACACCTCTTCCCTCAAACTCCCTTCTTCATCTCTATCACTCTCAGCCTCATTAAAAAACCCTTTTTCTCTAACAAGCCTGAAGTTTCTCCCAAATCTGGCCATTCTCATATACCCAAAAAAAAAAAAAAAACAAACCAAAAAAACAACACAAAAACCCAAACCCAAGAAAACCATAAAAGTCGCCCCACCTTATGCCATTACCTACTTAACTACTCTGACCACACTTGCTGCATATTTCCTCTTCCTTTCACATGTCTGAGTTATTTTTCATAGTACAGACTTCAAAACACCTTGCACGCTTGGGAACACCATGATGTAATTATGTATTTTAAGGATGACTACAACCAGGATTATAAAGACATCATAAAACCAAGTTTCCCTTGAGTGAAATTCCTGCCTTCCAACCAGTTTATCAAAGGAATATGGTTCAAAGCTCTCACTGTTGACTAATAAAGACAGCTGATCTACCAGAACTTCCATTCATACAGAAATAGAAGCTGCCCTTTAAATAGGACCTGGCAAGAAATACTGGAATTTCTACGCTTTCTGATCTTAAAAATGCCAACTAAAAATTGAGTGAACTCATTCAGCTGACATCATTGGTTTGTATTTCTGGGACTTGTCTCAATTTTAATGGAACACATACCCCAGTTTTAATGAACTGGCTGTCCAGTGATGGACCAGGTAGTCTGAAAGCCTTGCCCAGCTCATTCTGATTTGACACAGGTTGGGTGAGTGCCAGCAGCATGAAACAGCACCCAGTGAAATCTTCATGTAACATTTTCAGAAGTACATGATAAACTTTTACTATTTTATATGATCAATTACAACAGCCATGAGCACAAACCACTTTCCCTATGTAAGCAATGCTGCATCTGCAGAGAAATACAGCTAACCAAAACATGCAATTCCCAATTATTATGGGGGCCAGGTAGACAAAGATTTTGTTTAACTAGTTGCTGATATTGAAGCACAGACTTTTGGAGACAACCACTCACTGAAACTTTGCCAAGATTGCATTCATCCTCCTCCTCTATACAACATATAAAAACACTGATCTCTTCCTTGTGGTGACCAGCAACAGGACCCAAGGGAGTGCCATGAAGCTGAGTTAGGGAAGGTTTAGGCTGGATGTCAGAAATACACTCTTCACCCAGAGGGTGGCTGGGCACTGGAACAGGCTCCCCAGAGTTACAGCATTAAATGTGACACAGTTCAAATAGCGTTTGGGCAATGCTCTCAGACACAGGGTGTGACTCCTGGGGTGTCCTGTGCAGGGCCAGGAGCTGGACTTGATGATCCTTGTGGGTCCTTTCCAACACAGCTTATTCTGCGATTCTGTAATATATCTAATAAATAAAATACCTACAATAAATACAGTGAATACAAATTCACTGCATCCTATGAAATTAGGCCTAAGCACCAAAATAAGTGCCTGAAGATTAGTGACTGACAGAGCAGTCAAGTAACTTCACCTGGTCCTTCAGCCTCCGGAAATTTCCTACAGTCAAGTGAACGCTGCTACAAAATTAACAATAAACAGACTATAAATTTATGTGCTTTGTTACATTTTCTATACTATATCTAGTTAGCATTCACAAAAAGTAGTGAAATTTACTTATAGTTGTTTTCAACATCAGCCAAGTACTTCTTTTTCAGCACTTTAAACCAAACAACACTACCTTTAATTCCATAAAATTTTTCATGCCAATGCATCACAAAGCTCTTTGTTCATTTACAAAGCTGTTTGTTTACAAGGAGTTCTTCCCTATACTTTAGGACACAGAGTTTCATATTACACCTAATTAGGCTGAAAAGAAAATCCTGTACAAAGCACCAAGGTTTTAAACACTTGATTCAACATAAATTGCCAGTATTTCCTTTGTTATTATTCCTTTATATCCTCTTAAATGGTGAATATGATGTGTCACACATGCCATAGAAGTAGACAGAAACATGTTGAAAAATTTTGCTTGTATTACTTAGAGAGGAGTACTTCATGTTACACAGTGGCAATAAATCTTCAAAAGCTACAAACTGGCCTCTCTAAGTGAATTTCTACAACCTAAATGTAATGACACCCCCCCCATCTCCAAGTTTTACTTAACACCACTTCCTTTTTCATTTTGCTTAAAGCCTCTGGCCCAAAAAATAAACTCAAAGTAACTGAATGACACAATTCCAGCTAACAGTTCTAATTTGTTCTAAGAAACCCAGATTTTGAAAAGCAGTTCAATGTCAAGGTATTTTGTCACTCGAGTCAATTGAAGTAGCTAATTCTCCTGATTTTGTGAGTGAATTAAGTCATTTGGTATCCATCTGGCATGCACATGCGTAAAAGACCTGGTAAAAGGAACAGTGAAGTTTCTAAAACAGAATAAAACTTCTTTTGAGTTCCATGAAATGCAGTTGATCCAAACTAACTGCTCTTCCTCTCTATTAATATTCTAAGTGAAATGTTGTAGTGCCTCACTCTACATTAATTTAATCATCTTTTGAAAGAAATAGGCTTTTCTCCATATATAAAAAATCTACAAGCTCAAAAACTGTGTTTCTGACTTGTGACTTATAGTCCAGGTATCTCCCCTGCAAAGGACAATTCATTTATGTTTCATTCCTTCAGGTGCTTGTTGAATAAGCTGTCATACTTGGATTAAATGAGTTCTTCTCATTCGTTTGGCAGCTAATAATGCAGGAAACCAAAAACTCTTCCAGTCTTCCAGTTGATTGAGTTCCCTCAATGGGAGAGCTGGCATTGACTCACACATCTCCATTTAAGTGGAACAATAACAGTATCAGGTTACCTTCTAACAATAGCTCCAGTGTTATTTGGCATTGCTGTCAAATGTCTCAAGATGAAGACAAACATGCAAATTCACGGAGATCTCCCAAGAATGTTTTCCCATTCAGAAAAAAAAATAAAATTCCAAGAATGATAACAATAACAATGGGGGGGGGGGGGGTGGTTTGTTATTCCTCAGAAATAAAGGATTCTTATAAACACTCCTACCTTTAGAATTAGTACCACTCACATAAGAATTGAGTGTTCTCAACAGTACTATTTCATAGTTGAGAATACAAAACCTAAAGGGAAATAAATGTCAATGACACTTGAACAATGACTAAACTACAAGGAAGACATAACTTGAGAATCTCAAGTTTTCAGAGCCTTGCCACTGCATAGACTGTTCTAGGGATCTGGAACACATCAACTACTGCAGGGTGTTCTTGTCTTCTGATGCTGAAGAGGAAGTTGAAGGGAGAAGCACAGTGTCAGTGACATGGGAAGATGATTTCCGAGCATCACAATCACCTTCCGGATCAAGGCCTAAGAAAGCTGCAGTATCACACACTGAGGAAACAAACAAAAAACCCCAAAAAAGGCCTTGGCAACATAAGGGCAACTGAAAACCACCCTCCCCATGAATCCTTTTCTTCCTCTGAATTCAACTCATTTTGACTGCAAGATCTGGACTTAGATGGAAAACAGATATTGTCTTTTGTTAAGTTATGATGAATTCTTCAAAACCACTGAAAGAGGCAAACAAAATCATTATTTCTGTATTATTTCATTTTACCTTACTGATGTGTACAAAGTTCCTCACAACTGTCAGTATTTCTATTTGTCTCTTCACACCTAAAAGCTTTCTGAAATTTTATTAGATTTTTCACTCCTTAGCAATTGTTACTCAGCATTGCTCCATTTCCTTCAAGCAAGTTAGAATGATTTATAATAATATACCAACAAAGGAGGTAGGAAACAAGTAAGGATAAACAAAGCTGTTAGAAGCATGTTCAAAATCTGTTTTTTAACTCATGCTGACCCCCATTTCAGACACAGTCAAGATCTAGGAATGCTTATTAAGACCAACAGCAACAAGCTTAGCCCAAAAATGAATACATAACAGGACAGGCTGCTTACAGCACAGTTCATTGCCCCTCCCATACCTATATGCTACACATATGTTGAAGAAAACAGAATCTCCTTTAGCCAAATAACATGCTTCCAGGTTGAGAAACATCAGCCAAAAGCATAGTCTTTGAGCAAATACTAGCAGCATGGCCTGTTGTAAAAAATCAGTAACTAAAACACATTGGCTCAGATATAGCTCAGCCACACAAATGTGGCTTCCAATACAGTGTGTTATCCACACACTACTAGTCAGCAGACGTTTCAAACAGTTGCCATTTCAACCAGAAAAACAATCATGGACGGATGTTTGTTATTTTAAACTCCTATCAGGCATCCCAAGCTACAAAAAGGGAACAACTGGTATTTTTTATATTTATGTAATTTGCTAATCTGGCTGTTACTCCAGAAACAGGTAATTTATCAAGATAGTCCAAAAGAAAAGAAAAAATAAAGCATAAGGAGCAAACTTCCAGCAATTTACTAACACTGTAAAGGTGCTCAAACATATTTGTTCCATCAAGAGGCTGTTTGAAGCCTTGTTAATTGCTTTATCTGCTAATCTCCAAGGATGACGTTTGAAGTGTTCAATGCAAGGAAGGACGTCTGGTAAAAATAGGTAGTGGCACCCACAGGAAGGTGCTCACATTCAAGCCAGCCATTATAAATACAGAAGGCTAAAACAAAACACATGAAAATACTAAATAGGGATCCTCCTAGGTTTGTTCCTCCTTCTCCCTCAGCCTCCCCCAATCCTTTCCAAAAAGGTGCTTATGAGTTATAAAAGATGAGCACGATGTGAAGAGCATGCTTTGAGACACATCAAAGGTACAAGCAACACTTCCAGGTAGTGAACACTTGAGGATTTCTTGTCCTCACTTCCAGACTCTCCTGATACAGGGAGAGAAGGAAAGCAGCACTGAAGCAAATTAAAACAGAGTTGGGTTGCAAAGTTTATAAAAGCCAAACCAAGGAATATAACAATAACAAAAAAAAAAAAAAAAAAAAAACCCAAAAAAAGAAAAAAAAAAAAAAAAACAAAAAAACTGGTAGCTAAATGATTTAAAAGCAAAAATGATATAAAGTACCCAAAATATTCCAATCCATAAACTTCAATGGTCATCACTGAAGAGAAATACAAGAACAAAAGTGACACTAACATCTCTTCTCCCATTTTCATAGTTTATTAAGGAATAACAAAAAGCCAGATGCCATTAGTCAAATGGTTATTGGTTTTAGTTGCCCCCATGACTCCTAGTGCTGCACACACAGAGCAGCCAAGGCTCAACTCTGAGGAAATTAAGGCATATCAGACACAGGAAAAAATTTGTATTAGAGAAAAATTCAAAAGTATCAGCAAGCAAACAGTTTATTGACATAACTGACAGACACAGATGCAGTAACATCAGAACACTCGCAAAACATATGATAAAGAAGAAAGAAAACTGGGAATTTTGGGTATGGAAAAGTCTTTTTCCAGCTGCAGTACTTTGGATCCAAAAGGGTCTGAGACAATAAAGCAAATACTCATTTTTCTTCACAATTAATCCAGAGTTCAAATGAAATGCAGAGTTGAAATGGCACTTTGCAGTTCTTTTACAACTTACTTTCTTTAGAGAGGGTAGCAAACTTACAGTTTTTAAGTAGACAGGTATAATCCCTATTTCACAGCAGGACCATGCTGTGACCTGTCTATACTAAGAACTAAGTCTAGGACAAAGGCAGGAATAGATTTCTGACCTTGTGATTTCCTAATCTTAGCTGTATTGACACAAAGCAGAGGTAGCTTTGTGGTGACAGTCTAGTACCTGTGAAATCTCCACAAAACTGTTGTTTCTGAGACAATTATCTGAACCTGCCTCTTATCAAAGATTCAAGAAACTGACACAGATTTCACAGGGTGTTTGTGGGACATGTATAGGCAGGAAACATGAACAGTCTTAAAGAGAAGCTTTAGCAAACTACAATCCACAGTTTCTCCAACAAAAAGCAAGGAAGAATCATGCCTAACTGGTATCAACAAGATAGCCACTGCAGGAAGATAGCACTGCTGACATGCACAATTAACACAGCAGTGCTCCTTGTTGGTCGTGTTCTGTGGCACTTGGGCAAACCTGTTCCTTCTGTGTGCTCTTTAAAAAAAGCTTTTGCTGGAAGTCAGACACAAAGGTTTATTTCATATGCTTCTGTTGATAATCACATAAAAACCCCTGTTAAGTTTAAATACTCATCCCTAAAGATTATTTACCATGCCTTGTCATTGGTGTGAGTGCTTACTGAGAATCACGTAACTGAAGTATGGACACCCTCTATACTTGGACATACAAGAAAACCAGTACTGGGATAATGAAAAGACAGGGCCTGAGCAGCAAGGCTACAATCCAGTAAAATACAGACATAGCACTTGAACTATAAAGGTGGAGGAATATGTTAAAATCCTATTTAAGACAGTCAACAAAGGCATTTTTTGCAACTTTAAAATAAAAATATGTAACTTCTTTTCTGTCCACAGACAGTTCGAAGGTCAGTAAAAGGCAGAAAGGCAGACCCTCTTGATACTTTTGTATCCTGCCTTTGAATAACAAGGGAAAAAAAAACTTAAAAAAAAAGACTAAGCCTTGTCAGCATGAGCTCCAGTCCTCTTCTGGCACACTGTGCAAAGGCAAACAACAGCACTGGGAATACCTGTTATTTAAATGCACTAAGGAACCGCAAACCTCTGAGGCCTTCTGCACTTTTTAATTCCAGTTCATACTTAAGGATAAATGCAATGTACCCAACAGTATATTGTAAAGGAGTCTTAATACATGTATTTTTTTCTGAAAACATAAAAAGTCTGTGCCTGCAGATGATTAAAGAATTCTGGATTGCCTAAGGAGAGAGGCAGCATATACTTTGGTACAATAACAGCACATGTAGCAGAACTCTGCTATTGATCCCAGTCCAGGAAGAACTGGAGTGTGAATGACTCTGCTGGGACCAGTGCCCCTACACATACATTGTGTTTCTGTTGCAACACAACATCCACAGTATCTCTGGCTGAAACAACTGAATTAATTACATCGAATGAATACTAGTAAATGAGAAATATAAAACTTACATATATACATATATGTATGTAAATACATAAAGTATATAAATACTTTGAAAGTAAAAGTATTTATAAATACTTTTTTTATAAAAGTATTTTTATTTTTCCTGTTTACCATCACAACTTCCAAAAAGTCAAAGTTGCTCATCATGCCAGTACAAAGTCAGTATTCCCAGTGTACATTGTAATTAATTTTTAGTAGGACTGAAATATTCTCTAGTCATTACTCTTCTCAGGTAGCCCCACCTCTCTGAAGATACTCATTATTTTACAGACAGACATTCTGAAAGCTACACCAATTTAAAGCAGTCAGATGATAGGGTGCAGTAAGAGGAGCCCAGCTGAGTTGATATGAGAGATCAACTGCTGCAGGAAAGAGGTCCCATACTCCCTACTCCTCTCGGCATTCCCCTTTCCAGCCACACATTCCTGACGCTTCCTTGTACGAGCTATGATTCATGCAATCCCTTCAGTAAGCCAACTCACTGGCAGAAGCTAATTTATCCAGAACGAGCCTTCTGCAAGCTGATAACTTCAATCAATTTACTAAGGGATCAGATGAACATCAGAACAAGCAAGGGAGGAAAAAGATGAAGGACTGCTCCCAGCAGCAACAAAATGCTAAGTCTGCTTGGCTGTCCTCAAACCTGATCTTGAATCTCTCAGGAATACCACAGAGCAAAAGGGAACTTTCATAATGAGTTAAGTTATCAATGTATTTTGTTGCCTAAAAGGATCCCACCCTATATTGGAACTCAGCTAGAGATTCTTGCAGCAACTCGGTTCAGTCAGTGTTAGAAGAATGCCACATATTTGCAATCTGCTATCCTTGCACATGTTAAGCAGTAAATTTTTTTCCTACAAGTAGCACTAGTGAAGATGGTAGAACTTTTCAGAACATGGTATCGTTTTACAGAAAGGTATTAGAATCTGGTTGCATTACAAAATGTGAATTCAATAATGATCTCTCTCTGATACAACTGCTATTTAGTGTTTTCTACATAAGACACAGAACTGTGGAGTCATAACGTCACACAGAGAATGCACAGGACACAGAAGAGCTGCTTGGTAATTTACTGGCAAAAATGTAGCCATTGAGTGCCCTTTTTCTTGCAGTGTCTGTAATTCAATTACGATGAATTTGTCTTCAAGATAAATTAATCATTGTTCATCATGACTCATGCTACCTCACCACTTAGTTTGGTTAACAACACATTATTTAAATTAATTCCCTGATTTGCTGCATACTTTCATCAACACTACTTTTCCCATGAGAAATTGATTTGCCTCTCTACATGTACCTTATGAACAATTTGGTAAGAAGTAATTCTTGCCAAGTAACGTTTATGCTTATGTATGCAAACACATAACTCCCATTAATTAAAAAAAAGTTATCAATGATGTAGTAAGATTTGAAAGTCTTTTGCATGCTCTTATTTAATATCAGGGAAACTTAAAAAAAATACAAAAAGGTGTACTGTTATTTCGACAGAGAATTTGTATCATTATTCCTACTCTAATGAACTTAAGATTATTCAAGAATAATATCCTCACTAACATCATTATCTTTTCTTAGTTTTGTTATATGAAAAATGCTATCTTAATTTTTTGGGAGGGGGGGAATTCACATAACATAAAAACATGAATTCTGCCTTTCTGTAAGGCAGATCTCTGAACAGAAGTGTACAAATGGTCTCCCCAAAACTTCAAAGAAACTGGATAGAATTTACAAGCTAGGAGTCCCTTTCTGAAGTCCACATATTGCTCCTCCCACCAGGGGGTTCAACCAGCATCTTAGCCCTGCTGACCGTACAAAGTGCCACCAGAGGGTTTTGCAAGCACATGCATCAAAGCAAATTACTAAGGACTCAGGGAAACAACTTTTAGTTTAAGCTTCTAAAAGGTTCATTTCCA
Organism: Molothrus ater; assembly: GCF_012460135.2. Lineage (NCBI taxonomy): Eukaryota > Metazoa > Chordata > Aves > Passeriformes > Icteridae > Molothrus > Molothrus ater. The sequence continues at coordinate 29,740,797 of NC_050483.2, forward strand.
ACATAAGCAAAGACACTCGAAGTAACACCTGCTGCTTTTGAGTGTCATTACACACTCCAGCATGCTTTTCACACTGGAAGGCCAGGGGTAGGAGCCACAGGCTAATTCATTATATATAAAACACTTTAGCCCTCCATAGTTCATAAATTACATGCATACAGTTTGAAAAGAGTACACTATTCTTCAGTAGAGACAGCATTATCAGTAACATCAGTACTCCAAGAATAACAGATTTGAATTCATAAGACAATTCAAAGCAACCAAAAGGGGGTAATCTGCAGACAAAATGCCAGTCCATTCTTTCATAAAGATAAAGAAATTATCAGGAAAAACAAACACTAAAATTTCTGGATCAATGGGATCTTCAGTTATATAAAAAAAGAAAACATCACCACCACACAAAAACACCCTGAACAAAAAAAGAACCAACAAAAAACATTCATGCACATGCAGTGCCTCAAGTAAAGTAATCCTTTGAGTTAGGAGAACATCAAACTACTGTTTATTTAATCTAGAGACCGTTCTCAAAGCAGGACTCAAGTCAACAATGTCAAAACTTCCATCTAGTTACAGGAATGTACAGCCATTCCCCACACACTCGCCACAGTCTGCCTTCTTAAATAAGCATTACTTGATTCAGCAAAGGAGCTCAGCTCCTCTTCTGCAGCAGCCCTGTGAAATGCTGTACAATGAAGTACAAGCTGCAACAGAGATCTGAAAATTCAAGTCCTCAACTTTTCGTGGTCTTCTGCAAATGCATCTTAATTAGATGCAACACCAACACAAACCAACTGCATGCTGATGGCAGGAAGTGTGGAACTAGGTCTCAGGTTTCACCTAGGTACTTTTTGATTTACTATGTGATACTAGGCAAGTCACTTCCCATTATTTATTTATAAGTTACATCTAATTATCTAGGAAGCCTAATTAGCTCATTTGGAAAGTGATTTGAAATGCACAGATGAAAGATAGTGTGTATTTCTCAACTCTTGTCATCTGTGCTAATAAAATACCTATTTCACAATAATTAGCTCTAACTTTATTTTTGATAGCTACTGCCTTATCCCTAGAAATTCCAGCTCTGGAAGTCACAAATACAAAGACTCATTGGGATGCAATGCTAACAAAGTGGTAGGTGAAATATCTAGAGATAAGGTTAATATTCTAAAGGCCTTTGTGCAATCCCTCAGCACGCAAAGAAACTTTCTTCCAGTTGGGTTTCCCTCAAATGAAAACCAAGAGATTTATTTTTAAACTCTCATCTGTATCACAGTAAGCATTTCCAGCACAGGTCTGTGTCTGTCTGGAAAAAATCCCAAAAACTGGCATAGGAAACTAAATCTAATCTTAAGACTGATTAAAATGTTCTAGAAAGCTTTAGTAAATGTGTCTTATTACCTCATGTAGAAGACCTACATTCACTTTTGGAAAATTTGTCAAACATTAATAGGACCCTCAGAAGAGGCAAAAAGCTTGACTTTGGGGCAGGGTGAAATGGGCTGAAGTAAAATGGGGACAGAGTAAGTAGTTCTGAAGCACTTTGGGGGTCACACCTCCAGCCCCAGGGAGGGATCCCAACAGCCCACAAACAGGAGAGAGGCTCATTAAACCCCACTACTCTTTCCAACCAAATCTAGTGTCCTGTCCCTACAATAGCTGACATGGGATCTTTCAGACAAAACCCAAAGAAATTATGTGGGAAACAGTTATGGAGTAATCAATTCAGTATGTGAATCTCTGCTTAAAGAAATCAAAGAATACATGTCCTAAAACACATATACCCATCTGTTAAGGTTTTCTACATTCTAATCCTGACTATTTTTAATGAAGAATTTTTTCCTTCTTTGTATGAACTGGGATTTCCAGACAAGCCCAAATTTCAAAGTTCATTTTGACAATAAGCATTCTGCAGCCCAAGGCACCTCATCTTGTCTATATGTACCCACTTTAACATAATGTTAATTGAAAATCAGCCTTATTCTACCATTCTACATACCACTGGAATTAAGAAATTTAAATATAAAAGTAAGTAGGGTCAGTCTACTTGGCAGGGTTTTTTTTTAAAGCCAAATTATTTTCAAACACAGACAACATTTTAAACAACACAAAACACACTATTTTAAGTAAGAAATTGATGGAACTTTTAATACATCATAACTAAGAAAAAAACACACGGTTTACAATTTCCTCTACAAGAGTCCTATCTCAATACTTCATTCACTCCTTCAGGCAAATAAAAAGAAAAAAAAAATCTTCCTTCAATTTACTCTAGTTCCTTGCTGCTGCTGGTAAATATATCTGCTGTCATCTTCCTGGAAGATGATCTCCCACAGAATCAGGGAGGTGGCTGCTGCTGCTGCTAACAGGACTCCAAAGTAACAGAGAGATCTGGCTCTATCAGCATGTGAATGAGGTGAGCAGGGAAACCTGTGACTGACTTGATTGCACAAACAACCACAAACACAGTCAAACCAGCTCGCCGTCTTTGGATCTTTCCTCTCTGTACTTGTCCATGCTTCTGTTACTTATGATTCCCACCATGTTGCACATAGATGAGAAAGAAAATTAGATTATTTTTTGTTGGTGGATACAACCCAAGTGGAAAATACATCATTTTCTCCTCCCCTGCTAGACTCCATGTTTCTCATTCCCTCATTTCAGCTGCATCCCTGTTTTCTCATCAAGTCACAGGGTACAGAAAATGCTGCCGCTGTTTAAATTGTTGGGCCTCAGAGTATAATAAAATCAATTTTGGCTCAGAAAACATATGGCAAGATAAGTATTATTGTTCCTTTTCAACAAAACTCCTATGAACAGCTTATCTAAAAAAATTACTGCACACACACCTGACCACTACAGCATAGCTCTGCTTGATGTATTTCTCATCAGTGATGGGTGATCAGTATTTCTTTGCAACACAGGTATTAAGTATATTTTATTCTCTGAATTTCTCATAAGATGTGGTAGAAATCAATGAACAAAGAAAATTAAATATGGCGATCTCCATGAAATCTTCTGTACAGAATGGACACAGACATGCTTCTGACACAGAGTGAGGACAGGGGTGCTTAAGTGAATTTGAAAACTTTGGTGCACTTCTGGGACCCTATCTGGTGTGCCTGCACACTATCAGCTAGCTACATTCTCTTTCTGTCCTGTCCACAAGATTCAGCTTCTGCACCCAATTCATCACAACCTTCAAATATCAGCAGCCTATCCCAAATTTACTGAAGTGATGAAAATTCAATATACTCCCACTTTTAAACTGACCATAAATAGGAGAAATAAGGAGTTGGAAATACATCTGACATTCAATAGTGACTATACCTGAGTCTTTCAAGTTATGTAATAAAGTCATGAATAAATGGTGTGTAACTCACTGGGCAGAGGAAACAAGAGGACACTTGGTGCCTCTTACCTTCAGGAGCCAGGAACACAGTATGTAACACAGAGTATAGAGCTCATTCTTACATCTCACTAGCAATTAGGTATTACCAGCTCTACTGTCACTATAACACGATGCTCAGCTACCCAAGTGGTCAGGGAAATAACAAGGCCATCAGATTATTCCATGTCCCTTATTGCCACACAATTCTACTAGGAAGAGGTGCACCTTTTATTTTTTTCTCTCTTTCATGCTGTAGCATATGCCTGAAGGTGACAAACTAATAGAGACATACAAAAATATCTGGATGCTTTTGTATCTGCTACCTTAACAATATCATCAAAGAGCATTTTCAAGGAAAAACTTCTGCCTTGCCATTCTATCAGGCACTTGAGATCCTAGCCAAAGGGCAAAAATAGAATACAGTGCTTCTATGTGATGGGCATGACATATGTAAGTAAGGTTTAGCCATACAGTACATGAACAATCATGAAACAGGTTGCTGGTGATTCTGCATTGTTTCCTTTGTGACAATTGCACCCTTTTGCCTGGGCCAAACACACGAGAGCATATCATTCTTCCCTGCTGCAATACCAAACAAAAGTATTCTGCTTTGCTGCACTTTTAATTACTAGCACTACTGGGAATAAACACTTATATTACAATCACCAAATAGATAATGGTTAACTAATTACACCACGTAATTTTGCAAACTTTAAAATACTTTTCAAGAAAGTTTTTCCTTGTTTTCTCTTACTAAAATATAACTGGTTTTTAAGAGTATACTTCTCTGCAACTGAAAAAAATGGGAGAATATCGTTATCTATCTGTTTCTGCATTTATATTCAGGCAGTTAAAAGGCAATTCCCTGCAGAGCACTTCCCTGACATATAAACTACACTTTAGTTATTATTTCACTAATTTAACATCAGCTACAGTTAAAATATAAACAGCTCACTGCGTTCAAAACAGGTGGCACTGTAGTGACAAGTGGACTGAGTGGAAGATGACCAATTAAGTTTTCTAATTTTTAAAATGATTTTTCAACAGCTTTGTTCCTCTTTTGTGATTTCAAGCTGCCCTGTCTCTGGCAGGGTACCCTGTCTCAGCTGGGCATTACTGCCACCAAAACGGTTTGCAGTATCAGCAGTCCCTTGTCTGTTTCTTCACAATGGCATTTCTACACTGCGACATAGAATGGCAAAGGCAGATGTTAAAACAAACTCGCAGAGCAAATGCAAGCTTGTGACAACAGCCTTCCTATGGCTCCCAAAGACACCAGGCAGCAGTGACCAGGAAGGGCTGAAAGACACACAGAGTCCCAGCAAACCACACTGCTCGTGCTGCTCAGCTGGCTGAAAACATATGTAAAGGCTACTGAGGCAAGGTAAACACATGGCAGAAATTGAATTGACTGGAAGGGCTGCATTAAAATAAGCAGCAATGCAGTTTGAGAAATTAGCCTCATCGTACTCTGCAGTTTCCAAATATCCTTCAGTATTATGAAACATTAATATTATACTTAAAATATTAATGCACAAGAACACTCATCAAGACATCACGTCTAGTCTCCAACTCTCAGAGCTGCAAAAAAGTACAGTACTTTCCTCTGGCTAATCAAAGGACATATAAAAATCACTACTCTAGGCAGACATTTATTAATATATTTTAGAATGCAAAGCCCAAGACTAGCCCCAAATATGCTTGGGATTCTACATTTCCCAGATTGAAGCATGAAAGACTCCTCACTGTTGTTCCCACACATACCAGTATTCATTCAGATATTTAGGTTTAAACACGAGAGACGTGCAGAAATTTAAACACCTGCAGAAGCATTTCCTGGATCTAAGTCTAAAGGAGAAAAGTGGGGTTTTATTTTTGGCTATTTTCAAGACCTCACCTTGCAATGTTCATACTGGACTGAGTTATACTTCTTCCATGTGCAAACAAGGGAATACAATCAATCTATAATAGAGGTACACCATGCCACTTAATTAGGCTCTAAAGTGCTTTGACTTCTTCAGATTCAAAAGATGCTAGATAAGAGAGAAATAGCATTATTGCTGTTTTCATTTCTCTAGCAGACTTTAGTAGCAAATATTTCTTTCATCCTCATGCCCTGTATAAACTAGAGACATCTTAGCAAGGACCATATATAGCTACACTTCGGGCTCTGGAGATGCTAAAATACTTAGCCAGTACAGACAGATTTCATTGTATAAGAACTGCTTTTTTCTTTTAAAAATCAATGCTATTGGCAGATGTGCTAAGCTAGAACAATCTAGAGCATGCTTAAATTCTCTTTCATACCTTAATTTGGAAAGTTAGATTAGCACCTTCTGGAATTAATAAATATTAAATCATATTTGTTGATTTCACTAATAGTCTGAATGATGGCCAATATTGACCAAATTTGGTCTATTTTAAAACTGGGGGAAAAAAAAAAAAAAGGAAAAAACCCCAAAAAAACTACCAAACCATAAAAAAACCAAACAACTGTTTTTTGCCAAGTGTCCAAACAGTATTTTAATACTCTATGTTCACACATTTGATTCAGCTTTCTAGATGAAGATTAAAGCATAAAGTACTTCTTTCTCTAGTTAAGCTTGCCCAACCTTGCTGTAAAGCCAGCAGCTGAAAGAGCAAAGCCCAATGCACAACCAGGATGTCCACCTCCACCTTATTCTTACACTCTGACATTCAGGTGACTCAGGCTGGAACTGCTGCCCACATGCAGGAATCAGCATGGGCTGCAAGTACAGCCTTCATATGTGGTCCTTTCTTCCTCAAGAAAAAGACAGCAGGATACAAATTTTCTCCAAGATTTAGTCCATGAACTACCAGCTGGAACATATAAATGTATAAATGCAAGTGTTTCAAGAAAAAAATCACACCTCAAAATAACAAGAAAAAGATGACAAGGAAAAAAAGTTAAATGTTTCATAACGATAAGCATATAGTAAAAAACATGACTGAGTTTTGAACCACTGTGAATAAAAACAAGATGTAATCATGTTCTATACTTACATCAAAAGGAGTCTTTCTACATTTGATCAATGTTCCTGCACTAATCACAAAGGCTTCAGTTATTCCTCAGGTTTTTCCCCTGAAGCATAAAAATCAGGTCTTCGAACAGAACTCATAGTGTTTTCCCAAAGGTTCTAGAGCCAGAACATGCTTTTCTACACCCAGAGTATTTTCCTCATTCATTTGCAATAGGTTAAGAATTTTGAGGACCCATTGAATGCTCTCTCATGGTTACAGGTACATAGAGTTTTTCATCACCTTCTGACACTGGTCATCTACTTTCACCATATTTGTAGGAACTTTTTTTTCAAATCTTCTGACAAATCTGGCTGAAACTGGCCAGAAGTTCAAAGGTAATTTTGCATGCCTATTCAGGAGCACATGCATGTGATCCATTATCTTTGGCTACAGGTATAAACTATGAAGGTTGGCAAATGTAACTCTTGAAAATCAAAAAAATATCAAAAATAGAGAAAACTTTTCCACCCATTCCAATGCTTACCTATATTTTTTCACCCTCAGATAGTCAAGATACAATTTTCAGTTCATTTCCCATCATTCTGTTCATAAAAAAAAAGTACACAGCAATACTAAATGGGATAGATCAATGTGCTGAATAATTCCTAGAGTCAGGTTTCAGCAGCTAGTCATGAAATCAAGCCCATTTTGCACACAGACCTCTGTCTACAGGAGTCTCTCTTATGTGGTTGGGTTCTTTCATGTCTTGTTCTCTTTTTCTGCTCAGTAATGGTAGAAAGAGAGCATGTCCATTCCAATTCTCAAAATCTTGTGCTCATTGCTAAGCCAGTGTATTCAAAATGCTTTGATAACATTTGCAAGCCTAAAGAGATTGACTTCACTGCTGAGAGCCTACCTGTGTTTGCAGGTATTAATTTGAAGACTATAGAAAATTCATTCTAGGCTTTTGGTCATGGGAAATGTGCCAAAAGATTACACATCTCCAAAAGCCTAAGTTCCCATCAGCTGCAGGGTGTGAATACACATCCAGAGACCTCTGCCTGCCATTCAGAACAGATCTCAAAGCTCCATCAGGCATTCTCCATATTCATAGATATGAAAGAATTGCTGCACATTGCCAACTTAGCTTTTGTTACAGTTTAAAAAAAAATTAAAAAACAATCAAAATACTAGAGCAGTTAATCCCTGGAAGGCCTTGTGATCACATTCCTTGACATGTTTGATAAATATGGAAATAGTGAAAATGTTCGGACTTGCCAAACTTGCAGTCTCTTTAAAGCATTTCTTGGCCCCAACATGCACAGACTGCTGACTTGGCACACCCAGAGGACTTTTGCTCACCTTCCTCAACAGACCCACACTGATAAGTCTGAGTTTCCCCAAGAGCAGAATGAAGTCATGCTTATTAAAATGTTTACTAAATTCATAGAAGTAGAGCAGTGCTCTCGTGAAAATTGGTATGTCAGAGCAAATCTCCATAGGCCCATGTATGTAACTATAGACGATAAAAAATTAAACCGGAATTTGAATTACTCTCATTCTTTAAAAACAGACTGGAGTATAATGCCTTTAAGGTTTTATGGAACACTGACCTCTAAAGAATATAACCTGCTTATGCATACTAATGAAGGAGATAGAGTAACAAGACTGAATAAAATTTAACTCACAGTTATCATTTTTACCCTAGTGTATAATTCACTAGCCACAGGTTTAAACAACAAAAAACATGTCCAAGTAACTTAGATCACTACATATAATTTAATTTGCATAAACAGGCATGGATATATTTATGAGATTTAAGAATATCAAAGCATATTCTACAGTACCTTTTACCTTGCCACACCAATTTACTTTTTTACACTAAGCACAGTATATTGTTTCAGCCATAGGAATAAAAGAGCATAATATAAAAAGGAGTGGGGGAAGCCTACATACTACTGACTACTAATTATTTTGAAAAAAAGAAGAAACAATCAGCCATAGATTATTGCAAGTTGTGCTCACTAAGCTGTTTTCCAAGGGAGGTGCCAAGATGGTTGATTGTGTCTGCCTAGCTTTCAGCTGTTCTATTGGAAAACCAAAACATTTTTTGACACTTATAAATTAGGTGTTTTTAAAAAGTATATGGCACATTCACAAGCACTTCAAAATGGAAAACTATTTCCATCACACAAGGTAATGTTAAAGGATTATGCACAGTCAAATCACTTCTCCAGTGAATGTCTGAGAAATAAATTTTTAAGAAACTGAATTTGCACAGCTGTATGTGTTGTCTCACTTACAAAATAAGAAAAAACACTCTGCACCTTCATCCTAGAACCTAGATATCTGCCAATCATTATAGCCAAGACTGTGAGAGTAAAAAATTTGTAATATAATAACATATTTTCAGTCTGAATTATATCCTTAGACAAGTGGTAGTGAGGTAAGAAACCAGCCAAACTATTTAAGCCATCCTCTCAAGGTATGTCAAACACTAACATTCAGCCTTGCTGTCCTAGGAGTACAAACTTCCTTCTTATTCAGCCTATTTGGATTAAAATTTTAAATGCTGTAATAAAAAATATTTTATCTTAAGCATTAATGCAGTTATGCCAATTATTAACTAATGATATTGGCACAAAGTTTTGTATTGAAAGGATGGTTTATAGTAGAAAAGTTGAAAACAGCAAGAACTTGCTAGGAGATAAAAAACTAGACCATAGCCCAGTCTGGTTTACAGATTATAAAAAAGTCAGCACTGCATTTTGCATAATTTTCCACGATTACTGACACTTATTTTAGGACTTTAGCTTAAGTAATCACCTACAGTTTAAGCAGGTTGCACAGATAAAACTAAAACCAGGGTAAATAGAAAATTTGCCCAGCAGTTAGTCCCAGGTGGTGCATAAATCCAATGCAAGTACAGTGTATTCCATCTTACTGGGGTGAAAGGAGGAGAACTTTGAATTCAGAAAGAAAAACTTGGTTATATTAAATTCCTAGAAGTACATTCTAGTTATGAATCAGATGTCAGTGAATCTGATTATACTATTAACTTGAATACTAAGAAAAAGATACGTGAACAAATATTCAGCAATGCACCAGCAGGGCTCAGGAAAATGCAAACACAAAAAGCTCAGAGAAGAGAGCAAACATTGAATACCAGCATGGTTAAGTAAAATAAACACAGAAAGTACAAACACAGAAGGAATAAAGAGGAAAGTTTAAAAAGCAAGGACAAAAAATCCCCACCAAGGCACACTCAATATAAATATAGAAAGCATCCACAAATCAAGAAAAGATACAGGATACCATAAAAGAAGATCATATTTCACATTTACATTACAAAAGGCAGAATTATACATGATTACATACATATTTCATTTAAAATGAGAAAGAAGAAACCCTTTTCATGCATACACTTCACAATTCAGTGTATCAAGTATTTATGAATGGCCTATGTGCAAATAAAAAATAAGCACATATCTAAGTGAAAAATAGAACTAAAAGAAAATTAAGAAGGAAAATACAGAACATGGAAGGACAGAGATGAGCTCAAAAGACCTCAAGATAATTGATTTTGAGACTGAGCTATAGACATCATCAAAGAAAAACTTTTGCCATAAAAAACCCAAAAACTTTAGCCTTCACTTTACACATATTACAATACTTGTCACAAGCAGAGATACACAAGGGAGCATCAACTGATTCATTGCCTTTTTTTGAGATACAGTTTTGAAAGAGTTTTTTTCTTGAGGACACAGACAAGGTGACTGCAAGAGGATAGTCCCTTCAAAGCCTACCAAAATCAGTCTAATCGCTTGCAAGAACTGAGCAAATCCAAATGCATATGGCAGCTCTGAAGCAGTATAAAATCTCTGCTTTACCTCCTCTTACAAGACTCTCTACAACCTGAATGCTAATTCTGCAAGTGAAAAACTCTACCACAGAGCAAACTTATGAAGACTGACAAAGGGAATAGAGCACAAAATTCGAAAGATTTGAAGCTTTTACTAACATGCAGAGTGTTACCCTTGTGTTTTCTGGTGAATGTTTTCTCTAAAGGCTTCAAATGAAGAACTGAAAGCTGTTTTGATATGAAGTTATGAGACTGAGTTACAATCTGAAATGTTTCTTAGAAGAGCAATTAGACTGGCTGGAAAAAATAGACGTAAATAAAAAATACAACACTGTAAATGAGGCTCGAAATACACAAATGTCTTTTTCTTAATTTTCTCTATAAGTAACTTCAAAGCACAAACAGACCATAAACACCATCAAGGAGCAGAGCACAGTCTTGAACACTGTCCCCAAGGAAACAAGTAGCTGTATCTAGAAGCACATCTAGTGAATTCAAAACCCTACAGATTGATGGATGACACAGAGTACAGTTGTATGATTCACATTTCTAAAAATGAGATTGGTTGGTTTAAAAATTGCAACTGTTCAGAAGAAATAATGTTATAAATTATCAAATTACAATAGCTCATTACAATGAGCACAAACAGGATTAAGAGCAAGATGAAAAGTAACAGTAAAAAGAAGTCATGAATGGTATCTGAAATTATTAACTGGTATTAAGACCGTAATTATTTTCAAGTAGAAAAACTAAAAGCTGTAATCTTTGGTAAAGACTCCACTGCGGAGCAAAATGCACATGATCAAAAGTAATATCACCTCATTCATATTCCAAATTATAAAAGGAAGATGCTAAGGAAGAGACACAGTTTAGCAATTAGCTGTAGAAACTTGAGACGGTATCTGAAAAAATGCCTAAGAACAGGAAGAGACAGCTAGAAGCAAAAAACCAACATCAATGAAATTAAACACCCCTCCAAAAACGTAAACAAACAAAAAACCAAACCAAAACATGAAAAACCAAACCCAAGTTTAAGTAAAGTCATAAAATTAATGATGTTTTACTAGCTAGCAGATTTCCAGACCTTAATTTCATTAACAAGTCAGTAACAAATAGAAGAGCCTTCTGTCACAGGACTAACACATTTCAACCTTCTCCAGTTTGTAAAGTTAAAATCTTTCAATTCCCTAATTGCCTAATACAACAAGGTCACCAAAATAAAAGATCCACATATCTTGTCCTACCCTATTACCCCCTGAGGATCTAAAATGATAGCAAATACAATATTTAGAATGTCATAAACAAAGTAATTAGAACTCCCTTTGGTGGCCTGGTAATTTCAGACTTGGTTAGGACAGACAATATAGAAACAGAACATAGGTGCACAAAGAGGAAAAATATGCACATTTTCCCTTTGCTGTAGTACAGAACATTAAGCTTTTCTTCAGTTTGAACAAAAAATGATCTTTGATTGCTTGGCATTTCTTCTCTGGACCAATGAGATAGGGAGGGGCCAAGGAGTGCAACTTATTAAGGGGCACAGAGAAAGACTGTGTACAAGGGACCTCCTGATGTGATAAAGCAGACTGGAGAAGAGGAGTCAATTAATTGCTGGATATTCTGCAAAAACAGACTGTTAGATCCACAGAATCAAAATTAACTGCTCCAGCAAGTACTTAGGATTGATGGACAAAAGGCAGCACATCCCAGCATCTTCAATCTTGGCTGGACTTTCCTCTATGTAGCTCACACTTCTGCAGTGCAAAGATGATAAAATAGATCTAACAACATAATGCTACACTCATAGGTAAAGAAGAATACAGATGGTACATGATTCCACTTCCTGTGACACTGCACTGATTGGTTTTATTGTGAAGTCTATTTATACAGCTGATTATAAATTCCTAGTGTGCTTTGATTAATGCAATAGCAGCTGGACTACTTCCTTTCTCTTAGCACTTAGCTGCATTCTTGATTAGCGAGTGGCATATGAAAGCTTGTGAAACAAGTACAGGAAGATCAAACAAAAGCAATGATTTCCTCTTAGACCACTACATTACATTAAACCTGCCAACACTAGACCAGTTAGTCTCTGACCTGCAGCAGTTGGGAGTAGCCAGATTCCAGATGGTCCTAGAAAGCTGCTTTTGTATGGTCCTTGTCTTATTTGTACTTAACATGGAAAGAAAAAAAATCAGAGCAAGCTGTTTGGGCAACTCTGTGATAGATTACATTTCCAAATAGAACACATTTCCAGTCATCCCGTGTGTATATGATGTGTACAAGATCTCTAATATCTATCTCTACAGGACTATCATCACTACTGAAAGTCAAATCCACTTCCACTATACTAAAACATGTATATACAGTCTGCACGCCACTGGCATCTCAAGACAACAAACCACTACAAAATACTCTATCACATCTATCCTGGATCCTCAGCTTTCCAAAGAAAGGGGAAAGGAGAGAGGATTCAAGCTCTAAAGTTTATGTGTGCATGCCATAGTATGTAAGATTTGCAGTGCTAACCAGAAGAGCAAGCACAGGCAGAAGTCAGCATACACCTGACTCAATATATTTTTATTTTCAAACCTGGCAGATTGGTGAAGTTCTAGATATGGTTCAGAATTATCCAAAATGTGTACATGTGTCCCCTTTTATACTGCAAAACAATTCAGAGCTAAAAACTTGAGGTGTTCTCCCCAAAATAGTGTTTTTAAACCTGAAGCAAGTACAGAAGTTAAGCTGCAACTGCATTTGGCCTTGGCTAATTCAGGTACCAATACATGTAGTGAAGGATATATCAGGATAAGTTCAGGATAAATCAAAATATGTAGACAAATTCAGTAATAAATTTAAGTTTACAGGCACATAACTGCAGTCCTACTGCCCTCAATAGTGTCTTGATATTTTTAAACACAGTTTTATATTCATTTTCACATGGGTTATAGTAAGATGACTAATATTTATGCATTATTCTGATTTATTTCAGTTCATGGTCTAGATGCAAATAGCTGACTTTCAGGTGAACAACTCAGTAATTCTTAACCAGCAGCCAGAATACCTCTAAGTCTGGAAGCTCTTTTCATGGTTTATCCACAGTGCTCTCTAATATTTAATTTTTCTCTGTTAAAATCTGTTATGCAACAAACAAAATTTGCAACAGCTACATTACTCTCCACTTAACAAACAAACATGCAAAAAACAAAATAAGCCTTCTTGCTATCTAAAGTAACTGTCTTGGGAAAAATGCAAAATATGTGTACATGTATACTTAAAAATATTAGACAAAATCACAAGTAGAAAAAGAAATAACACGTTCCTTGTGAAGCACACTTCATGTAATACACACTGAATAACAAAAATTCCATCCATAATTCACAAGAAAGACTATTTATGTAAGAAGTACATTTGTTTGACATTTAACTCTAAGTTTTATTACCTTGGCTCCACCATAGGCTTGTTCCTTATATGTATGGACATAGTTACTTAATTACTACCACATACTTCAGTAAATTCTTGACAGTATGAAATTTTTTCAGCTTCTAAACGTAAATCTATATAGAATATAGAAGCTGCATTTTTTTCAGCTTCTATATTCTATATATAAAGAACTAGAAACTGCAATCAATATTTTGTTTCCATTTGGACCACTGTACTTCAGCAGAAATTCTTCCTGCAGGCTGATTTATGAGTTCAAATCATCAATTACTATAGTTGAATGTACTCACTTATGAGCATTGCAAACACACTTGAGGACATTAAAGCAGATTAAAGCTACTACAGCAATTCAAGGAAGTATTATGTATTTGTATTTTAACCAAAACACAAATAGACAGATGACTGCAGACACTTACGCAAGAGTGAAAAAGTTGGTCTTGTTTTAAACATTGCATATGACAATATCACTTCATATTGCATTTGGTCTCACTGCTAATTTGAGATCAAAATCTTCTGACATTCCCAACTATTTCATCAATACTGGGTCTGCCACTGACTCACTTAAGTAATCTTTGAATCAGTACTTAATGCTTCCCATGCTTTAATTACCTATCTATATATCAATTTTTTAATATGTCAAACAGATTTTTAAAGGAACATTCATTTGCAACGTGCTTGGAGACTGTAAGATGAAACACCTTAAACTTTCAAACTTTAAGTCTTGCTTGGTCAGGACTTATATGGTATTCCTGTCAAAATGAGTTACAAATATAATCCCTAAACTTCACTAAACTCTGTGAGGAACAAAAATTAGGTACCAGAGTCGTGTAATTTGCATTACCTTTTAGTGCTATCTCAGCAGATGTTGCAAACAAACTTTGCTGTGGCCACACAAGGATCTGAAAGCTTGCTAGAAAAGAATGTGGTGTGCAACAGCTAAGAGTATCTCCAGGTGTCTGCATAGACATGTTTGTTTACAGAAAATCAAGCTATTCAAAACAATTGCTAAAACATATAGCTTTTAGAACCTTCAGTGTCAACACTTCATAAGAAACTTTGTATTATTCTTGGCAAGAAGCTGTGGAAACTAGTAAGAAAATAACCAAGATACCTTTGTATGTAAGTGAACTGCAATTTTTCACAGAACAGTTTCTCTTGTAAATTTGTCTGCACCTAGTTTAATCAACAAAATTTGCAGCTGTTAACAGGTTGTGCTTCCATGCTACATATGTTATAAGTACATTTCTTTAGACAGAAGCCTGTTTAGAGTCCAACTGCTTTAATTGGACTTGGTACCAAAAAAAAAGTGTAAATAATAAAGCTAACCATCAAAAGAAGTACAATAAAGAGCAGGTTACAGGAAAACTGCTTTCCTCTGACTTACGAATGTGTAAGCACAAGGGCAGTGGAGGCTATTTAGCTTTGCTTACATACACATCTCAGGAGAAATACTTCCCCTCATTTAGTGCCAACTAATTGTGCCTATGGTGGATGGTGTACAATTAAGATACTTTGAGCAAACTTGAGGTAATTACTGTAATATTACTGGAGTACACTGCATAGTCATAGTATATAAAACATCTTCATAAAGGCTGGTATTTCAGCAAGGTGCTACTGATTATTTTAGAGGCTAAACGTTGTTATTTGAATTTCTCATTGCTTGCAATCTCTACCCCATCTTTCAAAAACAGGAAGGGAAGCAAACTTGCCTGTAAAAATTTCTTAACTTCTTAACCTGCTTGAGGCCTGAATCATTCATCCAATTAGTTCCACCTCGTTGTTTCAGACTAATTAGATAGAGGGTGGGTGCATGGGAGTGTACTTTGGGTTACTGTTTGATTTCTACATTACATTCATTATTAAATTTACTGTCCATTGCTTATTTTAAAGCAAAAGTAAGTTGTTCATCAGACATACTCAGATTTCAAATGCCCTACCACTGAGAATTTTGCACATTGGTGATACTTGTTCCTTGGCTGTGCTCTATCTATCTTACTCAAGCTTACTGACAACTAGGTAGATTTTAATTTCTGTAAGAACACAATTTCCTTCGAGCTAAGTCCAAACCTTCATTCATAGCTTGGCTATAATCATCAGAACTGTTCCAATCTAATCCTCTTTAGTTCAGATTTTGTAGTGCCTTATACCTGTAAGGATAAAAGAAGTGAAAGGCCGTAGAGATTAGATTTATCTCTATTATGGCCTTTCCTCATCAGAAACTCAGCAATTTACAAACAAAACATATCCCAACAACTAAAGATCCCCAAGTGTACTAGCCTCACGTTCTGCCCATGCTTGATTGGCATAGTCCATTAAAGGAGGGATAAACCTTGAGGACAAATGTTGATATTAAACTGACCACATGACTTGTTGTGAAAATGAAGCCTCTGTTGGCTTTGAGCAGTCATTGCTCAAGACAAGGAAATCTAAATTCTTCTTATGACATGACCAAAATGAATCCTCAAGGAGAGAAGGACATTTGTATAAGAAACAACTGGAGATTTTAAAAACAAAGGGGAGAAATAGAACAGGTTTTCGATTGTTAACCAAACAAATTAGAGCACACTGCAAAAAGTCATGAATTAGAATCTTGAATTAAGAATGTTAAGATAAGCTAGGGAGTGTGAAGAACTGGCTGCCCTTAGATAACTTATGCAAATAAAAGAAGATAAGGACCATGAACACTGTCTAGATGAGAAAAGTCTCCATGCTTAAATTGTTGATGGACAGGTTTACTCAGAACCAGGTGATATACACACACAATCAGCTACATAATTTATAATTTACAAGAGTCTCAGTGCTGTTACCATCACACTGTATTATCAATGTGCCAAGAAAGGAAGAGGTCGTTTGGAGAGTCCACTTAAAATGCAAGGTCTTCTTTTAAATACAGCCATTGTTTTTAAAAGTATTTTCATCACCAAGCAACTTTGTTAAAAGTAACACTTTTATTTTCAGAAAAGACATCAGCAAAAGTCAAGAGGATTGTTTTTGCAACACTAGTAGCATGGTCTATCTTTAAATATGTCAAAGAACTGTCAGGAAACTTTGGACAGAATGATCCATCAACTCATCCTGTTCAGATAAAGTTAAAATAGTTTCCATCAGAAAACTACCAGCTTCTCTGATATATCATTTCTCTTCTTCCACCTCTTCTGGAGAAATAAAAATTATAGAGGCTTTTCTGCTAGAAACTAAAAGCTAGTAAACAAATGCTTTCTCCCTGCCCCTTATTTCAAAATTATCCTGTTACAGTGGCACACACAGAGCAATGTTCTATAGCAGTCATATGGATATCACCATGAAAATGTAAAGCTCATCATTCTCACATGAGTATTCAGGTAAGAGTCTTACCCTCCTGGGCTTCTATTCACACCAGTGAGACTTGGGGATGCACAAAACTCCTGACAACACATTAATTTTAGTACCATGGAGCAGCTGCTCTCAGAGCAACCAAGTTTGAAAACCTTGAGAATAATCTTGGCTTATAGACTGATTTCTAGGACAAATTCACTACTAAGTGCCCTCTCTATCATCCAGTGTTGTCCTTACAGAAAAGTTTTGCTTTTCGGCTCCTTCTTTATCTTTTGGACCTTCTCTCAGCCTCACTGCACAAAAACTACCTGCCCAGTACTTGCAGTCATTCAGTTATATGGAGATTAGGCAAAGAGGGAAAAAACCAAAGAACCAAAAAAAAGGCATGTGTTTTCCTCATTCTACCCAATTTTTTATTCTGAATCAAGCACAGTTGCTTCATAGTGATGTTGAGAAAGGAAGGCCTTTTATAGTAGTATTAAATTTTACAAATGCTTTGCAGAGGTAATTCTTCACTCCAGGTTTGCATATGCTCATTTAACAAAACAATTACTTTTAAAATCCATTCCTTGGAAGAAGAAACAAGTTTACATGTCTGAGAAAGAAAGTCCTTATTTCCCTTTTGGTGTCAGTTTAAGCTAGCTGAGGTATCTCTAGAGTACACTAGCAAGATGTAACAAGATTGGTGCTTGATGATGCACTTCTTCCAAAATGCCAGTGCTGAGGGTTTCCAAGCTACCTTTTCAAAACCTATGCTAAACTATTACATTAGAGAAGCAAGGCGCTACAGGGAGATCAAATAATCAAATTATATCTGCACATTTGTTTTTTCTGCAGATCAAGGCAGAATCTCCCAAAACATCTGCACTGCTCCCAACCTGAGACAAGTAGACACTCAGCACAACATCACCAATAAAAGAACTTCCCACAAGATGATCTCCTGGAGTACAGAAGTAATCTTAATCTCTGCTGCACTATTTTGTAAATGTCTTTAGCATACAGCAAGAACAACAATTGTAGTAACAGATATTTGTCTTCTGCTTACAGCTTTAAAGGACATCACAGATGTGCTGAGCTTATTCAAACTATGGAGCCAGCAGTTTTGAAACAATGCTACAAATGCTACACAGGTACTAGACACAATAGCCACACCATTAAGTGCTGCAAATGAAAAAAGAGATATTAAAGAAAACCAGAAAGGACAGGTCTTCATGTTAGTTGCAAGTTCAACAGGGATAGAGTACAGTTGTGTTTGACTTTTGGGGTTTTTTTTTTTAAAGGCAGCAACCACAAATTTGTCAATACAAAGATGTTAAGAGTTGAGCCAGTGACAGCTTAACCTCTCTGACACCATTTATTTAATTATTTTCTTTATTGTAATTCTTTCAGCTTTAAAACAGCTTGAACTTGGGGAACTCCTGTTTTCTGTCATTTCACAACTCATAATCTGCCTGGCTATTCCAGTTAGAATAAAATGGTAGAAAAGCGATCAACAGTAAACCACTACACTGTGCACTTAAAACTCTCAAAGTGAAGAGCTGGAAAGCAGAGACAATTCACATAAAAACAGAGAGTAGGAGTTAATTTGCTGGTAATGGCACAGAACTGTAAGTTAATACATCTGGGTGCCATTCCATACATTAAATGTGAATAACATCATGCGCTTTGCAGAAGTGAAAGGAGGTTTTATTCATCAGCCTTTATAAAGCATTTTGAGATCCCAAGATAAACTATTTTGACAAGGCAGAAATTACTGCATGTTATTTTATTTTGCAAATTATTTTACAGAGCAAAACAACAGTTTAATAAAAACACAGTCTCACGTTCTCTCAAAGCCTCTGAAAACTGGCAAGTATTTTCAAATAGCCATATTAAAAGTCAGATTACAAAAAAAAAACCAAAAAACAACAGGAGTAGACACAGAAATGTAAAGACACAAGATACATAAATGTAAGGGTCAAGATACATAAATTATACTTTACAAAAGCAAAACACATACTTCAGGTGGTCCACTAACATAACTCAGATGCCCATAGGAAGTCAACTTTGTTTCAGCTAATCAACAAGTCTTTCTCTCCATGAAAGCAGAAAATAATCCATGGCATGAGTGCCAACCACAAAGAAACTAGTCTGAAATTTACCCAAAATATTGTAACAACTCAGCACTCAAATAGCAAAATGTCACAGCATATGTCACAGTTGAGACTACCACAATACACAGAGCGTCACCATACAACTACAGAAAGCTTCAAGCATTTACCCAAACAGAGTAACACCATACCTCATCAGAAGACTTCAAGCATCCACCCTTCTCATTCATTAGCCCAACCTTTTATACCCCTCATGGTTCACGCATTGCACCTGTGCGCTCTCTGTTCCCTTTGATGATTGGTCAGTGCACCTCAGCCCTCCAGGTCTCATTACCTTCAGTGCTGCTCACCTGCTTTTCACAGCTGTAGCCCATTGGGGATGAGGCTTGGCCCCAGCCCCACTCCCAATTACCACAAACTGTGTGCCTACAGCAAAACACATTGGTCTTTCTACCGGTCACATCAAATTAATGGTCTAGAAGCCAATCCCTCTCCATTTCATCCTTTTGACTTTGGCAGGAGAATCCTGTCCCAATACCCTTCCCTCCAAAGTCCCACACAGATAAAATTTAAAGCTTAACAGTACAGTAATACTAATAAAATATCAAATTATATCAAATACTGTATCTCAGCCTGACTAATCTTAGATCTCATTATTTTCACACACTACTAGCAAGTAGGTGAGGTATCCTTCCTAACATCCCAGTAGAGTCACTTGAAGCTTCAGTATATCTACTGTCTCTTCAGTATGTTTACTATTGCTTGGATGCTGACTGAGCAGTGATGAGTGACTGCCTTTGCATCACTTTTTATTCTTTTTTCTCCTGCTTTCCCTTATTAAACTCTCTTCATCTCAACCCATGCAATTTTCTTGGTTTTGCTCCTCCAGCTCTCTCCCCCATCCGAGGGGAAGGAAGCAAGCAATTGGTGGGTGTATAGCTGCTGGGCTGGGTCAACTCACTAGAGAACATCATCAAGAAAAGGCACAGAAAGACATTTTATTGGTAAATCAGTGTCTGAGGAATATCCCATTTTGACTTCAATTGCTTTTATAAAACTAAAAACAAATCTTTCTGATATTTTTGAAAGCACTGAATAATTACTCATATACAAAGACATCTGCACTCACTCTATCGCTTCCAAGCTTGACTCAAAGCTGGTTCAAGATATTTCATTAATGGAAATATCAAACAATTGCACACCTGGTCCTCAAGAACCTGAAGTTCACAGGACAGAAGTTCTTGTGTACAGAGAATGTAAACACAGGTATCATGCAAAGAAAGTCTAAAACCAATCACTGGCTTATAAATGGTGGTTGGTTTAGGAGAATCTAGGAAGGAAAATTAAAGGTTTAGGAGAATCTAGGAAGGAATTCAAATGCCTTGCTGATAGCTGTTTCAAACAGGTATGTGTATGTACTCATGCGAAGAAAATAACAGATAGAAATAAATAGAAAAGGAAGTTCCAGAAAATGTCTAAAACTTCCAAAGAAAGAATTTTTGAGAAAAGGATTGACTGATAGTAATTCTGAAATATTAGCAAAGAAATTGTCTGTCTGATTCTGCTCACACTCAGGCAGGAAAAAATTGGTCTATGACTTACAAATAAGCAGCTGAACATTGAAAAAATGTGTCTCAGTTTCTCCTCACATGGGTATCAACCTGCAAGAACCCATGGGTTTGGCTAGAACAATTATATTTTCCTCTGTAAATTTAAACACATCCCAACTCTGTTTTACAAGGATTTAATCTACTCTCAGACAACATCAAGCAGTGCTACTTATCTGTGACCTAGAAATTGCTCCTCAAAACAATATTATTAATACTATCAGCCTTGAGCTTCTGCAGAGATTTGGAATCTAGGGAGAAGACATAGGTGCAATTCAGAATAGGAAACAACACAGTGTGATAGATGAAGACCTAGCCTAAGACAGTCCCCCAAGCTTTCAGATCCATTACAATGGGCCAGTATCCAAAAGGTGAGATATACACAGATTAACCAGTTTCTTGGGGAATGAACATTGTCCTTCTGAGTCCTTTCTGATTATCAGACAAATAGCAGCTATCACCTTTTCATTACATAAATAACCAAACATCAACATTTAATTAAGAAGCCAAAATACTTCCTGAGTATTTTGAAGTACTATTTTGAAGACCTCCCATAACTCCCCCTTTATTAAAAATACAACATATATCAAACAAGCTCCATTTCATTGACAATAAGGCTGTGAAACACAAGCTTACAATGGTCCAGGAAATACAGAGTCATAAAGATGCAGTTTCACCCCAAGTCACTATTTTTGGAACCTAATTTTTCTTTCCAGACACAGAAATTGGGTGGTGCCAGTGGTTCCATTTCCCTCTTGGTTTCCATCCAGTAAAAAAACCAAGAAATAAACACACTTAAGAGCATGAAAGCACACAACTTTAAACTGTCCACAAAAAACAAGAAATGGCCAAAAAGATAGAGGGGAACAATACACCACACTGCACTGGATTCTTCAAAGGAGGAAGACCAGCACTTAGCTGTAAGGTGGTTTTAACTTAACCAGCTACAGGTATTTCAATCCATACTTAATGCTCCCCCTGGCCACCTGATGCATTTGAAAGCCATCACGTCATTCACAAACAAGCAATTTATTCACACAAGTGCTGAGATTTGGTTTCAGACCAGTATATCCGAATGGTATATGCATTACAAGCAAGAAGAAGTAGGTTTCCTCATTAGGTCTTAGGAAGAAATTCTTTACTGTGAGGTTGGTGAGACACTGGAACAGGTTGCCCACATAGGTCGTGGATGCCCCATCCCTGAAGTGTCCAAGGCCAGGTTGTATGGGGCTTTGAGCAACCTGATCAAGTGGAAGGTGTTCCTGCTCTTGGCAGGGTGGTTGGAACAAGATGACCTTTCAAAGTCATGTTTCTATCATTCTGCTCAACCACCACCATCTGTACACAACCAGGCAGAAAAAAGAGAGCCTACACTCAGGTCTGGATATTTGGCACCACTACTCAATGGGTTGTATGTCTTTTTCTACTCCAAATTATTGTCCCTGTCACACACGCCCCTGTGAGAAGCTTTAAGATAGCCACCACCTAATCTGAAATTAGACATTAAAGAATTTTTTAAAAATAAACTGAAAGCATTTTCTGGAAGCCTCCATAATGTAACCTTGGAAAGATACAAGGAAACCCAGGCAGCCATGTTACAGATGTTCAGGATACTGCCAGTTTTCCAACTTCGTGCGTGGGCAGGGGAGGGGGGTACTGGGGAAAGCACCTTAAAAGGAACAGACACACACAACACAGTAGAAAACATGGCTGTCTTAATTCACACTCATGCCACTGCAGCCTGGTTCAAAAAGCTTTTGCTGAGTGATTACCAGAGCCCTCTCTTCACTCACTGTACCTGTGACAAGCCAAGATTGGGATGCTAATTATTCAGCCATTTACAAGAAAAACAAAACAGAACATGCCTTCAGCAAAGAAGTGAAGCTCCAGGTGAATGAAGCCTTGCTTAAGAGGAGATTTGCTTCACAGAAATTCCATTTCTGTATTTGAGACATCTGAGCATATAATTAAGGATATATTCAAGGTGGAAAATGCCTAAAGGGAAGTCTGCTATCAGAGCTGGGATCTTTCCCATCCACCTTATCTGTGGTGACAGCAGTGAAGAGCATATTCACTGATGCCTGCTGAAAACTACATACAGTAATATTTACTTCGGAAGATATCCATGAGCTACCAGGCAATGAGACCCCAGGCAGCTATCCCATCTACATAAATATATTATCACTGGATTTATTCCTCAAAGCCATAGAGATCAGCAGGGCAAGACACAGTGTATATTGCAGAGGACCTCCTTAAAGGGAAGCCCTGGCCTTAAATTTTCTCCTGGCTTTTACTGTGAACAGTATTTTATTCCATGATTTTGTTGGCACTAAACATCTCAGAGAAGTATTTCCCATACTCTTGGGAAATTAGGAAATGTATTAAGCAGGGCCATTTCACAGATTAAGAACTTGCAGACTTCTTCCTTGGATGTTAAATTATCCAACATGTTGGGGGATCCAAGAGTCTCATCATTTCCTGAAACAACCTTATACTTGTGAGGTAATACTTGAATCCCAGTGATCTTGAAACACAGTTTTAGGACAAAGGATATCTTTCAGGCAGGCTGCTAGCATGAAAGAGAATAAGCTGTATTGGACCAAGTCAGCATATATCTATGTAACCTTTTGCAGGCAGATGACAAGGATGTGTCCTTAACAGAGGCCTGTTCTATCAGCCACCCTAAGCTGATCACAACACAGCACCATGCCCAAGCTAACAAATGCTACTAAGTTACTTGAAAGACAAATGCATCAAAACTGTTTCCTGACAGTGATCATCATTTTGACTGCACCTTTTTAACAGGAGGTGAAGAGGTGACCAAAATGTATTTACCTCAGAGAAACAGCTTCTGATGGAATGAGCAACAGAATATATTTTAAATTAGTATTTAATACGATTGCAGTGTAGTTTTTGGAAAGTGACGCCTAAGATGCACATATGGGCCACAAAAGCCAGACATTTGTCCATTCGATGTTTCAGGTTTAAGTGTATCAAATAATTCAAGCAAGAAACAAAGCTTTTTTATTTTTTAATTATTTTTCCTTTCTTGGAGCCCTTGGAGTCTCCTTGGTAAAGATTTTGACAGCTGTCCTTATTTTTCTCAGAAGAGCTGATGTAAGAAATTACCATGAATTTTTATACACATATTCTAAACAACTGCAAGGAGCTTTGAGTTCAAGACTAATGAAATAATCACTTTATAAGTAGAGAATATTCAAAAGCACCACTACTTACTGCCTAAGGAAGGGGACCAAAGACTACATCAGAACCAGAAACTCCCAGCTATCAAGCACTGGAACAGGCTGCTTAGGGAACCCCTTGAGTCACCATCCCTGAAGGAATTGGAAAGACATGTAACTGGGACTTGGTTTAGTGGTGGACTTGGCTGTGTTAATGGCTGGATTCAATGACATTAAGGGTCATTCCAGCCTCAATGATTCTAGGATTAATACAGAAGAAACAATAATCTGACAATATATTTTATGTGCATGTGCGATTTTCCAGGGGAAAAAAAAGCCCTGCTTAGTGTGATATGCAGCTCAAAAATATAAAATTACATAACTCTTAAAAGTTAATGAAAACTGTGAGCAATGAGAACTCTATATAGGAATATATTTCCCTGTGTTCACTTCCAAAACAGCAGTTAATTCTTTTACATGTACTGAGATGTTGAACCCTGCAAAGATAGTAAGTCTGCTAAACTCTTTGTCTATAGAAAATAGAAACATCTCCCATATCCTTCTGGTTTTGCCAAACTGGCTACAAGCTTAAATCTGCAGAACTGTAGGGATCAAACTAAATGAACTGCTCATTATTTAATACCTGTATTGCTCTGAGACTCTCTGACACTTTCTGCTTTCTAAGCTATAGGCTTAGAGCCAGTCCTGCAATCTCACTAGGGGAAAAAATTTCTGGAATAAATCATTTCATATGGCAATATTCCTCACTAAGACAATAAAATACAGCTATTTCCTCTGGGGACTTCTTTGTGATCATGGAAAAAGTGCACATCTGTAAGGGTTTAATACTACATACACTTCATTTACATGAAGGCTTTTTAACAAAGATACTTTTAAGTTTGCCTACTGGACTGTAACATTTTTCTTTTACCAGGGCACTATCATCTACCTATCTATAAATCTTGTTGAATAACTACAAAAAATACAGTTCTGGCATGGATGAGGTTTTACAGCAATGAAAAAGGATGAGAGTAACTTCAGAACCATTAATTTGATGTACTGCTGGTCAGTAAGGCCAAAAAACAAATGTATTTACATTCCTACGCCAGCCATAACAAATAGAAACATATTTTATTACATTTCTTACCAAAGAAACTGGAAACCTGCTTTGTTAAAAATACCCAGTTACAGGTATTTGTTTACTAAAAACATAACAACAAAACAAAGCAAGTTTTCCAGAAAACACAAAGTTAAGGTAGGCAACTTCTCTGTCACAACAAAGAGTGTTAAGAAATATCTCCCTTTCGATGGACATGAAGCTGGTAACTGACAGAAAAAATTAGCACCCAAACTAGTTCATGTACACCACAGTGCTAAATCACAGTGCAGCAGCAGGCCAAGCAAGATGCAGCCCTTTTTTAATGTCATATCTGAGAAAAGCAAGCATTTATCTCCCATACACAACATTAACTTGGTTATAAATTGATTCCTTGAGAAGTTTCTTTAAAATTCAGGAGTTATCCTTAAGAACTGCAGCCAGACTTTCATTTTAGATATTTATTTACTTATTTTTGTATATTACGATTGGTTGCCAATGGCATCATGACCATTTCAACTCCATCCACACCACATACATTCCCTCTCACTCCTTTCAGTGAGAGGCTTAGGCCAGTATTACAGACAAAAGGTAACTGTCCAGAAGGATGCTACAATTGAACTGGGGGCTGGGGGGCAGAATGGAGTAGAGGGGGAGGTAGGAAAAAGTAACACTAAAAGATTTCTGACAGTGCAGGATGAAAGAACATGAGCATCTTGGGTCCCCTAAAGATATTTGCTACCAGAACTTCAATTTTCCTTCTATGGAAACAAATTCAAGGAAAGAAAAACTAGATGCAAACAAATGGTGCTGAAAGCAGTGAAGACAAAAGTGAAAAGACTTTATATAAGAAAACAACTTGAAAAAACAAAATTTAAGAATTGTGAGTGAAAGCAAGCCAGTTAAGGTGAAAGTATACTTGAAGCAAACAAATACAAATCTTAGAGTAGTTCCTAACTTCTTAATACTGAATAATAAATTAGAGACATAATAGTTAATAGAACTTAGAGATATTTGGAACAACAATAAAATTTTGTACACGAGTAGTTAGTCTTCAAAATTTCCCTTAAAAGATAATGACTTGGTGTAAGAGATTGACTTATAAGCTTCTTTAATATTGCTACATTTAAGAAGTGAGATTCTGCCCTATATACCTTTCAGCAGATGTGAATTTTGCTCTTTATTATATCTTATGCACAAGTACTTTACACAAAAGTATAGCTAAGTAAGTGAGCTGCTATTAACGTCTGAAAACTAAGTATTTCTCAAATTATATTACTTCTCAGCTATGCTAATGACATTATTTTGAGAAATAAAACTACAGGTATTTATTTAGTATATAATTTCAGATTCTTTTGTAAGAATACACATTTTCAACAGAATAGAAAGTAGTCAAGTAATATCTTAGATTACCTTAATGCACAATAAAGAAATAAAGACAGCAAATAAAATAGCAGAGGTAGAAACACTTCCTTCATTTGATGGGAACTTAGAGGACCAGATTCTGGTAAGAAAGAGAAGTCAGTCTCTCCCTGCCACATGGACCTGATGCTACATGTTAATTTTTCTCTAGCACTACTTGACAATGACATAACTTTTTAGTTTTGTTTATTCCTCTACAGGCTGAAAACAGACTACAAACTGGAGAACTATGCTCAGCTTCTAAATTATAACTGGGATGCCTGGCAGGATCCTTCATCTATCTAACTAGCTTTATGGATGCATTTACTCTGCATTCATTTTCATCCCTCTAATTTAATCCAAGGCATTCACCAATTTACTTTAGTTCACATGCCTATGCATATTGAGCACAGATAAATCAAAACCAGAGGGACCTCCTGCCTAACCAGCATCTCTATAAATCCCCTGAAATATATTTAACACAGTATGCAGTTTTCATCTGTATGAAACAAGATGATAACAGTCGGCAAGGTGGGAACTTGAAGCTAAATTCATAGTTTTTAAAGACAGCTCATATTCTGTCTGTAATTGTCTGCAGTATTTTGCATGCAAGAGTCATGAGAAAAACCTTAGCACCACAGTGAAGCAGTGTGTGCTGTAGAGATCTGTTTATCCCCAGCCATCAAAGACTAAGGTACAGTTCCTATTAACACTGATCCACCTGTTTCATTAACACATCAGGCCAATGGTATCTCCAAATAAAAATAAGACAAACTTCAGAGTCAAGGAAATACCCTTCCTTAACAGAGGTCCATACAACTGCTGTTACATATTGCACAGTGTAGACACAATAAATGCCCAAGTGTGACCGTGTTCACAGGGGTTCTTGGATGAGGGAAGAGACGAGAATGTTGACTCCATGTTCAGAAGGCTTGATTTATTATTTTATGGTATATATATATTACATTATAACTATACTAAATAGAAATAGAAAAGGAAAAGGTTCCGTCAGCAGGCTAGCAAAGAATAGAAAAGAAAAGAATGATAACAAAGGCAGCTGTCTCGGACTCTGTCTGAGATAGCTCGGTCCTTGATTGGCCATTAATTATAAACATCCAAGATGGGCCAGTCACAGGTGGACCTGTTGCATTCCACAGCAGCAGATAACCATTGTTAACATTCAGTCTCTGAGGCCTCTTTGCTTCTCAGAAGGAAAAATCCTAAAGAAAGGATTTTTAGTGAAAAGATGTCTGCAACACCCAAGGGCTAGCAGTGCTGCACAGCACCACACAATCATTTTGTTGCTTCAAGTCCTAAACAAGCCCAACAGGTTCTGTGCAGTTGGTAAATTCTCCATTGCAGGAGAAGTGTGTGTATGCACCTGGACAAGCAAAACTTGCTTTAAAAGTAAATTCTAGCAAACTAAGCATGGGGTAAACTACTGACACCATTCTTCTGGTCTTCCCATCCTACTTCATCACTTGCCTGGTCCACTTTAACGTCTCCACATTACAAAAAAACTAAAACAAATTCACATTCCTAATTCTCCACTAGGTACCTTATTCTAGTTTTACTTAGGCTCTGACAGGAAAGCACTACCCTAATGTCTTTCATAAAATATATGCAGCACATACAGAAGGATGAAAGGAAACAGCCACTCATCACCAACTGTGGAGTTTAAAACAAGGAAAAGTATCTGAACTGGCAAAACTCAGCACAGTCCCTTCATAACAGAAGGGCTCTCTATGCTGTTCTAGCTGACAGGCTTTGGGGTTTTTTACAGGAAAAAGAAACACTTTGAAAAAATTATTCTCAGCCATAATTAGAACAGATGGAAAAGAAGTCACACTTGGGACTTACTCACAGTAAGTAATGTCAGACTTGAACCTAAGGTGCTGAGAGGTCACAAACTTGTTCCTTTTACAGTCTCAAGACTGATGTGCACCTTGTAACCAGACTAACCACAATAGATTTTAGAGTTTAAAAACAGCCTTCCATTACTTGAGCATTTATAAAATATAGCAATGACAGCTGAATATATGTTTGTTGCAATAAATAAAAAGCCTCAAACAGATAATGACCAAGCAATATTGAAATTAAAAGAACAATAACTACAAACTATGCTTTAGGGTCAAGTTATCAGGTGCTGCCATTTTAGCAAAGGAAGATGAATATTTTTAATAGTCAAATGAATAGTTAAAGGATCTGGTATCATCTACAGGAAAACTTTAATCTTGCCCTTTTGCTTTATTGCTAAAAGGAAATTACATTGCCCTGTAACTTCAGGGCAGATCACTATACTTAAACAACAGCACAACAGTAATTTTATTTCTGACTCTCCTATCTTTAAATAAACTAAGAGCCACACATTTATCTTGTATGTAGTTTTTCTCCCCCATACCTACAATCTTACAGTTATTTTGTATTTAATAAAAGAAACAACAATCATCTATGAGGGCCATCTATCAAAAAGAACAATATTTTAAAGAGATAAAACATTAATGGTAAGCATCCAAACACACATTTTAAAGAGACTGTTTCCTTGCACAGTGAGCACTGCAACCTTTTTGCAATTTACACAGCCAAGAAAGCTTTGTTAACGGAAATCTTGTTGGACAGACCACTGTTTCACTTGAGTATTATTCTCTGTGAAATACATCCTGCTGCTTGAAATTCCCAAACTCACAACACCCATTAGTCAAACATAGCAAAGCGCCACTTAAGCATTCAGGAAACCAGTGATGTTTACTTTGAGGTTCACCTTCAAATGAATAAAGAACCCATATACCATTTATACTGGTTATCTTTGTTATGAAACATTTTCAGGTTTAGCCCACTGGGCATGTTGAAATGATAAATCATGTTTGGCTGTATAAAAAAAACTCACTCAGATTCAAATGCCCACAGGGAAAATAGCATCTACCTAAAACAGCACCACATTTTAGCCATTCCTTTAGGTTTTAAACCTAGGCTGATTCTGCTTTAATATCTGCAAATTCCACATCTTTGACAAGTAAATACACACACCCCCTTTGTTTCCCACTCCTTTATTTATTCTTCTCAAACCTTCCACTCAGCCAGTCTGTCTTGAGTATGAAACACTAAGGGCACTTGACAAAATACTAAAATATCTGCTTTGCAATGAAAAAAGTGGCAGGGTGAGGGGAAATGTGTAATGCTATTTTGTTGTTGTTCTTAAATCTTCCATTTGTGTTTGCATTTCAAAACAAGAATATATGATACTAAAAAAAATTTAAAGCATTCCATTTGTCTTTCTTTCCTTCTCCATTTATCAGCTGACATCCAACTAGATTTACAAGGAAAATGTTGTTATTCCATTAAATGCTACAGAGGAATGACCTCTGTAGCATCTGCATCTCTCTGCCTCAAGTTTCAAATACTTAGACTCCGTAGAACCACAGTTTCAATCTGTGTCAGGATGCAAATGAAAGCAAGTAGAGTTTACCATATGAAGATCTTTCAGATGAGGCTTAAAAAACTTACTTTCCTCTACTGATTGAACAACAATCTCACAGCATTTCTAATGAGATCAGCAGATGTGCCCAAATCATTGGTGATATTTTTGTGTGCACTATTTGACTGCTGTCTCACCTTAGAGATCTGACTGCACTACTGTAACTGGGCAGTATGTGCATAAGCTGGCCCATATATGTGCAGTTAGGATCAAATTTGTGCAGAAAATCCACTTACTTTTACCACTTAGCTTCAACAAGTTACTAGCATTCATAACCTAGTGAAGACAAGCACCTATTCAGCTGCATCTTTCATTAGCAGGAAAGATGGTCCTTTAATGGCACTGAGGTACCCATGCCAGGCCTGATAAAGCCAGCATGACAGGAACAAGCATGACCTGTTTGACACAGACAGTAGTTCCACAGTTGTAGCTCAGTGCAAATGCATCCAAGGACACTACACACCTCTTAAGGGAAAAAAACAGGACTCCCTTTCCATTAATAAAAAAAATCACAGACAATTAGCCCCCCACCAAAATAACATCACTAGTGATAAATACCACCTTACAAAGTGAAAGTGTATTGCAGGACCTAAGCTAAGACATTTTCTTGAATGGCACAGGATTCATTCCAGAGTGGCCAGATCAAGCAAAAGCAAAGAAAGGGAATGCATGTTAACAACATGGCTGTGTCATGGCTATCAGACAGAACCAGGGCTTGGAAAGAGCACAAGGACAAGGCAAAAAACAATCCTTCCAGAAAAACACACAACACCACCACATCTTTTATGCCGTGAAAAGGGAAACACAGAGTAATTCTTGGTTCTTCACATCAACTCTCACAACATTCCTGCAAAAGAGGCTTTCTTTTCCATCCACTCAATCTTAAAATTATACCTTTCATACGGGTTTAAAGTTGTTTAAGATTTTGCTCATCTTAATTCTGAATATGTCCTCCCCATTCCCCCCAAATCCGCTGCAGCTACCTACATCAAACAAGCTTTGCACTTATATTGCATGGTGTTATGAGAAGCTATGAAAGCTAAATTAAGCTGAGCATTGCTTCCAAACCAGAATTTTTTAAAAGTTATTGATCTCATATGAAATGTCTTCAAATTATTTAAAACCATGTGTTGCTGACACAATTTTCAAAATTCTATGTCACATTATTAAAAAACTCCCACATCTTATTTTGGAGGTGCTATTGGCTGTGGAATTCTACACTGCAGCATACTAATGAAACAAGCTAATAGCTTTCCAAGATTGGACAAAAATAGACAAATTACTGAGGAAACAGCTCATTCCTTAAATTAGTTTACATTTTCTTTTGTATTTATAAGTTTTTTCCACAATAGACCCAACAGAGGCAACAGAACTTTATATATACCATGCAAGAAAGAGATCAAACAATTTATCCAAACAATCTAAATTTCTCCTGTATTTGGAAAAATCATTCCTTTTTTGAGTCTCCATAATCAGTCTGAATTCAGACCAGACTTTGGGTTACATTAAAGTGATTTCTGGTCAAGGTGTAGGAAAAAAACAATGTAACCATTCCTTAGTCTTGCTTTTTCAAAACTTAGAATGAAATCGAATCACATAGTATTGCAATCATAGTTGCAATACTATGAACTTTTACTTAAAGATTACCAGAAAAATATTATCCTGTGGGTCTCTAAAAAAGAAAAAGTCCAGTAATCAAGTTAATGATGTGTAACTTACACAGTGCTTCCTCAACCTCCTCAGATCTAAAACAGTGGCAGTGTTTTCTTGCTTTTCCTATTTTCAATGTGTCAATAGAATTAACTTTATTTACAAGGTTGTGAGCTTTTTTGTTTTACTTTTAATGCTTAGTAAGTAGAACTATACATGTAATAAAGACCTTACAACAGCCAAGCAGTCAAAAGCAATTTTGCATTTCTATCTTTGTGAAACAATTAATTGTTTAACTAGTTTTATTTCTCCCAGAAATGAAAGCCTTTGGTGAAGCTCCTGCATAAGTCCCAATATTCTGCTTGCAAGCCTCTTCTCTCAGTGCTTTCTTCTAGAAAGCTTGTGAGACAGTCAAAAACATACTCAGAGAAACTGTAGGTCCTTCAAGTACCTGAGGTCAAACCTGTGGCCAACTGCAAGACTGAAAGAGAAACTGTGAATAGAAATCTTACAGGCTGCAAAGTTTTGTTGTTATATGCCTAAAAAACTCAAAGTATTACACTCACCGATCCCTATAGTAAGCAAGAGCAGAATCAATAGATTGGTGAGTATCTGGAACAACCTTCTGGATGGAGGCCTTTTTTTAAAGCTCCCACTGTGATGGAATAGACAATAGTACAAAATACTTACTCCTTTATCAAGGCTGAACCTGGTCATATGACTATTATCTTTACTTTTGATTTCAAGTCATAATAGAGTGAATACAAGCAAGGCATACTTTATCCTCTTCTTCAGTGCTGTGTTCAAAGATCTCTGGCCTAAGGGGATGCATTTCTATGCAGTTTACTGAGAAAGGCTGGCACACCCATAAACAGCTTTTATTTGAATGATAAGATATAAGGCAAGACACAGTAGAAACTCCTTGCACCATGACAAACTGGGAGGACTGCCAGTCTTCATCCTGTCTTAAACCTGACCCCTTTCAATTCTTGGGCATTCACATATGACTGGACACTCAATACTCACACTATCATTTGTATTTCAAATTACCAGAGACACTGAAAAAGCCTGAGCCAAGCAAGATTTTTTACTTCCTTCCAAGCCATCCAACAACCTGCAGGACTGAAATTCTTTAAAAGCAATAGCAAAGCATCACTTGTAGTACTATGTAGGGATTATGAGATTCCTTTAGCAAGCAAACAGTCTAAAATAGTCTATGATAAACAGTTATTTCCATATGCAAGATGGGTAGATACAATTTTACACTTATCTTGGAACTTTTCAAATATGATTTTATTTGATTTGGAGCCACATCCAACAATTCCACCTCAGTGTCAGCTGTTGGGAGCCACTATCATAAGAACAGCTTCAATGTGAATGACAAACCCCTCTTTAAGCAGTTAGGAGTAATCAGAACTGTTGCAATAAATGCATTTGTTACATCACAACAGTTTAGTGGCATATTCAATGTGGCCTAGCATATATGAAAAATACAATAGGGTATGCAATCTAAAAACAGCTAAGACATTACTCTTGCTAGTTATCACCTATTTCATTGCTGCTCTTCAAAATCTCAAGAAAGATCAGTTTTACAGGAAACTGTCCTAACTATAACAAGAAAAAATATCTCTCAAAGGAAGTTCCCACCACCTGAACCAAAGACAAGGAGCATATAAAGGTAATACTATTTAAGGTGCATACTCATATTTTTTCAGTACTGACTATCTGGTTGTCTCAACTTGTTTCTTAAGTTCTGTTTGCTTGCTTAAAGGCTATAAAGACTTGCAGTTTCATTGTTTAAAGGAGAAAAATTTACCTGATATATTTCAACATACTCTGCTATACCATGGAGTCACCTGAGACTTAAACTGGCTTTTTGGTTGGTTTGGCTTTTCATAGTCATTATCAAAGGTAAGATGTATAACACCACAGAGTAAATACAGCATTATGAAAGCTAGATTCCACCACACTTGAGAAGAAATCCTGCACAACTCCTATCTATTTCATTCATGCAAAATGCAACAGATGCAACTAGATAACCAAACTAAAGAAACTCACAAAAGGTATTTTTGGAATGCTGCTTGTAAAATAAACAGCAGCTAGCTAAAATTCACCAATAAGGCAAAGCACTAAAAGAGGTCTCCTTCCATCCACCTACTAGCAACACCAGTGGCCACAAAGCAGCTGCATTGGGGATTCTCAAGGATGGAACAAAACAGGAAACACAAATCAGGAAACAGGCAAAATGAAAAGCTAGCAGGAAGACATATTGTGGTAGGAATTTAAAAAATAGGTAGCTGTATCATTGATCAGGCAAATTATCATGGAAAAATCAGAAGCACAATCTCCTTCACTTGAAGGAAAAAAAAAAAAGAAAATAATGATTGGTTGCCAAATAGAGATCACAAGTACAGCATGCATGCATAAGCATTTTTGTGCACTGAACTGTATCAGAAGTTCCAGAAGTTTTCTGTTTGTTTATAAAATATAAAAGGGCACATATCCACTCAGAGACAAGAAAACCTTAACGGCAACATAGCTTAGATGAATTCTAAAATATCCCACTTCTAGAAGCAAAGTTCAAATCTTGGTAATGTCAATATAAAGTTTTATTTTTCTAAAGCAGATAGACCAGGCTCCTATACCTTTTTCCATATTTGCCCAGCAGCTTTTTGGCAGAAAATTTTTTTGGATAAGACTTCAAAAACTTAGTCTTATTTGGTTTATGTTAATGTTTTCATTACTTTTCTTCAAGAAATGATGGTTGGCTTGATGCCTCTGACTTTAAATTGCCATTTCTTTCTTTCTAAAGCTTGTAGTTTCTTTCCATCAAAGAGGACCTGCACAACAAGACTATACTAATAAAAACCTGGTGGAAGAAGAAAGACTATTAATCAGTAATACAATCAGAGTAGACTTCTGGCATACTTCAACATCCAAGTTGCAGATACAATGCGAAAAATGTACATGCCAAGTCTCTTGTGTTTAATCACAAAAACAGCATGATGATAAACTGAGGCATAGAACATGTTCACATAGGAAAAGGGAATTTAGATGCCAAGGTAGGAGTAAAAAAAAAAAGATTTTTCAAATAAGTACTAAAATTGGCTAGTTCATCCACCAAGGCAGAGAAGTGCAGGAAGCTGTTGGCAACAGCAAAAAGACAGCTCTTCCAATAAATCAGAAGTCACATGGAAAGAGTGGGACTAATTCACAGTGAAGGAAATAATCTGTGAAGATGCCTGAGGCAGATTTCTAAAACAATTCTCAACTACATCCTAAAATGAACGTGAAGTTAGCGAAGATACTGGAGGATAAAGAAAGTGATTGGGAGAGAAGAGGGAAGAATGGAGGAAAAGAGAGGATGGGAGAGATGGAAAGACTCCCAGTGGAAAATAGGAAGTAGGAGTGACAGTCAAACCCTTTCCCAACAAAATAAAAACCAGAAAGCATAAACCATATTCTACATTGGTTTACAGGCTGAGAAGGAGAGGAATTAAGCCATATACTGTGGCAGGTTGTTGATTCAAATCTTAAAATTTAAATCGAGTTACTAGATCAAAGGAAGACTAATTAAAACAAAAATCAAGTACAGGGTGTGCAATTCCTCTCCTTAATTACTCCAACCATAAACCTCAGGGCTTCACTAAGTACTTCACATTAGCTCACTTCTTCCACAGCTGAGCTGTTCCAAAGGCAGCAGCAAAGGGATGGTTGCCTGGAATTAAAATGAAATGCCTCTAAGTTCCAGTATAGTCTTTGTAAGTGGATGTGGGTTTTCTCCAACCAGCAAAGCAAAAAGGCACCTCCTGCTGGGAAGACTCAATCAAAGAAGAAAAAGCTGGCTTCTTGGAAGGAAAAAAATATGACTAGCTGCTAAAAGGATTTTACTTTCTAGCCTTAATGGAACATCCTGAATCAGGGACAGATGCAGCTACATCATCAGAGGATTTGTCCTAATTGTGGAATGAAGACTAGCTAGTAGACAGCTACAATAATTTACACCCTCAAATAAAATTCCCTACACTTTCCTATTTGTATGTTTCTCTCCAGCACACAGCCCCAAAACCTGTCTGAAAGAGCAGTACAGGGAGATGAAACCCACTGGCAAATACTCAAGGCAGAATAAGCCAAGATGTAAGCTCCTTGCAAAGTCACACTGTTCAAACTCAGTGCCAGGTAACATCTACTTAACATCTACTTTTTTACAAATGTAGTGACAAATCACATCTACATTGGTAGAGCATACATAATTGTCTATACCAAGTGCACTCAGGTCCTTGCCCAAAAGCAATCACATGGAGGTGGGAATAACCCAGACTGTTTTCTCCAGTATGTTTTTAACACGCATTACAGGAGCTTTATCTACTTCTACAATACATAAAAATTTTGATTGGGCAGGGCCAGCCTGATTGGCAGTTCATCTGGTGTTGACTAAATAGGCTTATGTTAAATGTGTATCCCAGTGCTTGAAAGTCACACCAAATGTGCTAACTGAGGCCTTGGCTAAATGTGTATCCCAGTGCTTCCAAGTCACACCACCCACTGCTCTTAGTGTAGTCTTTAACAACCCATGACATCATTGCATCTTTCAGAGTGTGGTGTAGCATAGAGAGTGTGTTATATCCCCTCCCAGCTGTGCTCTGTGGCCCAAGTGTCTATGAAGTGGTTTTGGGGCTCATTATCTGATTCAATTCTTTCTGGAGTACCATGTTGCCCTAAC
This sequence comes from Molothrus ater, assembly GCF_012460135.2. Lineage (NCBI taxonomy): Eukaryota > Metazoa > Chordata > Aves > Passeriformes > Icteridae > Molothrus > Molothrus ater. Next base: position 29,777,009 of record NC_050483.2, read on the forward strand.
GCTTTTTTTTCAAGGCCCAGGATAGTACCCCATGTGGTGGCATGGGACACAATATACATTCCTAGCCATTCTGTGGTTGCTTCCACCATTGTCAGCACATGCTCTGACAGGTTTGGGAGAGTGTGATAAAATCAATCTGCCAGACATCCCCATATTTACATTTCAGCCAAGATAAAACCAGAGAGGCTTTACCCACTTGGCCTGTATTCCCAAGCAATCCAACTCCAAGAAACCACAGGGTCAGAGTACCAGGGGCTGCTACAAGCCCCCCACTATCCATGGGCTGCAACCTTGATCACAGGGACCTGGGTCCCAGGAGAGCATCACCAGGGAGGGGCTACTCTGCACACCACATGTCCCATGCCCCACCACAGGGCAAGGATTTGGCACTGGGCTCACAGAGACATGGCATGGTGCAGCTTCTGGAAGCCTTGGAAGTAACACTGGGATCTCCTTGTATTTTAAAAACATCAGTTAAATAAAATAAAAGATAAAGTTAGAACTCGGTCCTCTAGTAAATAAACATCCATTTTTGGCTTTCAAACACTTTTATTAACCCTAAAACCTGGAATTGGCAGAGCGATAAAACAACATAGGAATACAATACAAATGATGCTCATTTCTAGGTCAAGTCTGACAGCATTTTCATTAAAATAAGTATTATAAGACCATCAGCAGAAAGGCCAAAGAATGAATCATGGACTAAATCTGACTGAACCTTCTTAACTCAGCAATAAACTTTAGTGCTGAATCATAGTGACAGGATATTATTGGAGAAGTCCATACTGAACTCCAATTCTGAAGACTGGCAGTCCATTACCTAATGCTACTACTGAAAATATTGAAAATCCACAAATGACCAAACAGTACTGTCTAAAAGTACATCACCAAACACAGCATAAGGTAACTACTTTGGAATACCCTAAATCAAATGTTTACATTTTGATTAGCAGAACTACCAACATATTCTTAGCTTTGGTTATCAAACTTAGCCACAGTAAGGAACATGGTATCCAAACTGTTCTGATAACATGACAATATTGTTAGACATCCCCTTCATTAGCAGATTTTTATCTTTCACCTGCTATCAGAGGTCACATCACAAATGTTCTGTGGGAGTAAGCGAGACTAGAAATAAATAAATAAAGAAAGAACTTCTATTAGAGAACAAGCTGTAAACAACATATTATGAAACCAAACACTGGCAACATGTTTGAAAGGAATCTAGCACTATATATTTATGATTCATATTGATTATGATTCCTGTCCAGTATTTTTTTTAAAATTTCAACAGACTCAAGGACTTGGAGATGACCTGCTTGTACTGAAAAAGAATTTATGCATGTTTTCCTTTTTTTCCAAGGAGTATTTAACTGACAGAAAAACTTTGAAACTGTTCTTTCATGAACTGTGCCTATTGCTACAAACAGCAAACTCTACAACTGAGTTCGGCTTTCTTTCGTACACCATAAAATTAGTAACTCAAGTGCCATCTACTGTGTCTGCACTCAAGTGAAATGGAACACAGTGCCAAAAACATCATACAGAAATAACACATCAATTTTATGCCAAATTTGATATATATCTTCAAGCATTGTCTTCCATGCAGATTAACACACACACTATCCTCAGAAGACTAGACAGTCAGTTTTGTGGTATGAAAGTCAAGTTAATATAATGGTCTAAAGCAGATCTTCATATTTTCAATTACATTAAAAACAGAAGAAAGAAAAAAACCCACAAAGAATTAGCCTGGTTTTCCTCTCATCTTGATTACGCTCTTAAAACTTCCTGTTTTCTTTCACAAGATCAAGGAACTCAGATATGGGGGGAAGAAAAAACTAACAGCAAACACCAGAAAAACAGCATTTGTCCAGAGTCCCCAGATAACTGTCACAAAAACAACACTGCATTTTACACTGTTGAAAGCCCTGCTACACAAGGGCTTTCAATAGAAAACACACGGTATCTCAAAAATCCCTGGATTATTAAATATTTTCTTTTAAGTGTACTGCTTTATTAGGGGGAAATTCCAGCACTTCTCTTGAAAAAAAAGCTTCCTATAGAAGGAAGACACAAGTAAAATATTACAGGAAAAAATACAGCTTGGAGTTATTCACACAGCACACAGCTTTAACTGTCTCATACAATGTCCTTTATTTCATGATGTACAGAATTGTGCATCAAAATTGCTTTGCTTCAGCAAAAGCAATACTCAAGGCAGGTGTCCTTGCAACATTGCAATAAAGTTTGCTGGTCGATTCCTCTCAGCTTTCAGCTGCATCCTTTTTCATCACATTCTATTAAAAGAGGGCTCATGGAAACTCACTCCTTTTTCTCCCCAAGTCCCTCAGCATGCAAAGAAAGTTAAGATTTGGGGCTAGAATTACCCCCACGTGTATTATCAACTGCAGAGCATGGGAGCAGCTCTGCTGGGATGTTATGGGGAGATGGTAGCTTGGGAGGAGTAGCAAATCCTGATCTTATACTTGCTTATTCTGCTGTAATTGCAGACATGTGGGAAGCAAACAAAATAAGGTCAGGGCTTCAGAGCTATAACCTCCTTCTGCAAACACAGCTCCCTTCATTTGTAGTAGATGGAAGAAACAAATATAAAAAGACTTTCCTCTAATGTTACTCTTTCCAGAAGAGCTCCCTCTCCAGCTTCACTGGCACATAGAGAGAAATGATACACAATCCTTTAAAAACAAAATAGCCACTCGATCACTGTCACCACAGGGAACCACAAACACCAAGTTTAGGTGCCCAATGGAATCCAGCCCCAGAATGGATGAGAGGCTGCATTCAAATGCCATCTGTGCTCCAGCATTCCTTTAAATATCAACTTTTTTTAAGTTCAAACATATACATGGTTATCAAGTAACAGGGAAAATTCATCCAGACTAATAAAATATGAAAGGTTGCCTCTTACTTATTGGTTCCAAAATAAACACGAAAATCAGCATGTGTGATTAAACTTTGCTTCCAAACTAAACACTGTGTCATGCACACAATTCAGGGTTTAAAATACCACAAATATTCTGAAGGGGTCACAAGGTACATAAAGGCAAACATAAGACCATTTTAAAGCAGGAAATTTGGCAGAGAGGTACAAAGGGAGTGGTTGGGGGGAGGGGGTTGAAGGCTTGCTGTTCTGCAAGAAAAGAAGTACAATATGGTGCACACCTGGTTCTCCTTCAGCCCTGATTACCACTGTAACTGGAAGCACACACAGCTAGAAGGAGGGCCCTGCACAGATCTCAAAACCAAATTATTCTAATGTACTCCAATGGCTGTTTGTCAAAGCACCATGCTATGAATACTCAAGTGTTCAGTCTGAGTTGACAACAGCCCTTTTCCCTATCAGCTGTGTTTTGGATTTCACACTCATTGCCAGAGGGTTCACAGCTGGGAATTACATACAGGTCATGTGAAAACCTCTTTCTTTATAACAGTTCTGTTCTCAAGTCTTATCCTGCAATAGAGGGCAATATCTGAGAACATATTCCAGCTGCCTCATCTTCAACTGGATTCACCTTACAAAGATAAACTATGTACAAGAGAACAGCCAAGGCTATGTCAGTTCCACTTTGCCCACTCCCCAAACTGCAGACCCCTTGCCTAAAGCACTGCACATTCTTCCATTTTCAGGCTCCTGCATAGTTCCAACAGGGTGACCCAAGCCTGATGAAAAAACTGTTGTAATTCTAGGTATGATTTTTCTCTGGCAGCATATATCCTCCCTGATCTGTACAACTTCAGTATTTCAGGGAGAATCTTTTCATGATTCAGCCAACATGGCTCAATTTTGATTTCCAAGCCATTAGCTTTCTCTTCTCGGAACTTGTGAGTATCACAGTCAGTTTGCAACCACAAAGGCTGGAAAGAACAGAGAATGATAGAGTTCATTCTACATTCAGGGAGAAAAGGATACACTCACCTCAATATCTGAACTTCTCACTTCTGCCAAGCAACAGGCAGAAAGCCAACACAACTTTGTAAAGAGAAATTCCTCTCCCTTTTGGTGATGAAAAGGCACCACCTAGTGGATGTCGCTCTGTGTGAAAGGCTTCACCAACTGGCAGAAAAGATTCCGCCAGTATAGCCAATCCCCAATTCTGTCAATGGGCCCATCAAAGATATGTATAATGAAAAAATCACTGCTGAATAACAAATACCAGAGCATGTTTCAGCTAACAAAACACTCTGCCCAAATCAAGTGGTAATTAAAGCATCGTTGTGTTCAATCTCGAAGTGAATACTGAAGTTCTACAGCTAAATCAACTATGCAAAATCTTAACAAGGGAAAGAATTTAACTTACAACATAAGAAAATAAGCTTCTTTACAACCCCACCTGTATTTATTATTCTCCAGCAAGCACTTATTAGACACTTATTGCAAGAATCTAAATTAACAATGTATTTGATCGTAGAAATAGTACCAGTTTTTCATAAGCAATAGACAAATGGCAGTCACAGTCAAAAGCAAATTTAATTAGACCCTGTGCAAAATACACACTCAACACCTCAGTCTGAAATAAACCACCCAAAATCACTGTAGGACAGTACATCCTAGTAGGAATATCAGTATCTATTTCAGTCATTGTGCAAACAAGATTTGCCACTAAGAATTCTGCATCCACAGGCCTGTTCATTAGAGGTTCTTTTTCCTGTGCATATCAAATTTGAGCCAGGGGAGATACCAGACAACACAGCTAAGAATATAATCCAAACAACTTCTAGCTACTAGAATAAATGCTTTCCTATCAAAAGGCCATAAACATCTTCTGAAAAGCAATTGATAGAAGACAAAGCTAAAGACAATGGGCTGGTGCAATACAAAATGAGTATCAGAATGCAATACCTATATATTTGGTATTCTGAAAATACAGAAAACAAAAACTGCCTATGATTCATCTTTTAAAAGGTTGTTGGTTCCTTTCTACATTATATTCTACCACCATTGCCAGAGCATTTCTGCAATTTACATAGAATGAGCAAACAAAAAATCCATACTAATAAAAAACCCTCTAGCAGTTCTTGAAAATGCTTCTATGATTAGCATTTAATGTACATGCTAGTATTTCAATGTCCAAAAATCTGAAGAAAAAATGGATTGCAATGACTTCTAGAACAGGGAATTAATTCTATCTAAGTTTTGGTAACTCAAAAGCCAGTACCTACAGTTTCAGTATAATTAAAGAACTTTGTTGAAATTATTTCTTACAAATCATCTGCCATACATATATTTTATCAGTAGAGAAAACACACCTGAGAAGAACAAGCACATTTAAGCTTAGTTTTAACCCACACAGCTGAAAAACACATCTGTTGTCTAATTAGTGCTCTAACTGAAGTGAGAGGAACAAATAAACCACAGCACAACATCCAATAGCACCAAAAATCCCCTGTACTGTTCCTGCTAAACACTTGTGCATCAGCACCACAAATGGAAGGAACCTAAATAGGTCAGGTTTTACATTCTAGAAGGACTCAAAAGACTAGAGAAATACTTACAAAAATAAAAAATGGGCAGGGAGAGATGGATTCAAGAGAGCAGAAGCTGATACAAGGATAACTAAGTTAAAAAAAAGACAGCTTAGCAACACAGCTGTTCCTTTCAAAAGGGTGTAGGAACTATAGCAGAATAAAAGTGAATAAGTCAAAAAGAAAGGATATTGCATCCTGTCACCCTGGTGAAAAGTTATTCAGGAAAAAAAAAATTAAATACCTCATAAGATAAAGTGCATATTTATTTGTGTATGATTATATATTTATGCATACAAAAAAGTCCACAGCATTGTCAGAAAATCATGAGTGTTATTTCACCGTCAACCATATATGTAAAATATTAGTGAGTCTAAATCTGATGAGTACAGCCTGAATTTTTCAGCCACACACATTTTTATCCTAACTGGCCAGGACAATGTGGTTGTGCTTATTTCAGAAAACTAAAAAATCCAAGAAATTCAACCATGACGAAACAGGCACTGTAAACCAACAGCTGTTTTAAAGCATATGGGTAACATCTCTTCAGCCTTGAACAGATAAAGTGAAGAATGTAAAGAAGGGAGTGGAAAACAGAAGACTAGCAAGAAAATCACACAAAGGGGTTTAACTTGAATTTAGGCTGCCACTTTCTTCACCATTTCCAAGAAACTTTCACTCTTTATTGAAATTAAATTTAATTTTGAGAATTGTATAACAAGGTGGTAGATATAAAGGTGTCTGTAGACACCTAAATTAGAGGGGCTAAGAGGAAGGATAAACAATAAAAGACATTCACCTTCAAAACAGGAGAGGTACATACTGAAGGAAAGGAAAAAGAAAACCTTTAGGAGAAGGACAGATGTTCTCAGATGTTCTCTATCGCTTTATACAATAGATGAAGCTCCATGGTGATGACAGCAAAAACTCAAGAGAAATCTCAATGTCAGTTCTCAGTTCCAACTGCTTTAAAATTTGTTGCAGGAAGATGGAGGAGGGTCAGCTTTCTGCTTCCATTTCAGTATCATCAAAAACTGTAAGCTGCTTGCTCTCCAACATAACTTTAAAGTATTTGTATTTAACAAAAACTCTGCTGTCTCTATTCTTCTGATAAAACTTCCATATGCCTACACTGGGAGAGTGGATCCAAAAAGGAATTTATTATTACCAAATGATTAAGCATATCCGTAGTGTGCACTTTACTAGATCACTCACATTCGAAGGGATATAAATAACCACAAGCATTTAGTGTCTTACAGTGTATTAAAAGCCTGCAATTTAAACATAAACAAAATTTCCAGATTAAATGTCAGAGCAAAAGTAGGAAAGCTTAATGTCTCTGCTCAGCAGTAACTCCACAGAGTCTAAACTAGACAATGCAATTTTTACAGGCAGAAATACTCTTCTTTACTAGACCAGCTGACAGGCAGGTTTCCCCAGGCTCCCCTTTTCCTGACTGCATCAATTGAGCTAATTAAAAAACCCCAAACTTTAACACCTATCAGTATTTCTTCGCTTTACCTCATCAGTTACAACTCTGAATTGGGAAGGAGATTTACTGAAGCTGAGAAAAAATCTGGAGTAGTAGAAATACTCTGAGGTCACAAATTTTGTTAGTACATGAATTATTGAAAAATTCTAGCATTGATAAAAAATATTTTAACACTATAACTCCATCTATAGCTCCTGAAAGAAGCACATGACAGTAATTAAGTTTGTGTGTATTTTTTAGATTTCAGGAATACAATCTATATGACGTTTATCACTGATACCACAGCGTGATGAACCAGGCCTCTTTGTCTGATACCACAGAAGTTTCATCTTCCTTGAGTTTCTCTGCACATTTAGCAAAATTTATGAACCAAATCTAAATTATATTTTGCTTAAAAAAGAAGCCAATTACTTATATCATTCCTTACACAACAGAATCTTAAATGTCAGTTATTGAGCTGCTAGAAAGAAGGCAGTTTGCTATGCCACGACAGCCAATGTTGTCTATCCTTCAGATGAACTGGGGTAAAGTGACTGCTCATTCTTAATGATCAGAATTTCTTTGGACATGATCAGTATTTGAGGAACACCACAGTTACAAAAATCCAAACTTATGCAATACAAATAATACAGTTTGGTTTAATAGCATCAGTTGCAGTGTTTGAATGACATAAATAGGCTTTGGGCATGGCTACAAACTCTTAGGTTTTCTGCTCCAAACTCCAGAAGGCTCTACAAGCATATCAGGGCTAGGTTCACATTTTTAAGCAGTATCCACCACCCAGGCTGCCTTGCTGATTCCAAACAAGTTGGTGAAATGTACAGAGTTCTAGCAGTTTACTGCACTCCAGTACCAGCAAATTAAATTGTGTGATTGCTATACAGACTCTCATTTCCTGGCTATTCACAGATCTCCTGTGCTTAGTATCTCCTTGCATTTGGAGGGCTCTATGAAAAAAAGGCAGTAGCTAAGTCATTGTACCAATACTCCATGACATAATCACCAGTATGCAGAAGACTCAGCTGCAGTGACTCAGAAGAAAGAGTGCAGGCTTCTGCACAGATTGTTCGGCCTTGACAGGAAAAACACACAACTATTATTCCTAGTCAATTATTCCTTCAGAAGGAATGATTGCAAAGCCAAGTGCAAAACAGCAGTGCTTTAGGGCAAATAGAGCTCAAAGTAAAAATGAGCATTAAAATAATTGAAAAGAAGACATTCTTTCAAAGTAATCCTATTGATGAACACTCCAAAACCAGAAAAAAACCAAGCAAACAAAACATGAAGGCCACTGAAACACAACCCTAATAACAGACCAGTCTACTACCACTTAATGGCTGGTAATAAGTGGCCCTTGGCAGGAAAATAACTTGAAGGCTTTGGGAATTAATGGACACCTAACTTGTTGGGTTGTATTTTAACAGCCAGCATCTTAGACTGGCAAGAGATCCAGTCAGAGGTGAATGATTGGACCGAATCATTATGCAGGTGGCACAGTCATGTATGTATAATGCAATTTTTTCCTACCACCTTTTTTAAAAATATGACAAATATTTCATTCTATCCTATCAGCAAAAATTATGTTATTCTAGGAGACAAGAAGAAAATTCTTTTAAATTTATGCAAGTATTATTACTTTATAATTGAAAAAACTACACATTTATGCTGACAGATTTTACCTGGCACTAAAAAATGAAAAAATCTATTATGATTCACAAATTGTGGTACTTGGAATTCGACAGCACTGAAATTTTAAAAAAAGCACATGCACACAGAGAGGACCACACAAATACTTCTGGAACTCTGCATGTCCAAGTAACTAGTTTGTAACTATTTTGCTTTAGCAATAATTTGAATTATTTTCCAGTAACTGTTCAGTATCAAGCACAAAGTACTTTGGCAATCTACATACATGCTACTTTCTACATCAATTGCTATCTTTGCTGCAAACAGATTAATTTTCATCCACCTTTTAATAGAGGATGTCAAAAAGCCCCACACATACTACCCATAGCCCCATTTTTTTCAAATTAGACCTCACTACAGGGTCTATCTTCAGAGCAGATCAGCAGCTAAAATTTGCGCAAAATATTCTAAAAATAGAATGACAAGATACAGGACTACAACAACTACATACAGAACCTCTCATGAGATGAAACAAGCCACTATTACTTGAAATAACTGCTGCAACCAATGTAGTCCAAACAAAAGAACAAAAAAAGTACCACATGCCAAGTAACTTAAATCAAGATCACAGACTTTCACCTGAACTTGAACTTACAGTCTTGGACAATTTAATAAGTTCTCAGTAACATTTCCTCTTACTAGCAGACAAAGGACAGGAGCTGGAGATAACTACATTATACAGACTCTTAAAGCAGCAGCTGCAAAATCTTGGGTAATAGTTCAGCCATAGCACACTGACAGATGGATATGGAACTATTAATAATGAAGGAATGCAAGCATGTTCTGAACCGTACCAGCTACTCTGTGGCTTGTTAGACATATCATTCTGAATTTCAGCACAGGAAGAAATACTGTGGTTTGAAAATCTACTATTCAGCATAATTTCTGACCTCAGCTATAATTCATTATGCATGGATATATTACAACTCCAAATACAGCACATTATGATGCATTTTAAAACCAGAATGCACAGATTAAAACCAGGACACTGACCTAATAGTGCACAAAAGCCTTAAGCAGCGTAAAGATAGGTTGCATACAACCAGGCATCACCTTTAGTCAAGGTACAAAGCATTACAATAATGGTATGTTATACAGGCCTTCCTAGAACAGTTCCAAGTTTAAAGAACATTTCAAGCTTTTTCTTTGCTCATTCTGATTAATAATCCCTCTAGCATTTTTACTCATGCTATCCTTTTTACTGAAAATGCAGTTTTACATTCAAAATCTGTGCTGCTGCCAGAAACCACACACTCCTGCCCCTCCTTTCTGCCTACATTAGTGCCTGTTCAGCTGAATGATTGCCCACTACATTTTTTACCCTGGTTTGCTTTTTCAGCTGGTTTACATCCTTGTCCAGGTTCATAAGCAAGCACAAACCAGTTACAAATGTGACAGTGAAATTAATTACAAGGCAGGTAGGAAAGAAAGAATCCCTGCCACTTGTTGACCACCTCTTGGATTACTCACACTTTCTGTAAGCAGGCAATTAAACTACTACCCATGTGTCACTTGTGATTTGCACAGGTAATTTTTTCAGCTTGCAGTTTTTACCTGGTGTCTTGTTTACTAGGGACAACTTCAGAATGGCAGCTGCAGATCAGTGGATTGCCACATTGCTAGTGGTGGCTCTTCTGTGACTCCCTTAAGCCAATCGAGAAAGGAGATACAGTGGTAAGTTCCAATCCCAAACAGGATCTCTACAGTAACTATTTCCTTTCCTGTTGTCAATCTGCTCCTTGAAAATATGACAAGCTTCACAAAGTGTTCCAGCAGCCTCTTTGTTTCTTGCAGCTCCATGTTAGCGATATCACAGAAGCAGAAAAAAACACATTTGCTCTAACACACAGTGCTCTAGCTCTGTGCACATGCTGTGTACCCAAGGCCCCCTCAGAAACTTTGTACTCACTGCCCAGTATGACTGTTTCCATTACAGCTCCAGAAAGAGCTGTGACAGAGCTCTTCCATGCAAACACAGGAAGTTATACAAGCCCAAAACACGCCAGCCTTAGATGACACAAAAATTTAAGACTTAGAGAAAGACACATCACCCTATACTGAACTTCAGCTACCCATCTGTAAGTCACTAGTATTGTTCATAAGCTTTACAGGAAAATAACTTCAGTTTGGTATGTCAAAGACTGCCAATATCTGAAGCCATTTTGCTTAAATTAATGTTCTTGAGAAGCAAAGTACCTAGAGCACCAGCAGCCTTAAGCAAGCCCCCTTCCTCCCTATGGGAGATCTTTATATAAAGTTACACAAAGTAGCTAAGCAGTAAACACTTCTAAAGCAATTTTTCTCTCAAGAACTAAGTTTTCAGTTGCACGAAGGAAAACCAGTTCATGTATTAGAACTAATCTTACTGATCAGGACATAATGAAAAATGTAATACCAAAGACTGCCAAGAATCCAGTCAAGACCTTGGATATTGTTGAAGAGAAAAAGCACTCTGTGCCTAGGTCAAAAGTAGGAGATACGATAAATACAAAAGTAACGTATGGAAAATACTGGAATCTAGAGACAAAGAAAGTTATTTTAATGCTAGGTTGGGCAATATAGCTTATCCAAATTGGAGTATCAAATGTTAGGACTATTGAGTTGGAAAGAAATACTGTCATTATTAAAATTCAGATGTAGTCTCAACAAAAAAAAACTAGTGCCTCATTCATTCCTGTCTAATCAAAACTTTGCAGAAAACTGTTCAGTCCTATTCAAGAAAAACCTTGAAATCTCATTTTGTTTACTAACTATATACAGCAGAAATGCTAGACTCTCAAATGAGATATATAGCTAAGCATTTTGAAGAGAGGCAACATGACAGTTTTGATGAGGCTGCTGAAATCCATGTAGACTCTCAAAGGAATCTGTATTAGAAATGGCTCTCCCTCTGTTTTATACTATATGTCTGCCAAAAGAATTAAAAGACTATTAAAATTATGGGTTTTCTACTTTAAATAGAAAACTGGGGTGAAAAAAAATCAACACATATAGCTGAAATTTCATAGAACAATGATATACAACATGCTTGTTCTCAATAAAGAAGATGAAGTCTTCTTACATAAAGTCAGAATGAAGTTTCTCAGGAGACCTTATGTTAGAGCTCGTAGATTCCAATTCCAAGCAAAACAGAGTGAGGAAACCAGAGCAATACAAAGAACTCTTCTAATGCATAAGAGCTTCAACAGCAGAAGAAAAAGTGCATACTGAAAAGCTTGCCCTTCAAATCTAGATGCTTCTATTTTCAAGGCAGCACAGGATCCTCAACCATCTAGCTGCAATAGTTTAGTCTGGCTTTTATTACATGTGGAAAGAAGGAAACTTTGCAGACTGCAAAAGGCAGGTTCTGCAGTTAACAGTAGCAAGCAGACTGCATCATCATGGAGCTTCCAGACCAAACCTGATCAAAAAGCAGCCCCAGCAGCACACCTAGTTCCACATGACTGCAATGTTCTCACAAAGCAGTCCTGTAGACACAAAGAGGAAATTGGTACCATCATTTCTATTACCCCCAGTTTCCAAGAAAGTAAAATTTTACTTTTGATCTCTGGGCACATTTGTATTATAAGAGACATATGCATTGCCCAATCTTAATTTTGTTTCATCCCCATCCCTTTATGCCTCAGGGGGGCTGGTACAATATTACTTAGGAGTAACAATTGCAGAGCTGGTCCTCATTATTCCCAGAAGTCCTGGGGCTGAGTAACCAAAAAGCAAACTAACACTAGAGAATATGGAAATCAAATCACTAATTTGTGTATACTGAGCTCATACATGAGCTCAAGATTCAACAAGGAGCTCAAGAGCCATCAAGATTTTTCTAACAACTTGCAATCTGGTCAACTATTCTTTGCATTGCTATCCTGTCTAAAGACTAGAATCCCTTTCAGCTATAAATTAAGCTATAAATCATGCAAATCCAGAAATATTCCTAGAGAACTTACAGTTTAAATAAAATCAGAGGACAAGAAAGAAGTACAAGAAAAAATTCAAAAAGCACTGAATACTCAAAACCGAAGTATTTCTTTGCAGAGTCACAAGTAGACCATTGGCCCAAAGGTCCAGGCAGTTTTTCATATAATCAAAACAGTACATCTTGTCAAACCCTAAACTCCCAAGACAAGGCATAAAAGCCCATCAGTACAATTAACTGTTGTTTTTTACAGCACATACAAAATAACACTGTGATAGGGCAGGGGAAAAAACAAAACAAAAACATCGCAAACAAAAAAACACAGCATTTTTATATAAATACTGTATTTTTATTTTAGCAGTAGAACATTATATATAGGTATGTTACTAAAACTAGAAAACTATAACCTAGATTAATCTATGCAAAGTTTATTGTAAATGACACATAGCAGTTATCAGTGTTTAAAGGTCTCTCACTGAATAAAATGGTACAGTCTGCATGAAGTCTGGTTCCACCCAATAGTTACACAAAGAATCTGTAACAGATTAGAAAGAAGAATCATTTTTCTTGCAAAAACAGGTTAGCAGGGAGGAGACTGCAAGTAAACCATGAGATCAGAATTCAAAATCTTGGCAAGTCAGGAAAAATAACATTAGAAGGAGCAACTAGCTAAGCAGCAAAGTCAGCAGATGCAGATTCAAGATTTTAATAATTGGTAAGTAAACAGCATCAGGTTGTTGCAAAGAAAGCAAACTGTGTTATGATGCATAAACACGAGGATGTCCTGCAAGGCATGAGAAGAAATCCTTCTCCATACCTAAACTGTGCTTGAGATTCATCTGGAATATTGTCCACTTCTGGGCACCTCACTTACAAGATTATGTCAATCAGCTGAAGGTAACCCAGAGAAGTGTAACAACAATGAGGGTTAGAAAATCCAAGAAATTGTTTATTTACTTTGGAAGAAGTCTTTCAGAAATTCAAATCAAGGCAGATATCAGAGAAAGTGCCTGCCCTACTTTATAGCAAATATTGTGCATAATCATATAGCAGATAAAAAAAAACCTGGCAGTAAAATCTGATTCCTTTCAACTCCCTCTCCTATATGTTAATTCTGGTGTGCTCCTTCTACATAATTTCATATGTGCAATTGTGCAGAATGATAGCTTTTGGCAAAGTCACTTGCACTGTAAAATGGAAAAAGCAATGAAGGGAATACTTTAAAAGAAAAAACAAACTGTATTCAAGTATCATATAACTTTAAACTACCTCCTTTGCTCTACTTCACCACCACATGAAAACAGGAAACATTGCTCTAGCATTTCTAATTCCTTTTCCTCAGCAGTAATAAACATTTTATGGTATAGATGGTCAAAAAGGAACAGTGTCAGGCCATAAACTGCATAAACATATATTCTCCAGACACATTTAAAAAAGAACACAAATGGCAGCAGTACTGAAGGTAGTTATAATTACATTTTAACCAGCCATTTTAAACTAAAAGCTGTGCACCTTCTGAGGATAATTTAAAACAACCATGAGAAGACAAAGCCATCTACCTTTACCACTCTAACAACATTTAACAGTTAAATTTACCCCCTTTTATCAAAATTGGTTTTTGCTCAATATTGTAGAGTGGAGGAATAATTGAAGCATAAACAGTCTGCCAAAAAAACCTGAGTTTATGAAGTTTCAGCAAGGGCAAAGAAAGAAGGTTGTTCTGTAAGTTCCCATTAACCATCTTGGTTTCCCAAGTAAGCAACAACAAAAATTAAAATTCATGCCAAATCACACTTTACAAATAATACTGCTCACATAAATGTGAAATTCTGACATTTACTTTTTAAGTAGGTATTTGTAAAAAAATAAAGGCTAACATTATAATACTTAATTAAAAAATCCAAAGCTATGGACTCAGTTCTGGACATGAAAGTACTTCTAAGTACAACATAGTAAGAAATCTTAAAATCATAGAATGGTTTGGATTGGAAGGTACCTTAAAGATCATCTAGTTCCAACTCCTCTGCCATGGGCAGGGAACCTTCTGCTAGATAAGGCTGCGCATCCAACCTGGCCTTGAAAACTTCCAGGGATGGTACATTGCAACTCCTCTGAGCAACCTGTTCCAGTGCCTCACCACACTCATTTCACAACTTATTTGTTACTTAAACAGATAAAGCACTCTGAACAAGGTTAGGTGCTCCTCTTTAAACAAAAAAAGATTATGTTTAAAACCAAAAGTTCTGATACAGCTCACACACATGCAATTTTCTAATGCTGTTCAGTTCACCATTTAATGAGGATATGAACACCAACATGAATTTTGGTGCAGGGGAAGTGAAACATCTTGAAAAGAACAAGAATTGGTTTTTTTTAGAAGAAAGTTAGTTTTGGAAGTAGTGGAAGTAATATGGCTAGTTAAATTCTGGAAACTCAGTTCCAAAATATTTTCTTCTGATAACATTAACTCATTTAATTTCCCACTTAACATTTAACTTCATTAAAGAAACACATGATTCCATGTGGTGTAACTTATAAGAGATTTCTCTTTCTAGAAAACTTCAAAGTGGAACCAATTCTCTAAGTTTTACAAGTAAAGTTTCTTTTATTCTAGTTTTAAATAATCTGTAAAGATAATTCAATTACAGTTTCTGTAACACTGGTATTAAACAATTTTTAATAGCTAAGAATAAAAAACTAAATTTGCATTTCAGCAGCTTTACAGTCCCAATATAGACAAAACAACCTGAAAGTCTAATGCATCTCCATAATTTGGGAAAGTCATCATACAGCACTGCTTCATGATGTAACAACAAATCAACTATGTACTTTTACCAAACTCTATACATATTTAATTCAAGAGGAACTAGCATCTAAACAACTTTTCTTCAGGAATCTTTTATTTTGGAATCTGTTTTGCGTTCCATAAACTAATATTTTCAAATATCAGAACAGCAATAGCTAAAGTGCAGAGGAGGTGGCAAGCAACCATCTATGTGGGAACAGAATAAAAAGAAGCAAGAATAAGGCCAATTGATTATAAACAAGTATTAACATATATAAACAAAAAGAAAACTAACAGCTTGAATATTCCCTTTGCCAACAGAAGCACTTCAGTTTTGAGACACTTTACTGCAGGAAGATGAGACAATTCAAGTTAACAAAAGACAGCAGAAAAGGCACTGCAGATGTCAAGTAATTTCTCCATATGAAGTGATTTTGAGACAAAAAAACCTTACTCATCCTAAAAGCAAATATACACTTAGCTAAACATCTGGCTTTCCAAAGTAAATGAAAATGTTGGGTATAAGTTTAAGGAGCATAGCGATTGTGAAGTACTGAAATTAAAACCTAGGAGATCAGTGTGAAAAGAAAATTGACTGTTAACAGATCTGTTGTCATAAATATTAAGTGTAGTTTTAGTTTTTAAATGGAGCATGTCGATTCTAAATGGGGAAAAATATTACCTGTGGAACTTGTGGGCTTCTTGAACTACTGTTAATTTATTTACCATAGAAAACAAAAACATTGGAGAATAATTACATAAGGTTTGTCTTTCATTTGCTCTAGAAAACCACACATGAGAGATTAAAGTCTCTCATCCTAAGTTACTTCATATTTTCAGAAAGAATAAATAAAAAAAGAACAGACCATACTATTATACATTTGCTGGTAACAATAACCAATATATTGATCATAAATAACAAAGGTTCGCTTCAGTGATCTAAGAACATAAGCCAGACAAAAGCATAAAGGACAGCAAATGTTGTAATTTGATTAGCCTGGGCGTTTTACAAAGCAAATTTCATCATCCATCTCAATTTGACATTTAAAAGAATGCTTAAAGCAGTTTGGTTTTGCAACTGCTGCCTCTGGAGTACTTTTTCACAGAGATGTTGAGCCAGCTTCCCTTATTTTCTGAAGTATTAATGACTAGAAAATAAGTGTCTATGAACAACAAATTTTAAAAGGTAAAATATTTAAATCTCAACAGTAATTCTTGTCATATTGGGTTTTAGTTTTCGCTCATTACTGAAAATGAGACATCTCTCAACTAGCACAAACACAGTATTTGTTGAAAGTAATTCAATCTACTAATAATATACAGTTTCCTGCGAATATGGAAGGGAAGAAAGAAAATCCAAAGCATATTTTACTTTCTTTTTCAGAAGGCTAAAGAAATCAGAAAGCTACACTGGAAGCATATAGGACTTATTACTGTTGCTTAATTATGTAATCTGGTGGACAGCGTCCACACACATTCTAAGAGAAGACATTCAGATCCAAATGCTCTCAACTACAAGGTGCTCTATTAACATATAAAGGTAACAAATTTTTCATATAGATTTCCATATTCACTGGATTTCAAAAAGAAAGGGGATTTTGTTTCATTGGTAATCAAGCTGCCCTTCTCAGTTTCCAGGAATTGCTTTTGATCTGACTGGCTAGCTCCAACCAAACCTGGGAGAAAAAAAGTATGTTTTGGTTACAATTCTGTGCAGGAAAGGGAAAAAGGGACACTGCTACATAGTGCCCCATGGAGGCAAAAGCTTCAGAGACTGTTCAGTCATCAGTAGGGCTTGCCAGGTCCCCTGTCAATTGGCCATAAGTGAACTAAACATTGTGCTGCCTCTTGCCCTGGCATCACAGCAAATGCCTAGAATGAACCTGGGCTTACTGCTAAGTTACATGGAAAAAATGATCTAAAAAGTCTATCAGGCATCATACTTCACTTTTTGAGAAACAGCTTAAGCTTTACTAATGTCCAAAAATTTTTTTTAAAAAAGCAACTTTGCTTTTCTTTGTACTTTACAAACAACAACAAAAAGAAACACAAAAAACCTCCAACAACAAAAAATTAGGTCAAGCAAAAAGTGGCAATCACTAACCATGTTCACTAGCTTCCCTCAGTGGTTAAGATGGTAAAATTCAATTAATATGCTTATTATTTTTTCTGATCTCAAAACATGGATTAAGTTTTCATTTACTACAACTGTTTTAAATTTTACACTGAGGATGGCAACTGCTACTTTCCAAGGAGCATCTATATATTGTCCCATACTCAGTACAAGATCCTTATTAGTAATGACCCTATCTTCACAATATCCTCTCACTGAACAGTTCTGCCCCATTTTACAACCTGAAAATAGAAGTGCAGAGAAGTTAATGAACAACCACCATCTGAACAACCACCATCAGTTTTGGTATAATCAATATCAACTTTTTTTCCAAATAGAGCTACCTAGCTTTGAAACAGCTCCCCTTGAATTTGGTAAAAACTATGACCCCTAACCACTTCTGTACATCCAACTCAATAACCTGACACCACAAACACATAATTATAAACAGAGAGTTTATAATGCCAACAAAAATAACTGCATTAAAATCCTTTTAACTCTGGCATAACATGGTAGCACAGGGTTTCCACAAACTTAACCCTATTTGAACCCGTTTCCCTTTTAGGAAATGGGGGACGAATGCCCACTTAAATATACTCACGATAAGCAGCTATTTATGTTTAGTAATGCATTCCAATGATTAATTAGTCCACTAAGAACACACCTCTTATTTGAAGTCTGACCTTGCTTAATTCAGCTTCCAACCACAGAACTGTGAGTACACCTGTGTCAGCCAAAGAGAGCTTCTATCAAATACCTCTTCACTGAGTAGGTGCATATTGACTAATGAAGAAGCCCTTAACATTTCCTTAGCTAAGCTAAAAAAAGTAAGCACCTTATGTCTTCTTCACTTAGACTGCTCTCCCCCATTCATTTTCAAGGCTGTTCTCTGGAAGCTGCTTTTTCATCACCCTCTCTGCACTGTCAACATCAGATGTACTGCTCCAATAAGAGTTATGGCTGATGTCTCCTCATTTCCAATTCCCTTGTTCTACTACTCACAGTTTTTCACCAGACCCTTAGCTACAGCCAAAAGGATTGATTTCAAGTTCAAATCCTATCAGCTTCAGATTCAATCTTCCTAATTGTTGCCCAATTTAGCATTTAGTTGCACTGATTGTGCCATGAAGAGTTATATTCATGTGTCCAATTTATTAGTGATCTAAATCACTTTGCAACCTTATTAATGTCCTTAATCCCAAATTTATATTTATTATTTTCTAGGTAAGTAAAAACATCTGAAATAAATGCCAACAGAGTTATTTACAGTGAGAACCTCAGATACTCTGTAAGGGAAGTTATTGGAACACATGGAACAGCAGACTGATTTTGCAGTATGCACCAACACTTGCAGATGCACAACACACTCCAGCCTGAAATGTCAGAGATTCAAATCCAGCTCAGCTTCATCATTTCAGTGAAAGTGGAGGGCAGGGCAGGGGCTATCTAAAGGAGAAGAAAATGGAGAAATAGAGAAAAAGAGTATCTTCTCATAAAACTTCTCCCCTTTATCAAAGGACTGCATAATATTTTATCAAAATATCAGAGTGCACACTATTACACACAATTCTTTCCTGGCTTTATAAACAGTCACTATCAACTTTACTGGTGCACTGACTGGGATGCTATCTTTTGTACATGAACTTTAAAGGCACTTAGGCAGGGGTTAATCTTCTCTGCCAGAAGTCTTTAGAAGCCGCATGCAGAAGGAAATCCATTCCTCTGAAGTTACATCAGCCAGTTCCACACTTCCTATTTCTGATGTGATAGTTTCTGTGACCTCAGAGGCATCAGAGTGAACAAGGCCCCACCAGCCTTACTCACATTCTTACCCAGCTTCTCTCTTACACTGGACTGATGAGTAGGTTATCTATACCAGGAAATAATTTAAAGAGTTGAGTTTCAATGATATCTTTTGAAATGACCCTTTGTGGAACACAAAATCAACACAGAGACAAATACATATACACAGTTTACATCTTCTAAAGCACTTTACAATCAGGTCTACCAAGTCTTTGCACTGAGTGTCCATGTCTTCCTTTGCATTTTATGGGCAAGTCTACAGACAAGGATTTGCTGACCTGTTACCTTCCCTTCTGCAGGAATTAGCATACATTACCAGATACAAAAGGAATTCACACTGTTCCAGAGCATAAGCCTTTTTGAGATTCTATGAACTTAAGTAAAAGATACAGAGGCAGAAAAAAAACTTCACCTACCTAGAGCATGCATTAGGTAGAGTGTCAACACAGTACAAAGGAACCATTAGGATAGACAATATTAAATGGCAAGAAAATGTAGGATTTAAGGAAAAAAAAAAAAACAAAACTAAAAAGAAGCACAGAGACAGCTGGAGACTATTAATATTTTCTTATTTCAAATTCCAAATTAACAAAAAATTAAAATAATTTCTTAGAAATTTTAAAAAACAAACAAACAAAAACCCACAGAAGAAACACACCAAGCAGAACCATTACTATTCTTCTATTTCCCAACTATATTCCACCTGGTACTTGCTTAAAGATTCCTGCAAGAATCATTGTCTGGTTTCTTCTTCCTGTCATTCTCCTTCTTCTCTATTACTTGATACTGTAAGGCAAAAACTTAGAAAAGGAGGAAGAACTTACTGGTATTGAGAACTCCTCTGCCAAATACTTCAACACTGATGCTCCTCTAGTCAAAAAGTTACTTCTCTCTGCCAGATTGCCCTGGAGTTTTGTATCAAACTCCTTTCTGACAACTGAAGCAACAGAGTCAATTATTACAAGTTTAACCTTCTTCAAAATAATTTCTTCTTCCAAAGACATAATCCTAAAAAAAAAAAAAGTCACTTATAGCATTATTTACACCAAAAAAATTTATAACACTAATATGTTTAAAATAAAGATTCATTTAGTAAGCTTAAAGTCAGCCCCTCTTTTTTCATCCCCACACACCACCTCCATTGACATCTGCATGTAATGAAGAGATTTGGAAAGGAATCTGAGGCTCAGTGGGCACAAGGCAGGACCTCTCTACAAGAGAGTTTTGGAAGACCTCTGCTAGCAACAATATGCTGTAGAACCCCTGAATGGCAGACAGCAAGTAAAGTGGGCATTGAAACTGTGCCTCGCTGTGCTCTTCTAGCACTTCAAGGGGATTAATAAGTAAGAGGGAGAGTGACTTTTGACATGGGCAGATAGTGATAGGACATGGGGAAATGGCTTAAAACCAAAAGAAGAGATTTAGATTAGAATTCAGGAAGAAATACTTTACTCAGTGGGGAGTGAGGCACTGGCACAGGTGCCCAGAGAAGCTATGGATGCCCCATTCCTGAAAACGTTTGATGCCAAGTTGGATGGGGCCCTGAACAACCTGACCAAGTGGGTGCTATCCCTGCCTATGATGGGAGGTTTGGAACTGGATGACCTTTAAACTCTCTTCCAACCCAAGCCATTCCATGTTTCTTTAATATGCTACTAGCTGTTCTGTGATAAAGCTGTATTAGGGGGCAAAACTATTCTGATAATAATTCTCCCACTAACATAAAACATACCACATGATGATAAAATATAACTCCATTAATTTTCATTGCAATATATGTTCACAAATTAATATAACATAACAACATGACAATACAACACTGCACTCAGGCTGGTGACTGCTAAACAACTTCTCCCTCTTTCTGCTGGAGGAATCCCCATCTTCCTGGAAGTAAACTGCTTTGGAAGAACAAACTTCAATTTCATGGAAAACGTATCTCTTCTACTATGGTCTCTCCACAACCCAAGAGAATACCTGTCTCATGAACATTCCCCTTTAAAGGCTTACAAGAATCAGATCACATAGAAATTGTCTATCGCAAATTAAAAATCATCAAGTGGATTAGTCACATGCTATGAAATGATAAGAGCAATGTCAATCTTTCTGTAACAATGTTACTTTGTTGGAGACCATGCTGGTATCCACATGAAAAGGTCTCAAATTAATTATTCTTCATAAAACTTTGATACAAAAAAAATGTTTTCGACAATCTAGTCAAAATTGTCTTTTACTGAACTCTGGAAAAGAATACCTCTTCAGCACACTGCAACAGGTCAGCTCTCGGTACAGGTGGATGCTACGGGTCATGCAGAGCAGCTTTTCATCTGAGTCATAATAAGTAGGGAATCTGTTTGCTGCTATCTCAATCAACCTATTAAAAAAAAAAAAAAAAAAAACAACAAAAACCAGAAGGCATAATACTGCAAAAAAGAATACTACAAGCTAATAAGGCATCAAGTATCCAGAAAGCAAACACAGCAAAGTTCTGAGCCATAAGCAGATACCAACTAAGACTGGAAATCTCTTTAAAAGGAAAAGCATACTGTATCAGCCAGAGTGAAACAGTGGAAATCAGAACAGTTAGATTCTCCTTCCAGTGATGCTGAGTCAGTGGTACACTAGGGAAAGATATCACGTGTCTGTATGCAAAGAAAGGGCATGTCTCCTCTAGAAGGGAAGTTTACTTACTAAGTTCTTCAAGTTTTTTACCAGAGATTCCACTTAATGACCAATCATTTTCCTATTCTAATTATTTTACATAAATATTAATTTCATTTAAATAAAACTACTCTCCAACTCTAACAATCTTCTTTTCACCTTTATCTTGCAGTGAAATCATAGACTGGGCTTTGTGTCACCAAAGAAATCTAATAAGCTGGTAAGAAAGAGAAGATCCATTAGACAGAAATTTTTTTCCACAAAAAATATTTTAATTTTTAGTAACAAAAAATACTTAATTGTTTAAATTTTAAGCAGACATATCCCACCAGCTATAGCTTGAGAAGAGTGGCATCTAGTGGATTATACTTGTGGGCACAACTTACTTGCTATCTCTCTTTAAACTTAGGCTCCTTTCATTAAAACACAAAGTTAAAAAGATTTTAGGGAAAACAAATTTAAAATCAGTTTAGAAAAAGAGCTCAGGAGATTTTGAGGCAACATCCTGTTCAACGTAGTGCCAGCTATGAAATCAGAACAAGTTACTTGAGTCTTTATTTCAAAAGCCTTCAAGGATGGAGGCAGCACCACCTCTCTGGGCAAAGCTTTTTCACCACAAAGGCAGTTAGGAATTGTAAAGCTTCTCCAAATACCAGCCCAGAAATGAAGCTCAATGTATGCCTGCTGTGTCCCAGCACACACCCCTGTGCCATCTCCTTCGGGCCTCCTCATTGGCAAGTGAAGGCTACTGTTATATTGGCCCAATGCCTTCTCTCCACTCAACTGAGCAAGTCCTTGGTCTCTCCACAAATGGCAAATGCTCCAGCTCCCAACCACCTTGGGAAAAGGGGATATGCACCTCCCTGGCCCTGATGGTTCAGCTCCTTAGAGGATGCAACACAGAAAGTATAAGATATAGTCAGTCTGCTGAAATTGTTTGCGACTGAGCAATACTAATATGATTTAATACATAAATATTCTCATCCTTAATAATATTATTTTTGCCATGTTTCCTTTCTACATCCTATTCTATTTTCAGCAGTCTCAGTTTCATCTGCATCTGCTTTCCTTTTCTTTAGCACTCATTTCTAAGTGACAACTCTTAACTCACTCTTTAGGTCCTATCTTTTTTCATTGTTTACATTTCAGGGACCTGAAATAAAACTTAAGTGGTGTGTAAGGAGGAAGCACAGTACTTTACAGAACCATTGCTTGAAGCTTTTTTTCTTTGATATGCTTCAAACTTCTGTGACATTAACTTGACAAAAAGCAGGGTTTGAAGTCCCACCTTCTAATCCATGATAACTTGCAATGAATAATCAATGGAAATACATTTACCTTAATACTCCAGAATCATGCCATGGCTATAGCTACTAGATCATCTGAAATATATAAATTATTTCACTGAAACTCTTTCTGCCCATTTTTCTACACTAACAAGGATGAGACTACTGTACTTCTTGTCCTTCCCCAGACCCTTAATAACTTTTGAACTTGCTCATTCCAAACAACAGGGACCAAGGAATTGAAATCTCAAAAAGATCAAAGCCACAAAGTTTAGCAAACTTTCGTAACTAAGTAAAATAAATTAGAGTTACATTTAATGAAACACTGCAGGATTATTTCAACAGTTAATCAGACAGTTAACATGGGAAGAGCAGCAACCAACACGCGTAACTCAAGCAATCCAGCACAGCACATCCATTCAGCACTTGAGCACACCAACATGCACAGCCAAGCCATTTGGGTTGCATGGGCCAAGCAGGACATATGAGAAGAACCAGATATGTTACAGAGATAAGGTATTACAGTACTGCATAGCTGCTAGGGATACAGGAGATGCAAGATTACTGCAGAAGGGAATCAGAAATGCAGGAGGGTATTGAACAGAAATAGGATGGAAATCTGAAGGAACTGGCAACACCAGTCCCACTGTTCACTGGAAAACCTCCACTGCCTTTGTAGCCAAAATTGTAGCTCTGCCTTTACATCCTCTAATTAACATCCTGTTAACTCCACAAACCAAACTGCAAAGCAAGATTTCAGGTACTAATAAAACCATTTAAAAATTAAAGATCATGCCATCCACCTTGTCATACCAGACCTGGAATCTGCAACCTCATACAAATTAGGAAGGTGAACAAACCATTTTATTAAATTAATTTCATTGTCTGTGGAATAACTGCATAAACCAGAGGAATGTTTAATAATTACCAGCAGTATTTTAAAATGCACAATTATTGCTCAGAAAATATTTGAAGGTTCCAGGATAAAAGGTGCTAAGAAGTTGTGTGTATTTTAGAATTTTGCACCTTACCTTTCAGCACTGAATGCAGACTCTGTGTCGATGTATATAACAGCCCCATCCAGTCCTCCCATGCTTACAGGAAGTGTAGCCAGAACACTTAACATAATACAAAACTGTGTTTTGCCACAACCTGGTGGGCTAGTTATCTAGAAGGAAAAGATTAGCAACATAACATTCATTTCACCATACTTCTACTTTTATCTAAGTCCCATCAGCCTGTGTTCCCCCAATTCTGCTCTTTCAGTAACCAAAGGAGATAACAGCCATGAAAAGACAGAACATAGCCCACAAAGACCAATTTGCAATTACTCTTGGATCTGTACCTTGCAGACAAATTCATCCCCTGAAGAATAAAAAAAAGCTTTTCAGACAGAGCATTATGCTTGTACTTTCTTTGACATCATTATTACCTTTCAAATTTGAGGTCCCCTACTTTCCCCCTCACCTCATAAGATCTTCCCTAGAGACACCTAGCTCTCTTCCATCTGTCCCTCTGCTACCTTCTAAAACAGAGCAGAATTAAAAGATTCACAGTTGACATTCACATGTCATCAATGGCTTTTAGAGCTGAAAACTAAGTCCAGAGCTATTGAGCTCACAGACATAAACATCTCCTTAGAAATCATCATTGACTTGGCAAAACCAGGTCTCTCCTAGAAACACAAGGCTAATTGCTTATATCCTATAAAGAATGAATGTTCAACATGAACCACATATATACATTAGACAGATTTTATCTGCCCTAGAGACTACACTCTGCCCTATGCAGTGTGTGTTTTTTCATTGATGTTAACTCCCTATTACCATATTTCAACACCAACACCATTCAATGATCCAGACCAGATCCCCAAAGCTTCCACCTGTGCTCACTAAAAGCCCCTGTGGTGAAGCAGCATTCAAAGAGAGCACGCTCAGCTTGTATGAAAAGGTTCCAGTATGATTTTTGAGGAGAAAAAGGATCCAAAGAACACATCGTTTGATGAGATCACCAGTTTCTGAGAGCAATATCTTTCTACTAGAGATGGCAGTCTGCTGTACTTGATCCACTGCAGATCTTCCAGAGATTGTGTCTGAATGCTGGGTTCTGTGTTCAGATAATTGCAAGTTCATTACTACTACAGGGGGTCTTTAAATACAATATCACATTGTCACTGCTTCTGGGAAGGGAGTTGGTTGATGAAATCATAAATACGCGGAGGGCCAAAAACCAGCAAAAATAAAGTGACTCTAGGTAGTGGAAACAGAGTAATGGGTTCATTCTTATGCTAGTAGCAACAAACTAATAATGCAAGGTGTAAAAGCAAGCCTCTCCAGGTAAGCTGAACTGTAAAACAAAGCATGCTGTCTCAAAACACCTAGTACTGCCAGAACATAGGCCTAAACACAGAGCTATTGTTTTAAATTTAAAAACAACATTTACAACAGACAGACACTCAAAATCAAACTGATTTTTGAGACTACTTGCATGACAGTTTGGTTTCAAGCACAAATACTTTCACCAGAATACAGTATTGCTATGGTTTTGTTTTAAGCAGCAGCAGCATGACTTGAAGCACAGAAAACATACAAGGAAACACTGAAGAATCATGGTAGCTACAGTTAAAAGTTGGTTAAAATCCCTTTAATCACCTTTGTCTTTTAACAAGACCTGAAAGTCAAGCTATATCAACCAATCTACTTGAAGCTTTAATACAAGAGAAGCATTAAATGATTTTTGTTTAGAAGGACACACTACATTTGGTGAATTCCAGATCAGGAATCAGTAATTTATGCAATTATCTGTCCCCAGGCAGTGCGCTTAAATTACAAACTATCATATCAGCAATATCTGCTACAATTTAATGTGAACCCAAAGCATATATAAAAAGTACAGAGGCAATACACATCCCTCAGACTGTGATTGCCAATTAATCTCACCAGTTGTTTCTTGTTAAAAAGAGGACTTGAAATGAACGAGGGGAGGGCATCAATCCAGTTTGTGAAATTAAAAGGTTTGGACAACTGTGATGATACTTCATAAAAACATTTGTAGTTTCAGCCTTGCCTGGGAGGTGCACTGGACCCAACATCCATATCAGTGGCTGACACAGAAGCCAATTCAGCAGAGATGCTATAAAAATGTCCGAAGTTATGGGCATCACATCCGAGAAAATGAGGGAACCTTGCAGCACAAGGGAAGCAAGCCAATGGAGCAAGAAAGCATTTGTATTCCCAAAACCAACAATACTTAATCTGCATTCCTTTAAAGGGCCTTAAAACAGGCTTTCAAATAATCCACAGTGAAGAATTTTACAAAACTACATTTTATTGTAGTTACCCCTGGTTCAGCAAGTGTTTAGAACAACAGAATTCTACTTGAAATTCCTCTAATAAATTTAAATTCAATGTCTGCAAAAAATTTGTTTGGTTTATTTTAGTCCAAATTTGCTCTGAAAAAAAATCACCCAGATGGAAACATGAAAAACATGAAGACAACAACAGTTTTTTAAAATGTATTTTATTAGGCAGAGATAAATTATTTTTCAGTAAGTTATATACTGTTTTCTCTGGCACATCTGTAGGGTTTGAATGAAAACACAAGGAGCTAAATCTTCATCTATCAGAAGATTAAACTCTTCAATATTCAAAAAAGGAACTATTTTAATTCTTCTCATAAAACTTGGAAAAAAGCTCTGACCACAGAATTTCAGCTATGATTTAGTCTTCAATTTAAAACCTAATAGTGGCTTGGAAAAAAAATGGTCTGAGACAGTGTAAAGCAAATCAAATCCCTCTGGCACTCGAAAAGAAAGGAGATTTGGTTATAGAAGATACCACCAAAAGTCTTAATCCCTCTGATCAGGTACTCAAATTCCAAGTTTCCAGCCGCCCTCACTGCTGGGTAAAGTAACAGAAAGACAATAATTTAGCCCTAGCAGTCAGGAAGTAAATGCTGCGTTCAGCATACTTTTGAAGAGAACTTCTGTCAGACTTGAAATATCTGTCTAATTCAAAAATACCAAAAGACAATCTACTTGTCTGTTATGCTCCAGTGAATTGTGAAAAAGGAAATTAAAATTGTTAAATCCTAAAATCACTCAAATCCAAAAATAAAAAACAAACCTGAAAATGTTCACAAGATGCAGTAGAGCATAAAAGCAGCAGAAGTACAGCATCAAACCAGCTGCAGGAGTAAACTGATAGCTTTCTACTAAAATTTCATCTAGCAATCCTGATGAACATTCAGTGCTGCCAACCTTTTAAACTACTTTAGATCAAGACTCTTGCAAAAAAGCTTTTTAAAATCCCTTGAACCAGGCTTCAAAAGAAAAGATCAGTTTCTGTATGGTTAATGGTTATCTGCCTTTTCATTTGCTGAAAAATCCCTAATAGGTGCCCTAATTGCTTACCACACTTAGTACCTAAAAGGCAAATAAAAAGCAATACACTATTTTATTTTTTCTTGGACACATCTAATCTTTTGAGTTATTCATCACATTTCTGGACCTTACCTAGTTATCTCTATATTATTTCTGACTAAATAGTTATATATCAGTCACCTACCAAGCCCAAGGTGCAGGTGGAAGGGCTTGCAGTTCTGGTCTCATCCACTACATGTCTTGTACAGATGTCAACATTTCCCTCCCTTGGTGAGATCTCCCACTGTAGAGAACTGCACCAGGCAGGTTGTTTCATTTTTAACCAAAATATCATAGAATACAAAAATCACATTCAGAAGCTTTTTCTAGAAGAAAACTTAAAGTGCAGTATTTCCTTTCCTGGTGCCGTGCATTCCATGCATGGTGCATATTCCATTGTTTACAAAAAGAAATACTCAGAATCTTCACAAACTAATCTTTAAAAACCCTCATTATATAAGAGATTCTAGAGCAGAAGCTGTTTAGTTTCAACTTAGTCTTGCTTTAACTCTAGTATGTTCTAAATCACTGTTAGAAATGACTTACAAAATCAATCAGGAATCAAAATCAATCTAGCTTGGTTACAGGATGCGAAAAAAATGTATTTTCTTCATAGTAAGATTTTCATAACTTCTCATTTTTATTCCTCTACTGTGACAATTTGCCACGGGAGACGAAGAAAAGCACTGGGCAAGACCTGTTCTCATCCATACATTTTTGTGTATTTTGTGTTTGAAGCACAAGATGGTCCAACCTATCTGTGACTTTCAATTTCTAGGCAGAATGCTCAACTAAAGTAAAATATATTAAACAAATTACCTCTGTGAGGGATCCACAAGGCACTCCACCATGCAGGACTCTATCCAAACTATGAAGTGTGGTGGATAAAAAGGCTGAAGAAGGATTGACAGACTTTCTTTGTTTCATTTCATAAGCCTACAAAAGGAGGGAAAATAGCAAAAGAAAACAAGCAAAGCAGAAAATGCTTTTTTTAATGGAAATAGGAAAATTCTATTTGCTTTTAACAACCTGATATGACTTAACATTCAACAATGAGCGAAGTACTGTTATATTCAGCTATAGTCTGCCCTTAGCTCATCACCCTTCCTTGTATTTATATTCTATTTATAGCTCAGAGAGTAAATTTAAGTCTTTTTTTCTCTCCCTTACCAGAATATTAAATAATAAGCCCTTAATCATGATGTGACAAAAACTGTCTCTGCTCCAATTCAACAAGGTTTGTTTTCAACCTGTAAAATTCCCTGATCAGTGTTCATTAACAATTTACTAGCTTAAGTGCATGCAGTAAAAGTCATACTAATTCTTCTATAACTAATTTTATTGCAGCACATTAGTGAATTTAAAGTCTCACAGAATTACTTCTATAATTACTATGCCAATTACACATTTGGACATGGATTATTTTTGCAAGGAATAAAAAGGGGGCTGCATTGACTGAGGTCAGAACTGTCTGTATCCTCTCTGTTTTAAAATACATCTTTTCATATGAATTCAGAAAAGAAAAGAAAATGCTGCCACTGTGTTGCAGCCAACATGTTTCCTTCTTGCACCCTCCCCAGTTAGGCTACTGTAGCCTAAGACACACAACTTGTTTACACGGGTGGAAAAAGCTCTTAAGTTATTTTCAGGATCACTTCAATTCTTGGCATCACTTTTATATCTAAACCAAATTTATACCAAAATTCTTATTATTTGCTTGTAGTAAAAAAAAATTTATTTTCTTCACTGCAGGATACATATTGCTATAAGCAATTGCTATAAGCAATTTTTACATGCTGGATTGGCAGCGAGTATGACTTATTTCCCTGCTGCAAGCCTGAACAATCTCATGGGGCTATAATACCTAATAAATGTAACTGTATCAACCTAAAGTGCATCAAAAACCTACATTTAAAAACAAAAACATTTTGTCATTGTGAAGTAAAACTGAGACAAGTCTCCCAGCTAAAAAGATGAGCGACAATGTTCAGCTTTTCCAGATATTGTATCAAAAGCAGTACCAACACAAGCACACTTACTGTCTGCATTTTGGGAGCACAAGCTCGGCTGACTTTACAGAGAAGCTTCTGCACCTCATAGTAGCTCTGTCCTGTCACTTTCATTAGCTCCAAGAGGGAAAGACATAAGAAGTCCTGAAAGAGTACAGAGCAATTCAGAGAGCTCAACCTAGAAAACCAGCCTGGGGACTAAATTGATGCAATCTGTCCAAAATTAGTACATATTCCACAGGTTTAGCAACTCTCCCTTCAGATACTTTTACACATTGCTAAGGTCCCCTCTCAGTTGTCTCTCCTGGAGGCTGAACAGGCCCAGCTCCCTCAGCCTTTCCTTATAGATGTTTCAGTCCCCTCATCATCTTCAAAGTCCTTCGCTGGACCAGCTCCAGGAGCTACATCTCTGTCCTGAGGAGCCCAGAACTGGACACAGGCCTCCAGGTGAGGTTCACCAGGGCTGAGCAGAGGGGCAGGATCCCCTCCCTTGACCAGCTGGCCATGCTCTTCCTAATGCAGCTCAGGATCCCATTGGCCTTCGTGGCCTCAAGGACACACTGCTGGCTCAGGGACAGTTTGCTGTCCACCAGGACCTCCAGTCCTTCTCCACAGAGCTGCTTCTGCAACTTCCCTACCTCCACAGGGACAGTAAGTATATAGAAGTTTAAATGTTTTAGTTAGGCATCCATGATTTTAAAGCTCTATTTTTACAAGGCAGCAGGCCTGATTGAGTCTGAAATGCTCCCTACTTTGTAAAAAGTAAAGCTCCCAGTTTAATTAAACTGCCAAAAGTGAACGCAACATGCATTAAAACAACAGTCACACACAAACAAACAAAAAAAAACACGAAGAAAACCACCAACCTACAAAAAACCCACTTCCAAAAAAGCTGCCACCAATCCCCAAAAGACCAACCCCTCACAAACAAAATAACTCTTTCACCTGACAGGTGGTGATCTGATAGCGACTCAGCCTTTCACACATTTCCTGAGACAACTGTGCTCTTCTTAGTTTCTTAGCAGCCATGCTTCCCAATCTACAGAGCAGACAGAAAAATGTTTGAAAGATGATTTGAGTATGATTGTGTGGACAATTCCACTAACTCCCTGCTAAAGATCATATGATGTAATGTGATATAGATTTCCCATATAAGTCTGTGTCACACTTAATTATATTACCAGTCTGAATACACTTTTTTTAATTACATCTCATATTTGACCGTGCATGAGAACATTCCAGTAAAAACAGCAATGTCTATAGGACAAATGTTGCTCAGACATAAGCTAGAAATTAGACAGTCATGAGCTGAACAAGAACTCCTCATGCTATATGGCACTGGCAAGAAAGAATTAACTTTGGATGTCTGAATTTGAATTGTAGAGCAATCTCAGTAACCATTCGACCCTAGAATATACACTGCTGGAATACAACACTCAATTTTGGTGAGCCAGTAACATTGAATTCTACTGCACAAAATGCTGTCCAGGCCAGTACAATCCAAAGCACACACATACGTATGACTGACCATGTCGCTGTTTCACACGTATTATTTAGGCAACATTCCCAGTATTAATTCATACAGACATTCAGGCAAAACAAAGGTTTTTATAACATAAAACAAAGTGAAGTAAGAGCAAATATCGCACATGTTTGCCATAACACGAAACTGCTACAACTTTGCAGATGCACAGGCCTCCACATCTCTACAAGGTGGAAACTTTATTGCCCCATCTACAAAATTCTCCCTCAACAGGAAGGACCCCCAGACTTTCAGGTTCCCTCCGCCGCATCAGCCTGGGACACGAGGATGCGCCTGCAGCCGGAGACCCAGCCCGGCCCCCTAGGCCCCCGGCAGCGACAACCACGGACACCACAGAGCCCGCTCCCGCCGCAAACCAGCCTCACCCCGCGCCTGGGGGTGTCCCGCAGCAAAGCCGTCCCAGCCTGGGGCTCTCAGCCGAGCCGAGCCGGGCCGAGCCGGGCCGGGTCAGCGCCGCTGCGGGAGCGGATCTACGCTCCCGGCAACTTTTCAAAGGCCCCCGCGGCGGGGGCCAGGGGGCGGGGCCGCCGGGCAAGGCCTGCGCTCGCCATTGGCTGCGCGCGAGGCATGCCGGGAGTGGTAGTTCCCGGGAGCGCGCGCCTGTGATGGCGGCGGGTAGTGTCCCTCTGCCCCCGCTCAGGCAGGAGGCTGCTCTCCTTTGCGGAGACTGAGGGCACAGGGGGGTGTTCAGTGTTCCTTCTGCCCGTGAACGTGAGCGGCCTCCCGGAGATGGGAGCCTTGCACGGCGCTCTTGTACTATAATGTAGGAATTCCTTCCGTCACTGCACAAAAGCGTCTAAGAACCCGAGAGCCTGCAGCATGGAGTGCGCCATGCACGAGGTCACTTGTTAGTAAAGAATATTGGAATGACGTCCTTGTCTTCATATTTAGGGCTCACAGACAGCTGGTCTGCTGCCAGTTGTGAGAGAAATGCCCCATTATGTGAATCATGGAATCAATTAGGTTGGAAAGGAGCTCTGGGGTCATGGAGTCCAACCTGTGACAGAACACCACCTTGTCACACCCTGGCTCTGAGTGCCACATCCAGTCTTTCCTTAAACAACTGCAGGGACAGTGACTCCACCACCTCCCTGGGCAGCCCATTCCAATGCCCAATCACTCTTTCAGTGAAGAATTTCTTCCTAACATCCAACCTAAACCTGTCCTCTATGTCCTCATATCCTGTTGGTTACCTGGGAGAGGAGGGCACACCCCACCTGGCTACAGCCTCTTTTCAGGTAGCTGTGGAGAGTGATAAGGCCCCAGCCTCCTTTTCGCCAGGCTAAACAACCCCAGCTCTCTCAGCTGCTCCTCATTGAACTCTAGAACCTTCACCAGCTTTGTTGCTCTTCTCTGGACACCCTCCCATACTTCCTGAATTGAGGGGTTCAGAACTGAACCCACTTCTCAAGATATGGGTTCACCAATGCCAAATACTGGAGAAGAATAATTTCCCTATTCCTGCTGGTCACACTGTTCCAAATATAGGGAATTTCTGAATGTAACAGGGAGAAGCAGTCATCAAATGTGACTGGCATGGATGTCTATGGGGTGTGCTTTCCAACTCACTCTAGGTTATACTAGAAAGTATTGAACTAGTACTATAAGTTATCTGCATAATCCTTACAGTACTAAAAAATAACCCAACTGAAGAAAAAATGGATCAAACTACCTTCTGAGAAACTGAGCACTAACTGAGAAATTGAGCACTGCGAACTGCACGGCTGGGCTTTTGTCTATTCTGATAAACAAATGCCACAGCAAAGCTGCAAAGTACAGAACACTTCAGCCACTCTTCCAAAAGACTGAACAGCAGAAGCAGCAAGAAGCTATCTCAAAATGCCAACAACCCTAGTGTCAAATGGTTCAAGGAATTCACGTTTCTTTCCTACCTTGAAGGGAGCTTGCATGCTCAGAGAAGTCCAGAGGATTTAAGAAACTGGGCAGGGAGTAAGCAGCCCATACAAAAGCACCTCAGAGCTGTAGTGAAAAGGTAGCTGAATAGGGAGAGATGGCATGGAGGAAGAGCTCCTCCTAGTGTAGTCAGCCTTTAAAAGTTGACTTGAAAGCCGTGAATCACATTTGAGAAAAGGTGTCTAAAGAAAGGGAAAAGATGTCTGTGGCTGCAGTTTAGTTTCAATGTAAAAAGAAGGACATGACCACAGTATAACTTGTCATGAACTACAGTTTCCTCCTCAGCACAGGGGTAGCAGAAGCCCTGCCTTCCCAGCAGAGGAAAGGGGAGCATTGCCTTGATGACTTTTCTTTCCTCCCACAAACGCATCAGGGCTTTCCCTTCACCTGCAGGCCAACAGGCTTCCTCTTCACTTTCTACACAAACAAAATACCTTTATTAAACCAGACAACTGTTTTGGAACATTGAGCAAGGGAAGAAAATCTTACCAGCCAAGTACTTTAGAAAATTTGTGAGGAAAATCAATATAGCCAGGTGCCTCTCCTGCAAGTTCTTTGAGTCTCATTTCTCAGAAGTGTCATGACTGCTCCCCAGTCTGCTTCTCAGATATGCAGATACACCTTTAAACCTGCTGTCAAATAATTGTGCAACATCTTCCCCATGTTAGGGAGAGAACATTCAGAGGATAACCAGAGATGTGTTCACATATGCTTAGTCACCGTCAACGTTCTCAAGCAGCAACACAGCAGGCACATCACAGCTTCCATGTGTTTGACTAGGACAGTAGTCACTGGGGAATCAGGACACTCTGCAAACTGCTCTGCTCTGTGACCTTGGTCAAGCCCCTTGACAACAGGGTGTCTGTTTTCCATCTTGGCTTTGGTTTTGCCCATTTAGTCTGCAAACAGAGGAAGTAGTTCCAGTCCAATAGACTCATGTGTCGGGCATGATACAGCAGTGAACTGTGCTAGTCTAAGCCTTTCGCTGCTTCTGGAACTTAAAATAAGAAAGGATAAATAAAGCTAAGAGATGATTACTTTATAAGAACTGAGTTTCACATTAACATAAGAAGGTCATTTAAACTGGCAACACTGGAGGAAGAGTCATGGAAGGGCAGAAGTATAACAGCAACAACAAACGAGATCTCACAGAATCAAAAGGATCTAACATCAAGCACACCAATTAAAATTAAAAAGGAAATGGTGATTAGCTGTCTAAGGGGCAAACAGAAAGGGATAGAGTCTGATTTGAAGATGAAATACTTATCAGTTCTTACCCAAATAAATACTCAGTAGTTAATAATTCTGCAAGTCCCTAGAATTTAAAAGATAATGGTAAAATGTTTCCTTTCTGGAACAGATTCCACAGAAAAGTTTC
Source organism: Molothrus ater (assembly GCF_012460135.2). Classification (NCBI taxonomy): domain Eukaryota; kingdom Metazoa; phylum Chordata; class Aves; order Passeriformes; family Icteridae; genus Molothrus; species Molothrus ater. The sequence goes on from NC_050483.2 coordinate 29,811,496, forward strand.
TTCCTCAAACCCAAGACAGTCTTTTGTGAGCATTTTCAGATAATAATTTACATTCTGGGACGTTTCAGATGATTCACATTATTGCTAACACAGTGTCAGCTCACTGATACTGACTACAATCCTCAGGTATATTACTATTTTCCAACTATCAATTCTTTCCTTAAAATTAGCAGTGTTCCCCTGCTCCTGTGAAAATGTGTCCCCAAAGGAGTCTACTCCAGCAGAATACAGCAACAATTCTGACTCACAAGGGTAATCCAGATAGTCAGAGCAATTCCCCACCTTATGCTTGCTGACTAGTGTCTAATTAGTCTAATATATTCTTATTCCTTGGGGTTACCTACTTGATGCCTACCACATTCTTTAATAGAAAGAAATGACCTGTGAGCTCTGGAGACTGCAAAACACTTATAGAACAGCACATGCTTTCCTGGGATTAAGGTCCCAAGAGGTTGCTCAATAACAGCACACAAAGGAACCTCCAATGAATTATTCTGTCTGTGTCTGTCTCCCCAAAGGAACTCGAGATTTATTTCCAATCCTTTGAGGTTTCCCCATCTCAAAAAAAAAGAAATTCAAAAGATCTCATAAGGAGGCCTGCACCCTGGTTGAAAACACTTTATTTTTCATGCTGTCCACACCAGCACAGCTTTAGTAAAGCTACTTCAACTTGAGATTTTGCCAGATGCATCTGCTCCAGGGATGGGCTGGAGCAAAGGAAACTGCCATTCTGTTTTTTCTAGAAGCTGCTCAGCACTGTTGCCATTGGCTATAATAAATTAAGAAAAACAGAGCTGTGAAAAAGTAACCCATCTTTTCATTTTGTCTTATTCTTCCCACTATGTCCCAGTCATCTCAACCATCTGTGGACCAGATAAATGCTTCTCCCCGAGCAATTAACCTTTTTCGTCCTGCTCAGGAAGGATTAAACCCAACTAATAATGAATCCTCCTCAGGTATTAGTACAGATCTGTCTGATGACACACCTTTACACCCAGGAAAAAGATTTTTTTCCTCAGGACAGGCAGAAGGCATCTCTCTGTTTTCTGCCTATTCACACATGCTGCTGTGAATTCAGAATTATCCATAACCTCCAAAACTATTTCAGAAATATTCAATAGCAATGTTTGCAATGCAGCTCCCTTTTTTTGAAAGGGAGCATCTGTACCTCCTACCCTTTTTACAAAAAAGCAGACTGGCCACATTCAATGCTATTGCAGCAGAAGGGCAGCCCCACCTTCATGTTACAGCTTTGAAAAACTCATCTGCATTTGCTTTCTGCCCAAACTACAACAAACAAATTGAGAGACTTCAGGGATTATTCCACTTTTAGCCTGTACTCATCTAAGAAGATTACCCACCAAGATCAGCTTCCTACTTGATTTAGCTTTTTCTGGTTAAAGGGACAGGAGAAGTCATTCAAGTCTTTGGAGTTTTTATATTTCCCTGTTAAGTTTCTGTTAGATGAGAAGGCCATAAACTGATACAGCAGCTCCATAATAGTCTATGTGAAGTTGCTGTTACAGAGCAGATCTTTGCCTGTACATGCTGAACCAAATTTACCCTACATAAAACAAACCTGACATCCTCCTGCCTTTCAGCACCCTGTGCCTTACCAGCACCCCTGAGATGGTGAGATAGACAAAGAAGTGACAGATATCACAGCAGGGGCCTTTAGGAGCATTGTGATCCTTCACAGCACCCAGCCTCTATTGAGAAGCTGCAATTAGACTAGAAAAATCAAAGTAGTGATTTTTCACAGTGACCAGTAGTGAAAGTGCACTGTGTATCCCTTGTCATCACACTCAGAGTCAGACACCATGAAATTAGCATGATGGTGCCTGGTTTTAGCAATTAGGGTAGGACATCTGTTGCTTTCAGGTACAGCCCTCGCTCCATCTGTAGAGTTCTTCAGTGGAGAAAAGAGACAACAGGAACCAGTGGACTTGACTGAGAGATGAGCTTTTTTGCTCAGACACCAGGAGAGAAGAATAGATCTCAGACACTCATCTCTGTGCAGTTGCCAGAAATGGGGGAAAATGAGTCTTCACTTTGTGATGTTACAGATTGATTGCTCTGATAACCCAGCAGCTGATGTCAACCCAGTATTATTATTTCAAACAACAAACACAAAAACCAGAAAGCAAACAAAGCCTGGAACACATCATTCCTTTAATTGTTTCGGTCTGGGGCCTTTGGCTTTTGCATGGTTTTCATTCTACTTATTTTTAAAGCAATGAATGAGATCCCTATGGCTGGAACTACAAAGGAAACTGCTCCAGACATCCTCACCATTGTCCCCTAGAAGATGCTTTTGAAGTGTTTCCAAAGGTGGCCAAGTGGCCTGGAAGACAGAACACACCACCAATCCTGGACAGAGAAAGCAGAAGAATGTCTCCACTGCCACAGTATTTGTGCTTGGCAGTTTTCTGCCTGCCTGTGAAAGAATGAGACATCTTCACACTCTGCAATTGGATGTTACTCATGCTCACACACACCTACAAGGAACTCAGCAGTCTCAAACAAGATCAAAACAGAGACCCAGTGTCCTGTGTCTTAGCAGTGTCAGAGAACAGATGGAAGACATCTCTCAGTGGATAATTACAGAAGATTTAACCACAGAGGAAAGAAGAGATCAGGTTAATTCTGTGGTGATTATTTTTTTACCTTGAAGCATGGCACTTCAATAATTTAGGCAAATATCACCCCAGTACTCCAACACCGCAAATTCAATTACTATAAAGACTACCCAGGCAAGCATGTTTGTCACTCAGTGTTTGGGTACAATGCTATAGCTGAGATCACATCATCCTCACCCTGCACTGACTGCCCATGACAAATTGATTTTTCAGAGGCATAGCTATTTTTTAAATAAATCGCTGCAGCAAATTGTATTAAATTAACTATGCAGCAAATTAAGCCTATACTTAATTGAAGTAAAATAGGACATTTGTACAGCAAGAAGCTGAATGCATGATTAGCTGTTTTACTGAGCCAGGGTCCTATTAATTGTCTAATACCCGAACTTTTGTTTTAGTAGTCTTTAGGATAGAGGCTTATAAATCTGCATGAAGCATCAGAGTCCAATCCAGTTCAAGCACTAAAGAATATTATCCTGGACCTCAGTTTTCACACCAAAGAGGGAAAGGGTATGAAATGAGAACACTCTCAGCCTTGCAAAATAAAATGCACCATAAGGAAAGGTGCCACTGAGCTGACAGAAGATGGAGACATCCTGCATTCATCACTGACTTTCATCAGCTGTGCTGTCATGGCATCAGTAAGGACAGGTGTATCCTGGGCTGTGTGACCCAACAGCCATATGGTACCAAAATTCAAGTGGCTCTCATTCAGCTTCCACTGGGAGCTGTGTGTTTCCCTGACCTCGCAGTGGGAACTCGCCAAGTCACATACAAAGGCCAAATGATTTTTTAAAGCCTCTGATTTGAGCTGGCTTTATTTTAGGGCTTTCAGCATGAAATACCTTCCTCCCCAGGGGTGCACAGCTGACATACTTCTAACTGGAGCCATCTGAAGAGAATCAGGAGAGAAATATCCCAGAGTGGTAAAACTTGAGTCACTTTAAATCTATAGTCACTTTTCAAATATCTAGGCTTGAATGATAAGATCAGGAATATAGACAAATCATCACAGCTGGGGAATAGGAAAATGAGCAAGATGACTTTTTTGTCTTAACTCTCAGTGTTATGTTTAAAATATTTCAGTTTTTAAATATATCACCCGACTTCCTTCTTACATTGGTGAGGATTCAGAATGAGGTCAGTGAAGTGAACAAAGTTACAGTAAATCAGGCTAAGAACAGAAGCAGAGGTTTGGTATTAAAAACACGGACCATAAACACACAGTTTTGATTGTTTCTTTCTCTCTGCCTTTAATCTCACTGGGACAAAAAGAAGCCAAGAGGATGAATGAATGTCAGATGTGAAGAAAATCTTTTGAGCTTTCAATTTCCAATTATAAACCAGGACTATAATAGTAAAAAGCAGCAGAGGTCAGAAATGAGATAGAGTGGGAAAAAAAGCAGCATTCCCCTCTTATTCCAGAGATAATGGTTTCAATCTGCTGTGTATGAAAAGAGACACTGGGAGAGAAAATCCAGAAAGAGCAGAAAGTTTTACAGGGCAAGAGAAGGATACTTTTAATTGTACTAGACCTATGTATGGTTTGCTATGAGGTTTTGTAGGTGTAATTCTGCCATCCTACACCACAGTCTTGTACCTAAACCACAGAGAGAGTGCCCAGGCCCTGCTTGGCATCTGGGAAGAGTCAGAAGATGAAGAACAATTCTGGAGCCATCCAGAAACCAAGATTTCTGTGTCCATCCCAGCATACCCGAGAAGGGCAGATGTTTGGTTTCTGTTAGATTAAACTTTTGGCTGGAGATTAAACTTTGCTGTGGGTTAGCTGCTATTCCTTACTGGATAGTTTGCCTTTCTATCTGCCAAGAATGCCTAGAGTAACACACTGGCTTTTTTTGTGCACTCTGTCAACAATTGAAATAAACACATAATATCAAAAACTATGTATTTTAAATGAAAAGAAAAAAAAAGGTTGGTCTGGGCAGGAATTCTCACAGTCTTTCCTCCCCACTGCTAATTTCCTCTGCTTACAAGAGCCTCCATTCCTCCTTCTGCCTGTTCAAAACTTGAAGAAAAAAGGAAATTGATGACACCAATTCAGCCACGAAAGTGTGGATATTGAGGGAATCCAGGAAGAGCAAGACTTTCTTCTGTACTCCAAGGTGGGAAGACTGATGACTTGGTAAAGTGAAATTTATTATCTACATTCCACCTCAGATACACTTCCTGACATTTATCATTTCTCACACCATTAACCTCTGTGTATGAGGGTAGGGGGAACATAGTGGGGCAGTTCATGTTTTTAGGCCAGCAGCACTGCAACGCCACACTGATGCCCTATACGGCTCTGCAGGTTTTGGAGGGCACTTGCTAAAACCAGTTCCTTTCTCTTGTGCAGATTTCAGTACTTGAAGTAAATCCTGGTTTCCTTGGTTAATGTTCTTTCTTTACTAAAACATGGACATTTGAAGCAGCTTTGTCTGAGGCAGGATTCCCTTTGGTTCTTATCCAGTGCTAATGATTTCCCCATTCAGTGAGCATAAAACATTCCCTCTTTGATTTAGTAGCATTTTACACAGAGCCTGCAAGCATGAGACACAAAATAACAAAGAAATTAGTCCAGACTAAGGATACTACCCTTTCCTTTTTTTCAGGGAGCAGCTGTAGGAAGGCCCATGTCTGTGCTGGTGCATGCTTTTGTCTTGCAAGCAACTGGGCTGCACAGGCACTCCTTGTTGGGAGTGTCCAGCTCCAGCATCTGCCAGAACCTGCCTAAGTACCACCTGCCTGTGCTGGGCCAGGCTGGTCCCAGAGACTACTGAGCACCCTGGCTATGAGCTTGCACCCTGGAGTGCCTGTATCTGCAATTGAGTTGTACTGTAACAACAATTGAGTTGTTACAGATATTTCAGGACTGGATTTTAGAGGGGCTGGTGTCAAGGTTTGGATTGCTAAATCTCATGTCACTTCTTATTCTAGTAGGGCTTCCTCAGTCTTAATCCTTCCATGTACAAAGCAGATAAATTAACAGTCATGCAGGATTGGGAGTAGGAGGAGGGAGCTTCTTTGTAAAACCTCATTAAAACACCTCTGTCTTGTCAGTGTGTACAGTGAGAACCCCATGAGGGCTTTCATTGCATCTTTGGACATAATTGTCTCCCTTGCATGGTCTTCTGAGCCAGCCAGCTAATGATTTCCTTGGCCAAGATATCTGCATTTCAAAAACACCATACTGTGACAAAGTGCCCATTTCTGCCCACCTTTACAGAAGCAGACACTTTCCCCACACAGAAGTAACCTTTTAACAGTTCAATGAGTAACTGCTGCTCCTCTGCTCAGGCTCAGCCCCAATACTTGGTCTGCAAGGTGGAGCAGCAATGGGGATATTTGATCAATGCTATTGTTATAATAAAAGCTGTCCCTGACAGAGCTGTAGGTAAAATATCTCTTGGGAGCAGCATTTCCTGCTGAGTACATATAGAAGGCTTGGCAGAATGCCCTGTGCTTTTCAGATATTTTTTGCTGGTAAAAGAAAAATTCTCCTGCAGGGCTGTAGAGCCAACCCCCTAAAGCCCTTGACCCTGACTGTGTAATCTCCCTGGAGACTCAATGCACATGAAGAAACATAATCTTCTTGAAGCATCTGCTATCTGTATTGTGTTAAACTATGACCGGGATGCAACTGTCAAATCTCCAGCTCACTCCTTGCAGAATCCTTTACAGGGCAATAAAAAAAGCAATCTCTCTCTATTGCTTTAAGGAGGGGTATTTTATCGTGGCTGCAACCCGAGAGGTTTCTGTATCCAGCTTTGTGTTCCAGGAAGGTAACAGCACACAACAGATGGGGAACAGAGCCGTTTCGCGAGGTCACGCTCACAGCATCACGTGCAAATCCTCTGCCCACTGGGACCTCGAGGCGCATGAGCTGTGCTGGGGAAGCCAGGAAGAGCTTTCCTGCTTGCCCAGTGACAATTGGCAAGGAGGCCTGGGAGGACAGTCCTGACAAATGGATCAGTCTGACAGATCAGCTTTCCTGCTGGGCCTGAAAGGGAAGGAGAAATGTTTCTTTTCATAGAAGACTCAGAGAAAAGGGGTGTCTCCTGTTTTTTAGATTTCTTTATATATTTTTCTGAGCCAGTTAAGGACTTGGTCTCTGCTCTGAAGACATAGGTGTAGGGAGCAGAAAAAGAGTGCTTTAAATATAGAACTAGCAAGGAAAGAACAATCAATATGGCTTGCCAGTGATACTCAGATCTGCTCTTGTTTCAGTTTGCTGTATTTTTTTTCAACACTGTAAACTCATCTCCTTGACATCTGCCCTGCCCTTGCTCTCAGTCTCAGTCTTCCCTTCCCCCACTTCTCCCTTTAATGCTGGTGTCCTCATTTCCCCTTTTGTACATATGACCCTTTCACTATGTAGGGATTAGTATCTCACTCATAAATATGTGAAATAGATACACAGCTGATTTAATTTGCTGGGTTTCCTAGGGCTAGCGAGACAGACTGGCATGAGGAGAAGGGTATTTTCTAGCAGGTCAGCTGAAGAAAACATCTTGGGTGCAGGATGACTGATGTGAAACACCAGCACCAGTCCAGGAGGGAGAGAGAAGGTAGTAAAACATAAAGGCTGGGCAAATATGGAAGAGCAGAAGACAAAATCAAAGATGTCTCTGCTTCTCCCATTTGTTATGTATCTTCCAGGGAGAAAACTGGGGGACATGAGAAGAAAAATGGGGCCAGAAATCCACCCTGACTGCAGTGGTTCGAGTTGTTGGTAACTCATTCAGGAAGAGATGCCAGAGGAGCCAAGAATAATGCTGGTCTAGTGAGATGGTGGCAAGCTAGGAGGCAGACAGAGGTCTGGGACATGGGGAGGAAATGGCAGTAAAAGCTGTGTAACTGGATGGGGGTGCCCAGATTGGGGACACAGCTGATCTGAACAGGGATTCCTGAGGAGGGGGAGAGTGGCTGTGAGGAGGTGACAACAAAGAGCTGGAGATAACAATGATGTGAAGCCTCAGCCAAGAAAAAATTGTCAAGTGGCAAGGATTAAGTCACCAGATACAAAACAGTAAATAGAGATGAACACTATAGCCCTAACAGGCAATAAGACCTTGCCAGGAGGCAGCTAGTGAGGCAGAGAGGAAGGACAGGATGGGCAATGGAAGATAAAGCAGAGAAATAAGGTTTAATGAACCATACATGACAGCAGTCAAGGCCAGGCTTACTGCTGGCTTTGCCAGCAGCCGTAAGGTTGCAGGCAGCCTTGCTGTAACACCACAAGCTTCGTGCTGGGTGCATGCCCAGAGGTCAGTGGCCAGGAGAACTGCAGCCTGTGCTGTTGTTTGGAGATGTTTGTGCTACTTTCAGCAGTCATGCAGCACAAAGCCCTACCATAAGCAAACTGCTGGGGGCCATGCTGCCCTTACTGCAAGATCAAAGGACAGCTGAGCTTTGTCATCACACTTGTCAACCAAAGTATCATTATCATTACCATGCTAACTCCAATCAGGCCCTGCTGAACAGCCAGTTCACCATCATTAAAAAGCTGTTTTGCTAGAGAATGCCAGCATCTGGCTAAGGTGGAGACCTGTGTGTCACCTGAAGAGGAGTTGCACTGAGGTTTCTAGTGTGCCACAAGCCATGCTCCACTCTGGTGTTGCTGACATGCTCAAATCTTTATCAGGGATTTGCCTTCCTGGATGGAAGTCCGCTTTCCTGGATGGAAAGTGTCAACAGAGGTATCTCTTGGACATTTTGGTTACGCCCTTTCATTGGTGGAACAGAGCTGGGATGTTTACTGTTATCCTTGAAAATTTCAAGGAACTTTTTTTAATGCTTACTCTTTCTGATAACTTAGCACTTATAGATCCAGTTAGGGACATGCTTACATCAATGTGACAACAAAGGCACAAGGCCTGGCCTGGACAATTTGCAATGTGACTGAGATTGGAGACAGCAGACAGATCCAGTGGCCAAAAGATGGAGCAGCAGAATAGGATGTCTAGGATCAACATTGCAGCCTGGGTGGGAGTACTTTTGGTTGATGCCTTAGCTGAGAAACAGAAGTGGATGGGATGGGTTTGACTCAGCAGGATCCACAGTGCTCTCCTGAGCAATAGTAGAGTGCATACAGACTAGAAGTCAAACCCTAGCAAAGGAACTAGAAGGTCCCCAAGTGATAACTCCCCTTTTTATAAAGATGATAGTATGGTATATAAAGAGGATAGTATGGTATGTTTTCCTTAATCTGATTTAAACACCATATGTTAAACATGTTTGAAAAACCTAGGCCTAACTTCCCTCTCTGAGCTGACTGCTCATCAATTAGGTCTTTCATCCACTGATACATGTAACTGAGGCCATACCAAAGCACACAGACATACAGCTTGCAAGGTCAAGAACATCCAACTTAGATTTTAACCTTCTTCATATGTATATGGGCTTTATTTTGGCTATTCTCTGGATTTCATCTGCTCAAGAAAGTGGCAGTGAGTGGGCAGCAAAACAGGGGATGGCTCTTTTTTGCTGGTAGAAGCTACAATGCATGTAAGCCATCAGCTATGTTTGTGCATCTAAACACACTCACTATATGTATACACATTTATATGAAGGATGAGGTGAAATTATGAATTAGTCTACATTCAGTGAAACTCACAGAGATTGACCAGAGAAGCTTTTTGCTGAATTTAGCCATGAAAACCTATTGTGTACCATTGTGAGAAAGGTAGAGCAAACACACTGAACAGTAATTTCATACTTCCTGCTGTACTTGTGCCTGAAGGCAACTGTGTAAAATGTTTTCTGCTTTTCAAAGCACTGACAACTGCAGCTGTTGGGGGCTTCAATGGAAGGTACAGCACATGAGCAAATATTTAACACAGCATTTTTGTTCAACTGCCAAAGGTGGGGTTCAGACTTGGGGTAGGGGAGCTTGGGTACCTCTCACTGCAGCATGGGCTTACAGTGGAGATAAAGGATGGAAAAGGACGGGATACCCCAAAGGAGCTGCTGGAGAAAGAGAAGTAGTAGAAAGAGCTGCTGTGGTATCAGATGAGTGGTCTGACAACAGAAACAGCATCACAGATAAGCTCTGCAGTAACTGCAACACGAGCTGATAGAGCAGATGGTCACCTCAGTTTAGCCTTTAACACAGCTTGTTGCCCCTAGCAATATTTACCCAAAAGTCCTCTACTGATGGAGATGGGATTATGTAGCAGACAGAGGGAATCAGTCCTATTTTATACAAGATACTGGGCTGCCTATCAGCTCTGACAGTCCCTTCATGTCCTGGCTTTGACTTGGGCAGACAAAGCAATGTCATGATATGCACAACCATTTCTGGGACAGCTTCACATGGTGGAAACCAGGTAGCACTTCCCCAGTTTCCCAACTTTGTCGGAATATTATTACCTCACTCCACAAAATCTGGAAACTTGATTGAGAGGTAGTGTTAAACTCCCTTTTCTCTTTCTGAAATGACCTTTTGGGAACTGTCAGGACATTTTCATCAGCTCTTGATCAGTGCTATTTGGGGCTAATTCTGAACCATTTCAGTAATTCTTCAGAAGCAAGAATTATTTCATCAGTTTGTGAAAAGCATTTCAAAGATCCTTCAGTGAAATGTGAAAATACTTTTATTCTCATTCTCAAAATACTAAGGTAAAGAACCACACTGAAATAGCAATATAGAAATGTTGCAAAGGTGATTAACTACAGTGGAAAGCAACATTCTTCACTGGAAAGTGTCCCATATTTGAAATGGGACATCTCTAAGCATATGAATATCTCACCTATTTAATGAATATTGTCTCAACTGCATGTTTATGTATTTTTATTAAAGAGAAAATTGCTTGTACTTCCTCCTCTTTCTTCTGCATTATAGCATTAAAGCAGGATCACATGCCAAACAACAGTATAAACAAACAGCATCACCAGATACTTAAGGGTCTTTAGCTCCTAAATTGACTAAAGCATAAATACAAACTGACGTCAAACATTTGGGATTACCATTTTAAAATTGCTGTTTTCTGAGGAACTAATGAAGGCCATTCATATCAGAAAATTCAGTGCCTACAGTAGGAGGAGTGAGCTGCCCAGACTCCAGAGTAAGGAGTCAAAGAAATGGTCTGCATCTCTTAGAATAAAAACTACCAATTTGCTTTAGACCTATGAGAAGTACCAGATACAGAGAATAGAAAGAGATTCTTTCAACCTAACTGTTGAAGGTTTGGGAGTGTCACCATCAGTCCTTGCTCCGCCACCATGATCAGCAGTGTTTTTATCACCCCCCTACTCATCACAGTCCTTGTATGACGGAAGCCTATCCTGGCTGCAGACTGGAGCTGCACAGCACACCCCATGTAATGCAGAGTGCAGTTGTGTGATGATACTGACCTGCTCCAGAGCTATAAAAAGTCACCTTCACATTTGGTCTTCAGGGTCTTAATTAAACAGCTGAAATCTTAAACAAGTAAGAGCATAAATAAGATAAGCAGCAGTGATGAAGCTTATATAGGATCTCTTTCTCCCTCTTAAGCATGGAATTAAGAGTACATTTTATAAGGCAAAATGAATTCCTGAGTAGGCGTTGCTACTATTTCAGGTCCTGAAGTGGTATAGCCAAATGGCAGCACACTGTGAGGTGTGTCTATTCTGCTTCTCAACATGATTAACTCAGCAGGATGGAGAACAGCACTATACGGCTCTTAAGACCTATATTGGTTTAGTGAGCATTAGCTTGCACATCCCAAGGTGACATATTTTTCCACAAAGTTTTAAGTTGGGAATCACCTAGAGAGAAAGAGGACTAGAGATTTTGAACACTCCTTCTAGTTCAGAGTAAGTTCAAACAATCATATACTTTGGGGCAAGCAAACATTTGTGTTTCCACAAGTAGGGAAGATTGCAGTGGGAAAGCACAACTTTGTATTTGAAGATGTGGTGCCTTTGGACACAAACGAACCAGTGCATCCCCAGCACCTTTTCCTTCCACATCTGTGCTGGTTGCCCAGGGACCAAAAGCAGAGAAGGTTCTGGGGGCACTACCTGCTTCTGTAACTTCCCCTCTTGTTCACAAAGGTTTGACCCATGGTCAAACCCTTGATGGAGCAAAACCTTGCCATCCTAGAAGATAATAAGCTACTACACATGGTACAAATTCACTATGAGGTCTATGGAAGCCTTGGTTGTGTTGAGCCTGAAGTTCAGAGCCCTACAGCTCTTAAAATCAAAGTTGCTGTTCCCAATCGGAGACAGACCTGTGTTAGCATAAAACCTTGAGTGGTACCAAGGCCCCTGAGCAGCTGCAGAGCTTGCTCCATTCTCTGGGACAGAAGGTGGAAGGAAGGGAATGTCCCTTCCTCAGCAGCTGGCTCAGGACACTCCAGGAGAAGTAAGAGAAGACAGGTTCAAAAGGAGGCCATTTTCCAAACAAGGACAATGCTCATCTGTTCTCACCAGCTCTGTGACCCAAAGTGGTCTTTAGGTGCCAAAGCAGCTGGGTAAGGTGACACACATTACTAACAGCTCCTGGTTTGGTAAGAGGCCACATAAGAAGAAAAATTTCCTTCTACAACAGGGGATGGACAGAGGGATTTGGTAGCTGCCAGTGTGCAGGAAGGAAGGGGAAAAGAGTATTCTCCCCCTCAGGTGGTTCAGCTGCACTTTGCAGGCAGAAGTGGATGAAAAGAGGTCAGGTCTGCAAGCCTCCCCCTTGAATACAGGGCAGATTGCATGTAATCAGGGCCTCAGATAAATTAAAATAGAAAAACATTTGGTTTCAGTTCACATCTTGGTTGTGGCTCATGTTTTATTTACAGAAAGGGCAGAAGTTTCCATGAGTGAAGAAATCCCCTTTCTTTCTCGACAGGTTTTAGAAAACCAGTCAGCAGCAGAGCTATGCTAACCTCAGGACTTCAGTCACCTGCTTCCTAATTCTCAAAGCAGCTAAAGCCTTGCAGTCTTTTTTTACCTTTTATAGTCACAGGACTACTCAAGCAAAATCTTGATTGGATTATTCTGCTTTAATTACAAAACGCACTCCGACCAAAGGCGCAATAGTACCTGGTACGTATGTACACATTTCTCTCAATTATAAGACAAAATACCAAAATGCCATCTGGTCCTGCTGTAGATCAAACATTCCCCTCTGGCAAGATCTTTGGAGTATGAACAGATACCACAGTAATGCTTGAACTGCCTCTTGTGTGTTGGACACCAGACTCTGTATTTATTTATCACACACTTTGAGATCCTCTAGGGTGGACTGTACATGAGACAAGTAAGAGAGAGATGCAAAACTGGAACACTGGGGAGTCCATATCCCACCACCCCCTGGAAAAGAAAGGCAAAGATCAGGGTCACTTTCTCTTTGCTGCAGTTAGGACAAGGTAGATAAATCACAAGGGTTTTTTTATTGCTGGTGAACTCAAAACAGGCAACTTTAATCTACTGAGGAAGATACACATACAAACAAATGTTAGGCCTTGTGCGTTTTTTTTTTTTTTCTTCTTAATGTAAATGTCTCTTCAACTTCAGTCCAGCTCCCTTCAGTCCAGCTCCCAAGCTCTCACTGAGCTGCCACTGAGATCCTGGTAACGTGCTCTGGGCAGTTCTGCAAGATGTTATAAGAAGCATCACATGTATTAAAAAGGGAGATTTTGCAGAAAAGACAAAGCTTTGACAGCAGCCACATTGCTCAGAAAGGAGAAGTCTGGCTAATCCTGCTGCATTAGGTATGTGGTATTATACATAATTAAATTATTTAAGAATTTGCCAGGTCCTTTTCTGTTTCTGGTGTGCAAGCTGCAAGTAAAGTGCACTTCTGGGTATAAATTACCACTCTATGAAGATGCAGTAGCTGGGTGGTACACATCAGACACCAGTGGAAAGCAGACTACAACAGCTGTTTCAATGACACAGGCAGTAAGAACAATGCCCTAGGATACTAGATGCTGCTGGGAAACCCTTCCATATTTTGAGCAGTTAAATATTACATCACTCAGCAAAATACAAATAAAATATCATTTATATGGGACCTTCTTAAGTACAGACAATAACAGACACAACTGCTATTGCACACCAGGTTAGCTCTGCAGACAGCCAGTCCTCCACACCATACTGCCAACTCCTTTTAACCTTTCCAAAGAGTTTTGTAACAGCTAAGGAGAAAGCAGGGATCCTAAGGATCTTTCTATAAAGCTGAGGGTTTGACATGATGTGGGGGTGGTGTAGGAGGCAGCACAACACCACATTTAAGCTATGCTGCAAGAGGACAACCCAGCTTTAGACACTGCATTTGATGATCATGACATAACCAGGGCCAAAATGGTGTGATCCCAACTCTCATCTGCATCTTGCAATTCTTGTTCTGCTCCAGCAGAGCTCATCTACATTATCCCCCATACAAAACTCCTTTTTTTTCCCTCCATGTACAGTTTCAGGTGACTATTTTGTCCGGGTCTGTACTCCCAAGACCAACAAGGCTGATAAACTACATACTGTTCCTCTGATTTCATAACACTGGCATCACAGCATCAAAAGAACTATCTGTTCAGTGTTTGTTCTCTTTTAATTTAATGAACTGTAAAAAGGGAACTCTAAATACCCACCTAAGTATTCTCAGTGATTTGGGATACATTGTATATCCAGGGCATATTCGATTAACTCCTTGCCATCACAGTTTTCATGTGTCCATTGCCAGCAATGGATGCCATATGAAAAGGGGAAGGGAAGGAATAAAATAATTGCTCCCTGTGTAATAACAAAGAAGGATTAACACTGCCCTGTAACAGCAGAACCAAGAAACAATTCTACTCACAGGGCCAGCAGTGGTTTTCCTCTCAGGAGTGGCTGCACCAGGGCAAAAGCAGGTTCATAGCTGAGCACCCTCTACCAAAACAAGGGACTTACACTGAAATGGCCCAACTATTTCCAAAAGAGTGGAATCCTACAACAGATTTGCATTTCAAGACAAATTATCCCTGGTACAGTTCTGCTGACTGTGGTGGAAGAACAAAGAAAAATTAATCTGGCCTTATGGGACAACTCTGGCAAACCTTCCCATAAATCAGTTCAGGAGTGAGACATGTGACTGCTGGAAGCTCTCCGTATCTTGCTAACTTCAAAGGCCAAGACTTGACAGAGGGAAATCCAAACTTGTGGCTGCCACTATCAAACACCTTTCCTGCACCATAGGTGTCCTTGTTCTCTGTAAGTGCTCCCAACAGCACTTAAATTTCAAACTGTCTCTGGTGCAGGTAGGTCTACAGTGAAGCCACAGCAATTCCTCCTACTCCACCTCTATACTGCTGCTCTCACACCCTAACTCAAAGCCTTATTCAGGCAGAGAGCATGAAGAAGTGCATGCTTTTCAGAGACAGGTGTTTTGTTTTTTGTTGTTTTTGTTGTTGTTTGCCAGTGGTAAAGGAACATGGCAGTCAGTGCCAGAGGACCAAATCCTGGGTTAGCCACATGAAAGTTTTGACCTTCAAATACAATGAGCTGCAGCCAGATAAGTCATCAACATCACCAGAAACAGAGGAATCCCTGGAAAGGAAGGCAGAAAAGTCTTGTGGGCTATATAGTCTCTACAAGGTTTGCATGGTTGAGATGGGAGCTGGAATCTGCAGCAAGATCTGCTTTGGGGGAACAAAGGAGATGGGAAGACTTACACTATTTCTTGTGCCTTTTGCCAAGATTCAGATAGCACAGATTATGGTAAAATTCACTTGGCAAAAAAGGCCTTTTTAGAAAAAAAAGTAAGAAAAAAAAAGATAATATTTCTATTGAGTATCAGAAGTATCAGGACTGAGATTTCAAAAAGTACAATATCCATATAAGTTCAGCAAGATGTCCAGCACCAGATTATTTCATGGTGCAACAAAGAACCTGGGGAGAGGCCAGTGGGACCTGGTGAGGGGAACACCATCTACCTCCCCAGCAGACTGCCAGTCTTAGGTACTTCTCAACAGCAGATGGATTTTGCTTGTTCCTGCAGCATCTCAGGTCCCACGGGAGGTATTGGTTGCAAGCAAGCACCTGAATATTGCCTAATGGAGTAAGCCAATCACTAACTCAGCTGGCATGTCCATGCCCATCCACTGATTAGGTGGGGTTTTTTAGGATGCATTTCTGCCGTAGCATTTCTTTTTTCTTCTTTCTCCACTTTAAAGTGTAAGCAAAAGGACTGCTTTCATCAGTAATAAGTTAAAATCAGAAACGACCTAACTAACAAGTAACTGATATTGGTCCTTGGAGCCCAAAGAGTAAAATCCATAGAAAATCTATTGGTTCCAATTTTTCTGGTATATCCCATGCACACCCCCATTAGAAAAATGGGGTTATGAATCTTATACAGCAAGGAGCAGTACCTCAGAGCCAGAGCTGGCTGTCAGTGGTAGAGATCTGGGCTCTCTCAGATTGCTAAGTATGGCTCTAAGTGGCTGCTCAATCTGTCTTCACGTGGCCATTGGCCAAGGCAACAGGCGTGGTGGGGGCCCCAGGCTCAGCAGTCTCATCAAATCGTAAGCGCAGGGTGTTTCTGATCACCAGCTGCTCCATGATGAAAGAAGCACAAAACCATGGGATGGCATACTCCAGGGTGATCAGGCCCATGAAGTCAAAATCAAACTGGGAATAGTCCCATGGGCAGGCATTGAACTGGCGTAGGATGAGGCCAGTGGTGAACTCCCAGAGGTATGTCCACAGTGTGTAAATGAAGCAGCGCACTAAAATGTTACACTTGTCTTTGAGATACAGATACATCTTCTCCACAATGAGGATGGAGGTGCCATAGATGAAGAGTGCCCACACACTGGTGACACCGGGGAACTTCCAGTTGAAGTTGACCACAAACTCCCAGGCAGCTGTGAACATCACCTCACAGAAATAGCCGTGGATAGCATAGAGGTACCATCGTGAGAAAGCGGTCAGAGGTTCTGCCGCAGCCATTCTTCTGCACTGACCCCAGCAGCACTCTGAAAGGAAGAGGGAGAGAGAGGGAGAGAGGAGTCAACGAGGATGTCACAAGTCCTTGTCCCCCAGATGGCAGCACACAAATTTGTAACAATGGATAAATCTGAGAAAGAGTGACTCTCATTTTCACCACAGCAGATTTTAAGTCCTGGGGAAAGGTGGCATCTTACAGGGCTCCATGACTCAGGATGAGCCTGAACAACATATACTGCTCTGCCCAAAAAAGGGAACACTGCTGGTATTACATTGGCGATAAGGAGGGAGTTGATAAGTACAAGGGCTTTGCCAGGAGCAAGGTTGCCAAAGAATTTACTGGTTGCAAGTCAGCAGAAAAATATAGTCATCCACAAGGAGTACACATCGCCTGTTTACTCTTTTCAAGAAACAGCACTATACCTTACTTTTCTGATTCTACTGTGGAATAGATTAATTAAACACAGCATTGTAAAACTGGGCCTTTCCAGCTTTTGCTTACAGTCTCGATACCCAAAATGTTTACTGTAGTCTAAAACTGAGCTTTGATGGGAGCTACAGCAAGGGAACTGGAGGAGAAAATTCAAAGGTTTTACACTTACAGACACCATACCTTGCATTCATTATCCAGCTGAACTTTTATTTTGCCTGTTGCAGAACTCATCCATATTATGGCTAGCATTTGTAAAATAATTTTCTTATGGCGTCAGACTTCCTGATACCAAGTCAAAAAATACAAAAGAGCCACTGAAATCCATTCATATTTGGCTTCAGGACAGCAAAGCACAAAGGAGGAGAATAAAAAGGAACAGCTGAGCCTAGAGAGGGGTAGTTACTCATGATCAATAGGAAATGAGAACAAACTCTAATTGTCTATAAAGAAAGAAACTGGTGAAGAGTTTTTGAAAAGGCATAATTTCTTATCACTGAGCTGTTTCATCACAATTAGCTTTTACACTTTCTGTAGAGATTCACAAGTCTGCCATGCTACAGTCAATTACATGAGGTGATTATAAGCATAATTTTACTGAAGCTTTGCAGATTTAAACCACAGGATGAATTTGACCTTTTTCCTTCTTAGAAATTTACTCTTTCAAGTTGAGTTTCTCTGGACTCTTTACCAAGCACTATTTAACTTGCTCTGCGCTTGTCAGTCCTGTGGCACAATGTGCTAGGGAAAGGACCACACTAACTTGATGTACAGTCACTCCATGCCATCTGGAAAGAGGCTGTTCCTGCCCTGCCCTGTAAACAGAGTGCTTCTCTGAACAAAGTATTAGCAAGCAACTGACATTATGATAGGAGATAAGAGAAACTTCTCTAAGGAAAACCAGAACTATAATAACAAACATGAAGAAGATATGCACAGGGGAATACTGAAAGTGAAAAGGACAGAGCTGTATCCATGATCCGTTCACACCTCTCTTAACCAGACACACAAACAACCAAAGCCTTGACAGTTCATATGATTTGGGTGCTTGAACAAAAACCCATTTACTAATGGCAGAATCCATTTTACACAGGACACTGAGCCATCATTACATGCTACAGAGAAAGGTCAACAGCACATAGTGAGCTTATAGGTGAAAGAATAAAGAATCACTAGAGATTGCCTCATGTCTCCTAACAATTCAATCCCAAGAAACCCTGCAAGACAGCAGGGAGGTGGCATATGAGGTGGCATATGAGAAATATGCAGGAGATGTATATCCACACAATCTGTAAGAAACTGATGTGTAAGGGCACTGCAAACCAAGGAGAGTTTGTCAATGTAATGTTACTTGGTTAGTTTGCCAACACAGTTGATAAGCTTAGGACTCTGAATCCTCATATCATTACTCCATTCTGACATCATTTCAAGAACAAGTCAAAAATCAGAGATACAGAAGTCAGGGAAAGCAGTAAGAAGGTGTCATGATTTAAACCCAGCTAGCAACTAAGTACCAGACAGCCACTTGCTCGCTGCTCTCCAGTGGGATGGGAAGAAGAACGGGGGGGGGGAGGGGGGAGTAAAACTCATGAGTTAAGGTGAGTTTAATAATTGAAACAAAGTAAAATGTAATAATAATGTAATTAGCTCAGGTTAGAGCATGATGCTAATAATGCCAGGGTTCTGGGTTGGATCCCTGTATGGGCCATTCACTTAAGAGCTGGATGCTTGTGGGTCCCTTCCACCTCAGAATATTCTGTGATGTTTCTGTAATATGTAATGTCATTATCCAGAGAAGAAAACTATTGTAAAGATTTTACTAAGTGGCCAAGATTTTACTAAGTTGCTCTCTCTTCTGAGCCTAACTTCCTTCTTACAATATGCTTGCAAGAGTCCTCACAGACTTCCGGCTGATTAGGAGCAAAGAAGACAGGGCAGATGCCAATCTGTGGTAGCCCAAACATAACTGGTTCCACTGCCCTAGGCACTAAGCAAATCCACAAATCACAGCTCCTCCTGTAAAATATTTCATCCAAAATGTAACAAAAAGGACATAAAGGGAAGTGAGACATAAAGGGAATGGAGGATACATTTAGGGGGGCTATCACAAGCCACAGTACATCACTGCACAAGCTGGGGACCGTACAATTTAATGGTTACAAGTCACTTGAGCATTTACAGAACAATTAAAACTGCAGCTTTTCCTAAGCATTGTATTTCCCAGCCACACCAAATTATTTGGTGCTGGTAAGCAATATTGCACAAGAAGGTCTCAAGAGGGACATAAAGGAGAAAAGTGTTGTTTTCTTGGGCAGCAATTCATGATAAAATAATCAAGCTGAAGAGCATGAGATTAGTGGAAGAAGCATTCAAACAGAAGGCCAAGACTGGATTCAGTAAGAAATGCAGATTTGTGAAAAGCCTTAAGTAGATAATTGAATTTGGTGATGCAAAACTTTTAATGCAGTGACAGTAATACTGACCAAAAGGCTCTGAGCATATGGGAGCTATTCAGTCTCCTTAGGAAAACAAATGACATTCATCACTGAGGCACTTACAATGGGATGGGCAACAGCTTCCTGAAAATCAGAAACACAGCTGCCAGCTATGCAATTGCCTCAGCAGAGAGCAAACAATGCATGGAGACTGCTCATGGATGACCACGTTTGCATTGAGGCTGCTCGCACTGTGCCGTTTGGGGGAAAATAGGGAGCTTCTACATTCAAAGTTTTGAAAATGCTTTCCATCAGCAGCAAATTATATTTCAAATAGTTAAAACAGAAATAGTTCCTCTAATAGAAAGTTATTAGGAAGCCTGAGCTAGGCCAGCGCAAAATCTTTCCTTCTTTCTCTAGCAGGACCTTCTTTTCCAGCTTGCTGAGAAAAAAAAAAAAAAGAAGGAAAATCTGTGGAAACTACACATGGACCTCCAAGGAAAACTCAGTCCTTTCCCTGACTGCTCTGCCTGTGCATAACTCTGCTGGCAATGAAGGGGCCAACCAAGAACCCACTTCACCTACAGGAAACAAGCACAGACCTAGCAGGGGAAAGTATATAAAGGACTGGGTTTCTCTATAGAAATCTGGTTGCAGCAACAAGTTCACTGAGGACACAAAGCTGAGAGGAGTGGCCAATATCTCCTAGTGCTGCACAGCCCTTCAGAAGGATGACAGGTTGGAGAGATGAGCAGAGAAGAACTGCCTGAAATTCAAGACAAATGCAGGGTCCTGCACCTGGGGAAGAGTAACTCCATGTAAGGACAAGAGAAAATGGGCAGAAACAGAGGCATGAAGTTCCACCTGAATATGAGGAAGAATTTCTCTACTCCGTGAGTGATCAAGCATTGGACAGATTGATCAGAGAGGTTGTGGAATCTCCCTCACTGGAGATATTCAAGAACTGTCTGGATGCAATGCTGTGCCATGTGCTCTAGGACCCTGCTTGAGCAGGGAGGTTGGACCAGATGACCTGCTACGGTCCCTCCCAACCTGTCCCAACATTCTATGATCAGGGCAGGACTTTGACTTATGGCTACAAGAAAGCATCAAGATTACACTTTAATATTTTATAATTTCAGCTCTGAAATGGATATTAATAATCACCTAGGTTGAGGTAAGATACAGATAAAGCTGATGCACCAGGCCAAGTAAGGAGAAAGGACTTACAGACTGCCCCACTTCACGTGAGACCCCTCAAGAGGAGCACTTCCATATTCACATTCAGCCTTGCAGGTGATGCAGCTTTGGCAGGCAAGAGGGAAGGGATCAGAAGATGGACTGATGGTAGACCAAGGAATAATGGTAGATTTGTCTCACACAAGCACTGCAGGGGAGACCTCAGTGGATGTCATATTCATGCCTGATTAAGTTCTTGAGCACCGCCTGGCTCATTTTTTTTTTCAAAGCTCTCCTTTGCAGTGGCTTCCTGCCCATTTCTCTGCTACCAAGCCAAATTGTGCTTTAAAAAAGGTCTCTTACAGATTGTCTTTATTCCCTTTAATCCAGCCAAATTATTTAGATGCTCTGGTTGAGTGTAATGAGACCCCCTCAAGAAACTCTGAATTAACTCTGAAGTGCTAATAAAAGAAAAACACAAACAAAAACCTCCATGAGACAATTCCCCTAATGAATTCTGAGTCTATGAATTCTGTCAGCTAATTGATCCACTGCAGGTAAACTTGAACTATTGCAGCATGTTTCATACTCATAATGCCTAGTTATTTCTGCAAGTTAAAAAGCTACAGCACAGTATTATTTTACAAATTAATATTTACAAATATTTAGTTCTATAACATGCATGTTTCATATTTCTAAGGAATGCCTTAGGGATCGATAACCCTATGTTATATATGATAATTACTCTTAAATTTGAAAAAGTGCTAAGGAGACACACACAGAGTAGGATACTTTAGTCTCTCCAAATGACAGGACCACAAGTAGTGGGCCAAGCTGAAGTAAAGGGTACTTTCCTCTCCCTGTCCATGAGCTGTACTGCTAATGTCCTCCTTCCTCAGATCCTTACTACCCAAACAGTACTTATGTAAAAATTAATGTTTCTCGTTACTTTTTAATTCCTTTCATTGGCACATCATTGTAGCTAGTCTGTTCTTTCTTCAGATTGGGAGAATCAGATGTACATCTGCTTTTCTGCTTTAGCAAGGATTACAGTAGATACGAGAACATGTTGGTGAAACTTGACGTGCATTTTTGGACAATATCTGTTTAACTGTAATTCTTCTTATTTTGCATTTTCCCTGTGAGTAAACACCTAACAAGCATACCTTTGCAACCATGGACAACATCGAATGAATTTGCTGCAAATCTGGCTTCAACATTTTCACAGAGGTATCACACATTAAGAAGTGAAGATTTACAGAACAGTAGATGTGTGCAGAACACTATGTACTAAATTTGGCCCCAAGACATTAGTTCATCAGTGTTTAAAGATTTATACAGCAAAGTCTTAGTGGTACTTATGTGCTGAAGTCATAACTCTGAGGAGATATTCATTCTTCAGGTAACTGAGAGCCTCAATTAACTGTGGCTCAGAAAATAGGATTTCAACTGTACTGAAGTGTGGAAGAGCTCCAGCAGATCGATTAATCAAGCCCTGCAATGAAGCTAAAAGCATGCCACAGATGTCTCCAAATACAGACTTCTCAGTGCTTTCAAAAAGGATCTGGAGCCTTTGGATTTTGGTCAGTTCTGAGTCATCTGTTTTTGCTGCTTTTTTCCATCAGGATGAACATTGTCTCCCTTCCACACATTGCGGGGTAAGAAAGCACAGTCTATTTCTTATCTGTGTTTTCCCCTCATTTTTGTCTCTAGCTCCTTTCCCATAGAAGGCACATCATTTCCCTGCCACTCCTTGTTTTCTTGTTCCTTAGCCCAGTTCACTTTGTACCTGCTGGCAGCCTCTGATCCCTATCTTTCAAATCTGGTCCAAAGGGAATTGGGATACAGTAAAAAACCATGACGCCAAAAGGAGATTAAATGAATCCAATTACCAGCCTAACCCAAAGGGACGGGGAAGTGCAGTTCTTAGTGGTAATGCCTGTGTGTGGGCTGCCCAGAAGGTAACATTTCACAACAGAAAGGAGAAAGGTAGGGATTTCTTAGGAAGGAGTGTAGAGGGAGGTTGACTTCTCAGAGGACAAAGAGAAAATATGAAGACATTGTTTAAAGAATAGCTTTCTGACTAAGGTGATCTCGTGAATTCCTGTAGAAGTGCAGCAAGTGGAGACTTTCCATGTCCTGCCGCACACATAGCAGGAAATGTTACATTACACGAACACACCTTAGCCCACAGTGACCACTCCAATTTGAGAACAGATTAAGGCAGTAGCTCTTTACTTACAGAGACCAATAGAAATGTTTTCTTTGTACCTGACAGAAGTTAAGACCCCCAAGAGTAATGCAAGTAGCAGACTTGAAAGTTACTATGAAAAATTACTGAATCCAAACTTGACATTTACAAGTATTGAGCCCAAATCTCCCCAGCATCTCCTTCAGGCAAGGTCATGTTCTTCTCCAAGCCTGTTGCTGTAAGGCTCTTGTGCATTACCTGTTACCATTCCCTGTTTGGAAAAGCTGCCCTGAGTTCCCAACATTTGCTGATACTACTTCTCAAAAGTAGTCTCAAAAACACCCAGCAAGAGCCCAGGTGCCCCTGATGTGGCCCCAGTACAAAGCAGAGACTTGGATTCCAGGACTCTCCTGTAGGAGCAGGTAGAGCTTCCCATTAAAACTGAGGAGGGGGGAGCCAGCATTATGGGAAGTCTGTCCTCAAGGAGATGGCATGCTCAGGGACCACAATCGGCTCTGAAAATCTTTATCAGCCATCCTTCAGTTTTGGGTGCTTAGTTGCCGGATTCACAGTTATCTTAACCTGGACAGTCGACTTCTTTCTCTGCAGTGAGAGCAGACCTGAGTTCCTAGAACCCAGTTTTCAAAAAGTGACACAGGTTCACACACCGTGACTTCAGGCCCAGGTCTGAGCACTTCGGAGCTCCTGATGGGCAACTGCCTGACTCGTAAGCTCCTCCAAGCTGGGCCCCTTCACATCAAACCATGCATTCAAGTACAGTGCCAGGGAGATGGGTCATAAGGATGTCTCGTGAATCCTCAGACTAGACCTGATGCCACCTTGGTTCTTTTCCTATGGTTTCTGAGTTTCTTATTGCCTCTCTCCCATATCACAGAACACTAGACTGTTCTCTAGTTTGGACTGGACCATAGATATCCACTTTAAAGAAGGCAAATCAACCTGCTATATCTACATAAATTTGAATTCTATCTACAGCTGTATAGATATATAAAGATATAGAGACGCCTGCATATATTGTCCTATTTTATTTGCTGATTTGTCCTCTTTTCCCCTCTACTTGAAGCGGATGGATCTTTTTCCTTAAAACTGCCTCTTCTGACTGTGTGCACTTTTGTGCTAAGGTGAGCTTTTACAAACAATACACCACTATTGGATACTATTGGATTTATCGTACCTTCAACCTAGCAATCATTTATCACAGCTTCACAGATCCTCTCTGAAAATAGATCCATTTAATATTATGTTTATACTCTTCTTCCACATTTCCTGTTGTGACTGCAGTGTGTCCAAATGACCATGTCCTACTGAACAGTCTCCACAATAAAACCAACAGATTCATTGCTGAATACTGGAAAGAATTTTCAATCTGTATCTATTAGTCAACCTAAGTGTAACACTTTGGGTTCCTTAAGACAGAAAAGTCTGAATGTATGTGCAAAGGGCTGCTTCAGAATATTCTAAATGCCTGAAGTCTAGGAATTTACCTTTCACAGTACAGCAAGCCCAGATCATGAAATAAAGCAATACCATAGCTTCAGACTGCTTTACAGATGTATCAGTTTATGGTTGAGACCCAACTCACACCCCTTTTCTGAGATCCAGTCTACATATTCAGCCTTCTGAAAAATTCTAAACATTTCTTGCAAATAGCAGCTAACATGTATCTGCTTCAGGATTCATGGAATGTAACTGCATTGTGTTACTACCACCAACACTTTAACACCTGAAAAAGGAATTAAGTGTCCACCTTAGAAAAGAAAATCCTTATGAACTGCTAACTCTAATCCTAAACTCAGCAAGGATGTAAAAATACTACTCACCTCTTCACTCAACTGTCAGTCAGCACAGAAGACATTTTCCATTCTCAGCTGCAGAAAGATGGTACAGGTGCAAAAGGTCAAAGCACAATGATAACAGGGGACTTGAATTTGAGTCCACACACACAGCTACTGCAGTAGAAGACAGAGCAATTTTCTTGCTTGTGTATTTGTATTTATTCAGTTTTACATGCTTCAGAAAAGAAAATTTTCCAAAACACACACAGCTCTTTGTACATATTAATTTAATTCCCAGTGACTGACAATACATTCTCATAATTGAAACATAGGCACTAACTGGCCAAGATCCTTGGCCATCCCAGAAGAGAGACAAGATAACAATGTATTCTTTTACTTGCCTCTGGAAGATGCTCTTTCCAGAATAGAAAACTCATGTTGATGCATAATGCAGAAAGTTCATGTTCTCACTATCAGACTTCTCTTTCCTTTACAAAAGCACTGATGTTTCTCTGGACAATCCAGACAGTACCTTTCACTGACCCTGAATTCCCTTTACAAAAGTATTTGTGATGGTCATGCAGGTGACTTAGGAACATGAAGACACAAGTGTGAAGAAGGAGGAGTTGGTGGCCCAGTGTCTCCATCCAGGAGGGGTTGTGATGCACAATCTTTCCCCACTGCAGGCTCCACAAGAAAATGTTCATGGCAGGAAGGATAAACTACCGCAGATCCAGACTATGTTTTCAGTAACTTTGATCTTACTGCTTTGGTCAGATCAGAGACAGAAACATGATACTCAACTTCAAACAGCTTCAAGCCCAAAGATGGCTTGAATATCTGTAATTTACTGGCCCACTTCCATCTCCCTCTCAGTATCAGATGACTCAGAAAAACCTATCACCTCTCCTTAGAAAAGGGAATATTGAGCTGAACAGACTTCACCTGGTTTCCAGAAGAGGCTTATTTTTGAAGTCTCATGGCAGCCTAGTAGCTGAATGCTATGAAACACAGGATACCCTCAGCTGAAACACTTAAAGAGCCATTTACACCAGATGGGAGCATGTAAAAGGAAATGGTAAGACCACAACTTCCCAGCCATGAGGTTCAGTTCATTCTTAACACCTCCTATACTTAGTTTCTCTTTTTGCCAAGTACTGAGCTTCCATTAATTTCTGTCAGCTTGTCGGAGGACATTTATTGCGCTCTGCACCTGGTTGGAAAGACTCATTTTCCCCATAGGGCATGTCAAGTACAACCAGAAAAGAAAACAACTATGGCTGTGTCATTCTCTGCAGCATGGAGGCAAACCTGCCATCCTGGAGTCTCATCCACAGTAGAGGCTTTTCAATGGATGGATAATTTAACTGGCTTCCTTCCACTGAACTATAACCTAAGGCTTTACCTAGCTAACATGTAATTGTGCTTTTGCATTTAGACAGGGGAGACAAGAATAAGAGAATCTCAGAATAGTTTGGGTTGGGAGGGACCCCAAAGATCAATCCAGTTCCAACCAGCCTGCCATGGGCAGGGACACCTTCCTCTGGACTAGGTTGCTCAGGGCCCCATCCAACCTGGCCTTGAATGCTTCGAGGGATGGAGCATCCACAAATTCTCTGGGAAACCGGTTCCAGTGCCTCACCAGCCCTCACAGTAAAAAAGTTCTTCCTAATATCCAGTCTTAACTTACTCTCTTTCAATTTAAAGCCATCACTCCTTGGCCTATCACTAAATGCCCTTGTAAAAGTTCCCTGTCCCACTCTCTTGTAGCCCTCTTTAGTACTACAAGGTGCTGTAAGGTTTCCCTCTCAGAAACTTCTGTTGCCCGGGCTGAACACCCCGGCTGTCTTAGTCTGTCTGCACAGGATAGGTGCTTCAGCCCTCTAATCAACTTGGTGGTCTTCCCTGGACTCATTCCAACAGGTTGATGTCCTTCCTGTGCTGGGACCCCAGAGCTGGATACAGCACTCCAAGCAGAGTCTTAGGAGGGCAGAGGGTCCCAGCACAGACCCCTGAGGAACACCATTTGTTCCTTGACGTCCATTGGGACTCTGAGCTATTTGACCACTACCCTTTGGATGCAACAGTCCAAACAATTCCTTATCCACTGAACAAATCCATGTCTTGCCAATTTAGAGATAAAGATGTTGTGGGGAGACCATGTCAAAGGCTTTACAGAAGTCCAAACAAATTACACTTGCACCCTTCCACTGATGGAGTCACTCCATCACAGAAAGCCACTGGGTTGATCAGCCAGAACTTGCCCTTGGTGAAGCTGAGCTGGCTGTCCTGATTCACACAAGCATGTCCTTCCCCATTAATGACTGGCCACAGAATTCCCAAACTGGCAGAGCTTTCCCAGGGTCACACTATTTTCTGCCCAGATCTTCATTTGTGGTGCCCTTAATACCCAACTTATGTTTTCAGCTTTCATTCTACCATCTCAAGAAAAGTTTAAAGATAACAACCAAACAACTGGTTGTTATTTTAGGAGGCACTGCTATTTAGCAGTTGTTATTTAAGCAGTGAGGAACTGATACCTCCTTTGAGCAGACACTGAGCTCTCACTGACCAAAATGCACTTCTGACAGTAACTTGTTTGTTCACCTCCAGTAATCTGCATTACACCATTACTGCACCAGGATACCATTCTAACAAATTAATTATTTGCATGATATGGTTTTACAAAATTTTGGATTTTGTATAAACATTTCATACACACATGCATACAGAGGTGCAAATTAATGAATTAATTTCAGGCACTTAACAAAGGTACCTTACAAGCTTTGTTTCCCTACAGGTTCCCATTTGTAGTTAGTAGAGCCTGTGAAGGCAGCTAGAGATGGGCACATTCTGAAGACAAAAGTGGAGTTTGATCGTTGCTGATGCTATCTTTCCTACATCTTTCCAGCACCTACTAAGAGGTGCTTAAAGCATATACAACACTGATTTATTCACCTCTGTGAAATACTTTAGGTTATATAGGGTAATTTCAGGTCTTATCAAACAAGATTTTTTTCTTTATCTTGCTTTCCATTCTGGGCAACAATAGGCACGTCATGCCTCTGGGCAAAATGCCAGTTTAACAAAGATGCCATTTCTCATCTGTGTGTTGGGAACTGACTTGTATTAAGACTAGAAAAGAATTCCTCAGTTTTAAGTAAAATGGTTTGATACTGCTCACACTGGCTACCAAAAATAACCCTCTTCAAAAGTCCCAAATCTTAAATTCTTTTTAAACCATCTTTAAAATCTGGAGCATCAGGTGGCCCATAGCAAATAGAAGCAGAGAGGCACCATATGTTTTCTTGTCCATGTTTATGTAAGATGCTTAGGAGTTGTCATTTTCATGCCTGTATTTTGCATCCACTATTGGCAGTCCTGGAGACACAGTGGTCAGCTATCCATTCTTTTTTATCCATTCCTGCAGCATATCAGGACTTCTATGACAATCACTAGATATTAAGCAATACACTCTTGGTAGAAGGAGAAAGAATGTAAGTTTTTGTCTCCTGCTAAAACAACATAAATATCATTCCATAATATAACTAGTCTTGATACATGCAACAACAAACCCATCACATTACACATAGACCAAACAGCACTATCTGCACAACAGTTCATAGCAATGTCAAGGTGTTCGAAGTATTAACATTTTCAAGTGTGCTTGCTTTGCATAGGCTCGTACAAACTTAGAAGCCAGATTACACTGCAGCTAAGCAACTTGCTTCACTTATCTTCACTGTCTCTGACAGTTCCCACATCTGTAAAGATATGCAAACTTAAATATTATATATGCAAAGTGAACTTTTAAATAAATGTGCATCAGCCAAGGCAGTGCTGCATGCATGGCACACAGTGTATGTCTGTGCCGAAAAAGAAATGGAGGGTGACTTTTCACATCCCATGCTGATAGTACGTTTCTTGGGTATTTCCTATATCTAAGTCATTCTTCTGAATCACCTGCATTTAGATACTCTGCAGCACAGTACAAGATGCAAAGTTTTGCACTGCACTCACAACATTGACAGATCTTCCTTCCTTCTCCTGCTGAGTTTACAATGACCAGTATATAAAGGAATAAGGAGCATCTTCTTATGCATGGAAGCAGCCCCCATTTAGCAGCCTTCTCTCACATTTTCCCTAGTACAGCCACAGCACGTAAAAAGTTCCAGAAGTCTGGCTAAGAGCAGACCGGACATCAGAAGATGCTGACAAAAAGTGAAGCTCTTCTACAGAGCTGCATAAAGGCTCAGCAGTCAAAAAGCAGGGAATCTTAGAGATCTGCTCCAACTTTCATCCTGGGAGTACTAAAATTAAAATATCCACTAGACTACAGTAGCTCTCCCAAAGCAATTCTAAAAGGCATTGAGACCGATAGATAATACAAAGAATAAAAATTTTCAGTTCCCCCAAAGTTGCTAGATGGAACTTAAAGACTAACTAGCAAGAAAAGATGAAAGAATGTAAAAGTATGCATACAGGATGATAAATGTAGCTGGAACCAGTGGATAAATAAAAATTAGGAATATACATGGGGTTTTGGCAAGTTATGTAACAAGAAGGAACATGCATGCCGAAAGAAAAGTTCAAGGAATGGTCATATTGGGGCACTCAGTAACTACAACCAGAGATCCCTTTAGATGACCCTCCAGGATCATAAAAGATCTTCCAGTTGGAGGCAGAGGAATGCAAATTAGTTCTAGGGTAAGTGATGTTTATGTATTAGTTAGGAAGTAATTGTAATGAATGTATAATCATGACAGAATAAATATCCTGCGGTAAAGTTTCATGACACACATTCAATTAGGGGAGATATCCTCCTAAAGTGTCCAGCACTGTAGTAAAGAATGCCTGCTTTCTAATATTTCAAATTGTGTTAGAAAGTTTACTTTCTGTCGGATTTTGGTATCACTGCAACAAGGAAGTGAAGCAAGTAGAAGACAGGACTCAGATGGAGAAGCAAAAGGACTTTCCTAAGACAGTGCCAAGGTGGCTACATAAATGGGGTTGTTGAGCAGCTGTGCTGCCTCATGAAGAAATATGCAAACTGATGCAAGTCTTGTAATGAACTATGCTGGCCCTGAGAGGCACAAGGGGCAAATAGTGCAGTGAACTAACACAGAACTGATGAAACCTCTGCTTTATTACTAGGTTTGCCATGATCTGCAATGTGACCTTGGACATGTCACTCCACCTCTCAGTGCTTCTGACTGCCATCTGGCTGATTAGGCTAAACTGTTTGGTGTAAAGGCTGCATCTAATTATAGATTGGGCTGTCAGGTAGCACAAATAGTTACCTATACTGACAAAAGTCATCAGAAAAACTGAAATACAAAGAGCAAACTGCATCCAGTCACTTGCAGAAGTACCAAATTAAGGTGCAGTCAAAAAAGCTGCACAACTAGGCTTCTCTTAGCACCAGTCTCATTTGCTCAGTCATCTGTGTCACATGGATTCCCAAGTTTACCAAAATATTTCTTTCAGGTACCCTGAAGGTGCATCTTTAAGTCAGATACAAGCATTTGTATTTAACAGCATATTCAATAAGCTTCTTTGTACAGGACTTCAGAGTGAGTAATTAAAGGAAACATTTCTGCAGTAGAGTTTCTCATTAGCAACCTAATTAGCCTTCTGAAAATAATTAACATTCCTTTCTATAAAGGGAAGAGACGACCCATTACATCCCTTAGACAAGCAAAACAAATGCTGAAGGTAAGGAAGATTTGTTCAGGGAGACAGCAAGAAAGCATTCAGCAGCAGTACAAGTAAAAAAGAAAAAGATGAGGCACAAATGCCTGTGAACCACGAAGACTGGACAATGCAAGTGTGTGTGCAACACTAGTATGTGTATAACTGCCTGATGTGTGCATGCAACATTCACATCGAGCATTTTCCTTCCCCTGCCTCTAGGACCTACTGGTAATCTCATCACTGAGATGCTGAAAAATTCCACCTCCAACATGTTTTGAAAGCCAGAATTAATCATCCATTCACAGTCAGAAACAGCTCTCTCCACAGGCAAAAATTCCCCAAGGATCATGTATTTTGACTATTAAAACACTCCCAAAATGCCCATTAAAATAAAGCATGATGTAATGTCATATACAGGGACAAGTGAATTGATGTCTATAAAGTTCACCTGTCAGGTTTCACAGGGTGATGTTTGACCAGTTATCATGCCCCAAAAGAGTTACACACACATTTCCTGACCAGTACATGTTTGATATCAGTGTGGCTGGAGAGTCACAGGCACCAGTGTTGTGGGATGTGTGCGTATATACCTATGACAGAAAGCAAAGGACAGAGGTCAGTATATCCCTGCCTGGCGCAGCAAGAACTGTGGTATCAATATAGTTGAATGCAGAACAACAGATAAAGAAGAAATGAGCTGAGCTTCTAAACATCCACATATTCAGGTAACACAGCAAATGAAAAATTCATGAAAATGTAGCTGCATTTTCAGCCAGTTCCATGTTGGATACATACTTACATTTCCCTGGCAGGAAAGCTGAACACTCATAGCTTTCAAGTGTGATTGCAGTGAGGGCAAAGCTCAGCTGCACAAAAGCTTCCATAGCTACATCACTATGGAAACCACAAATCCATTGCAAGCTCTGTTTGTCTACTTCTTTCACTGATGAAAAACAAACAAAGAAAAGGTATGCTTCCAGTTTGTTGCCTTTTTACTTTGGTCAAGACCATAGGACGGCAAACACATTTTACCTTCTACAGAAGCAACCCTTTCTTCCTTGACAGCTCTCTTTGTGAAACCGACTCAGTCTCTCAACCCAGCAGGGCAGTCATTCCCCTCAGCATGCTTCCACCACTTTTTTTAGTGAGGACTCTTCAAATGCGGTCTGGGATTTTATCTTAGCCTCCCGAGTTTCCCTCAGCATCTGGACTAGAACAACTCCAAAGGTGACTCACTCTAGGGCATATCCAGCTGGCTGACATAACGAGAAGCTGAAAACTGCTCTGAACACAAGCTATGGTGTCTTGTTTTGACAGAAGTAATATTTCCTTCCTTTCCAAGAAACTCTTTGGGAACATTTGAAGTGCTCTCAAAATGCAGTAGGGCACATTACAAGATAGCTGTAAATGCAAAGGTTGAACTTCTGTTTTAAGAAGATCATAATTTCTACAGCTGTTGCTAGTTACAGGTAGCTTTTCCCACACTAAAAATCAGAATACATCTCATCAAAAGCCTAATAGTTAAGAGCAACTCTGAGAGATGCAGAAGAAAAATGGGGGAAAATGCTAAAGAATCTGTAATATGGCATGGACAGTGCAGCCTGGGCATACAAAATGGCTAGAAAGAATCTTCATGCCAACCAGTGGGAAGGAAAAGCAAAAAAATAGTTAAAACCCCTCTTCAACTAAGTATGTGCATTCTGTGCTGAAGAACAGCCTCTGAACAAACCTTCAGCAACACCTTCTCTCACAGTGGGCACCTCTTACCTGAGCCCACAGCAGCTCATGGAAGAGATAGAGGAGAATTGAGCCTCTGCAGCTCTGTAAATCTTTGAATGCCTCTCAAATTCAACTGCCAGCTGACAACCATTACATAGACAAATGCCTACTAGTAAATTAGTTGAGAAAAACTATGTGTTACAGATGTTCCCAAACAGCCATTTAAATACACTCATCTTCACTAGAGCACTCTGCATGAACAGAGAAATCCTGCCTGTGCTCAAGGAACTTTTAACAGAGAATACTTAGGCTTCTCAGCAAGACGGAGCTAGGAACAAACGGACATAGTCTAAATTTTCTTACAAAAACCAAAGCAATGCTACACAAAAGATGTGGCTCTCTCACCTCCCTTTTGCAAAAGGGGACAGAGCAGCCAAGGCTTCCATCTTGCTCCTAACTCATTGCCCTCACCTCAGAGACAATTCCAAGCTGGCATTACCAGATGTGTTCCAAGTCCATTGGTGTTACAAGTATTCCTACCAACAGCCCATGGAATGATAAGAGGTTACTTTTGTGCCCTCAAGGATGTGACAACAATGCCCACGCCAGCTTAATGAAGGACAAGCTCAAGAGTGGTGATGACAGTACGCAGGGTCTTGTCCCCATGGCTTTGAAAGCAGATCTGTCTGCATCTCCAACAGACAGCATCCTGAACAGCCTGAGTAGATGGAACCTACAGGAGGCATTGGAGGAATGAATAATT
This sequence comes from Molothrus ater, assembly GCF_012460135.2. Lineage (NCBI taxonomy): Eukaryota > Metazoa > Chordata > Aves > Passeriformes > Icteridae > Molothrus > Molothrus ater. The sequence continues at coordinate 29,844,253 of NC_050483.2, forward strand.
CATAGTCTTGTTCTGCTGCCAATGCATCTATGCTTTCTTGTGCCCATGCGGTGCTCGGTTTTTGTTTTAACAGTAATAGGAGACTTCTGCACTACATTTGATGGTTCTTGAGGCCAGCAAGAAGTAGCATTTGCTCTACTCACAGCAATAGTACCACACACCAGAGCACTTGCCCGACACAGCTTTCTTCAGAAATACTCATGGCTGCATCACTGACATAACAGCTGGACTCATACAAAGCTCATTCCATCACCAGCTGCCTTCTCAGGAAGCTGCTGACACTTGCTTTGTTATAACATTGTAGCACTGGTCTGGACTTTGCCACTCAAAAGATGACACTTGGTGACCAACTGAAGCCCTGTAGTCAGCTACACAATGGGTAGCACAATCACAGCTGGAGCTCTAGGCAGGAGCTGACCCTGCTTATCCACACTGTTAGCACTGCCACAATTAAGTCTTCTGCTTTCCTTCAGCAGCTGACTGGGTCTGTTTCCCAGTCTCAGAGAGGATCAGGGGTCTATCAACAAGAATACCCAGAAGAGTGGGACAACAGAAAAGCCCAACACAGGATCTCCTGGGCACTACAACTAGGAGAGGGTAATGAGACACCTGAGACAGGACAGACTGAGGGATGACCATGCTACATGTATCTGAAGTTTATACATGCAGCATGCAGATATTCAAAGTGAGTTCCCAGCTAGAAATAAAGTACTGTGAACAACCTACCCAGGAAAGCTGATCCACAATACGCAAAACAATATTGTAGCCTGAACTATGCCACATACTGCTAACACAAAGAGCCTGTCAAAAATGCTGCAGGGTCTGGAAATTGTTCTGGTCCCACAATGTCCACCCCACTAACCAGAATCAATATTAAGTTTTGCTCTGGGATATAAATCATCCTTCCAAATTGATAGCATTTTACATGTACTACGTCGAAGTGTAACTGATTGCCACAGCATACAGGAGAGTGGCAAGATGAGGCTAAGAAGATTAGTAGAGTAACACACTGGTGAATCAGGTGCAGAGACTGCAGTGCTTGTTAGGGCCAGGAATAGACTCCTCATCATCCAACTCACACCTGTGCTTTCACAGGAGAGAGCAACCCTCTGTTCTTTACCTACTGCTCTGGTTTAGCTCAGAGAAACTGCTCCACTGTCCTGATTGTTTTAACTGCCTAAGGCTATCAGAGTGTGAGGTTTTAAAGAGACAATAATACTGAAAAGTTTGGCTGTATAAATTACAAGCAATCAGAATGATGTGACTCACAGCAGACAGAAATCAAAGGTGATGTGTGCAAATGGCAATCTTACACCTCCAGAAAACAACTTGGGGTTTAAACCAATAGAAATAACTTTGCACTCTACATATTTAAATTTCAAAGGTCCCATCTACAATGCAGTCAGCTCTGTACTCAGACAACTGCTCTGTTTTTCTGGTCTACAAGTGCAGTCCCGCCACTTTTAGCCTCCAGACCTTACCTTTTCCAGGGAGGGATCCTGGAGCTCTCCCACTCTTTGGCTAGCTCCTAATTCACAACATCCGCAGGTAGACTAGGCTGCTTCCAGCAAGTCCAAGGGGTTTCAGATGCCAGTGGTTTTCAGCCCAGGTGTGTGTGACCAACAGTTAACACAGCAACCAGACAGCCTTCCTAAACCAAAGAAGGACATTTTAATCTTAATGCAGCACAGTGCAAGAGAGGTTTTAAACACAGAACGAGCCATGTGTATGGATAGCTTAGCTCCAGTACATTGGGCCCTGGAAGACCTGACTTCTTCAGAGCCCCCACACAGCACCTGCTCCTTCCCCAGGGTAGCACCCTGACAGCTGCCTCTCCTTGGGTGAGGCTGAGCCTTTCTGCTCTCCACTGTCCTTCTGGATCTCAGCCACAGCAAACACACAGAGCAACTGCATTAGAGTCAGTGACCAAAGGTTCACTGCTACCGTTTCAGCCAAGGTCTCAGTTAACCCTTGGAGGGCCTGCCAGAAATTGCTTTACTTCTATTTTCCCCATCAATGTCTCAATTTTTGAAGCAAGCTTCACTGCTGACACCTTTCCACCCCCATCCTAGCTCTCCTAATATTGCCTCCTTATCTTCCCAGATCTCCTCTCATCCTCACTTCTCCAATCATCACACTTTTCTTCTCCCTTCCCCATTCAGGACAGAGTTGCACTTCATGTAAACAGGCCCTTCCCAGTGCCACCCACCCAGCACCCTAACCTGTTCCTAACCTGTTGCCAGAGGGGCACTGGCACTGGCCTCTCTGCTCCAGTGATCTGACTGCCTTTCACCTCCATGTTGGGCTCAAGCAGCACAGCTGCATGGTCCAAGCCAGTGGAACCCATGAGCTGGGGCTCTCCTCTTCAAATGCTGACATTTGGGATGCCACATTCCTGATTTTCACAGAAGTCATGCCTCGAGGTGACAGCTTCAACACACAAGTATCCAACACCTTATTTACATCAGCCTCACAGATCTTACAATCCAAGGGTTTGTCTATACATAGCATTTTTCTGGATTAATTGCATATGAAGAAGTTAAAGCAAGGACATTTATGTGTCAAACTGTATAACAAATGAGTTCTTCATATTATCCTAATGAAGCTCAGCATTTCTGTGCACCAAAATCCAAGAGGAATTCGAGAGACATGTTTTCCTTAATAAACAAAACAAACATACGCTGTTTTTATTTAGATGACACAACTGCAAAACCACTCCAATTAAAAATGCAGATTAAATAACTAATCCTCCCCCCAAAAAATCTTCCCAATGAGATTAATGTAGCAATGAATAGCATAAACCCACTAATTAAATCAATGTAATATGGGTATTATTGAGACACATCCAGAACCTTCTGCCTATGCCCTGAAGCTTGCATCTACTTTGGAGTCTCTCTTATAATGAGAAATAGTTGCTATTTTACCAGCTACATATTTATATATCAGACTGGGAAATAACTTTTTTGTTGTCTAGCTCTGGTATAAATTGTTGCTGCATCAATGTTCCTAAAAATTATTTGCACAGAATCCATTTTCCTTATATGAATTTTGCCACTGTTGGATATTTGCCACATATTTCTACTGAACTATTTATTAGACATATACAAACAAAATTTCAAAAGGCATTTCACTAGAATCACAAAAACACTGAGAATGCTTTTTACATAGTCAGATGCACTTGTCTATAATTTTAAATATAAAAGACTGAGGAACAAAATCATACAAAATAAGCAACTGCAACACACTTCCAACTCCTTAAATGCAGAAACATGAATACTACAAAAGGCTTCAAGTCAACCTAACTTTAGAACAACACAGTCCTTCTCAGTCCATCCCTTTCCCTGGCACCAGCACTCAGGCCACCCATGGGGCTTCACCTGGAGCCAGACCAAGGAACTTATCAGCCCTCTGAATCCTACTCCATGCTACCTAAAGCTTGCTAAGTTTTCAGCTGTATCATTATCTCACAGATTTGGCTCACAGCACCCAGCCTAGCAGGAAGAAGCTCCCTTTTCACAAAATACTGCATGACTTTGAACTCAGTGTGCTGGAGAAACCATACCTCTGGTTACAAATGTATCTACACTTGAAAAAAAACACTCATTGAAAAAAACCTCCATTAGTAAAGACTATGTCATAAAACACGTGAGCAGAGCAGTAGAGCTGAAGATTTGATCTTAAGGCTCACATGATTAATACAAAGCTTAAACTGTTCAGAAAAGGTGATTTGTTTTTTGTTTGGTATATAAATTGACTTTCTGTGTCAAAATACTAATGATTCAAAATGTGTAGTGTTTGTAGTAAGGGAAAATCAAACAAAAAACCAGACAGAATAGTGTGAACAGGCACTTGCATATACAAAAATAGTTAAAAACTAAAATCGTAGACTTCCCAAAACAGCACTTCCTGCTCTGGCTGCTCCTCTGACACAAACATTCCTGGTGTCAGCAGGTTGGAGACTATACATGAGCATAATCTAGCAGAACTGCTCATCAAGTGAGAATACAAAGAAAAGCAAACAAAAAAGAAAGCAAATTCCTGACTGGAAAGTGATTAGTTGAGCGTTCCTTCAACTGTCTCTTTTAGTATTTACATCCCTTCGTTATTTCTACAATTCTCTACAAAGAGAGCTAAGGCCCATGCAACTAACCGGTGAAAAGTTGTGCAACAGAAAAATCAAGTCACAACATTGCTCCGTGACTTATCTGGGATTCTCCTGAGAAGAAAGTGCCAAATTTGGAAACAGAAAGTGAGTCTGTGTCTTCTCAGAAACTCCCCCTGTTTTGGCAGGACTTACACAGAGGATGATGCAGATTTCCCTTTTAACTGAAGTCCCACCATGTCTCTTGATGAGGACTTCTGAACCTCTTCCTACACTGGACTGAAATACTGCAGAGGGACATGTAGGACACCGTCCCTCATCTCCTGAAATGCAAATGCCTTTTGCTCCTTCTGGAACAACAGAAATGTAATTGGAAAACCTACTCCGTAAAGCAACAACTTGCACTTACCCAAGGAAAACAAGTGATTTCAAGGTAATGAGCATCCTTTCCCAGATATATCTAGGTGGGTGCCCTATCTCTACTGAAAACTTCTGTCAAAGCCCTGAGAAGCACATTAGACCTCTGGAGTTTCAGATTTCTTCTAAAAGCCATGCCACCACCCAACAGCTGAAGAGGCTTGGCCAGATGCCTGCATCCCCACACAACTACAGTCTCTGCAAATGCTTCTGTGGCTATTTATTGCCAAAACCAAAAATGCATTTAAATAACTTCCAAAAGTCTTTATTTTTTGCTGTTGTTATCTTGCAATATCTTTGAAAAATAAATTAAACTCAGGTTTCGAACAAACACACAACTAAATTCCCTCATGTTGTCTTCCATTATTAGACTATCACTTTTTCCTCTGTGTACACTCATCCCTTCTTATGTTCCTTCCATTCTGCTTCCGCTAAGGCAATAGAAATGAACCAGCTGGATTTACATTAATATTTTCATGAATTACCCTGGCTCTCAATATTTTTGAGCCAAGGGGCCACCATGAGTGTTTTGATACTTATCACAGCTTGCCATGCATTTCTGTCATCTACCTTTTAACATAAATCTCTCACTCATTTTCTGAATTTTCACGGTCCCCAAGGATGAGCTCTGACCTACTTGTTATAAGCCGTTGAACCATCAAACACTCACAGACCCACTGCAGGGAATGGTTATTTACTCATATATGCTCACATATCATTCATTATCTTTGAGAGCTCATCTAACTTCCTTGTTGATTTTGTTGATTTCAGGTTTGGTGAACGCTTTTCTCTAAAACTGGGGTCAAATCTGACCTCACAATGTGGCAGATTAAGCAGCTGAGGAGTTAAAAAGGAGCAACTCTTACAAAACTCCACCTACACTTTCTTTATGAAGAAGTACAGCACCCATGTTATATCATGAAAGCACACTCACTGGCGTTTTGGTAATTGAAGGCAGGGTACTGTTGCCTGGCAACTTATCTGATTACCATTTTTTCAAGTATCACATGCACACTTCGATATGTTGCATAATAATGTCTCACTTTTATGCAGCCTAACCCAATGGGAAAAAAAAAGAGGGGGATGGGGGCAGGAAAGCTACAAAAATTCATGTCTTTCTTTTCTGGAAAAAAAGTACAAGGTAGTAGCTCAAAAGCAGGTTGAAACATTAGTATTCCTGAATTTTATTCCTGCTTTTCCTGGCTTGCTGAATGTGCTTATACAAGCATTTTACTTTATCTACTTGTCTGCAAAATGACACTAATAATACCAGCCTCACAGAGACACACTGAAAATTCATTAAGAACTGAGAGATTCTCAAATGAAAGATGCAGTGGAAGTGCTGGTGTTTGCACTTACAGCTTTTTAGTACTCCAAACGTTGCTAAGCCATGGTCCTTAAGCATAGCAAATGTTCATCATTGTCATGACATTGTCCAGTCCTTGTTTCTCAAACCAAGGAAACTATATTTCTGGCATCAGAATGGGACATTTTCCCACTTTCTATGTCTGATATGTAGCTGGGGAAAGAAAAAATAGAACAAAAAACCTACTCCCACTGCCCCACACACAAGGCAGCATACCCCAACTTGGAGTAACTATCTAAGAGAAGGACATGGATTCTAGAAGTTGACCTTTTGCACATCCACAATTTATAAGGCAACATAATATGACATAATGAATTGCCTTCTTTCTATATGCACCTTAGTATTCCACTGCACAGGAAATGGCTTAGCTACCCAGGGCACTCCTAATACCATGCTAACCTCTATCAGCTCAAGTGGCTGAGGCTGATGGTTTGGAAAGTATCTCATCTCCATGGTAAAGTATTAAGCAGCAAAGGAAAACCAAAAGCAACAGCAGCCAAGCTCAATATTGCTAAGGAATCATTACATTACCTTCACAGCAGCTTTTCTCTCCGTAGTTAGACCTTCAAGCATTTTTATAAAATGTATCCTACATTTATAAAATGTATCCTGAAGCTCCTGTACAAGTCCACTTCCAATTAAAAGCTTAATTGTGAGGTATGTCTTAGAAAGAACTGCTGGATCAAAATAAATAAAATCACATGGTATCTACTGTACCACTAGGGGAAACTACACACAGCTTAAAAACAACAGAAATTACAAAAGTAAATAACTCTTCTTCTAGAACTTACTAGAAGCATCCTTACCATAAGCCTCTGCTGAGACAAAATACAAAGAAAACACGTGACTCAAAGTGTCCCATGGGTTAAGCAAGCCTGGCTTTGCTAGGTCAGTTAGCAGGAGAGGAAACAGCCAAATCCACTGCTACCATCAGGAACACTGTCGCAAGCAGAGAGGAATGACTACCTAGAGCTCTGCATAGACACAGCCGTAGCCTAGATTTCTCAGTCCAGATTAGGCTGGTGGAGCCAAATGATTTAGATCATGATCTGTGCATGCATTCTGGATGAAAGGAATAAAAACAAAACAGACTCCCCATCCCCAGAAGGCACTTGGCAGTACATACAGCACTATGCTAGAGCTACCCATACTAAAGACAGAGCTCCCCCCCTCCAGAAGTACTTCATCATACTCCCAGCAGAATCATGAAAACAGGACAGAGAGGTGCTCCACAGAAGTTCTTCATAAAGACTACATCCAATAAATGGCACACCTGAGAGCAAAGATCCAGCAAGGAAGAAGTGAAACAGCAGCTTCACCACGCTATGCTATCAACACTCACCTAGTGACTACTAATGCTTGTATCTTATGCAATGAAAGCAAGACAGCATTTGTAGTAGGGAAGATTCCTTCAGTCATTTAATCCAGCTTTGACACAAGCATGTGAGGGCGGGGGAGTTTCAAAATAAGGTTGTGGTGAGCACTGACACCAACAAAAATCCAGAACAAAAGAAAGGGTAACATAAAACACTTCCCTCTTCTATGCAATGATTAGACACCTCTGACCTAGTAACTGATAGGTATGCTCATTCAGATATGCCTACAAACAAATCTCTAAAGCAGTCTAGCTTTTATTTCGCCTCTGAGGACATGTTAACGAGCACCATGCACCTGCAAAGCCTTTTACACTCATTTTAGCTGGACTGTAAGGTGCATAAGCTCTGGCTCACAGCAGACATTATTGGGTGTATCATTTACAGCCAGGAATGTAGTGCTCTGACTAACCAGAAAGAGAGCGTTGTTCTGAATTGGCACAGATGTTGGTATCTGCTCCTGCAGAGCCAAAGCCTTTGCCCAGTCTGGCTTTCTTTCAAGACTTCTTGTGGTCGCCTGCACAGCCACCTTACCGAGGAACTCAGGAACCATCTGGATACTCCTGCCTCACATATCATAAGAGAAATGTGAAAAGCAGACCAGATCATTTCTGACATAGACAGCTATCAGCCCTCTGCTCCCTCACCCAGTCTGTACTGAGCCTGCAAAGCTAAAGCAAGCAGCATGGTCAGGTGAGAAAGCCACCAGAGAATACTGAAACACATACAGAAAGCAGATCTGAGAAGGGATCATTTACAAACCTTCCCAAGCAAGCCACAAGCAGGTAATACCTTTTATGTTGGAAAACATTAGCTAACTAGATGATGAAACGTCTTTCAAAAGAAGCAAGGAAATATACCATACTTTACCTTTCACATCAAGCAAATTTTGTTCTGAAACAGAACTCGCACTTGAATTGTTCAATTTCATTTCTTTCACTCCAGAAAACAACTCAGGAACACCACTGGACACCACCTCATCTGCAGCTACACAGGAACACGCAGGATAGAAGTGACCGCATATAAGTTTGCTCAGGTGCCACTTCCCCATCTGCAGGGCGTGGCTCTGGCACCTGAAAGCTTAACAAGGTACTGCAACTGCTATGGAGGTAGGAAGTGCTTCCCACAAAAGGATGGTAAGGAGTGGGAATAAAGGCTTTTCCTACCTCCTGCTGGTAAACAATTTCTTTAAGTAATTGACCCATTTTCTAGAGAATAATTAGCCCTAAGGAATGAAGCACTGCTGCCCTTTAATTAGCATGTTGTTACCTCTCCTCTTACCATATAATAGCATGCTGTCTGAGACTGAAAAAAGAAACAAATCAACACAACAACTTAATTTCATTTTCTTAAACATGGTATTTGTTGAAGGCAATCCAGAAACAAAGAATCCTAAGGTACAATTTGCAACAATAAAATTTTCCATTGCTTCTATGATTTCACCATCAGAACAAGGTCTCCTCCACACCACCACTCTTTAAGCCTCCCCAATATATTTTCTCCTTTTTAAGAGCTTTTTCATTATGCTTTCCAGTCATCTTCCATGAGGAAAAATTTCTTTCCGTTGTCAGACAGCTTAACAGAAAGGACTCTTTTGCCTAAAACATAGTCAAATTTCCTGCAGATAATTTTATTAAAATTTCATTAAGTTTCTTGCAACATAGGTCAACAACTTGGATAAGGACAGAAGTTCTTTAGTCTAAGGAGACTAGAGGTGCATACCATGAACAAGAAGCACAAGAAAGCACACCACAGCCAGTGAGGTAACTCCAAAACTTGCAAAGAAGGACTCTTCAAACAAGTCTCACAGAGATGATGCTTAGTGACCGATTCCATGCTGCAGAAAAAGGAGCTGCTTGGCCCCAGACTCTGTGACAAGTACGATTCTGAGGATACAAACAAGACTTGCCATCAAAGCATGTGATGATAGCAAAAAGCTGGGGGTTCCCCCCCTCCTCTCTCCCCACCCTCCACAGGAAGAGTGCACAGTCTCCTCTCCTCCCCCTCATTCCCCCTCCACACCTTCTTCCTGGCATGATCAGTCCCCAACTGCAGCTCATTTCTAACACTTTGGAGAGTAAAACTTAAATTCAAGTAAAACTTGTAGGTAAAACTTTAATTCATCTGACTAATTATGCCATGAGAAGAAACACCCCACCTGGACACAATGCAGCACCTGCCAGCAGCCCTGAAACACCTGATCCAAGGACAGTTACTGCCTTAACCAAGCAGACAGGTATTAAAAGCATATTTACAATACCAGAAAACAACTCCTCTCCCCATTTCTTGACATGTGGGAATAAGTAGATCTCAAATTACAAGGCCAAAGGGTTCCCTACATCTTCACGCCCTAGAACATCTCCAAGATGCTGAATAAAGTATAGATTGTAAAAAGATATCTTAAAAGACTCCACATGCTATCGAGTTCATACCCTTACCCAAAAACCTCCTCCTGCCTTACACTCTAAGCTAGAAACCTGCATCTCCCTTCAAGGTTAAATTTGCCTTTCACTGTTTGGCACCACATGTTATGACATTGCCAGCAAAACTGCAGAGTCCCCACTACCAGGTACTATTTCCATTCGGATGCAGAGATCTAGGTTGCTCTCAACCTACACACCTGTGCTATCCATACCTCCTGGTCTAGACCCCTTTACCACTGCTGTAAACTACTACGGGATCTTGCCATAAGAATTCCAAGGTTTGAACTCTCCAAGGAAGCAGCTTGTTTTCTGCCTCCACCATCAGCCTTCAGTAGAGTGGGCACAGCAATACTGACCAAGGCTACAGACATGCTGCCAGAGCCTCAGCAAGAAGTTATGCGGTAGCAAGCAGTACTGCCTCAACTTCTGCTTGCCCCTCCATTTCCTTTCCACCAGACTATACTACATGCTTTATCAGTATTCCCCTAATCAGAGGATCTCAGAATGTTTCACTTTGAATCAGCTGCTTCTAGCACTTTTGCTGAGCTTTGTTTAGAAAGCTGCTGTAGCTACTAGTTAACCAAAGGATTTGGAGTTAAGTCTTGTTTCAATTTGACAAAGACCTGTGAAATGCCATTTTCCCCTACCTCAGTTTCCTCTTCTATAATCTGGAGACACCCATGTTCTTCAGTGGCAGCCTGAACAGAGAAGTATGAAATTCTCAGATATACATACCGAGAGCATATATTCTCTGGGAGAAAATACCTACTTTCAGATTTAATGAAAAATCTTAACTTATCCACAGTAGCAAGCTGCTGTTACTTAACACGGGAAAACTGACATTTCTCTGTGGAAGAAGTCATACCTTTTCACTGGGACAAGGTGCTGGGATTCAAAGAGGACCTTCAGGATGCATATGGACACAAGAGTATCTTACAGATTTCCTAAATAACTTTCCTCAGTGCTGGCTGAAAGTGCCTACAGGCATTTTGGACTCCATGTCAATAAGTCTTTATTTTCTTTTCTGTTTCCTAATAACTTACAGTTATTTTTGTTTTAATTACTTCCTATTTACCACCAAACAGTAGCTAGCCCTATCTCTAACTGATGCTGTACATATATTAATGCAATTTTGCCCCTGGAAAACACAGACTGGAGCTCTTTGGGCAATCTGTTCTTCTTGCAAATCCCCAATGCACAGTCACAGATGTGTTACCACCTTGCCTGTGAAAAAAACCAGCTCCTGCAGAGTCCGCATTTTTCCTCAGAAATAAGAGAAAACAGGAAAACATGTGAAATAAACAATGCCAGAGAACAATACAAAGTATTTCATGTAACAGAGTTTTTCTGCATCTGTTGTGTAATTATGACGCTTAACAAGTTTGTACATCCCCGGTAATTTTGGACCAGCAATGTGAAATGATCTCTAGAAGTCCCAGTGTAACGGTCAGCTTAAGATGAACACGACAGGGCAGCCTCCCCAGCATCCCTGATCCTAAGCATCCTAAGAACAATTTGCAAAACTCTAGAGTAAATGAGTGAATGGGGAGCAGAAGGAATCAGATTTTCCATTTTGCAAAAATTCAGCTATTCTGAATATTTTTCCATTCCAGAAATGGAACAAGAGTAAACATCTTGAGACCAATTTAATTTTTTTTTAATAGAAAAGAAAAAAACTCATTTTCAGCTGACTGTAGTACCTGTATCCCTGACCTCTGGCTTTACACACAGGAGTAATTCACAAGGTTGCAGAAAAGTCACTGAACGGACCAGAGCCAGTTCCCACCTCCCAGTTCAGCTCTGCAAACGCTGGGCTCATTCAGAGCCATTTCCCCTTGCCTGGAATAAAGTTTTACAGAAATCAATACAAAAAGATGTTTCAAGACATTCCTTTTCGTGGGGAAGGAAAAAAAAAAAAAAAAGGCACTGTCCAGTGAAAAACAGCTCCGATTTCAACAACCCCTTCACCCTGCTTTCCCTGAGCCCCGGAAACTTCGCAGCCGGGGTCGGGAGCTCCCGAGCAAAACCCCCTCGACGCGCACCGCGCTGCCGCCCCGAGGAGCTGCGAGGGGCGGCGGGGCCCGGCCCGCGGGGCTGCGCCCCTCCCCGGGAGGGGGCGACACACGGGTGCCCGGTGGCCCCGTGGGGCCCGCCGCTGGCGGGGAAGCTGCCGCTCGGCCGCCCGCCTTTGTCTCGCCCCAGCCGGCACCCGCCCGGCGGGGACGGCACGGCCCTCCCGCCGCCAGAAAGCGAAACCAACGGCACCGGGCGCCATCCCCGCCCTCCGCCCCGGGCAGCGCATCCCCCGCGCCGCTTGGCTGCGGGGAGGCCGCCGCGGGCCGCGCGCACCCCGTGAGGGCAGCGGCCGCGGGCAGCTCCCGGCGCCGCCGCTCGGCCCCCCGCCCGGCCGCGGCTCGTGTCCTCACCGGTGTCCATGGGTGCCCCGCGGGCGGCGGGAGGTGAAGTGTGCCAGTGACACTCGCCCGTAGTATGGATGCGGTTTCAATCTGCACATGCTCGCTCCCGACAGCCAGCCTGCCCCGCCACCTTCCCTTAACTCTTTCCGCACTGCCTCGCACCGCCTCCCCCGCCCCGCGGCGCCGGCCCCGCGTCCTCCTGCCGGCCTGCAGCCGCTTCCCTCGGCCCGCAAGCGGGGGGCCGGCCTGGCAAGCCCTCCCGGGGCCATCGCGGGGCACAGAGCCTGAAGGCGGCGAGGTAGCCCCAAGGGAGGGACCTGCGTCCCCTGGAGAACCGGACCCTGCCGGTGCGGGCCGGTGTATGCTCAGGTGAGTGTCGGGAACACCCTGCCCTTCCCAAACGCCTGGAGTGTTGGCTCCGGCCGGGAACACGAAGTGGCACAGTGCGCCTTGGCTGGTGAGCCTGCAGTACGAGTCCTTCATATTTACTCCTCCAAAGAAATCCGTAACAAAAACAAATAAACACTCATACCCCATCAGCTGAGGGATGTAACCCCCATGCGCCTTTGTTGGATCTGGACGCTGACAGGACATCCCTGCAGTGCAGGAAATCAAACACAGCTATCAAAGGAAGTATTTGTCTGCAGCTTCGGTATTACAATAGGGAAACACAATCTCTGAAAAAAATGGTTTTTTCCACCCAGAATGATCTCCAGATTCAGAAAATTGCCCGAGGAAGAATAGTAAGAAAATAAATTTCAAGCACAGGTAGTAAAAATAAATTAAAATCCTTTCTCTGGCTACCTTAACTCTTTGGCAGCACAAGAACACAGAAAAAAGGTGCCCTTCTTTGGAATGAGAAATCGGGAGAGTGCAGTCCTGAACCAGGGTTCAAGCAAACAAATGCCCTCTCCGTACCTCTGGCTTCCCTCTGAAAGAAGGGAGGTGGAGGTAACTGGCAGCTCTTTGTGGTTAGGGGTAGCTGGGTAGTGCCTCTGAATGCCTTATAGTCTTCAGACAAAAGTGAGCAAGGTTTTTCCTTCTGTCCATCTCCACAGAGAGACAGTAACATATTCTGGAGTAAAATGGTAACCTGAAGTGACACAAATGCAGAAATGGCAATTGATCTTGAACCCAGAGATGTGTCTTTAACCAGCACCCTGCTTTTCCTAATGGGTTACTGACTTAGGGCTCTTGTCTGATCTTCCCAGGCCTCTGATACAGTCCACATTTTCCTTCTCACAGGCACAAGGACTCCTACCTTCTGTAGTATCAGAAATGATGAGCTAATGCTTTTAGCAGAATAAGGATATTTTTATGACCTCTGTTTAATGACTCAGCATTTCTGGTTTCAATAATAAATAGTCCCAATAATGAGGCAACATCGGATCTGTGCAGGCCCCAAATCAATTTTGATGAAGGATTCTCAAGATGTCTGGCAGCAGTGGCTCTGTTAAAGGCAGGTGCTCTCTGGAGAGGCGGCTCCCTCGGCCCCAGAGCGGCAGGGCCAGCAGACGCTGCGCACACCGGCGGCGCCGCGGCCGTGCATTGATGGCTCTGCGTAACGCGGAGTGCCCGGGCTGCTGCCCCGCGTTCCCTCTGCTCGCCCGGGGAGCTCTGTGTACAAACCTCTCTAGCTGCTCCGAGGATGCCACAATGCAGCAAACCAGCCTGTCACCGAGTCACCTGATTGCACAATCTCACTGTGAGAGCTTGAGATGCAGAGAGATGGAGCGTTTTAAAGGGGAAATGGAGAATAACGCAGAGCTAGTCCTGCCTCAGCAACCGAGCTGTGCAAGCTAGGGCAGCGCTGCTTATGTCGGTGACCTCAAGCTGGAAAAAAAACCCCACAATTGCTTTGTATAAATTTCAACAGAACTGAGAAGGAAAATGGTAAAATAGCTAAGACATCTTTGATGTTCTAAAGAGCACCTTAAAATACCATATCCAATTAGGCAGTTGGAGAAGACAGCAGCCTGAAGCAGTGCTTATGTATTTATTGTGAAATAGCATCCTTTAGAAAGCACCGAGGACCATGCTACAGATATAGTCAAGAGAGCATGAGAGAGATAATTTCACAGTATGAGACAGCATGAATGTTTCACAGCATGAGAGGAGAGAATGCCTTACAAGGAGCAGAGAAAAGGTCAAAGAGAGAGGAAGAAGTGAGCTGAGAGATACTCACCTATAAGAAGGAGTTATCAACATCCAAAGATGGATCGTAAAAAATGAGAAGCACATGTAGTGAATACATAAATCTGTATTCTCCTGTCTAGTCACATCATGTAGAGAGAGGAAGGAGGAGGTAAGGATAAAGGAGAGGGCTCCCAGATGAGAAGAAAGGAAGGAGGAGGCAGTGAAGCAGGGTGAGGGGAATGAAGACACTGTGTGTACTGTGTTGAGGAGAAAGGCAGGAGGGAGAAATGTCAGAGTGAGCACCTGATGGTGGTGCTGTATACCTGGGAGCTTGTTCAGCTCTCCCTAGCTGCATTAGCTGGTCCAGAAGAGCTGTTATTATTCTATTCAGCCTTGTTTCTTTCAGCTTGAGCTAGTAAAGGAAGAGAGAAAAAGAATGAAGTTGAGATTATAATACAGTGAAAGTGGGAGTAGGATGAAGACTGGGGACAAAGGCAGACAATTTCTAGAACTGCCCTTTTGTCAGGTGTTCACAAGGAAGCTTGAGCTCCCCAAGGCCTCATGCCAGGAGTGAGCACCATTCTCTGCAGAGCAGCCAGGCTGGGATGCTCTGTGTGCACAGGAAGCTGGGTCCAAGATGAAAAGAGTTTGTGGTGACAAAAGGGTTCTCTGGCTCTCTGCAGCCACTTGTAAACAGGCACAGGGAATGCTGCTGATCTTCATGTGTGTGTTGTCTTTTTCTGAAATAGCACAGATCATATATAATACCTGATCTAGTTCCTGTATGTGTGCCCAAAACCAGTTCAGATGTTTCTGCACCAGCCTGTCTGGTTCTGGAAGGGTTTCTTCATTTGGGTCTAGCATAACATGTGGCTGTATGGAAGCATCTTAGAAAGTGGCATAATCATATTTGTTGCAGTATCTGGACATGATAAGGAGTGCAGTGCAGCAATACCCAAGCTGGTTCCTCATCCATTCTGTGACAGGCAGAGCTTAATCCCTCACTTAAATTTTATTTGTGTGTTTTATTTGTGGCACATTGTTACACTGAAGAAAAAAAATTACTTATGTCTTCAGGAACACTTTAATGTGGTTATTACACTGGTATCTGAGTACATCACAAGTATCACTGCCACTGTAGTCATTCCCAGTGAGGTAACATCTTGCTCTGCACACTGGGCTTTGAAGTTCAGACGTGTTTCAGTTTAAAAGAATTCTAAATTTGAGATTCATAGCATCTCTCTTTCCCCAGAGAATTTAGTTTTATGTGGCTCCTTATATTTAAATTACAGTTTAATCCAGTGGGTGTTCATCCCTTCTGTATATCCAGTCCTGGTCTTGAAAAAGATGCACCTGGAAATTAGTCTTACTGGTTTAGTCCAAGTGGCTTGTCTGATATTGCTTCGGAACTACTGAGTAATGGGATCCATATTTGCAGAGCAGGGTTTAAGGCCGGGTTTATTAAGTCATGTTTGGCCTAATTTCTTGATTCACTTTAAACATGCTAACGGGTTCTGCAGCAAATTAAATGAGAATCTCAACTTATAACACTCCCCATTCTCTACACAGCCCAGCCAGTGCTTTGAAGGAAACATCTGTCATGAAAAACTTCATCACAATTGTTTAAAACCTGTCCAGATCCAGTCAGGGTTTTTCCCTCCCTGGGGAAGTTTGGCTTTTTCTGTCCTGTTTTCCTGAGGAGGTCCCACAATTGGAAATTGGGAATTCATCTCCCTGAGTGTCTAGAATAAAGAGTAGATGTTCTGTGTTTATTTAATAACCCCCCCATGGATCTACATCCAAAACATGGGCTTCTCTGACAGGAAACTGAGGAACAAAGAGTCACATTTAGGCCTGCAAGGAAATTAAAGAAGGAACTTTTTTTTTTTTTTTTTTTTGCCTGAAGGGGCCCCAAGCACTGTGGTGACAAATGTTATTCAAATACCTGAAGTAGGAAATGGATTTTGAAGAATACACAAGTCATGTACTGTCTCACATCAGCTTGCATAGGTCTTCATGCAATACCATAGAAATTGCTTTCTTTGTCTCTTTTTCCTTATGGTGCAGGTAGAAAAAATATAAGCCATGGATTTGCTGAGCTTTTTGAAGAAAACATGAAGGAAATTTTCGAACACTGTTCCTTCAAGCTGGAGGAGACTCCCTGGAATGATGGCTCCTCTCTTTCTTTTGCTTGTGTCACGGCCTTGGGTTTTTTCTATGGTTCAGACACTAGCCCCATATTCATCACTCCTGAGAAAGTAGTTGACTCATAAAGGGATAGAGGCAGAAGTTGCATCCATGAAGGGTCTTAACTTATCTCTGCACAAAATTGAAGCCACTTAAACATTTGTTCTTCTAATGGTGCCTCTGCCAGTCTCTGTAGTATGGTGCAGTCCTTGGGATCAGCTTCAAAATGTTGAAGGCTAGACAGCAATCCCCAAGGAAGCCAGAGCTGTTTTTGAAAACTCTAGGCTTTCTCTCTGTGACTGCTGAAATAATTTCCTTACTTAGAGCATTTTTCTTTCCTTTAGATATAGATAATAATAGTAAAGCTTACATTAGTATTTAGTTTTTCTTTCCTTCAAAGCATTTTTCTCTAACAGATACCTGCCATGCCTTTTGGCTTGGTAAGAGCTTGGCTCTGAAACTAAACACTGCAAATAGGACATTTTTACTCCTAAGAGATGTGACCAAAGTGCCAGGCAGCAAAGCATTTCCCTATTTAGGAAAGCTCTCTCCATGGGTGTTCCTATTCAAGGTATCAATGGAAAAAAATGTTAGTAAGACATTATTTCATAGGGACTGTCAAAGCTTGTGAGTTTCCTCTGGGATGTTCAGGGATCATCTCTTTGGACTGACAGAAAAATTTCTCAGCAGAGAACTAGTGTCCTCCACTAGCTTCTGCCACCTTTGCCTTCGTGTGGGTTAGATGCCAGACAGGTCCTTTGGAACACAGCAGCCTGAGATCTCTAGAACAAGCAGCAGACAAGATTTACCTGAGGTGTGACTGATGTCTGACTAAGTTAGCCTGTGTTTGCTTGAATTTTTAATGACAATAACTAAAAAGAATCCTTCATGGTTTCTATTCTAGATTCAAGGGCAGAAGAAAAGCAAATCTTATAAACATGGAAATTACAGAACCTGAAGGGTTTGGCAGCAATCCTGTTCTCTCTTATTTTGCCAGGTTCAGCAAAATGCAAACATAGGTTTGGGGAGAGGCAAACCACTTTACAAACCTGAGCATGTCCAGTCCAACTTGATCCAATAATCTGTTTTGGGGAGATGTGTTTCCCATTAAAAATAGCAGGAAACTGGAGGCTTGGAGGCTTGGGTTGTACTCACAGATGTGCTTCAGGCCTTCCCAATGCCCTCAAATTCACCTCTCTGTTTTTCCCCTGCTGTAAAAGAGGGAACACATTTCCTTTGCTAGAAGGCTTTGAGACAAGCCAATGGAGAACAGGGAAAGTGAAGTGTTACATTTGAAGAGTTTCTAGAATGGCAAACAGCCTGATGCACTTCATTGATGTCTTGTAACTCTGAGCTAGCTAAGGAGACAGAGAAGAGGCATTGCACATGTTTTACCTAAAATGCTTTTGAGTGTCAGCGCCAGAGATGGGATAATTGTAATAAATAATTATTTTTCATAAAGTGTCTCTGTTACATATTATACTGCAAAATATAACGGAGACACTAAATATTTTTGGAACAGTAGTTTTTATTTATACGATGCGACATGTGCAAAGTGCTCTGATCAACAGTAAAATGACAAGTCTCTGCTCCAAGTCACTTACAATACATTTCTCAAACATCAGTCAAGTAGTGATAATAAACTAGGGATTAGAAGGGTATGGATAGGGTGAAGTGATGGAAAAGGCAAGGATTACAGTTTAAAAACAAAGATAAATGAAGATGATTGAGAGAAATTACATAATAGGAATGAAACTGAAAAAGTGTTCCTCTGAGATTTGAAATGATGCGGCAAGTGGATTTGTCAAAGGAGTACATAAAATGATTCAGAGATAAAAATCATGGTTTGACTCTCTACTTTTATGTTTCAAATATCCACAATGAGCTGCCCAAGAATATTCCACAGGCCAGGAGCTTTTAGAACAACAAAAACTTCTGAAATAAGGCCAGGTTACTTAATTATCATAGATGCATGTCACAGCCAAGGACATTTCTAGACAGAGGAACAAAGAAAGAGAAAGGAAGTCACCCAGCAAATTGTATTTCCTTTGATTATGATAATCCACCTGATAAAGGGACACTATACTGGAATATCTAAAGAGAGAAAGTCAGTAATGGACTTTTACAGTCCTCCAGTTTCCATCATCAGTTATCTTGGCAACCTAAATTCATCTTGTTATCATTAAATTGTAGCACTTAAAGGTTCAAACAGAGAGGAAGTTGCACATTTATCTACTGCTTCTTGACATAATCATAATAATAAATAAATATATCTTTCTTCTACAACGTAATGTATCTCAGGGATTATTATCACCTAGAATGACCTCTTAGCTATCATAGACCATTAATTTTCATGGATATATTCCAGTATTAAAAGCTACAACTCATTCTTGACAACTTGCAGTTGGCTGTAGGCTGATAAAAAATGCCTAATTTTCATGAAGACATAAGGAGATGAAGAATTCACCACATGAGCTTGTTCTAGTGGTTAATCATTTTCTGTGTCTCATTCTTCATTTGAATTTGTCTGGCTTAATAGCTCCTCCACTCAGTCCTCAGTACAACCTAGTCTGCTCAGAGCCCTTTCCTGCCAGTATTTTATGCCTCCAACAGTACCAATTCATTAATCAAGCCATAAATCAAATCATCTCCTTTTCAGTAAGTCAGACAGGTTGAGCACTGAAAGGTTTCTACAATAAGGCATTTTCTTTAGATTCTGAATAATTACTAAGCTCCCCTTGCACCTTCCCCAGCTTTTCAGCAACCTTTGAAAATAAATATCCTGCATATGATTAGTCTAATGAGTGCCACAAAGGGAAAAACAGCAACCTGGTACTGGTACTCACTATTCCCATGTTTATGCATTTGAGGATTGATTTCACCCTTTTTGCCACAGTATCTCACTGGAGTAAAACTGCTCCATACTCTGATGATCCTGATCCTTTTCAGAGTGCTGTTTTTTCCAGGGTAGAGTTTCTGATTACACATCTTCTAATCTCCTATCTGGTTCCCACATGCATAATTTTGCATTTGGCTGTAGTAAAAGGCTTTTTGCTGGAATATGAAGATGATCCTTCCTGCCCTATATAAATGCTTTCCCCTCATCATTGCCATTCCACCAGGCTTCCCAATACGTGCATATTTTATCAGCAGTGAGTTTCTATTTACTTCTAGGGCAATGATAGAAATACTGAATAGAACTGAACTTAAAACTCATCCTAATGCTACTTCCATGGCTTTTGCAAAGTGATATGGCTTTATTTTTTACTATGTCCAGCAGACAAACTTGGTTGGACTATTTTCCTTGTGCTTCAACCATCCTGTGTCCTGTGTATTTCTCATAGAATGAGAGTGATCTAGTGTTGCTCCTGATCCTGATTCAGTGACAAAATAATTAAAGGAATAAAATCAAGCAGGATTCACAACCCATACATGTATTCACTCTTGTCCAGTCAGGACTTTCTGTGGGTTACCATGTTCTGTCTTCATAGAACTGCAGAAGGTAGGGCTAGGAAGAACTTTGAGAGCATCTCTAGTCATCTTCTTGCTTATGGCAAGGGTGCTTAAATTATTCTTGCCTTTTTTTTTAAATTTACTTTTTAATCAAGATTATTGTGATGCTGGAAAATACATCTCTTTATTTTCTTGTTGTTTGTCAAAGAATTCTTTATCAGTTAATATTTTTTTCCACAAACTGCTGTTAGCCTTGCTAGTGCACATCTACTGTGATTATTGATTTTACCATTTAAAAAAAAATAGAACAGACAGTCCTTTAGTGTTCTGCTACTTCCTTGCTGTTAGAGGATTTATGAAATATCAGCATCAGCAGGCTAGAGATCAGTTAAATAAGCTCTATTAGTATGCCCATGTAAACCATCCACACCTGCTGATTTTAAAATATTTACCTCCAGTACATACTTTACATTCTTTCTGGTCACTAACAGAGGGGAAAATTTTTCATCAGCCCATGTGATACAAGTGCATCATCTTTCTTCTTTCCAAATGCAGAACAGAAATATGTCTGGAATATTTGCCTTTTCTGCAACTTTATAATTTCCTCATCTGCATCGAGCAGCAGCATGCACCCTTGTTAAGGCTTCTATAGTTCTTAATATACTCTAAAATAATTTTATTTTCTTAAGGCCTGCCAGCCAATGATTTTCCTCTGTTGTCTTTTTAGTTTGTCTATTTTTATGTGATGTAACTTCCAATTTATATTGATTGCTAAATATTTCCCATTTTATCTATTTGCTTTGTAGGCTTTTTATTTTCTAACTATGCCTTCACTTTATACATTGATCCAGGATGGCATTTTAAATAATATTGTTCTCTATTATGCCTACAAAATTGGGGCTTTTTTAAAATCCAGTGGCTCTTACACAGTTTTCAGTTGTCTGCCATATTTTTCTGTCTGAGTTTCTCTTCATCAGCTTTAATGTGTTTTGTCCTATTCTCTACTCTGATTCAGTGGTCTCTGAGAGACTCTTCTTCTCCAATGGTATCTTTTGTTTTGTTATTATTTATTGCATTAAGCTATTATGCGTGAAAGCACCTGTGGGTCTGAGTTACTAATAATTCTAAAATTCTGGGAGGTTGTACCTAAAACAGAGCATACACTCTCTTTCTCATACTAGTTTTTACTTTTTCATTGGAAACAAAATAAACCACATAATTTTACTGTATAAATTATTGCAGCCATTTTCAGAATGCTGGTTCAATTAATTTTCTTCATAGCAATGAATACAGGAATGACTTTAGAATTAACATAAATTAATGTTATTCTTAACAATCAATATTTGAGGTATACAACAGTTTCACTAGCAAAAGAGTTCTCTTGCAGTCTCCACTGAATACGGTCACTGATATTTCACTGTTACCTTATTTTTGTTATGTCACTTTCAGAATGCATTACATAGGAATATTTTTCCCATTTAACCAGATAGCCTCAGGCCTAAAGAAGTTTGAAGTTCATCACAGAGGACTGAAGACTATCCAGAAGCCTGAACAAGCAGTCTCCTAATCTCATTGTGTATTTCACCTGCCATATACATGCATATGATGAAGAACACATTAAAGTGATGCACAGGGAGGTTAGAGCACTATTTTAAAAAGTAACTCCTTCCTTCCTCTGTTTTCAGATCTTGTTACTGTCCTGGTTGCAGCCCCACAGTAAACACATAAGCACAACAAATGTCAGTGGGTTAGGCAGGGTGAGACCTAAATGGTCCCAAATCTTTTTGATGACTAAGAAGAGTCAGATGAAAAAGACTGTCTCTCTACAGATATGCTAAATAAATAACTACTTCATTAAATATTCATCTATATCTTACACAGCAAAGTTCCCCATCAATAGGTATTGCCCCAACATAAATTGCATAGGGATTGTCATAATATTGTCTAAAGAGTAAATCTTCATTTTGGAAAATTATTAAGAAGAATTTTTGGTAAATAATTTAATGAAATTAAGTAAATACATAATCCTGTAGAATGTTTAGTTCATGATATGTCCAAAAGAAATTAGATTTTTCTGTTATATTGTAATTTACAATTATTGAATATTTTACACTGACTATGAATGCCTGCTTAATGATATTCAGTCCAGAGATCTATAGAAGAGACCAGAAATTATGTTCCAGGTACCAAATAATCCCTGTCATCCTGCAAAGCTCACAGTTATAATTAGTAAAACTGGTGCTGATCATTAGAAATCTACTTCAGAAATATAAGCACAGAACCAATCAAGTGAGCTGAATGTGAGCAGAGGTCCTGCTGAACCTTTGAGGTCTGCTGTAAAAGTCATCTGCACAATTAGTTGTCACTCTTTATCTATGGACAGATTCAGGTCTTAACAGTACAGCTGCAATTCGCTGCTTATTCAGTCATGAGAACTGGACACTTCTGCATGATGATGCACTCCATCCTAAGGAGACTAATCAAGTTTCCCTATCCTCACTGATGATAGATGGAGCTACATGAGTAGTTCAGGTTTATTCCTTGACTCCTGGGTAGCTGAAGTCAGGCAAAATAATCACAGACTGATGGTCAAACTAGATACATTCGGTTTTATAACATCCTGACAAACTACACGAGACAGATCCTAAAATGGTCAATGAGAGTCAGAAGGAAGCCCAGCTTAGGCTCTGATTCATAAGTAAGACTCACTTTCATAATTTGACCTCTATCACACCTATGCCACCAAATGCTTTCAAAAGTTTGTTTTTCGTAATTGACTTTGCAAATGGGAACTAAATGACCTCTTTTACATTATTCCAAAGCAAAAATACAAGCTAATAGAAGGGGAATTTGAGAGTAAAAGTGTGAGGACTGAATTTCACTTCTTCAGAAAAAAAAATATCCATAGTTGCTTTTTGGTTCAAAGCCATTTTAAATTTTCTTGTAACATTGGGCATGCTATTAAGGAGAAGGATTCTATTATACTTTAACACTGCCAAATATGATATCAGTTTATAAAATCCATTTGGAGTCAGCTGCATTTTCAGTAGGCTTTTTTCTAAAGGGATGTCTATCCTAATCCAAGCAATTAAGGGTTCTTTATTAGCCCATCTCAGAGGTACAGACTTCACCATCAATTGATGTTCTTCTCAACTCCTGCAATAAGACCAGAGGACAAAGAAAAAGTACATCTTCCCCAAATAATCTGTTTCTCTAGCACAATCCCATGCATGAGCCAACACAGTACAGTACAATACAGTACAACTGTATTGTACTGACTAGAAAACATTTATGTACTCATAATTCTGTGAACATTTAGCTGTTACTTATTTGCAAACATCACTGCACCATGAGTAAAACTTGGATAAACTAGGAAATCCCAAACCCCACTTTGAGAGTCAGACTGTGGTGTTGCTTGCTTTTCCCTTACACTTCACCAGGTCTCTACGCCCCTAGCCCAATTTTTACAGTTCCTGTATTCTCATTGCCATTGCTCCACGATCAGGATAAGGAAAAAAGACCAAAGCTCATTACCAGGTGGGCATCTCAGCAGTCAACACTTTCTGGCACAGCAACCTCACTAGACTTGTGCTAATTATCTTTTTTTAGGGCATTTTTGGCATAGCAGAACACTGTTTTCTGGAATTCCCAAGGAGCTGTGCTTAGACTACCT
Organism: Molothrus ater; assembly: GCF_012460135.2. Classification (NCBI taxonomy): domain Eukaryota; kingdom Metazoa; phylum Chordata; class Aves; order Passeriformes; family Icteridae; genus Molothrus; species Molothrus ater. The sequence continues at coordinate 29,867,800 of NC_050483.2, forward strand.
TAGAAACATCTAAAACTGATGTGTACATGATGAGTAAAAAGATACAGGTAGACAAGTCAATGTCCAAGCTGCCCCCTCCTGCTGACAGCAGGCCTGTAACCCCAGCCTGTGTCCCTTTGTCACCACCAATGAATATCAAACACTGTGACACCCAACTCCTTTCTTTCCAAGAGAGAGAGTTAAAAATGGTGCTGCCATGTTCCCTGAGGCTGGCAGATAGTCATATGAAAATTAGAGCAACTGGATACACCCTGCAATGTGCACAAGCAAATCAGGCATTCCCAGGGAACACTACAACCATTAACCCTATAGTTCACTATTTGTGTTGCTCTCCTCCCACCTGCTGGATGACAGAAGGAGAGAAAATTATCTGCAGAATTTGTTTTTTTAAGTGTCTGAGCAGTTCTCTGTGGTTCTTGTCCATGCTGATATCTGGGTATTCAAAGGTAATAATTTTTTTAAGTATATGTTACCAGTCTGAGTAACAAATACAAACTCTGTCACTGACAGGAACTAATACAGATTTCTCCATTACACTTAATAATTTCCAACAATCTTATCTGGAAGCAACCTCTACCATCTAGCCCTTATTCAGACTCCATATCTGGCTAAGCACATGGTCTTTTAGCTCTGTCATCTTAGGAAAACAGAACAGTTCTGCAGAGCTGTCTGCATCTCCATGGAGCAGGAGGTCAGGGGATGTAATGATGTATGCTTCATAGGGGCACCCACTGATTTTGAAAAACCAAAACATGCTGGAATTACCTCAACAAACTTCAGTCCCTGACTCCAGGGCTTTAGAGGCACTGGGAGCTGAAAAATGAAGCTTTGCTGGATATTATATTACAGGATCAAGGATCCAATTTACAGTGACTCAGACTTGTGGTCTTAGGTTTATCTCAACAAAGCTTTTTGAGGAAAGGTTTTATGCCAGGTTACTTTATACTTACCTGCAGTTGTTGGAGTGTGTCATATGACAGTGGAGTTTTTCCTTTAAAATAGGCACCAAAGCCATTTCAATAAGGGGTTCTTTTGTTCACTTCAAAAGACAAAAAGATTTCTTTTAAAGAATGTGAACACATGGGTTGTGCAACTTCACAATATATAGAAAATTACACAAAAATATATAGCCACAAAATATTGGAATTCAAAGCAAATAGACCTGCTTCAGGTCATCATACAGTCTTCATTTTTGTGAGTAATGTTGTCATTAGGAGTACGTTTGTGAGATGGAAATTAGGTCAAAGTTTCAAGGCTAGTAAGTGAAACAGATTGTAACAAGCTTTCTTGAAAGGCTGAAAAAAAACCGGCTTTGCCTTGTCATTCTATGTATCCTGAGACTGCTCCAGGAAAGAAACTTGAACCCAGGGTCTATGCTGTAAGGTGAGGAAAGTATTTGTAATAGCATAAAAAGGGACCAAGTGCAAACCCACATGTTTGGATGATCATCATTAGTCAATGGCATTTATGGTGGGCAGAGCTGCATGTGTCATCTGGTATTTTTTTTATTCTAGTGACGTACATGAGTCTTGATGCTTTGTGCAAGTGATTCTCCAGGCTATGTTTGGTTTAATTTCTTGAGTGTCACTTTTATTCATACAGAGTGGCTCAGGTTTAACACATAAGGCTACTTTCCACTGGAAAGAAAAAGAAAAAGAAAAAGAAAAAGAAAAGAAAAGAAAAAGAAAAAGAAAAGAAAAGAAAAAGAAAAAGAAAAAGAAAAAGAAAAGAAAAAGAAAAAGAAAAAGAAAAAGAAAAAGAAAAAGAAAAAGTCTTGAACTGCATTGGGCCTTGATATGAAATGCTCCCCTCCTCTGTAGCTCCAGAACAGAAGGAGCTTGGTATTGTTAAACAGTAGCTAATTAGGATGGGATTTCACCGTTGCTAAGAGCTAAGTCTTTGGTATGCAGAGCCAAACAGCAAGGGCAAAGTGTAACTATTTAAGGCTGAAGTTTGCTATTTAAAGGAAAGTGTTCATCCTTGCCCAAATGTTTGTTGCAGTCAGGAAAGTGTTTCTGTTCTAATGACAAGATGATGGGCTGTCACGATCCCATCCAGTCAGTCCAGATCAAATGTACTCAGGATATAAGCCAAGAGATTTTTTTTTCCAACCTGCCAACACCAAAAGCACCATCTGTGATTGATTTTGTGATAATGGTGTAAGCAGCTACTGGAAATTCAGGACACTTCCCAGAGATTTTGGTCTCTCTTATGCCCACATGGCTACAATTCACAGACTATGTTTTATTGCAGCAGGCTTACCTTAAACATAAATCTAAGCCCAGATAGAGCACTGTGGACACTGATTTCAGACAAGATTATGGAAATCTGGAGTCAGTACCTTGCATTACTGTATGGCCACACACTGTTTTGCAGAGGGAATGTAAAGCAGTTCAGGCTCTGAAACTCTCCTAGATATAAAAGCAAAAGCAACCCCTCCCTGCAGTAATGGTAGCATTACTTTGGCTCATTAGAAGAATGACATTGTAATTTTGATCCAGCACAAAAATGTTTTGTTAAAATTCTTAATTTATGAAAGGTTTAATATATGGCTTTCGATTTCTGTGATGTCTTCAGAGAAGCAAAATAATCTTGGGGCAAATATAAATAGTAATGACTTATGTCAATTTGCTCTTATGAGGAAAAAATCAAGGCTGAGAGGAGACAAGTGGTTTCTACCGAAAAAACAGGCTTGAATTTTGACCTGTTTTAAGAGTGGAAGTGGGTCCAACTTTAATGAATATTACAGAAAAAAGTCTTAAGGGCTTTGCAGATTTGGGAAAATAGAGAAAAGAGAAAATAGTTCTTTGAATTAATGGCTGAACTGAACATAGCTAATTTATGCAATCATTGACTTAGGAACACTTTTCCCTTCTCCCTTACACAGTCTCATATGTTTATCTAGCAAAACAATCCAATGCTTATGTGCTTTTTAGGAATAATTACCCAAGTGCCCACTGAGTCAGGATTATATGTTAGCATGTGCATCCAATGTCTTGGAGACATGGTTTGGGCTAAGTCTTAAAACCTCTCCAACAGAAGCCCTTAACAAATTATGGCCATTCATACTCCCTTTCTCCACAGACCCCCTAATGTTCCCTAGAAACAGCCTGGGTGTTTGACTGATCCAAGGTTTCTACTTATTCCAGATGAAGAAAGACCCCGATGAGTTTTAATTAGCAGAGGTTGCGTTTATGTCTGTCAGAGGGCGATGCCTCACTTTCCCGCTGGGAAGTCTGTTTCCCTGGTAAGGCAGAAACCAGCCAAAGGCGTCGCCCACTCTCAGGACGCGGTCTCGGAGGGTCCCCCCTCGGTGGCCCCGACCCTGGAGCCAACCCCGCCGTGCGGAGCGCCGCCCGCCGCGCCGCCTCCCGCCACCAGGCGGCGCCAGAGCACAGCGCAGCGCGCGGGCCCGCTGGGCGCGGCATTGCCGGAGGAGGCACAAGCACAGAGCTCATTGGCGGTATGTGCTATAGCAGATACTAGTGGAAAGACAGTTCTGACAGAAGGAAACCCAAAAACGGAAAAGTTGAACACCCCCAGTCCCCCCAAATTTAGATACCCAAAGCAAACCCTCGTATGTGGGACAGGGGTGGAGTGCCCATACCTGCCTTGAGAGGTACCTCTTGTGCAGCCAGCAAGACGTGCCAAAGTCTATGGACCCCATTAACCCTCTTGGTAGCCCTCTGGATGAACTTCCTATACTTCTTGTCTTCTTTCTCCTTCTGGTCCAGAAAAAAATTCCCAGAATTTCATTCATCTGCTGTGAATGAAACTAACTCTGTGACACAAAATGCAAATCCCCCTCCTTCTCCTGTTCCTTGACTAGAGTTTCTAGAACTCACACTTCACAGCCAACTGAGCATTTGCAGGCAGAGTTCTGACCTCCTACTGTGTGCAATTAACACTAATTAAACAAATAAGTAAAAATTACTCATTACATCCTTTGCAGAAGGCCCTAACTCAGTTTTGTGTTGTAGCTGCTGGAATTGTTTTAAAATTGGCTGTGTGTCTCGTGCTGCATCCTGGCATGGGCTTCTGAGAGTGCAAGGAGACACAGAACACCTCTACACCAGGACTGAGGTTACACCTCTACACTGAGACTGAGGTTACAGGGCTGCCCCGGAGCAGGGGAGGCAATCACAGACAGAGGGAGAGGCTGGGCAGTGACCTTGGCTTCAGAAGCTCCCTTGTGGACCCACAGGACTCTGGGCAAGGGAGCACAGCATGAGGAAAGGGGTGGGAGTCTCTTACATTGCAGCAGTCAGTGCAATGAAAGCCAAGCACCATCTAAACCTACAGCTAAGGTGCCATTTCTCTTACAAGGATCCCTGCTTCAGGCAGTGCATAGAATGAAAGAAAGTTCTAGATCAATCTTTGAGCCTCCCAGGGAGAGCGCATTGATAGGAAATTACAAAATGAAAAAAAAAGTTAAATTAAGATAACATTTTCAAAACTGGCACCTTTTCCAGGTCACCCTGTTGCAGGGTGGTGCAACCAACCCTGGGGCTGGTTTTCAGAGAAACCCAACCCTTGAATTTCCCAGCACCTTTGAAACCAAGCCAAGAACATTTTGCCCAGAGGTGGAGGCACTCAAAATTAGGTTTCCTTTTTAAGATGCATGTTGGCTGTGTTTGAAAGCCATATTATCCTTTATAATTTTTACCCCTCCCCTCCAGAATTTTCTGGAATCTTAAGCTGAATCACAAAAATTATGCAGATCAGAAAAATACCCTTCAACCCATTCCCCCATGTCATTTCATCCTGGCAGCTGTGCTGTTTGGCAATTGTTGCTGCATGCAAAGGAGTAGGTGGGTATCAGGCAGGCACCTCCAAACTGCATGGGGAAGAGGGTGCTCAGCAATACTTGTTGCTTCTGTAATGAATAAGAGGGTAGGGTCAGATCTTGAGAGCAGAGGGTGAAGTCTTGGTGGCAAGGTACTGTGGTGGTAAGATTGGGTTTGTTCCTTGCCCATGAATAGTTTTCATCTATGACCAAGGATAAAAGTTTGAGATTTTGTCCATGTGCTTTCAAACATAGCAGGAGAGAGGACAGGGTGCAGGTTTTCTCCTGAAATTTACAGGTATGTCATACCTTTGTATGTTCTTGCATGCTGGACCATGCTGTGATACATCCTGAGCTCCTCATCAGTGCTTCCCACTAATCCCAAGCAGTCAAAGTACTATCAGACACTGTTTGGGCTGCCTGCTGACATCACTTGCCAGTGTTGTCCACAAAAACCAATTTGCAATACCATTTGAACCTTCTTATGGCAGCTTGTAACATCTATAAGTGGGAGCTACTGCTTTGAGCCCTTTGGCGAAGGGTACAGAAATGCTTTCCTTGCCAGCTCAGGAAGGGAGTGGGGCAAGTCCCAGGACTGACCCTACAACTCAGCTGACAGTACAAAAGTGCAGATGCACTATCATGTTCTATTATTTGCCTTCCCAAAGAGATCTATGCTGGTTTTTTGGATCACCATGGAAACTGCCAGAAACAATCATGCCAGGGAAGCTCAACAACCACTGTTCTGAGAGTGTGCTGTCTGAGGATCTCATCTGTGTAGAGATGGAGCTCTCTCCAACACTGCTCACCCAGGGATGACCCCTCCTGAGAGAAGCAGGCAGAGGGATCTCTGTGGGAGCTCTCAACATTTCCACCCTCCTTGTGGATGTGAAATAATTCCTCCCTTTACACAATGCCTTGACAAGTCTGAAAGATCCCAGAGCAAAGATCACAAATGTCTGGAAACTGTGTGCCTGGCTCTGGTGTGAGACCAGGAACAGAGCCAAAAACCTCTCCAGCTAACCCTCCTGCACTCTTAGGAAGGACAGCCTGCACGCTGGTTTCAGCAACAAAAGCTCTGCAAGTAGGAGTCCTATGGCAGGGAACCATGTTCTTCTCCACACCCTATGCTGACATCTGGCAGCTGTAGGCATAACTTCAGTGCAATGCTGGGAAGGCAGCCAAAACCCTTCCCACAGACTAGCCCCATCTCTAGTGTCTTCTCTCCCCCACCAGGCGGTACAGACCTCCACTGGTTGTGGAAGGGCAGGGATTCTCCATCAGAGACTGTCTTGTGCAGCTTCCCCTGCCTCTTACCACACAGCTGCCCCAAGTGCCCATTCCAAAGTTCTTAGATGAGCACCCAAACAGAGGGCAAGCTGGGACCTACTTTGGTTTTTACTAGAAGTATTGATGTAACATGTCTGGAAATAGTATTTTCCCCCAGCTCTGCTATGGACAAGGACAACACCTTCTCCTAGCCTACCCAAATTTCTCCAATCCAGCAACTCTTTTCACAAATCTGGCAAGGATCAGACTTGGGTTCTCTCCCCATGATCTCTTGTGGTCTGAGTTTTTATGCTGAGAAGCTATTTTTAGTGATGGCTGGGTGCAGAACTGTAATGAACAACAGTAGTAATAGGGGTCTATGTTCCATGGAGCTCTTCTGGCTACCTGCAGCACAAACTATTGCCTCCTCAGCACTCCCCTAATAAACATGCCCCTCAGACAGATGATGTTTAAAAATGGGGCTGAGATGACCAGTTTGTCCATACAGCTGCCACTGCTGCTGCTTGTCAGAGGACAGCTGACCAGTGGTTATTTCTTTTACTTGGTTTGAATTCAAACCAGTAATCTATAAATGAATTGGCACCCTGCTCCCCACGTTATTTAGATCTCTTTCTCCAGTACAGCTTTTTGCATTGTGCTTCCAGAGACAGGTCTGTAAATAGGTATTTTCCTGGCATTTCACAGGATACCTCGGGAAGGAAAACTACTGTAGGTTGTTGACTACTTTGCCTGAGCTTCCCTCCCCCTGGGAAGAAAGACCTGTTCCTGCTATTCAAGGAAGTTCTAAGGGATACGGACTGTCCCTTGCAGCAGCAGATGTGGCCCTCTCTTACAGAACTGGGGCTGCCAGAGCAGCAGGTCCAACTTTCCAGGGCTCTTCCTGATTCCTTCCAGCACTTTGTCATAGCTCCACCACCCTCTTTCTATGCAGCATCTGGATTGACACAGTTTACCTGTGACTTGCATCATGTGCAGCACCACTTGCACTGCTGTAGCCTGTGGACTCAGAAACAGATTCAAAGTGTGCTGTGGTATGTGGGAACCTTTGGGGCTGCATACCAGCCAATGCCAGACACAAGAAGACCACACAAAACAAATACACTTGTAAAGACTGTTTTCCTTCTCTGCAGCTTGAAGACTCCCACATGCCATCCTCCTTTCTCCCCTGTTCTGAAACAGGAGTTGAACAGGCACACATGAGCATGCTCATAACAATCCCAAACTGGCTTTTTAAGATCCAGTTGTCTGATTTATGATCTAGATAAACCTATGGGAATACAAGCATTAAAAAATATTAATTACTGTGAGGGATGTTACATCTGTGTGTATTTTTATAGAGAAGAAAGTTAAATTTTTTATCACAGGCTATTTTAATGATAGTTAAAGACTTCTTAATCTATTGGAAAAAGACATAGTGAAATCTGGTACTTAGAAGCTGAAACTGGAAAAACCCAGAGATGAAACAGGGCAAGAACTATCAATACTGACAATAACACTTGAGTTGGCCCTGGGATGACTCCCCAAGGAAAATGGGAATTCTCAATTGTTTTGCTCTGTGCCAGTCAAGACAGTATATATAAAACATATGTTCTTGCTCAAGTTCTGGCTGGAATAATACACATGAGTGTCTGTGTGTGAAGTGTGACAGGATGACCACAACATGATCAAAACCAGCTGACAGAGTACTGAAGGGCAATGGTTTCCTGGCCCTCCCACTGGGTCCTCCCACGAGCAACTGATTTATGCAGCAAGGTGATCCACAGCTGCCAGTCTCTTATTTTAATGCTGCATGAACTTGTCATTGTTGATTAGAAGAGAAGAAAGGCAGGGGTTGCAGCTCTGTGTTGTGTCTATCAGCACATGCAAACCCAGGAGAAAGAGAACTAGACACAAAGGCCATTTTCAACATTTTTAAGCTTCTAACACAGGTGGAATTTAGAGAACTACAATATGAAGTCCGAGCTGCTTGTGGAGAGCGACAAATACCTCAAACAGGTGTTTCAAGGTACTGGGGTTTTTTTTGTGCAACTTTTTTTCCTACACAGGATTGAGCCTTCAGTGGGGCTCTGACACGTGAACTTTTGGTCTGGCTGGTGTCCTTGCCCATTTGGTAAGTTTTCAGCAGCACTGTGTCTGGAACACAGTGCTCTCTCCCACCTGCAGAGCTATGACAACTTTGCTTACTAAGAGAAAGAGTTCATTCTGCTCTCATCTTCTGACCCCTCACTCTCATTTATCTCTTTGTCCTTCTATTTAGGTATCTTGGATATGGTGCTCTGAACAAAGAAGTCTGTGCTTGTGTTGTGATAAGGATAGTCTAACAGTGTAGTCTCACAGTGCCGAGCTAGTTCTCTTGGATCAGCCAGAGAGTTTGTTTTGTCAATAAGGTACTTGCTGTTTACAGTAAATTTCACGTTTTGCTGAATGATTTGTCTGCAGATTGCAAAGACCTGACATACAGTGCTTGAGCAGCCATATTAAAGACAACTGCCCCGGGAAATAATTTGGGAACAATGAGATACTACTGGTTGTTCTTACAACCTTCTCCTTCTGAAGATAAACTGTTTTTCTATTTGCATCATTTAAGGAAAACCATGATTTTTTTTTAATAATATTTTTGTTAAATACTAGAATAGAAGTGACAGAAGATATAAGGAGGCATATCTTTGAAGAATAATTGCATTAACTACATGGCAGAACATTGTTCTGTGAGTGCTGATGTGGTTCTGGGCCTCCAGGGGTTAAAGCAAGGTGTGCAGAGGCAATTCTTAGGGAGGTACTTTATACAAAGTTCAGTGGCTGAGGAATGTCCTGGCAGTCAAGCTTCATTGCCTGGGAAAAACACAAGGCCAGATATTGACATTTCAGTGTGTGATATGATCCGGTTGGCTTTGCTGGTGCAAATGAGAGAACTTGACCAGTGCCTTTAAGGGAAGAATAAAAACAGCTTATAAAATTCAGATTAAGAAATATTCTACTTGCATGCTGTAGTTGAAAGGAGCAAGAATATGAAGGGAATAGCTCCTTTTCTCACTTTGTCTTTGGCGAGCCTCAGTTCAGGAGTGGACTCTGTAAAGCATGAAGCTACATTTTGCCCTCTGAAATACCTATAGGAAGTCACAAATTGTGCTGGTTATTTATTACAATTCCTTGATCACTGGGCATAACGATTAATACAGACTCACACACAACATGCAGACTGTAGGCAACTGGAGCTCCTTCTACTGGGAATTGCTGGACAAATCTTTATGGATGATACTGTCCCAACAGTCAGCTTGGTCTCTGCCTGTCCCTGCTTACCTGTCCAAATGGGAGAGCCCCTCACCAGATGCCTGTTTCTTTTCAGTTCTTTGCCTATCTCTACTTGGCTCTCCAGCCATCCCTTTGTAGTGAATTCCTGCTCTCTGCCTGAACCAGCTCTGTAATGCAGGCTTTGTCTCTTAGCTAGGAACAAGCAGCTTCATTCAACCAAATTCCCATGGAACTGGAAACAGATGAGAAATCTAAAGTGAAACTATCTTTAGGGAACTGCAGAGTCCTCAGAGTCTTTGGAAATCTGACTACTTATTTGGATAATGAGGTGTAGATTTCAGTCTGCCTTTATTCACTCCAGTGTCCAAATATTGACCTTATGTTTTTAGTTATATTTTTATATTTTAACCACTTAATCACATCAGTGTTTTCATTTTTGCATAGTAAGTGATTTGGTACCCAATGTTTCTCTGCTGAGACATCAGTGAAAGCACACTATCAGTGTGAGGAAGAAGTTTACAATGAATGTTTAATAAACAGCAGATCTTGAACCAAGCAGTATCTATGAGCCAGATAACAACTCTTAAGATCTTGTTTAACCATGTCTAGTGAATTGTGTTGCTTAGTGTCCTAGGAGATAATTTTGTTCAGTTCTTCTGTGTGCTTCCTTCATAGATTGTTGAAGCCTATTTATTTCAGACTGCCCTGTTTTGTGTGAGTACCCTCAAGAGGTGCCAAAGTAGTTTCAGAGCTTTCATGGATCCCTCATAACCACTCAAGATATCATCATTCTGGTGCAGCCCTTCACCAACAAGCCAGACTCATTTTCTCGAGATGAGACCAACTGTCATGTCAGTGAAGGGCCCATGTGAAAGGTCCATGGAAAATCGCTGGAAAGATACACATCAGAACGACTGTTGTTATCTCTACTGAGGGGAGCCTCATATAGACATTTTTAAAGTATTTCTGATGGAAATAATGAGCCTGATAATGGAATAAGTAACAAGTAGTTGCTAAACCTGAACCAGAACAAAGGGTCTTTTGCTTTAAAACACACTGGTCTGAGGTCCATATCTCTGGGGACATTTAGTCCTACCACACCCATCTGTCTCCAGTCCCATTTTACTGCCATTTGCATGCTCTGGCCTGCTCAACACAAAGGGAGAGAGCATAGAGCATAAGCTTGGCTAGCCTGGGGTGTCAGAGAGTGGCCGGGGCAGAGGACAGCAGCCAGTAGCACATGGTGTGTGCACTCACTCACTGGCCAGTGCCCAGCCTCCCGAGGCAGTAAAATATCACCAGTTTTTGGTATAACACAGGCAATATACTCCTGTATGTCACCATATATTCATAAGGCATTGCTGCATGAAAAGTAGCTCAGTAAGTGATGGCCTGATGTCTGAATAACATATTTTGTGCACTGGCAGCTATCATTAGGAACGCTTGAAGCCCTGGACCTTGTTTGTTTAAGCCATTTTACGTGAGAAATGGCCACAGTACATGTATCGGTTGGTGTCTTCTGCTCAGGAGACCACTACACTAGTTTGGTTTTCATCTCTGTTGTGGCACTTCATGCCCTGGAGTTGCCTACAACGAGTGAAGGGCGCTCCTCCGAAGTCTGGCACATGACTGCCAGAGAGATCTCGGGAAACTCGGTGGCACTCCCTGAGGGTGCAAGGTGGGCGGAGAGGAAGATGTCCCCGCCCGGGGCAGAGCGCGGCTGCCGCCGTTGAGTCCCGGGCTCCAGGCACCCTGCGCTGCCCGCCCCACCTGCCTCGCCGCTGAGCCTGGGAAGGGGTTAAAAGCCCGGGGCGGCTGATGTCAGTTCCTGCGCTCTTCGGGAGGGCCGTGTCTGATATTTGAGCCGGGCTCTCCCGCCCGAAGGAAACCGGGGAGGGAATAGTAAAGTGCTGAATGGGACAGGAGCCGTGCCGGGCACCTGCCTACCGCCCGGCACCGCGCAGCCGCCCGCGGCCAGGGCCGGCCCCGCCGCGCCGCGGGTGGGGAGCCCCGGGACGCCGCCGGCTGCGCCCGTCCTGCCCCGCCGGGCAGAGACCTCCGCGCCGGCCAAGGTGAGCGCGGCGGGGACGCGCCCCGAGCCCCCCGGCGGGCGAGAGGGCGGCCGGGGGCTCCGGAGGGCCGGTCTGCGCGGGGCTGGCTGGCACGGTCTTCCTCCCCCGGCTTGGCTTTCTTCGAGGGTGACCGTAAGGGGACTGGCGGGAGCATTCTGGGGCTGATGTTGTGGCATCTCTGTTAACTGAGGTTTGCTCTCGGTCTGGGACTTTGGCCCTGAAGAGGCAGGGAAGAAGCGGAGGGAGGAATGGCCACACGAAGGGGGAGATGCAGTCCAAGACTAGATGTCTGTAAGCTCAGCGGTCTCTTCTGCCTTCCTGGTACGCCTCGGTGTGCAGGGCAAGACCTCTGCAGGTAGAAGAGCACAACTGGGAGCCCTTCTTCCTGCCTCCAGGCGCTTTTACTAGCTAAGCCACCTGCGCGGATATATAGGGGAAATTATCCCCCGGCTCCCTCCCACCCCAGGCCCGCGACAAGCTTTTCCTTGCCCTTTCCACAGCTTTTTGTGTTATTTTCTCCCCCCACGCCCCTCTCCGCCCATGCTCTGCACTTCTCAGGCCGCGACTCCTCAGCGGGAAATGACTGCGTGGCTGAGCAATTCCAATGGCCTCGGTGCTAAAAAGCTGAAGGGTGAGGCGAGTTTGAAGTGGAAAATGAGGTGGCTGGGGACAGGGTGTTGATTAATAGTAGAGGATTTCCCCCCTGAGTTTTGCCCATTGCCCGTACTGCTGAACCCCTTGATGCCAATTCAGTGACATGAGAAGAACTCTCTTCCCTTTCTTTTATCACTTTTCTAGTGATTCCTTTTGTAGTAATATGGTAGCTGAAAGTTAGACCAATATGCAGGTCTGTTGTTCAGATACTGGTGCTTTTTATGGGCAGGTGCTAAGAACTGCCGTCCTGCTGTCCTGTGAATCCTCTATGACAGCTTGCGTTAATCTGTTGCTGAACTGAGCAGTCTCACCTGGAACATGGAAATAGTGCTTTACTTGTCTTTATTGTTTGCACTGCATGAACAAAGCTGCAAACACTTTACTTGCATTTGGATCTGCACCTGAAAGTCTTCACATTGATTGATTATTTTGGCTTTTCAGGTGGAAATGTACAAAGTCTCCCAAGTGTTTTGATTTCTAGTTCTGGATCCACCTACATCTGCAACATCAGCTGATTGTAGTCTTAAAACACAAAGAAAAACCCCCAAACACATGACATCTTGATTTAAATTTCAGCTTCATCAGAATTACAACTGGATATGGACATTACAAGTAAATATAATCATATTTATTTTGGATATGGTATTTAGGGTCAGAACTGTCTCTGATGTTGGTCAAAACTTACAGATACATGCATGAGACCTCTAATTTTGACTGCATTTAGCAGATGGTTGGGTCATTTTTCCCCCACAGAGTTTTAGGGTCTTTCTATCTGCCATTATTGTCACTGACAGTTGGATAGTTAACACTGAAAATCAAGTTGCTCTTTAAGAAGTGGCTGTATGCATTTAAGAATGAAATTTTGAAATCTCAGCTTGTTTGAATAGAGTGGCTATCTCCTATGTTCTGAATCCCTAAAATAAGAGTACTGCCTCTGCAAATATCAGGCTCCTACCTTTTTCTTATGCGTAAGGGTTAAAAAAAGACAGCTTTATATAAATATATCCTTATAAATTCTTTATCTGATTTGAAGAGGACTAATATGTGGGAGAGGAGGGGGGGATCAAAAAATGTGCTGAGAAAAAGATGGTTAAGACTTAGTAAAAAGGACATCTGAAATGGCAGATCCAATGGAAGTGATTTAAAGTCAGTCTGTCAGAATGAAGTTGATATTGGAACTCACAGAGTACAGGTGAACTACTTACATTCAGAAGAACAGGGGAGAAGGAACAATGTATTTTAATGGTAAATGAAAATGCAGAATAAGTTTTGTAAATAAAGTTGTAATCTAGAGATAAATATTAGACATTGTGATACAGTATCTTCTCTGAAAAAGTGTAAGGTTTTTGCTAGGGGGAAAAGCTATAATTTTAATCTCTAGTCTTCAGAACTCATTTGGTATGATGACACATGGGGAAGTTATTAGCTTAAGTGGAGGAGATGGTGATTAATAAAAGAATGGTAAGATAGACAAATGACAAGAGAGAATGTGACAACACAGTGCTGAAGAGGGGGTGGTTAGATGGTAGGTATTTTACTGGTAGAATTGGCTACTGACACGGGATTAATCTAATGACACAAAACAAAATCATGCATTCGAAGAAGTAACAAAGTGGGCACAAAATCTGGCAGAGCACTCTTTAAAATTAGTAGAGGAGGAAAAGACTCAGTTGCATAAACAGTAAGACTTCTTCCACATACCCAAAACCAAACTGTGCCTTTTAAATGTTAAAAATACTGCCTATAATTAAAAATATAACCTATAGTTATACTAATCAATCATAGGGTTACCATGGGCCTGGTGAATTTTGCAATCGCAGAATGGTTCAATCACAGAATGGTTCAGGTTGGGAGGGACCACAGTAGGTCATCTGGTCCAATGTCCCTATTCAAGCAGGGCCATCCAAGAGCACATTGCACAGGATTGTATCCAGATGGTTCTTGAATATCTCCAGTGAAGAGTCTCTACAACCTCTCTGGGCAACCTGTTCCAGTGCTCAGTCACCTGCACAATAGAAAACTTCTTCTTTATGTTCAGATGAAAGTTCCTGTGCATCAATTTCTGCCCTTTGCCTCTTATTGTGTTGTACCGCAATGGCCTGTAGTACAGAGAATTTGATCTTTCAGAGATCTGGCATAGACCTGAGCTTTAATAATCTGTTCCAGTCCATTTGTAATTACCCTCCTGCTCTCCCACATCTGCCATTTACAAAGGAAAAGTCAGGTGAAATTCCTCTATTCCAGTTGTGTCGGCTTGTCTGTGAATGTCAACCACCACTGCAACATGGTTGTAAAAAAAAAAAAGGCAATCAGATGAGACCTTCCCTATGAGAGGGGAAAGTGCTAAATGCCTTTACACTAGGCTTTTTTGTGGGTGCATGCTGCCTTTCAGATGCAGTTGTGGTCACCCATGGCTATGAAAGGGAGTGAGAAGAGCCAGCTCTTTTATATGATGTGTACTGAAGCTGGAACAGGTGCAGAGGGAGAGCAGGGAGCTTTTCTTATGAGATTAAAGGAGCCCCTTGTCTCTAGCCTTGCAAATTGAGGTCCTTAAGGTAAAGCTTTTGATATCTGTAAATATATCAAGGTGTAAATATGAGGGAGGAAAAAAAACCCTAGCTAAACTGAAGGGTAATAATCTACAAGACTTAACAGATACAAGCTGGTTATGGTTATGTTTATGCTGGTAATTAAAAGGCAGCTCATTAGATACGTGAGGTTCTAGAATAATAAGAATAGTGGGAGAACTGCAGCATGGTTGTAGGGAAGGGCAGTGTTCATTTATGAAAAGGATTATAAAATGCAGTAGTCTGTGGTAATAAAGAATAAAATGCAATGATTCAGGACACCTGTCCCATCCTAGACCCCCTATTCTGAACAGGGGTATTTGAGTTCAACCAGAAGTTATGGTCTGTGTGGAAAATTACTTTTGCTTTGGCATAAGTTGTTTGGTACATCAGTTTCATTTTGCTTTCTGTCATCCCATTCATTTGTATATCCTCTTTGGATTTAAACTTAATTCATAAAGACCAAAAGCCTGTATGAAAGGTACATAAAAATATGAAAAATACACTTGTATGAAAGAGAACAGAATTTCATTTGAGAGCTGAATTATTTGTGTCCAAAACAGTGTTAGCTGTAAACAAAGTTAACGGTATTGTAGGATCCTTCCATGACTTAGGGCACTCTTTCAGCTTGAGAAGGACTGATAGCACTACCTTACAGGGAAACACTGCAGTGTTGAAAAGTGTACCAAAGGTAACCTGGTTAAATGCCTGGCAAGGACTTAAGGCTAGAGATTAGAGCAGTGTGCTGGATGGGCTGTGGAAAAGGATGGCCTCTATTTCTCTAAAGCAGTAAGTGTGCTGCTTGCAGGAAAGTGGTCTTCTTTCCTATTGTGGAGTGTTTTCAGTGCTGAACATGAATATGCCTTTGTCTTGTTTTACTGAAACCTACCTTCTGGAATAGTAGTTCACAAGTCATTGGAAAAGAGGCAACCTGCAGTCTGGGAAACTTTCTATTACTGAACAAAGCAACCTGAATATAAAATAACTCGCAGTTAATGTTTATAGCCAAAGGGTATAAAATGCATCTTCCTTAACTCGGAACATGAGAGTACTCTATCCAGTATAGCTGGATAGAGGGGTTTGTTGTGTTATGTGTACTCACGCTATTCTGTATACTCACGGTAATTTGAATCTCAAGTCTTACATGCAAAACATGAACCAGATATCCTGACAAGTGGATACAACTGGAGGGACATCTTAAACTTTTCCTCTCTGCAGAGAGATGCAGATGTAAGGGCAATGAGGCAGAGTGACTTTGTTGCTTTCTTGCAAATCCCAGACTGTTCCTTCATCTGTCACAGTTTGGGACTTGTGAGTTTGCCTGTGAGCTGGTGAGAAATTCCTTTTACAAGTAAGGATTTTATTGTTCTGATGAAGCTGAGCTAACAGCTGTTCTAGCTTTGTAAACATTTGTTATTGTTTGATAATATAGCTGGCTGCTGAACTGCACACACTGAGTTGACCTTTTTGTTCATGAATACCTGAATTTGGTTAAGAACATCTATTGCCTAGGTTTTTTGGGTCTTTTAGTATAAGTATCTGAAATGTCTAAACTGTTACTGAGTAGGAAAGTAAAAGGTCTTCAAAAACTACAGCCTTCTCCTCTTTCTGGGGCTGTATATATTTTTTGATGTTTACAAGGACTTCAGTAGAACAGCATATTTTGTCTTTAGCCCTAAGTTATTCCTGTGTGGATTCTCTTTGTTTTAACAGAGCAATTGTTTAGATACTGGGGCACTTCCACTCTTACTGTCAAATGAATGTGTCGAGTAGTTAGGGATTGGGAACAGTTGCTTAATACATTGCATCATCTTAACACAGTCTAAAAAAAGAGATAAAGCACTGATGACCCAAGCTGAAAATGTGTGTGTGATATCTGAGGCAGGAGGTTTTAGTGATTTGAGGGTTTACAGCCATATTGGAACAAAGGAGGCAGGAGTAAAAAGTATTCCTAATGTCTGGGTAGAGGCTGAGCAAGACTGTAAGGGTGGCAGTAAGGTTGTTTCTGGAATATACAGTATAATGCATTAGTAAATTATTTACTCATTCTAAAGGTAAACGTTTATCCATTAAGAGTGACCTCTGGCAGAGGGCAATATCAGTGACTCAGGGTAGTACCACTTCTTCTTCTGCTTGGAGAAGAAATGGCCTTTGTTACCAGTTCTGTAAGAGGGACCAAGGAAAACTAGGCACAGAGGTGATAAGTTTGTCCTTCTAAAATACATACTTATTTTTCCCTTTGATTCTGTAGGATTTTTAGAGCACCTCAGACGACATCCTAAATGGATGATTAACATCACAATGGCAGAACTCACAGTGGAGAATGGCAGCTGTATGGACTGGCAAAAGCGATGCCTTGTGTTGGAGTCCCAGCTCTTCAAATTCCGCTTGCAGGCAAGCAAGATCCGAGAGCTGTTAGCTGAGAAGGTGAGGCAGAGGTGACTTCTTCTACTTTGCAATGAGTTATGACACAAAAACAAAAAATCTGCAAATGCCAAACTATCCAATATATCTGTTACTTGCAGTGAGGATTTATTTCTTGATTACAGTACGTCTTTGCTCTCTGCTTATCAGTTGAGATGCAGAAATGTGCCTGTCATGGTGTAAAGTGGCATATAAAAATTAGCCTTGCTTACTGCAAAATCACCAAGTATTTGGACTCTAGTGGAAAACACTGTACCAGCAAGATTCTGGATATCTGAAGTGACTGAGCCAACAGCGGAGCAAATATGGATGTTTTGGGTAAGAACAGCAGGATCATAACTTGGGTGGCAACAGAAAAGTATGGAGGAGTGAAAATTATGCTATAATGTTAAAAGCCCAGACAGGGATACCCATATTGCCATAGTGTTAGAATAACACTTCATATCCAGGCAAAACATTCTGGGGATGCTGAAGAGCAAGGCCAGATATTTTGAGATCTGGATGTTAGAAACTTAGATGGCATCTGTGGTTTTAGAGACATCTTCTACTAATGTCCTTCAAGTGCCCTCGTGTGAGTTTGTTTGCATTCTAGAGGAGAGAACTGGTAAAAATCTGGATTTTATTTGACTTACTGGAGTTCTGGTTTTTTGCTTGTTTTTGTCATGGTGTGAATATTTTGTGATTTTTCTTAACCTTAAATGGTGTTGTTTTTCAATTAGAATTAACACTTTTTCACTAAATTTGTATGAAGTACAAATTTGTAGGTTGCTGGGGGGGGTCTCCTTCTTTTTTTCAAAATGTGGCTTACATTATCACAGTTCAGTCCAAGATTGCTCAGATATTCAATTACTGTATAGGAAAGTGAGAACAGTTTACTAATGAAGTCAAAATCTGTACAGCTGACTGCAGTTCACTATACCCAATGACAGGTATGTTCTAAACTCACTTTTGCTCCATTCTGTATTATGTAACTTCTATGTGTATATTCTTGTTTGTTGGTTTTGGATGTAAAAACATCCAGGTGACAGCTACTTGAGAGTGGCGTAATTTTTATCCCTGCTTTCATTGTAATTACATTTTCACTATTGCCATATACTGCATGAGACATTTTTTCCACCCTTCATATTTTAAGGAGTTGTGCAATTTTAAGCAGCTTCTTCATCTCCTCAAATTAATTTCTGAGATGGACCTTAATGATTACTTACCTTGAAAAACATTGAAAGTGGTTGTAAAGTCCATTTAGATAAAGGCACATTAGAAAAAAGAATCATGTATAGATGTGGAACTTTAGATGTGCTAAAGACAACCAGTATTCATATGCAATATTTGTAAGTTTGCTGCATTATGAGATCTGTGTCCTTGTGCTTTATTAATTTCTGCTTTGAGAAACTTCCTGACTTACCCACACATGAGACAAGCCCACCTACCAGACTTCCTTATAGAGAACAGACTTGCCAGATATATTTTGACTATCTCTTTAGTGAAGTTTGTGGGTCATGCCAGAGAATTAAATTTTCATCTGCTTCAGGGGCCTGGCTGTCATTTATCCAGCCTTTTAGTCAAAGCGATGCTCTCTTTGCTGAGATTAAGGAGTAGCTTGGTTCAGTGGTCAGGTTATTCTGTAACTACTTCTACAGTGCTGTTGTACCTTTACTTGAAGGGTCAAAGAGCTAACAGGCTTGCAATTCCTAACTCCAGATGTCATGTGGGAAGGGGAGAGCCTCAGCAGGAACCATGGGGCAGCTCCAGCAGGCTCTCAGACACACAGTGCTTATGCTGAACGCTTCTCTTGGGAAGTGTCCTGAGTCTCAGGTTCCCAGCTGGTCTGTAATGACTTGCTCAGAGAGCTTCCTCCCCTTCTCCTCAGTCACCACAGGACACCCCAGCAGTCACAGCAACAGGGGCCCCTGCCTGCACTGCATCCTTCTCACCCTCACGTGGGTAGCGACGCAGAACCGAAGGAGATGCTTGGTTTATGTCTAGTGATGGCAGCTTCAGGGATTTTTGTCATACATTTTATAGCAACTGTGATTTTTAAGGTTTTTTTCCTCATTATGAGAATGAAGAGATTCAGATTTACTGGAAAGTCCTGCATTTCAAGGAAGGTTTTTTGGGGCAGTGAGGGGGGGTGATCTTGGAAAAATGTGACGTCTGCACAGTTTGAAGCTATGTGCCAGCCTGTGGTAAGCATTGTCTTGAGAGCTTCCCAATATGGTTTGCAGTAACAGGAAATTTTTTTAAATACTTTTAGATGGTGAAAGTGAAGAGCAGTGTTAACAGGGGTGTGATACTTGCTTACCAGCTAGGTTGTCATAGGTGTGGAAGTGACTGAAGGGCTTGAAAACCTGATCCCCACATTTTAAATTATTTTTATAACTAATTTTATTATTTCAAGACAGCTTTTACTGTTTTAACTCACAGAAAACCGAACCACTCATGCCTGGCACTGGTAGTACAATGTGCTCTAACAGTTTAAATACTTGAGATTTTTAAAATCTGCTTAGATTGAATAATCTAGATCGCTGTTCAGAACATGGGGAATTTAAAACCAAGTGGTTTAACTGCCAATGCCCTAGTTCACATGGTGTGAACTTCCACATTGATAGCCTGGTGTCAGCTATCAAACAGAGCTGCCCAAGCTGCACAGAGCCTGGCTGGGGGTTGGCGTGGCAGAAGAGCCTTAGTCCCTGGTATCCCAGACAAAGCTCTGCCATCCTGCTGGACCCCACAGGGCACAAGACCCCTGAGTCCTACCTTGTGGACATTAGCAGGGATTGCTTTGGAAACAGGCAGTTGTTTTCACCCTATTTTTCTTGTACACACGCAAGGAAAAGGGATACTCCTCAGCTGGTGAGTGACATAGCAGGCCGTTGTCTCGGCAGCAAGTTGACCTGGTTAAGAGTGAGCTCTGGAGCAGAACAGCAGGAGAAAAATGAAGCTGAGAGGTATAGGAACTTTTTTCACTCAATTTTATGTAGCCTCTTCTGAGCTATCAGGAGAGGGAAAGCCTGTGTGAATGGTTGATGGGAAGATCTTTTGCAGTTTCTAGAAGGGCCATCTGAGTAACTTAACCTGCTTCTCTTATTTCAATAAACAATGAAGATTTGGAAAAAGGATCTTTTGTCTCATGCAAGCACGGCTATTCAACTGGTCCTGTTTCTCCCATACAAGCTGTCTGGGCTAGTGCTTGAAAGAAGAGTTCCGTGCATTTGGCTCGGTTATTAATTTTTTTGTGTGACTTGGGTCACATTGCTTAGTAGCATTTGTCAAATTATAAAGCATTTTGAATGAAAGGACCCATGTAAATACCAAGCATTATTATTAATTCATTGAGGGATTTGAAAGAGCCTTACAAGCATGTATGTATTAAATCTGAATGTGCTCCAGTGCGAGTGCTGACACTGGGGATGAGTGAAATAATGATTTCATGTACACCAGGAACACAGCAGTTATTTAACAGTTCTTAGTAGGACAGCTCAGCAATGTAGTACAGGAAATTAAGACAAATACAAGTTCATTTAAGGCTACAGAGGGAATTAGGGTGACAAAAGTAATTGATTTGGCTGGAACTTAGCAAGGTTGCCCTGCTTGCACAAGTTTCATAACTTTTTAGTGATCAGGAATGGTCCCAACATAGATTCTTTATCCTGATCAAGATCCGTAACTGCTCGCAATGCAAAGGAACTGTTTTGGGACAACAAGGAGTTCTTCAGTCAGAGCAGTGCTGTCTTCGTAAAATAACCTGAGTCTTTCATGGAGATTGATCACCTTGTGGAGGACTGAATTATTAGTTAGAGGATATCTAGTTATTATTATTAGTTAGAGGATATCTAGTTATATCCTCTAGTTAGAGGATATAGAGGATTAGAGGATACCTTGGTAAAAAGGCCCAGAAATTCATCTCTGCTTGAATGTAGAGCCTGTCAATTAATCAGAAAACTAGGAGGGACCAATGATTCTAAAACTACTGTCTTAAACACTCTTTGTTTCACAAAGCATGTTATGTATCCCCAATAGTTATGTTTAGCATCTTTATTTTGCCAATATGTTTTGCTGGTACCTGTCTGTGGTGATGACTGTCCAGAGACCAAAAGATAAATGAATGGGTGCATCACTATTCTGAAGGGGACTCATACTCGTGAAGCACAGACCACTGTTATTTGTGTTAGATTGCCTGGAGCTCAGTCTTCAAGAAGGCTCTTTGGTCAGAGCAGCTTTGTATGGCTGCAATCCTCTGTGGCATCTCTCTGTTCCTCTGCCAAAGAAGCATCCTTGATTTGGATATTAAGTTACAGAGACTGTTGTATTTGATTGTTCCACTGAAAAAGCAAATGTGATAGGTATCATGCTAAATGTAGCAGGTTTTGATCTTCATGGTTTTAATCTATGTCATTGCTTTTATAGTTATGTGACTACTGAGGTGTCTACATGTATGTGCCTTTTGATATGTTTGCTGGTAGGGGTCAGTGTGCTCTTGTGTCAGTGAGAATGTATGGAAAGAAGAGTTGTCTTGCTGCCATATGAAGGAAGGCAAATGGAAACGGGAATGCTGCCACGTCCATTCTGGGTGATCAACCCAAGAGGAATAAGTCCATTTTCAGATATATTGGTTTGGTCCTGTTAGTTACCAACCTGAATACTTGGCTCCAGTGCTTTATCAAAAATGCATTGGAGAGAGAAGGAGCTTAGTTCCCTTTATAGTTTTTCTACTTCAAGCATTATTCTTTTAATCTTCTGAAGATTCTTCTATGTCATTCTTTCCATTGTAAAACATAAGTACAGCAAACTCCATGAAGTGTTCCTCAAATTTTGCATCTTGGTGGATAAAACTTAGTGTTGCTTGAAAGAAGAGACTTTGTATTACTGGGCTTAAATCTGAGACCAATTGAAGCAGGCCAGGTGAAGATGACCTTGGCAAACATCAAATGAGAGGCTAGGTTGATATTTAAAGAAAAATTTAAAAAATGAAACAAACAATTAAAAGAAAAGCCCCAAAACATCCCCCAAACCAACCACAACCCACCAAAAAAATGGCTCTACTGGTAAATTATTAGAAGAACCCCAGGTATATCTGAATTTTATAAGAATGAAGTGACTTATAAACATTTAGAATAAAATTCAATTCAGTGTCCTTTAACTTGCATAGCAGCAATGTTCAGATGTTGAATCACATAATTGTCAGTTTGCAAAGCTCTTTGAAAGAAAAAGAAGCATTGGAAAATTAAGATTGTTGTTAATCTTGTCAGTTATAAGTCTATGATGCCTTTGAAGCCAAAGCAAAGTATTCAGTGGTTTTAATGTGACATTATAGAGAACCTGCTGTGAGCTTTCCAAGATACATTCATTTTTATTTACCATTGTGAATGAATCCTAGCTGAAATAAGATCAGGGAAGAATGGTGCACTGTAGACAGGCTCCTTGCAGGGACAGCCCACGGTGTGTAAATTGTAGAGATGAGGTCAAGACTTTGGCACTGTTCCTTTGACCCATGTAATGAATGATGAGGCTCACTAATGAGAAGATGGTTCCGGTGTATTCAGAGTAGGGCAGAACACTGGAAAAGGCCAAAGGCTTTTTTTTCTTGGTCAAAGCTGTCCAGTTAACTCAAAATATGCCAAAGATCTGTAAGCTTGCACAAATGCTGAGTAAAATATGAAAATATGAATGTCCAGGTGATGTTAATTTATTTTCTTTCTTTCCCCCTCTTCTTTCTTTTCTGTCTCTGAAGATGCAAGAATTGGAACAGAGAGTGATAGAAGCAGAGCAAAGAGCTGAGGATGCAGAGAAACAGGTAAGAGATTCTTTGATGGTGGCTCTGGTACAAGTCCAGCAGTTAACTCACTCTAAATTCCTTCCAGTCTAGCATACAGACAGCAATTTGCAGTGCTATTCCCTTCTAGGGAAACACTGATTTACAGTGGTGAATGGATTTTCTGGTCTACTTCCCAATCTGTGAGCCTTAGCTGTGAGCAGGTGCCTGAATATGCTGAACCCTAAGTGAAAACAAGCACCTTACACCTTCCTGTCAGCTTCACAGCCTTTACCCCCTCATCCATGATAGGCATGCTTGGTTGTGGAAAAGGAAGGGGATGTTGTACCTCAGGATTAAATTGCAAAGATAAGGCTGCTTGGCAGGTCCTCAAGAAACAAATACTTAAAAGTACTGGTGAGGACTTGTCTACAAGTAGAAAAGGTTCTGTGAAAGAAGCAGGTTTTGCAGACACACCCTTATCACTTGTTTTGGACATTTTAGTAATTACTGCTCTGGCTTCGGGGCCCATTGAGAAAAACAGTAAGAGCTGAATTCATTGTCTATTGCTGTAATCATCTAAAAATTAGACATATTGTCTAAACTAGTTCTTCTATGTTTCTTGAATAATGGAGAAGTGGAGAGAGATATTCAGCTTGTGAACAGGCAGTAAAAAATAATAGACCTTTGAGAAGCAGACATTCTGCACTCTAAGGAGTATTATAGAAACAAAAGAACCAAGATGAGCCAGGTGGTTTGAGCTCTTGGATCACTGCAGATCACTGCTGAAGGGAAGGCTTGAAGTGAATGAGATCCCTCCAGCTGGACAAGAGCTGCAGGACTGAGCACTAAGTCACGGGTTGAAGGGCAGAAATAAAAGTCACACAGCCAAGAATGACTGTCAAAGATGAATTCAGAAGTTAAGGACTGAATAGGCAGTGACATAACACCTGAGAATCAAGAACTTGGAGTACCTGGAAAGGTGTTCTGTCTGCAGAACATATTTTTCCCCACCAGTTTGATATTGACATCAAGATTTTTTACTGGCCGGCTTAACTCTAGGAAAGATGCTACGTCTTGACACAGGGCTGTTGGCTTCTATGCTAGACCAGCAACTACCAGTGAAGAACAAGAGTTGTTCTCGAGAGTGGTATCAGTAAGTTCACACCCAGCCAAGACAGGCAAAGGGTAGCACAATAGAGGCAAAAGTGACAGCTGTGACAGCGCCATCAGGAACTACAGTGATTGTTACTGGCCAGTGAAGGTTTCATACCAGCAGACACCTCAATGACAGGAGTAGAGTGCCCAGGATATGATAAGATGCAATGACAGCAAGGGACAGGATGGAGAACAAGTCAAATCCATGTCCAAGAATGGGCAGAAAAGGGAGAACTTGGCTGGGAGGGTGTAGCAGAAATGAGGGTTGCCTCCACTCATCTGCCACCAGCAGTTCTGTAGCCATATGTTGGCAGGTCCTAAAGACTAGCAACCCCTCAATGTTTGCCTTTCCAGCAGCCTTATCCACATTCAGAGATAAGTGTTCCTAGAGAAATGCTACAGTGCTGCCTGACAGCCTGGAGAAGTGACAGTGTAAGAGTAGGACCATTCCCTTCCACTAATGAGTACATTCACCGTGAATGAGAGGCAGCCAACAAATGAGAGGACTCCGCATCAAGTGCAAAATCCCTTGTTATCTTTCTCTCCAGGAGTCTGGGGGGGTTGGATTTGTTAATTCAATGGACTCCCTGTAGCTGCCAACCTCAATTAAGGAAATCACATGTTTGCAGTCCCCTCGCTGAGCCTCTAGTACAGAGTCAGCATTTGGGCATCAGACAGGAAGGAGGGGCCATTTCTTTTTACTATAATCACCCTAAACTCTAATGAAAGCACATCCGACTCAGCAGGCTTAGTTTTCTGGCTCAGATGTTGGGTGCTTACCTTTCTGATTTGGTATGAGGAAGAGGCAGTTTGCTTCTCTGCCTAATACAGGCAGACAGGGGGACAAAACACAGCTTCTGCAAGTATGGAGCGTAGGCTGCTCAGCAGAGCATGATTAACCCTCTTGCACAGACTCTGTGAAGTGCTCACATTGCTCCCTGCATTCTGTCTTTCTGGTTCTAAGTTCATGCTAAATTTATGGTATTTGGAGTTGGTTTCTTTGCAGATTTAGCTTCTTTGAGGTGTGTTGGAACCAGAGATTTTCTCATCATCAAATGCTGCAATTAGTATGTTTGAGTTACATTGAAGGTTTTCCATTCATCTTTAGAATGAAGTCTTATAATCCATTGTAATAGAATGAGGTAATGGTAAAATGGAGTGACATTATTGAGAGACAAAGCTTTTGGAGAAAGTAAAGAGAT
The DNA here is from genome assembly GCF_012460135.2 of Molothrus ater. NCBI lineage: Eukaryota > Metazoa > Chordata > Aves > Passeriformes > Icteridae > Molothrus > Molothrus ater. The sequence goes on from NC_050483.2 coordinate 29,892,954, forward strand.
TTTTAAAATGTGCTAAAAACCTAAAATGCTTCAGTAGCCACTGGATTCTAGTTGATTGAAACTTCGTCTGTAGTGAAGGAGCGCTACAGTGATCTTTCTCTTGCTGAGATGATGAAGTCTTGGCACTGGCAGGAGCTCAAAGATAGTCAAATCTTTTGAAATATCAAACATTGTAACTCCTTAGCAGGTCTGGAGAGAAGACTTGGCAGAAAGACAGGAATTGCCAAAACAATGTCTTAAGCTGGGGACAGGAGGATGAAGAACCTCCATAGTACATTTTCATATAGAAATTTTAATCTGAAGTAAATGGTCAGGGGTTTTTGGTATGTATCTTGGTAGTGAATGAGGTAAAAAACTGGCCATGATATTGCAAAGGAGAAAAGTGGGATGTACTATGTCTGTATGAGTATGGAGGCTATGGTGCCTGTATGGTGTCTTTGATTAATAATTTGATTGTAATATCTCACAACCCATGATGCATTTATCTGTTCATGGTTCAGTTTGCATCTGTTATTGCTTCAGCATTACAATGATCCTTCCACAAATGTGAATATAAACTAAGTGTGACCTGAAGGATGTTGTGGTTTTTGATGTTTTATTTTTCCTTTCCTGACTTGAAAAATAAGAAACCCACAAATATTCTCATTTATTTTCATTCTCTTACCAATACACAAGCAGTTCCTTGATTTACATTGGTTTGTTTTGGTGGTTTTTTGGTTTATTCAATTTCCTTCTGATTGCCATTACAGGTCAGAGTTATGGAAGAGAAGATAAAACTTGCCAATGTGAAGACTGGTGAATCTGACAGCACCCTGCACAAGAAATACCAGGAGCTGATGTGCACAATGCAAGCAAAGGAGGATCTGATCAACAAATTGGAGACACAGCTAGCAAAACAGGTAGGGATATTTTCTACAGGGAGGCTTGCAGATTTCATGAGTTAGAGGGATTCTGTCATGTATATTTCAAAGATAGGGACTATGACTCATTACAAGTTAGTCTCTCAGTTGCCTCCAGATCAGCTAAGATGATGCCCAGCCCAGTGCAAGATCCTCTCTTTCCTTTTTGGACAAAACATGCACTCAGCTTCAGCAGCCCATGTCTCTTCACCATTGGAGATCAGTCAATTTGCCTAAAGGCTTCCTTACATTGGTGCTGAGACCCTAAATTATAATGCTACAGCCTGGTCACAGTGTTTCTCTGGCTTTTTACCACAGTGATTGCTTTGCAAAACCATTGTGTAGCCCATCTCTGTTCATGCTGCTTCTTGGGAAGGGTCTTTTCCCAGCCTTCAGCAGTCCTCCAGCATAGTTCATCTCTTGTCAGGTGTCATTATAAAAGAGCAGCTGTTTCTCAAGTCTCTCCCTTTTTCAGTTGGTGGAAGGAAGGTGCTACATTTCCAGCAGGTGTATTTCAGTTCTAGTAAAGGCCTTGCCCTGTGGTTTTTATAACATGAGGAACGAGGTATTCTTATGCATTGTTAAGTAAATAACTTAAATAAGAGTAAAATTTTACCCAAAAAAAAAAATTACTCGGCTATTTGAGTTACACTGAACTAATTGCCACCTAATTCAAGGGCTGTCAGTAGAAATCTTGTTCCAGCAACAAGAGGCAAAATGAGCTTCTAGAAATGAAAGCCAAAGCTTGGCAATTCCAGACAAGAAATACTCATTATCAGAGTCACTGGTTTTATTTCAGAATGGGATGAGATGGTGGCAGGGCTAGAAGGTTACTAAGGGTCCCTGTAAGGCATCCTGTTTGTTTTCACTGGGATGGGAAGAGCCATGGAGTTCAGAGCATCGTTAAGAGAGCACTGAGGTCACGTCTGGGCCACACAATACTGTGGGACACTAAGAATCTCTAATTGCTTTTGAGACGTAAAGCACAATAACTGCATCTATGGCTGCTGTGCCTGAGTGAATTGGCTCTGCTTAGAGGCAGGGCTTACTGCACATGGTGACAATGCTGTCATCGTGTCACTGTTCTACTTTAGAACCCTAAATAAAGTCTTGGCATTGCAGTTTACATATAGTGTAGTGATCTGAATCTTTTATCTCTTGGACCGTGTTCCAGGACAAGTCCAGGTCATTAGGGATTCAAAGCCAGCTTCCATGTGATGGACATTCAAAGATGGTAGACCTACTATATGTGCTAGATCATTTCAGACCTGTAGGCACATCTAGTATGCTAACTCCTGCAGAGGTTGAGACTTGATGATTAGGAGCACACACAGTCATATAAAAGGAAAAAAAGAAACCTAACTAAATAAATCTTCCTCTTGAAGCATCTGATTTGATTGCTTTTATTTCTTTATGCTCAACTACAAATGTTATGGCTGCCTGAAATGTTGCTTTAAAGTATGCTTCGCATACTTTAAAGTCAGCAAACATACTACAGCGAATAAGAGCACTTAAATGTGCAGTTGTAGTGATAAATAGCATGTGGTAATTAAGAGTGTGAAAATGTCGGGAAAAGATGTGAAAATTTGGGGAATTTTGCGGGGTCTGTTTATCCATGTGAAAAATTTAAAGTGGGGGGAAGGACTGACATTTTTTATAATTATAATTGGTGGCATTATTTTACTTCAGAAAAAACAATAGAACAGGGAAACCACCAGCTGCTACCAGAAGGCATTATCTTTGCCCCTTATTTGGAGAAACCAGGGCTGATGTGACATGCAGCATATTGTCCTCCTCTCTTCCTCCCTCTGTTGCTCTCGGAACTGATTTCTTCTTGCAGTTGTTTAAATCATTAGGCAGTTAGGAGAGTTTTCAGTGATGTTGCTTCTGATGAAGCTACACAGAAGATAAAACAGAAAGCTTCAGGTGATCATAATGTTAATTCAGCATCTTTCAAAGGAAATTTCCAGAAAAGTTAAAACCACAGCTGAGAAAACACAGCTGCAAAAATGATGTAGCAATATTACCCAAGCAGATACTTGGGGGAACAATGGTCATTGTGCAAATCAACAGTATTGCCATAACACCTTTGTGTGGACTAGAACCTGTTCTAATGGATATGTAAACATACAACCACTTATAGCATCTGAAATCCTCCTAGCAGATCTTAGGCATGATCTTGATATTTTTCAAGGTCAGGTTGTGGAGCTTTTTTTTTTTTTTAAATTTACTTTCTCAATGAGAATATTGTGTGTGTGTGTGTGTGTTAAATTTGTTGTTGGTATTTGCATCTTGTGCACCTTGAAAGTCCACTCTAGACTCATGCTTACAGCATCTGAATCCCTTTTGCTTGGAATGATTGGTATTTTACAAATCAGTTATAGGCACTGCTTAATTCTTATTAGCTTTGGCCAATAATGTGTTTGTAGGCTGGGGGAACACTACAGATACTCAACAGCAACCAGCAACATTGCAAAACCATCTGAAACAGAAAAAGTTGCAGATTCTACTCAAACTGTGGTAGGTTTGTTACCTGACCTGGATTTTGCTAATACACAACAAACTTTTGAAACTTCTGAATTTCACTCTAGGGACCATGTAAGACAAATTAGAGCTTGATTTTTTTCAGATGCCAGCTGAAAAATTGTATTCAAATAGCAGTCTCAAATCTTATGTCTGGAATGGGATCTTCTGTGTTTCAGTCACTCCTGATGCAGTAACTCACTGAGAACAGTTGTACTCTCCTAATGCATCTAATGTTGGTTTTGGTTTTTTGGCACAGAAACAGCTGAGGACTGAGGAAGCCAAAATTGTTCAAGAGAAAGCTGCCAAGATCAAAGAGTGGGTAACATTTAAGCTCAGGGAGGTAAGTCTCTGGCTTTCTACCAGGTTTCAAGGCATGTGAGTACGTACATGTGGCTGCACTGCCAGGGGTTTCCTACATAGGACAACAGTGTGGGGACAGTCAATCTGCCACAGGGGCACTCTGCTTGTTTGGCCCTGCACATACTCCATTGTAGGGCTGGGGTCATCACTCTTACCAAGGGCTATTTACTTTATCGGGCAAACTATAGATGACTGTTAAGTCACCAGTGCCCAAAAGCAGTTTCTGAAGATTGACTAATCATAAGTGTCTTTCACCTAGCTTTCTTTTACCTCTCCTTCTTTTCTCTGTATGCAGTTTCTATTCATTTCTGACAGAGCACCTGTTACACAAACATGTCCTTTGCTCTTCTATAATTTACCATCTCTGACTAATGCTGTTTTCCTACTGCCCAGTATTTTTTGTCTCTGACCTCTCTGTTCTATCCATCCTGTGGATTTATGCCTCTATCTGGTCCTACCCTCTAGAAAAACAAAGACAGCAGTGGGTCAGCATGCAGTTTTAAAGATGGAGTAGTAGTTTTCAGCTGGGAGTGGGTAGCCTGGTCCTTTATTCCAAGTTAAAAACATGTATTTCCAAGTTTATGAATTTGGGAAAGGGAATTTGTTGGAGTTAGGAGAAGCATTCTTTGTGGGCCCTGATTAGGTTGTGATGTGACTTTGTAATGTCATTAGATTACCTAAATAATCCACTGAACTCCTGTGCTGCTTCTCTACCCTGTGTGAGATAACTTAAGTGCATTTAGGTTACTGACTGGTGCAGCACAAAGGAGGAAGCAGGGGGTTTGATTTGGTGTGACCTGCTGTGAATCCAGGACCATACACTCACACTTTACTGGCAAAGAGGTTTGTGCCAGATGCTGATTCGAGGTGCATAGCATGCACAAGTGGATCGCTGCCAGTTGGAGAACTTGGCATCTGTGTTGCCAGTGGGTTACTCGAGACAGCACCACAGGTGATTCCTTCAAGAGGAAAGTCAGTCTGGGTGTATCGCTGCTGTGTTTAAAAATGGATGCTGAGACTCTTCAAGTAAAGGTATAAAGCAAATTTGCAAAGAATCTCTCATGCCCTAATTGGAAATGTAAATGCACCCTTAATGTTGGTTTGGTTTTTGCTGTTTTCTTTGGTCCTCTGGATCCATGGGATCTTCTTCTACTACATTAAGGGTGAGATAGAACAAATGCTCCTTCTGGGTAATGTTCTTTTGATTCTCTCTTTCATGAGCGTTATTTCTGCAACAGGAGTAAATGATAAGCTGTAGCAGGGAAGTAAATTTAAAGGTGTATTTGTGAAGTGCCAATAGTTCATATAGAGGCTGTTTGACAAAGCACAGCAAAATATTTTAAGTGAGTGTTCTAGTGATGTTGCCGATTAAAAGGATTCGAGGTGACTGGTAGACTCATTTTTTTTCCCTTTTTAAGAAACTTGAAAAGTAATAGAGATAAAGGCATGTTCTGTGTAGTGGATCACATGTACTCACAATTTTGTATTATATTTCTTTTTTTATTATTCTTCTTTCATAGCTTGAGCTAGAAAATTACCACCTGAAAAACTGTAATCAGAGACTGATGGAGCAAATTGAAGCTCTTCAGGATACATTGCAAGGTAAATGTGTTCAGCCTAGTAACCACCACAAGACTGGAAGTCACCATTCCTCGGTTGTATTCTTAAGTTTGTCAGAAATTCAAACTTGTGGCAGCAGGCAGTAGAGTTGCTCTGTTCCTTTGCCGGGTCCATTTTTAAAATGGGAAAAACATGCTTACCTGCCTTAACTCTTAATTTTTTTCCCACCAATTCACTGTAGACTCTTTTTTTTTTTTTTTTTTTTGTTAGAATCTGCATTTGCCATAAGCCACTAAGCTCCTGAGTTGGAAGCATTCATTGAAATACATAGTAGAACTCTCCTTTCACTGATGTACTTCAGTGTATCTCCATGTGTGAATTATTCTTATCCCCACAGAACCTCTTCTGGTATGTGATCTGAGTAACTGAATGAGCCAAGGTAGCAGCTCTTTGGTCTGCCTTTAGGAGCTGGGTTTCTCTGTGCCATCAGGTTGGGTTGGAGAAAGCTGCTTATGGTGTTTTGGGTTTTTGCAGTTCTTTGGTGGCTGGATGGAAAACTTTCATCTCTAGGCTTAAATTCAGCACGTTTTGTTGTAATGTGCTTTGAAAAAGAAATTATCTCTTTTTTTTTTTTTTCATTTTTCTTTTTAAATGGGCTTGGTTTGGTCACAGTAAGATGAGCTAGTTTCCAGAACTTCACTGGGCATGTGGGGAGGGGACATTTATTTCCTGTGGAAGTCTTTCTGGCATTCCTATTACTCCACAGCAAGGGCATAGGGCAAAATTCTTTTTAAATCCCACCGCATTTCTAGTGAAATGCTTTATGACTGGGTTTCTCTCATCCCCTCTGGCTCTGACTGTTCACAAAAAGCGAATGCCTGGTAAGCTGCGTTAATAATCTGGTATTAAGTGTGCCCGGGATCCCAGCTCTCTGGACAGTAAACAGCACTGCCCTCTGCTCTTATCCATCACTAGTCTCAGTATGCCAGGCTGAAGTCAGAGGTCTCTGCAGAGAGACAAATCTCTTCTTCTTCTTAATCTCCTGTCACATCTAGAAGCTGCAAAAATACCGGTAATGTTGAAAATTAATGGCATATTTTCAGTCTACACTAATGATTTACCTTAGGGTCAGGGGAAAATATGTGTCAGGATTTGTGTGTGCCATTGTTACGTGTTAGCTTTGCTAACATTCACTTCCTTGTGAATCAAGTGCCAAGGTCATGCTCTCATGATTGTCTTTTTCTCAGCTGTTTCCAAGAGCAGGTTTCATCCTCTTTACTGCCAACAGTTATTTATTCTGCTGTTTGCTCTTCCCTCTGTAACTTTGTGTCTTCAGTATGTTTCTATTTCCTTGTGAATCCCACGGGTGGTTAAGCAATACCCATGGAGTTTGCTGTTCAGGCAGCATTTTCAGCAATAGTTGTGCAGAGTCACGCTTGCCCATATTTTGCAATTTCCAAAGCATTTGGTTCTTTTTCAGTCAGGCTGAAATAAATATAAATACCAAGGTCAATCAAACATCCTCTGCCATTCCAAGTTTTATCCCTGCTTTCTTATATTCTAAAGCTGCTATTTGGTGGAAATTGTAGAACTGAGATAATCTTTAATAATTATGGAAAGGAAGAAAGTATAATAAGTGTACTGAGTAGAAAGGACAATCTAGTATCTATCTTTTATGTCATCCTCTAACATAGCAACTGAAAGGGCATGGAAAGAACTAAAAAAGGGAAGATTTTACAGCAAAACCATATAAGTAACTATTATAAAACTTCATGACATAAAGCACTGTGTGGGTCATATATCACAAAAGGATAACAAAAAGCTCTAGGGAAATTCTTGAAAAGTGAGTAAACCCCCCAGTTGCTGTGATGTTTAAGAAAGTCTCCATACCTTTGCTGGAAGCCCCATCTAGCCCCTGGGAATGCATGGAATCATACCAGATTTTTTGATGAGTTAAATCACTGTAGGTCCACTAAAGCCAAAAGCCATGCTAAGCAGTGTTCTGGCCACTTTGATGTATTTGACAAAACGTTGTGTGGATAGGTGCACTTCCTTCTCATGTTTTAAAGAGAGGAGGCATAATTATTTAGGTAAGAATAAAAACTCCTATATTGCATTAGACTGAAAGCTTGCCTAGGCCAGTATCCCAGATCCTGGTTGGCTGTTTGCATTCCATGAAGGACCATACAAAATAATGCAAGCTGTCCTTCTCTCCATATACACTTCCAGCTTCTGCTCTGAGTAGTTTAGGAAGTTCCTAGGCCAGAACTCCTGTACTACCAATACATTAGTTTTTTCTAGCCTGTCTGCAGCATTCTGTTTGCTTTTTTGTCTGGGAAAAAACCTTCCTTCTGTAAATTTCAAACGTGCTGCCTAATTTCATTAGGAAGCCCTTAATTTCACTTTTGTCAGAAGCAGTGATTAATCATTTCCTATTCATATCTTCTGTGCTAGTCCCACTTATAAATGTCTAGTACTTTGGTTATAGCTGTCCCCAGCCATCTCCTTTCTGTTCTGTATCTAAACAGGCCAGGATGGTATTGAAATACAACTGAATGTACACTAGGAAGCAACACTGAAGACATCAAAGCGTTTCAATGCCTTAACCATATATTCTCCTTCCTTGTAGATATGACCAGCATTCCTCCCTTTGAATCTCTTTGGAGCTGTGATTCCCTGAAGCCCCAAACATCAGAAGCCTCTTTTGCTGAGAAGATAGAGGAGAAATCTGTGCTCCTTGCACCTGGTTTCAGAGATGTGTGTCAGACAGGACCTTCCAAACATGTCCTCTCTTCAAGAAACATAGTCCTTGCCAATGACACCTTTACTGAGAATGGAGAGGATAAATCTCCGCTTTCTCAGAGCATGCTGAAGCTCATGTCTGACCCATCAAGCTGGAATCTCTCCACAGAGAGAAATGTGTTTCCAACTGTAAGTTCTGAACATGGTTTAGGGTGCTCTGGTCCCATATCACTGGACCCTCCAGCTGAAACCACAAGAATTCTTGAGGCTTTGACCTTCCAATCATCTCTGGAAGGAAACTGTAGTGCTGTGAGCACGTTGCAACAAGTGGGTTTGGATAGCACCTGCTTCTCTGATGATCTGAGTGCCAGATTCCATTCCCACCAGCTGGACTCCTCTTCCTCAGCAGAAATTATGAGCATGCTTGAGGGACATCTCCAAACTGCTGAGCCACCTCTGGTTGTGTCAACATCAGCTGTTACAGCACATTCCTTCTTTCCAGGCAGGGACTGCAGCCTTGGCAGTAGTATGACGTTTCCAAAAATACGAACACCCAATACACCAAGAGACAGTATCCAGCTAGCCAAGAGACATCACAGCCAACCACAGTCAGGGGCTAATTCTTTCCATCGTGTAATGCACTTAGAGACTAACACTTTCCAGCCCATAACAGACCCTCCAGTCAGCTCTGGGCACGTGGAGGAGACAGACATTGATGACGATGGAGTAATGGAGAAGATGGAGACAGAATGTGGCCTGCTGAGGGGAGAAGCTGCAGCGTGTGAGGGAATGTACCGCTCACCTGCAGAGCAAAGAGAAGCTGTGAGTTCTGAGTCTGGCACACTTGACCCGGGGTGTAAACCTCCCACACCACCGCTGCACCGATTCCCATCGTGGGTAAGAAATGCATGGACAACAGTATGAGAATGCCGCTTATCTTTGTGCCCAATAGTTAGGCTACTACACTTCTTGTGCTCAAGGAATTGTTACCTGTGGGTATCACAGGTTACATTCCTGAGCCACCAAGTCAGACTGTTCCACATCATGGGGCATGCTGGTTCTGTTGACAATTTTTTTCTTTTATCTTTATAAGAGGAAAAAGATCTGTTGAAAAAAAACCAGTATATAAGAATCATAGGAATAAAAGTGAAAGTCAAAATTTACTGCATTGTGGTTTGGGTCATCAAAAGTTAATCCTTAGTTCTTTTGTCATGTGTTTAAGATAGAAAAATGAATCATAAATGCAGTGGACCAGACCAGATAGCTCCAAAGTGAGAAAAAGCCATGGATACTAGAATAGATACATGGATTGGATCTCAGCATTCCTATCTCATGGTATGCTCCTCCTGTTAGGATAGTTTTGTGAAAACCTTTGGTAAAGTGAATATGCATGTCCTGTCATTTTTTCTTACAGTTACTTGTGAGATCAGATAGAGGAATTGTTTTTTTAGTCCTAGAATTGTTTAGGATGTAAAATGCAGCTTCTCCTCATCCACTGAGCAGGTCAGTTGTCATAGAAAGAGATCAGGTTGGTCAAGCAGGACCTGCCTTTCACAAACCCATGCTATCTGGACCTGGTTCCCTGGTTGTCCTGCATGTGTTGTGTGATGGTGCTCAGGATGGTTTGCTCCATGAGCTGCCCCAGCACCAAGGTCAGTATGACAGGCCTGTATTTCCCAGGTCCCCCTCTGGCCCTTGTAGATGGTGCCCCCTTTGCCAGGTTCCCGTCACCTGGGACCTCCCTGGGTGACCAGGGCTGCAGGTGACAGCAGACGGGCAGTGGCTCAGTGAGCTCTTCCAACAGCTCCCTTGGGTGGCCCTTGGGTGGATCCCACCTGGCCCTGGAGACCTGTGTGTGTCTAGGTGGCAAAGCAGGTCACTGGGCATTACCCCTTGGGTTATGGGGTCTTCATTCTGCTCCCCATCCATGTCTTCCAGATCAGGGGGCTGGCTGCTTGGAGAGCAGCTGGTTTTTCCATCAGACTGAACAAAGAAGGCATTGAGTACCTCTGCCTTTTCCTCATCCTTTCTCACTGTTTCCCACTCATATCCAATAAAGGATGGAGATTCTCTCTTTTTTTTTCCCTCATGTATTTATGGAAGTCTTTTCTTGTCTTTTATTGCAGTAGCCAGGTGAAAATCTAGTTGGGCTTTGGTCCTCCTAATTTTTTGCCTGCATAACTTCCTGGTGTGTTTGTAGCCCTCCTGAGTCACCCTGTCCCTTCATCCAAAGATCACAAACTTTGAGTTCAGCCAAAGCTCTCTAATCAGACATGCTGGTCTTCCTCATTGTCTCATCTATCAACACATGCGGATGATCTGCTCCTGCACCTTAAAGATTTCCTTCTGGAAGGATGTTCAGTCTTGCTGGATTCTTTGTCCATCAGAACTGACTCCCAAGGGACTCCCATCAACCAGGTTCCTAAACAGGCCAAACTGACAAACCTGGTGGAAATCAGTGTAGTATCAAAAGAAGCAATTCTGTTTTTATTCACTTTTTTAAAGGCATGGACCAACAAATGATTTATTGAAACTGCAAAGTTAAGCACTCATTGTTAATTCTTATGTCTTATAATTTTTTTGGTGTGCTTGACTTTGCAGTCTTAGGTTCTTTCATGTATATGTATTATGTGTGTTATTTCCCAGTGAATTTTGGTTGTATGCTTTAAGGAGCACCGAGAGGTTTCCTAGCTTTGGGGTTTATCCATTTCACATTAGTTGATGTTGTAGTCATAACACTGCATCTAGATACAGACTTGGGTTCCCTCTCTGGAATTTTTATCAATTCATGAAGCACTTGGAGATCCTTTGAACTGAAAGCTCTGTATGTTGTTGTAACTGAGACACAGGCTTATTGAGATCATTCCAGGCATTTCTTTCATTCCCTTATTACAGAATGGGCATCCTTTGCAGCTGATGACTCAATGAATTGTTCTGGTATAGGGCTGTTCTTAATTCTTTTTAATGCATCGTTTATAATTTGGAAAAATCCCATCTCCTTCCAAGCTGTGATACAGTAATTTATTGATAATTGTCTGTAAGTGTTCCAGTGTGTGGATGTCACCTCTGTAGCTGGGAATTAGCACACAGTAAGATGCTTCCATTAATGGTCATTCACACAACATATGGTGGAATTCAGCTATCTTTGTTAGAGAGCTCCTCCCTCTGCCCAAAGGTGTGACTGTGGTGTGATTCTGTGACATGGGCATTTCTGTTGGTAAGAATTACCTTTTTGCCTGATCACTGTTGTTCATGGTATTATTGTTCCAGGAGAGCCGAATCTATGCCGTGGCCAAGTCTGGCATGAGGCTGTCTGAAGTGGCCATGGTGAATGATACTTCCAGCTGCTGTAAGTTCTGGACTAGATCCATCCTTAAAGGGAGTTCATGGTGACAGTGTGGGACCTGAGCTTCTGGCTGTCCGTTTCTTCATCTCCTTGCCTGTTTTCAAAGTAAATTTGACCTAATAGATAGCCTCGATAAAGGAAGGGAGGAGGATATATCTGATTTTGGGGATGGTTGGTGCAGGGCTGTTTGTGCCTCCACATTCAGGGACATCTTCAGGGATTCTATTATCTCTTCCATCAATTTTGCAGCCAGTCTTCTGCCTCTGCATGTCTGTGGCCTGTTTTTACTCTTCACCATGATTTTGCCTGTTAGGGCTTTTTTCTGTTTATACAGGGTACACCAGTTTGCCATTGTACCATGGGGAGCACAGGGTGGGTAAGGTGTCTCACAGGCTAAATGGCGGGAACATTGCAGCTCTCTCTCTGGGAATTGTATAGAATTAATAATGCATCTCCTGGCCTTTCTGAAGCCAGACTGTCCAGGATGGCAGTTCTCCATGTGCTTCTCCATTAAAACCTCCTCCTTTTCACCAGTTTGTATTATGTGCTCTCTTGCTTTCTCTTTGAATTTCCCCAGTTTCCAATTTCTCATGTTCAACTTCTGGGCCATTCACCTATCTCATCTACAGAAATGTCACAGTGCCAGTCTACACTACGCTGAAAGGGGTAAGGGGTCACCTCACTTTTCCTGTTGTGGAAAGCATGGTCCAGATCTGCTAGTATCTTGAGACAAAACAGGATGGAACTGTGCAGTGAAGGAAAGAAAATTAGAGAATGTCAGGAAGTACTGGACATCAAAAGAATGCAGAAAGAGTAGCAAATGTTAAATATATTTAAGAACACAGGGAACATTGCAACAAGTTTTGGTCCAGGAAGTTGCAGTGTGCACTATGAAACCTAGAGGTGACAGCTGGTGTAGCCTAAGGAATGAGATGGAACATAAGGGTTGTGGAAGAGTAGGAGGGTCTAACCAGAGGATACCCAAACAGATCAGACTAGAGAGTCCAACTTGGAAGTTCTCAGACTAGAAGGGGAGGAACTGAGGAACCCTGGGGCAGAAGTGGGCAAGGCAGTGTGGAAATGAAGGGCATGGGTTGCTCTGTCTCCTGATTGAAGGGGGATTGTCCTGGGGAAACTCTTCTCTCACACACTAACCATACAGGTCTGTTTTCCAGAAAGCCACACAGATCAGCAATGTGCCTTTCTTAGATGAGTCTTCAGGCTCTGATGATGACTGTGGCTCCCATGCCAGTTTCAGGACTTCTGCTGCTGGATCTGAGAACAGGAAAGCTAGCATGCCAGGCAGCCCTCGGGCCGTGAAGAGAGGTAAAATGGGGGTATCGCTCCTGGGCAGGATGAACTCTGTCATCAGAGCCAAGATGCCCTGAGCTGCATCATCAGTGACCCACAAATGCTCAGCCAGAGTGTTGCTTACAAGGAGTTCTCCCAGAATGTGTGCAGACATCAACAGTAGAAACAGTAGAAATCTGTTCTTGTAGGTAATTTTTACTGCTGATAGAGTTCCATTCAGGCAATTGCTAAGCTAAGACTGTGGGAAGGATTGCCCTCCCAAATTCATCACATATCTAGTCATCCATACCTTTGCAGTGGCTTCTCCTTGGAAGCAAGCTGATACTGACACAGTACAGAAAATGCTTTTTTGTCTTTGTCATTGACTGGTAATTTCTTGACCAGTAAGTACATCTCACCTATCTTTGAGAGCTATCAGGTACTTTGAGTCCTGATTAGGACTATTGTTCTTTCCTGCTGGCAGGGCTAAACTGGAATGGAAGTTGAATGGAATTTTTGTTACCAAAGAGACAATGTGAAATACAACTCTATTTTAGAAACAACCAAATTTTGTTGGTTGTCTCTAAAATAGAGTTGTATTTCATGTAGTCTTAACTTCTGTTGTGACGCATTGGCAGATGTGCCTGTGCATTGCCATGTACCTGTGGTAAAAGATTCACAGAAAGCAAAGCCCTATTGCTAGTGAAGAAGACTTTTCCTTAGCTGAAATCAGAGGGGGTTGAGGCTTTATAATGGATGTCCCCAGATGAAAAAAAGCTGTCTCTCCTTCAGATGACAAGTTTATTGATTTTTTTTTTATATCTATTTTAATTTGGTTTTATTCAGCAATAAATTTATTTCACTGTCAGTATCCAAAACTCACTTTTTACTACTTGTCTTCCTAGGGAAATAAAAAGAGGCCTCAGAAGTCATGTTAGTGGGGTTTGAGTTTCCAAAGTCTGTTCTTCTTGAACCAAAAAAAAAGGCTTAATGGTGAATGCAGAAATGTTTTTGGAGTGTACAATATTCAGTGCATGCTTTTGTCTAGCCATGACTCTCATTCCTTCCTTTATTTTGAGCAGGTGTATCTGTGTCCTCAATGAGCTCTGAGAGTGACTATGCCATCCCTCCTGATGCCTACTCCTTGGATGGTGACTATTCAGAGCCAGAGCTCAAGCTACAGCGAACATCTTCCTATTCCACTGATGGTGGAATCTGCTCTGTAAGGCTTGCACTGGATCTGCTGTGTTACACTTGCACAGGGGTGCAAACAGAGCCTTGGCCTTAAAAGAGAATAGTGTAACTACAAGATTTTGAGTAATCCCCCTGCAGAGTGAAGCTCTAACAGACTGGGCTATTGGTCCAGCTGATTGGTATCAAAAGACACCATCTGGTGCTTCAAAAGAAGGGGTAATTTCTTTATGTGGTTAGGTAAAAGTATAAGCATCAAGGGTGTATGACCTATATTGATTTCCTGTAGTTGTATTCTACTTTAATGATGGCCTTACACTTTTGGGGCAAAATAAATTTGGAAATTCAGAGGAAGGAAGGAGGAAGGAAAGAAACCTCACAACAGGCAGCATTAAAGTCTGTACTCTTCAATATAAGAGATCAAACAGACAAGGAGCAGGAGTCTAATCATGGTGTAGAGACAGCCTTCTTGATCTCAAGGAATCTCACTTTTATTTGGAAAATCAGTGCCTCAGTAGGAAGAGAAATAAGTTTACAGAGCATCAAACAATCAGTGAAATGATCTTTGAGGGCTGCTATTAAACAAAGCAGAAAATTATGGGAGATGCAGCAAATGGCTGGGCTTGATTTCAGCACACTTTCATTTGTATTTTGAGAGGTGCAAGATGACCTCCTCTCCCCTTTCCTCTGTCCTCCAGGAACCCATGGAGAAATCAGGCTACTTGCTGAAAATGAGCAGCCAGGTAAAGATGTGGAAAAGACGATGGTTTGTTCTCAGAAACAGACAAATCATGTACTACAAGTCCCCGGTAAGTCACTGGGATATATTTCGTCCCCTCTAGAGGCACAGAGAAATTTAGGATACTAAAAAAACCCACTTTTGGTTAGACATGTCACTATTTTGAAAAGCATTACCAACATTAGAATGATTCACTATATGCATCAAATGAAGAACAAAGTTGTTATTAATAAACTTGTCATTTAACAAGTGTCTAGTTGAATCTTGAAAACTTCTGAAGGTGGAAATTCAGCCGCTGTCTTGGTACCTATTGTATGTTGTACTGCCTTCCCACTTAGAAAGGGTTTGGTTTGTTGGTGTTTGTTTGGGCTTGCTTTTGTTTTATTGATCATGATGGCCAATCTGAACTCCATAAGACAGCATTTATTAGCACTGCTCTTGTTATATTGTCTGCCACTATTGAGGAGACTTTCGCAATGGGATCACACAGTCTCATATTTCACCTGGCAGCCTTAGGCTGTCCTTTCTAGCTAATGAATGCAAACTCCAACCTGTACGTGCATATTATGCTGTATTTAAGTAATCTAAGACCCATCTGAGGTTTCCTACTGAAAAAATTGTTTGCTTTTCTTTCCTCAGAGTGATGTTATCCGCAAACCTCAAGGGCAGCTGGAGCTGAATTCTTCATGCCAAATTGTCAGGGGTGAAGGGTCCCAAACATTCCAGGTAGGTGTTGCTTTTTTATCCTGCACATAACCATGCACTCAGCAGCTGGGTGAGTGAGTGAGTACTTAATTCAGACTGAATGGTACTGTGTGTCTCAACTGATATGAGCTAACTTTATCTGGTCTCTGTTTCCTGGTACAAAACAGGCAGTTAGTCTAATTAATAATGAGGAAAGAGCTAAATTGTAACCCAAATACACCCTTTTGAAACTGAAAGAAATCTGCATTTATTTTTGTCCTGTTTTACATCATAATGCTTTCCCGTTTTTTTTTTTTTTTTGCAGGAGTTAGCACTTGAAATCTGTGGGGGAAAATGATTCTTACAACAATTAAAACCAGCTAGTACCTAAGATCTTTCTGAGAGACTTCTCTCACAAGATATCAAGCCTGACTTTACATGCCTGGAGGCATGTAAAGAAACATCTGAATAGTTGATTCCTTTTAGAAATTGACTTCTAAATTATTAGAAGTTAGCCCATAACTGGGTTCACTTTTAAGTTATTATTGACTTAATTAGAAAGGCAGCATTAAAGTTTTTTCATACTTTGAAAGGTACATGGCCTGGCTTGTGAGCTACCTTTGGCCCTTATGGAACTCAAGTTGCTAAGGCCTAATACTATTAGATTTATAGCATCTTTCCTCTCAGTCACAGGGTAATGAAGGCAAAACACAATACAAAGTGAAGGCAGCAAAACCCCACATTTCACCTTTAAAATGAAAAACTAGCAGCAGCACTGAGAAACAAGAAAGGATGAGAGAGGACACAAAGCCACAGCAAGAAAGCTTATGGGAATTTGATTCATCTGAGTTTCACTTTTTTCATTTGGGCTTTAAGGATTAGCACCTTTTTTCTCACCCTCAAAAAAATCTCTCCTGAATGACCAAAAACTCTTTATGGGATAAAGAAACTCAGCAACTAAAGAGAAGATTTTTAGATGTGCAGCTATGTACTTTCTCACTCACTTTCCTTCCAGCTTGTGACAGAAAAGAGAACCTACTTCCTGACAGCAGACTCTCCCAACATCCTGGAGGAATGGATTCATGTCCTGCAGAGTATCCTGAGAGTACAAGTGAGCGGTCCTGTTGGTGTTCCTCACAGTGATGCTAAACCTACTGTGAAAGGCTGGCTCACTAAGGTAAAATATTTCATACTTTGTTTAGCTCAGAATTGACAGCGTGCCAGTTTCTTGTTTTGCACAGCAAATGTGAGCAAAAAATTAGTATTTTACTCTCTGTAAGAGTAGGGAAAGAAGGAAAAGTGGCTGTAGATTTCTGTATTTCAGAGTGAAACATTTATATAAGTGATAAAGGATGGGACAAACAAGGCTACTGAAAGGTACTGACTGATAAGTAGTAAGTAATAACAAATATCTAGCTTATGTATGCTTTTCTTCAGCGGAATTCACAGCATGTCACAGTAAAAAAGTCAACACTCTTGAGTGTCACATTTAATTGATCTTTAACTTGGTGATATAGGAGAGTTTAAAAAAATGGCTTGTGTGGTTCTAGGTTAGCACTTAGTTCTGTCATAATAGTCTGTAGGTACTTTAGTACAAAGTACAATGGCAGAAAATGCTTATTCTTTATATAATTTCCATTGATTACTTGCATTTGACATTGCAAGTTACTGTGAATATTTTAATGTAATTATTGTCAGGTTCTAAGATGGCTAAAGACAACTTGGATCTGAAGGTTATTCATTGCAGTAGGAAACAGCTGTCTAGACTATAGTTTGACTGGTCTTTTCTTGCTGAGATGAGCTGATTTGTTTTTATAATCTTTAAAAGGTCATCCTTAATATTATCTTTCAGTATACAGAGTTAAAAGTTACTATGAATGAGTAAAACACTTCACAAAATCTTAGACCCATTCTCACAGCACTCATGTCCCATGTTCTTGGGTGGGATGTACTTGCCTGTTGTTGGAGGGGGTGCCCTGTATGTTTTGAGAAGTGCTTATGTTAGCATAAAACAAAAAATATATGCAAAGTATTAAGGGAGAGTTGAATAGAAAGTTGAAGTCCTAGAAAGTCATTCTGGCAATACTGCTGATAATAAAAGCATGGATGTGTTTGTCCTCCTTACAGGTCAAGCACGGTCACTCTAAGCTGGTCTGGTGTGCACTGATTGGAAAAACTTTCTACTACTATCGAAATCATGAAGATAGGGTAATTCCTTTTTCTCCTTTTATTCCCAGACCCTCCTTTCCCATTTCTTTTGAAGCTTTCTTTACTGTGCTTTACTGCTTCTGTGTCTCAGGTGTCTTTCTTGATGGTACTTCTCTTCCAACAGGATCTGTTCCACAAAGAGAATCAATATTTCTCTGATTTTATTTTTTTAAGCTTAAATGACAGCAGACTTAAAAGGCAAGTGATTGCTCTTTCTCAGATCACTGTACATCTTGTTCCTCACTTGCTCCATTTAGTCTTGTGTAGCCCTCTGAGCAGACTTTTATACAGCAGCTGATAGATCCCACATTATTGTCATGAGAACAGATATCATCGACATTCTGGGAAGAGGGTGGTAATCAGTGTAATGTGCTTCCATTTCTGGACACCTCGCTCAATAGTCCATTACTTTGCCTTGGTGACATCAAACCCCAAGTTTTAGAATATCAGACAGTAGTGTGACTCATATTTTGGATTAACCTCCAGAGTTAGCACAGAAGATATCTTCTTTTTTGTCTGAATCTAACTACTTATGAAATTTTCAAAGTATTTCTTTTCCAGTAGCAAGCAGAAAGTCTAACCAGGGTCAGAAAACAGTGGCTCAAGATACTAAGCAACTGACCCTCAAGTGCAATGGGAAGAAAGCAGTATCTTATGGGAAAAAAATATTTCTCTTTGCATTGTCTCATTCTAACCTGTAGATGCTTTCCCAAGAAAAATAAAATTAGTGATACACTTTGTAAGTACCTTATGAAAGAAGAGATTCTTTAGAAGTGCAAGATTACATTAGCTAAACATTGAATTATTTATTCCTTCCATTTTACAGAACTGTCAGCATTTTCACTTGGCTTTTTTTTCCCAGTGTTCCTGGTCCATACTGGGAGATGAGTTTACACTTATCTAATGTGCTTCTGCTCCTCATAGTGTCCTTTAGGACATCTGCCTCTGCGTGAGTCCAAGGTGGAAGAAGTAGACCGTTCCTGTGACTCTGATGAAGATTATGAAACTACTGGTGGAGGACTTCTCTCATCCCACTGTACACTGGTGATTCACCCACAGGACCAGAGTCCCACATATTTACTTATCCGCACCAAACAGGAGAAGGTAAAAAAAGCAGTCTTTTTTTGGAGAGCAAGAGTCTTTTGGTAAATGGGCCCTACAGGCTAGCCTGTTTGTAGAAAACAGGCCTGAATTGACCCCTCCTGTTCTCATCCTTATGCCTAGAACACCTGGCTGTACCATCTGACCGTTGCAGCTGGTAGCAGTAATGCCACAGTGGGCACATCTTATGAACAACTCATTGGAAAACTATTGGATGCAGAGGGAGACCCTAGTAAGTAAGCACCACAAACTCTTCCATGGTAGCAAAGCATAAGGAAGAATAATTTCAATTCCCAGTTTCATACAGTCAAAGGTGAGGGAAGGAGATTCCCAGTAGTACATCATATGGTCTCTTGTTCTCAGACAAGTCCACCACATTGTCACATCATTTATCAAAGCCTCTGAAATGTCTGTAACAGTAATTCAAATCAAAATAAAGAA
Organism: Molothrus ater; assembly: GCF_012460135.2. Lineage (NCBI taxonomy): Eukaryota > Metazoa > Chordata > Aves > Passeriformes > Icteridae > Molothrus > Molothrus ater. Next base: position 29,912,041 of record NC_050483.2, read on the forward strand.
CTGGTGCTTTAAATTTTTTCCTGTCTTTGTTGGTCTTGATTTTCCTTTCCAGGAAATCTTGACCATACAAACATGTGCTCTTTTATTTAAATACACTCAAACACATTTGCCCTCCCATCTGTTTCTCTGTCTGCACATATAAACCTTTACACATATATCCATCCTCATCTTTGATACCTGCTCATGCATTTTGTTCATGCACCATGTTCTCAAATATGTATTAACATTTGCATTCATACCTAAAACTCTTTTCTTGCACTCTCACATATTCTGGCCCCATACGTGAACCTTGCTTCCTGTTGAATAGAGACTTACACTAACAAAGACCCCCATTGCAGGCAGCTGCCCCAGCAGGGTTTGAGCACACACCTGGGCAGCTTCTCACCAGAATCCATCTGACAGGAAACTCTGATGTAGCAGGACTGAGGATACCAGTACTTCTTTCTGCTGATGGTTAATGCTGCTGGTGACTCCTTATCCATGGTGGGCTTTGCTGAAATCAGTGAAGTATCACCAAAGATAATGTGGCCTAGTGCAGTGCTGCTTCCTCTGGTGCTTTGCCATCTCAGGAAGGCTCCTTGTCAACATAGACACTATTCTCTCTCTCCTATTTCTGACACTGCCTGTTTTTGCCCATCTGCTACCTCAGATTCTCCTCTGTGGAAGCATCCTATGTTGTGCTACAGTAAAGATGGGTTGCACACATCCCTCACTACTCTGCCGTCAGAGGCTCTACAGACTGAAGCCCTGAAACTTTTTAAGGTAATTAAAGGGACATTGCATGGTTTTCAGTTATTTTGCTGTGTTGATGGGGCAGTAACATTGTTTGGTCATGTTGTACACGTTTATTGTCACTGTGGGTTGCTTTAGACAGGCTTGCTGGTTCATCTAATTACCAGAGAACTGTTGGATTTTAAGTGACATTCATTCTTTGGAGATTTAACTTCTCTTGTGCAGAATGTCGGCTTAGGAGTAATGCTCCTCACAGACTTTATGCTTCAAAGTTAGCTTTGTTCTTCTTTTTCCTCTCCAATGGTTGGATTGAAGGAAACAGAAACAATTCATTGGCAAATTCAGTTGTCTCAGTAAGACCAGTGGTGAAGCTGCTGGAGATGCACTCTCCAAGTATAAGATCAAGAATGAGACTGGACAGTGTGAACAAGATAAAAGACAGGCATGGAAGGCAGGAAGCATATTTTGCCCTCAATTCTTTTGCTGACTTGTAAGTTCCTTAGACTGGGGGAGGTTGAGTAAATTTCATAGTTGCCATAACTAAGGAAGGAGGAATAGGAATTGAGTATTGACTCTCTTCCCTCCTCTCAAGGTTATTTATTACTGTCTGTAAGTTAATAAATACATCTGGTGAACCTGGCCTGGAAAGTACCAGAGAAAAGTTGCTGTATTTGTGGCATTGACTAATTTCTACTCTTTCACAGTCCTGTCAGCTGTTCATCAATGTTCCTGTGGAGGCATCCTCTATTGATTACCATGTGTCACTTGCCCAGACAGCACTGCAGGTGTGCTTGACACATACTGAGCTGCAGAATGAAATTTACTGTCAGCTTGTTAAACAGACCAGCTGCCGACAACCCCAGAACCACTCAGTCATTCAGGTCAGTTCCTTTTTATTTAGTGCCACTCTGCAAAAACTTTCCATTTAATCCCATGGTTTTAATTACTAGGTATTGGACTGGTTCTCCTAAAATAGTGCTTATGTTAAAGGTGTGCTGGGGGAAAGAGAATCTCAGCACTGATCTGCAAAGAAGAACACTAAGAATATAGCTACTTGAAAAATAAATTTTAGTTTAAATGTTACTGTTTACCACTTGCAAATAGTCTATTCAGACCATATTCAGAATCAAAGTTCATAGTTTATGTTGTCTTGCTATAATTGTCGCATGGTATTAAGTTTGTTTTGCATTTTAGATAATCAACAGCATACAAGTCATGAATATTACTATTAAACATGAAATCTGAATCTTGCACTGTAATTATTAGGTAAATAAATTAATAAGTTACAGCATGAATGTAAATACGCAATTACAATATTCCCAGCTCAAATGAGACATTAAAATCAGGTTGAATAATAATGGATCTAATTTGAAATAAAATTTCCCAATGCTTTTTTGATTATGATTTTCTGTAACATAGTATTAATTTAAGTCTTAATTGTTGACTCAGTTGTAGTTACACTAAAATTTTCAGAAGTCAAATGTTCAGAAGTAGCCAATGATATAGAACTCTTCTCAGAGTCCAGATTGAGCTACTGAAGAGCAGTCTGACCACTACTGCCTCTGAAACATCTTGAACTACACATCCAGAAAGGGTCACACCAAAAAGCACTAGTCACTGGCCATCATTTTGGCTGTAGTAGTCTGTGAAAGACAACAGGTAAGAAGTACAGAGCAAGAGTGATTTCCAGTTTTGCTTTCACAGTGCTGGCAGCTCCTGGCTTTATGTGCTCCTCTATTTCTGCCTCAACATCACTTCCTCTGGTACATCAAACAGCACTTGCAGCGACATGCAGACCCCAGGTAAGGACTGCAACAGCTTTTCGTTCTGCTCAGCTGACTGCCTCTTGCACCCACTGCAGATAAAAAGGGGAGCAATTCTGGAACACACACCTACAAATATATATTGAGAGGGAGATCAGAAGGTTCCCAGTAGAATAAAGCTGTGCCACTTTGACCATTCACATTAATATGTCATTTAGATGAAGCTAGTTCACAAAACTGAGTGACCTATACTAGCAGAAGAACTTTTTGTAGATATAACTGGAGCTACGTTGGGAAGTTTTTGCTTATGCAGCTACTTTCTTTATTGACAGAAAGACAGACCAAAGTAATTACTTGGAATGAATTACTTAAATTTTAGGTGATTACAGTCTGCTGTCAGGTTAGCAGGCAAAGTGACAGAACAAAAGTGAGGCATAAAACATCTCAGGGAACTGTAAAAAGTTAAGAAAAACAAACAAACCCGAAACATGTGCTAGTAGTGTTTTCTCTTACTTCTTTTGTGTGTAACTATGGTAACAGCCAGAAGTTGTTATCCATTGTTCATGCTGTGCTCTTTGTTTGTTTCCATGGTGATCAGGTCTTCAGTATATCTCACTGTGTCCTTAGTGGGGAGGTCAGAGCCAGAGATGTTTAGTTGTCTGTTGCAAAAATACACTGTTTTAAGACAAAAGTAAAAGAGTAAAAGTAAAAAATCCTGTCAAACAAATATTCAATTAATAAGCCTAAATCTGCCATTGAACTCAAGCTAAAAGTCTCCTGACACTGCAAAGGAAATGTGTACTCCTATCAAGTATTTAATTTTCTTAATGTTGCCTCATATTTGCTATTTCTTCTCAAAAGCAAAAATACAGGTATTGGGCACTCCACAGTGTTCAGGTTCTCTTTCCATTTGCTAAGACAACATGTTAGGGATCTTTTGTCTAGTACTAGGAACCATCTCTTCAAACTTGTGCATTATCAGCTCCCAGACAGGCCCATTTGTCCCACTAGTGGCGATGCTCTGCTGTTGGAGACTGTTGAATTTCATAAGGATTTGCTGGGCTGTGTGAAACTGATTTATTACATCAGCTTCAAGCTCTACTGTGCTGATGGTCTGCCCAAAAGCAACTTTGTGAACAAATATACGTCAAGCAGAAACAAAGAGTAAATTTATGTATATGATCCAGCTATGAAGCAATTAGGGGTAGACAAAACCTAGAAATTACACGAAAAAAGGCCTATGTTCACCTGTCCTTTAGCTTAGATTTGGAGCAGTTGCTAAATGGGATTTAGCATGGCTCCTTCTCCCTAGCTCTAGGAATACTTACCTCTCTTTGGATGGAGTAGATCCAGCTGTTTGTTAAGTAGATATACTTTCCTTGTTTCACACAGCAAGCAAGACACTAGAATGTTTACACTGCATAATGCATATGGTCTAGATCTATTCTAGGTGTTAAAAGATCTTAATTAGAAGAATTATAGATCTTAATTCTAAGTATTGTTTTTGTGAAAAGTGATTCAGCATACATGTCCAGTCTCTAAGAGAGGAGGAAAAGTGGGGCAGAGAGTTCTAAGTGAGAAGTCACAGGGCTCAGGAGCATCTGAGACATAAAAACCAGACATGACAGCTTCTTGATGAAGCAAGATTATCTATCTGAATATTGTCTGAGTTCATTACTGGGGAGGTGAGAAATATATTGCTATAGTGAAAAACCAGAACTCTGGACTTCCATGTTGCTTGTAGGGATTTAATTGTAATCATGTCCTGAGCCCCTGAAGACATCTTGAGTGGAATTATTTTCCCCTGGAAAGTGATAGCACAGTTACAAATCCATACAAATACTTCAATTTCAGAACTTACTGAGTATATATATTCCTAACATTTTTGTGCAAAGTGCAGTTGACCGTTCCTGCTTGACTTTGGAGACACTTACATCCTTTAGATGCTGTTCAATGGAGCACTCTCTTCAGTAGACAGTAAATTGATCATCTTCCTAACTATCCCTATCCTGTATTGAACTGTCAACAAATCTAAGCTTGCTTGGAATCTCTGTCAAGTGTTTTGGTTGGCAGATAGGGTTAATGGAAACTTACAATTTGTACAACTGTGTAAATTAATAAACACAGCTTGTAATGCATCAGTCTCACAGGATTATACAACTCAACATTTACCAGGACTTGACACAATAGTAATTAAATTCCACTGGCATGACAGCAAGTTTGAGGGTGAATTGATCTTGACTTGACAGATGCTATGATGGCAACAGGGTACAGAAGAGGGTATGTGTCCAGTCCACATAGAAGCAGGGAATACTCTTGTGTTTCCTAGAGATTCCATTGTCTGCCTTAGTTTTACAGATCCTTGGAGCTCAGGTTTGTGTTGTAGCTTTTCACTTGAGCTGTTAGTCTGTTGAGATGAACACTGGATCTGCATAGAGGCATATCTTTGCTGGAGCAAAGGCCTGAGGGAGGAATGCGTTGCCATGGCATGGGAATTGAAGAGGACATGGCACTTGGAGTATGTTTGTGGTTTTCTCCCCCTCTCTGCCTAGGAGTGAGATAGGCAAGTATGCCATCTACTGCCAGAGATCTGTAGACCGCACAGTGCAGGCTGGAGAGCGGGAAGCCAAGCCCTCCCGGATGGAGATCGTGTCCATCCTCCTGAGAAACCCCTACCACCACTCACTCCCCTTCAGCATCCCAGTGCACTTCATGAATGGAACGTACCAGGTGAGCCACCACAGCTGCCTTTCTGCTGGGCACTGGAGGACTGCACCGTAACCTGCCTCCTTCGTGTGGGTGGGTGGCACCATGGTATTTATATGCATATCTTCAGTATACATACTGGGAGATAAACACTGCTTCTCCTCCTTGCTGCTTTAGCTGATTCTCCCCAAAAGTGAAAGGAATTCACCCCTAGCTCTACAGATCTTAGGAAGAAAAGGTAGCTGAAAAAAAGGGAGAGATGTTGGAAGTGTCTCAATATGGGAAAGAATGTGATACAAAGGGAGACAATACGCAGGTGTTGTCACTGGAGCTGGCAGTTCATCCTGAGATGCTAATCCATATGAAACCACCTTCATTAGTTGTGATACCCATCAGTAGTCACAATCCTTGTGTCCTCAGTTAAGTCCTCTTTCATTGCAGGTTGTAGGTTTTGATGGTTCCTCAACTGTTGATGAGTTCATCCAGAGACTGAACCAGGAAACAGGAATGAGGAAGCCATCCCATATGGGATTTTCTCTGTTCACAGATGATCCTTCTGGCAGGAATTTGGAACATTGTTTGCCTGGCAATATGAAGGTACTTATTTTTCGCCTCTGCTACCTTTAGTATACATCTTTGAAGGACTGCCAAATGATTAATAAATCTTTCTTAATTAATTAAGATCAAATAAGCTTGGGTATTGTCTATCTAGATTCATATTCTCAGGTGAGATATTAATTCCTGCACTTGGGTCACAACAATCCCATGCAGCCCTACAGGCTGAGGGAATAGTGGATGGAAAGCTGCTGAGAGGAAAAGGACCTGGGGGTCTTGGTCAGCAGCCATCTGAACATGATCTAACAGTGTGCCCAGGTGGCCAAGAAGGCCAATGACAACCTGGCCTGTAGCAGTGAAGCCAGCAGGAGCAGGGAAGGGACTGTCTCCCTGTACTCAGCACTGGTTTTAGGGCCTTCACAATAAGAAAGACATTGAGGTGCTGGAGCAGGTCCAGAGAAGGGCAGCAAAGCTGGTGAAGGTCTGGAGAGTCTGATGAGGAGCAGCTGAAGGAGCTGAGGTTCTTTAGCCTGGAGAAAAGGAGGCTCAGGGGGATCTTATTGCTCTCTACAACTGCCTGAAAGGAGGCTGTAGCCAGGTGGGAGTTGGTTTCTTCTCCCAAGTAACAAATGACAGGATAAGAGGAAGCAGCCCAGAGTTGCACCAGGGGAGGTTTAGAATGACTATTAGGCAAAATGACTTTGCTGAAAGAGTTTCTCAAGCATTGGAACAGGCTGCCTGGGGAAGTAGTGGAGTCACTGCCCCTGGAGGTATTTAAAAGATCTGTAAATGTGTCACTTGGGGACATGGTTTAGTGGTAGACTTGGTAGTGCTGGTTTGATGATTAGGCTTGCTGATCTTAAAGGTCTTTTTCAAACTAAATGACTCTATAATTAGCTAGCCTAATCTAATATAGTTCTTAATAGAAAGATCTATTTTAGTAGGTGATAAATTGGTCAATTTTTAAAAAGTCTAACTCAAATTTTAGTACATATTAAAGTTTAATTTGTCTTCACTACAAAATTGAACATGCCTGAGCTAGGCCAGCTATGATCAGATATCACAACTGACATTAAATGTGACACTCCTAATTGAGACAAAATTGTTAGGCTGTGAATCTTTTGGCATGTCTGTATAAATTCCATCTGTTGGATTATGAAGTATCTCCTCGCTGTCTCCAGATAACTCAGGCTTTCATTGTTGATAAGCGTACAGAGGGGAGAAAGCTTGACTGAGTATGGCTTCACTGTAAGAGTGTTGTGCCCTAGATCATGGGAAGAAGAAGGCAGATAAAAGTGTTAGCACCTGTGACTTTCATATGGAGATTTTTACCCATGCTGCAGCTGAATGACTGCCTTAAATGAGCAGGCTGGCTGCCATTAATGAGACCCATCAGATTTTGGTACAAATCTGTGAGAATAACTTGTAATACAGCATTAATGGAGGAATAGTTGTAGTGCAACTTCAAAGAGGTCCTGATAACTGTAGGGAACTTAAACAATCAGTTTTACACAGTGTAAAATTTCACATTAAGCAACAGAGGAAGAAGACACCAATAACTTTGAAGTAGATGGTTTGAAGGAAAACTACCACAGACGATGCCAAATTATATCATTTGTTTTCATGGCCTGATATAGATCAGGTAATCTGGAGCTTTGCTGGTAATTGGACTATCTGGAGAGATGAAGTATCAGAGTAAACAAAGGAGCTTGAAACAATCAAGGGCTTTGCCTTGGCAAGTAATTAATAACCAGTAAATCTCAGTAGCTTACGAGAGGTTTAGAGATCTGATTATGTATTTCATGTGGCTTCTTAAGTTCACATTCCTTTCATTGAGATGCCATCAAAAGAGAAGTAGGGGCCTTCATTCGACCACTTGAAAAAGAGCTAGAATAACCAGGAGAAGCTGAATGGAAGAAAAAACCAAACAAACAGAAACCATGTTATTATGAAAAATGTCTGAGTTACAAAGTTGGACTCTAGGACCAAATGTTCCCAAAATTTGGACAGACACATCCAAGGGTTTGGTACAGCCATGCACATTCTGCTGCTGTTCAGAGGACATTAGTGCTTTAGTTTGGCTCAAGAGGGGACTTTGAAGTAAACCTACCAATCATTCCTATTAACCATGCTTTGACTCACATTAAGGAGTAATCTGAGAGCATGAAATTGATTGTTTTTGCATGAAACACGAACTGAAGATGTCATCCAACATAGTAGAGGACTTTGAGGTCACTCAGTCGGACTACTAGTGTGGGCATGGGGACTTAGGAACGGGAGTTTCTCTGGGCAGATCTGTTCCTCCTGAGCTTTGCTACTTGCTAACATGGACATAGCCACGAGAATTACTACCAGACCAGAATTCATGTGTGCCCCTGCAAGTTAGAGCTGGAGTTTTCAGTTGGAATGCTTTAATTTTTACATACTGTGCAAAGGATGTGTTTTGTCACTTTGAGCTGTGTTTATGCTGATCCAGTCTGTCTCTTTATCTTCTTTTCACAATATTTTATTCACTTGCTTTCCCCTCAAGCCTTGGTTATATATTTCACCTAAGTTTGTGTCTCCTCTCTCCTTGATATTTTTTAAAGATTTGTGATGTCATTTCTAAATGGGAACAAGCCTTAAAAGAATTGCATCCTGGGAAATATGAAGGTGGCACAAGAATTGTAAAGTTGACCTACAAGAACAGGTACTGTTCTCTGTTGGGTGGCCTTGCTACTGCTGTTAATTAAACATTCTAGACTGCATATATCTGTGTAAATGACCAGCACCATTGGTACTAAAACTATTTTAGCTAAGATGCAGTTAAATCCTACAGGAGATGTGATGGGTTTTGTCTGTTGCATTTACAAAAGCATATGACCTAGGGGTAAAACCCAAACCACTTTGCAATAGCAGAATAGACTTAAAAATAGTTAACAACTAGCTGTAGCACAATAAGGCATCCTTGGCACAATTTCATTTGCCTAGATCCTAAAACACAGTTGAAGAATATGTGTTAGTTGAGAGGAAGAGAGACCTAGAGGAAAAATCACTAATGAAAACAAGTATGCCACAACTTGCAATTAAGTGAACAATCACAAAGAGGGAAAAGATACAAGAACGATGTTCTAAATCATATGAGCTGTAGAAGAGATATGTAGTAGCAGTGTCCAAACTTTATAAAGAAAAAAACGTCAAAAATAAGATGATGAAAGATGGTAGAGAAGGGAAGTAAAAGACAAAGATCTAAATGAAAAATTGGAACAAGGTAATCACTTATAATACAGGTAGGAATTCTGAATTACAGTAAATCAAGAGCTGTATGAGAACAAGGAATGAATTCTCTTTGCAGGCAAAACAAAGGCTGCCCCAAAACTGAACAGAGAGTTCAGTATTGAACATATGAAGATTTTATTGACTGTAACGGTGGAAACAAACTTCTATCAACTTTGTTAGTTGGTATAATAGAGCTGAAAGCAGAAGTTACTGCTTTTGACCCAGAAGGTTGTATTTGTTTCGGGAGTGAAATTTTGCAGTATTATTTTGTTGAGCTGGAATGTGCATAGGCTAGACAGCAAGGATGTTTTGATATGGTCTTTCCAAGGCTGGACTGTTCTAACACCAAGGACTCTGATAAGACATTTGTAAGGTCAATATGGTCCTAAGAGTGTAGTTAATCTCAAAGAGACATAAAAATAAATAAACTGATCCACCGGAATGAATATATCATGTAGTGGAATTTATAGCCATAGATGCAGCTTGAAATTAATATATGAATTAGTTGCTGTGGACTGTAAGTATGAGGAGTGGTTCTGGGAAGCATTCCCCAAGCTGGTGTCTTCAACCTCAACTAGTAATCTTGCTATACCACTTCAAAAAAATTCCAAGTGTTGATGGAATACAAAACAATAGCTTTGATTTACTAGCATGTTTCCTTGAACAAAGTCTGCTAATTTGGTCTCCTATGTCCTGCTGAAGCAAACTGAGGCATTTTTAATAAGCCTTCAGTGTAAGTGGTCAAATCCAAGCTGGCAAGTCTACAAGGCTGCCTTGGAGAAGCTTATACATGTAGAGGAGAGGTAGTTCTCTTTTCTGTGATAAGCAGAGAAGGCCGTAATTTAAATATTGCCTATCTGCTTGATTGTGATGAATGGACACTGACTTATCTGTGTTTAATAAGTGTTCACTGTCTAGAAGTGGCTGGTTTACTGAATTCAAATAGCTTCCTAAGCTAGAATGCATGTTTTGAGCCTCCTTGCTCAAATCTTGTTCATAAGGGAAGCATCTCAGCTTCCAAATCTGTCCAGTACCCCCTCAGTGGAAAAAAAAAACAAACAAAACAAACCACACTTTTATTTTGCCTCACCTTGATTTAAGTTCCCAGCTGTACTTTCTGTTCACAGTATCTTTTTACCTTCACAATCCTCCCTATTTTTTAGACTGTATTTCCGGAGCCAGGCCAAAGGTGAGACAGACCGTGAGCGGTTGCTACTGGCCTTCCAAGTGAGCAATGAAATAGCCAATGGAAGGTTTCCTGTTAATAAGGAATTAGCTCTGGAAATGGTGGCTCTAATGGCTCAGGTGAGTATGGCAGAAATCCTCTCTTTTGTCCTCCTTCATCTATACACTATGTTTGACTAAGCAGCTCCCTTTTACATCAAAGGCACATCAAACATACAGTGTGATTTGTCAAGCAAACACACCATCAGATGAACCATACAGATCCATTATAGTAGCATACCTATAGCTGTAGGGAAATTTGCTTTAGCTGTGCCTCTCCTTTCCCTCTCAAGAAAAATATTGGAAAAAACAGAGTGAGGCTGAACCATCACTGGACCTGCTCCAATTAGTACCTTAGCAGAGATATGGAAATAGTACCACCACTAGAATTCCATTAATAGTAAAAAATTCCCCTCTTACACTGCCAATACCCTCTTACTCAGGAGGAGCATCTTCTAAGATCCTCTATTAGGTCTCCAGGCTTGCATTTAGTATTTTACCACATAAAACACATGTTGTGGGTTGTGGGCATGATAAGCAGTATAATAGTTTTTTACTGACCTGAAACTGAGTGTTGTATTTGTTAAAACAGTGTAAACTGAGGTAAAGAAGTGGGGGATGTGATCCAAACTATTTACAAAAATGCTGTTCTTTTAATTGGCCAATTGAGAATAAATCCCCAAAGCCTGGAAGTTTATACAGATGTGTGTCCTCACAACACATACCTGGCTGAGATCATGTTCCATTCTCTTAGATCAGTAGCTAATTCCTTGGGCAGTCATGTCCTCAGTGGTTACTCTTCTGTATGCATTTGCTCTGGTTAATGCTGTAGACAACATTCCCCAGCTGTGTCTTTTTGCATGCCTAATAAACACAGTAGTTTATCAGTATGGGAATTCATGGAATGTTCTACTGCATTAAGGACCTCATAGTTCTGTTGCCCTATAAACTATAATGTTGTCTTAGGTGGAATATGGGGATTTGGATCGACCAGGATCTTCAAGTCCTGGGGGACCATCACAATTGAAAATGCAGCATCTTCTCCACCAGGTTTTAGATAAATTCTACCCCAAACACTACAAGCAAAACATTACTCCTGAACAGCTCAGGTAAGCTGTTGGTTCTTCAATATTTTGTATTGAAATCAGCTTTTGCTTGCCAAATTGCCTTTACATTTAAGAAGTTTCAAGGAGCCCTGTCAAGATTATTGATGTAGAAATGCAAACAAAACAAAAGTGTCAGGAAAAGGCTCCCTTAAAAGAAAAAGCAATATAAAAAGAGACAAATCACCAACTAGTTTTGCCATAGACAAGAAGTTTAGGCCTTTTACTTCCAAATTAGGCATCTCAGTTTCAGAAAACTAACCCAAGCCTGAGATGAATTCTGAGTTTTATGTTTTACACTTCCCCCAAGTGAATCCAGATGCCTAACATTTTCAATAAGCCATAAAGCCAGCTTACATGGGTTGCTTTAGGCCATGCAGTAATTCTGGTAGGACATATTTTGGCAGGGTTTTTTGATGTTTTGACTTAGACAATGCAGAGAGCTCAAATACAAAATTCAGATGTTGCCACAGATCTCAGATCTATCTGATTTAAAGTGAGAGAATGTTCTTCCTACAGACCGTAAACTACTTAGGGATGCAGTGGTGGAAGTAACACAGTTACCTCCTTTTGGAAGCAAATTCCATCTGCATGTAGCAAGGTAGCTGCCAAACCATCCCTAGTGAGCCAAATCAAGAGTAAGTTAATACATATTGCCACTCCTTATAAAGCATACTACAGGCAAGGTATGAGGAAGGTAAGCAAGTATGTGGAAGTAGAGAAAAGCTAAAATAAATTCAGGTTGTAGAACTGATAGTGCTAACAGCCCCATCTGTAAGTGCTGTGTAGAATAACCTTTTTGGAGTGAAGAAGTACATTTATTAGCTGTTGCAAGTTTACATATCTTTCCTTGGAAGACATTAGTAAGTAATACTGTCTTGTGTCTTGGATTCCTAAAGGCAACTGACAGACAGGCTGGTGACAAAGTGGATGGTGCTGCAGGGATGCTCTCCACCAGAATGCATTCGAATTTATTTGACGGTGGCCCGTAAATGGCCTCTCTTTGGAACCAAAATATTTGCTGCTAAGGTAACTGGAGCACACGTTTTTCTGTTTCCAAGAGTGAATTATCTGAGAAGAGACATACCTACAGCCTCTGGTAACACGAGTTGAAAATGCTTTTATTTCAGAAAGGGAAAAAATCAAACAATTCTGTTCTGAATGAGCAGCCCTAGTACCATATAGGTTGAAAAAGAAGACAAGTATATTCTAAGCACTAGGGGTTGCTAGTGTTCAGTAAATAAATACTGAAGGTTCCCTGGCTGTGTCAGTTGATCATGGTGCAGAGCACTTATTACCTGTCCAAGCCTTGCCAAAGCTTTCTGAGGCAGCAGTTTTCCTGGACATCAAGGCTGCAATGGTAGTTTAAAAATTAACATTTACATACCACAGTGGGGGAGGAAGGGAAGAGTCACCCCTAAGTCACACCTGGTAGCTAGTGCCAGCTATAAGGAGAATTGCTACTTCAGTCCTGTTCTCTGCTTAACACAGAACTGGATGCTTTCCTTGCCTCATGGGAGAGGCAAGTACTCCTAATGTCCTGTTGCAGAAACAGAAATAAAAGTACACATTGGGTAAGGTACCAGCCTACAGGCATCAGTGGGAAAGAACAGCTGCAGGGAGCGGTTCCCCCAGCAGCTTGTACCATCCCTCACCCCATTCCAGGCTAGAGCTCTGTACCTGTTGCTCATGCCTGAACTAATTTCTTAGCACATAATGGCTGTCTGAGAAATCAGACAGGTTTTGGCATTAACCATCTTTCCCATCCCAGCAGAAATTTCTGCTGCTGAAAGCTTGAGGGAGATCTTCTTCATGGTTACATGTCTCTTGTTTTGAAGTCAAAGCTGCTCTGGTTACAGAAGAAAAGTCTAATGGTGAAAGGGACCTCTTGAATAAATATACAAGAAAATAAATAGTAATAAATATACAATATATTTTTCAAAAGACAGTTATTTCCACTGTCAGGACTAAAAGAGGTTACTGGTATTTGAGGTTACTGACAGAATATGTAATTCAGTATACTGAAGAATCAGAATATAGAATAGGTGGACCCACAGGTGAAATAATGTTGGTATTCCTGATGGTTAATGCATGTTATAACTTTTCAGCAATTAAACAGCAAAGCCTATGGCATTAGCCATGTAATAGCAGATTCCCAGGAAAGATTTTCTGTTGTTAATCAAAACAAGTCATCTTCAACAGACAATTGATGCACATTTGCTGTAAGATTTTGTAAGAAACAAAATGACATTGATGTGATGGTACTTGGTATAGAAACCAGCAGGTTTCACTGCCTTCCTGACAGATAGGAACAGTATAAACACGTATGTTTATAACTCCTAGCATTTCCTTCAATTTTAACCACACTGATGGCATCTAAATAATTTCAAAGGCTTTGTTATCCTTGTATCTCTTGTGCCACTACTCCAAAAAGTATATGTAAATCTGAAAATGTTATTCCAAATTTTGGGGAGAGCTGTCTTAAAAATCAAACCAGGTCACACCAGTAAGCCTTTAGTAATAAGCCTTTAGGATTTTTTCTCATCTTCACTTTATCCTTAAATCTCAACATTTATATCAGAAATATCATTCTGTGGTGTTCAAGAAATACCTGAATTCATAATTTTATTTCTCTCTAGCCTATTTTGCCTTCCTCATCAGAAGACTGTCCAGTCTGGATAGCTGTGAATGAAGATGGTATCAGCATACTGGATTATAACACAATGGTATGTTGAGGAACACACTTTCAGAGGAATACCTTACCTAGCACAGAAAGACATTCCCCTGAGTCCAGTGAAAGTCACTAACAGTTTGTCTTTAACTTCAAATGTGAATTATTATTAGAAGTTAGTTTGTAAAAGTCAGAGATGAGGGAAGGCAGTGTTATGTTTGAACACTCCACAGACAAAGGAAAATTACATCTGCTCAAGGTAGGGCAGCAAACATGTTCATACATCTTGCAAAATCTCAGTGGTGTGTGCTTTACTACCACCATCTGGAATATAACAAAATCTGTACTATGAAGTAGTGAGGCCTCGAGCACACCAGGAGAAAACTAGAAATGCGATTCTCACTTGAGCTTTCTCTGCCAGCTCTTACCTTTAGAGCCATCTACTGCCCTTCACTGCTGGAGATCTGGTGTTCTTGCAGGAAGTAGCAATATAAACTAATATATTAGTTTAAGGTAGACATTTGGAGGTTTTTACAGAACTATGACTTTTTCAAACTCTCTGTCTGCAGCATTTGAAGGTCTCTTATTCATACTCTTCTGTGCTGACCTTTGGAGGCTGTCGAGATGACTTCATGATTGTAGTCAGCAAAATGAAAGAAAGAAGTTCTGGAAAAAATAGCACTGAAAAACTCCTCTTCACAATGGCAATTCCAAAGGTAATTACAAATGAAAAGTGAGTTTCTTTCCAGCTGGCAGCATCAGGGCTGGGTGTTTTGTACAAGCCCTGGGGACTGGTACTTGTGGCTGCTGCAATAGCTATATATATTCAACAGATCCTTTGTAAGCTGGAGCTTTCAACAAGAGACTTATTCTACCTAACTCTTAAAGACAGGGCTTCATTTTAAAACTGAACAATTCCATGGGAGAAAGCCATTTACAAAAGCCATGCGGTCAATAGATCCTAAAAATCAAAGGGCATTCTTACCTCTAATTAACATACAGTTAATCATTTTCTCTTTTCCCCAGATTGTTGAAGCAACACTTCTGATTGCCAGCTACATTAACTATCGTTCGACTCCTTCACTGCTGTGTTCCACACAGCCCTCACGAAGCCAAACACCTGCTAAGAAGCCCTGGGAGACTGAAAATCGGTGCTTTTTTCCTTCCGTGCCCCGAAGCACAAAGGGGCCCACCCTGCTCTAAGGGCTTGTTCCACATGAGCTGATTTTGTTGGTTATATACCACAGATTAATGCAGGCTCTGATTCCTTTTCCATAATAATAGAAAAAGTTCCTTAGAGGTAGAGGCAGTGTACTTTCTCTTAAAAAAAAGTTGATTTGGGGGACTGTGCGGGAGTTTCCTTTCTGTGACACATTCCATCCAAAATACCATTCCTCAGGTCATTTGCCTGCACAGTGCTCCAGTCATTACAGCTGCACTCATTCTTCCATCTCCTACTGTACTGCCTTGCTTTACAAGTACATATATTTTCTTTGATCCCTCCCATTTTCAGATTTCAAACGACATAAACTTTTGTGTTATTGCTCAGACATGAAAGAAAGACATTGCTAAGAAGGAAGAGGAATTAAACTCACAAGAATAATTCTGATGCAAGTCAAGGGTGATTTCAGACTTGAAATAGTGAGTATAGAATTAGAGTTCAGCAGTGCTTAAGAGTATTTTCAACTTAAAATAAAGGTGGAGGAAGCCTAGGGTCTTTTCATGTTGAGTACTGGGAACAGCTGGGACCTGGACAGTGTCGGAGAATGCCCTGGCACCTACAGGACCGGTGCATTTTAGAAACTGACACTGTTCTATGCAATAGATGAACATTAGATTGCTGCTGCAGGGCAGGGCTCCGTGTGTCACATGCTCCACTCTCAGACAAGCACTTTCTAAGACTTCTGATAACCACTGTTGTAGATGTGTTTGGAACTGCACATTATCTCAGAAAAAAGAAGACAAGGCAAGCAAATTTTGTACTTTTTCTGTCTTTCAGCAACTAGGACAGATCTTCCCAGACAAGCTCTGCCATTCTGACTTGACAGAAGCTGCTTCTTTTAAACTCCTGCTTCCTTCATGTACCATAAACAAGGAGGAGGTAGTCAGCAATTGTGTACTCATGTTCTTCTGACTTTCCTAAAGAATGTTGGTAGGTTTGATTTTTTTTTATCTGTTTCAAAGTGACTTCATTATGAGAAGGTAATTGAATTTTAAACAAATAAAGGAAAAATATCAATTCTTCATAAAAAATCTAAATCTACTTGGTTTAAGTTCAGCTATTTTGAGAAGCATTAAAAAAGCTAAGGAAGAATAACTGCACTTTGAAAAGTACCACATTCAACTTCATAATAATTATGCATTCATGGGCAGCTTTCCCAAATTAATACAGTATTAATCCAACCACTAGACCAAAGTCAGTAATAGCAAACCAGTTATTTGCAAATAAACAAACCAACCATACCAGTGTTTTTACTCCTTAGTACCTGCCACCAACCTTGACACATCCAGCTAATGCACATGGGGGAGCTGATAGATCAAGAAGGATTTTTTTCGTGCTTATGATGGGTGCAAGGCCACAGACTAAAGAGAAGAGCAGGGGGCAGACAAAAATTGTTCTAAGCAATCCCTCATCAGCATCTCTGTAATATAAAACAAAAAAACCCAAACAACCAAACAAAACAAACCCAACCCCAAACCGTCCTCTGGTGAGTGATAGAAATAGTATGGCAGACCTAAGACAGGAAAAGATTCTATGAACAGTGACCTGATTTGCACATACTGTAATGTACCCACTTGTTATGAATTTAAAGACCATCCCTTGAAGGTACAGAGAAGGGTAGAAGTTTTCTGAGCCAAAAATAACTTTAAGAAGATATTTAGTAATTTTTGTTTTCCCTTAGATACTTTCCAGTCTCTCTGTGTCCTGATAGTAGCTTGTATTTCCCCTCTCTCTCACAATTATCTTAGTACAGCTGTGTCAGATAGAAAACACAGTGTTACTCCTCCTCACTCTATCACCTGTGCCTGACAATTTCTCCTGTATCTGAAGGTCAGTTTGACAATTTGCTTCTGGTATCCCACCAGTAACAAAGCTGCTTCACAACAGGCTGGAGCTGTCATCAGTACTGGCAATACTCAAGGCATAGAAGTCCCCAGGCTGTATTTCCTTGTGTCCTCAGAGACTTGAGGAGACTTGTACCAGGGCAAACAGGAAGCAGAGATGTTAAATAAACAGCAGCTCTCCTGAAACTCATTATTTTTTGCCACAATTGCACTTTAAGTTGAGAAGCATGATACACAAAACTTTCTTTCTTCCTTATTTCTTAAAAATATTCACCAATACTTGAGTGTTTCAGGGACCACCCCACTCTGATGGATGCACACACCCCTCCTATTTATAGCTTACCTGTCTTCAAACACCCCACCCTGTGTAGATACCTACTTTGTATGATTCCTTGGTAGAGAAAATAATTTTTTATTTTAATCAATGCTTTTGGCAATGACTGTTAATGCAGCATAGAATGAGATGACAAAAGCCTTTGTGTTCCTAACTGCTGTAAGTAAAAGGCTGTCTGGAAGATACTGTGAAATTTCTGTTTGGTCTTAATAAAATGCAGCTTGTGAATTAAAAACCATGAATTAAATGTGTATTATTCTCAGAATGAAATAAACTATTTTAAAAGCCAAAATATTCTTGATGTAAACAAATATGAACAGAGATTGTGTTTGGTATCCAGGCACAAACCATAGCTGGTATAAACCTGCCCTAGACTGATTCCTTGTTTCTCTCTGCTGATTTCCTCTTAGCTTAAGTGGATGACTACACCATGGGCACAGGATGTTCACTCCTTCAAAAGATTGCTGAAGCTATCTTTCAGACTTCTTGCTGTGACTCAGCTTCTTGGTAATTTCTTCAGTGCACATTCTGAGGACTTCATAGGACTTTTACAGCATAGTCAGCACTCCCAGCACAGTCTTGAGTCCATGACTCTGTCCACTCTGTTGAGCCATCTTTTCTCTTCTGGCACAAAAGGCAGCAGCACATCCCCAAGCTGCTGCCTTTCACTTGGACAACCAGAATACTTCCTGTGACATGAGCTACCTAACCTGTCTTTCAAACTTTGTAGGACTGTGGAAAAAAACCCCACAAATCCCCTTATCTCCACCTTATTGCATGATGGTATGGTGCCAAGTGTTCATTTACAGATTATGTGGACAAGCATGGTACAGCATTGTATGCAAAATAAGCATGAATCCAGGCTCCTGCCAACTTGTGGGTTTAGCTTTTGACACTTCAATCACCTCATTAATATTACTAAGGAGTTGTGGAATATAGAGAGAAAAATACCAGTTGAGTGTTACGGTAACTTTTAGCGTATCAACAAAGAATTTCCCAACCTTGACTTACTGCAAAAGCACAGATTAATAAACTTCATTCATGTTGTCATTACCATCATTTTCAACAACACATGTGCCTCATATTCTGAGAGTAACTCGGGTGGCCTCTAAATGCCACATCTTTTCCACGTCCCGTGTCAACAGGCCCTGCCCCATTCAGCAATGGGTTCACACTTTCCCTGTGCTCCTTTTGACAGTTAAGCACGTACTGAAACCATTCTTGTTGCCTTTGACATCCTTCAACTGATTCATCGCCAGCTGGGCTTTAGCTTTTCTAACTGCATCTTGAACAGTGTTGCTATATTCCTCCCACATCACCTGTCCCTAATTCCACCCTCTGTACACTTCCCTTTTGTGTTCAAGCATTGCCAGGAGCAGCTTGCTCATCCATGCAGGCTTCCTGGTATTTCTGCTTCACTTCCTGCTCATTGGGATGGACTGTTCTTGATCTCAGAAGAAATGATCCTTGACTATCAATCAGCATTCTCAGATCCCTCTTCCCTCTAGGGACCCCATCACATGGGACTCCTTCAAGCAGATCCATGAAGAGGTCAGTCTTCAGATCTCTTTGATGTTTATTCCATTAAACATAACTGAATGCAACAGCTTAATTTTCTGGTTTTGTCCTTCTGAAATTCTCCTGTCTTCAGGAAGTTACTATCTGATCCTACACATCAGCTTTGGTATTTAGAGTGTGATTTTCAAAGGGTTAAATAAAAACCAAAAAATGCATACTTATGGCAATCCAGCCAAGGTTATTTTATAATTTTAGCATAATTTTCAGATGCACGAAACAGTAAAAAATGGATGCATTTTCTTATCTCCCTTTACCCTATTTCCCCAAAATTCTTTTCTGGAGAGGCAAGAAAAAGCTTCTTCTGTCTGAGCCTAAAAAGCTCTGCTAATGGGCCAGTTTTTCTTGCTTTCCCATGTGTCCCTCTGAGTCCTGCTGAAAGTTTGCTGTCTTTTTTTCAGCTATTTTATTTCACTTGATTGTGGAGCTGTCTTCCTCTGCTCCAGGATCTCTTGACAACTTTTGTACACTTCTATCAAGCAGTCCAGTCGTGGCTTGGAGCTCTAGAAGTCAAACAACAGAGAATCAGGCTCTGAACTGAAACGCCAATTAATTTTACCCAAACAGCAAACAGTGGTCAAAGTACAATGATTTTTCAGCAATTCTAACCTGGACCAGCTTAAAACCAGCAAGGAAGTGAAAGTTTCATGGTCCCACAGTCCCTATGATCCTGTAACTTTTGAGCTCCTGCAACAGCATTACTGTGTAAAGTCCATCAAATGCCTCCTTGCAAGAGCTGCTTGAGAGAACAAAAGGTCAAATCAGTGCAGTAAGGCTCCTGGGCTGAGTGATATGGGAAATTGTATTTTTGAAGGCTGCCATAACTTAAAGAAACCCAGTGAAGGAGACACAATAAAGGTACTAATCATTGCTCCTTCAAAACTAACATACTAACTTGCATGTTAACATAATTACAGACAGGCACTGCATTTCAAAATGGAAGAGTTCCATACCTCCTATGCTGCTGGAGTCAACTCTACCAGTGCTAAGATATTTCCATGAAAACAAAACTGGTCAGAGTTGAATGGTAAAAAAAAAAAAAAAAAAAAAAAAAGGAGAAACAATACAGCAATAGAGATGCCAGGCAGACCTGGAAAGCAACGTATCTAACTAATATCAGGTACTTGAATGCAGCTATCTGGAATTTAGTAGTTGTTGATTTCCAGCAAATCTACTTTTCCCCTTGTTTATATGTGAAATATCTAATTTATATTACTGTTACTAAAGATCTTTACAATTGTGGGACTGTGTTAGCAGAAAGTGTAAATGAAATAGACTATTTGTACTCCTAAGTATTCAGACTGACTGTATCCAGTCACAAACTGATCTGTTGGCAGATTACAAAACAGTCACCAGCAGCAGGTGAATTAAGGACAGAGAGGGCTCTACAGCTCAGCAGTCTAAGAAGTGAGGTACCTCTGTGCAGCTTACCACCCCTCATGGATAAGGGCACTGTTGTGTTAGGCATGAACACACACAAAGCAAATCCATTCCAAAAATGGGATTATGAACAGTCAGAACACGTTAGTGAGAGAAGAGAGAGGGGAGACGAGGTAACAGCAACACAAACAAGTTATGATACATTAAACAAATTGGTCACTGCTTGTACCATGATCTTTGTCAGCAGGGCAGGCAGGGGAAGTCATTCCAATGCCAAGGAGGATTTATGAGAACTTTTGGTACACAGAGCTAAGGGAAAAATCAACTGCAGCACAGTGCCAGAGTTATGGTGGTAACTGAGCACAGGACTGCACAGAAAGCTCTACAAGTCCTCAGCACCCTATGGGAGCCAAAGACTTTTAGTTCATGCAAACTCCTGGCTGGGTTCAGATTGACACAACTCCCTGCTGTTTGAATGGAGAGCAAATAAAAAAACCCATCCCCATTATGTAGTTCTGTGAGACTTCAAGTGCCACCCACCCTGACAGCCCAGCCAGGGAAAGGCAACTGTCACCAGCTACTGTAGCAGAATAAAAATATGCTTAGACAACTGATGCACACACAGAGACCACCATCTGGATCTCTCCACCATTCAGTCAAACTCACCTGAAAGAGTGGCACAACCTCAGATACTGCCTGAGGATCTTCAGGGTCCTGGAGGAGGATACAAAGGTAGTAGATAACTTTTTGCTACAAGACAAACAGAAAAAAGTCATTGGAGTATAAAAATGCTATCAAACTGCCTGGAGTTAGCACAGGAATAGGGTGTTTCAACTCACTGGGCTGAAGGCAAATCCTGCCAGGTCACAGTCAAATCTACACATTTTTATCAATAGCTTTCACTCAAAAAAGAAATCATTTTGCCTATTTTTTTTCTATTAAGTTTTTAACCTGAAGAAGACACCCATACTGGAAGGGTAAGGTCTGCTTTTCTACAGGAGCTTTGTAGAAAACCCTGGCAACAGGAAAAACGATTGTTTGTGTTGTCATAACTTCTCATCTCCATCTTGATTACATATGGAGCTGGACATCAGGATTTGTAAGAACAGCATAACAGAAAGAACTAAACCCATTAGCTCAATGCCAGTGGCATTATCCAAGGGATGGATTTGGCTTTTTGAAGTTATTTGTTTGGTTTGAGTTCTCCTTTAAAGGTGAGAGATGACAGAATAAGGAGAAAAATCTGAAATAAAGCTCCTGATGCTAGTAAATCTATGGATGGTGCTGTGTTTAATTGCTCTGGTAAATCATGCTCATGAAAATACACTGGCTGTGAGTGTGCCCAGACACAAGAAGACAGACTTTGTATGATTACCATATGGATGGCTTCATTGATAACCACATCCTTCACTTGACCCATCTCAATGAAGGTTGTGCTCTCTTTCCCTGAGGCGTAGGCTGAAGTCACCTGAATGCCGAGTGAGCCGATGACCAGCAGGGATTCCTGGTCAATCTTCACGAAGTGCAGGTATATGATCAGGCCAAGCAGTGTGATGAAGATGGCAGCAGAGAGCACCATGCTGTTCTGTAACACAAGCCAAGAAAAGGCAGAGCTCTGGTACTACAATCACTTTAACACAGCTTTAGAGAAAGTAAAATTGCACAGTAAATTGTATATTAAAGCTACAGGTGCAAAGCATTTTTACTTAGGTAGAGTCATTTTATTCACCTGACTGGCTGATATATATGTAGTGAAGTTTAAATCAGTCTTTGCTGTATGCACTTAAAGAATTGGGAGCTGAAACTAAAAACTGCAAGAAAATTCTATTTCCTTCCAAGTTCAATGCAGAAATCTCAATCTAAACAAGCCACTTGTGTCAATGAGAATGTATTATGCCAACTTCTAAAGATGATGTCACTGACAAAAAAGTGTTGTGAAATGTTTACAGGAACCAAGGGTGGATTTTCACTGTGGAGGAACCTGCCTTTAGGATAAACACTGCCCTGGTGGTTTTCTTACTATGAACTGCCAGTCTAAACTTGTTCAAACCTCAGCCTCTTTTTGCCTTAAATACCAATGCAAAGAAAATCTGCTTTATCCAGTACTTTTTCTAAGGATCAATGTCTTTTGCATGCTGCAATCCTGAGATTGCTGTTACATTTTAACATATAATTGATGACACTATAGTCCCCCGTAAGTCATCTGAAGACCTGGTAATAAATTCTAAAGGTCCAAAACCTACCATCTGTTTCTGGTAGATGTTTTAGAGAACTCCAGGCCACCTACCCACTAATGAGAGTTATAACAGACACTTCCTAAAGAACTGCACAGCCCCGCCATTCAAGCTGGGCCTGTACCACCATGTGAGCTAAAGAAGCCATGGCTTCAGGAGGTATACAGGACTTCTCCAAAAGTTTGCTATCACAGGGGAAAAAAACAGTCATGAAGTACAAACAGTGAAATTCACAAAGAGAGAGACTTTCAGACCTGATTTCCTGGCAAAAGGAAGAATTGCAGTCACTTGCATGTAGGCTGCAGGAGTGTGTGTAAAGGCAAGCAGGAAGGCAGTGGGTGGTAACCCACTGTATGCTTTCATAAAAAATGAAACTCAGACATGAGCCATCTATTCCAGTCTGACTCCTGACAACTGACTTATAATGCAATCTCTATCTTAATTTCTTAGGAAAGATTACTGAAAAAAAGGGATATGCAACAGTCAGAGCATGGGTCACAGTGACCAGCTTCTTTGGTTAAGCTACTGAATTCAGTCTGGACATAACTGATCTGGGTCCAGTTTTTGATAAATCCAAAAGCATTAGTTGAAACATCAGCAGATTTTTAAATCTGTACTGCAAACATCTTTCTGACTCAGCTGTGAAAACTGATGACATTCATGGTGCAGTGCTGAGTCACTCAGAAAAATTCCTTTTGGGGATTAAAAATCATTCACCTTCTTCAATTCCTCCTTAATTTCATATTCTCACAACTCATCTCTCCAAGTGAGCACGTTTTATCTGGACTCACAAGTATGTGCCAGGCATCACTCAGCACGCCGACATAAATCTGTCTAAGAGGCTACAAACCACCAGAGGCACCCGAGAAGACACCGGGGCAAGCAGGTGGCAGCCCGCGGCCTTGAGGCTGGCACAGCTCTCCCTTTGCCAGCACTCCCCATCAGCTCGGCGTCCCCGGGGCGCGGGGGATGCCCGGAGCGGCGCTGAGCGCCTTCCCACGAGCTGCGGCCGCCCTCCATGCCCCGGGCCCCGCTAGCCAAGGCCGCCCAGCCCGCGGGACTCCCCCGGTTCCCCGGTGCCACAGCGGACACGGGCTGTGGGGCGCAACCGAGCCGGGCCCGAGCCGCGGAGGGGCCCGAGGGCGGCGGCGGGGCCGGTACCTCGCAGAGCGCGAAGAGCCCGTAGGCCGCCAGCCAGACGGCGGAGGTGGCGGCGCTGAGCGAGCGCAGCTGCAGGCGGGGGCCGCGCACCGCCAGCTCCCGGCAGGACGCGCTGTGCTGGCGGCGCCGCAGCGCGATCGGCACCCCGGAGGCCGAGAGAAAGCGCCGCTCCTCCGCCATGCCGGGCAGGCGGGGCCCGGGCCGGCCGGCCTCCCGCGGGAGGAGCCTGAGCCGACGGCCGGCTCCGCTCTCTCTCCGCGGGCCGCCGGCCGGTGCTGCCAGTGGGCTGTCCCGCTTGATGTACCTCGCCAGGCGCCCGTCCTTAAACCCGATGACATCAGCGCTTTCTGCGGTTTGCACATGTTGACAGTTGATTGCTTGCTCCCTCTGTTTATGGAATATGTGTTTTAAAGGGCACACGGTGTAGTGGGGCTGCACGTGTCTCTTACCGTGATGAAGAGACGGAGGTTTTCATGGAATCACAGACTGTTAAGGGGTTGGAATGAACCTTAAAGAGAATCTAGTTCTACACCACCGCCTTGGAAAGGGACACCTCACACTAGACCAGGTTGCTCAAGGCCTTTTCCAGCCTTGCTTTGAACAGTGCCAGGGTTGGGGCATTCACAACCTCCTCGGGCAACCTGGTCCAGTGTCTCACCACACACAAAGGAAAAAATTTCTAACCTATCCTAAATTTCTGGACCTAAATATCTAACCTAAATTTCCCCTTTTTCCATTACTCCTTGTCCTATCACTACAATTCCTGATGAAAAGTCTCTCTCTGGCTTCCCAGAAGGCCCCCTTTAGATACTGGAAAGTTTCTATGAGCTCTCCATGCAACCTCCTCTCCTCAAGAAGGTTCTCTTCCCCCCTTTGTCCTTACCATCTGCAACTCCATAAATGTATTTTCTCATCTGTACCACACTTAGGTACAAGGTCTTTGGATTTTTTTTTCCCAAGTTTAAAGCAGAGTTTTCTGGTCCTTTGCCATCTAAATACGTGGTAAATTGGAGACTTGGCTTTGCATAGAGACTTAATGAGTCTTTGTA
The DNA here is from genome assembly GCF_012460135.2 of Molothrus ater. Lineage (NCBI taxonomy): Eukaryota > Metazoa > Chordata > Aves > Passeriformes > Icteridae > Molothrus > Molothrus ater. The sequence continues at coordinate 29,936,852 of NC_050483.2, forward strand.
TTGTGCTCCCTTTAATGCATTTCAGTTATTACTTCATGTGACTTACGTGGCAGTAATACAAAGCTACAGCTCTGTGGCTTTCAAACTGCCATCCTGATTTCTTTGGCGTTTCTTTTTTTCCCTTCTACCACAGTTTTTGAGCGTTAGCTTTAATTGCAGTTGCCATCTTTCTGTGAGCAATTTACTTAATTAATGGGATTGTCAGAGCTCTTAGGTGGATACTATATATATAAAAAACCAGTTAATTTGTTCTCACAGGGGCAGCAAAGGAGTCTTAAGAGACATGAAAAACCAAGGGGCATCAGAGAATCACTGCCAAGGTCTTTGCTTTGCCTGGAGGAGTGGCTGATGGCTGCCATCCGTGGGAAGTCTTGTGCAGTATGTCCAGGATCTCACTATGACACAAGAGACCAGGTGGACGGATGGGCTTTCCTTTTCTGCTGAAGAGGATAGGTGAGCTGGGCTGGAGGGGAAAAAAGTAACAGCAGACAATGAACTGCAGAAATGGAGAAGAAAATACTGAAGTTCAAAAGAGGATGAAAGAAGTTCATCAATGAAGTAAAAAAGGACAAAAACCCAATAAACTGAAAACCGGCTTTTTAAAGAGGGAAGAAAGGTTTGAAATGGCGAGAAGGACTGAAGTAAATAAACATGAGTTATGACAGCTGGTATGACCGCTTCAGAGGTGGGGACAGGAAGAAAGGGAAAGAAAAATCAGAGTAGGAGGTAGAAGAGGTAAAAGCACTATGAACAGCCAGGTCAGTAAACTGGACAGAAAGAAACGTGAGCTCCTGGAGGAGTGTTAACAATAATTCACATTCACAAGACATGGGGGAGTTACTGACATAGAGACGGGAGGAGAACTTGGAAATCTTAAGAGGAAAAAGCAAAACTGCTTGGATTTTTTTTGTGTGTGTCACTGGGAACTCCCTGTCTAACCATTTTTTGTTGTCTGTCATGTCATGAACTGTAAGCTTATCTTTCAAGCTTATGCAGAAAGACTGCACATTTGACAGTGGGAGTCATCTTGCTTTGTCACAGCAGGGAAAGATGGGGACTTTAATTTGTTTTTAACTCATTTGTTAATCATCCTTCAAATGTGCCTCGAATAGGAACAGCTGGAGACCTCTGAGAATCGTCTCAAGCCACGATGCTCCGAGACCAATATTCGAGGCAGGTGCTGGATAGGTGGTCCTTCAGTGCTTTATCAAGGCCATCAGGTGATGAGCGCCACCCGTGCTTCTCCAGCGAAGCCACGGAGCAGCGTTCCCGCACGGAGGCTCCCGGAGCTCGCTGTGGCCAGCCAGGGAGCCCGGCTGAGCTGCTGCTTGTCTGCGAGCCCTCGCCTGTGTCCCGGCTGGGCGGGTGCGACAGCGGGACAGCGGCTGCCCTCGACCTGCGGAGAGTGCGGCGGGAGGCCGTGAAGGGGCGGCGGCCCCGCGGGGCGCGGCAGCGCTGCCGCACCTGCGGGAGGCCGAGGCGGCCGCAGTGGAAAAACCCCGGGCGGCCGTGAGGGGAGCGGGGCGGGGCCGCGCGGGAGGGGGGGGCGGGACACACCTCCGTGCGCGCGCGCTGCCGTTGGCCGGGGACGCGGGGGCGCGAGGGGCGGGGCGGCGCGGAGCGCTGAAGAGAGCGGGGCGCGGGCGGCGCGCGGCAGCAGCAGCGGCAGCAGCAGCATCAGCATCGCCCCGCCATGGCCTTGCGCGGGCCCCTCGCCCGCCTGCTCCGCGCCCGGCCCCGCACCCAGCCCCTCACCGCGCTCCCGCTGCGCCGCCGGGCGCACTCCGTGGCGCTGGTGGGAGCCCCGCTCTCCAGGGGCCAGGTGGGCATCGCGGGGGGCGCCGGGTGCCGCTGGGTGCCGCGTCGCCCTGCTCTCCCTCCCCGACGGGGCTCGCGTACCTGGCTGCGGGCAGCGCTGTCTGACGCGTTCCCCTCTCTTTGTCTCGCAGAAACGGCGAGGAGTGGACCACGGCCCCGCTACCCTCCGCGCCGCGGGGCTGGTGGAGCGGCTGGCCGGGCTCGGTGAGCACTGCGCGGCGGGCGGGCGGGCGGGCGGGCGGGCGGGGGTGGCTGCGGGGCTGCCCGCATCGCCCCCTCGCCTCTCGGGGCAGCGTGACTCAGCCGCTCCCTGCGGCGGGGGACAGACGGCTCCTGCCTCCCGGGACTCACGGAGCGCACCGTGCCCCGGCGATGCCCGCAGCCTTGCGGAGGTGCCGGCAGGGAGAGGCTCGTCGCATTTCGTACGGGAGGAGCCGCACGGGGCCCTGCGGGGGTCCCGAACAAAGAGCGGCCGGTGGTCCCGGCTGCCCGGAACAGCGGGACGCAGAGCGAGCGCTGCACCGGCACACGGAGCGTGTGCTTGCTGCTCCCGTGCTGACTCCGGGAGAGCCGGGGAAGCGAGAGGCTCTTTGCAGCTCTGTGTGAGCCTATGGCATCCAGACAAGTAACTGTGATCCTCGGCATATCACACACTGTGGGCTTTGCCTTTTCTTTTTTATTCCCTTCTGTGTTTTTTACCAGGTTGTTCCTAAAAGATTCGTATGCTTCTAGGTGATGAAATTCAGAATTTTCTGGAGAAGTCCTCGGTTTTATGTATGAGGTCTCGTGTGAAGTCTTTGAAAACGCTTGCAAATACCACCCTGTGAACAGGCTGTTTCTGGTCTTTTTGTGCAAGCAAATCCATGCACTTAATTGTGATTCAGCTTCTCACATCTATTACTTCTACAAGCTGAGACCTGCAGAAAGCTGTACCACAGTTACAAGAAACAGGACACAAGGGATAGAAACTTGTAAAGCTGAACTGCGTCTTGGAGAATCTTTAATCTAAAGAATGTTACTGAAAATGGTGTGATGAGGATGGATTGCAGGGATGGACCACAGAAAGAACCAGTATCTGCTCCCTGGGTGGTTAGTGTCAGTGAGGATTAGATGCATAGAGAGATAATTGCCTAATAATCCTCTAGCAATTTTATTCTGAATTTAAGAACTCTTCAAAACAGAAACAATTGCTCTGTGCAGCCCTGTAGGCATATCCTGCATATCTTATGATTCACAAGCTGAAAAGTCCCAGTTGGCAGCCACATGAGTAGATACTCTTTTTCTCGCTTGTTTTGTGCAAAGTAGAGACACTTGCCGTCATTGGCAACACTTAAATTCTAGTGAGCAAGCGCTATAACCTCAGCAAGTGTGCAAGAGGGCATCTAAAAGAGCTTTGTACTGGAATAGTTACTGAGCCTAAAGTTTATTTGAAACTAACAAATTGCTAGGCTTGAAAGGAGCATGCTCTTCTAAATAAGCCCATAGGCAGCAGATTATTTTGTATCAATGACAGAATTTTATACTGGAAGGCTTGGAGTTCTCTTTCAAGTGGTTCAGAGCTAATGTTTCCAGTTTGTAAGAATTCTTTGATGAAAACTCCAAACCCACAAAACCCAACAAAATTTAAAATTAGAAGAAGAAGCCCTCTCATTTGCCTGACACAAGCTCACTTCAATAAGAGCTTGTAGAAGGTAGAAAGAAAGGGAAATTCGAGTCCTTTCTGGATTCCAGCATCAAAATGTTATGGGGATAGAAATGAAGCCAGTTAAACTAAATTAAACAAATACTTTCACTGCTTAGTTTCTTATGGGTTGTTTACTCATCAATCAGTTATGCACATGGAGATATCTTCTTGCTGTTCCCTTACAATTTTTAGAGGCTCTTCCTTCTGCAGTTGCAGTTTCCTATTGCTGGCATGTTCTTCCACTGGGGTGGGGTTGGTTTGTTTTTTAAGGTGGTGTTGATGTCTATTGCTGCTTAAATCTCTGCAGCCCTTTTAAGAACAGGTTCTGCTGTGAGGGCCCATCCTGCAACGATGACAGTCACCAGCATGCACAGAGGAGTGGTTTGCAGTGCAAAGACAATCTGCTTGAGGAGAGGGTTCTGGATGGAGGAGGATGCTGCCATGTAGCCTTTTGTACTGTACACATTTGTTGTTCTTGGAAACTTAACAAATTATTGTTTTTATATGTGGCCTGCTTATTTTTCTTCTCTGGGATGCCAGGATAGCTTTGGCTGCAGTACTGTTGTAATAGTGCCATTGGACCATTATTTGGAGTCCTGTGGTATGCTGAACTGGCAGTAAAACTTTAGCTGCTTTCTCTGTCTTTCTAACACTATGAATTTTCTGCTCATACTTTTAAGAAGACCACAGTATGAATGGAGCCACAGTATAATTCTAATTATTAATTTGGACAGTCTATTTATCTGTTTTATTATAGGAGTTAATAATTTTGATGGATTCTTGATTGTTTTCCATTAACAGGCAAACTGTATTGCAGCAGACTAGGTTTCTCCTTTAAGAATAAATATCATTTGTCTAAGACACAGGGCTTCTTCATCTGTAGTGGATAGTTCTGAAGCATTTGTGACCACAGGGTCTGTGTATGTGAGTGCATATAGAAACTGTTTGTTACTTGTCCCCATTCCCTGCTTGGATATGAAAAAATGCTATAAACTTGATTTTCCTTGTCATTACCAGTTTGAAGCCAAGTATGAAATGTGGAATGATGCTTCCCAGTACAAGAGTGAGGCTAGATTCTGGGCCATCTAAAGAAGCACAGATGGGGGGAAAGAAGCAGTATTCCTCTGCATTAACAGTAACTCTGGAAATTGCCCTCTCTGTCTTTCATGTGGAAGAGATTTCTGGTGATCAGACTCTTCTCTTTGCCTGAAATGTTAAAATTTATTTATTTAAAGTTTTGATTTATTAATTTTCCATTTGTAATTCAAGTTCAACTCAACCTGTATAAAATGAAGGTGCTCTGGAGGGTTCTCCAAAAGGCAGCATTTGGGTAGTAAGATGCATATACTATGTTTGTTGCTTTGAATAAGAAGCAGCCACATGGCTCTTCACATGTTTTTCTGCCTTATTTAGTGACTTCTGTTGATAATGCTCCAGCCATATCAGAAAGAGTGAGAACACTAAACTTTTGTTTCCACTTTTTCCATTGTTTTCCACTTTGCTTTCACTGTCTGGTGCATTTGGGGGGCGGGGGTGGTGGAATTTTATTGTTCCTTTGACCCTATCCTAATTTTTGTTCTTTCATAGTCCTATTGCATGTTCTGAGCTGCTATTCCAATTTCTATTTTTTGGGGGGAATACCTCCCTTGACAGATTCTGTGACCATACTTACATGGTATAGTAACTTCTTGGCTGCCTCAATCAATGACTGCCTGTGAACTGCTTGTTTATGCTTAGGCTGAAATCCGAGGAGGGAGCACAGAGGCAGATGTTGTTGCTAGTCTGTACCAGACTATCAGAGATGAATCTGAGCCACCAATATGACTTTTTTCCCCTTGTCAGGAGCAGAGAGATCAGTTACCTGTTGGTACTAGCTCAAGGGGTACTCAGAGTTACTGTAGCAGGAGTCCCAAGCCAAAAGCAGTGGGTGTGCAAGTCTAGCAGGAGTAAATTAAAGTATAATTTACTCTGCCTGTGGGGATTTTTATTCACCTTGGAGATGTTTGTCTTTTGGCTTTGCTTCCTCTCCTAAGGGAAACTAAAATATTATCAGTTTAAAGGACATGTTGCCAAAGAAGTAAAAGTGCCATGTGAAAAGAGACCCCACAGCTCCTTGGCATGGGAGAGAAAAGGGTGTAAAGCATGTAGGTCTATGTATTGCTCTAACAGTAAACAGAAATGGGTGCAATATGTGGAGGCTTTTGGACTTTTTTTGGCTAGGAGTGGGGGAGATAGGTGGCAGATACATAAGCTACTGAAGGTGCAAAGTATGAAGTTTTTTAAAGTGAGAATTTATTTGGCCTCTCCTGTTTGCTGCAGATTAGGCAGAGAATCTGAGCAAACTTCAATCCAAAGTTTTGCCTAATCCTTTTACTTGAGAAGAGAAAGGCCTTACTCAGTGTTAGACTTAATAGAGAGCTACTGTTTCTTTCTGTAGCCTTTGAGGTGACCTAGAGCATCTGCGCTGCTGCTGGCACAGGAACAACTTTAGTGTAAGATTTCTTCCCAAGTATTCATTCTTGTGTGTTGACTGTTGTTGATTGCTGAATTAAATTTTTTTGGTCTTTATTTAGAACTGCATGCAGCTGGGTTGCTGAGCTTAGTCAGGCTTGGATTTGGGTTAGTGTAGGATTGATTGGCAAAGTTTGGATCTGAGTTGCTGGCTTGACAAGTTGGTGAACTGCAGAGACGTGTGGCTTACACACAGAGGGGAACTGCACGTGTCAGAGAGAATGAGCATCATATCACCATTCTTCTGTTGGACTGGAAAAATTCTTCAGTCATAGGTTTCATGAGGTCAGTGCAGTGACTCAGAAAGGAGTAACCTCCTCTAAAAGAGGAGTGGAGCTGTTAATCCCCGTGTCTCTGGAGTTACACTACTGCTTTGCCCAAAACCATTGGACTCCTGTTGACATCTGCTGCCATAAATAGCAATTCAACTTTGCTTCTTCACCAAGACAGCTCATATCACTCTTAATAAATCATGAGGCAGCTGCTTCTACATATCTCCTTTTTTTTTTTTTTTGTCCACCTAAATCATCTTCAGTAAAGAGTTTAGAAGGAAGATAAACAGTTTTTTAGTTATGCACCAATTATGCATAAATAAGTATAGGTGCTGGGATTCAGCGGATTTGGACTGGAAAGAGTTGCAGCTGCATTGTTGGGAACATAATGTTCATCAGTCCATCCAGTAAATGTGTTTAAAAAGTTACCTGTATCCCTGAAGAATTTGACAAACTGTACCATTCTGCTTGCCCTGTATTTGGACTGAAATTGGATTTACACGTTAGAAACAAGATCTGTTAGGAATGGATTCTTGGATTCTAGCTTTGTTTTGCACTAGCTTTTACCTCAGTTATTTCTCTTCAAAACTCAGTATTTTAAACTTGTAAAGACATTAGTACAGCCAGTCAAATATCTCTAATCTCTAGAATTCCAAAAAACTCTAAATTTGTTGTACGGATAACATCAAGATCTGGCTTTTTTTGAGTTATGTTTTCTGCTGTTGATGAAGTGGGAGACAGGCAAAATTCTAAATAACTGCTGGCATTTAAGCAGCATGTTATTTAGTTAAATCTCTGCATTGTTGAGGTAAGAAATGCTACTGTTTATCTATTTTTATTTCTGATCACATCTGGTGCTAGTATTGTCAAAGCTAAGTATTCACGTGCTAGGAACATCCTCAGGACCAAAAATCAGTTTGGATATAACATAAAGAGGTCAGACTAACAGCTTCTTCCCTACAAAGCAGGAATAGGAATGCATTTTTTTAATCCAGGAACACCCTCTCCCCCTCCTTTTCCCCTGAAACTAAATGGGTAAATGGCAGTCCTCTTTCCTTTCCCTTAGACACAAGCATGCCCAAACAGTTCTGTTTAATAATATCAGTACAACATACTTATGTAGTACTGCAACTTATTTCTGGAACCAGACTTAATTACCTCTTTTTATTTATACAGAGATAAAGATCCATGGGACTCTGCTCTTCTTGTTTACCTCTCAAATGTGGATTAGCCATGATTGGTTACCTTCAAAGACCAGTGGTTTGTCAAAAATCAAAGCACAGCCGAAGGGGCCGATTGTAACTTGCATTTGCAGTGAGTGTTTGAAATGATGCCACTTGTCAAAATGCATCAAGGGCAGGTGCTGCTCCAGTCTGTGAGGGAAGGCAGGCAGGACCTGGCTCTGATGAGCTGGCAGGCAGAAGGAGCCCTGCTGGGGTTTTGGAGGAGAGCTGCTTTGAGGAGGCCTCCACTAACGCAGTTTTTAGGTTGCATCTTCCCAGCAGACCTCATTGGCTGTCTTGCCTTGAGCAGGGGAGGCTGAGCTCCCCTGGGGGGTGTGCTCTGCCATGCACAGCTCTGCTCAGCAGCTGCAGTTTATCCTTTTGAGTGCTGTACCTTCGATATTTGCATGAGTACAGGTAGCCTTGGAAGCCAGGAGAAAAATGCCAACACTGTAAATAGAGCAGTCCTTGCAGTCAGTTGGTTCTGATATTCCCTTCCCTTCCCCATGCTGATGGAGCACACAGTCTGCTTTGGAATGAAAAGCTTTGTGTCAGCCATCCATCAATTGAATGTTTGTTTTTGTGTCTCCCATTTGGCTGGTGCATATTCAAGGTTGCACTCTATGAAATTAGCTTTAAAAGCATCTTTGTGAATTTGGGGTAAATGTCACTTGGTGCTTTAACTATAATTGTTCTGTGTGTCAGCTTAGTTTAAAAACCTTTAAAAATAAAGCTAGGCTGGTGAAGATCAGAAAAACCTGAATTATTTCTTCCTGATCTTTAAATAAAGGGAGACTAGGGTGAGGGACCAATGAACAGAGCTCTTGGGGGTTTTATTTTTTTTATTTATAGTGATACCCTTCATCCTAGATATTTTCGTATTATAAAATTAGTTTTAATACATGACTTAGCTGAATTTCTGCACCTATATAATTCTTTGGATTGGAGTACATTTAGATTACATTCTGGTTTAATTTTTTTTACTATTAATTCTGTTGAAGGAGTGGAGTTACTGGGGGGATACACAAAGGGAGATGACAGAGGGAAAATTAGGTAATGAGTTGGATTTTGATCTGCTTTACAGTACACATGATCTATTACTGCTTTCTCATTTGAAACTTAATCATGTGTCTTGTTGTGGCCTCACAAGACCAAGAGACCTATGGCAGGTGTATGCTTATGTGAATATGGTATGGAGGACTCGTGTTGGATGAAAGGTGGTAATTTCTATTATAACACAATCTGCTGAAAAGCAGAGGATGAAGCACTGAAGTTAAATACAAAAAAAAAACCAAAAAAACCCCAAAAACCCACAGACCAACAACCCACCAGATTTCATTTGTATATGAAGAAGTGGTCAGATATTAGTTTCTCCCAGCTGGTTAAGAGGGAGGAAGAGGATTTCAGTAATCTCTAATATATTTTACTGTCCCTTCCTCTCAAGTGTTACCTGCCTGGGTTAAGGAATGTAATATAACCGTTTACTTTTGTAACAATCTAAAGCACAAGGTGCCTATTGTTGAGGAAAGCTCTTTTGGCATTGTGATCCTCGTGGCTGTAAGGACCTCATTGTGGTGTTGTTGTCAGGAGCTGTGCCTGGGTTAAGCTTATTTGAAAGGAATTTTTTAGAACATGTGCAAGGTTTGGTGGTGCTGTGGCACACGCTATAGCTGCGCCCTTCTCTCTGATGCAAGCCACAGTGCAAATGTTTCCCAACACCTCAGACTGACGTTTTTGAAGACCTTTCAAGGTCAACTGCATTGAATTTCATCAGAGATTAAAGTTATAAGCCATTTTCAAAGGGAAATGAGGTGGCTGCTTGATTTGGGATGGGAAAAATAATTTTTGGCTCTCTTTATGCAAGGGACATCTTGACTACAGACTTGGGGCAGCAGTTGGAATTGGGTCTGCTTGTTGCTTTTGTAGGAGATGAACCTTTTTTAATATTTACAGCTACAGAAACTTTGTCTTAAACCAGACCTTTCAAAATTTCAAATAAAAGGATGGGAATTGCTCATACAAGAACTTGCCTTTTAGGAAGTGAAATTTTAGAGCTGAGAGGTATCTGTTGGGCCATCAACTGTGTATCCAACCTATATATACCTATACCTCTTCTAGCAGATACCTGTTCAGTTTAAAGAGAAGTAGATGCTGTGTAATGAAGTTCCTAGCAAGCAGGCTATGACTAAATTAGGCTGCAGAAGTCTGTCTCTTGCAGTGGGAGCCTTGCTAGCCTAATTTCCTATTCATGTTAAACAAAAGCATGCACTTTGTTTGTGTAGTTGTAATACACACACGTCCTGGATAATTCTGGAGGGTTAAAACTGCCTTAAAAAAAAAAAAAAAGCTTTAGAATGCATTGGTCATAATGAATTGAATAATTTGTTTGCTGTTGTGTAACATTTTGACAGTGTCTCTGAGAAAGGATTACAAAGTCCCCACCATAAGCCAATGGGTTTATACTGAAAAGAAGGATGGTAACCTGGTTTCATTCATGTGAAGTAAAATGTTAAGTTTGCCTATAAACATTGTTCATAATAGTCATTGCATCCTAAAAGGCCTTTATGTGTTTGTGGTGGTTTAGTAAATGGTGCTATAGCTGAGAAAACAGTTTGCAGGAGTGATGCTTGCATGTGAGCAACTTTGTATATAACATAGTATGAAAGAAGGTCTAGTAACTGTAGAGTTTCCAGATTCCTTTGACAGTAGTTCATCCAGGACAGGATTTACTTTTCCCACTAATTTAGGTTTTGGGTTTTTTTTTAAGTCCAGTTCACAAATGCCCAGTGTAAACCAGCAGTGTTGGGAGATCAGTCCTATCCCATGTTCCTCGTGCTTTTGTTCCAGTTCCCATCTGCTGGCTTGCAGAGCTGTTATGTTTATGTGAATGTGCCATGGGGCAATGTCAGCAAACAGCCTGGGTCTGCAGAGCTGAATCTCCTACTGTCAAGTTTGCTGCTTCTGTTGCTGGTGCAATTTCCTAGTAGAGGAGGATGGGGGGAGGCTTTCTGTGCTGCTGCCCAGATGTTTTCCAATGAAATGCCACCTGACATGAGCTGCCTGTTTTTACAGAGCACAATTCTCTAAACCTGTGCAGGGAAATTACTGTAGTAACTGCTGGCTACTGTCTGTATTTTGCTTATAATAGGAAGTGAACTTCAGACGTGTCATACAGCTTGCTGAAAGATGTGTTATGTCCCCAGTGAAAGGTTATAAAATCATTCACTAATGGCAAAATAACTGACTTGAGCATGACTGATACATCAACAGCTTATTTGAAAAGGCATGCGAGGAAGCTTTTTCAGGTATACACTTAATTTGTTGGGGTTTCTTTGTTTGGTGGTGTAAGGTTGTGTTTGTTTGTTTGTTTGTTTTTCTTTTTGGTTGGTTGATGTTTTGGGGTTTTGTTTGTTGTTGGGTTTTTTTTGTGAGTTTTTTTTTCTGTGTGTGATTTTTTTTTTCTTTTTTTAAAGTTTTTTATTTGAAGTCTAAGGCTCCTAAGTAGGAATAATGAAGATTTGTTCTACCTGATACAAGTAAGGTTCTGGCTGTGCAGGCTGGATAAATGACAGCTTACTGCAGGTTGAATGCCTGTGTGATCTTTCCCTAACCTGTTCTGATCAAAAGAAATTAACCTGGGAGTGACCTCTGTGCAAACTATTCAAGCTAATGTATTAATTTTTTGGCTGAAATGTGCCCCCAGCAGCCCTGATGATAGAGGGGGCATTGAAGCCCTTGGATTGCACTCCTGAGCTGGTTGTGCTTTGTGACAGGCTGCTGTGCATGTGCAGTGTGAGTTATGTAACTGCACTGTGTGCTCCTGCTCAGATTGACACCTTTATCTCCCTTGTATCTCTTTCAAGCTTCTGTAACACAAATAGATTACTCAGACCTGCTCTTTTGTTTACCTCATTTCAAGAAGGGATCTCTGCTAGAACCAGGCTGTTGGTGGAGCTGACTTGTATGTATTTGGTTGCTATAAATTTCCTGCACTGTTGATAATTGACTAATGAATCAGACATAATATATTTTTCATTTGAAAGTAATTTCTGGTAGGGCTTGAAAGTGTGAACAGAAGACTTTTGATCACATTTAGTTTTATGTTCTTTCATTACTAGCAAAATGTTTGTGCTGCTTCCTCCTTAAGTTCTGTATGGTACTTATGGTATGTTTCCATTTAAAAGAACTTTAATCCTGGCTAGACCTGACCTGCTTCACTGACAAATGGTGTGGATGCTGTGCTTTCTAATGAATGTAAGGAAGCTGGCTTTCCTATCTGCCCATAGCGTTTTCTGCCTTTCAGAACTTGAATCTACTGCCTTTTAAAAGGCTCCATATATTCTTCATGTTGACTTTCGGTGCTGATTTAAAAAGCTGTTTTGTTTTTAAGTATTAGTATCTGTATAAAACAAAGAGTGTCCCAGCTACCAAAGAAGGTAAATGGATATTGCTTGGTGAGGTAGATTGAAAAATCTTTCACTAATGGCCAAATAACAGCAAAATCCCCCAGACTGCACAGCAGTACAGCATGTCTATCCATGAGCAATTTCTGTGCACAAATAATGTAGTTGAGGGAGCTTTGATTTAAGAAATAAACTTAAATCTATGTGCAAGCAGGCAGATGAAATGGAAAACAATTCAGATCTTTAAGTTTTAGACTAATAGCTGAGATTCTAAATAGAAGCTATGTCAAATTATTGAAGTAGTTACTGATTTATTGAACTGTTTTTCTTTTTTCAGTATCATTAAGACAAATGTGCATGTTGATTTAATCTCTAGTATCTGGTCATTTGAAAAACTGTGTGTACACATGGACTTCCCACACTTTGGGATACATGGCATATCTAAGTACTGTGAATTTCGTTCTCTGTGCACTGTCTATTCACTAAGCTTTCCCTTTGCCCTAAGGTCATTAAATCCCAGTTTTCAAAACACAAGGCACCCTTAAAAGAAATAATATTAAGAGAAGATATTAATGCTTGAGTATTGGATTAGCATGTACTTCTGAGATTAATCAGATAGCTGGCTGAAAACATTCCTTATCACCTTGGGAAACCTGAGCTGTCCTCTGCAAGCACTTAAGTGCAGTGGGCCTAGAGACAAGGGATGCACAAAGCTGAGAAAATAAACTGCTTCAAGGTTCATGAACCCTAACTGAACTTTAGAAGATGGTAACAAAAACTGAAGACATCTATCATCTTTAACAGACATTAGGCTTTTCTATAAAAACAATTAGAGGCAATTACGAGTACCGTGTGTTCAAAAAGTGGCCAAGATTCCAGAATTCTGCAATAACACAAAAATAATTACACAAAAGTGTTAAGCTATATAAACCTGATGTGATCCTGAGAAACAAATGGGGTCTTTTATTCAGAAGCTGAACCAAGTCTTTTTGCCCTACCATGGGATCTTGGAGGTGGGCAAGGGTAAAGCAGAAACTACTAAACACTTGCTACTTCTCTAAACACACTTGCTCAAATCTGCCACGTGTGGCCTACCTAGAGCATAACCTGGAGAATTTTAACTGATTCCTTCAAGGAATCACTCAGTGCAAGGAATGATGGCATAGTTGGATCTTTGTTTTATACTGGTCTGAAGGTGGAGCTTTGTGATAGCATTAAAGGAAGTTGTTTTTCATCCTTAATGGGTAAAAATACTGCCATGTGCTTGTATGTCCTGTAGGAGAGAACAAAATCTAAGTTGTATAATTTCTTCCATCACACTGTAAAATGTGTTGTCCTGCAATGTGTGACTCACTGCACATGGCTCCCAACTGCAGATTTATTTCACACATGTCAGAGGTATTGGATCAAAGGCATTATTCCCTTGTACAAGAGTTTCTCCAAAAGGTCTTGATACCCATTGAAGTCTTACTTCCAAAACTTGTCTCCCAGGCATGCTCAAGTACTTTCATCAAACTTTGAAATACTGAAATGTGTAGCAGTGTGCACATGTGGGAGAAGTAGCTTGCAGGATGACACAAATTAAAAAAACAACTTGTAACATTTTCTGAACATCTTGGAACTCACTTTTTTCTGCTTCTGCACAGCACTAGAAGAAACAGGGGGTAGAAAATGTAGTGGTCACAGAGATCAGATAGCAGATTCAAATCTGAACAAAATGGGCTCAAAATTCCAGAGCCTTCATCCTGTTGCTTAATTAGGTATTGTCTATGGGAGGAAAAAAAAAGCAGTTGGGTACCTATGCTGCCTTCTGAAAAGCTGGCAGTGGTATGTCATGGTCCTGCGTACTGCTTTAAGTCACTGCAGAGAATGTGTTATCTCAGAGTTGCTGGGACATCTATGCAATCCTTCCTCAAACAGCTGTGCTCAGCTGACATGTTCATTTGCAAATATCCCAATATCTGCCCACCTCTGTCCCTGCTCTAAAATGTATGCTTGCCTACTTCCCAGCACAAAATCTGCACAAGTGACTCAATAAAATGTCCTTCGTTCATCTCACCAGTTAGAACTCCTTTTAAAATATAAAGAAGTCATGTATTTCTTAAGTAAGCTTTTATGCAATATCCACCAAGCAAATTCACAGAGCCAGCTTCCTAGACATTTGACTAATGGCTTACTGGAAATTAAGCAGGAACCTAGAGCCCCAAGGCTGTTTCTTCATGTTGACTTGCCTTAAATTTTTCAAATTGCCCCATTAAGCACAGGATGGCTAAAGGCCAAATGTCACCTCTGGCCTGGATGCTTTGAACTGCAAACAGCCTAGTGTTTCTGAGGAGTGAAGGGGACAGGAATGATTGGTATTCAGGGTGGTCTTATTAAGCCACTGTTCCTGTAGCTGTAAATACCTTGGGGCCTTTACTGCCCTCATCAGAGCCTGCAGTGAGAGGCCTGTCTTAAACTGAGAGTCTCTGAGAGGAAAGGCTGAGTTTTACACCCAGAATGTTCTTCGGTTCAACAGTCAATCAGGCTGTAACTGACAATGAAAGGATCTCAAAGAGTTTGGGGATCAAAGTCCCAGACTTCAAAATGCCTTCTAGAATATCTTGTGTTGAGAAAATGGACAGGTTCTCCTAATAAAGCTCTACTCGATCCTCCAGTGGAGTTGCCTGGAAGTACTGTAAGAAAATTATATTATTTGTTACTTGGCAGTTTTGTGCCAGGAGTTTTGGGGACCTTGAAAATGTAAAATAACTGTAGCTATAGTTAGTGAAATGTGCAATCCTTGGAATCTTTAAGCAATTGATCTTATTTGAGGCTGTATACAGTCTGTCTAAATAAGAAGGAAGATGGTAATGCAGACGATAATTTTTCATGTTAGAATTTATAATGAAATAATTTAAAAAACCCAAACCTTTTCTAAGTTACTTTTTATGATTCGCATAGCTCATTGCTAAATTTAAACTGTCTTAAGCTTAAGCTGATAACGTTGTCTTAAACTTTCTAATTTGTAATGCTGTGACAGTTGCATCCCATGCAAACAGTCACATGGATGCATTCCTTTCTCACTGTTCCTTTCATATGTGCCCAACTGATTTTGAGCATTTCCCTGGGAAGGCATTTAAATAAGTCACTCTCTCCTTTTGTTGCTGTGTTCCCAGGATGCCAAGTGCACGACTTTGGAGATTTGAATTTCACTCAAGTTCCCAATGATGAGCTGTACAACAACCTGGTTTTGTACCCGCGGTCAGTGGGCTTGGCCACCCAGATGCTGGCTGATGCAGTGAGCAGAGCAGTAGCTGCTGGACACAGATGTGTGACTTTGGGAGGTGATCACAGGTAAGCTGACCTAAAAACAGTTAGTGGTTCATGCTGCAGGTCAAGGCTTGGAGTACAAGAATTTAATTTAAAAAACAAGGGGACTTGGGGTACAGCTTGTGGGTCATTTCTTGGCAATACCTTAGGGATGGGCTTTTAGGGTGGAACATAGAAGACAGGTACAAGAACCTGACCTTCTCAGACAGTACTGCTTAGTTCCAGACTGGTCTGTGATCAGTTGTGTAGACACACAACTGAGGTTTTCCTCTTTGGGAAAGTTTGTGTCATCAGGTTCCTTCAGAGGAACTGCTCAGTTTCTTTATTGCGCAATGTTTAGTGACAGGTCTCTTTTGCCCATCGTGTCTTAGGATAGGTTTGTAATACCTACACACAGACAATTTTGCAATAGATCTTACAACATGAATCTTTTTCCCCTTTTTCACTAACCTTTGGTCTGAGAATTGGTTGAAGATGGTAGGGCATGTAAGAAGGAATTGTGGGGGAAGGTGTCATGAGTAGAATAAAAAAAGGCTAGATTTTCTGGAGCATTTGTACCTAGAGCAGGCGAAGATTAAGTGTGTGGGAGGAGAGACAGCAGAGAGCTGTGGCTCATCTGTTACTGTAGCCCTGTAGTTACTTGGCCTCCTGGAATCACAGCAGTGGCATGCCATGCAGTTTGTATGGGATGCTCCCTTTATTGTCACAGATGTCTGATGAAAATGTAACAACACGTCTGACTGAAGCTCAGAGACTCCCCTTTGTCCTTGTAGTTGTTCTGAAGGAGAAATGGTGACTAAAGACTTTGTTACTGTACTTCCAGCCTGGCACTTGGTTCTGTCAGTGGCCATGCACGGCAGCACCCACACCTCGGGGTGATCTGGGTGGATGCACATGCTGATATCAACACGCCTCTCACAACTCAGTCTGGGAGCCTCCATGGACAGCCTCTCTCATTTCTCCTAAGGGAGCTTCAAGATAAAGTGAGTATCCTGATTGTAGTTATCCTACATGGCAACCTCAGAACGTTGCTTACCTTTGCTGATGTGAGGTTCTTTCTTACCTGCTGCAAATGCAGATCTTTTCTATCAGAATACAAGGAAAAATATGTATTACTGTGTGCGTACACATGCACGTACACACACACCTAAATACAGGTGCGACAAACACATGTAAACCCAGATACAGACATGCTTAGAGACACCAGTGAGAAAAAGCTTTTCTTTGTGTTTGCACCCTCATGGGCTGCACAGTGAGCTGTACACAGCAGCTGACTCTGGTGCTGCTCCTGAGTCATTGAGGGCGTTGTTGCTGAGGCTGAGCAGGAACCTCCCCCGAGCCCAGCCTGTGAGAGCCCAGCTGAGCTCACCTCCAGGACCAGCTGGTTCCTGCATACCTCACATGCTGCTTCTGCTTAGTTTGGCTCTTCCATGTTTTGACAACCTTGGGGGCTGACAGGGGCTGTTCCTCTATGATCTCTCCTAACTGGCTGCTCTGGTGTTGGCTCCACTGTAAATATTACAAATCAAACCAGCTGGAACTGCTTGCAGTGAGCTTTTAAAAAGAGAGCCTTTTTCTTGGAAAGAGGTCAGATTATCAAAAAGATATTTCCATGTGCCCCAGGAAATAATATCAATATGATATTATTTCCTGGGGCACATGGAATGTGAATGGCTTGTTTTTGCTGCTGTCAAGATGCTGAACAGTAGGTTGGCCTAAGGCTGAAGTACCCTGCTGGCTTAGCTGTGGGCTGTGGCAGGGACCTGCAGCACCTGTGCAGTAGAACTCTGATACAACAATCTTCTGCTGCTGCAGCTTAGGCTGGAGAGAGAGAGCAGGATCAGCAACTGCATCTTGAGAATGGATGCTGGAGCTGCAGAAAACCTGACTGCATTATTTTGGCACTCTGCATTGCTAGTATCTGCTCCTAATTTTCTCATTTCTCTGACAAATTTGGGGTGCTGTGTTGCTGGAAGTATACTTTCCAAGCAAGAACAAGCATGTTTAAATCTGTATGGCTACTGAAGATACCACTGCATCAGTTCCTGTTCAGCATGGCAATACTGCAGTCATCTCATAAAGTTCTGCTTTTTCTCCTGCAAATTGTTTTGAATTATTTCCATCCACAAGTCAATGGAGTCATCTGGTGTCATGCTTTTACATACTTTACTCTTTCTAGTCATTCTTATGTGCTCTCTACAAATGTGTTGGAATTCCCAAAGTAATGCAAAACTAATGGGGCTTTTTGGAACACCCCCTGCACATGAAAAGGTTAATATAAAAGGTTACTGTATTTCTACTTTTTTGCCCATAAGTTAGAGGGGGTGATATTTTTTCCTTTTTGGCACCTGTACACACTTTCTCAATGGAGATAAGAAGAGAAAGAGAAAATTTTGTGAATTTTAAAGCTCACTTAAGGTGAACAGTTTATGGCTTGTTGGAAACAGAACAAAACTAAAGTTCTGTAATAGCTGGGGAAGGAGCAGATACTGGTCTGCTGGGTTCTGATTCTTGAGCAGCATAGAACAGCAGTAATTTTTTACAATTATTGGGATTTTTTGACCTGCTAAAAGAATACCTGTAAGCTTTCTGGGGTCAGTGGGGGAGCAGGCCTTTCTTGCAAGCAGCAGTAGTGAAGAAAGAATAAGATTAGGCTATGCTTAGTGGCAAGCTGCTCAGGCATGGTGCTGGTTATAGGACGCTGTCACAAGCCCACCTCAACTGCAGCAGTCCGGATGCCTCTGCAGAAGCAGCTCAGACAAGGCCTGGCTGTGCAGGTGCACAAACAGGTGTCTGCATTCACTCAGGGGGGCATTCTGCATGTGTACTCATTCAGGGGGGCTTTCTTAGCCTATATTGTATTCCTGTTTAGAGGGAGGAAAACTAACACCAGTCCTGCTGGTACCACGAGGCTTCTACAACTGTGAATTTTTGAACAGCTCTTTAGCAGTAGGAGAATGTGCCTTTGACAATGATTTGTCTGGCTAATACCCCTCTGACTCTCTGGAGCAAACCATCATGTGTGCAGAACTGCATGTGGCTCACCCTCTTACTCTCATCCAATACAGCACCTGAGTTGATAATGGAACTAAAAAAATTATCATCCTCCTTTCCTGACTGCTTCAGGGCTCCTGGAACCATGCAAACTCACAAACTGCTATTAACACCTTCCCATGAAAATGTCTGCCCCTCTGGCTTTACTATCAGCAACTCCTTTCCCATGGGAAAAATGCAAAGAACCTGTCAAAGGCAGTTAATACATTCAATTGTATTTTTTTACAAAGAAAGAGGCATAATTGAAATTGCAGTATTAAATCTACTGAATCATTCATACTAGGGAGTATCTGACAATGTTATGCCATTATGTCGTTACTGTGCTCAGTTTATGATGTGGTGATGATGAATTTTGCGTAATTCATTTTTGAAACCTGAATTTATTTTTCCTAGTGGTCTCCAATTCATTTATCCCTTTTATAATCTGTGCTAATTTAACCCAATGTAATCAAATATAGCTATGGGTGTGTTCACCTTTAAAAACATCCAATATTGTAATTAGAATAATTAGTAATTGAGAAGTCTAAGAGGGAGACAAAACCTCTAGCTACTTGACAGCTGTGTTGGCTGTAGCCATTTTCAGAGCTGGGAGGAGAAGAAGAGAAATTTGAGAAATTGAATTTATATCACTCTTAAAATTAGTAAGTGTTACTAAGCAAAAGGTTTTATAATTCCATACCATGACTACTGAATTACCAAAGCTGAAAAACAAAGACCTCATCATAACCTTTCAGTTGCTGTACTAGACCTACTCTCTTCAATTCTGCATCGAAAGCCAGCATGATGTGGCCCACTGTAGAGGCCCAACTTCCTGCCCTGCTTTCCCCCCCTCTTTTACTTTTTCTTTTATTTTCAACTTCCCACTTTGAATTTATCCATCTTTAATATGTTTTTTGTAAATTTTCATAACTTTGGTAGTTCTTCTAAAGAGATACAGCTGCCTTGATTTTCATTCTTCCACCTAAGCATAATGTCCCTGGAAAGTTACAGAGCATGACCATTAAGTGCCCTGTGTAAGTGATCTACATCTAGGTATCTATTTAGCATTCCTCCTTACACTCACTGATGCAAATTACCTATTGCTTGTGGATCCAGGCTTTTAAGTCCTCCTCCTCTTCAAACTGGAAAATGTAGAAGAGTTAAAAACTTCATCCATTGACATTCAACTCAGATAAAGTCATATCATTTTACCTCAGTTGAACATGGGAATGAAGGTAAGGACTGATTACATCAGCTAAACCATCAAGTGCAGAAGTTTCTCTATTTAGAGAGAGAAGGGATGCTATAAATCAATACAGAGTTTTCAGGAAAGCATCAAATAGCATTTTGTTATTAAACTGACCTAATATCAAACCTTTCCCTGCAGGTACCACAACTTCCTGGCTTTTCCTGGCTAAAGCCCTGTCTTTCAGCATCTGATATTGTGTACATTGGTTTGAGGGATGTGGATCCTGCTGAGTAGTAAGTTGGTTTAGATTAAACTATTTTTGTAAAGGCTGAATTAATAAGCTTGAAATCACATCCGTAAGGGTTGCAAGATTTCAGCTTAAACCAGTAATGATGGTTTTAAAAAAATTATTTTCACAGTTATATTTTGAAGAACTTTGACATCCAGTATTTTTCCATGAGGGATATTGATCGCCTTGGAATTCAGAAAGTTATGGAAAGAACCTTTGAAAGACTGATGGGCAGGTAATGAACTATTATCTAATTTAAACTACTCTTGTTGAACATCTGCTTTCCTGAAAGTTACTGAAGTGAAGTCTCTTGATGTAGGGTGGCTGTACAGAACTGTGACAGCACCCAGTATACAGGGAGGCTCAGCACTGGAGCCATTTCACCGTTTTTGGCAGATGGCTGAGACAGGTTACCACTCACTACAGTTGTGGCTCTGTTTTATACTGTTTAGTTCTGTTAAGTAATTCTGCATTTCTGCAGTTTGACAAGATGCTTGAATCAGCTCAGAGTGCAGGATACACGTTACACTTTTAAAAATACATACAGCAACTTGACAGTAACTTGAAATGAGCTGTTGGTATGGGAAGTGGAAGCTTTTGATGGCTTCCTCCTTGGACTGCTCACACATGATGTCCTGATGGTGGCTGCCAGTGCCAGTGCAGCTGGTAAAGCTCACTTTAACCACTCCCTTACTGCAGTTCACTACTGCCACCTTTGTGACCCTTGTTCAAGTTTGGGGAGCCAGGTCAGGGAGCAAATCATGCTAGGAGCTGGGAGAGGGTCACTTAGAAAGGATAACCTCTGCCACAGGTTAGAACCTGTGCTGCATGCTGCTGTTTTCTAAAGGTGTGCTCACCCTTCCTAGCTGCAGCTGTGCCAAGTAAAGAAGATGGTAATCCAGATGCTTCTCCTTACTGAGCATCTGCAGTAGTTGGAAGAATGCAGTCTGCCACTTAAATAATTCATGTGAGTGACAAGCAGTGTCCAGTTTATTAAGCGCTGGCGTCAGCTGCAGATGATATAGTAAGTAACTAGCATTTTAGGTTTGGGATTATCCTTTACTACTTCAGCAGTTAGGCTACAGGGCAGGGTTTGGATACAGCTTTTAAGTATTGACCTGAAAAATGCTCATCTTGATGAACTGTCAGTGAAATCCTTGAGCTCAGTGCTTCCTCCATCCTAGCTGCCATACACATCAGTGTTTCAGCCTTCACCCTGGCTTTCTGTACAAAAGGAGAAAAGGCTGGATTGTATCATACACTTCTCTACATCATCCCACTAAGATGACAAATACCAGTTAAGATGGTTTGAACTAAAGTACTTATCTTCAACCAAATCCGCCCTGAGTAGATGCTTTTTTAATGTATATGAGACATGGTTCAAGGAGCTTGATGCTACATTGCTGATTAGCCTAGACAGTAAGAAATGCACATAGAAAACATTTAAGGCTCTGAGATCGCTTTTCTTGTTTTATTCTGTCTCAGGAGACAGAGACCAATTCACCTGAGTTTTGACATTGATGCTTTTGATCCCTCACTGGCTCCAGCAACGGGGACTCCTGTTCTAGGTGGATTAACTTACAGAGAAGGCATGTACATCACAGAGGAAATACACAACACAGGTAGGAGCACCAGCAGTACGGGGCTAAGCGAGGACAGGACAAACTACCCAGAGCACATACTCTGGGTTATGTTTTTCTGGTATAAATAGATAGTAAGTGTAGTCAAAACAAAGGTGCCTGCAAAGTCAATTCAGCCTTCAGTAAGGGAAAAAGAAGTCCTGTGACTGGGCAATTCCCTTGGTGTTGGAAGCATCTTAACCATCCACAGCTTCAGCTTAGCAAAAGAAAAGACACAGTATGTTAACAGCTAATGTCAAAAATGTGTAATACTGTTCCCTAATCCTAAACACATGAGGAGAGATGTGAAAATGGGCATCTGGATTACAAAAATGGGTGCAAACAATCTTAAATAGTTTCAAGTTCCATTCTAGGATTCAAGACTAATAAATCAAGCTTTCATAAAATATACTGCAGTTGATTCAATATATGAGGACTTTTCATCTTATTACCATCAAGTTTTTATTTAATATGTTTAAACAATATTATTTGCAGTAAAAGAAGGTTAAAAAAATCCCAACCAGACAATAGTCTATAGATTCGTGAACAGGATAGCAAAAGAATATGAGGTGAGACTACCCTCATTTTTGGACTAGGAGAAAAAATGTTCCTCTCATAAAGGTGTATGGAACATCAAATGTTTTTCCTGTATGCTGAAAGCACGAGTGAGTGAGGTAGTGACGATGTAAGAAAGAACGAAATTAAAAACACAAATTTGCATCTGAGAACAAACTTCATCCCTTGAGTGCCAATCTTACTTGTCTAAGGGGTAGAGCAGGTCACAAACCACCAGACTTGCTACAATGAATAAAAGGCTGCAAACAAAACCTGTGCAGAAGACTGTACCCTTTGTCAGAGTAACAAAGCTGCCAATCATTTTCACAGGAATGCTTTCAGCTGTAGACATGGTTGAAGTCAATCCACTGCTGGGAGCTTCTCAAGAGGCAGTGAAAGCAACTGCTCGCCTTGCAGTCGATGTGATAGCGACGTGCTTTGGGCAGACAAGGGAAGGAGCACACATTGCTTTTGATGAACTCCCAACACCCAGCTCTCCAGATGAATCTGACAGTGAAGAGCAAGTGAGGATTTAAGAACCCATGTTGGATATATTGGACACTACAGAGCTCTGCCGAGGCACTTGAGTGGATAGATTGTCAACACTTGGCAAATACTGTTAACATCTCAGTTTTTAAATAAACTAGCTTTTCCATTGATCAGTGGCTACTTTATTACATAGCAAGATTTATTCATTTAGTTAAGTATATACAAAATGAGACAATAAAATATTTATTACCTTCTTATTAATCTTACCAGTAGTTCAAGCTTGTTTCTTTTTACTCCCATTCTCTGTCTTTCAAGTGTCAGTACAGTTTCAGTTCAATGTGCTGTCTCATGACTCAGTTCAACCCTCAGACAGTCAAAGGGAGCAGACAGCCCATCCTATTCCTCATCAGTGGAAAAGCTCATCTTGATCATGAAGGTTCATTTCTTGCGAAAGAACTTGTAGTAGACCACACCTCCTAGGATGGCCAGTTCCAGGATGATGATAATTGATAGCAGCAACTTATTTGTGGTTATTCTAGAGTTAAAAATCCAAGGGTGTTTTTTTTTTAGCTTGTTTATGAAAGCATATTCTAGATCCAGATCCCCATCTTCCCTTCCCTCTTTCAGTGAGACCACACTGTGCTTTTCAAAAAGCTCTTAACAAGCAGAAAGGGACAAACTCAATAGTTCGCTACCCATGTTTTCCTGGAAATCCTGTTTGAATCTCCTATTTCAGCAGTAGTTCTGTTCCTCTTCCCCTGTCTCACAGAAGGCAGATCATTGCTCTATATGTGCCCACTCCTTCAGTCAAGCAAAGAGGAAAACAATACCTGGAGTCCTGTGCTAAAAACCCTCATGGTGGTGCTTTTACTTGGAACTATGTTGCTGAAGGAAAACTAAAATCTCAAAATAATAAAGTACTGTTACTACTGAAAACTAGACAGTTATCACAACTTCCTTTGGCAATAGGCATAAAGGAAAGGTTGTGAGGAGATAAGTACCTGCTGGGAATACAATCTATGAACTGGGTTTTTAAGGCTAATTAAACAATACAGCTAAACTGCAAATCCACTTAAGAAGCCAAGGTTTTAGCCATCAAAATCATACATGGTCCAGCTCAAGAGTGTCTCATGGGCCAGCCTAGGACTAACTGCTCTAGGGCAGTGGTGTGGACTAAACTGATTAGTCTGTGTCATCAGGCATCTAACCCACCCAATGCTGCACTGATTTATGGCACAGCCTTTCCCAACCTGAATGAGGGGCATCTGAAGGCACCATGAGCAAGTCACTGTAACTTGCTTCTGTCCTCACCATGGTTTGGCTGGTTAAAGACCCCACATCACCCTGACCAAACAGCACACAGTCAGTGCTGTTCAACAGCCTGTACACCACTCACCTCCGGGACATCGAGCGCAGAATCTTGCGACTCTTGCTCAAGTTCTCACTGGTATTCACCAACTGAAGAGAGGCAGAAGTTACTCGTCAGTTAAACAAACACACATCAACTCTGGAAAGATGCATGTGAAAACAGCTGGTGTTGAAATGCTGCAATGAATTACAGGACAGGATGACCACGTCCTCTCAAAATTGAGACACAGCACTGTTTTCTACCCACAACAGCAGCTGGAAGCATTGCCTCTTTTCCAAGGAGAAATTAAGACTTTTCTGTATACTTTCCCTTAGATACATACAAAGACATGCAATCTGAGACCACTTTCTGCCTCTTTAATTAATATACAAATATCAGAAAAGTGGTATTACAACTTCTTTCATTAAGTTTCATTTCTGTTAACACCAGAAGAAAGTGATACTGATGTGTTCACCCCAGTGCATATCAAAGTGTTTGAAATGCTGCTCAAGTTCTATCAAAGAAAGAACTGTGTTGCACTCAGAGGTCTAAGTGACCCAGTGGGTACAAGCTCTGAGCTGTTAATGGATAATCCATTTCAGCTTTGTATTGCCCAGAAATGAACTGCCCAGCATACCCAGTCAGCTATTAAGAAACATGCAATTAAGTGAGGTTATAGACAACTAAAAAAGCTGCTGCATCACAGACACAATTCATGATGCATGGCCACTGGTCTCCAGGTAAGATTTCACTATTCCACTTCCAAACATTCTAAGGAAGTGAAGGGTAAGCCAGGTCACTTATATCATAGACACCTGCCTGCACAATTTCTCTGTAGTTTAACACATTGCCCTCAACTGCAAAGCTGCTTGTATGTTTCTTTGCACTGAGATGGACTGGACAAAGCTGGGAAAAAAACTATCAAGGCCATTGGGAGCTTAGTAGATTTCCAATCTTCACTATGAAAGAGCAAGAAGAAAGTCTGCTTCCAGTTGGAATGTGTGGTTCACACAATTCCACAATTCATTGCCTAAGAGGCTCACAATAGAAGTCACAGACCCTGTTTAGTGATGAACACAGCAGTGATGGGTTAACAGTTGGACTCAATGATCTTTGAGGCCTTTTCCAATCTAAACAATTTTATGCTTCTGTGAATGATCTGTTGAGAGACTGAAGGACTGTAATACTTTTTATCAGTTGAAGGACAAAAACTATACCTACAAATCTTAAGATCAATTTCCTTTCCTGCTTTCTAACTCAAATTTTGGAACAGGACAAATCAAATTCTGACTGAAATCACAGGACTACTTAAACGAAAAAGCTACAGACTTTGTTGCAATGAGTAGAAAGAACTCCCAAAAGCAGGGGTATGCTTTTTGCTTTGGCTGAGTGGGCTTATTTGCCAAACTAGGTGTCCCCTGAAGTCACTCACCTAAAAGCTTTACACTCGGGATCCCTTGCACACACAGAAAAACCCATCAGTTTGTTAGTTCAAAAATCAAATTGTCAGTTTTGCATACGTGTGTAAACAAAACAAGTGAACTAGTTTTTGAAGCTTTCACAGCAGAAGCAGAGCTTTTTGAACCAAGGATGAGGAATAGACAACTTGTCTGGCATTTTCTCCCTCCCTGCAAATATTGGAAAGCTAGTAATTCTTAAATTTAATTTAGTTACAAAAACTTGCTAACTGTTTCCAAAATCTTAACTTTAACTAGTAATCTAGTCACAAGGCAACCCCTTATAATCTGCAACTTTTTCAGTAATGCTATTTTTTCTAGCAGATCTATAGGTCTAATCTCCCATTTTGCACAGACACAGCAGCAGACGTTTTACCACCACGCTTTGAACCCTTCTACAGCAATTACTTGTCTTTTATGAGAACAAATAGAAATGTGGCAGCCTGAGTTTGGTCTGTAGAGCTATCCAATTGGATGACTATGCCTTGGAAGGTCCCTGAGAGTAACTGGTGGCATAGAGTTCCCAGTAAGTAAGAGCAAACTGTTTCAAAGCAATGCCCAGTTTCCTGCTCACCCTGCTCTTGGTGCGCTCCAGCTGCTCCCGCTGCTCCCCGAGCTCCTCGATGATATCCGTGCCGATCTGGTCGGTTTCGGCAGCGATCCGGTGCGAGCGCTCGATGCTCTCGCTGGCTCGGTTCAGACTGTCTGTGCCCTGGAGCAGCAGCACTCTCTGGGACTGCAGGTTAGTCTGAAAAATAATGGATGCTTAACTATTAAGCACAAAGACAGAAGTATAAGGCTTGTGACATTAAACAGTTAGAATGTGACTCCATAGGCCATCCATTTGTATTAGCTGTACGCATTCCTTACGTTAACTGATGCAGCCTGGTTAATTTTGGCCGAGCCTTGTTCACCTTGTAAGATTATGACCAAATCTGGTTAAATCTCTAAAAAGGATACAGCACTGAAGAGTTAAAACAGTTCCAAAAAGCTATCTTTGTAACAGTTTACTTTTCCATCAAAGAACATTTACATAAAAATAGTACCTTTCTTTTCCAGATGCTAACTTTTACTTCAATTCACATCTAAAGTCAGCCTTCACAGTTGGTTGCCAGGGAAATCTTTAAGAGTTTACAGTCAAAAGGATTAGGAACAAACAGCACTAACAGATGGACAGCTAAGTAACAAAGATCCTCTTTTCATGCCAGTAGCCTGGTCTAGAGGATAAGGAATGTTTGCCGACCTTGGGGTCAGAAGGTAGCTCAAAATAAAGTGTTTTCTTAAGCTTCAGAAAGTCTAATCTATCACCCTTGCTCTCAGGTTTTAGAGTAATCAGTCAAGAGGAATCAAATGCAAAAATTTCCCAAGCTGCAGCAGAAGGAAATACTTAACAAAGAACCCCCCTCAGAACTGGCCTCATCTAAGGCAGAAAAATGAAAAGCCCACCTCTGTACAGATGACAGCACTTTGAAGACAATAAGGAGATTCAGTCTCACTAGCTCAGATATCTCTAAGCCTATCTGGTAAACAAGAAATTGGTGTACTTTTTGCATTGTGGCAGCAAAACCATAGTGAAAAAAAGTGCTAGAGAAAAAAATCCTTGCATTTTCTTGAAATTATTTACACTAAGATTGCTTAAAAGATAATTCTACCAAAGAACCTATACAATGCATGATTCATGCTTTGCTAGTTTTGGAGATTAGAACTAGGTGAGTTAACCTTTTTATCATTAAGAAGCATCACTTCTGTGTTTTCCCTTCTGTAGGAAGGGAAACCTGTGGAATGATTAACGAGAGTTAGTACAGAATGTTGCGCAAATTACTAACCACGTGTCTTTCAATGAGTTCCATTTTGATTACATTCCTATCTTTGTTTTAAACAGAAAAACTCTCCTCTGAGTTCCAGGTGTTCTTCTCCCTGAGATATTCATGTTACATGCAGAGAGATATACAGGGACTTATAAAAGCACAGAGGTAGCTTAAAGTAGAAGCACTGTAAGCAATGCATCTGCAATAATGCTCTTGCACCATCACAGCACAGTCAGATCAAATTTACATCTAATCCTTACACTCTGTTCATTTTCTGTGGCAAAGATTCCATATTTTGTATCGCCTTGGTTTCCACGGCCCAACCCCAAATCTGTGCTTCTCATATCCCTCTGGAACATGGACAGGTCTCTTCTGTAGGCTCGGATTTTGCTCATCATTTGGTTGCGGAAAGGCACAGGAGCGTACTTCAGCTCTTCCTCCATTTCCCGCAGCTTCAACAAAAGAAAGCAAACAAAAGATGTTTATTCTTTAAAGCACCAAATCCATGCTTAGCAGCTGCCATACTCAAAACTCAGCACCAGATGAAAGGATTCACGTTTGTCTTGGACTGGCTGAGGGGGATAACCCTAAACCCCACACCCCATCTAGTATTGAGTACACCACGCTACCCAATGCTGTTGAGCCCATGTGTATTTTCATATACACAGCACTGCAATAAAAAAAAAATTCCCAAGCTTAAATGCTTGATTTTCTTTCCCTATAATATCACTCTAAATTTTAAAATTTGCAATTCTCACTTTCTTATAGTTTAAGCATTTATAGGATGGGTATCAGCTTTCTATTACATCTGTGCAAAGAGACAGAATCATAGTATGGTTTGGGGTTGAAGAGACCTTGAAGATCACCTCGTTCCAACACTCCTGCCATGGGTAAGGGCACCTTCCACTAGACCAGGTTGAATACTTCCAGGAATAGGGCATCCAGGGACATCACCCTGGTGGAGCATCACCTGGGACTCCACCTGACTGCTCTGACTTTTTCAAATGCCATGGACAGTAGCTTAGCAAGTACATAAACCAATTCCCTCAGGACACTGTGATGCATCTCATCAGGTCCCATAGATGTAGTATGTTCAGGTTTCTCATGTGCTCATGAACCTGGTCATCCCCTAAAGGAAGGAATTTGCTCCCATGGTCCTGGCATGGCAGTCCACTAACCCAAGAGATGTGGGAAAAGAGGTTACCATTGAAGATTGAGGTAAACAAGATGTTGAGTACCTCAGCCATCTCCTAATTCAGATCTATTGCATGGGTAGGCACAGCACTAAATTCAGGCCCTGAACATCCAGGCTTGGCAACTTGAGTTACAATCTGCAAGCCCCAAGATTCTGGATGCATGAATTTTCACATCAACTTCTGGTGACAGTTGTAACAAATTCAAAATGCTTAAAGCTGTATGCCACCATGAGCTCTCACAGAGGGAGCTCCACATCTCATACATCACCACCTAGAGGTACCAGTCAATAAACCCCAGTAAGTTAGGGGAATAACGCATCATGTGACTAAAACACAACCTAACAAACTGAACACTGAAATATGAAAAGAAAGCTTAATTCATAATGTCTTGTTTTAAAAGACAAGTCACATGGCTTTTCTGGTGCTGTTCCATATCACCTGCTGTCCAGCAAGCCTTTACACTACTACAGAAAGATCAGACAGGCTAAGACCAACATGCAAAAAGACAGTAGTGCAATAAAAAACCCCAGGCAGCAGATTCTCTACATGCCTGCCCTAAAACCTCTAGCAATTTTAATTGCACCTCCACTGCTCTACCTTTTTCAACAAAGTGAAGGCACTTATCAAAACTGAGCATTCAAAAACCCCTCAAAAAACATGTAAGAATATGTGTCTATATTTTTGTATCCATATAAGTATACCAACTCTCTTAACAAACACAGACACACCTATCAGATCAATTCTCAAACAGTAAAAAACTTAAACTCCTGCCTGCCAGAACAGGATCCATAAAAAAGTAATATTTTAAGTGCTGTCCTTTTTAAGGCAGCAGTCTTCCAGCCCTCAGGAAGGCCAGAAGCCCCACACTCACTGTCTCGTTGGCTTCACGCTGCTTCTCATCGAATTCTCGAACCAGTTTCTTCTTCTCCTCTGGGAAAGTAAAAGCAGTATGTCAGATAAACTATAGAGAAATGACAACAGAACTCCAACTTAATCCATTAAAAACAAGGAAGCTGCCACAGACAAGGAAGCTGGCTGCAGAATCCCAGGTCAAAATTTATCTCAAATGGGAACAACTTGTTCTTATGACAACTTTTCAGATGGGAGTGGGGCAAGAGAGCAGAAATTGCTCTTCCAAATGCTGAACACTGCCTCTGGTAGACAAAAGAAGTAATTGTTCAAATATTTTTCTGACCTACTGTCCTTCAATGTCTACTGACAAAATTGCATGTTGAAAGAACAGCAAAGAAGACACATTGGTAAAGAACTCATAAATACATTTCTTATTTTTTGGAAACACTTGGCAAGATTACTGAAGGCTGAAACTACAATTTGGATTTGAACAGAACATCAGGTCAATCTACATTCCCAAGCGAGACCTGAAGGTCCTGCCAGATCTGGCACTCTGCATTCCCATGGTCATAAAGTACACAGGATAAGCATTCCAGAGTTCTCTGAGATAAAAGATGCCACCAAGATATCACCTCAAGTTCACAGACTAAAGCCCAAACACTTCCCTCTTGTGGAATGACATGAATCAGCCAACAACACTAGATATTTCAGTTGTTTGAGACAGCATTTTAGCCAGATCTGTGTTCCTAGGGCTTTGGAGACCAAAGAATGGGTTTCACTGCTGTTACTCTATTTTTAAACAAAAGGCCTGTTATTTTTCATGTGTTAAAAAACTTATCATATCTCTCTAACATCCACCATCAGTGAAAGTCTAAATCCAAAACTTTCCTTATCTCAACTGAGCAAAAAACACATGTTCTGCAATCTTTTGCAAAAGCACTGAAGATGAACACTAGAGGACTGTTGTAGACTACTGCAAACAAAATGAAATTCTATCAGAAATCTGATAACTATGCACCTAGCTTAATTCACCTCTTTCCAAAGAGTATTATTCAGTCTTAAACAAAATTCTAAGCAGAAGAAAATGTAGACTGCCATCTTGGTAAAACTCCTCCAACTTGATTAAAGACAAAATTACACACAACATTATAAAAACATCATTGCAGTTAAAAACCTCACTTGATAATGCCTTTTGGTAAGCACAGTCATCTGCAAAAGATGTAGCTTTTAAACCACTGAGATCTCAACAGAAGATAAGAAAAAACTTGGCGTGTTCAGAACATTGGTATATAGCTCCTCTCACATATACAACACACCTAAACTGTAGGCTTTCCTTCTCAGTTCAAACTCAGATTAAGCCCAGAATTTCAACTGTGGAGAACTTAAGACAGAACTAAAACCCATCTTCTGAAGAAGTAGCTGTGGTCTCACATAGCACACAGAATTATTACAGACTAAGCTACATGATGACTGTTAATACACATCAGCTGATATCAGGAAATGCTGTTTCACATCCCAATTTATTCAGGAGGAAATGCTGACTAAAGAGGTTCTTAAATACACTCTCCTCAACCTCCTCCATGATTTGCCACCATATACATTTGTGCTGATGCCATTGTTTGTGCAGCTGGGTTACAAGTGAAATCATGGATATGAACTGTGGAAAAACAGCCTTTGGAAGTCAGTAATTTGTTTCATACAGGTCATTTCTCTAATATGATTCAAGCAGTGCCCTCTTACACCCACTTTGCTGTTTCAAAGTCATGGAAACCCATCACAGATTTGGAAAAGTAGCATTTCCCTGCTTTGTTTCTGCTGTGCACACTAATAAGATGCTGCACTTGTGAGCTTGCAGCCAAAGAAATGCCAGCTTCCAAAAGGCATAGAATCATAGAATGGTTCAGGTAAGCCAAGCAGCAATAGCTTGAGACCTTTTTGTCTACAGGCCAGCAAGAAATCCAGCAATGTGGCTTGAAAACGTTCTACTGGATGTGGCTGGAATCCAGAAACACCAAGATACACTGAGAGGTTCACCTGGTGTCGCTCTGCATTGAACCACAACTCAAAGCACAAGGACAGAACTCTAAAATGCTGCAGCAGTGCCTGTGCCACGGCAGCATTACCCACATGCTCATCAACATTTAACAGATTTATTTCCAATCAGTTACCAAGAGATTCAGTTGGAAAGTACAGCTAACTGAATTCATGTAGAGGAAAAGACATGATTTGCAACATATCCAAGCTGCTTCCCCTTTGTCATCTTGTTTATATAGAGTGAAACAGCATTTCCAAACCTCTTCCCCTCAAAGACGTCCCAAGGACTACACGTTTTGTGTTGCTGTTGGAGCATGTGAATTGTCTTAAAAGAGTATTCCAAGGTCTCTTCTATCACTTCCTGAGTATTTCAGGATCAGATAACTCAAAAAATGAATTTATATTCCCCTCCTCCTAAGTACAAGAAGCAAACAAAGAACATTAGGAGAGTAGAATGACTCTACCAGACAGACAAATTCCTAAATATTAAACTCTCTTAGAAACACTTTCAAAAATAGAGCCAGGACTTTTGCAGCAAAAAAAAATTAAAGAGTAGAACAGTTGTATTAATATTCTTTAGCATTCTTTAGCAAATTCAACTTGCAATTATTTACAATCTATTGAAAAAAATCCCAGGTATTGCAAAACCAGCTGCTTCTAAATACTCCATTTCAGCCCATGGCTTAGACGTCATTGCTCATGCGTACCACAGTGTCAAGGAGACCTGACAAAGTTTTTCTTAACCAAGAAACTGATCATGCTCATTTCTATAAGAAAATAAGGATTTCTACTAGAAAAGGTATTGCTTCTTTTAAGTTTTTTATCCTTGTTGACCACTACTGAAATTAAGTCAGGTTTGCAAGTTGTCATTTGCAGGTTTCAGCCCCTTTCTTGTACCAAACTTCCTGGAAATGCTGATGACAAGGACTGTGACCCTGAATTTGACTCATTATTACATAGAAAGCCAGGTAAGAAACAGGACATTAAGTGTTTCATGCTCTGTGCAGACTGGTATTTTCTGAACAAATTGTCTTTATGACTTTACACAAAACTGACCAACTGTGGGAGAATGAACACTACAGCAGAGCGTGGCTGACAGCCCTTGCCCATCACTGGGGTACAAAACCTGAGCTGAACTGCAGCAGCTCATGACAGCCGTGGATTGTGGATTACATTTCTCATGGGAAGGGTTCAATCAGAAGCATTGAATGACACTGGCAAAATTCTCCTTGTGGCATTGCTTCCCTTTCTGGTTCTCAGAACACTGCAGAACACTGCCAAGCATCAAGGACTGAATCAGAAGCACAGATCTTTACAGAGGAGTGTTCTGTCAGAGCATTTTACCCACTGATGTGGTATAAAGAACACCTGTAAAACCAGGCTGTGTTCTAATACACCTTAGTGTGGTTAGAATGATAGGTTTTCTCTATTTTGTGAGTACATAGTGCACAAACCAGACTTTAAAACAGTCATTTAAAGTGCAAACATTCTCCGACAAATCTCCAGATGCTTCTGGGGAGTTCTGACAATAAAAACTGCTTCTGTTTCTGCCAATGAGGTTTTAAATGTGAATCCAACATAGCAAATTAAGAAAAGGGGGGACAAGAACCCCAAACCCCCAAAGTGCTGCAATTGTTACAGAACCACAGAATCAATTAGGCTGGAAAAGACCTTTGCAGTCATCAAGTCCAACCTGACCTAACAGCACCTTGTCAACTAGACCATGGCACTGAGTGCCACATCCAGTATTTCCTTAAACACCTCCATGGGTGGGGACTCGACCACCTCCCTGGACAGCTCATTCCAATGTCTAATCACCCGTTCAGCGAAGAAATTCTCCCTAATGTCCAACTTTAACTCCTCCTGGTGCAGCTTAAGACTGACAGACTCTTGTCCTGTCCCTGGCTGCCCGGAGAAGAGGCCGACCCGCACCTGGCTGCGCCTCCTTTCAGGAGGTTGTGGAGAGCGAGGAGGTCACCCCTGAGCTCCTGTTCTCCAGTTCAAATAGAAACAGCGTGGAATAGCATCCAAATAGCAACTCCTCCTCAGAGACTGATGCTGTGAACCTAGCACGGCACTGCTGGCCAGCGGAGCTGAAATTTGCCAGAGCATAGGAGCTCCAGGGCAGTGAAGCCACACACCTGCAAAGCCACCAGGCCACGGCAGCAGCTGAAAACACCACACGGCAGAGTCACCCGCCTCCTCCCTGCAAGCGCCTACCAGAGCGACGTCCCCAGTCCCCACAGCTGCAAAGCCCCCCCACAAAGCCTTGAAGGGACGCTGCCTTCCCAGCTGCTCAAACACGCCAGGCTAACGAGAAGCACCCCAGCACTCCTTCCACGGCCCCGCAGCCAGCGGGGCAGCCCCGGCCGGAGGGACCGCGGCCCCGCCCGGCCCCGAGAGACGTCCACTCCTCCTCCCCGCCTCACCGGCCGCGCTGCCCCGCAGCCGCTCGGGGACGGCCCGCAGGTCTCCGTGCAGCCCGCGGAAGATCTCGTGCAGCCGCTCCAGGTGCTCCGAGGACGCAGAACCTCGGCCCGCCATGGTCCCACAGCCCCCGGCCCTGCCCTGCCCTGCCCGGCGCTTCCGCCGCCGGGGCCGCCTCGCGCACTGCCTGATGGGAGCTGTAGTCCCAGCGACGCGGCCATGCCTGCCCCGCGCGGGGGCGCTCGTCCGCCGCCGCCACGGAGCGCCCCGGGCCGGCAGCCCCGATGCGACCCCGGGGCTCCCCGGTACCGGCGTGACCCGCCGCCGCCGCGCTGCTCCCAGGCCTGGGCGCCTGCCCACGTGTACATGGCTGCATGCCCCTTGCCAGGGTTAATGACATGAACCTCAGCGGGGAGCTGTAAAAATGTGTTTCAAACGCCACTGCCGACAGCCGCCGCTGCGCTGTGTCTACAGACATTTCTCGGCTCCTTAATTGAGGAGCGCGTTTCAGAATGTTTCGAGGGACCCAGATCGGAGTAAGAAGCAGGGGGCGGCCGGCATACCCGCAGGTACTCCCGGCGGGGGCGCGGCCCGGCAGTGGAGGTGTGGCGGTGCGGTTGTGGGCGAGGCCAAGGCGGGAGGGGCGGAGGCGGATCCAAAGGGGCGGGCGGAGGCTGCCGGGAGTCGTGCGCTGCCGGTGCGTGAGTAGCTGGCGGCAGCGATGCTCAACTGCTGGGAAGCCGTGCTGGGCGCCGCCGTCTCCGTCCCCGTCTTTCTTTTCGTGGCAGCGCCCTACATCAGGTGCGTCTTACCGAGCGCAGCCCCTGCCCTTCGCGTATGTTCAGCCCCGCAGAGCGGCGCCCGTGTGTGTCTGTGTGCGTGTGGCGGGAGCGCGAACAGCGGGAATCCCGTTCTGCAGCCCGCGCTGGGGTCGGAGCTATTCCGGCCTGCCCAGCTCCAGCGCCCCGGTGACACTGCCACGCTGCGGGGCTCGCTCAGCCCGGACGCCGCCCGCCGCGTTCCCCGGGCTCCGTCCGGGCACCGGCGCGCTCGCGGAGGCGCGGCAGGGGGCGGGGCCCACGTTCTCCTCAGGGCGCGGCGGCGCAGCCCATTGGCCGAAAGGCCCCGGGGCGCGCGGCAGCAGCCAATGGGAGCCGTGGCCCCACTTGACGCACGGACGGGGCGGGGCCCGGGGCGGGGCCGCGCTCGGGAAAGCGCGGGGGATTGGGGGGCGCGGTGCCGGTGTCCCGGTCGCGACAGGCTCGTGACCAGTCGCTTCAGGGCGGGCGCCCGTGACTCCCTGGGGCCGGGGCGCAGCGGTGAGCCCGAGTGTTGATGCGAACCCCCAGGCTCTGGGTGCCCAGCCCCGGACGGGGCCCGCTGAGGCGACAGAAGTGACTGGTGCCTCCCCTCTTGCAGGCGCTATGTCGCTGGAGGACGGTGTAAGTCGACAGCAAGGCTGGAGGGGAAGGTGGTGATAATCACAGGAGCCAACACAGGCATCGGGAAGGAAACCGCCAGAGACCTCGCACGAAGAGGCAAGTGCAGGCATCCCTCTGCAGCCGGAGCGGCTGTGCCTTGTGTCAGTAGCCCCTTTTCTGGACCTAAGGAAGACGTGTTGTAGGCTTATATTGAACTAAACTGGATTCCAGAGTTACTGCAGATGAGCCAAGTGCTGTTCCTTCAGAGGCTGTAACCACTGAGGTGCGAGTTCCCAGTTCCTTAACTGTTTACATTGCTTGGACTCCAAAAAGTCAAAAAGTTCCTTGGGGAATGAAAATGCGTTGCATTGCAACTGATTTGAGAGGACTGGGGAAGTTCCTGGACTCTGCTTGTATGAAGCTGGGAAATGCCATGGGTCCACCACTGTGTGCTTTAGTTATATTTCAAGCTAATTTGATGTAAATGTTATTTGGCTAACTGGTAAGAAGATTAAACTACCTGTTCACAATCCATTTAGAAATTACTCTGGCTGGAATCCATCACCTTTATGTGCTCTTGGCTTGATGTTCCCATTATAGAGGCAGATAACAACCCTATCATACCGTTGTTGTTGTATGCACTCCTGACCTGGGAGAACATGGACAGAGGCATGTTAAGATGTGCATTTGCCTGGTCTGAAATCATCTTTCAGCAGGACTGTAACTCACACTTGAGTGGGAAAGGCTTTGTCTCTTCCAGCCACCCTCCTGACTGATGCTAGTTCCCTAAAGAAACAATATATTGTTTGTAATTGCTGGGCATGGTTAGCCTGCTTGTTGTAGCCTGGATCATCCAGTGTGCTCCAGTGATCTCAGTTCCTGTTCCTATTGTTCCCCCCTCCCCTCCTTGCAGGTGCAAGGGTAATTATTGCCTGCAGAGACACAGCAAAGGCAGAAGCTGCAGCCAATGAAATCCGAGCTGAGACAGGGAACCAGGAAGTCATTGCGAAAAAACTGGACTTGGCTGATACTAAGTCTATCCGGGAGTTTGCTGAGAGATTTCTAGCAGGTACAGTCTCTAGATTCTTCTTTTTAGTGAGAATATTTTGCCAAGGACTGCTGTCTGTTCTTCTAACCATTGCCAAATCCCTGCCCTGCTTGTCTCTGTACCTCTTGGGTGCTGTGGTTCATAGCAGGGGCTGGTCAGACGCCAGGAGCTAGTTTGTGGTAGGAGATGTATCCTTTTTTTTTAAGATGATGTAGCTGCAAGTCAGACAGCAAGGGGTGACTTGTGCTACTTTCTTGTCTGCATTCTCTGTTCCCTTGTTTAAGGATGTCTGTTGTTTCTTACAGAGGAGAAGGAACTCCATATTCTCATTAATAATGCTGGGGTAATGTTATGCCCTTACTCCAAGACTGCTGATGGCTTTGAGATGCAGCTGGGAGTCAATCATCTTGGTAAGGCCTGTGGAAGCATGTTTGCACTCAATATGGAATCATAGAATCATCAAGTGGTTTGGGTTGGAATTGCCCTTAAAGATCAACTTCTAACATGGACATCTGTTGCAAAATTCCAAAGGAAAATCCTGCTGTCAGATTTTCTCTTCCTCATTCTTCCTTTTACAGAAAGGATGGAGGGCTAGAGTCGAGAGTTCTGGAGATGCAATGTGATGTATTTGTGTATTGTGTATTGTGGATACAGTTTAAGTTTGTGTATTGTGGATACAGTTTAAGTATCTGTATGTGTTACCTGGGACATTTTGAAATGTATGACAGCTCCAGCTTTTTGAAGATGAGGAGCAGAACTTGAAGGCCCCAGAAAAGTGTAGATGTTAATTCAGGGGAATTGATCAGAAATTTTCTTTTTGCTGGACTTGAAATGAGGGCAGCAGCAAGATACCACATATAAGCAAGCAGGGGAGCCCTTCCCAGAAGGATGACCTTTTGTCTCCCCCCTAGGTCACTTTCTCTTGACCTTCCTCTTGCTGGAGCGTCTGAAGCAGTGTGCCCCCGCCCGCATCGTGAACGTGTCCTCACTGGCTCACCATGGCGGGCGAATCCGCTTCCATGATCTGCATGGGGAGAAGAGCTACAATCGCGGCCTTGCCTACTGCCACAGCAAACTGGCCAACGTGCTCTTCACCCGGGAGCTGGCCAGGCGCCTGCAAGGCAAGTTCCAGAGGCGGGAGGGGTGTTTGTCTGCTTGGCTTTCTGAGCACTGTGGATGGGGAGAGTGGGTTGAAGAAAGGGCTGCAAATCGTCTATGCAGAAATTGGATGGTTTGAGGCAAATGTCACTGAGAGCTCTTTGCAGGAAGAAAATATCTCCTGTCTGGGGAACCAGGAGACTTACAACACAGATTGTCTTTAAAACAACAGGGTAGAGGAGTTTAGTAGGTTAGCATGTCTCATTTTTCTGTGGTGCTTGTCAAATACTAGCTGCATCCATGCAGACAGTTGTGGTATGTGGATGGAAGCTGGAAACAGAGCCACAGCTGCAGTCTCCAATAGAAAACCTAATGCACACTCAAGCTGCCTTAAAGGTTAATGGTCTGTAGAACAGCATAAGATTAGACAGTACCTTGTAAGTCACAACATCTGTCACAGTTGTGTCATTAAGTCCAGTTCATAAACTTAAGTAGTACTTATTTACTACAGAAGCAGTGTCTTCCCCAGGAAATTACTATTAAAGTCAAAAGAGGCAGGTGTTCTCAAAAGCCTGCTGGAAACTGCTACTGGTTTAGCACTCAGGCTCCCTTAGCACTTTGTTTTGCAGAAGGCACATAGTGACTCCTGTGTTTAGAAGGGAGCAGGGGATGCTCCAGTGCCATGGATGAGTGATTTAAACTGCTTCAAGAATCAAGATCAAAGGTATTATTAGCAAAAGTGTTTTTAACCTGATGTCATAAAAGGGTGACTTAACAAGTATGATGGCAAAGTCACTCTGTTACTTACATGGAAGACACATACAAAGGAAAACTGATTTAGAATTAAGTTAGAATGATTCATACTGGACTAGAAACACACTGTGTAAGGAAGACCCTCCTGTTGAATCACAAGGCTCAGCATGGTGCTTTTTGAACTCCTTAGGGAGCCTAGGTCCAGTTTGAGTTTCAGACTTGGACAATTTATTTGTCATGGAATTATCTATACAAAGTTTATAATAATCATAATTGAGTAGCTACATGGACTAGTAATGTTTCCTCAGTATTAATTCAGCAATCAGTCACTTACCAAGGATTTGTTGCAAGCAAAGGGCCTCTCTGCCTTGCTTAAGGAAGGCTCTCAGTCTCAGGAAAGAAATCTCAAACCTTGAGAGGCATCTCTGCTCCAGGGTTGTTACCTGCTGTGCAGTCCAGCTGCAGCTTGAGCTGAGGTTCAGCCGGGCTCATCCAAAGGTTTGCTGTTGGTAAAAGGTCTCTGCCCTGAGGAGCAGCCTTGAGAGGTGAGCCAGCTCAAGGGCAGACTGTCGCCCTGCAGTCAAATCTCCTAGCAGGGAGAGCTCAGAGAAGGTTTACTTAGGCTATAATATTTATGGAATGGAGTGGTTGGCTTGTAGTCAAATTACATACAGTGGGAAAGGTACACAAGACTCAGTGCATCCACAACCTTATTTGTTCCTGGATAGAAAAGTATTGGAAAAGCCATGTGCTACTTGTGTGAACTGCCTGATGGGTGTTCCAAATGCATGTGCACTGATACTCACTGGCCTCTGTGGATTTCCTAGAGGAGTTCTGGCCTGTTTACAGCTCACACCTTTACCTTCTTTGGAGCCTGTACCAAACTACTGCTGATTTGGCTAAGAGGTCAAGTGTATCCATCACATCCAGCATGCAGTAATTACAGAGGACTGCACTTACTCTCTGTATCAAAGGCCACTTAAAGGACTCCTCCTTTAAGTTACAGAATATCTACAGGTCGAATTGAGGAGTATATTACCCTTCTTTTAAAGACACTTTGATCCATGCAGATTTGTCCTGGACTACTTTATTTTGCCATAGGCACTAAAGTCACAGCAAACGCTCTCCATCCTGGGTCTGTCTATTCGGATCTGGTCCGGCACTCATTTGTAATGACCTGGATGTGGAAGATATTCTCCTTCTTCTTGAAGACACCTTGTGAAGGAGCTCAGACCAGTATCTACTGTGCAGTAGCTGAGGAGCTGGAGTCTGTGACAGGACAGTATTTCAGGTGGGTGCAAGCTAATGAAGTGACACTGTGGAAGGCAACTTGGTTGGCTGAGGAATATGGGACTTACTGTCGTTGTTCATTATGAAGGGACCAGGTAAGAGGCTGTCTGGTAAGACTGAGGGTGACAAATAGAGCATTACCCCTTTCAGGTCTGTTGCAATCATGTTAGAAGAAACACCCGATCTGTGCAACACTTCATACAATAGCATGTCCTTTAGTGCTAGAAATATTAATGTACTGAAAGTGCAGGAATGGCTGTCACATGCTCAGAGCTCTAATGCTGACCTGCCTAACACTTGGGAAAATCACTTTTCAGTAGAACTGTGTAGTTAATTAGGTCACTTCAGTCAATTCTGGGAAGACACTTCATTTCCCTTCGTAGTTTTACACCACTGGAGCAGAAGGGCCTGTGCTCTCAGGGAGCTGGGAGAGCTGATGGAGCTGCAGAGACAGGTGAGATTTTCAGGTCTGGCATGTGACCAAATAACTTTATCCTCCAGTGTGATAGACCCACCAGCTGGGAGGGACTCTTGCTGGGCTGTTTGTCACACTGTCATGGAAATGATCTTGTTTAGCTCCCGTTACAAAACCTGTTATTTTTTTACTTCTTTGACTCATTCCAGAACCCTACATTGTTCTCCTTTTCCCATCACCAAAAACCACAGCCCAGAGCAGTTTCAAGTCATCATCATTCTATATCTGAAGACTGCTATTTGAACAGATTCCCACAGCTATGTCTGCCAGCTTCCCACTGCATGTAGAGCACTGTAACAATACTGTTTTTTGGGAACAAATATGAAAAGTTGTGGGGTTTTTTCCTCCTCCCTCACATGGATGCTGTTGGAGCCATTGTGTCTTTACAGAGCTTTCTTCTTGTGATTTGTGACCAGATTAGTCTCTGTATGACATCATTGCCTGATCTTCATTTGGGAGTTAGTACCATCTTAATCAGACCTGAATATATAAATAGACATCTTAAGTCTTTTCTGGCTGTCTGTCTTGGGATAAAAATGAAGCATTGATGTCCTGAAGTACAGAAAACTGGTAGAATTTAAACTCATTTAAAAAAAAGGAGTTTTGGACCTGGTGGGAAATGAGAAGCTTCAATACTAATTCACAATTTACACTGGACTAGCCTAGAATCCTTTTCACTTTTCCAGGCTATAGAGTATAAAACACAAGTGTAGACATTAAGAAAAAAATTTGCATGCCACAGTGAGACAGGTGGGAGTCCACCAGTCATTTCAGGCATATTAAAGACTCCATCTATAAACACTGTGCTGAATGGAAACCTTACAAGATGCCCTTTCTTCTGTGCTCTTAAACTCCCAAGTTACTGCAGCATTACAGTTGAGAACACCGGACCTCTTTTCCAGACTGAATGCTTTCTGACTGGAGGAGCTGAGAAGAAAGGAGCACAGTTCAATTGATAATGGAAAGGGGGTAACCATACATGGTTATTACAGTGTTATTCTTGGGCATATAGTGGGATAAATAACTTAGAATGAAGGGCTGTTTTGAGTGACTTTTTTGCAATGTATTTTTAGGAAATGTGCTCCTGAAGAGCTTGGTTAGATCCTATGTGCCTTTTTAGTGGTATTAATAAGAATGCACACTAGTGAGGTTTCTTTAAAAGTTGAGACAACAGATAGAGCTACACTCGCTTGCCAGTTCTTGGTGCCATTGGGAGAGATTCTTCCTTAGCTAGTTGGAAAGAAATCTTTCTCATGGTGGCTTAGCACCAACACTTGCTCATTTGCTGGATAGCTCCCACCATTCTTGAACTAGTCTTGAATTAAACTGATAGAGAGCAACTCCCTAATCTTAACACAGATGTTTCAGTGTACTTTAAAGTCTCCTACTTAGACTTTAAAGAATTAGAAGAATGTTTTTCTTACAGTGATTGCCAGCCAGCGTACGTATCTCCACGTGGTCGGGATGATGAGACGGCAAAGAAGCTCTGGAGCGTTAGCTGTGAGCTCCTTGGCATCCAGTGGGACTGAGCTGCACCAAGAGTGTCCCTGGCTCGGCCCAGCAAAGCTTCTCCAGGGAACAGCACTGCTGAGAGACCTCAAGAGTACAACACTGATACTGCAGCTGCCCTAAGGATGGCTCTGCGGGTACAAGATAATTCGAATTTCTGGAATATTACACTTAAAGGATTGAGATTTGTAAGCAATCAGTCCCTCTTCCTAGCTGGCGAATTAGAGCACCAATGCAGGGAACAACTTGCTTGTTATCTCACACAGCAGCTCGAGGCTGTGGTTCTCTGGCTTCAGAATAGAAAGGGAGGTTGCAGTATTAGGTTTAGATTATGAAGTAACAAGGCATTACTTTAAATAAAGTTTGGTTGTTTTTTTCCCTAACAGCAATAGTAATAAGGTAGGACTAAACTTATGAATTTAGTATGACTCTAAACTATGAGATTACTTTCAGTTCCTACCCTTTGAACTGGCAGAGCAAAAATACTTTGGGATATTAGATTTTCTGGAAAGTTATGCAGTACTCTTTAGCACACAAAAACAGGTCCTGGCCTTTTTGTGCCAAGCATTAGGTAAAGTATTTTACATGGAATCACTTTCTCTGCATGCTCTGTAAGAAGCTGGACCCTAGCCACTGAGGTATTGTGGCCCTTAATACCCACTGATTGCAGTAGGTTTATTGGGGGTTGGCAAATCTTCTGAGAACCCAGGTTTTGGTGCAGGTGACTAGGAGGGCTGCAGTTGTGCACAGACAAGTTATTTAAAAAATCAGCATCTCTCTCATGAAGCATTGAACAAAGATGGTGTAAAAGTTGTCACAGTAAACCCCCCAGCTGCACTTTAAATGACTTTAGAACCTAGAAAATAGAGCAGAATGAACAAGGAACATCTCAACCATGTAAAAAAATATTAAACAACTTCAGCTGAGACTTTAGCTTTAAATGACACCAAACTTCCTAGAGCTAGATAGCTGAAGCAGGAGGCAGCACTATCTTGGTATTATGGTCAAGCTGGCTCCAGGACAGGAAGGTAAGACTTGCACAGAAATCCTTGTGTTTGTCTGCCCAGCAGCTACAGGGCAGGCAGTGCCTGGCTGCCAGCCAAGGCTGCCACCCTGCCCCTGCAGGACCACACAGCTTGCACTTCCACAAAGCAGCTGCCTCAGGCCACACAGCTCTGGGACTGCTCCCTTGGAAACCCAATGCTATGTGAGTGCAAATTGCTGGAGTGCAATCTGTGATCAGAGATTATTTCTGAAAGAGTTAAGCAGTCAGAAACCAAGTGCCACAGCTCATAGGGTTATCTTCTGCTTCTGAAAAAATGCCTGGAAGTTTTTGGACTTGCATATGAACCAGCCACTGTGACCAACTGCCAGTTTTGGAAAACCAATGCTAATTTTAATTCTTCCTGTCTGGATGCTGCCTATGCAGATGAGTCCTCTGCTACCTCTGAGCAATACTAAATAAA
This sequence comes from Molothrus ater, assembly GCF_012460135.2. Lineage (NCBI taxonomy): Eukaryota > Metazoa > Chordata > Aves > Passeriformes > Icteridae > Molothrus > Molothrus ater. The sequence continues at coordinate 29,979,431 of NC_050483.2, forward strand.
GCCATTTTCCTTTTACAACAGGACCCTGTATCTTCTTTCAGAAATGCTGAATCAGTTTATTTGGTGTTGCTGTTATCTGCACCTGCCTCACTAATGTAGAGAATTCAGTCCAGGTAGCATTTTAAAAAGTTCCTTTGTGTTTCTCCCTGTCACTCTACTTTTTTTCGCCCCTCCCTCTTTGTGCTGCATCCCAATGATGAAGCTAAATCCACAACTATAACGTAGCAGTAGAATGTTACCTACCACTGGAGCCTTGGCTTGCTTTCTGTGTGTCATTCTCTGATCTTGAAAGTGGCTTCAGGAGCAAGAGAAACCATTTCTTAAAAAAGCAGAAAAGCGTCTCTGGTGTTAAATGTTTTTGCCCTTGCAGGTCAATGAACTTCTCAAAAAGTCTAATTGTAGATTTAACATTTAAGACATATTAAATAAACATTTCCATAGACATACATCCACTCTCTTTGACCTTGAGCACGTAATTTATACTTCTCAGCTGATCTCTAAAAAATGAGGAAACTAAAGCTCATTTAGCTGTCTCAAAAGGAGGCCTGTAAGGGAGAGTTAGATTAACTTGCAAAGCTCCCTAAAGAGGATTACTGAGTACACGCATGAGGCTGAACTACCTAGGCCACCTAGCTGCTGGGGGGACTTCTAAAGATGTGACATTCCAGTAGAGCTAAATATTGAGGATACTCAGTAACATGTAAATTTGGCATGATACAACAATTACCCCCCTTCTAATTACTCCACTAAGCATAGCCAAAAGCAAAATGCAGGTCTAGAAAGAGAACCCTAGCTGTGCTGAGATAAAAAAATAAACTGAAAATACATTAACAGTCATAATACTTTATTTTTGTTTTAGTTGTAAACAAATCTTGGTCAGTAACAGAGAAATTCTCTTAAACTGGCAGTATTCAATCCCTTCTTCCTGCTCAAAAATTCAAAGCCCCTTGATAATTGCACTATTTTTGACACAATGTAATTAATCGGGGTCAAAATTCCAGTTCTGCTGGTACAAGAAAGATCCCTACAATTCCAGGTTAAGAACATCAAATTACACCAAACACTATATAAAGTGCATCAGATACAGTGCAAAGAGGTCAGGAAGAAAGGCAGGTAGGGAACTGACGGGTCTGCACGGCAACCTCCACTCTCAGTGCTCTCTGCAGCTGAAGGAACGTGAGCAGAACAGGAGCATGACAGCAATGCAGATCTGGAAACCCACACACAGTAAAATCTCCTCCCCATAATCAGAGATTTAAAAATGACTGAAGCCATAGGTAGTGTCACGTTTTAGGATTAGCCTGATGGCTGTAAGCTGATGGAAAGCTAGGTCAGTCTGGCCAAGGAAACAAAAGCTTTCATTAGTACTGCTCACTAATGAGATAATGCAAATCTGTGGTCAGGGGATTCTGAAAGCTGTATGTGGTCATTTCTGCTCTAGTGAGCAGAGCACCTCCAAAGTGTTTTGTCAGCTCTTGAAGCCCTGAAGAAGATGGACCAAATCCTTTCCAACACCATGGAAGTCTGTTCTTTCATTAGAGTGAGCTTGGGGATAGTGCAAAACTCTTACTTCATAGTCTCAACTATTTTATGTACTAAAACTATTTACAATTACATTACACTTCAGAAAACCTGTTCGTTTTTTGATGTAAACAACTTTTTAATAAAAAAGTGAATTAGTTTTCCTACTTCTTGTGCTGAAATACATGTAAACAGCAAACACAAACTTGGGGAATGCCATGTTTTGTTTTGTTTTGTTTTTTTTTGACAGTCCTACTACTGTCTAACACATTTTTGCCAGTTTGTCATGTCCCAATACTAGTTGCAGAGAAGCAGACACTTTTTTTCAGCATTCCTGAACACAGACATTGCACAGAGATTGCTGCTTTTTTTTCATAAAACCGATCAACCTAACATTTCCAGAGCAAAACCCATCAATACAGGGCATGTCCAGTTCCGTGTTCTATTGTACTTGACAGGGACAAATTATTCTGGTCATAAATAAATAAATACATCCCTATGTGACAGGGATACAGACCACCTGTTTAATTTTGCCACAGCTTGCTCTATCCTTATTCTTTGCCATACCGGATGAAAAACTGTGGAAGTTTACTGTCAACTATTCAGTCATAAAGCTGCATCACAATGATTTATTGGGTATTACTGCAGTAAAGAAAGAGGCACATGATTTTTCAGCTATTTTAAAGGCTTATTTTCCCTTTGTACTCCCCTTACAGCACATGCCCTTTATAACTTCATTCATTTAGTTGGCACTAGCCCAAGTGCCACAACTATGGCACATATCACACAGTGTGACTGGTAACTTCAAATCTGCCAAAAGAATCAGTTCCTACCTTATCAAACAAACTAAAAAAACCTGGGTACATTATACTGGGTGGGGGGGGGGGATAAAAAAGAAGTAGCAACGATTTGTCTAGAGGCTTAAAAAAAATCTGAGTTTTAGTCTTTGAAACAGAAGAACTCTCCACTTTTGAAAACTTTCCAGGAAAGATCACAAAAATTTTATACTCTAGGCTACAATGAGTTGATAAATTTTTTCCGTCCTCTCTACATATGTTTTCTGGATTAAAAATAAAACATATTATTAAGTCCAGTGCTTTTCAAAAAATATCAACCCCCCCCAAAAATTAAAAGCCAACAAAACCCAAAAACTAAAGCCAGAAACAGAAGCGCTCTCTTCCATACACCTAAATCCTTGCTTGTTCAGTTTGAAACTGCCCCCCCTCCCCCCATCAAAAAGAGAGCCAAAAAACACCCTGAGGTAGTGACTGTTTGTCAGAATACAGGACTGGCACTTGTAATTTAGTTCCCTTCCTTTCACCAGAGGCACATTAGCAGCATCCGTCTGCCACCGACATCAGCCAACAGAGCTCCATTTTACCTGGAGGCTGCCGAAGCAGACACCTCTGAGCTGTCCCGAAGCCTTCTCCTTCAGCAGGACGGCTCATGTCAGTTGCACATCACTTCCTAGTGCCCTGGGGGAGCCGGTTTCTCCCCTTGGGCTGGTGCACGGAGAGCCACTGGGCACAGATGGCCGTGACGACGTGGTCGCCGCTGCTGTCGGCCAGCTGCCGCACGCGCTGCACCAGCTGCACGGCGCGCGCCCGCTCCTGCCGCACCGACACCAGGTACGCCGAGCGCAGCTTGTTGCACAGCAGGTACGCCTGGATCTGACACCAGAGCCTGGTCAGAAAGCTGGAGCAAACTAACTGGACAAGCTCAAGCAAGGACTACACAGGAAATACCCACTGCAGAAGCGTGTTGTATGAGGCAGCAGCACCACATTACCAAACACAGCATGGCATGAAGCAGATCCCAGTGAAGGAGATGGGCAAACAGGTGTATTTTATTAAGTTTGTGTCTTGTAGACACTCCTTTACTCTATGACCATGAAATTACTCTCAGGAATCCTATCTTGTGCATTAATTACAGTATCCTCACAGCAAAGTGTATGAATCTGTCATTTCTTCCACTGCTGGTTATAGAACAACTCCCATCTTTCAGTGATAGATCTTAGAGAAAAGCAGAATTAAAAGCCCATTTTTCAATCTGCCTACAACAGTGAGTTTGTCATTCAGAGCAGACAGAGGACTGTCAAAACTCTTTCGATTTTATTCCCAGCAATGGCACTCAGGATCTACAACAATCCCCAAAGGCTGAGTCACAGCCACTTCTATAAACAGGCATCTACCGTTCTCCATGGCTTGGCTGGCTGGCATGAAAGCCAACAAAGATATGAACTAGTTTAGGCTTCATTTCCTCTAAGACAAAAAGTCTATCAGAAGCTGGAGAAGTTTTAACATTTAACTCTTGATCACCATGGAAATAGTACAATCCTGAAACAAGAAGCTGATGTGGTCATCATTAGCTGCCTGCTATTACTAGAAACCTGCATGCACCTATGTGAACAGTTGAATAACAAACTAACAAACCCACCAATGTGCCTTTCTGAAATACTTTTCCTCCCACTCTAATAAATGTCCAGCCCTCGCTCTCAGGGCTCTCAGGGAACTAATAGGGATAGTCCCAGTTGGTATTTGTATGTCACAGCTTTACACATGTCACAAACACCATGGCCTTGAGGGATTCACTGTGATTTCAACAATCTAGGAAGGTAGCCTTCAAAAATCACATTTGCATGAGGATGAGAGAGAAGACAGTGAAAAAGACCCTGCAAGCTGCAGACCAAGACTGGGCTGTTTAGCTCTTGCTACTTTACTTACCTTGTTTTCATCACTGTCCATATCCTGAATCAGATTATCAAGATCCTGTATCCAAAGAAGGGAAAAGATGTTCACATTTAAAGTGATAATAGTCTGAAAAACTTTACCCCATCAGGGATCAAACCCCTGTGGACAGGCAGGGCTGCTTAGATGACAGCAGGTGCTTAGACTGTCCCAGCTGCAAGAGTTGCAGATGTAGAAAATACAAAAAAATACTAATTCCAAGTCTTCCCTTTCCCCACAGCTTTTCCTGCCTGCCATCTCTGGGGGGTATCCCTAGAGAATGCTATGAGTCTCTCCTGGACATGGCTTGTGTTGCATGAAATGAATTTGTAGGTTCCCCCCATCCCAGCAGGAGTTACCCCATGCCCCACCCTGACCCAAAGAGTGGACAGCATCCCCTAATCTAATTAATAGAACTAGCAGAGTGCATCTCCTTCCTTCACTGGGATGGAAAAAACACTGTGGTAGGCAAAGGGAACCACAAAATTGGTTCCTATGGAGGCAGGAGTTTCCTGCCTCCACATGTGCTCTGTGTTAGCCAGGGAGGCCTCACTGAAGGGAACACCCCGCAGCATTTGACAGGATCTTGTGAAGCAAATGTTCCGTGCCTCCCACGGGTATCCATTTGGGAAGTGCTGGGTAGGAGTGTGCTACAGCTACTTATGGCTTCCTCTTAGAGTATCTTGTACAAGCAAGCCATGCACTCCCACCTTGCAGCTATGCCCACAGCAAGGAGCCAGAGCATCTGAAGGACTCACTGAAAGAGCAGTACAGGCACCAGACTTCCCTGCAGCCTGTATGGTCTATATCCTTTTTACTTCAAAATAGACACAATGTAGGACAGAATTACCTCAGCAGGAATGTTTCTGAACTCATTTAGACAGTTTAGGATAATGTTATCCCCATCATTTTTTGCTGCCACTCCAGACTCATTGACACACTTCAGGAGCTGCTGGATCTCACTGTATTTCTGCTGCTTCACCAGCTGCTTGGCCACTCTGCTGTACACTTCTGTAGCCTCCAGCTGGAAGTCCTAGAGGTAGTTGGAACATCAGAGCAACACAGTGAATGCTCTCAGCAGGTTTGCTCAGAGGGAGTCTACACAACTGAGACAGTCTCTCCTAAGGACAAAATACCACACTACGCTCCAAAAACTCAAAGCTGTTTTGGGAGCCTCTGGTTTTCCACTCACCACTGCTCCAGGTTGACTTAAAGGTTTTTTTATAACCAGACTTGTAAAAATCAATCCTGCTCAAGAACAAGAGTGCTGTTACTGCCTTCTTTTCAGGAGTGGCAAAACAGTTTTATTTCTTCTGGCAAAAGCTCTTTCCTAGATCCCTACCCACCTCTCCCTCACTTAGCACATTCCCAGTATATTTCTCCAGCCTCCCCACCAACAGCCACCCTTTGAATACCCCAAACAGGAGGCAATTGACCATGAGGGGAGAGATGATAAAAGCTGTGAACTGATCCTGCAATGAGTAAGTAAAGAAAAAAAAGGATGGAAATGGAAGTGATAGGCAGCTGGACTCACTGCTCCATTTTTACTGGAGGCAGTGGCTGCTGCTGCTGCTTAGAAGTGCTATTTTTCTAAGGCTCTCCATCTCCCTGCAAACAGGAGTTCTGTCTTGTACATCCTGACCTGAAAGAAGGAGCAGGGCCTGCCACATCCATAAATACTCTTTCAATGTGCCACCTCTGTCCAAAAGTGCCCTGCTCTACTGTCTGGGACTATATGGATGAGAAACACTCAGAAGAGTTTAGAGGCTCCTGAGCTATGCTGACTGATAATCATTCAACTTCTACCCAGACATGAGGAATGAGAGGTCCCAAGCCAGAGTTCCCAGTTAATTAATTTTGCTCTCAAATCAGGAGAACAGACAGAGAGAGCCCTGGCCTTATTTATTCACTGTCTTTGCATGACTGTCATGAACTGCAGAGAGGCACCACGTGAGAGGTCTCTACACACATCTGTGACTGTGGTTTGCCAGAGTTCAGGCACTGAACAAGGTGCACAGCAAAGGAAAAGCTGTACTTCACTCCTGTGTAGGAACCAATTACTCTGGAAATGTCCTGCAGAAACAGCATCTTAATTTCATTACCAAGCTTCCACAAATATATGGACATGTAAGACTTAAACTTGTGCCTTTTTTCTTAACAAGTTTTGCTTTTGGGGGGATTAAAATACATTTGGGGGTGCGGGGAAAGGCTTTTGTTTAAATAATTGCTGCTTTCAGGAGTTACTTTGCATTAATATTGCTTGCTATATCAAGTTTTTCCATACCTGAAGAACTCTAAATGCAATCCCAAACCCCTCCTCAATGTTTTTGCCTTCCAATATGACCTGAAAAGAGAGGCATAGACAAGTCTGGGAATGCACATTCCTTTTTCATTATGTAGGGTTAAATAACATTAATGCAAATCCAGCTTTTGCCCAGAGGCCAAAATAAAATGCATTACTTAACAGAAAACAGCACCATCCCAAGAAGTACAGCAAATTATAGGGTCTACTGTCACACACTGCTTCCCCTAAGGGACATTAGGCAATTTACAGATGGAGATGAGCCAAAGTCAAGAATAGTTAAAATTATAGCATTATTTGCCTCGCTTCCAAATATAATGGGGTGCACAGACAAAAGGAATATTACTATTTGTATTTTGGATGCTCTGCCCATGAAAATTTGAACTTTGAGGAGATGAGCTCCTCAAAAGAACAAGTTCTCACATGTTCTCTGCTACTCTGAGGAAAAACAGTATTTTTTCATAAATGATGGGTTGCATTCATCGTAAGTAACCTGCCCAAAAAAAATACAAGAAACTGCTTCAACCATCAAATGCTTCAACCTGCATTACAAGTTGGTATTGTTAATGAAAAATAGAGCTGTGTTTAAAATAGCAATTAGTACCTTGCAAGCAACATCCATTTTCATGTTATTGTTTCCAAAGAGTGTGGGTAAGGAGGAGTCTGTCATTTGAGAGGCTCCTGAGGTCTCACACTGATGCAGGAACTTTGTTACTTCCATCTGCAGATCAACTGTATTGATGTGCCTAGATAGTGAAAAAATTCTGATTTAATTTTGTAATAGAGAAAATGTCAATTATTATTTATATGAACTAATTTCTTCAATATCTTTCAAAAGAAGACATACTTATGAAAAATTATTTTAGTTGCTTTTTGACTTTGTTCATTGTACAAGTCTGCAGCAATATTACTTTTCAGATCTGTGCACTTAACATACATCACAAGCTGAAGATGAGCAATTATTCACATTATTTCAAAGAAGTGTGCCAGAGAAACTGGATCCCCAAATAAATATCTGTTCCTCCTTTTTCACCTCATCACACACATGCCCCTCCAGGTTTAAGTTAAGAGTCTAGACTAAAAGAAAGAAAGAAAAAAGCCCCTAAGGAAACCAAGATATGAAACCCCAAGTATAATAGAGATCAGGATAAATTTACACTTTGACTTTTGAATACAGGAAACCAGTTATCTCTAGCACCTATAACTTGTACATAGTGCAGTGTTTTGAGTTAAGCCCAGTAGACAGTGAAGCATTACAAAGCTGCTTGCTTTTTGGAAAGGAAAGGAAGAGAAAAAGAAAAAAAAAACAGCTTGTGGAAAGATGTATAATTGTCTATGCATTGTAGGGTTCCTGTTTGGTTTTTTAAATTGAAGGAGGGTAGTCTGATGTACATACAGATTTTTAGTAGAAACAACTGCCCATCTCCTGGTTTGGATTTTTGGGAGAAAAAGTGATGGGAATCCTACACTTGTAACTACATAAAAGCAGTTTTGGGTCAAGGACAACCAGTAAGTGTCAGCTAAACGCAACTTAAATGAAACTAATAAAAGCCCCAAAGTCTAAAGCCTGAATTTCACCTCTCCTAAAACTTAGCTTCTTGTTTATAAATACCTTGACACATCTGTAGCAGACATTTTCTTCCGAAAAGTGAATGCCATTTTTTTCCTTCCTGAACTTCTTGAGACCTCCTGCAGATAGACTTTGAGATGGTCCTTGATCTTTAGAAGCCACATCTGTTTTCCTCCAAGTTCAGTGTAAGACTTTGCTCCATGAGTGAAAAATCTAATGCAGGTCATTGCAGCACGGACGTGATCCTGGAAGAAATGCACTCAGCACTAAGATGGAGCACAGGACCCCGCCTTCAGTGATCATTGTCTGCACTGAAGGGCTCACACAAAGCAGGCAGAGCTCTGCTTTCTTTAATACAATGTGCCAGAGCCATGACATGAGTCAGGTCAGCTTTAGTAAGGCTCAGGCCCTTCTATGTTTTCTAAGATTGTAAAGAGGCAAAAATATACTTGTCCAGCATGCAGGTTTAGACCAAAGTAAATAACCAAAAGTCTGATGGTATTCAACATTTCATTGAAAGAGATGGCACTGTCCCTCAACTTACCTTCATGAACTGTTGCAGTTCATACAGAATATGGTAATAGTTCTTTCTTTGCAAGTATTTGCAGGCTGCAATCAAATAGACTCCCCAGCTTTCCAATCCTGGATCAATGGTTTCCAACAAGTTCTCCAACATATGCAGCTTTCCACTTTCATAACTTGGAATGAAGATCCCTTCAATAAACACTTCTGATGGGGATTCCTACACAAACAGAAAGTTGCTTGAAGCAAAGCCACTGTAGTTTATTTTCCTTATGTAATATAAAGGCATATTAAGTGACAGAGATCATAAAAATTAATAAATAATTGACACTGGAAGGGATTTCTGGGGATTATTTTGTTCAAAATCCCACTCAAAGAATGACTTCCAAGTTAGGTCATGCTGCTCTAGACCTGTCAGTCAAGTTCTGAGCATGACAAAGTAGAATGATTCAACAACCTCCCTGTGGCCCTGGTCCTGTGTCCAAATATAGGCACAAAAAAAAACCCCCAAAACAAACCCCAACCCTTTTTCTTTATATCCAATTGGAATTTCCCTTGCTCCCAATTGTGTCCACTGTCTCTTACCCTTTTACTGGGCACACAGGAGATAAGCATGGCTCTATTTTTGCCATAATCACCCACTTGCTAGCTGAAAACAGCACACACAGATCTTGCTTGCCTTTTCTTCCAGCAGGAAAAACCTAGCTCCATCACTCTCCTCAAATATCAGGTGTTTCAGGCCCCTAGATGCTTTGGTGGCTTCAATTAGACTTGCTTCCCTTTCACAGTGTCTGTTTTGTACATGGGAACCCAGGACCGGGCACAGTTGTTCAGATGAAACCTCACAAGTAGTGACCTGAGGGGGATATTTACTCCCCCTGACCTCTTGACTGTGGTCTTGCAAATGCAGCTTCACATGTGCTTCTTTGCACAGTAACATTATTATGTGTCATCAGGGCCACCACAAATGTTTTAAAGGCTTGATATGAAATTTTTGAATTTTTTTTTAATCTCAAGAGTAAGATACAATTGACAAAGTCTGTACACATAAAATGTCTCCAAACAACCAACTGCAAAATATTTAGTCAGAAGTTTAGTACCTTACAGCTTTAGGGGAACCAACCCTCCTCTCTGGTTTGTATGATTACTACCAGTTCCTTGTCCAAAACTTCCACATCAAATTGTCTGTCTAGAGTATTTTCCAAGTCTGCTACTTAAGAGGTTAAATTATGTCACCTACATGGTAAAAATATGCAACTTTTCTTTAAAAGCAGATTTAAACTGATGTAAAGGATAAATTTAAAAAGGTAATTCAATATGCAGATGACTGTAAGATGTTAGAATGACTGATGGTACAGTGGGAAAGCAGAGCAGATAAGGCAACCTAATTTTCTATTAACAAACCTCATAACCAGATAAAGACAATGGAAGATGGTGTTTCAAGTTGTACATTCTCAGTAAGAGTTATTTCAAATAATAAAAAAATAATCAGTAATTCAAACACAAGCACAGCAACTTAAAAAAGGAAACACCACAATCTCACAAGCTGGTGAGATATAATGGATTCACATCTCCTAAGAAGCACCCTTAATGTCTTGGTAAGAACCTGGAATGATTTCTAGATTTAACTGTAGTTTAGCACAACAGAACTATTCCAGAGATTCTTAAGTCCTCTTATATTATGCAATTTCCTTAAGGGAGAGCTGGAAACCACATTTTGGGCTCCCTAGACTTCTGCCCTCTGTATTCCCTTATAATCCTAATGGTTACAGAAGTGCAAACATGGGTGATCTGATTCAACAAACAGTACCACGAGACAGAGGCATGGGATAGGGAGTAGTGTCAAATGTTATCTGCACTCTGGAATTCAAAATTTTCCTTCTCTCTTCTGAACTCTATGACAACAGTCCCACATTTTCAACTTTGTAGAAAAAAAGACAAAGTGCTCTTGATGCAGGACCTCTATAAAAAGAACCAAAACTACATGCTCTTTTTAGATCTGTAAGGATCAGTGTTGCTCTTCTGTCTCATTGAATTCCTGTCAGTAACTGGATTGTTTGTGTAACAGCATTTCAGGACCTCAGCAAACTCCCGTGCAGAAAGCCACCCGAACACTGCATGATGCTCACTGCTGTTTTTCAAATTTCCGTTTTGGTGATGAAAATTGAACTACTCACCTTATTTAACAAGTGAAGCAGTGCTTCTCTCATACAGTCATGCCTCATGTAAAAGCTTATTATTGCCAGATTGGTGCCATAACTGTGTAAATAGAACAAGCACTCCTGGTAATAGCTGTTGTGTTGAATCTTCCCCTCACACATCACCTCCAGAGACAGACTTCTTGTTCTCAGTGTTGCTTCAAGTTCCCTCAACGTGGCAAAGTAATCATCATCCTACCATTAACACAGAGAACCAATGACAGGTGATCAGCAAGAAAAAATCTTCTCAGGTAGGTCTTGTCACTCAGCCCTGAAGCATTTCTGTTATGTTGTTTTTAAACGAGGTATTGCTTCAGAGGGGTGAGAATCCAGCAATGCTTTTTATAAACAATAGATTGGAACTCTGCTATCCACAAATGAGCTGAATGTTGCTGTACCCAGCACAGCTGTTTCCACGGACAAGTAGAAGGCTTACTTAAAAAAAATTCCAGTGTCAACATCTACTTCAACAACCCAGTTCAAAGAGGCTTTTTTTGGTCCTAAAATATTTACTTGGTCTTTCATCATCATGATTCTGCAGTTATTTAGTACAAAAAGTAATTTTTTTGTACCTAATCAGAGTTCCAAACCATTTAGTAGTGTTTTTTGATGAGAGGAGTGGGAAAGCTTTAAAGTCTTTGAACTTCTATAAAGTTACCAGAGTTTCAGTAGAAAAATTGCATCACTGCAGCATCACAAAATACTGCTGAGATTCAGTTGACCTTCCTTAGACTGTAGGAATAGTACATTATCCAGTACAGCCTATTTTCCCTCCACAAAGTATATCCCAAATTGCTATAAAATCTACGATCTCTCAGGCACCACTTCACTGTGATGAAACAGCTAAAAAATTTCTCAACAATATTCAGTTTGCAATACACAATCATGATAAAGAAGGAAAATAAACACCCTATCATCTGCTATTGTAACATGCATTCCTATAAGATGTATACTAAACCATAATTTCTTAAGATTCTTACTGTGATGAGTACAGGCTTCACTGTGGACTCCAGGTACTGTATCACATCCTGGACCAGCCTTGAACCATGGTTCAGCTGGTTTAGATCCATGGGTGGCTTTAAACATCGGTTAAACTTCTCTCTTGCTGAAGTTAAATTTCCAGCTTTAAGGCAAGCCATGCCCCAGGCATGCCATGCTCCACCTGGATCCAATCCAGATTTTGTAGAAACCTAAATTCAAAATAATTTGTTAATATTACAACACAGTCCCAGTACAGCAAATAGGAAAAATGGCTTATCACACAGTCTGTGATTCTGACCTTTCCCATCCTAGAGCACATTTCCCATTAAAAACAAACAACTGAAAAACCATTCAAAAAACCCATGTTGATTATTTCCATATTACTGGCACAAAAGGCCAACTACCAAAACATCCATGATCTACAAATGTGGACGTTTTTTTAATTGTGTAAGTTTAAACTACTGTTTATCTGGGAAATTTCAGTTCATGAGTTCTAAACCAGGACATTTTCACATCAGCTTTTCTAAAGCAGATGATTTTTACAAAGCAGAATTCATCAAATTTGTGGTTTTAAAAAAGGCAACAGAAGGCAAAAGGCAACAGAATATCTTGGCTTCATGAAGTGCCAATATATTTTTTATTTCACACAACTTTGCTGATAAAATTTACTCCTGATTTTCTTTAGTAGACCTAAAGCTCTTTTAGCTGCTTTTAAACAAGAACTATTTCTATCCAAATAGGTCATCTATTCTTGCTGTTTATTACTGCTTAACAAATCTTAATACTATTTGTAGTATCATAATCCTGTATTTAACACAGTGCAATGCCAAAAAAGAGAGGCTTACAAAATGCTGGGAGCAGGATTAGATGATGACAAAGCACACAAGATGAGCTCTGAGGTATGGATTTGCAAACATTGCTGATTTCCAAGTAAATGGTTGGGAAAGATGCCTTACCAATGTCTGCTGTCAGATTACAGACAAATAGAATCTAACATTTAAGCTTCAAATAAAGTCCTGCCCCAAAGAGTGTCTCACCACTTCTACTGGCTGCAAGATTCCCCCATTTAATGACTTCCTTGCAGTTAGTCCATTCCAATGCTAACTCTACCAGAAAACAAAGCTGCTTATCCTTCCCTTCTGCAGCTGCTCCACAGCAGGACTTTTCTGTCTCAGAATTTTTTCCATTGTTCAGAAAATTATTTCTTCCATGTTTAGAAACTTAATCTCATTTTGTAACTGTTTAAATATTGTCCATTTCCCACATCACATCCACTTGAAGTCAGGAGGGAGGAAAACAAAAGCCACTGCAGAAGAATTAACACTGACATCCCTCCACCAGTGTTACCTCTATAGCTAGTTGATAGTACTCTGCTTCCAAAAGTTGATTTCTCAATCTTGTTACTGCTGCTGGGAGAAGGATCTGATCCAAAGATGGCACTGGATGGTAGGCAGCAGCAACCAAAATATTCAACACATCCACTTTGCTGATGTAGCTAGAGGTTAAACAAACACATACACTTTCACTATTACTGTACATTGAAGAACATTATGCAAAGACAACTCTCAGGACAGTGGTTTCTAATCACCAGTATACCATGTTTCTCTAGCCATCATACAATCCCTTCAGAGTGTTTGTTACTGTTTGGGGTTTCTTTGCCATGTTCAGTGTAACACACTGATTGAAGATGCCAGCAAAACAGTACATGTGAAATTCATATATCACACCTGCCACCTCAAGCTCTGTAGGACAAAACGTGAAGAAGTGTAAAATGCTCATTCTCAGGAAGCACAGGTTTAAAATCCTGTATTAAAATACAGATTGAAAGCAGATACACAACAGCATAAGTAAGATATGTACCCATCTTTGTGAATAATTTCTTCCTAGTCAGAGAATTCTCTCAGTAATTGTTAAGAAGTGATATTACTTGAACTTCTCCTATAAGAACTTTCCCATTATTCCTGCATTATGAAATTCTCATTTAGACTGGTCCACAGTACAAACACAAAGTAACCCTTCCACCTCCACTCCTCAATGAAAAAAGATAATGCTCTTGACAGTACCACAATATATCCTAGTGAATATCTGATTAGAGTCACCTGTCACAGAGAGCTAGGTCCTGGCTCCTTCCAGCTTTTACAAACATCATTTTAGCACTGAAGAGCAATTGTTTCATGATGTCCATGAGGAGTCCAGCATCCACCTCAGGATTAGTGAGCCCTTGGGACAACTTGCAGCAGTGTTCTATCAGTTGGTGGCCACACACTATGCTGTCACTGTGCAGGCTAAGGATGGCAATACACAAGGAAGAGCTGGGAGCCTGACAATTTGAGGAAAGACAGGCAAATATAGGTATTGAGGTAGCTCTCCAGTGAACTGCTTATATTGGACTTTCTCATGACCTCACCTGCTCATAATAAAATTCTCTGCGTACAATTTCATTCTCCTCCTCATTCAGGGAAAAAATCCATTCAAGATCAGTTGCCTTGGGTATTCGTACCACTGTGGAATATTCATTATTAGAAGTTTCTACAGCAAAAAATAAAACACCAGGTAAAATCATTGCACAAGAAGCAACAAACCCAGCTAAGGACACATAATGCAGAACATTCCTATCTCTCAAAAAACAGTCATCTATAGTCCTCTCATTGTGCCACTTCCTGCCAGAATCACACGTCCAGCACACATCACAGAAACATTTGCTTCCCCCAGGGGTCTGCCACATCATACCTAAACTTACTGTCACTGTTACCAAAAACTGGTTCCAGTACCATATTTTCAAATTATTTTTTAACTCTTATGCTATTGGGCATCAAGCACAGCAGCCTTCCCTCTTTAGCCTTCCCTTAGGCAATTTATTAAATATTTCTGAGCAGGAAGGAACTGGAAATATGAGAGCTGTGGGTTTCAGCTTGAAGGGGAAAATAAAGAACAGTTGTAAAAGAAAGAGTAAATTGACTTAACCACCTCTATGTTCTTTTCAAAATTCAGGTGATTTGCCCATGGAGTCCATGAGCTTCAGGCCAAATGATTTTAAGAAGACCTAACACCTAATGTTAAATTTTCTAATAAAATAGTACTGCAGAAAACTGGAGTTCTGATCAAATGATTCAAGAAATATAATTTCTGTGAAAAGTAGTTTTCTTTCCCCCAGATTAAGGAAATACATTTTTTGAAACTTGTAACCCAGAAGAGTTATAAATGAAATACTGCCTGTCATCTGGGTGTAGCTGACAGCACACAAGCCCTCAACTTGATGATCAAGTTTGTGATTCCAAAAACACAATGGCCAATCTTGCAATGCCAAGAAATGGAGAATAATGATAATTTGCTACTCTTTCCCCTGATCAGCTTCCTCTGGGAAAAAATTTAGAAAGTCTCAAAACATACTCATTTAGTTCACATCCCTTTTTAGAGTGTTGAGCAACTTTAAAACTGTAGGGTGAATTTAAAAAAACCCAAAGCAACTAGAGTAAAGAAAAACCTAACACCCCCCTGCACTTTTCCAAGTTCAACCGGAAACTGAATTGGCACAAATAAACTAGGCTAGAAAATGTTTGATAAGCCTTCTTCACAGTCCCCCCAGATAATTTAGAAAAGCAAAATAAAACTCTTTCTCTCTTAAATCTGAGGATTTTCACATTGTTCTTATCCACTCTTATTGAATAGATCACATAGGCCCAGTGATGTGCACCAATGCTACACAAAAGCTACATTTCAGCTGTTTCAGTCTTGAAACAAAGGTAGCAGTAAAGCAAATTTCCATCAGCAGGGGAAAAAATTCTCAAATAGTCCATCATACTTTAAAAAGGAACAAATAAGAAAAAAATATTATTTGCTTTGTTATTACACAAATGCAAATTTTGCACCATGTTTCATGCTACTGTTATAAGCACTTCAACTAACTGTGTCTTGTTCTGACAGAATTTCACATCAGTGTAGGAAAATTTTGCAATCACCCAAAACACCAAAACCAGTAAATACCTCCTGAGGAAAAATAGCAGAGAAAAAGTCAATTAAATGTTGCTATTATTCCTGAAGCTTAAGATATTAGATTTGGAAATTGAGGCACCAAAATGCAATTACTATTTTCACACAATCAATACAGGAGATGAAACTCAGGACACAACCAGACCCACGAGAGAGGCTTCATGCTGTGCTACCTCTTGGCAGCACGGGGTATAAAACCCCACAGCACACTGCAGTGCTACTCAGAATTGTACTGTCATGGTTTATAAAAAGAGGATCCCTCAGCACTGCTCTGTAGTGAGCTGATCAATTCCTACTCACACCATTGCCTCTCACTGTTTCTAGAATGAAAAGTGGATTCTCCAACTCTTTTTCAGTTCCTTTCTATAACACCCATCCAACGCATTCAATATTGGCTCAGATAGCTCTCCTAAGTCTGAATTTCTATTCACAGAAGTTTGAAATGCTCAATTTCAGCCTGCACATGCAAAAACCTTCAGTGATATTTTGTAACTGAAGTTTTCATCACCTTTAGCTGCAACTAGGTGTATCAGTTTCCAGTATCTAACTGCTGATTAGGCACTTAAAAAAGCTGAGGTTTAACATTATTCCATTCCTTACCTTCCACTTGGTCCTGATCTTCTTTTCTGCTGTAATGAAATGACAGAAAGAACCATCATGCCTACTCCAGCACATTGGGGGAAACATGCTTTTAAGGCAGACATCAATATGGCTACCCTCCTCAGAACACTGCTCTGTAAAAATCCAGCACCTATCCCTACCTGTCCTTCTCAACACACTGCCCTGACCCTAATCCCTTCTGCTTGGAAATCTAATATTCTGCCTTTGTATTGTTGTATTTCAACTGCACTAAGTAATTGGCTCTTATGACCTTCTGTAGGAAAAGCACTGTTGCACACATCATAAAAAAGCAGACACCGAGAACAAGAACCGCCCAGTATCAGGACATGTCAGAGCTAAAATGAAGTCTTTGGTATCCAAGTCACTGCCCTTAAGATTTAGTTGGGTTTGATATACAAACAGGGTGAGTATAAAAAAGCCCAGAGAATTAATTCAAACCTGGCAGGTGGCATTCAAGTACAGTGTTGAGCATTGCTGGCCTAATCTGGCAATGTAAGCAACATTCTGACACAACCTGTTCAGCTGCAAGTGACTGCTTGTTTTTTCACAGGTTCCTCTTCAGAGCTGCACAGAATTGCTCCTTTCCTAGGAAGCCTACTAATACTGCCATAGTAGATACTGCTATCTGCAGGCTCGGTAGGAAAAGGGGAAATGAAAGCATGGCTGGAAATCTTACTCTCTGTGACCCTATTAAGCCTGCTCAAGGTCAGAGAGAGTAAAACTCTTTTCAGCTGCACTTTTCACCATCTAGCCTGTGGACACACAATGAATTTCAGTCCAATTCTCAGCTGAAAGCAACTACATTATGAAAATCTGTCATCACAGCTGTCCCTTTTATTAAAAGCAGTTTCAAAGCCTATCTAATCAGAAACTTGCTTTTTAATTCCCAGGGTTCAGGGAGCCATAATCGAGGGATTATGGAATAACTAAAACACTGATATGTTCAGCAGAGCTAGTCAACATGCAATATCAATACAGAAATTGAGTATACTGCAAGGAACTTTGTCACACTGTAGCAATCTGTGCTATGTTTTGCATCAAAACATTGAATTCTTAGGTTAGTGATTAATTGATGCTTAAAGAATTATTGATACTTAAAGAACTAAAGAATTTGTTGCCTGGCCCTCCAATGTTCTAACCCAACGTGAAAAGAAAAGTGAGGCATAAGGAACATTCCCACACCTACCAAACCTAAAAATCCCAACCGCTGGAGGCCAAATGGCTGATGTTACATCATCCAGATAAATCCAAAGGCTTATGTCTCTCTCATTCCATTCCTGCACTCCACTGAAAATTGAGGAGAACTAGGAGAGAAGGACTTACGTGCTTGTGTCTTGCACCAAGCCAGGCACGTTTTCTCTGTTGTAATAGCTATAGCATTGATCACACACACGAGACAGAGTTTCTCTGCAAGCTTCTATTTCCATTTTCTTGGTGGAGCAAGAGCTGCACACCAGCCTGCCACAGCGCCTGCAGTGATGGCGCCTGTTAAACTAAGCACAAGAGGTCATGGATGAGCCACAAAGAGAATTTACTGAAGTCCCCTCCTTGTCTCTCTCTACTCGTGAGTAAACTTATTTCATTTGAAGAGAGAAAACACTATGCAGGATAAGGCTTTCAGAATTATACAGTGATTGATTCTCCCTGTTAAAATTCCTTTTTGAAGAAAGCATAGCAAAGAAAAAAATCAAACCCCAAACCCAGAGGCCAGTATTGAAAATACGTTTGCAGCAGCCTTGGGCTTTCTATTACTTAAATTATCCCAGTTTTGATCACAAAGCTAATTAGATCATGTCCTGGAAAAGGCAAAAGCTCTAGAATGTTTTTCCTGATGCCATTGAAGAAATTTCCAAATTCAAAAGCAGCAGATACACTTTTGAGAAAACTGTACTGTTTCTAAGCAGCAGAAGATAGCAGACTGCCAGCACATCTGCAAAACTAAAAAAAATGTTCTCCCTTAGAGCACCCATGCAGTTCTCAAGTACTCTGTGAAACAATAGTTTTTAGGAAAAGCGTAACCAAGAGCAAAGATTTCATTTTCTATACTCATAATCTGAATCATACAGTGGTTATGTTATTTCTTGCTAGCAGAGTCAATTAGACAGCCTTCTGGAATATTAATACTGCTGGTGTTACACATTTTTGAGATCCCATAATTGTCTTCTCTCTGATGACCAGATTTCCTCTTTAGGCTCTATCACTTCACAGATCTCCGCAAGGAGCTATCTGTTCCCAGTCTCCTCAACCACTCTAAATAAAAACCAATGGTTAAATACCAAAGGACTGGCAATCTTGTTGGACCCATGGTGATGCATACAAACCTGCTCAAGTAGCTCAGGTCTTTCAGAAAACAGACTATGAGGAAGTGCTCATATTAAGGTCACAGTTCTAGGAATGTCTGTACTTCATTTTTTCTCCTTACCATAGTAAAACGTTCAGTTTTGCAAACCATACATATTGTTTCAGTGTCATCAGGTATCCATTGCTGCTTGGGTGGTGGCTTCTCAGGAGGCACAAATTCTTGAGGAAACAAGTTCTGTGGCAGACTTCTGTCTCTGGGACTTGCAGATATGGTTACACCTGAAAATGAGCCAGGCCAAGAAAAATATGGAATGGGATTTAAGCTGTTTAATAGAGTCTCAAGTACCAGAAAACACTACAGACTCAACGAGGCTGTAAGGTCTTTCTGCCTCACAAGATGACTACTATCATTATCTTTCAGCTAGGTATGGCAGAGTAACATTGTATAAGGAATATATATGCTGTAAACTAAGATGGTAAACTTAGAGTACTTCAATGCTGACAAGCAAGAGAATGCACTTATTAAGAGACTTTTTCCACAACAGTTAGAGAGGTGTAAGACAATGTGTCAACATCTGTTCTTGTATCACAAGCAGAGACTTGGAGGAGGAAGAAAAAATGGTCATTGGATACCAAAAAGTAATACAGGATAAAATAGAATCTTAAGTATACCCAGTGTTGACATTCCTGAAGACTGGGAGTTTCCTTTGTTATCTCAGGGGAGATGTGGCATAACCAGCAACAGCCTAACCCTCCCTATTCTGGTCGCCTTTTCAATCTGCTGTGGGGAAATCAGTTCACAGAGGCAGGAATTTAAGTGCTGCCTTTGGCATCTTAACGCCAACAATGAAATACTCATTGAATGAGATATCTACAGTATTAGATGGGCTATTAGTTTATATGATGTGGGTCAGTTACACAGGTTAATTTAAAAGTTCAACGTATCCCTGCAGCCCTGCAAGCCACCTTTTGTTTACAAGCATATTAAACTAAAGAAGAACAAAAATTTCCATTTCACTAAAGCTAACTCATTCTCATTCAAGTAGATACCAGATTGCAAACAAACATTAAAGGACCATGCATTCCAGTTTTTCAACAGGACAGAGATATCAGACTGACCATTATAAGAAAAAAACTGAAGAGCTACACAGCCCAATCCAAAACACTGCTGTCACTTGATGTAAGCAAGAAGAGTCTTCATTTCAGGATACAGAAGGAGGAAATAGTTCAGACACCCTAAACTGTAGATCAGTATATCATTCTACAGCTCTAGTCCAGGCCCATTACTTGCTAAAATCATCACCCTTGGAGGTCTGAAGATATTTTGTTAAGTCTTTCCCTGAGAGCACACACAGACTGTGCATGTCTTGCATGAGTTGCTGAATAGAACCTGCAGAAGAATTTCGGGTTGTTTCTTAGCTACACATATTCTCCAGTTGTTCTGGCTTAAATTTATTAGTTTCCATTTTTTTTGTGTCTGAGGACTGTGAGTACAACCTCTCAGACAATACGAGGTGTGTTATTTTCCTCAGGTCACAACAGCAATCTTAGGGAAAAAAACTTCAAGGACTGTAGAATGGCATACTCAGGGAATGAACTGGGAGAAAGTGGCTGGCAGGGGTTGATCCACACAGGAGAATGGGTTGGGCACTGGTCAGCAGGTGGTGAGCAATTGTATTATACAGCACTTGTTTTTCCTGGGTTTTGTTTTTCTTTTCTATTTTTCTTATCTCCCTTTTCATCATCATTATTACTATATTTTACTTGATTTCAGTTAATAAACTGTCCTTACCTCAACCCCCAGGTTGTACCCTTTTCCAAATCTCCTCTACATCCCACCTGTGAAGGGACTGACAAGGGAATGATCAAGCAGCTGTGGTTGCTGCTGAGGTTAAACCCCAAGAGGCACAAAGGTCTTAACCTTACCAGTAGAGCTGACAGGAGATAGCTCTGATGATCCTGATTTAGACACTACTTCACACTCCAATACCTGATTGAGACTTTCCTGAATACGTATCAGAGAATCTAGGACAAAGAGAGGAAGAAGGAGAAAAAAAATCAGAGGACAATACTGGTCAATACATCTACCTTAGAGGAAGATTAGAAGAATCCATTCACAGGAGTATGTAAGAAGGTCAGCACAAAACAGGGCTATGTTTTGCATGCAAATTAGTCCACAACAATTAATGCAAAACTGTATAAAATTCAGTTATCTAAAAAACAAAGAAAGGGATTCTTATCAAAGCAAGGGTGTAATGACAGCTAAAGGAACAATACAGCAGAGATGTGAAAACAATTGGTTAATGGCTTATGGCTAATATGAAATGCTTCACATTGAGGTGGAAGGAACATGCATACTTGCAAAGTTATAGACCATTTGGCACAAAGAGATAATTAAGTCTGATGCTTTTATGTTAGCAAGAGCTGCATCTTTAAATCACAAAACGAAGCCAACACTTGGGAACTGGCATAATGCAAATTGGTACCATATCAGCAGTTATAAATACATACAAATAGGTACAGGACCCCATATGTTTTTAATACAGTGACACAAAAGCATTGGAATGGATCTGCAGCACCCTCTGCTGTTCCAGTTCTAAAACCTTAAAAGAAACCAAGTGCACAAGACTCAAAGACAACATGGATGAAAAGGGATTGACAAGCTAGAGACAAGACTGTTAAACAGAACTATGAGTCTAGAAGCTTTCGATATGAAAAAGGAATAGGACTCTGGTAGGAGGAAATACTACAGAAGACTAAATCCCCATTCTACTTGAGGGCAGATGTAGTTGGCTGCAGGCTTTAGAAGTGCTTAAGTTGTAAGTGACTTTGTGTTAAACAGGAGTAAAATAGAACTGATCAGCATAACACAAGAAAAGAAACCTCAACAAGGAACAACAGAGAAAAGTCTGAGAAACTTTTGGAGCTCTTGGTCCTTGAAAACATCTATTTACAAGAAAGGCGAAGACTTTAGGAACACGTTCTGGGCTAGAGGGAGACTGGAGGCACACATCTAAAAAACATGGCATGATTGCTGAAATTATTCTGGGATGATTTTGGCCCTTCTTTCCCAAATGAAAACCAGCATTCTGACAGACAGTTACCTGATCGCTTTTCCTTTAATGTGAAAGGGAAGTTGAGAGCTTTTTCTGCATACTTGGAAAGCAAACTGTCAATGTCTTCTACAGTAATACCAATTTCCTGCCCAGCTAAGAGCTGCTGCAGTGTCTGCACAGCTACAGCTACCCAGTCCACCTTCATATTCATGAGGAGCTGTTCCAGCATGAGCAGCGGCCTTGAGGAGAGGTGGAAGTAGTTAACACGGGAGACTTCAGGCAGAGTCAGCAGCACCTGAGACACAAGAAAAAAAATGTATCATAAAAATACACACCTTTAAATATGTGTTTTTGTGACATTAAAGACAAGAAACTAGAGCAATAATTTATGCAGAGAATGGAATGACAGGTGGAGGTCAAAAAAAGGGGGTGGGACTTCTGAAAACAATTCCTACTTCTGTTACAGAATTACTGAGAGGATTTGCAGAATCACTTAGCTTCCACTTTCCATTCCATAAAACACTGCCTTATTTCAGAGAATATGGAAGAGTGAAACCTGTGACCCTGTGACAAGTATGTTGCAGCAGAGTACAGCACATTCTCTTATTACAATAAACTTATAAAAAGCATATTAACCCAATCCTTATCCTTCTATCATCTGAGGAAATGTTACGCAGAGAAAATAAGAGCAATTCTCCTCTAAATGGACAGTTAATATGGATGCTTTTCAAACTAAGTCATATCTTAGTTTGAAGGAACAAGAAACAGGCAGCCCAGCAAAACACTGGTGTGGCACACACTGGAGCAAGCTGCTGTTTACAGTCTTGCACCAAAACAGACATTACCAAAAGCACTGCATTTTATTTACATGTAATGCATTCAACTAAGGTTATCTGCTGATTAATGCATCTACTCCCAGGCTGAGTACAGAACCTGTGTGACTTCTGTAAAAGCAGTGGCCATCCAGAAAGAAGAGTGATACTCTCCACGTCTGGAAGGACCTTGGAAGAAACATGAAGTCAAAAAACCACCATACAGGTGAGCATACATAGGACACCTGATGTTACCGATACAGACAGTAAGTTGAGGATACTACCTTCTTCACTCGGGACAAAGATAGCAACTTTTCTGATAAACTCCACAATTTTATTTTATTCCACCCTCTCCTCTTTCAGTCTGTGTGTAAATCCATTCTCCATAGCTCAAACCCAAGACTGCTTTGTTCATACTATGGAACGGCAAAAATAGAGAAAGGAAAGAGAAGCTTTAAGCCATCTCTAACTTTCCTTTGGATCCTGAGACTCAGGATCTTAGACCTGGTGTGGTGAGAATGCTCTGGCTTTTTATATTATGAAAGTACTATGCATGACAAAATTACTTGTACAGCTCTTTATTGCTGTTAATCCCTCAAGGCAGGGGTTTTACTGACCTTGGATCCTATATAGAGTGCCTGGATTTCATTCCGGCGTGCCGTTGTCAGACTGGCATAGAAGTGAGCTGTGAGGTAATCAGCCAAGAAGTGAGAGGCTGCCAAGTTTGGATGCTGGTCCAGGGACTGCTCACTGATGGCAAGGCAAACACCAGGGTCTTCAATTCTTTGTAAAAGCTACAAAACCAAACAAAACACAGTGAAACTCTACAACATTCCTGGAAGGCAGCTTTCTGTCCATGACAGTTTATTACAGTGTTCCAGCAAACAAATTAACTCACTTTTTAAGTGACAGCTCCACCATTATTAAAACCAAAAATGTTCACACCACTAATTTGGGCACAGCTGACCGATTTATGTTATTAGTTTCACTTCTGATTCTTCTGCTTAAGCAGCACTGACATGCTTCATTATGATATTTCAAATGAAAGGAGCCTTGTATTTCCATGAAAGTGACATTTATGCTATTAGGTCCAAGAACTAAATTGCCAAGCTGGATTTTTACTTAAGCATAACAGGGGAGAGCTGGGATCCTAAAAGCTTATCTAAGCAAATAACATCTCTTGAGGGTGGAACCAAAAAGACCATGAAAACACACACAGTGAAGGCAGGCAAAACAGCTGTCAACTTATTTGATCTATGGATATGAGACTGAGAACATCTTGCTATTACCTGCAATGCCTTTTCCATGTCTCCCATCTCCAGTAAGTGCAGAAGGTGCTCACGGTGAAGGTTGATCAAGTCTTCTCTTGGGACAGGATACAAGTGTTCCCATTCCTCACACAATTCATAATCCTAAAGAATTGAAAAAGAAGTAAACACAAAAGGACAAACTCTACCCTCCCTGATACAGTTTCTTCTCCCAAAGTTCTGATTAAGAGATTCTGTAGCTTAGACTCCTCTCCCAGATAAAAATAATAATAATTACACTGACAAAGGAAGATGATAGCCAATTTAATCAGTCACAGCCTGAATTTAAAATACCTTGTTTACCTTACAGTAAACAAGCTAGTTTTCAGAAAGACACTTAAAGCCAGCCAGATTTACAATATTAGCATTTCTCTAATAATCACATCTGTATTATGACCAAAGTTATGCTACTTTAAAATCTTCAAAATTGTAAAAGAAAAGTACAGGTTATATCTCAGAGTAAGAGTTTAAACTAAAACTTAAGAATTATTAATTACATGTAAATCTTGATATTAAATACAGATCTCTATATGTTTCTGTAGCACAGAGCTGAGTAAAGAAATCCTTCCTCCCAACGTAATCTCCACTGATCATTGTTTTAAGATGCCATTTCGATGAATTTATTTACTTGAAGTTTAATGCATTCTAATTCAACGAAATTCACATGACGATGTCTAACCTTTACTTTCAGAATGATATTCATGACAGCCTGAGGATCATCAGCGCAGGCTTTTTTCAGATCCTGCCAGTCATTCCACAATGGTTCATTTTGCACATTCAAAATCTGTAAAAGTTAATATTGAGTAGCATAAATTATAGAATCTCAATTTATCTCAATCAATAGCCTAAGAAAACAGCTGAGCTCATCACATCAAGAGCTTTGACAAAAAAGTCAAAAAGGAGACCACATTTAGACCTTTTCAGGGATGATGTAACGCCCTTGCACTCAAAAACAAGATCTCTACAGTTTTCACAGATATGAGTCTACAAGGCACATTTATAAGGGAAGGTTTCTGAAAGATAAGGTTTCTGGCAATAATTATGGATGTAAAAGTACACATTTACTGCAGACATTGCTGGCACTAACAGAGAGACAACTGAGCTGTCAGTTAGCAGAACTCCCACCAGACAGAACTCAGCAGGGATGGCTCCTTATTTTGCTGTTTGGCTTTTCAGTCTGTGCTGAACTCCAGGCCAGCCTTTCTGACTTCAGGGTTTCTGCACTACACTGCAGTTAGAAGAACTGACTGCAACACTAACTTGGCCCTTGGACCACTAGTCTTGTACACCATCTGCATTTCTCAAACTTGTAAAATGATTAACTGCCATGGAAAGCTTCCAGAGGCTCTAGAATTTGCATAGAATGGAAAATACTTTGCAAAACAATCAGATTCACAAAAATGTTTGTATCTAAAAATGTTTGCAGACCAGAATGCTAACAGGCGAGTGGGAGAGTTGTGAAGGATGAAAGCTGAGTGTTAACTGGATACTATAGTACTTCACATGAACTGTTTTGGATAAAAGACTTGAAAAGCTCTCACGACCAAAAAAGAACCAAGGGTGAAAGCTTCTCAGTGGGCAACCAATATTTGCTTCCTGCTGCCTATTTCATTTCACTGGTTACTTGAAGAATGACCTTGTACCTTTTGATAAACCTGAAGCTCTTTCTTCCTGCTCTGCAGATTGGCTTTTAGCTCATGAGGCATGCCCAGGTCAGAAATGCAGTAAGCTAGAATTTCCAAACAGGCATCAAGGGGCCACTTGTCCAGACAGCGCAGGGCCAGTCTACTTCTCAACACTGCATTTTTTACAAGGAACAAGTATTGCCAACCATCCTTATCTGTGGAGGAAACAAAACACTAATTTGAAATTCAGTTTCTATAATTCAGAAAATAAAAAAAAAAATCCTTATCCTTGCTGGATCACATCAACAAAAGAAACACTGACAGGGCTGAAAAATCATTGCAAGAGTTATCCCAAGCATTACAGTTTTGGGAAATATCCAAAGTTAGCACGAGGTACTTACTATTCAGACTCCAAAAGGCACCTTTCACAGATCACATCATCCATGCATAACAATGACACTGCTGTAAGAGATGTTCCATTAACAATACAATGATTACTGTGTCCTGATGCATTCAGCTCTTCACATAAAAATAACAAAACAGACGCATTCCAGTTCTCTTGTACTAAATTGGTCATGATTTGCACATTTGTGAAACAGAAACAACACCATCAGAGAAAGCAAATTCAGGATGAAAAAAGGAAAATTATCTATTTCCATCTCTGGATTTGCCCGAGGACCACTACTTTAGTTTCTGCGTTTTGATCCAGGCTGCATTCTTTATTAAAAAAAAAAGAATTGAGGAAAAAAGCCTGACTTAATCCTTCTTACCTTCAGCAGCTGCACAACTCAGCACAGCATCCTTCACATTCACCACTTCCTCCACATCCTGACAGTACAGATCCAAGACCTTCAGAGCTCTGTCCCAATCCTTTGCCCCAAGAGCTTGTTCAAAGACTCCAGTTAATACTTTAACAGCTGTGGTGGAATGTAACCCTAGGAGCACCAGAGACATGTATGCCTTGCCAGAGAAGACAGCAGCCAAACTGCTACCTTCCTCTTGATTCCGAAGTGGCTCAAACATAGCAAGAAGAAATCGTTCCAATATTGGGAACTCCTTCAACAGTGCCTCACACTCCCTGGAAATCTGCTCCAAGCCTAAGGGCACTTCCCGTTTGCCCCGAAATTCCATCCAAGACAAACTTGATTTGTGTATTTTCTGTATATTAGATGCACTTAGACATGCCACTGTAGCCATCAGCTTCGACTGAGACTTCAGGAAGTCCAGGGAGGAGGCAGTCAGTGTGTGCTGGCTCAACTCATTCAGAGAGGATGAGGCCTGAGTGGAGATATCCTCAGAGGTCACTGCAGAATTGTGAATAGGTATTTCAACATCTGGCAGGCAGTGGCAGGCACACTGCTGTGTCAAGTTGCTGATGTTGGTCAGAAGAGACTTTGCCTGGCTGTTTTGCCTTGCACTGCACAAGGACAGTGGTTCACAACAAGAGTTAACAATGACTTGCTGCACATTCAGGTTCAACCCTTCTTTAGCCAAGAGAGAAGAAAGTCTGTAGGATTGAAAACAGAACCAGATTACCCAGCACATATAAAGGTACTTTATAATTAGATATTTTCATTAATCTTCTAAATGCTTTAAGAACACAAGCCCCCTAATATTCTTCACAGGTACATACACAAGAAGATTACATATACTATTTTAACTCTGAACTTAGGCTGTCATTCCTTTATAGAAAAAGAACTTACTCCTCAAACATTGACTTTTACCTAACTGCAAGCTACTAAAATAGTTCACCATTAGCACTCATCTTTTTAAAAGCTACCTCATCTTTTAAAAAAGCTACCTCATCAAATCAGACAGTTTCCATGCCAACCTAATTTAGTAGTTGCAATGGAAGGAGCTAGATTATCCAGTTTACCTGCAAGGGCAAGACCATGCCCAGTATTCTTACTGAAACCTACTACCCTACTTTATTGTATTACATTGACAAGCTACAAGTGCGCTCCTCTGAACTGTCACACAGTTAAAAAAATCCACATAATTCCACTCTCACTTCATAACAGATAGTAATTGTTAAAAATATGGAGCCACTATTCTCCCAATCAAAAATCTTCAGGCTGGATAAGGCACTGACTAAGCTCCTCCCTACACACCAATCCTTGCAGCATCAAGTGATCAGCTGGTGGGACACAGCTGTACCACCTGTGATAAGTAGCCACAGAACCTAATAATGGCTGAGGTAAAAGTCACCAATACCAAAATAACCTACTGGAGTACATAATCTGAAAAAGCACTGACCTGTCAGGATGAACTTGTCTCTCAAAAACAAGCTGGGAAAGCAGCTGAGTTGGACTCTGCTGTAACAGTATAAATGGGTTTCCCACTTTCACTTCTGCAGATACATCTTAGGGAAAAAAACAGCAGAATATTTATTATAATACAAACACATTAGCTGAATACACTAACCAACTTTTATTTTAGGAATATAAATTTTATGGCCCTGAGTCTAAACCCCTTTGACTAAATTCACAGAGTTCTAAATTCACAATAGAATGGTAAAATCCAGAGTAAATTGCAAAGCATTTGTGATTATGATAAGCCTCTCAGTTTTGGCAATATTATGTCGGACGTATTACCAAAACAGGCAGAGTACAGATTCTTCATCCTTTATGCAAGATCTACATTCAAACAGTTTAGCAACTCTACTTCATAAACTTTCAACAAAATATGTACTTGTAGTGAGAAGTAGAAAACATGCAGAATTATTTCCTGATGAGTCTCTGGATGTAGACTGGTGAGTCCATGCTCTATTCAAGTCAGTTAGCAAGGGCAGAGGGAACTCACAGGCGTATAGGTACTTTTACAAAGGAGTGAAACCCTGGCCACTACGGCTGGAAAGCATTTGTATCCACTACTGAGTTACGTCAAGTAACTTTGGACACATTCTCCTAAGTTCACCTCTTCCTTTCATCTTCCAACACAACAACATTTCCCCCAAACTCACCCAGCCCTTGAATATTTTTGTGCAATTTTTGGCTTTGGCAGTTATCCAATCATGTCCATACAGAAGCTACAGCTGGCATGACAGTGACCTGAGCTGAACCAGCATGTCTGCAAATAGACTTCTGCTCTTTTTTCTTATCCTCTTGGGAAGGTACTCTCTGAAATCAGTACTCTGGTATTTTACATTACTGCAGCTCAATTAGTGTCAACTTGAAAACATGGATAAGTGTCGCAGACATCTTTTCATGAAAAATCCTTTCTTTAGGATTTTTCCTCCTGAGAAGCTGAGAGGCCTCAGGAACAAAATGTAAACAATGGTTATCTGCTGCTGTGGAATGCAACAGGTAGATCTTTGATTGGCCCATCTTGGATATTTATAATTAATGGCCAATCACAGCCCAGCTAGCTCAGAGAGAGAGTCCGAGACAGCTGCCTTTGTTATCATTCTTTTATTTCTATTCTTAGCCTAGCCTTCTGATGAAACTTTCTTCTATTCTTTTAGTAAAGTTTTAATGTAATATATATCATAAAATAATAAATCAAGCCTTCTGAACATAGAGTCATTTCTCCGTCTCTTCCCTCAACATAAGACCCCTGTGAACACTGTCACAGATAAGCAGTTTTACTCTGAGCACAGTGAATTGTTCTGCTCTTCTGACAGCTTTATGTGCTGATGGTACATTCCTTTCCATGGGCCATCTGCTGATTCTATAAAAAAATTCTGCCTGGTTACCTCTGCATGGCCTTCTACACACTCTTTTCTTACCCTTGTGGAGCAGCAGTGCCTGCTGCCTCTAAGGGAGCTGTAAGTTATACAGCATGCTGATCTACTGGATGCAAAAATCAATCTCGCCTTACAGGGGCAGTGCTAAGAATTTTTGGATTTCAAGGGCTGTTTGTTTTGTCTCCAAAGTTTTGTCTCTACGTGGAGTGCAGAGTCTGGGTCAGTAGTTAGCATTTCTGTTCTCATTTTCCCACTGACATCAACTATTTCCATGTGAGCTGTGTGTGGCATAGGTGTTATGAAATAAAAGGAAAAAAAAAGTAATAATCAGTTGAAATCAAAAGCACAGGTAGTAGGTACATTTGGCAAGGAACCATTTTTGCACAATTACTTTCCAGAATTTGGCCAGACTACACAGTGTGAGTATCTCCACCTAGGCTCAGACTTTCCAGCAGAAAGCCCTTACCTAGCTCTGCATTCAAGCTCCGTAACACCACAGCAGCCAGAGTAGTGATGTAGTCAAGGAAGGCCTTCACAAAGTTTGTCTGCGTGTTGCTCTCTTGCATGCTTTGGCTATGCTGGTCAAGAGTTCTCAGCAGGAGCTGTGTTTGGTTCCAAACCAGGTGCTTCTCCAGCTCCATGGGTTTGAGAGAGCCCTGCTCCACCAAGGTGCCAAGCAGGCTCCCTTTAGAGTCTGGTTTAAGAGAACAGACAAGATTCAAGGATGAAATGTCAAGAAGAAAGGAGGCAGGGGGGTGGGGGAGAAAGAGAGAGAAATGCTTTAGCTTTATTTCCTCTCCACAATTATTGATCTCAGTATAAGCATTATAATTTAATAAATTCCCTTGCTCCCTGAAGGCAAGGGACATTTTTACTGTGAGCATTATAATTCAATTGAAACCAAGAGAAATTTTCACAGCAGAATAAAACTATAGTACATCTAAATTGATAACCACGGCTCTGAGAAGTTAGAACTATATTAAGGCAGACCTAAAATATTTCTAGTTCTGTGTCATTAACATTAATTCTAAAACACAGGTGCTGACCAATCCTTGAGCTCCATCCATAACATTTAGCTCTTAGAGCTCTCCTAAATTTTTGCTCATTAAATATTTTAAGAACACCAAAAAGCCATTTATAAATTTGGTGACTAGAAGAGAAACACCAGTACTATATAATGAAGAGAGCTGTAAGAAAAAGCAGCTGTGGAAAAGATGAGATGTTTTATGACAGTCCTATGAAAATTGGAAGGTATTATGATATTACAAAGGTTTTGAAGGTTTATCTCCATTTTGTTACTTAAAAAAAAAGGATAAAAAAGCAAGAATAAGAATACACCAAATTATCTATAAAGTGCCACTTTAAAATATACTTAAAGAATTCCTTGCTAGGACTGCATAGAAATAGAACAAATAATGACTCTGACAAATTCAGAATTTTAGCTGTGAAAACAAATATAAGAATTACAGCTAAATTTTACCCTTTGCATTTATGATTTTTAAAATATATATTTGTGCATATGTCAAAGAGCATTACTACTGGATTTATAGCTGCCTGGAAAGGCCAAAGCAAAAATTTACATCCATACATCAATCAGTCTTTATGTTCACAAAAATAACTCACCCACAGAACGTTCAACACATGTCAGTGCTTTTAGGATATGATCCAGGTTTTGTGATAGAACAATTTCATTAGTAATACTTTCTTCAGTCAAGGCCGGGTAGCAAGCTTGCAGAAGGTCTACAATACTGCATCGAAAATGACTCCCTATTTTCTCATCGGACACCTCTACAAAGAGGGAGAAAAAAACAACAACTGTAACAAAGACACAAGTATTTTTTTGCACAGAAGGCCCACAAAACCAGAAGTGTATGATAATACAAAAAACCAGACCATTTCAGATTATTCAGAATCGAGCTCAGGTCACATCCCCCTTGCCTTTTCTGTTATAAATACTAAACTAAAACATGGAAAGTTCAAATTTACACTGCAACAGAAGACAAGAATTTGATTTAAGCACATTTCAACAGAAAGCCTTATCAGCAAAGCACACTACCTGGTCTGGATTGACCTTGTGATGTGCAGGAAGAGTTGAGAATTTTACTTATTTGCTGGAGAACTGCTGGAAAACCCTTGACACCTTCAGAGTGCAGTAGAACAAAGTCAGGTCGGTGGCCTGGAACAGTCATTGTGCAAAGGGAGACAAAATCAAAGTTAGGAGTGGAAAAAAGAGACACTAACATGAAAGTACAAAATGAGATTTAATGAAGGCTTGGGTGTTAGCACAAACAACACAGCACAGAGAGGCATTTTCTGTTCCCAGGCCCATGCTGATAAACATAAAAATCAAAAGCCTACCCCGAGTTTCAAGGCTGTTGTAGAGTCTCCTTTCTGCTGTCTCCAGAAGCTGTTTGCATGTCTTCCAGAGATGGCACTGAGTACAAGCTAGGTCAAATGCTGCCATTGCTGAAGGACTGAGGTCCTCAAGGACTTCTCGCAGAGGATCAGTATGCTCCAGCTGGATGTTTCTGATCCAGAAATTTTCTTGAAGAGTAGGAGCAAGACTTCCAGAGGTTGCAAGCAATTTATCAGTAACATCCGAGATGGAATAAAATACCATACCTACAGGTGTCATCAAAAACACACAAACACTGGTTAACAGCATAACTAGATCAGATCCTGTAATGGGTAACTATTTTTTAATCCTTATAGAAAATAATTCCATATGTGGCCTGCTTCATGGACCAATTAATTACTGTAGAATGGATGCAGCTAATTGGGCATCAACAGCAAATTTTCAACATTTATAGTCTCTTTCTAACTCAAAGAACCACCACTTACACTTCTGAACAAACACTACACTCATTTTGATATTATTCGAATTGCTTTCTCGGACTTTTTACTTCTCCCCAAACCTTTGTGAGAACTCAAAAAGCCCAGTCCTTACCAGCTGCTGCTGCATTCCCAATAGCTTGCAGTGTTGAACGGCCACTGCCAGATTTCCTGATGCCTCCAGTGCCATCTGATGCTTGATTCTCAATATTGTGCTCCACTCTCGCCATTTCTCGTACTGCCTCTTGGTAACGCTCCATGAAAACCAACTCACCATAGCAAGGGGAAGTCTCCAGATTAAACATTAAAGCCACCTTTCAAAAGTAACAATAGATGTAATTAAATAGATGTACAACAATAGATGTAATCAAATGAAGTTTTCAAAGGTCAAGGAGCTTGGGTGGGGGGGGGAGCTTTAGAGGATTCAAAGGAATAAAACAAATACTTTAACTGAAAAACATCTCCACAGACACAACAGGCTGAAATGGTGTGGTTTTCTCCTAAAGAGTTTTAAGTGCCTGAAAAAAAAGACCCTCAGAGATGTTTTTCAATTATTATTATAAAGCTTACCTATTATTTGTTGCAGGATTAGAGCTGAATTAATTTTCATAACCTGCACCTTTCAGAACGACTCTCGACAATTTCAGTACACTATGTAATGAGAGATATCTATCAAGTTTGCCTCCAAAGCAGACCATTTCAAATAAATTCTTATTCAGCAAGGAATACCTGCTCAAAATTTAAACACAAAGTAGCTAAGCAGAGCTGTGCATGAAACCAACAACCAAAAATCAACCAACCTACTAAGAAACCAACAACAGAATACAAACCAAACTTGAATGCTTTATCACTGGTGATACTGAAAATCAAGGCAACAAAGCAAAACAAAATGCTCCTTTGGCCCTGTAAGTAGGGAGAAGATGAAGTGGCATGCCTGGAGTCAAACAGAACTAATTGGCTGAGTAGTAACCTGATGTTAATGCAATGTTTAAGTGACATGAACTGCTCCAGTGTGGCTATTCAAAACCCAGCCAGGTCACAATTTTGACAGAAGATCCACTCATTGATGCACCTCAAGATATTTTTTCAGAGCATCAGCTCAAAAGCCACACAGAGAAAGGTATGCACAGCTGTGAGGGAGCAAAGAATCACAAATATGCGGACTGTCAATTTGCAAGTCTTTCTGCCTGTTCTCAATACTAATTTAGTCTCAAAACATACCTCCTTCAAATGAAAATAATCACTACTCTCGGTAAGGAACACCTTTGCATGTTTCTACCAGGGTTACAAGTGGAAGAGTGCCATGGTTTTGAAAAACGGATTAAATAAAGCAGTTCAAATAAAGCTGCTTCCTCATGAGGCTTTACATGATCTCTCTATTCTTCAGTCAGTTGAAACACTATGCTTGACTAGCTCTTATCAAACATTTGCATGCTTTGAGAACCCAGGTGTAGAGAAAACATTTTCACATAACAAGGCAGAAAAAACCCTGCATCTATGGGATGTTGGTTTGGAATATCTTTGTTCCTTCTACTTGCTTCTACTTCTGAAGTGATTCTTTCACTTGGAAGCCCTATGTTTGCTAAATGCAGAAGAAGTGGGAATTTCATTCAAAAATTGAAATACATGCATCTTATTTACCTGGTGGGCTTCCACAAAGTTCCCTCTCAAAACACAAGAAACTAACAGTGATTCTGGTGGGGAAAGCATCATAGGAATGAGGGAATTCTGCTGACGTGGTCTTGCTCTGCTTTCCAAATCACTCAAGCCAGAGACACTACTGGTACTTCCCTCTGCAAGACAGAATTCCTCAGTATACTATTAGGGAAAACACATTTCACCAAGTAACAGCCACCTAGCAGATAACAGCATTTCACATATTTAACACAAAAAATATAGGAGCAGAGTTGCAAGCAAGTTTTAGGGTAAAGAAGTCAACATAAACATCCTGTTAGAAATTCTCATAATATTTCACTATTTGGTCAGAATTTGCAGTTTGGATCTCATCCCTGTGTAACACTTTTCAGGAGCTACATAATGTGCACACAGTGCTAGGCACTGGTTCAGTATGGACAAAGGGAGAAGTCTAAAGCATCTGACCTATTAGATCATTCCAGCATGCCTAAGCATGTCTTAGCTTACACGACTATCAGTTCATTAGCTTTTTTGATGGTTTGCAGACCACTACATTGCTTGCATACTGTTTCCTGCAAGCCAAAGATACGAAGAAAAATCTAATTCTCTTATTCCATAAGAAGATACATGTTATTTTGACTACAAAAGAGTGATCCAAAAACGGGAGCTCTGAGAAGTGAAAAGATATAATTCTGTCCTGCACACAGCAGTAATTCACATTAACAACTCAAGCAAATTCTTCATCATGCACATTGAAAAGACAAAGAAATACTACTTTTGTGGCTTATTACCTGAGGTACTGGTGCTTAGCTCGCTACTTGTGCTTTCTAATGATGGACTGGATGCTCCCTCTTTCCCATCTAAAATGGAAAAAATCAAAATCAGCACATTAAATGCACTTTTATTAAAACTTACTGCAAATAACAGATTAAGCAACCTCAAGAGATCTTCAAGAGTATCTAGTAAATGAGCCACCACTGACATCTATGATAAAGGCAAAAACTGCTGATTTGAAGAAAATGCTAGGCTTAGAGACTATGCTGGGTGGCCTCATGTCAGATACTTCAAAGCTTGTTATTTTGGAACATGCCACTCCAAAACCAGACATGCCTTTCAAAGGCTCAGTAGAAAAAAGGTGAGGAACACAGCTTTCTCCTAAAGCTGCCAATGTATGCCACAGACTCCTGTTAATTCACATCCTAGATAATACCACGACAGGAATGAAAATATACTGAACAGTCATTGGAAATAGGGGAGAAAGGGAAAAATCAGTACTGTAGTTGAAGCTCTCCCCTGCCCCAAATCAGACTTGATTGAAAGAATTTATTCTTCTTGGAAGGAAGTTATTTGTGCAGATGAGCTTTAGAAAACAATCCAAGTGGAACTGGACTGACACTTCAAACCACTAAGAAAACTAAAGGAAATAAATCTAGTTCTCTACTCCTAGACCATGAAATGTAATTGCATTCAGCCATGAGCACAGGAAAATTATGCACATTTCAGAAGTGCCTTCTCCAAGACACTTTTTCAACCCACCTGTCTTGTACCTCCGATATCTACTTCGTTTCTTCAAGCTGGAGCACCTGATTAAAGAGCAATATCTCCTGGAGGCTGCAAGCTGATGTTCTGCGAAATATTTAAACAAAAACATTATCAAGTAGCTTTATAGAGGGAGACTTGACAAACAGTTGAACAAAGTTTGGAAACTTGCTATATTTAAGGTCCAGAACTGCAAAGTCTTTCTTGGGACATGGAGCTTACATAGTCTGAGATACACAATAAGCTACACATGATACAAGACAGAACCTCATGCAGCAAGGCTAGCAAGTTATGGGCTATGGAGAAGGGTGAGAAACAGGTTCCTGAATGTGTTGTTCAAGCTACTTCAACAATCATCCAGAATAACACAACCTCCTCTGACTCATTTTCCTAACATGTTTCCAGACTAGGCTAAATCAACACATGAACAAGCTGAGACTATTTGGCTTGCACTGGATCCAACACCACCATGTCCCTTCATATCATTGCAGTGTGATTTGTGACAAAGGACTGGGACAAAGGCAAACAGAAGCAGTGCATCACAAAGGGGAGGGAAATGAGAAAATGACCCAAACTTTCTGATTAGAATAGAGATCACTTCTGTTGGAAAATGATGCAAGCACCAGGTGTCTCCAGGTAGGTCACTCTCTCAGTATCTGCCAAAATGTGCTCCCTCAGTGAGATGCTCACAGAATTTAACCTTGAGATCACTGTCTGGACAGCTGTAACATATCAGAAAGTGCCAAATACAAAGCCTACCTGCATTTCTGTTACTCATCACCACCTTGTATCGCCAGTGAGCTTCAGAAAGGTATTTGGAAAACTGTAACACGCGACTTCCAAAGGCATCTCTGCTTGCAGAAAGATTCAAGCACTCAACAAGCTCCAGCTCTTCACGAAGCACATTACTGGAGTCCCACGGGAGAGAACTCTGGATTTCTTCCAAGTGGTTGAGAAGCAATGTGAGGAAGGCCTCCATGGCCACATCATCCACTAAAAATCCAGTAACACCACTGGTGAAGTGTTTCAGATCCAGGCAGCTTGGCTTAGAGGTTTCACAGCTTTTGCCATCTAACACAGAGTCACAAAGATCTCGGGTATCTGTGTGAAGTGTTTGTGCAGCCAGCAGAGACTTCTCTGATTTTTCTTCAGCCTCTGTTAGGTGTTCTGGACTTTGCATGGTGGAAGACCGCCGACTGTCACTGCCTTCTACACTCAGAGTAGCGCCCTTTTTGTCAAGGTCTTCATCCTCTGCATAGTCCTCAGGTAGAGGAGTGTCAGTATAGAGGTCATTATAGGAAATGAAAAGCAAGGAGAAAATATTCTCCAAAACCTCCAGGCGCAGAGGAATGGGAACACTCCTTAAGAACTGCTGACACTTTGCAATGTGCTGAGGAAATACTGAAGAGCAATCTGTACAATTAAAAACAAAAATAAAGAACATTTATTCTACATTTTTCAGGGATTCCTTGCTCCAACTTGTGCCTTTTAAGAAAATCCCAGTGGCTCAGACCCAGTCATTCCTCCAAAAACCAAGTTTGGTTTTTGGAGGAATGTTTGTACATGTCCAACATTTTACATTTAGAAAGGTAGTGTGTGCCTCCTCCCTCTGAGCAATGTCCATTACAGCTCTGTTCAATGATGTGCTAATTCAGATTCCACCAATTCTAGCCATTAAATCAGTTTCAGCTCTGGGAAATCATAAGCTCTTACAAAATTATCTGTCACTAAGATCCTATATCTAGTATCACTTCCTTTTAGCACTATATTTTTTGTACAATTGCCTTAAATGTTTTAAAACAAGGCTGGTAGCTTATCAATATCTATTATTACTAAAGATAACAACACCTCAAAGAAATACCATTATACTTGCTTGGAAAGCATCCATAGCCCACTGAATAAAATACCATATGTACACAAGGTACAACATTATCCCCATACTAAGTGATAATTCAGAGCCCAGCAATTGCATGGAGAAACACACACTACTGAACCTGAGAAAGGAGGCCAATCACCTGCTGGTTCTCCAGAAGTTGCATCCTCAGGGACATCACCAAGAAGGCTGTGTACACAATCCTTGCACCTGGCATGCCTGTGTGAATTCACACAGAGAGCATAGATTGCATACTTCATGGCACAGAACGCTCTGAAGAGGGCCAGGTTACGCTGCTGACTCAGGGTGTTAGGGAGCGTGGCTGCTGTGGAGCGAAATCAGGGTGGTGATGGGGTAGGAGGTAAACAAGAAAACAAGTTAATTTTCTCCTGCAGTTCCTGCACAGTGATAGTTATCCAGTCTTTCTTCCCCAGTGCTGTTTTTGTCTCAGCTTTGATCTATCTCACCGTTACTTTTGGAAAAAAAGCCCAAACAACACAACCCACAACAGATGGGCACAGAAAAGTCAGGTCTGGATCCCCTTCTAAAAATGAAATTTTCTGTGAACTTGTGTAGCAGGACCTGACTACAGCATAGAATGACCAAAATCCCTCACAATGACTCTCATTAGCAGTGTGTGGTTAAGCTGTACTGCTGCATTTATAACAGAGGGGCAAATCCTGCTTCATTTCAGCATCATAGAATTCTGTGTTATAGTACACAGTAGATGAGTAGGGAAACAATGTAGACAGTCTATGACTGTAGTAAGAATAGAGTACCACCACTTCTTCAGGTTTGTACTAATAAATAGATATCATGGTTGATTCACAGTGGCTGACACAATAGATCAAACACAATCTGCAACTGACTAAAGAAGAAGTCAATTCCACAGTTTCCTTCATACATTTATGATAAATGCAAACTAGAGCAGTACTGCACACACTTCTCTTCCCCTTTGGGTTTTTTTGAGGAAAGGTATCATGTGCCAAGACATGATCCCTTCCGAGTACAAGAGAACAGGACAGCTCCAAATTGTAAAAATCACATCATCATCCCCTTCACCCAGGAACACAATATAGTGTCATATATTCTGTTTTGCTGAGTTTAGATGAATTATTCATCTACTGTAAAAAGGTTAAAAGAACCCCACAACAAAGAAAGAAAAGAAAGCCCTGACAACCACACAGTGTTAAATTAGTGCTTGGAATCCACTGTCCTGTATGCTCATACAAGTAATGAATTGTCCCTCTACCTGCTGTCAAGCAGGAAAAGCATTTGCCAAGTTATCTTTTTTTAAACAAAGCATAGGTACAAAGCATGATGTACTGACAATGTCCACATCCAAATTCTGTAACTGAACAGAACTACCTAACCTAGAAACTATTTCAGCACTGTCCTCCACAAAGTTTGAGCACAATTGCAAAGAAAAGCACTAGTCTGAACTTTTCTGAACTACGGTACAGCCAAAGCAAAAGGACTGAGAGCACAAACAGCTGGAAACAGTTATTCCCTATCACTGCCATTCTAAGCAGTAACAGTGATGGAAAATGAAATGTAGAGAGCAGGCAGAACTGAGGAGACATCCACATCTGAATCCTCTGAAGAACCCACATGGCCATTGAAATTCTACTGTTGCCCAGAAGCTCTACACTAATATGTAAATACCCAAATACCTCTCAATACCACTGAGTTAAGAGGACTTCAGGCAGGTAAAGCTAGAGATTTGATAAATACAGTACTCTGGAAAAGAGAAATAGTTAGCTGGAGATACTATAACAGATACTGGTAATCAAAAGTAAGTTTAATACACTTTTGCCTCACATGTGGAAAACCTTGGATGCAGTGAGTTGAGTCTGTGTCAGTGTTTGTACCTAAATCAATCCCCTTCCTTTACTTAGACTTTCCTTAAACCAATACTGAAGAAAAATCCTTTAACTAATAGCACTGGTTTTCCTATGCCAGAAATACTAACACCTTCTTTTTGAATACTGTAACTCATGAGGAAATTGCTGTTCACCATGACTGATCAAAACCAGTGTTTTGCACAGCCTGAACTCAACTGTTTGCCACTACCCTGGTTTCACTACTGCAGCTGACAGATATGTACTAAAAAGAAGGGGGAGAAGGGGAAGCATGTGGGGTGATGGGAGGAAAAGGCCTGTTAACATCATTATATCTAACAAAACTAAAGTTTATGACTCCTCTCTTCCCTTTAAGGCTCAAAATAGATTATTTTAAAGGAGATTTTATTAAGCTGTGTTTTTATAGAATGATCTGAATTCTGCAATAATTGCTGGATTGAAAAGAGAAGGAGGACTTGTCTTCCATTAATTATTTCTATAAATTATTGCGACATGAAAAAAAGAAGAGAAACTGCAGCTAGAGTTCTTTTGCTACAGTCATGCAGCTCCCAGAAGATATGATGGGACTGCCTCTTCCTGCTTTTGAAAGGCTTTGACAGAATTTAAGCAGAAAATAATTCAAATGTAAGAACTGTTTAAAAAAACCCACAGTACCAGCAACAACAAAACAATTTCAGAAAGCAGGACATTGAAAATAAGGATCTATACAGAGTCTCAATTCCTACATCTTTTAAGATTATTCAAGACAAGTATCATGATAATTTTAACACCAAAACCTGTAGAAGTAGGAATAGAAATCAACATCACAACAACATGATATGGAAAGAGGAAAACCTGCTTCCCACTAGGCAATCTGGAAAAATCTGTGCAAGATCCATCACTGAGAGCTCTCCATGCAATTTAGGTTGCAATTGCACATGTCCAAATCCACAAACATAAAAGAAATATTAGCAACAAATACTGCAGCTTCTTAGGTTCTAGTGCACGCAGGAAAATGGAGCTTAATAATCATTATTAAGAGGACCCATCAGAAAACAGCTTTAAAATTGCAGCAGCTGAACCTGGACACAGGATGCAATCAAAGGTGTGACCAAAGACAGTCACTTGTATGTGATCTGATGTGTTTAACTGTTGCAGGTATTTTAGGCACCCAACTGGAACATGAGAGAAGCGAGGCAGGAGCAATGTAAACACAGGCTGTAGCTAAGTCTCACTGATTTAAATACTAAATTTAAATTTGGTAACAGTTAATATCAGAATTTAAAAACCCACTTTTTATCTCTTTCAAAAATTAAGATGTTATAGTACAAGATATTGTCAATTTCATCTGGTTTTGCTCTTTGATTTTCAATTAAAGAGCAATGAAATACAAACTATACACCTCTTTTTCAAACTAAAGGTGTTACATAGCACAGAAGTTACAATGAGCAGCATGTATCACGAGCATGTGCAAAGTCTTGTTACCATCTTGAAAAAGCTCTTTCAGACATCTGTCCTTGTGAGATCAAAGAGATCTCACAACTCCTTCTTGAAAGATAATTTACTCCCCAAAAGGTTTCTAAAATAGTTTCCACATGCTCTCTAGAGTTCTTCCACAAAACAGCTAGTAACTGGTATCTTCCACAATTACAGAAGCAGGTCAAGAGAACAAATCCTGGCAGAAGTCTTGAACATACATGCTCAAGAGATTGTAAGTTTTCTGTGTTCTCACAACCCTACACATTTACCCTGCATCTGCTGGTCTCTGGCAGGAACTTTTTGAAGAAGCTCAATAACATCATCTTCATTCAGTGCCAGAAGATTGGTGAGATGATGCAGAGAATACACCGCAGTGTGGCAATCCAGATTGTGCAAGTGTTGCAACAGAACCTTCCTTGGGACAGTAATACTACAAGAGAGAACAAAGAGGTAACACAGATTTAAGTCTCAGCCATGTTTAAAGATGTAACTCCCACTCTAATTCTGATTGAACCAAACTACTAAAATTAAAAAGAGAAACAAAGAGTATAACTGCAACCCATGAGATATTTCAGGAGCCTGTATATACAGTCACTATTACATGATTAGCCAAGAAAATAATGCCTTCTCTATTTGCATGTGTAAGCTGACTTAACAGGTAGATTTGGCAGCACAGTTTGGAAGAAGTCCTTCTGATCATTTTACCTGTTTTGCTGCATGCACCATTCAAGAACTTCCACATGAGTCCACAGCCCATCACAAAAATCTTTCAATACTGAATCATTGCACAGATCCTAAACAGAAAGACAAAAAAAAGAATCTCATTACAACAAATCCCCCAGCCAGATAGCAGAATCACGTGTCACACATGTTTGCTCACAAGACTTTTCCTAGTAATAAATTTCAAATACAGAAAACTGCCAGATTTATTAAAGCCAGCAAAGGAGGGCTATTCTGACAGAACATAAAAGTCAGTCAGCCTCCCCTTGACACATCTACGGATCACAGAAAGGTGGCTACATCCCTGTTCAAGAAAAGCTTATAAAATGCAAATTAATGCTTCTTAGTAACAGTCTAAAGGTAATCTCTAGAACTAATCATGTACTTGAAAGATGCCATACTGGGTAGCAGATGGTTATTCTCCTTTCCCACTTGCTTTTCTACTACAGATGACTGCCTGCTAAAATCAGACCTAAGAGTTTAACTTTGCAGAAGCTACGGGATAGACTTTTGGTGTATTACCAAGAAAGTAACTCCCTTAAGGTAACACCAGCTTAGGTCTGCACTGTGACCCAGCAGTACAAGGCTCCTCATCTCCCCATTTCTGACAGCTAAGCCAGCCAGCAGGCATCATCTGAAGCGCAACTATACTTTCAGAGCCCCATTTCTTTTGCACAGATGAAGACTGCCCCCAAACAAGGTGGATCTTTCACTCACAGCGCTTGTCATTTATCATTTTGCTTTGAGAATGAGTATGGGGAATTTCCAAGCCACCCTGTTGCTAAACTCAGGCCTGAACTAGTCACTACCCAGGGATGACTCACTGAAGGAAATTATATGAAAGAAAGATGCCCCAGCTCTTTTAAAAACTAACCAACAAACACTGCTGTCTTTTCTCTTTATGCTGCTCATGTTAACAGCAGAGGCTATTTATGAGTTTATGCAAGAGAAACTTTCAGAGTCTCCTTTGCAGTCATGCTGTCTTCACAGCCAAGAAATCAGAAGAAAGGCAAGTGTCCCTACATAATGTTACCTGCATACAACTGTAATATCTTAGCTTTTTCAATTCCATCTTGAGGAAGGCTGACATTCTCACTGAAAATTCCCCCGTTTTACTTGTTTTTGCAAACAAATTGCATTATTTGGACTCAGACTGGGAGACTACCACTTGCTTTCTGCTAATTTACCTGAGTTTTGTGTAGAGTCCATAGCAATGCTTTTGCTGATTCCAAGCTTTGACAATGAGTCCATCCTAACAACACCAGGAGGCGGCTAAGAGGGTTGAATTCTCTCCTCAACAAGCTCTTCAGGCCCGAGTAGTCTTCTCTTTTTAGTAAAGCTAATGCAGTCACCTAGAAAATAAAAGAAAGAAGTACTAATTTTTTCAAAATGTGGAGACCCATAATGCCTGGCAGACTATGTAAGGAAGTAGCCATTTCAATATCAGCTTCACTAAAATAGTGAAATTCTGCACCTGGAACTTCCCTAAACTTATACTGTCCAGGCCATCAGGATACTCATTAGTAAAGATGTCATGAGGAAAAAAACACCGTTTTTCAAATGCTTACTGCAGAACCAATTCACATCCCACTCTATACTATCTTGGCATTCCTTCTATTTATTACATTTCTGCCAAAGACATAATGCAAAAGACTTCTACAAGCACATTATGCAAAAGTTGAAACATGCTCAACCTTAAAACCTCACACTTTTTAACAGTGACCACCTGCCTGCATTCTATTTCTCCTATCCATGTACCTACATAAAAATAATTAATTCATAGCAGACTGTTTTCACCACAAATTTTACCATGCAAACTATTCTCAATGCCCCAAGTCTACCAGCATTAGAAAGCAACAAGTTCAAGGTCATGAGGTAAATCTTGCATCCAACAAAACTACAAGCAGAAAATGAGACTTAAACCTTGAAGATTTAATCTTCAATCTGCATGCAGATAAGCTTTTCCAAAAATCTCACCAGCAGTTTTATTGCACTGCTGGAAGTAGGGGACTTATCACCATTACCTCCTTGCTCCTATTAGTCATCACCCCCGGCAAACACTATTTGAATACAAAATGCTTCTGTGCACCACTGAGATATGTTCAACACCGGGACTGACTTTAGCCTCCATTGGGTTTCCCTGTTAATGATTTTACGGCTGTACCAGAATCTGTTCCAGAAAGTGCTTGCTGCTGCTCAAGCAGTAGAAATAGGCTGTCTTCCAAGAAGGAGCTTCTTTGGGATCTGAGAACAACCTCATCACAGTTCGCTCAGTATCCAGCTGCTCAGATGAACCTAAAAACATCACAACAAGATT
This sequence comes from Molothrus ater, assembly GCF_012460135.2. Lineage (NCBI taxonomy): Eukaryota > Metazoa > Chordata > Aves > Passeriformes > Icteridae > Molothrus > Molothrus ater. Next base: position 30,022,884 of record NC_050483.2, read on the forward strand.
ACCTTCCAGTTACCTCTGAGAGAAGCATAATTGCTGTTATTTTAAACTGAGAAACACTCAGTATTTCCTCATTTACTAACCAGCTGTTACATGTTACTACTGGGTAACAAGAAGACCAAGCAAAGAAATTTGACAGAGGTCAGACAGAAAACCAGAAAAACTGTATTGACAATCATTAACATAGCAAAAGCCTGGTCAGCACACAGGTTGTTTGCACCAGCTCAGGTCACACTGACTTTCTTTAGCAAGCACACCCTTATCTCTGAGTTGCATGAATTCTCACTTGTGCTCGAGACACTGCTCGACTCTGCAGGGCTTTAGCAAAGACTTGTCCAGCACTGGAACTTCTCAGATCTGTGCAAAGTGAGACCCAAACTACTCCCAATGAGAGTGAAGATATGTGGATCTCCATTTCTCTTTCCCCAGGAGGAAGCACTAACTGTACTTATTATCAGAATTTCTAGAATCTGCCACACTAGCCTGAGCTTCCCTTCAGCCATCTACAAGTGAAAGGAGAAGTGAGGATACAAACCCCACTGGCTTACACCACAGTGAACAGAGGGGAGCAAAAAAGGTAGGCATTCTAGCTTTTCCCTCCTTGCTACTTCACTCACAAGGCCATGGGCATCACTTGCCATTCAGCTTCAGCTGAGATCCTCAAAGAATCAGAGAATATGCTGAGCTGGAAGGGACACATCAGGATGATCGAGTTACAACTAAATGCACCAGTCACAGGCAGCTAGACGGAGGCTGTGAAGCCATGGTTGGTACAAAACCAACAGCTGGGCTCTGGCAAGTGAGCAGGTATCAAAGTGCATCTTCCCTCCTGCTGGGGTATCACCCTTCTCCACAGCTCCTTCCAGTTTCATAAGTTTTCTTTTTCAATATTAAGGGGTTTGAACATTTTGGGATTACTGAAGTGACTGAACTGCTACTGGCCAGAAATGGAACATACTCCAACACAGACGACCCTGAGCTGGAGGTGAACAAATAAAAACTGTATATATATGGAGTATCAAACTTCAAGTTACAAGCAAGATTTTCATCAAGAGAAATGCTGAGCAGATAAAAATAGAACACAATAAGGCGTGGTAAAGGAAGTGATCACAAAACATAGCATAGACTGCAGAAATGTAGGGAAGAGAACCAGTCTTGACTACTTGTCTGTTTAATGCCTTAACAGTTTTGGTAAACAGGAGATTAGTACAAAGCAAAAAGTGAAACAAACCTTTTTGTATTGATTTTGACAACAAAAACTTTTCTCTTGTTCTTTCTGTGACAACATTGCTATAGAGGTTTAGCAGGCCATGGCTCTGTTTCCTCAACATACAGTTTAGTAGCTTCTCTTCCCTCAGTGGGCTCCCCTCAGCCCAGCATACATCCAAGAGCTCCCTGAATAAGTGCTTTATTTCATCTGCTTGATGCTCCACCTCAAAAGTCACTATACTGAGAGCAGCATAAATTGTATCTACTAGCTCTCTTTGATTTAGCTCAGCTGAAAGCCCAGAGCTGCTCTGAAGCCTCTGCAGAGATTTCAAGGAGTCATAAAGGAACTCGACAAAGATGTTTTTCAGAGAGTGATACTGCTGGAGTGAGGAGCACTGTGTGCTTTGCTCCCCCTGGAAGAATTCCAGCAGGGCTTTTGCCCTCTGGGGAGCCTGCAGCAAAAGCTTCCGAAGAGCTGAAACAACATCCAAACTGAATTTGTGAGAACAGTCATCTCTTCTTTTGCTCTCTGTGATGGGCTTGTTCTGTGTGCACTCAAATGCTTCAAACAGTTCCTGGTAGGAAAATAATAAAAGAGTAAGCCTTTTAGACTACATTAATGTATTAAATTAATTATTTAAAAAAATAGAAGAAACTTGAAAGCAAGCAGATAAATCAATTCGGAAACACCATACTACTACAGAAATCCATTAATAATGGTCCACTTTGTCCAATATATTTCCTAGAAGAGTGGATATGCCTCAATATGTAACAAAATACAAAGAATCCTGTAAAACACAAGTACACTATAAAGACCACATACAAGCAAGGAACCACAGCAGTCCCTATGGGATGGCTGAAGCACTGCCATACTCTACCTCTAAGCAATATCCTAATGTAACTGTATCTTGATAGTTCTTTAGGAGCATAACGATGTGTGGGGCTTTTTTCTCCTACTTTTCCAGATTTGTAGCATCTATCTACCAACTATATCATCCTCATCAATTTTTAAAATCTGATTAAAACTGGCCAAAAGATTCAGAAGCAATCTCATAGACTTTTCTTAAGCAACAATAATTTTTCTACCTATCAGAAGCAAACCTACAATTTCAGAACTGGGAAGGGGAAAATAAACAAACAAAAAAAAACCAATTAACCCATCCAATAAGAGTTGGGAAGGTGAGGGACAAGCCAGTTGAATAGCACTCAAGCAGTACTTTTGGCACTCCTAGAATTATGTGAGTGCTGCCCTTACCTCAAAGAGACACCTCAGAGATTACATAGGGGAGAGGTGGATGGAGTGCACAAAGAATGAGAACAGAAAACAAGACCACAATACCTTTTTTTAAATATTATTTGCTGGATCAAAATGTAACTCTACCTACCAACATGCCTCTGACAGAAATCGTGACAAAGATAAGAGATTGTTGAATCTCATGTTTCTATGCAACACTGGTGGATAGTGTGGACAATGGTGGAATCATTCATGACCTCAGAGGTGAGATGGCAACACCCACAGACTTCATTATTCATTAACAGACTTCAAGCAGATTTATTTTAATCAACATTCAAGTATACTTTGCTTGTAATTGCTGTAATTGCTAATTCTGTATCTTTAGTGAAATACTGAACAACTTTTCCTAAGCTGAAATAGCCCCTGAATATAGTAAGTTCATTTTCCCCTTAAAATATAGACAAACCAAAAAAGAGTATCCTAAAGGAGTTACAATCTGTAGAACTAGAAGCAACATCTTATGACATTTCACACACCACATCAGATCCAAATCTGTTGTAACTAACATTGAATTAGGACAGTTCTACAGATAGCAACTTTGCTGATATTCTGCTCTATACTTGCTTTTGATATAAATCCATCTTTGCACATTTCCACATACTTCTCAAATAAATCAGGCCTGCATATTTTAATTAATAATAGAAAGTGGATCCTGGACCTCAGAACACGTCATACCAATCCCTAGGCAATGTCAGCAGTAATAGCAGAGCATCCAAAAACTTCCAGAAGGGGGAAAAAGGGGTGCATAGGAGATGAAAATTAAGATCACCGAAGAAAGAAAAAAAAATACACATACATTTAAAATGTGCTTACTGACTACAGTTTATTTTGGCTCTCAGTGGGTTGTAGGTTTATGATTATTACAGGTGCCTATGGACTGAAGGCTGTGTGAAGCAGCTACAGTCAGGACTGATGTGTGTTAAAAAAGGCACGTAGAAAAACCTGTTCCTTGCCTGCCTGCAGCCTCCACTCTAGCCAGAGAAATCACTTGCAGGCACAGATTAACTTCACAAAGGAATCTGAATTACACTCTCTCTCAGTTGCCTAGAAGATTAATAACACATTAACATCTCAGGCAGTTAGCAGGAAACATTAACTTCGATCTGATGAAGCTGGGCATACTGCAGAACAAGAAGAAATAGGACATAGAATCAGCTCACCTTTAGGACTTCCTCAGAGACATCTTTCTGTAGCTCTTCCAAGAACAACAAAAATTCAGTTTCTTTCCGAAGAGCAACTGGGACAGTTTTCTGAAACCATATAAGAATGGGAACTATATTAGTCAATAAAACTCCTATTTACATTAGCATATAAACATAATCATAACTATTTAATTAACACTTTGAGGCAGACTGAAATATCTCTCTGAAGTAATCTAGTCCTCAATTAAAGGCTATTCCAGTCAGGCTCTGCTCTCACACCAGCTGATTTTATTTATCCACACATTTGGGAACAGACCTCATCAAGAATCACAAAACCATCATATCCTCAGAATGGAAAGAAAAAATGCAAGTCCAAGTAGTGCCAAGGACAAATTACTTTTTAAAAAAAGTATGCACATCCCTCACCATCTAAAGCTTATAAAGAATTGTCTGACGCCTGAGCTATTTAATCTTTACTGTAAGAGAGGTGCTGCACAAATGCAGAAGTTGATGCACTCCTGATTTTCATTTATATGAATGTGAAAAGCTAAAATGTTAACTTTGAAGATCTTTTAAAAAAACTGCTAGGTTTTCTTCAGTGTGAATATTACAGTTCTTTCTTGATAAATTTGTTAAATGCAGAAGCAGTGCATGTCTCCAGATACCTTGAGAACTTAATTCCATGAAACATGGGAAAGCCTACAACTAGGGAGACATTCTGGACTTGGAAGTCAGAGCTATAAGGTGCATTTGGAATCATGAAGATGTTTCTGTACCTGATTCATGGCAAGCCATTTTTCCAGCACAAGAAGCCAAAGCCATGCAGTTCTTGATGGGCTAGAATTCTGTCCACATCTACAAAAGCAAGGGGCATATACAGGGGATTATACAAGGTTGTCTCCATATCCATGATCCAGGAAAATAACGTCAGAGATAATTTTGATTTTGTATTTCTTTGAGTGAGATAAAGACAAGTAAGTAGCCAAAGAAAAAGGAAAAAATGCAGAGAAACCAGAATGTTAGTGTTCTTGCACATCAACTCAGTGACTTCTGCTGTGCAAAAAACTGCTTTTAGATACACCAGATACTACTGGCATAGTTCCTCAAAACAAAGAAATCTAGTTCTGGTCCAAAGTTCAGTCTGTACAGCTCTCTTTGAGCATTTCAGCAGATTTCGTTGAAATGTGACCACTTGCCAAACACTGCTATTTCCTGTTCTGTCTATTTCTACCAAAAAAATGAAGCGAAATTTTAAGTTACAGCACCCAAATGCAGCTCTATATCCAAATTAAAAATGAAGCAATTAAAACTAATTAAACAAAGAGTCCTTCTAATTTCCATCAGCATTTCACATCCTCCAGTACTTCAATATTCCAAAGCCTACACAGTTGGGAACATACTCAGTACTGTCAAAGGGACCAGGAAAAGGAGAAAGCACAATATTGTTTCCTGTCCTTTAAAAATCTCAGCTCTACTAACTAAAGCCTTTAAATGTGATAGCCCAGCTATTAAAGATCAAAAGATTGAAAATTCTTATGTCTCAGTGGCTGTTGGCAATATTCATCTAACCACGAGCACACCTTCCTCCAGACTCCTTCAGCTGCTGTCAGTGTAAATTGTCTCTTAGAACCCTTATTGAAATGTTATACAAACTTTAATGTGAAGAAATATGATCATCTGATTAGAGAGGGGAATACCAATGTTCCCTGAATCGCTAAAAAGTCACCCTTCATATACACCTAACTGAAAAAATAAAAAGTAAGAGATAAAAAGTAACTGGGATTGAGTAAAACGGATGCCATCCCAAAATACAGTGTGAGAGAAACCAGAAATCAACAGCATAATTTGAACTTCTGGGAATTGCAGTTTTAGTAATTAGGAGATTTTTCATGAGTTGGAAACAAGATAACATTTTAAATAACTTCACCACTGATCTTGGTGGTTCCATTTCTAAACTAACCGAAGCTCAGCGTCAAAGAAACGTAATTTCAAGAGATGGTCCCTTTCTCCCGGTAAAATCTAACAAGATCAGTCCTGAAACGCTTCCAAGTAGTTTTAAGCTTGTATCAATCACTGTATCAGCTACGTACATGAACACAACTCGTTATCCCGGTGGGATGAGCAGCCTGCTAAGTTCTTGGTCAGTGATAAGACATCAAAGTTCAGACAAGAGCATCACAAGACACCTCGGCACTGAAGTGCTACTTCCCTGATTCTACCTGTCTCCCACAGCCAACACTAAGCCAATTGCTCCTCCCCATTTCACATTCAAGTCCACGGAACCAGAGCAGTACCTTACTTACCTTACCGCGACGGGACAAGCTACCAGAGCCTGAAGAATCGCCTCCACCTTCGCGGGGCCGTCCCCCTGCCACCGGCTCAGTTGGGGCACGCAGGCCTGGGCAAGCTCCCAGTGCCCGCGCCGTACACACTCACAGAAAAACCCGAAAAGACGCTCCAGAGAATCCGCCTCTTCGTTCCCAAAAGAATGCATCTTCCCGGGACGACGGGATGACCCGGGCCGGGCTGACACACACGAGGGCGATGCCGCGCTCCCTGGCGGGGCACAGCGCGGCCCCGGCGGCGCCTGACTCTACGGCACCGCCCCGGCACCGCCGCCCCACTTCGCCGCCATCTTGGGCGCCGCCTCAGCTGACCGCGCCGCCGGCCGGGCACGCGGGCAAAGCACCCGCCCATTGGCCGAGCCGGGGCGGAATGTAAACCGCCATGTTTGTTTGGGGCGCCTGACGCCGCCGGGAGAGCCCGGGCAGCGCAAGCCCCGCCCCACTAACCACGCCCCGTTCTCGCCCCCAAGCTCTGGCTCCGCCCCTTGTTGGTGCCTCGCGAGGCTCTGATTTGCTCTCGCCGGAAGCTCCGCCCCCCTTGCGGACGGGGGGGTCCGTGAGGGGGCGGGAGGCAGCTCAGGCTCAGGGTTAATGCGGCCTGCTGTGGGTGCGGGTGTACTCGTAAATACACCCACACACAGCCGCAGAGACGCATGTACACGTGTGTGTGGGAGTATAGGTACTCCCTGCACAGCTGTATGACCCTGTACATACACTTCACTCTGGTACACATATACATACATATATATATATATATACACACCCCTATACATATATACAAATATATATGTACGCATCTACAGTGTATACAGTATATATAGGTATATAAATGGGGTGTACAGACCTACATGTAGGTGTATGTATAAGGCTGTGAATTGTATATAACTATATATATGTATATATACATATGTACTTATGCATTTGAGAGAGGGTTGGTATCAGTAAATAAATGACGTGGGGTTTGAATGTATTACATATACAAGTATGCATATGTAGTACAGAGTATCTGTACGAGTACGAGTAGGTTGTGCCCCCTCACGTGGAATGTTCAACACTTGTAACAGCTCCCGGTGCCGCTCACCGGGCGTCCTCCTGCCCTCGCACCGCGCCATTTGCGAGCCTCCCCCTCAGGGACCGGGCGCAGCGGGAGTGACTCAGCTGCTGGGCTGGGTGGTGTCCAGGCAGTGTCTGGCAGAGATAAGACCCCCCTCAACATCCTCCCTTTATTCCGGGCTTTTTTGTTTGCTTTTGTCCTGACACGCAAAACAAAAACTCCTCCGGGAACTGCAGCGGCGAGGCAAGTGTAGGAGGGAGAGCGGTGATGACAGAGGAGAGGTGTGCCAAAGTAAGTGACCAAGTCAGTCCCCAGGGCTCCTGAATGGAACGGGATGGGAGCTGTGCCCGTGTGCATTTGCTGGGACCCACCCATAAACTCTGCAAGAAGCTTGCAGGAGTTTCTACCGTTGCTTTCTACATCTTCCCGAGAATTTCTCACCTGAACAGTTAACTCACACGTAAATGGTGTGTGGGCAGTCATGCCTCCGAATTTTCTCCAACCACGCTGGATGAGCTGTAACTCTTGAGACCATGTGGTTGTCATCTGTTCAGTTCTGATACCCTGTGCCTTTAGTGATGGTACTTACTATGGTGCACCTCTGCACAAACAGTTTTGCTGTGTGCACTTTCAATTTGGGGTAGTATTTTGTATCTTGTCTCCAGGCAAGGAAGAAGCTTTAGTGGGACACGAGACCTCTATGAGCATGAACTTCATTTATCCTGAGATCTTTGATGCTTATTACCTGCTTTCTAATTGCTTTATCCAGTTTAAAGTATCTCCCTACAGTCAGATTCTTTACTTGACAAGCAATTTCCTTATGTAAGACATGTCAAGTGCTTGATGCATTTCTTTTGTTACAAAGTTCAAAACATACTTGCTGGAGTCACCTGTACAATCCTGCAAGAGTAAATTTACATCATTAACAATTAGTAGTACTGCTGTCATTTTTGAAGGTAAATTTTAAAATTATTCTTCCAATATTGACCTTGTTAGGAATTAAAGGTTTATTAATATATCTGTGAAGCTCTAAACGTAGCTGGATGGGAATATTTAAGTGGGAAAATAAATTGTGTAAGGTCATCTTAGCAGAAGACACAACTAAAATAATAAAATTAGGAAACGAGGTACAGGAAAAACATTTTTTTATCTTGAATTTGTATGCATATATTGTGCAGGTCTTCTAGCAAAACTGCCTGAATTTTTGCCTTGGAACACTGGAACGATAAAGCTCTTTTTTATCTCAAACAGGGTCTGTTGTGCCTTGCCTTGGAATATTATCAGTGTTACGCAAGCTGCTAATAACATTTAGTGTTTTATAGCAGCTTCTTTCTAAGTGAATCTGCATGGGGAGTGAGTACATGCTGCACTGTAGTATTCTGACATCTACATTTTAAAGCCATTTCTGAAAATGAAGCCTCAAAACATCCCTATCAATTGTTTCCACGGTCTCTCTCTTGAATGTCAGCTATGTCTTTCCATGTCAGCTATGGCCTGTATTAATTTCTCTACTGACCATCAAAGCTGTTAGAGAATTGCTTGGGAAAAGCAAATGTAGCTTGGATCTTTGGGTGCAGCTTGCAACTACAGGTCTCTGTGAACAGGACAAAAGCAGATCCACCAAGAAGCCATTTTTTGCCTCTGAAAAAGTGTGACTTTTCAAAGTGACTGTCACAAAAGGACTGGGATTGCCTGTGGGGATGTGGTCAACATGCAGTGGCAGGGCAGCATCTACACTGCTTTTACAGTGGAGGACAGAGCCTGCCTGGTCTGGTGTAAGGCCTAATGGAGCCAAGTCAGCCCACCAAAATCTGGTAGCAAATTTGAGGTGGCAGGACAGAGGAGGTTCAAGCAGAGTCTGCAGCACACATCATGCTGCCACAAAGCTTCTCATCTGCTGCGACCAGAGCAACTGGAATGCTGCTACCAGATTTATTGCGTCATCAGAGTGCAAGAAGCACTGGAAATACTTTTGAGCTGGAAATACTTTTAAGTTCTTTTGTACATATAAAAATAAACCCAAGTTATATCAGGTGACCAAAGCAGCTTTTAAAGCTGGTTTACCCACAGCATGACCCAGTGAAGCCATTTTCACTGTTCCCTGCAGGTGGAGCAGTATGTTGGTGAAATTAAAGGTGGCCTGAGACCAACCATGAAGCTCACAGTCATAGGCATGGTACACTCCAAACCCAAGAGGTAGGTGAAGGGACTGCTGGGGGCTTCACCCTGTTACACATGCTCCTACCTGTCTTCTAAATTCAGACACTTTCTTGGAGGTATGTGCTCTTTGAAGGAAGAAAATCAAACAAATTAACAATTTATGGTCTTATTTAACTTTCCTGCATTCAGGCTAAGATTACAAGATCAGGGAGGAGTTCACTGTTTGGCCTTTCTGACCGCCCTGACAAGATTTTCCACTCCTTCCCCTTGTCTAATGTGAACTGGAAGGAACACAAAAGTTGCATTTCTCCTTCAGAAAGAGGTGCAATTCTCAACCTGAATCTTGGTTGTCTGTGGGGGGTTGGAATCAACACAATTTAAAAACCAGTTTTGGCACAGGAGGTAGAGGTTCTTTGCTGTCTTTTATCTGGATAACAGCAACTATGCTCATCATTACACTGTTTTTGCATCTACAGCTATCAGCTCCACTGCTTCCACTGGTGAAGAGTATGCCATAACCTCTTTTAGGACACAAATGAGTACATGTTGAAGGGTTTGATTTCAGTCAAGACAGAGGGAAAGCAACATCAGAAATTCCTAGCATTCTACTGGATACTGGGGCAGGAAAAAAAAGACCAGCCGGGTCTCATCCCTTTCTCCAGCTTCTAAGCCTGTAGAAGTCCTGTGTTTTAGTTTTAGTCTGACATGGAAACAACAGCTGTCTCTAGTCTCTATAAGCATCTGCCATGTTCACCATGTCCTTTCATATTTCTGAAAGTTCCAGTCATTTAATAGATCTTTTTTCAGCTTTTCAGTGACTCTGCTCTGTGATCCAGTGGATGCCAACAAAGATGTTGGGCTGTTATTCACAGTTAACTTCAGTGAGAAATCCATCACTCGAAATGCACGAATTGCTGGGAAATGGGGAAGAGAAGAGAAGACTATTCCCTACTTTCCATTTACAGCAGGCGACACGTTCAAGGTAATTTTTCAGATACTATGAATAGGAAGAGAAAAGGAGGAGAGAAAAGCTGAAGGCTATGTATATGGCCGCAAACAGCCAGCCACTGACATTGGCAGGTTAACTAGTCTAGTATGGCACAGACAGCAACAGTTCAAGCCCTGATGGGAAAGAGGCATCCCTTTCTCTAATCACAGTTAGAGTACCCACTGGATCTTTGCAGTATCATCTCAGGAGAGGGTAGGTTATTTATTAGGGGCGTTTCAGAAGAACTGGTAGACTTTGTGCTTTGCTATCCATAACATTTCGTTCTAAGTCCATCCTGCTGAAATCAGCCCTGCTGCTGATCTCTAACACCCTTCCCTGTCCTTTTCCACTGCAGATGGAGCTCTTATGTGAACACCAGCAAATACGAGTCTTGCTTGATGGACGGCAGCTCTGTGACTTCACTCACCGCGTTCAGCCTCTGAACTTGGTGAAAGCTTTGCGGATCTCAGGGGACATCAAGCTTACCAAAGTGGCTTGAAAAAAGGAGACCAGGATATCACCAGAGGACAGAGGAAAATGTACTTTCTCTTGCCTCAGACATGTTTTGTCTTTTTCCCCTGGCTGATTCTGGAGAGCAGGAACTGTATCTTTTTAATTCGCTGATGTGTTTGAGATACACACTTTTTTCCCCCCATACATACTCACAGCAATTGCAGAGCTATGGCTGGTCTGAATAAATCTCAAAGCCTTTGCTGAGAAACACTTCTGTCTGAAACACTCCCAAACTGCAAGATTTATGATGTTATGCAGTATCTCACATCCTTATGGCTCCTTACTCTCTCAGGCATGCCAGGAGGCAGAGCTCAGTCCTCTGTGGTGGGTGGCTGTTGTGACTAGAACTGGGCATTAGGCAGGTGGTGGGTCAGAGAAAAGAGAAGTAGGAGATTTTCTTATAAATGAATTAGGGAGTCTGATGGGCCCCAGCAAGGCTCATGTTATCAGGAGGGAATTGCTTTTCTTGGAAGCTCTGCTCAGTCAGCACAAAAACATCTGTGCCTTCCAGCAGAGAGCAATAAATACCTTACCTGCCTTACCCTGTCTCTTCCAGGCATCTTTTCCAGAATTGAAAGGTTTTGACAGCTGTGGATTTCACAGTCTTCTCTGGACCAGCCCTAGGAAATGGTATCTGCAGCTGAAACTGCACTGCCCTTTCTTGTTCTTGCATATGATTAAAACTGCACCTTTGCTGGCAAACTTCTTTATGAGCTCTCTTAAATATTTGAATGCATGCAATGTTATTTCATTGCTGTGGCTTTTGAGGAAAATCCTAAATACATGGCTATTCTAATAAATAAAAAGCATGTATCATATTCTGCCTTTGGTGATGAAGGAACTTCTTTTTAGTACACAACTCAGAGAACAAAACATCTGTACAGAAACAAATCTGTGGACAGAGGATTATCAAATTCCTCTGTGACTTCAGGGAAGATATCGAGCATGCTGCCTTTTTGAAGGCTCTGCAGAATCTGGCTGTCAGATACAGGTACTCAGATAAAACAAGAAACTTTATGAAAATAGTGTATCAGCAGGCTGATTGGGTGTTTGAAGAATTTCCTACTGGTGTCTCAGTTTATATATAAATCTAAAATTATAGTGTATTAAACCATTATTTTTCATATATTCAAACTGACCTCTGAGAAAAAAACACATCTCTAAAAAGCACAGGATATTCAAATGCATGGGGTTTTTTTTTGTTGTTTGTTTGTTTTTTAATATTTAATTATACCAAAACCAGGTTTAGTTGACAAATAATGGAAAAAAATAATGACTTTAGATAGAAAAAGCAATAGTGAGGACTGCTACTATAGTTCTCTGTCCAAATGGTACTCCAACATAAATGGACTTAGAGTAATTATCAGAAGGAAAAGTCTTGCTTTTATGGATAAGGAATTTCTTCCCATATATTCAGCACCAGAAATTGTCTGGAACTTCCACTGGTCTGCTTTGATACTCAGGATCCTATTCTGGTGTGGGACATTACCAGCATAAGAGTAATCTATATGGGTGAGGAGCAAGATCTTTTGTTCTTTTCCAGTCTAACAGAGAACTAAATAGTAGAGCAAATGGATGGACAGACAGACAGACCCCTTGTTTGTTTTGCAATGCATATTATCCTGGCAGCTGGGTTGTGACTTAGCACAAGATTCGTGTGGTATGCCAAGAAAGGCAGCCTCAGCCACCATCACCTTTCATGACTTAGATGTTTCAGTCTTAACTAAGTTTATGAGCCCCTTTATAAAGGGGGAAGGAGCAAGACAATTCTGCTTTAAGATAAAGCACAACCTGGATCTGTCAGACATAGACTGAATACTTGTACAAAAGATCCTTTTCTTCCATCTTGAATATCTTGACGGTTCTTCGTAAAGCCCCATTTGTCTGTGTCCACCTGTTTTGGTCTCTTGCTTAGACGGTAAATTCAAGGTGGGGAAATTATTCTGGATCTACATGATTTGGTCTGCAGGTCTCCTAGGACCTGGTAGGTGTTATGGTGATTCAAATAATGAACATTGACTATCAAGAGAAAAACAACACTCCCAGACAACATGAGCAGGAAGTTGGTCATAAATGTGGTTTGTCATTTGGCATGGAGTCCACATTGCTCATGTCAGCGGCTTGATTGCTTCAATCCACTGCACTCGCTCTGCCTTGGAGCTGGCCTGGATGTAATAATGAATGTCATTTTTGGTGATGATTTTGAAAAGGTTGCCTTGCACATTGCCCTTCACTCCTGCAGAGAAAAAAAAAACCCCAGCAGATCAGGAGGGTGCACAGAGATAATCTTTCTGGCAGATATGAAGCTTCATAAGAATTTGAATTTCATAAATTAGGGAATCAAATCTTTCCTTTTTATTATGGATAAGACATCTAAAGCTTTTGTGTCTTTGATTTCCCTCTTCAAAACCCCTGGAAGTGTTCAAGGCCAGGTTGGATAGGGCTTTGAGCAAACAGGTTAAGTCAAAGTTGACCCTGTCTGTGGCAGGAGGACTGAGACGAAATGCTCTTCAGGGCCCCTTCTAACCCAAACATTTGTTGATTCTGTAATTCTATGAAAATATAGTATAGACAATCTTGCCACAGATTGTATGAACTATTGTGCACTCTACAACATATCTAAAATAGTCTCTGTTTAGGTGGAGACTATTACTTGAGTTATACACTGAATGAATGATGAACCCCTACAATTTTGCATGGTAGATTAGATTTTCCCCTGCCCATAGCTGGGTTCCTCTTAGCAGAGAGCTCTATTGTTCATCATGTGCCCGTGCCCCCTAGACCAAAGCTTTTTCAGACCTTCTCTTTAGAAAGATGTTCTGTACTTGATATCTATACATTGCACTTACTGTCATAAAATAAATTGCTTTAATAGCAGAAACACTTATCTATGAGGCTGAGGCTCTGGACAAATGCCTGAGCTAAGCCTATACTCCAGCAAAACTGTTTTTTTATTGCTGTCTTTATGTCTCCCCTACATTTGGGTTCTAGCAGGTCAGAAAGGAGAAGGTAATAGCATAAATTGAGAGGACACAGAAATGGATGGCATCAGAAGATGCCTCAAGACTTTGAGTTAACACCCAAAAAGAAAGTGGTTTCTCTTTATTAACTCTGGAATATTAATCAGTCTTAGGACTGTCTCAGAGGTCATATGACTAAGAAAAGCCCATATAAAGAGAACACCCAAGACATGTAGAAATGACACTAAAAAAAAAAGTCCCCTTTGCTGTGGACAACCCAGCAGTACAGGGACTTGTGACGTGCCTCTTCCCTTGCTTGCAAAGGGAAATGGAAAGTCAGCCCACCTGTGCATACAAGCAACCATATATACAAACCCATACCCAAAGACCGTGTTGCCACAGCATACATATAAATGTGTGAAAGTTCAGAGGCTTGTGCTCACCTGCTGGGACTCCATTGTCCTCCAGAGCTGAGACAAGACAGCCACGAAGAGAGAATCCACCTACTGGCTTGTTATCTTCCTGCAAGAAAAGGAAACAAGGCATAGCTGGAAAACATCATCATTTCCCAGAGCACATGCATCACTTTTCTGAAGTTGGAGACATAATAGCAGTTTTTTCCAGGCATGAAACATCTATGTCACAAGAGAAATCAATTAGAACCTGTAGTTAAAGGCATTGCTATATTTTTTCAGTCCCAGATGTTTCTTTAATGTAGCTGGGCATGGTGTAGATCCGTTAAAAGCACAAACGTAGGCAATCACACTTCAAATGTATGTATGGTTTTATCAATAACAACATACTGAATTATATATATTTCTATATATTTCAGCAAGTATTTAGCTTGCTGCTTTTCAGTGAGACTGTATGGGAAAAATCTGGTTCTTTTCCCTAGCTGGCTGGCACTCTTGTTTCTTGCCTTCAGGTTCTGCAGTTTCAGCTCATAGCCTTACAAGGATAATTTGCAGTGAAAAAAATCCCCAAAACCCATGTAGGAACAGGAAACAAAAAATGACCTGGCTCCATAAGCTCTTTTCACTGGAATGTAATTTTTATTCACTTTAAAAGTCACATAAAGCATTTCTATACATGTTCTTCTTGCAATCCTGTTTGGCTTTGTGGTACCCTAAGTATCTGAGTTGCTCACATTGATTATTATATTCATGAACATAAATTCTACTTTTCATGAGAAAGTTTACAACTAAGTAGTAGAAATTCTATACATACTTTGGCATTAAGAAGACCCTATTCAGTGCTGGAATAAGGTTGTAAAAAAATCTCAGAACCAGTATGATCCTCAAACAGTAGGATTTCAGCCCAGAAAGATCACAACCCAGGAAGAGAGCCTGCAGGACCATGGTCCTAGACTGCGAGGGTACAGCAAGAGAGCAATCCCAAGAACAGGAAGCTGCTGCCCAGCTAAGGAAAAGGAATCTCACTGGGGAAAAGGACAGAAGATGCAGGGGTACAAAATCCTACAAGGACAATCTCCTAGGGTGAGGCCAGAGAAATCTAATTCCTGGAAATGGATAGAGGAACCCAGAGTGATAGAAACATTTACAGTGTAACTGTGTCTTCACGATAATGTTTATGTTTCTAAAAGGATTTCTGGTAACTTCCCACTCACGTACCTTGGTGGGATCATAGTAGTGCAAAAAAGCAGGATCAGCTCTCAAAACAAATTTTCTCACCTTCCAGTTTTTCCTCTTGTGCCCCTGCAAAATGGAAGAATTAAAATTACTACCTCATGAAATGACCATTTTCCTACAAGCTGAAGGGGAGACATAAATACCAAAACAAGAGCGTTTGAACCCAACAGAGAAAAATATTTCCTAACATCTTAGTAATTCCCATGACTTTCTGCTTATCTTTCTTCTTCATATATTGACAATTCCTTCATCTCTTCCTTCCCTGTGATGAGAACTAAGAAAGCAGAGTGACAGGAACAAATCCCTCATTCCTGCTTTTCATTTCAGATTAAATATTGGTTTCAGATGAAGACCCCATGCTGTGTGATCCAAAGGGGTTATGTCAGGTCCTTTTGCAGCTCTTTACTCTTTCACCACAGCCCTGTCACTGCTGCCAGGCCTGTTCCAGGCCCTGGGAGCATCCCCTCTCCTGGAGGTTTGGTGGTGGGATCAGAGCCAGCCCAGGGCTGAGGCTGCTGGGGGCTGTCCCTGGCTGCTGCTGCCCATGGGCAGGAGCTCCTGGGCAGCTCTTGTGTCCTCTGCTGCTGGGGGCTGCCCTGGCAGCCTGTGGGGATCCTGCAGCACCCTGCCAACCCTCATGGAGCCCTGGCAGCTGAAGGAGTGAGGGTTGGGTTGGGAAGCAGCTGGTCATCCAGTTTGCACAACACAGGGTGGGGCTCTGGGTACAAGGCTTCAGAGTAAGAGTGAGGCCATGCTGTGCAGGTAGGATTCCTTCTGCAAGTGGCTGTGTTATGCTTTGTAAGAGTGATTTACCCTCATCTTGTTCATAGCAAGTGTTGGAAACTACATTTTGCAGACCAAGGGTCAGATCTTGGAAACAGTTATTAACAGCGGGTACTTGTGCCCAAAAAACGTTTCACCACCACCAAAGCACCCATGTGTACATGATGACTGCCCACAGGTAAATGTCCACTTCATACAAAGGTCAAGCTACTCAGCTTTGAAATTTGTCTGTGGCCAGCAACACATCCTCACTGTTGACACCACCTGGATGGGATAGGTTAGAGCAATGGCGGCTTTGCTTGGAAGTGGATGTAACACCTCTGGTAGGATTTGGAGTTTGTGTGGTGCTTCTGTTTTTGATGCTGTTTTGTACCTTTCAGTATATGCTCAATATGTACAGAATATCCAATTAATCCTGCCTGAGCAAGTTCCATAGTTCACTCCTTTATAACTGGATACTCTTAAGTGCAAGATCTCAAGTACTGACAGGCAAGTTAGTTCTGCTGGGCACATCTGTCCAGCCATCATTGTACAAGTCACATTTACTCTCTAAGAAACCCTAAGAGCTTTACTGTTCCTTGTGTTCCAGGGCAGGTTCCAAGACTATGCTTACCTGTTTCACTAAGAATCCTTGCTTCACAATTGTGCCACTTAATTCAGAGATGTTAAAGTGGACCTCTTCCTTGGAAGTAGTATTTTTCTTACTGCTCTCAGCCTGCAAATAGGGAAAAGACAGTTCTACTTTTGTTTTTAATCTAAACAGACTTTTAAGTAGAAAATTCTGCATTTTATTTTCCTTAGCTATTTTCAGCTTATATTTCCTGAGTAAATTCTCCTCCATAGCTCTGCTGCTCAGCCTTGTAGGACCAAGATTCACAGGCAACAAGTTAGAGTTGTAAATCTGTACTTGCTGGGTATAAGTGCTGTGGCCTTGAGCTGTAGCACAACTACAGCACTGCCTGCAATGCATGCAGACACAGCACTGCACTCCAAGGACATGCCTCTTTTAATGCCCAATTATGTAATTTGTAGATCCCTCCATATCCATGTAGCTATTTGGCTCCAGCAAAAGTGCCAGTGTTAGTACTACTGAAAGACTACAGCTGCTCCTTCTGCATTTACTTTCTGAGCCTGCACATTTGCCTTTGGTTGCATGCTGTGCACCTGTACCCCAAACCGTGTGTGATGAGGGAGAGGAGGTGCCTGTGTGGGAGCTGCATCACTCACAAACATGTACAGAGCGGTGGAGTCGTCGAGGAACTTCTCAGAGGGGTCACTGGAGCGTGTGGCCTCAGTGCTGCGGACTCCCACGGGCCTGAGGAAGTTCTCATCCATCAGCATGGATGCCAAGGTGACGGCCTCGAATCGTGACACAGCAAAGCTGTTGGAGATGAGCCAGTCCACCAGGGCAGAACCTGCAGGAAGAAAGGCAGCTCTCATACCATGACAGTGTGCTCTTCTGAGGGTAGCAGATGGTTTCCTGCAACACAGGCTTTCCCTTGCAGAAACATTTTGGCACCATCCCAAAGATTGTCAGAGAAGTAAAAAGTTGACCAAAAGTCTGGGGTTCTAAGTATGCTTCCATACATCCAAAGAGCAAGAGAGAAAGATGTTGGAGAGCTTGGCTGCACTGCCAGATTCCACTGGGCCAGAGCTTATCCCACTATGAAGGCAGTACAGCAGCTCCTTTGTCCCTGCAATGTGGCATATCAGATGTGAGGTGGCTCTGATATATAATGAGGTGGCTCTTTGCCTGCCAGATGTACCTGTGAAGGTCTCTTTGTATCTGTTGCCTTGATCCAAATTGCGGGTCAGCTTAATTCCAGTGCTGCTGTCATACATTCTCTCCACTATATTGCTGCAAATGAGAGCACAGCATAACATCAGCAGATGACAAAGACAGGCAGAAATAGCTGTGTACTTTCTGTCAGTGCCAGGGGTGTCCTCATGATTACCCACATAAAGATGGGAGGTATTCTAGGTGCTCCCCCAGAAGCACTGTCCTAAGTACATTCCAGGAAAACTTTATTCTCCCAATAGCAGCACTAAACAAGATGCCTCACAAAGCATCTTCAATTCAGAGCATTGCAAAGTGATCCATAGTCAGCCCAATTTACCTGTTCAACACAAATCAAATTAATGTAAGTCTTCTGTTTCTTAATCAGTGTCCATTTCCTCTTGTTTAAGATGAGGCACTTTAAAGTCCTAGTCTGGATTCCAGATACCAGCTTTGAAAACTCAACAGGGCACAAAGCCACCACGTGGTGCTTCCCTGATGTTACATCCTTTGAGGTAATACATCTCCCCAGGGAGAACATTTGCAGCTGACTAGGAAGGTCTTCAAGCCAGCAGTGAGGTGCCTGTGCAGAACCCACATACTCCCAAAAGATGATGGTCAGGAAAAAGTGCATTCCCTGGGCAAACCTAGGGCAGCCAGTTCAGGGGTTCATGGCCACACAGGAGCAGATCTGTGCAGAAAGGGTCTTCCCTTGGCCCTCCCCATCCATCAACTCAGGCACTTTGCAAACTACAGCAACAACAGAAGGAGAAATCATATACACTTACTGGAGGCTGATATTTTCTAGCAGTTTGAAAGAGTTCTTCATTCTGTGAAGTTCTTGTACCTGTACTGGATGACCAGCATGAATAGCTCCAGTGATGTCCAGAGCCCAGGAGTCACGTTCCTCCCTGGAGCAACATTCAAGGAAATAGTCTGTATTGGTTTTTGTCTTTAATTTGATGAGTAGCTGTGGAGAAAGAAGGACAAAGCAATAACATCATTTAGCTATTTTGCTCCTCTTGCAATTTGCTTTTTTTAGCATTGGCCCAAGTGACACAAGTAAGTCTGACAGTGCATCCCACCTGAGCAGTTCAGAGCAATTCTTGTTCAGAAGGATGGTGGGCACAAATCTAGGTTGGTTTTGGTGGGTTTTTTGTTGTTGTTTGTTTGTTGTTTGTGGGAGTTTTCTGTTTGGTGAGGGTTTTTTTGTTTTGTTCTGGGTTTTTTTTTTTTTTTTGGTGGGTTTTTTGGCTCTTCTATCCCCCTCAAATCCCTAGGTTTTCAGTAATAAACATGGTTTACATGGATGGAGCTCCTGGAGAAGAGAGCAGACCACACAGATACCCTACACAGAGGAAATCTGCATTGCTGCTACCTATAGGAGAGCAGAAAAACACAGGAGGAACGTTTTCTTCCAGAGTCTTCTTGCTGAAAACTTTCTACAGCAGCAATATCCCATTGTTGAAGGAAAAAGGAGTCTGATCTGGCAGCCTGGGAGCACCCCATGGATACCCAGGCTTTAAGGCAACTACCACAGGTGATATTCCCTTTTTCCCCACCCTCCTCAGGTTCTATTGGGGTGTTCATGTTCTCTCTCCACACACTGTTGGGCTGATGCACTTACATTTTTTTCTCCTCACTATGTGTACAGGAGAAGTGGTTGGGGTTGTGTTTTTGTTAATAGCTGACTCACATTTGGGCACACAATGAGGGAGTTCAGTGCTTGTCCTGGTTACACTGCTAGTGGCAGCTTGCTTTTGGCTGGGCCTAATTCTGGAAGCACCCCAGTGGTATGGTTGCAGTAGTCGAAGCCAGGAGGAGAGGAGAAGATAGGAAGAAGTTAGAAAATGAGTGACATAGGGAAGAGATACATTTTTCCAGTCATACCGGTCTGTTCTCATATTCCAGGCATGGACAAGTAATAGTGCAGCCATCTAGAAGGATCCTGCCCTTTGGAGTAGGCTCCTTCTTGCCTCCTTCAATTTTGTAATACAGCAGCTTATCCTGGAGCAGAACGAACCATCTCACTTTCCAGTTCCGAACAACATGTCCCTGCAGGGGGAGAAATCCACATAACTGATTGTACCACAAGCACTGAGAAATGGCCACATTTTCTTCTTGGCTTCTTGTATGAAAAGAAGCACAAGAAGTCATTGTGAGTCCTGTTCTCCCTGAAATACACATCTTAAGTAACAAAATAGCACAGCTCCATCACCATAAAATCATAGAGGGATAGAAAAGTGCTGTGCTCTTTCTTCAGCCTGGAGAACTTTGCTGGCATAAATTGTTTCTTGTGAAAGCTCACAGGAATTATCCCAAAGAGCTGATGTAGGTTCACACCTGTCTGCTGACAGCACAGGCTAAATCCAAAATGTGTGAGGGCTCTTGGCAACCAGCTCCTCCTCTCTTGGTGACCTTAAGTGCTGTCTTTTTCATTTTGATGTGGCTCTAGGTGCCAAGTGGTTTTGCAAGACCTTTGCTGGGTGAATTGGCTTTTTCTCACATTTCCCCCTTACTGATAATGAGAAGTTCATTTCAACCCCATCTGTCTCCAACCTCCTGGGCTAAAACATTCCCTCTGCTACTGGTTCCTGTAAAGGAAATATGCTTTTTGATGACAAAAGACTGAATGAAGGCTGATGTTGAAAGCCTCATGGATTATATAATACAGACAAATCCTCCTATTTTTCCTCTGTAAACAGCCCCCAGCTCTCTTTATTCTGGTTAAAGGACAGCAAAGCCAGTGAGGGCTGGCACTGGCAGGCTTAGTCCTGTCTGATGGTGTCTGGTCCAGCTTGGCTGTGCAAGAAGCTGACTTGTGTTTCTACAGGGGATGGAGCGTTACAGCCAGCAGGCAAAGCAGGGGGTAAAGGAAGCTCTGACACCTGGGATAGGGTGGGCATGGCTAGAAGAAAGAAACATGTAAGGTCCAGTTGTGGCATGAATCAAAGCTCATTAGCTCTCTGTAAATAAAGGGGAAACCCAGCAATCTCCAAGTAAAGGTGGAGTAACAAGTCTCTAAAATCCAGGGCACTGTAGATCCAATGTTTTCTAGTCTATACTAAATACAATTTATCTATCTCAGGTTTGTTCTCTCCTTCCTTTTGTGTTCCTCAGGTTTTTTTTCACCTGTTGTAAAGTTACTTAGCCATTTTTCCTGTATGTTCTTTGCTATAACTCTAGTCTTTTCTTCTGGAAAATGTTCTCTTTTCTCAGGAGGTTGCCTTAACTTTTTAAATTTATCTTTACCTAATTCCACACATTCACTTTATATTTATAATGCATTACAGTACATAATTCTGCCATTTATAATGCATTTAGATAATCTCCTTGCTTCTGTTCTCTTCTTATGAAAGCCCAGTTTTCATTACCTGATCCCATCCCTTTCTCCTTTTTTCTCTGCGGATCCCTGGTTCCCTTGTCCCTCAGTTTGCTTTAGTTGTCCCCTTTGTGCTCTCCTTCCTGCCAAGCTGTGTATTTGGGTGATGTTTTACACACTGGCATCACAGTTCCGTGTGCTGCCAATCACCTATTCCTCTCACTCACTTGGTGCCTCGGCTTCCCATTTGAATGCAGGAGCCACTTAAGAGCCAAAGAGTACAGCTGGAGCCCAGAGAGGAGACTGGCAGCTGGGATGCTCTGCCCTTGCTGCAGAAGGCAGGATGGAGAATAGCCCCTTTTCCACACAGAACTTCACTTGGACAGTTTCTGGCCGGGAGCCCTGCCAGGAAAACTCCTGACCAGGATTACCTTCATGTTAGCACCAGGAACACTGCCACGTACTGCACAAAAGCATTTCCCTAGGCGTGGCAAAGCTTTGAACAAACCTCTCAATCACATTTTTTTAATGAAATCAAGGACCATATTAATCATTGAGACAGGCTCTTGGTACTAAAAGCAGTTTATGCCCCTTGTTGAATTGTCTCCTTGCGTTCCAGCAATGATTGACTCGGTCCTACAGGGAGAAGTATTGGGAAGGTTGAAATCTTTCAGCTCTTTTCACCACATTTTGGCTAGAATTTTCTAACAGCACTGCTTGAGGAGAATGGAAAAAATAAGTTCTTTCAAAAGCATTTTCAAGTTTGCATTGCTTTGATCCCCTTCAAAAAGGGGATCAAAAAAAGGGGTCGTTTCTCCATTTTCTTACATGAAATGGGAAGCTCTGCATGGACATGTCACTGAAGAAGGCACAAGCTATCCTAACCGACCCAAAACTTCTCCTTCTCTCCATCCTGCCATGGTGGCCCCCTGCTGCCGCGGGTGCTCCCTGAGCACAGAGGTGTGTGAGGTGCAGCCGTACTGGCTTTCCAACACCTGAGGAATCAATCCTGATGGCTAATTCACCTTCCTCTGCAGAAATGCCAGCACGGGGAAGCTTGCGGTGGGGTAGGGAACAGCTGCAGGTCATGCAGCTCCCCTGGGGGGCACCTGCACAAGCCTGGAGGATCTCCTTTCCCAGGAGGAGCAGGCGGGAGCCCCCGACCCAGCGCCCCGCGGGCTCGCCCCGCTCCGTGCTCAGGAGCGGCTTCATGTCGGAGCGGAGCCGCTCGGAGGGGAACAGAGCACTCACCCGTTTGACCAGGAAGCCCTCCTTCAGCACTCCAGCTTCTTCCTCCATCGTGGCCGGCAGGGAACAGAGCAGAGCCCTCGCCGAGAATCGCTTGAGCCCAGGCAGCCTGTCCCTCTGCACATGATTTGTTTAAGAAAGCTCATTTTTCTTTCCTCCCCTCCTCCAATGTGACGCACTCTCCCGCTCCTGTTTTTTTTTCTCCCTCCCTACCTGTGAGATATTAGTTAAACAGCGAGCTGGCTCTGATGTTTTACCTGCCCTCGGGGAAGTAAAACAAAGGGATGTCTAAAAGGGATCTTGAAAGAATTTCACAGAATTTAGTAAAGCAAAAACCACCACCGAGTGAGCTGGCCAAAATAAACAGCTAGAAAATGACAAATCAGGTATTGCATGGGAGGGGGAAGCAGAATTTTAAAACCGCATTCCTCAAAACTTCAGACTAAACAACTACCACCTAGAATTTCTCACCTAACAAACCCATCTCTCAGGAGTTCTACAGATTAGCACAACTTGTAAGTGTAACATTCAGGATATTATGATTACAAGGAGACTTTTACAAATCTTACAGTAACTTTTTGCTGAAAATTTATTTTCCCAAAGAAGCTCCAAAGCACCTAAGAGTCCACTCTACTTTCAGTGACCCCTTGGTATGTAAACCAAGATTCTCAACCTAATATTCTAAATCTCTACATGAGCAGGCTTCCAGTAAAGCAGCCTGATCCTTGAACACTGCAGTGACCTCTTGTACCTCCCGAATGCCTTGAAACAGAGTGCCTTTTGTGTCTAATTACAATCTTAGATGTTTATTTTATTTCTGACTACTTTAGCCACCATGACAAATCTGTTTAATATGAAGTAATATTTCAGAGAGTGCTGCTGTTCTGAAATAACAGCCTTTGCTGTACTGTCAGCATTCCATGACTCTCACTAAACTTAAGGTGATGAATGTGGGCAGAGCTGTGAGCTGTGATAAGAAATACAAGGTAGAGTATAGCAAATAAACAAAAGCACTCGTTGCTATGTTAAGAGTCCAGAGGTCAGTAAGACTGACTCCAGTATCAAGGGGCACACTTTCATTCACCAAGGAAAAAGATCAAACAAATAATTTCTTTATACAGTTTTGTAACTTTTAGCTAGGAATAGCAAGACACTGAAGAATTGAAACCAAAATTGTGCTAGAGACAACCCAGAGAAGAGTCCTGCAGAGGCCATAAGAATACAATGGGTGGCTAGCCACTGCTGGAAGTTAGAAAAATTGATTCTATATAAAGAGAAAACATGCTGGCTGAGATTTCAAAAGCAGAAGTTACCTGTGTAGCTCCTACTGTACACCTTTTGCCTCTTGGGAAAAGGCAGACAGCAACCAGGCAACAGTCTCAGTAAGTCATATCCCAGTATGTTTGTTCTTCAGTCCACCTAAAGTACAGTAACAGAACACTTGGAAAAGGACTTTGTGCTGCTGGTATATCATATTTTCAAAGTTATCAATGGAAATTTTTGTAGTTTTTAAAAATATAATTGTAACCTTAAATACAGAAAGAAATTAGAAATTAACCAAATGGCTTTTTGGTAATTTATATATATATATATATGTATATATATATCTATATATATATTTGTAGATAAAAGCTGTATTCAGAAGCAGAATCTTGGGAAAAAAAAACCCTGATAAAGCCAGCAGGAAAAAAAAATTCAGCTCACCATGTTTTGTACATCAGAATTACACTGGAGGGGAAAAAAACCCCAAAAACTTGAGTCCAGGTTCACAAGAGACATTACTGCTGCATGCATTTCCTGGACATGCACTCTTTATATAACCAGCTTCAAGAATACAGTGTTCCACAGTTTGGTATTTGAGGTTTGACTTCACATTGTTCAGCTTGTTACTGCAGGCAATTTAGTCAAGGTGCTATTTCATGCTAGGGAGGACAGGTAGAAGCTTGCAGGGGGCTCTGGCTCAGACAGTGATCTCAGAATTGCTCCATAAGCAGTCCTCACTGAAGATCTGACAAGCTCCTTTTCTCCAGCATGCAGACCACCCACAACCCTGCAGACAGATCTTGGCAAAATTAACATTAGCAACAAAGAATTCTATTGTCAAACTGCTAGTGAAATGTGAAACAAACCTTGATTCAGCTGGTCATTAAATAACAGGTTTTGTATCAACTACTTCTTATATAGAGCCTTCACTTCCTTCAATACCTCGACTCAAAAGTATTTCTTCAGTACTTTGGATATTTATGATAGACACACCCCTTCCTCCCTGTCTCATTCTGTAGTTAATCAAGGTTGAAAAACTGCATCTGTATTGCTCCCTGAGGCTGAGTAAACACAGATCTTTCAGGGTCAGGTAGTATAAAATGAGTCAGTAGATCTGAGCTGTCGTATTCATGCAGGGGCCAGGAATGCAGGTTCTGGCATTGAACCCTTCCGGTGGAAAAGGCCATGCTTTATCTGGATAAACTTAGGGAGCTCTACATCACATCTTCTGTGGGCCTTAAAACTCACTGCAGAGAAAGTACCCTATTTCCTCAGGTAGGGTCCCATTCTAGCGTGCTTTCCACATCAGTGTAGTATTGTAACAAAAAAAGAACAGTTGAGTGCTTGACATTTTCTTGCCTTTGAAGTGACTCCCAAATTCTTTATATGCTATAGAATTTGGAATGGGATGGCCAGAAAGAGCCACCTTCAAGACCACAGGATGGTACTCAGGCACACAGGGGAGGGAGGAGCAGCCACCACAGTTCTGAGTGCAGGCTGTGCTGTTTCAGCTGGCAGACCCTGCTGGCACCTCCCACTCAGTCCTTCAAGAAGTCTCACACAGCTGATTCAGGGAACCTGCCCAAAGGAAAGCCCCATCCCATGCTCTGCCGTGCCCAGCATGTTATCATCATGTCACACACAGCACTGGGGCACTACCGACACCACAGTTTTCAAAGCAGCTTCTCAGGACTTTGCCCCCCAGTGCAGCACTCTCAAATTAGTTCCTTTAGTGAATTAGGGATGAAATATTATGAAAACAAGCCACATCAAAATAAAGCATGATGAAACATTTCTAGATAGAAGTGAAAGACAACAAGCATTCAATAGTATTCTGACATAACAGCAATTTTAAAATTACTGTAGAAAGGTGGAAGTATCTGGAAACAGCACACACTTAAAAATCAAAGTGCAGGTTCTGCTATGAAGAGCAACACACCAGGTCCACTGCACCTAAAGAAAAAATCTATGAGCCAAAATCAGAGAGAAAACAGCAAGGATTTGTCACTTTATTAAAAACCAGACAAACTACAACCCCAAGGAAGCAGGGAACCCCTTTTTAAGAAACCACTATTTTCCCTCATTAGAAATGGGATACTGGGCTGTGTGTTACCAGACCTGAGCCAGTATACCCCTGTTTGGGTTGGATTTTTGCACTAAGTCCTTACCAGATATTATAAGTAAAACTGTTTCCAATCTGTCAATCCTAGAAAATCAAACTGAGGTAGGAAAGTCAAACTGAGATCCTTACAATGAACACATCAGGCTGAGCCCTGTCACAGGCATTCCTGTCCCCTTCCCTTCCATTGACTATGTTAGGTGCAAGTGGAGGTGTTGGCCTTGTGATTACAATTGTGCCAACAGCACAGTAGCTAAGGAACAGCAGGAATGTGCTGCCTGGATTTAGCAACTCAACAGAGACATTCATAAAAACCCCTTATTTTAAGCACTTGGTAAGCAAAGGCAGTTTCACAAATGGAAAAAGAGCCAGGGTGAGACACAAGGCATCAGCTCAGCAACTTCCAAAGATCTTTAAGTGGTGGAGCACAGCAAATCCCCAGTACTCCCTCACTAACAGGCCTCCAAAACACGCATCTTATACCTCCTCCTTCCTGCTTCTGCAATGCATGAGAAGGATCCACCAGGTTGTCTCATGTCTTTTACTTATTCTTGGTTGAAATATGCTCAAGAGAACAAATTGGGAGAACCTGGGTTTTTTTATGCCAGGATGACAAGAGATCGGAGATTTATCTGAACCTACTTTGATATCATCCTCACCGTCTTGGTCATTTTCTTCAGGCACCCAGAACCCAGGACTCAGACTTTTACCCACCAGCACATTCCAGCTCTAATTAAAAAATGCTCTGGTAGCTACTGTAGAAATTTAACAAACTGCCAAGTTACTGACAGAAACAATGCTCACCAATTAACACAGCAAAACAGCTCTCACAGATTATACTAATTGTAATCCCTTCATTGCACTCCTTCCTTCCTTGGAGCATGCATGGCTCACTTATCAGTCCTTCTTCCTTTACAGAATTATTATGGCATGGAGATCACTTGGTGACAGAGTTTTAAAATACTTTGTTCTTTACTCCAAGTACCCACCTATTGTGTTTAGCAGAAGTCAAATCACTACTTTAGTGAATGGGCACAGTTGGAAGGCTGTCACACACAGCTGCTGAAAAGACAATTTGAGAAAAGGATTACAAATATTTGTTTCTTCATTTTGTGAATTTGCACATTCAAGTATTTCCCAACAATCTGTAAAGCCTGAAAGTTGTTTACCTTTTTTGGCTTTGCTTTACTATCAGAGTTGGGTACACATGAACTTCTCTGATACCCCAGCATGGAAGAGCATGTATGCCCTTTTAGAATGCCTTTTGTGGCAACACCATGTAGCAAGCAAATAGTTTGTACCACGGCAATCATAAGAATGTCTAGTTAAGGCTCAAGGCCTCATTCTTCATGCATTTTCCCTCTAGCGTAACAAAGTATTAAGAAAAAAAAAATGGGCAGTATGGGATATGGCAATGACAAAAAAAATAGCAACACATTTAGAAATCTAGCAAGTTGGAAAGATTACTTAAAAAGCACAACTATTTCCCCTCAATTCCCATTGACAAGTAAAACAGGAAATTAAAATTCTTTTTTTTTAACTCCAGTTTAGAAAACACATCTTGTTTCTCTTCTTCAGAGAAGATAAACAGTTTTTTTTAGAGTATCTCAGTTCAGTGTAAATGGCATACAGGGTAGGCAGAACTGAAGGTCATGTTGCAGTGAGCTCACAGACAGTGGCTGCCCATTTTGAACTATACAAGTTCACTAAAGTTCCTGCTATATTCACCCATCAGAGCAAAGTGCAACTATAAGTAGTTTTTCATTTATTAGCTATGTTTATTGGAATGGAAACAAGCTATTTTCAAAGTTTTCAAGTTCTCGGTCCCTAAATGCAGATGATAAACAAAGGAAACGCTAATTTAAACATGTGTGCACCAACAAACTTGCAAGGAAAACATTAATGTAAAACATTTTGTTCCACTCATTCTCAGCTTGATTTAAAGCAAACAGAGAAAGCCCTTTCAATGTTAAAGAGAAGTCACCCATTGATCATACTGTTCCAGGTTTTATATTCATACCACTCTAGGTCATGTGACAGAAGAGAAGGAGGAAAAAACCCAAAACCTCTGAGTTATATAGCCCAGAAATTTATTGAATACTTGCTCAAATACATTCTGTGTAGAACTGTTCCACTTGCTTGGTTTTGCTGCTCCCAGGAAAGATCATGAACAGATGCACTGAGCTGTAATCACCAATTAGGAATTGTTATGTATGAAAATGTTAAGTAGGGGGCTGAAAACTCTGTCTGGCCAGATCTGGGTCTTGAATTTGACTAGGCACCTTCCTTTCAAAGGGATCAATTTGTGTAAATTGCTGCACCAAATGTTATTTAGAAGAGCCTTTTACATTTTGGTCTTTTTCAAACAGGAAAACACTTCATATATTTACTTCTGAAGTTTTCAATACTGAAATAATTTAGTCCAGAGTGTTTGCATGGGGTTTCTAATTTTTCATATGGTCTCTCTTCTAAGTATCCCAGAACATTTAGTCTTCTGTTTTGGCTTCCATTTCCTCGGCATCATCATCCCCATCCACTTCAGCATTTTCCCTCTCCAGTCTTTCCAACTGCCTTGCAAGCTCAGTCTCATCTGTGTCAGTGACCACCTTAGGCTGAAAAAAACCAAACCAGAACACACGGCAAACTGTCATAAAGAAAGGTCATATCATTTGTAGACTCTGATTCTACATAAAGAGCAAGAGATAAAATACGTCCTGAAGTCACCCAGGAAAATTAGATTTTCTGGCCATTTGTTTATTTCAAGAACACAGAGGTCCTGATTTTTCTATTTTTTAATAACTTAGCAACTTAACTTTATGCTCAGATTTCTTGTAGCACTACTGATCTTGCTCTACTTTAGAAATATTGCAAGGAAAAAGGTTGTATTTTAGAATGTAATTTGTTCTTACCTCCATCTGTACATTAAAGACTCCTCTCTTCTCCTCAATTTTTTCTTTAATTACAGCCATGGCTTGATTCAGAACAGACAGTCCTTCAG
The DNA here is from genome assembly GCF_012460135.2 of Molothrus ater. Taxonomy (NCBI): domain Eukaryota; kingdom Metazoa; phylum Chordata; class Aves; order Passeriformes; family Icteridae; genus Molothrus; species Molothrus ater. The sequence continues at coordinate 30,051,705 of NC_050483.2, forward strand.
TTCTCTCCAGTGTTGTAGTGGTCATCACATAACGAGGAGGGGCTATCAGATTAATCTACCACATTGTAAAGATTGGAGAAAAAAGCAAACTCAGTAACAAAGGAAAAGATATTATGCCTAGTTGGACCAAAAATTAAAAGCATTAAAACCTACATGTTTTCCTTTTTTGTGATGACTGAATAAGTAAAGCATTTCTTTTGCTATAAGAGACTATTATAAAAAGTAATTTTCAAAGGAGAAAGTACTTCCAAGTTTTTTTAAAAACACTTACTCAGTAGTACACTTAACATCCAAAAACTGTTGGGGAAGAAAAACTAGGCCTGGGTACAGTAGTCATTCTACCAACACTCAAATGTCAGTGGAGCAAACTTTCCTTTTCTTACACAGTCTTATACCTGAAAATAAAATTTATTGCTCCCTAGTTAAGACTGCATAAAGGAACAGTGGGTATGTTCTGTGCCAATACTAGACTTTAATAAATTGAACAGAATAAATACAGCTTCCCAAACTTTGAAAGGCACTGCACAAGCACAGGAAGGACTGCCAGCACATGGCTGAAGGAGTGTGTTACAGCTCTGCTGGAGAAGAGCTGAAAATCAGGCACATGGCTTGATGGGGCAGAGCAATTGCAAACCCCTGGTCCCTGAGGGCATCAGAAAATTTTGCTTTTGATTCCATTATTAAGAATTGACACTTACTTTGATGGGCATGTTCTCTGTGGAACAGTTCAAGCCTGCTCTCAAAGCTTCTTTTACTGCATCTATGCCTTCATAACCATAACAGGCCACTTCAATATCTACAAGAGAAATACAAATAATAAAATTTTACCATTACCAAGAGCTGCAAAATATCTAAACCTTAACTTAAACTTTAACAAATCTTTCTAGCAACCAATGTTTACCCACAATGAGAGCCTCAGTAGCTCCCAAGTCTGAGGAAGGCGTTACATTTGCTTGACTTTTAAGTTGAAATAAGAGTCTTTTTAAATTCTTTAGATAATGCAACATTTTACCTTACACTTTGAAAAGCAAGGATACAAAATTATACACTCATATTCACTCACTTCTCATCCAACAAATACAACACCAATAATTATGTACTTCACACGGGGAGATGAAGATATAAAAGCAATAAATACCAGGGAAAATGCAACATCAGGAAAAATGAAACGTGAAAAGGAGCACATCCACAAAGTTACGGAATTCCATCAGCAATTACAACAGAGGCACAGAGGGATCACTTGAGGAGCATTAGAATACATTTTTATAAGGTTAACATATGGTTAGAATTATAGTTAGCTACAGCCTTTTGTAGGTATTTGAAAATCAAGGCATAAACTCATACTGCTGATATCTGTAATACCCTGACCAGTGTAAAGACAAAGATTTCTTGACCTGCATAGCAATGGCACAAGACTAAGCTACACAAAGGAGATGGTTTCACTTCTGGGTGACTCACAAAAACCTGCTAATTCTGAGCTATCAGGAACAAATTCACAGAGGAACATCCCAGTCAGCCTGAGGATGAGAAGAGAAGCCAATGGCAAGATTCTACACTTGTGCTGATGACAAAATTAATGACAGACCATCAGAACTAAATAGGCAGCATGAAGGAAGTAAGAAGACATGCTCTTTAACTTTATTTTCAAAAGTAATGAAGTGCTATTCATGTTAGTAAATGCACTCTTCATGGCAAGCACATCAAATTTTTGAACTGTTAACTCCTGGCAGTCTCAAGCAATAGGTAGAGGAATTTTACATTACCTTACTTTTTGTACTCTCTTCTTGATTTCAGAGTGGAAAAGGCTTATCTCCTCTCTCCACAGTAATCAGCAAGTGTTAATGCTCTTCAATATACACTTGCAGAGCAGAGGCAATTTCTCAATCTAGTTAAAAACATGATTTGGCTACACTATCTGTTTAATGGCAAGTGTGCCTTTAGGCTGTTCTGTAGAGCCAGATTTACAGTTTTGAAGTATGTCTTCTCAAGTCATGCAGTCATGTGCTTTTTCTGCCACACTAAATTAGTAAGAGACAAACTAGCTCATAGATTAGACATGTGCTAGGCTTGAGCTGATATATTCTACTGAATGATTTGCAATCAATCTGTTAAAAATACTATTTTCACATATTTATGAACAAGTGACTAAGGTGCATGCTGTAGCTGTGCTGACAGAGTTCAATTATCCTGTCAGGGAATCAATGAATGTAAAACTCTGAATAATGAAAAAGAATATTGTAGATGCAGTAATAACTATAAAATATTTAGTTTCATTGTGTGCCAATGCAATATGACGGACCACATTATCTATCATGACAACCAGTCCATGTTCCAAGGAATCTGCACTTCGGGAGGAAAAATAAAAGCCAAACCACCTTGCACTTTGGGATAGAACCCACACAGGCAATTTGAAAGCAATCCTTGATTAAGATGTCTTAATTCTGAACAGCTCCATTCAAATATCAGCATTATGAACCATTAGTTTTAACTGAGTTTATGGTTTGCAACAAGATACACTATCTCAACCTAAGGATCGAGACAGGTTCAAGGAGCACGTGGGAAGAACTCACCAGCTCGGATTTTGACTGCCTGTGGTGTCAGACGTCTGTTAATATTGTCAATCAACACACGCCTCTCTTCCTCTGTCAGATCCAGGCTATCCAGGATTGCAGGGTCTCTGAGCCAAGCAAAGCAACGTTACAGAACTTATACTGAAGAGGAATACAACACTATATAAACTTCTGGTACTATTTCTACTTCTTACAAATAATCCTTGATACCTACTAGGCAAAGAAAATGGAAATTTCTTAAGAACCCATTGAAACACTGCAAGAAAATGAACACATCTATTTTCAAAGCATTTTCTACTGGTAAACACAGCAGTTTACTCAATTTGTTCCTGGAAGGAATAATCGGAATGATTTAATTTTTTTTTTAAAGCAGGGGAATGGCTTTTCTCCTGCTCCCTCTATATGACATAAATAGAATGTGACAACTATCCAGCTTCTTGATATTTTTATATTTTCTCCAAAGTGAAAATAAACTCATACCACATAAAAGCAAATCCATGATGAATCTGGAGTTTTAAAATTATTTTAGTATTTCATTCAAACACAAGATATTTGTCATTCTACAAAGTAACCCACATTCATTCCATGTTATTTGGTACTTGTTTTTAACAGTATCTGTATCACAGACAGATATTTATCTGCTGGCTGCATTCTCAGCTAAAGCAAGGATAAAGGCTTTTTAAATCCCAAGCTCATAGTTTCAAACTCAGAGATCACAGAGGCAAACTCCTCTGCTGTTTACCAACATAAATTAGCAGTTCTCTTTTAAAGAAGTGGCATCAATTTTCTATTGCTGTATTAAATTTACTCCAAATCTATCTGAAATAGAGAACATAACCAAAAAGTTCATCACAAAAACACCTCCTGTTCTGCAGAGACAAAAAGTCACAGTTTTCTGAAAAAAACACCAGATCACTTACAATACTACCAGCAGGCAAACATGAAATAAAATGGCCCAAAAGCCAGTGGTAATACTAGAGATTGGTCTCTGCTGCTAATAAGACAGCAATCTTCATGTTTTTGTATGCTAAGTATAGAGAGTAGAAGGGCCAAACAAGCAAACAGAACCCAGAAACATGACAGGTTTTACAGATCAAAATATGAACCTGTATGGCAGAAGTGATTTAGGGTATATACAAATGCTGCTTTATTTCCAAACTGTCCTGTTAAATGCACCTGTTAAAGCATTTGTTAGGCTTTCAACAATAGGTTTTCAATATATAATTTTTACTGATTAGAAGGTAAATATATTGTCCAATTTCTGCTATAGGTGTCATGCTGTGTGAAACTCCAAAATACTAATCCTCAGTACAAAGAAAGGAATAACAAGCCAAATTCTTAGCGGGAATTCTAAACTTCACACAGTACTCCAACAAAAACAGGAAGGCAGCAATATCCACATTGTTCTACTCAGCTGCTACACATTTATGTAGGAGCACAACAGGAACAAAAATTTGCAGATCACAGTCAGAAATCTTAAGGCATTACTGATGGAAAGATGTTTTGAGAACAGACAGCTTCAGAAGTTTGTGCTCCAAATTGAATAGTAAGTGAGCAACAAAAGGCCTGTGCTCAGGAGTTTTCATACGTATACAACTGAAGCTAAAACAGCCAGTGTAACTAGAGGTGTTTTTTTAAAAAAATTTCTATTATACAGATGTTTAACTAAGTATTTATCAGTTAAGAGCGATCTGGAATTCCTTTGACAGCAGTATGTCCAGATTTGGCCTTTACCAGTAAATTTGCTATCACCAGAAAAGAATCATTACAATATGAAACAAAACACATTAACCCTAAACGAGGACACAAGCTGTTTCTTTCCCCAAAACGCAGAGCTGGTTTTCAGCTCCCTAAAACACTACCGAGTGCCCTGGCTCCTAGAGTCACCGCCACTTCTGACAGCATTATTACTGCCATCTAGCGTTCAGCTCCACCTCATCACGCACACACCTCGGTGCTGTGAGAGAACAAAACTGGAAATGTTCACTGAGAAATCCAGTTTAGGATTGACAATTTCACAGCAGGCTCTGTAGAGGGAAACCAAATACTTCGATTCTGAAAGCAAATTAAAATATCAGACTCCATTTAAAAAATAACAGCCATCTATCTCAGTGCATATTTCCTTAGCATGACAATTTCCACCTCTTTCTTTTCATAATTCCATTTCTAAGTTTAGGATCCTATTCTTTAAGTTCAGAAGTGGAGAGAAGTAACAAGTCAGCTTGTTGCATTTAGAAAAAGAAAAAAGCTGCCTGTGCAGTGGAAGAGTGACAATCAGCTCTGAGTAGAAATATCCTCAGACATTAAGCTAGGTATTTCTGATAAAATCTGCCTGGGACTAAAACCAGGCAAATTCTGACACACAAATGAAGACCAGTGGTTCTTCCTCTATTAGACTGATGTCAAAGTTTACTAGATTTACTTGACCAGTATATTCTTCATACTGATTCTGGGAAAGAAACCAAATGATACAACCCAAAAGAATGCGGTGACAGATCTACTGCAGGAAATACTTGTCTGCAGTTTGAAACAAGCCCCTAGAAGCAAAGAAGTCCTTACGAGACTGCATGCTTGAATGCATCATAAGCACCATATCCAGGTCTTTTGTACTTGTCATCAAACACCCAGGCAGTTCTCTGGAACAGGCTCTCCAGCTGCTCATCCTTAGTGTACTCCAAGACTTCAGCAACGTGGCGAAGGATGCTGTAAACCTGCAACACCGGACTGGTAAAAACCCCAAACCAAATACTTAAAGTAGATGAAAATTTCTACTTGGAAGTATTAAGACCACACAGCAGTAAGGATGGGAGCCTGAAACTACCTGCACATCTTTTCAATAAAAAGTTGCCCACAGTGTGCTAAACCTGTATATACTTTTGGATTTCTGACCATTTAAATATACCCATTTACATCATAAGTTCTCAACTTACACTTTTCTTGATCTATTAATTACTTAATAAGCAGCTTACCATGTAACACTCATGGACATAAGCTGGTTATATATCTTTGCAGGGGTAAATGAGAATCACAGTATGCCTAACACCTGGATGCTTTACTTTTATCTTACAGCTGTGCATTTTGGTTGCTCAAGAAAGAAGCTGGGAATACACAGGGCCTAAATATAGAAAGGCAACTTACAGTCTTTGATTTTGTGAATTTGTCTTCACATTTGATTGCCTCCTCTGGAGAAACTCTTCTTTTTGACAAATCAATATAACCTGTTGGGGAAGATGATTTTTAAAATGTCAGCCATTGTGCAATTGAAGTCTGACTCCTTCAAGAGAAACTCAAGAACAAACACCCTGCCTACAGTATCCCCATATTTTGCTAGAGAGAGAAACAAGACCAAACCTTGATGAATTTCAGCAAATTATGATCCAAATTAGGATACAAAATTCTTTCAACTGTAAACACTTACAGTAGCAAATCTTATCTCAGCAACTAGTGATCTATTTTTATGTTTCTGTACACAGTTTGGGAAAAAAAAAATCATTCCAGCATAGAAAGAAGCAAATTTAATGCACATTTTTGTAGTGCTCAACACAATTTAATTCAAGACTGGCACCTCATCACTTTAGCTCTGAACAGTTTCCTAATAAAACAGGCTCAGCCTGAAAGAAATGCTCATGAAAAAATTTCTTTTGAACTCTCTTCTAAATTATAAAAGGCCTCCACCTATTTCTCACAAACTGTATATTCTCCAATAAGTTCAATAAAAGACCACTAGATGAATTCAAGATGTATTCCTCTGTTAATATGAAAACAAGATTAATTTGTAAAAGTGTAATTTCATTAGAGATGTTGGGAAACTTATTTCACTTCAGATTTATCTGCAATAAGTTTATTCTTGCCCCTCTTTCATCTCTGCTTTTCCTTATTCTGTCATTCATTATTTATTCTCAGTTACCTGGAATTTCAGAAATATTCTAGAAAAGCATATAACTTGAAGAACATAATACCAACAATAACATTTCTAGGAGACGTGCTCAGTGTTTATTATTTCTGTATAGCTGGATAGAGATTTTAGAGATTGCATGGAACAGTATTATCAAAATCTGAAAGGTTCTCAATAGAAATTACATTTAATAAACCTTCAAAGATTCAAACATTCAAAAGGCAGGAAAAACCAAAACTGCCTGTACAATCCTAACATGTACCCTACAGAATTCACAATGATTATGTACTTGCCATCACCTTTATCAACAATGTTAACAAACAGGATGGATGGTAAGCACTAAATGCTTAGCATCTAGATTTTTACTTCTATAGCAAATGATCCTTCCCTTCAGTTGACTTAGAAAATCTACATAACCATCAAAAGAAAATTCCACTTCACTATAGTTCAGTGACTGATCTGGTGAGGACCCACTTAAATCTTTACTGATGTGATTTACTTTCATTAACCCAATTCCCAAAGGACACAGAGGAACAGAAGAACAATCATAGGTATGGTCAGTGATGGTCTATTTTATTTCAATGCTCAAAAAAAAGTAGCCCTGACAAAACCCACAAACACCTGCTTAGTTTATCTGCATTTCTGTCTACAAATTCAATCTTGACAGAGCCCAGCACACGCCCAGATACCTTTCTCTTTGTCGACCCTTATGACCACGACGCACTCGTTCCTGCCGATGCGGATGAGTTTGTTTATGGAGCGGATGCGCCTCCTGGACAGCTCACTGAGGAGGATCATGCCTTCAATGTTGTTGTACTCCAGCAGGCTGACATAGGCTCCCATTTCAGCAATGGAGCGAACGTTGACCATCACCACATCCTCCACCTCGGGGAATTTATGTTGGTAGAACCTACAGCTTAGTCCCGGCATTCTGGAATTTGAGCAGAAAAAACATTTTTATTTCACAGTATATCACTGCCTCCTCCTACAAACACGGCAAGAAACCAGCAAGGATTGGGGATGATAGAGAGGAACAGTGGCAGGAAATGTAGCAATTAGGATAAGGTTGTGCTTAGGTTTTAATAGAAATTAAATAATGAATTAACTTGTATTTCAAGTACTATTACCACAACCATTTCCTAAGATGCTATTTTTTTGCAATTCTGTAGAAAAAGCTTTGCTACCCAGACTTCATTACCCACTTCACCTGTCATACACAGCACACTGGAAAGGCTTCTTCAAGTGCTGGAAAGGTGGCACTGCACACCTCACGCCCATCTAAAGTCATGAGTGTGTAACATTCTCACAGATTCACAGAATATGCTGAGTTGGGAGGGACTCTCAAGGATCATCAGCTGGACTGCAAGAGCAGGAGGACATAGAAGAGAAGCATGCAGCGTTCATAAAGGATTTTGTATGCACATAATAAGACAGCACGTGAGGCTAAGAAAATAAGAGGCAGATGGAAGCTTCTGTAGTACTGAGAAGGAGACTCCGTATGACTTTTAAACTCAGCACTGTATGTTCAGAGTAATCCTGCAAGACCTGCTCCAGACACCAATTGTCAGCAAAGAAAGCAAAGGCATTAATCAGAATAGAACTAGCCTGGCCTGAACTACTGAAAGGGGAAAAAAAGTGCCCCACAAGACTGCTAGTGTGGAGGGGAAAAACCCAACAAAATCACATGAAAAGCCAGAATTTCTTCATTATACATTCAAAATCAAAAAAGGGCAAAAGCAACATTTCATGATCAGGTGGTGGTAAGAAGAAATGCTTACACTGCTTTATTTTTCTGACAATGAATCCATATGCTCTTAAACGTGTAACTAGATTAGTTCAGTTGTCTATGCCTTGAAGTTTCACACAGAAAATTTTCTACAGCAGCAGGAGCCCAAGATGCCAAGTCAAAGGCATCACTCCTTCAGAAGATTTTAGTCACCATTTTTAAGTTTTAGTCATGATCTTTACAGCAGTGCGAGTGCTTCCTAGCTATGAGAGAATTTAAAATCAGAGTAGGAAGGTAATGCCAAATGCTATGTACACATGTCCACATAATTCAGAAGGCCATGTCCACCCTTATTTCCATTCTTAACTTGTAAGAAGAGGAAATACAGACTAGCAAAACATTATAAAAACACTCTGAAGGTTTTGTATAATTTTGTCTAATCTGAAGCTGAATAAACAACTCCAAGGTTAAAAGGGAAAACTTTACAGCTCGGCTTTCCAGCCCACTCAATGCAGCTCGGCTCGATCCCGCCGGTGCTTAATGGGGTACACGAGACAGCTGCACTGCAAAGCGACAAACGGGAGGCACAGCGAGCAGGAGCGGACAAACGCCGCTCAGCCCACGCAGCCCCTCACTCCTCTCCCACAGTCACAAGGTTTTCATTTCGGCCTTCTGGGGAAGGTCCCCAGGAGCAACACTACGCCCACCGCGCCGAAGCTGGAATTCATCTTTTCCAGAAGCTGGACACGCCTCAGCCCAGGCCCTCGCGGCCGCACAACGTCTGCGGAAACCGAGCCAGTCGTGACCGGCGCAGCCGGCATGGGCGCTGCCCCACGACCGCCGCCGCACCGGAGAGGGGGCCGGGCAGAGGCGCCGGCGGGAGGCCCGGGGAGGGAGGCCCCGCGGGCTGCGGAGCTGCGGGCGCGGTGCCGGTGCCGTCACGCCGGGCCGGGCCCCGAGCGGCGCCGCTCCCCGCGGCCCCGGGCCCCGTGCGCCGCCCGGGAGGAGCCGGGGCGCGCGGCGGTACCTGGCTACGACCCGGGGGGTCCCGCGCTGCGCTCGCGCCCCGCCGTCCCGCGCTGGCCCCTCTCGCGCCGCCGCGTGCGCCCGGCCTCTGCCGCCTTACTGCGCAGGCGCAGAGACGCCGCGGAGAGAGGGGCCGCGCTCCCCTCGATCGCCCCCTGGCGGCGGGCGGCCGGAACCGCGGCCTCAGCCAATCGCGTCTCCGCCTGTCGGCCCCGGGGGACACGTGACCACAAGCGGCGCCGCGCGATCATCCGGGTTCGGTCCCCTGCGCGCGGGCACCGCCTCGCGCGGGGGCGGGGCCGAGTCACGTGACGGCGGCGGCGACAGCCGGTCCGGGCCCCGGCGGTGACAGCGGCGAGAGCCCGAGCCGGCCCCGCCGGTGACAGCGGCGACAGCCCGAGCCGGCCCCGCCGCAGCCATGTCGGCCAAGGACCGCATCGAGATCTTCCCCTCGCGGATGTGAGTGTCCGCCGTGACGGGTCGGGATAGCGCCGAGGGGGGAGCGCGGGGGCTCCGTGCCGTGCCCGAGGAGGCGGGAGCAGCAGGAGCGGCCGCTCTCGGGCGCTCAGGGCTCCTCATCGGGGCTCGGCCCTCCGAGTCGTTCCGCCGGTTGTGCTGCGCCGTCGAGAGGGGCTCCCCTGGTTCTGTGGCGGAGCCGCTGAGGGCCGCTGGTCCTAAACTTCACATTCTGCTTCCAGGCTCCACATCAGCTCTGTTCGTCCTCACAGGGCCGTGGCAGGGCCCCCGGCACCGAGATGCCGGGTGTGATGTTTAAAATCAAGTGATTACGCAAACCTTACTTAAAAAAGAATGATTTTTAGAGTGTATGTGTAGGAAAAATGGACAAACGGAACCACAGCTTCCTCTAACTTTGCAACAGAGGGTACTGCTTCGTGAGAGGTTGGCCATAGAGCGTTAAAAGAAGGAAGTAAATTGCTTCCAATGTAGTGGACAGTCAGGTAATTTTCCAGCTCCAGACAGCAAACTATTTGTCATGAAATCAGATGTCTCCTGAGAAGGCTTAGAAAGCTGCCAAACATTGGAACTAACACAAACAATTGAATAAATTGCTGTTTTAATAACACTGTTTAGTTTGTCTTTGGAACCCTCCAGGACAGACAAGACTTTGCTTAAGGTGAAAGGCTGTTTTAAATCTTCTTGCATAAAAGTGGGTTGCCTGCGCATAATCTTTATAATAAAAAGGATTCCTTGAAGGACAGAAAACCTCAAATATAAAATAATAATTATTCACTCTGTATGAGCTCAAGACATATAAAGTAACAGTTTATATGGAAAGATTAATACATTACATGGTAAATGTTCTGTTTTGAAATTTAGTTTGGAAATAAACTATTGCATACACAGTAATGAATTGCTGCAGACACTAAGTCATCTGGTCTCACTCCTGCTCTTTGGTAGTGCTTTTTTCGGTTCAGTTTAGGTGTGCAAGGAGAGGGCACTTCAATCACTTTTGAAAAGTATCTGGTTTTGTGAGGTGATGTGTCACTGTGGCGTGAGGGTGGTCACGTACAATGTTCACAAGGCTGTTTTCAAACAAGGTGACAGACAATAATGTGGGTGCTGTTCCCAAAGGAATGTAAGTTAGAATGGCAAAATAAAGATGTCCTGTGTCTGCAACAAATAATTTTCTTAACTGACAGAAGAGTATTTCACAAGGTTTACTTTTTATGTTGGTTTGGGGGTTTTTTTGTTGTTATAAAGTGGCTTGCTGGTATCAGTCTCTTCTGTGCTGGAAATCTTCAATTCCAGAAGCTGCTCGGTTTCCTTGAGAGTAAACAAGACTTTGTTTATTGCACTCTCAGAGCCAGTGAGATCTTGCTCCAACTAGAAGGCCAGCCAGTCTCTGGCAGGTGGTGAACAGAGCAGACAAGTCAGTCCAAGGTGATGACAGGCACCTGCTTGTTGGGAAAGTAAAGTTGCCTTTTTACTCTCTGATTTTTTTTTTAATCATAAACATTCATAAAGTATTCATGGTTTTCAGTTATACATATTTGGTAGATGTTAATGGAGCTATTCTCATCACATGTCAGTTGATGTGGCCAGTAATAGATTCCACTGTGTAGATAGAATCTTAATTATACTTACTTTTTCCAAGGTCAGAGAGGAAGTGTGTAAGAACTTGGCTTAAGTGGTGTCCTTTGTGCACAGTGGCTGCATGTAGAAAGTAGTACAGTTCCTAATTTTATACAAGAAACCTGTAAGTGTGCTACTGGATGTAAAGGTGAAAGCTACAACTAACTCACTAATATCCTGTTTAAATTGTTGCTGCTTTTGATTGTCTTCGATAGCTTGTAAATCTCCCATGCAGCATATGAAGCTAAGGGAAACCAGAATGTACAACTGCTGCATCTTCTTGCTCTGTAAAATCAGAACATGGCATCAACTGTTATGATCATATGAAGAATTTGCTTTGTCTGATTTTGAGAAGATGACGTGGCAGTAGAAGAACTTAATACCAGTGTCACAGTGACAGCAGATATTTGGAGTAGCTTGATTTCTGGTACTTCTAAGTCATGAAGAAAAATGAAAACTCTTATTTCCTATTATAGAAGCACTGAAAGATGTCTTGTCAATTTTCCTTGAGCTTTGATTTCACAGATAATAACCTTGTAGTTTTCATTGGTGATGGAGATAAATATAAATTCCCTTGATTTTAAATCGGAATCTAAAATTCTGTCCTGAAGTGTCCATCTTGTTTTACTGCAATGGTGTTTCATGGTTGCTTCATCATTTCAGTCATATGCACGTCAGAAAACTTCACATAAGTTTTTTCCTTATCCCTTCAGATGATGCAGGATGTTTTTTCTTTATTCCTCTGCTTACCAGGGCTCAGACCATCATGAAGGCTCGTTTGAAAGGAGCCCAAACAGGTCGTAACCTCCTGAAGAAAAAATCTGATGCTTTGACGCTTCGATTCAGGCAGATCCTTAAGAAAATTATTGAGGTAGGTAAATTAGAATTTTCCTTTGTTTGGCTCACTTTACCGTTCTGTCTGTTGTGCATTCCTGTTCTCCTAACTTCATTAGATAAGGCTGGAATACAGGATGACTTTCTGGCTAACCTGTTTTTTGTAAGTGAGACTACTGAGCAGAATTCTGGTTTTTTGGCTGCAATGATACAGAAACTTGGAAGAGTTAATATTCTTCACCTCTTTCCAGACAGTCTTAGCCTCTGCTTTCTTTTGTGTCCCAAGTTCCCTATCATGATGCTGCCAAATACTTTAGGATTGGTGTTAAAATGTTCTGTAGTCCCATTTTTATTGCTTTATCTGGCTTGAGGGGATACTGCACATCTATAATGTTTCCTGCATGACTAGGTACACTAGCAAGCAGAAGTTCTGTTCAGATGGGACTTGTTCCTTTAGGAAGAAACAGAGTCCCGCTTCTTCCTTTGTAACAAGGATGACAAATCTGAGATAGTCAGTAGAAAATCTGAGATAGTCAGTAGAGCCTACTATGTGTTGTTCTGCTCTGCCATATCAGACAGATTGAGTTGTACTGTTTGAGTTGCAGCTGCTGCAGTGTCCATGGTTAGCAGTGGTCCTTTGTTGCCACGCTGTAGACAAGCTCTCATCATCTGTCATTGCTTCCTGTACATTGTCTAACACACACAGGCTGGTGTTTCTCAATAGTTTTTAGCTACAAGGGCTACAAAGCTGTAAAAATTGGGAAAAAACAGAGTGGGAGGAGAGTGCAGCTTCACAAAGCTGTAAACATTTGTATGTTGAAAACCAACTTCAGCTGTCTCATAGTATTCCATACAATGTGAAACGATTATTTTCCTACTGAGCCACTTTATTGTTGTTATTTAACCCCCATGTAATAGAATTTCATGATTAAGACAGATCTTTTGCTTTTTTCTGTGAGTTCTACAGTGTGAAACAGCTGAATTTTTTTTTGCCAGTCACCTGAGAATTACAATTTTCAGTTTGAGAGTAAGCTATGCATATAGGACTTTCTCACTCTCTTCAATTTCTTCTCCTTATGCTGCTAGTTATTTATCCTGGAAAAGGAGTAACAATGTGCCTTGTATTTGCTGCCATTTTTTTTTTGTTAACAGACTAAGATGCTGATGGGTGAGGTGATGAGAGAAGCTGCCTTTTCACTTGCTGAGGCAAAGTTCACAGCAGGAGATTTCAGGTGAGGATTGCTGGGCTTCCATGAGCATATCCTACCTATGGGAAAGAGCTATCAACAAATTATTATTTTCTCTTTTGGAAAAAAAGGTAAATTCTTAAAGGCACCTAAAAAAAGATGACAGTGGAGGGGATGAACGAAATTCTGTTATGTAAAGGCAGGAGAGAGAGAACTTGCACAATGAAAACTCTGTTGGAAGCTAAACCAAGTGGAAACATTACCAAAATTTTTTGTCCTTGGTTTGAGAAGGTGTTGCTTTTTGCGCCTTGGAATAAAAAATGTAGGGAAGCAAGAATTTATATCAGAGTATTGGACAATTTGTTAATTTGGTCTTTCTTGAGAATTAGAGGGATAGATGTAATGTGTGCTCTTTTCTGCCAGTAAGTCACACAGTGATTTTACTAGTTGTTCTTATCTCCTACCTTGCTGACCTTTATCTCACTAAGGATAGAGAGGGCTGTATGCAAGAGGGGAAACAGATCCTTTTCTTCCAGCAGGATACTTTAATTGTATTTTAATAAATTACAGTTTTGTCTAGGGTGTTTGTGTAATTCATTCAGGTGTGCATGGGGAAGGGTTAAAGATTCATCTGATGGTACTTCCAACTAATGGGGAAGAGCCAAGTGATCAGACACAGTAGTAATCTGCGTGCTGCTAAGAAAAGTCTTTTTGCCCTTTCATTTGGATATAGTGCTGTTTCCTGTCCTAACTAGTCACTGTGTTTAGCCATAAACAAGTCAGATTCCACCCTGTAAGTAAACTGGACTTCAGCAGAGGAGTTAGCTGTAGTGACCTGTTCTTGGAAGACCTTAAGTTACTTTGGAATGCTTCAAGATGAATTGTGGTACAAGTCCAAGTTTGTTAATATGGTAGTGGGTGAATAATCTCATTAATGCTCTGAAAGAGCAAATACTTAGAAACTAAAATGAACAAAATGTTGTGGCTTTGGTTTGCATTTAAATCCTTGAAATTCCTTCTCTTTCATTGTGAAAGAAATCTTACAGGTTGATTAGACTCAATGGTATTAAAATAATTTGCCAGATAACTGGCTAGTTTTTTAGCTATGCTTTGTAAATTTGGTCTAAGACATTTTTAAAGTTATATTTCATAGACTCTGCATCTTTTCCAAACTTTGCTGGAAACCTGTTTCTTTCAAAGCTTCTGTGTTACCTTTGAAGACTTTGCAATGAATTGCAAGGAGAACTGAGCTGACAACACTTTCCAGGTCCTTGCAGCTATTTGATAACTGATTCATCTTGTATATAATGATGAGTTAATGAACCACTTCAATTTTCCTGATCAGGATCTGTGTTTTCTTCCTTACAGTACCACTGTGATTCAAAATGTGAACAAAGCGCAAGTCAAGATCAGAGCTAAAAAAGACAATGTAGCAGGTGACTCCTTTCCAGGCCATGAGTACTTCAACTCATAAGGGAATTGTGGGAGGAGACTTGGAAATAGGCAGGAATGTATCCAAACACTGTCTCCTTTTTTTCTTACCTATCTGTAGGAACAATTGTAATTTGTTGTTTTTCCACATACAGCTAATGATTTTTATATTTGGTTACTTACCTCTCATAAAATAAAATGAATGTGTGTAAACTGCAGTCCAATTTCTGAATTTCTGGACAAAGTATAACTTCCATAGAGCTTTACTGGAAAACAGATCAGGAGTTAAGCCCCAAAGTTAAATAAACTTCAAGCAATTGTCTATCCACACAATTGTCTATAAAGAAAACAAGACAGATAAATCAGGATTGAATGATTGAAATGTTCCTTAAGCAAAGAGAACATAGTACTAAACATAATAAAACGGAATGAACCAGAATACTTCCCTGAATTTTTCATGGGTCTTGATCTCTGCAAACTCAACACAATTCTGAAGTTCCATATTAAATGTCAGAACCAGCATGACTTAATTGTTCCAAGCTATGTAGGAATATTTTGTAAACAAAGCTTCTGCCATTACATAATCAGAAGCAAATGGGGTAAAAGTGAGCTGTACTTCATAAATCTGTAACCCTTCATGTCTCTTACATGCATTTTTCTTCGTTCTCTTCAGGTGTAACCTTGCCAGTTTTTGAGCATTACCAGGAAGGAGGGGACAGTAAGTACAACCCAAGTGTTTTCTGTTTTTATGTACTTACAGCCATTCCATGCTCACATAGAAATACTGTCATGTCTTAATGGTAAGTCAGTTTACATCACAGGCATAGGGGTACTTACCTCCTTTGATGTTTTGCCTGCTCCTGTGACATGGAGGGATTATTAGGAACTTCTAAAACATTCTGCTTTCAATAATCAGTGAGTTCTTCAGGTGAGGAGAAGACTTGTATTTCCAGATTTTGAGACTTCTAAGTGTTACTAGAGACATGTACAACATAAACCACTAAAAAGACAATTTGTTAATGGGCAAAGGCTTTAGCTTCTCACTTGATAAGCTCTTTATATCCCTATAGTGTGTAAAGTATTAATTTTTATCTAGTAAGGAAACACTATAAGTGCAATAGTAACAATTTTTGGTTTTTTTCAGGCTATGAGCTGACTGGCTTGGCCAGAGGTGGAGAACAGCTGGCTAAGCTGAAGAGGAACTATGCCAAAGCTGTGGAGCTGCTTGTGGAACTGGCCTCGTTACAGGTTGGTGAGAGTTAAAAAAGAACAGATCATTGGTTTCTCACTTTTCTAAAATGAAAGTATCATCTCTCAGTAGTTGTAGCTTAATATAGTCCCAGTGCTGTATAAAGTCGCAAACCTTTTTTAGCCATATTACTGCTTCAGAGAAATCCTTGTTCTTTAATGCTCAGAAGAAACTTTTTGGGAGAGTTGGTATTTGTAACTGTGCAGTATTTAGCATGCTAGTGACATTAGTAGAAAACATTCTACTTCTATCAAGAACATAGTTTTTAAAGCTACATTATAGACTTGGCTTTCAAGTGCTCTTTGATTTTGTGTACAGAACTGATAGAAATGTTGAATTTGTCTTGTTATATATTAACTATTTAATCCCATTCCATCAGACATCCTTTATTACTTTGGATGAAGCCATTAAAATAACGAACAGACGTGTGAATGCAATTGAACATGGTGAGTATTTTTCCATTTGGGATGCATAACATTTTCTGTTTCTATGTAAGCTGAGGAGCAGGGCCAATGAAGCCATTCTTTGTTGTTAGAATTTCTCACCAGTTCAAGAATGCTTTCTAAAAAGCATTACAATTAGGCATATTGCAAGAAAGAAAAAAATTAAAAGCCCAGTGGAATGGACTGGAGGACATAGAGATAAATGAATAAGGAAACATGAGAAAGTAATCAGGAAATTGTGTTAAGAACCTACAGGACAAAAGTTTACAAATATTCTGCAGTCCCTGCTAGTGACTTTGACTTAACTGGTGAAGCCTGTTGACTAGAAGCAAAAGATATGATGTTTCTATGTGTTAAGATGTTCCAATAGGTAGCATAATAAACTTCAAACAACTAAAATATAGTTAAATCACTCTAATGAACTTTGAAACTGTAATGGTGGTGCCCAGTGGAGAGGCTGGTGACTTCTTCATTTTGGATGGAACAGTCCATATGTCAATAACCTGGTATTTTTCTTTGATCTGAATTCTTTGTTCTTCATGTTCTTGTTTGTAAATTTGTTTCTTGCCATTTCTTAAGTACTGTTACAATCACAACATTGGCTGTGCTTCCTTTTGCCGCAGTGTCCAGAGTGCTTTGCTTTGATTGTTTCAAGTTGCTTTCTAAATTTTGATGTCCTGGATTTAATAACTTTTGCATGTATACAGTAATGTATTTCAGTCCATGTTTCCAAATCATCCTTTTCAGCAGTTTTTCATAGACTGGTTTCTTTGAACATACAGGCCTTAACTGCAGCTTATCACTGAGAATATGACTTAGAAAAAGTTTCCTCTGCAGCCTTCCAAATAATTTTGGTAGTGCTGGTAACAGGTTTCTTCTTTCAACAAATGATTCCGATACAGAGCTTGTGCAGTTGGTGTTAAACCTGTATTTAGTGTCTTACCTTTTGTTTTGTGATTGTGTTGTATTTGAGTATGTGTTTTCATGATAGCCTTTTTAAATGGATAATTCTGAGTAAAGGTGGTATACTGAAGTTTCTGAAACAATGGAAGAATGATGGAAGAACATAGTTTTAATTCAAATTTGGCTGCTTGTCAGGAGTTTTTTATATTTTGTGTACTTGTCCATCAGGAAATAGTATGATCTTCCATGAAAGACAAAGATTTCCCCTAGCCAAAAGAATTACTAGACTGACATCAAACAACATCTGTGCAATACATTAGATACTTCCTGGCTAATATAACAGCAGTCCCACCTTCCTTATATTTTTTTTAGTGATTATTCCCAGGATCGAGCGTACTCTTTCTTATATCATCACAGAACTGGATGAACGAGAACGAGAGGAATTCTACAGGTAAAAGACTAGTCAAAAGACTAGAATGGTCTCTTCCTAACATAGACCATTCCTCAGAAGGGAGTTAAGAGAACTGTTCACCAAATGTGGAAGCAAGCATTGTTAAACATGACCTCATTGTTGCTGCACATGGAGTTTCCAGAGCTAGGCACTCACCAATTACTTGTCTGAAAGTTATAAATGAATCCCTTCCATTAATTTGTACATAGCTGTCATTGTTCTTCCAGAGGGAATGATGTGGTACAGTACCCTGAGGTATTCTGCTTTAACAACACCTTTGCCAATACAGTCAATGTTCTAGGCCGCCTGAAACAAAAATGTAAAATCTGAAATGAATGAAAGAGGAATGAACTTGATTAAATACAAGCAGGATAGTATAATGCAGTGTTTAGGGTCAAGAATATAATTTATAGTTTGGTTAAGTTTTCCAATTGCAGCAGCTAGCAATAAAAACCTTTTATTTTTGCCATTTTGCCAAATCTGGTATTTGTTAGAAAATTTTCGTTTCCTGTGGAACTTTTCCAGGTAGCTTTATCAAGTTCAAGTTGTATGGTATAGCTACTAACCTGTTGTATGAAAACATTTTTCATGTTGTATGAAAATTTGCTTCACAGATAAAGCTGCATTTCTCTTCACAGGCTTAAAAAGATCCAGGAAAAGAAAAAAGTCTTGAAAGAAAAGTCTGATCAAGAACGGGAGCTGCGGAGGGCTGCTGGTGAGGAAAGTGAGCCAGCCAATCTCTTAGCAGAAGAGAAGGATGAAGACCTTCTCTTTGAGTAACCCTGCACAGTTGCTGGGGGCAGGGGACCCAAAATACAGAATGTCCAGTTGCAATATAATTCAAGACATGTTGCCTCCAAGATACTTATGTGGCTTCTCATTTGGTGTCCAAGTCTTGAGTTGAATGGATTGTGGATTTCTCCTGGGAGATTAAAAATCTGGGAATTTGACTACAGCATAGGAGGGAAGGCAGAAATGGGTCAGATGCTTTACTATAAGGAAAGCCTTCTAGTCCATGTTCAGCCTGTTTGTTCTTAGTAGGAATGACTGTTGATAGTTGTATTTTTTTTTTGAAGGATGCTCCTGGATTTGCCTAATAAGATTCATTCATCTAATTGCTCCCCTTCCTAGTACAAGCAGAGAAAAATGGTACTTAGGGAGGAAGATGCATGTGATGTTCTTTGCTGCTGAACCAGTAATGTTCAAGTTGCTTAGATCCAGTATTGGCACAGCTGAAGTCAAATTCCCTGTAAAGGAAACTCTAGTTTTCTAACCTGTTGATGAAATCCACAGTCTTCTGTGATATATTTTTCTTGCACGATTGTTACCATTGGCCTAAAATATCTACGGTTTTAATTAGAGGTTCTGCCAACTTGTGTACTGTCTGTGCTAGAAACAAGTGTAAATTTTAACTGCTAAAATACCTGGTGTCTGGCTCGAGTTGCTAGAAGATGAATCTTAAAAGCTTGTTGTGTTGATTTCAAAATAAAACCTCTGCTTCATCCTTTCTCCCTGACATGGAAACCACACAGCATACATCTCTTACAGTCTGTGCCCACATTTCGTGATCTTTAGTGCTTTAAATAAGTAACGGTGGAGAAGTGGCTCCCTCCTGCCAAAAGCACATAGAAAAAATCATCTAGCTACATGTTGCTGCAAATCTTCATTGCTTCAGTAGGCTGGCAAGCAAAGCAGGGTTGAATGCACAGCAGTCCATCCTTCCTGCAATTCTCAAGTCCAAGGTTGATGAGTGGAGTCCAGGAGACTGGCTGACCAGCAGGCTGTCACTAAACCCTGCTCAGTTCGAAGAGCTGTTTTCCTAAAGACAGAAGCACAGGATCATTTAGGTTGTAAAAGACCTCGAAGATCACCGAGTCCAACCTTTGACCAGTCACCACCTTGTCAGTCCATAGCCATGTCCAGTCATTCCTTGAACACATTGGTTGTGTTTTTTTCTTGAAGGCACTGGTTTGCAATCAGCAAACTGAACACATGCCCCAGAACTAAGGCTGGGTCATAGTTTCCTAGTACATAGTACTAAAAGTCTAGTCTATTCAAGGTAAGCATCTTGTTTTAAACACGACACTTAACTGCAGATACAGGGTAACTGCAAGGAATAAATGAACACCTTTAAAAATAATTTTAGACTTGTATGAATAATAAGGCCATTTCTTTTCTCTTGTGTAGATGTAGACAGCACAGCTAAATGGTAGGTCCATAGTCTGTTGTAAGATACAGATCCAGCTTGAAAGAGACACTGGAGCTCTGCAGACCTGTTGTCTCTCCCACAGGATGGATGGTGTCAGAAGGTACACAGAACATCCTGCAGGGCACTGATGGGTCACAGCATGTTTCACACATTCAGCAAAGTGGCAAAAAGAAGACTCTCAAGATCCACTACAGGAAGTAAAATTGTACAGTGATTTATTTTAAATCTAGAAATATGTTACATTTTTACATTAGTGTGCAGTTCGTGATGTCTCAAAATAGAGAGTGCAGATATATGTAAAAAAGTAAAATATGGGGCTAACCACAGGTCTCAGTAAAGTTACCTTAATTATTTAAGGCATGGAACCCCCCATCTAATATTTTTAAAAGTCACATTTAATTACATTCAAAAATTCTTTATGCAAATCATTTAACATTTATTTGAATTAAATCAGGACTGGTAAAAATGCAAATACCCTCATTTCAGTCTGATACAGCTCACAACAAAGCCTGGGATAAGACTGAAGAGTTCTACCAGTGATGTCTATGTATTTTCTGTTATTCTTGAGGGAACTAGCACACATTCTTCATTAAACAAGACAGAATGATTTCTTACACAAGGTAGTTCCAGATCCAAGCTGGCAGCAGATGGACAGCCAGGTACATATTTCAGTGCTGCTCAAGCTCTTCCTTTCAGCAGGAGGGAGACAAAGCTAACACTGCTTAAAAGCTATCATAGCACCTCTCCATGGATGTCAGTGAGTTCTGTGTGCCTCAGGAATTAGGAGAGTAGAACTCAACTTTAAGCAATATGCTTTAAGTCTACATTCACAAGCTCATTTGTATAAAACAGATTCTGTACACCATTTCAGAAAAACTGGGGAGACAAACATGAATGAAATAACATTAATGGCATGATTTGCTGAGACTGATGCTGCCTATAAACACTGAATACCTAAGGGGGTTCAGCAGCCACCTTGAGCTGATTGTGACTGGCAGAATTTTGGCAGCACCTACACGGCTGAGCTAGGTTAACCTTACTCAACATGTTTTACTGCTTTCCACCTTGTCCAGAAACATTCAATACCCAAAAGCCTAATGCATTTACAATAATCTTTCTTTAAAAAGGGTAGAATCAATACAGTTTTTCCAATACACCTGAACACTGTTGTTGTCATAAGCTATGGATGAAACTGAGAACATGCCTGCAATGTGAGGCAAAAAGCCACAATTTTGAATATCCAGCCCTTAGGCCAACAGTAGCACAGTATTATTTCTAACGCTGACTTGAACTAAGATACTCAAGTTTCACCCCATTTTCTTTCTGAAGCATCATTACTTATCCCCACTAATAGCTTAATTGCTTTTCAGCCCTATATATTAATTAAACCAGCAAATAATTTCGCTTTCTAGCAAGACAGGAATGCACTCTATACTTCAATTTTTCAACATAAAAGTGTACTGATTATTAGTTCAGTACCTAGGACAGTTATCTGATAATTTCTTTATATCTGCTCTATACTTTCAGCTCTTTAACTATGGGTGTGAATTTGTTCTACTAACATTTTAAGAAAGAATATATGCAAGACAGAATGGAAAACAGTAACTACTTTTTTATCCTTCAACATTAGACAGGATTGACTTACACATTGACATAATTCCAGTGTTTTACCTGTAGGAACAAAGGAACTCTATGGCTAAAAGAGATATTCACAGTTAAGGTTCTTTGTGCTACCCAAACCAGCCAAGATACTACTCATTTAGTGTCAGTAACAACAGCCCCACTGCAGATGCACAACCACAGTAGTTAAACCTCCACAGCCAGAATCATCTGAGGATGCAGAGATGTTCCCACCTGCTTTGCAGAATGCATCAGGATACATACCTTACCTTTTGTTCCCTTATTTCAAGTTTTTTGTTTTAACCATTAAAAATATTCCCCTTTCTTGTGACTTCTCAGTCAGTTACCAGTGTTTTACACATATTTTCACTGCAGAACTGAGCAAATGCAGGGCAATAAGTTGGCTAGTGAATTACAATACTCATAACACAGTAGCTACATTCAGCTATTTTAATTCCAGTTAGTTGTCCATTAGTCCAACAGCCACAACATGAACCATTTGCAGAGATTAAAAAACCCCACTGTCTTCCAATGTTCAGCACATCAGTCTGTATTAGTCAGTATTCTGTTATAAAACATGAGTATTTTAGTTGACTTTCAAGCAGCATGTCTTATAACTATATATTTTCACAAAAATATAACCTCTGCCTTTCTGTCTCTACAAGTCTGTGAAAAACAGCGGCTCCAATCAGTCGGTATGTTTTAAAGAAAATACCGTAAAAATACCACATCTAAAAGTTCAATATAATAGTCATATTTGATTGGACCTAAAATTACTGTGCAGTCAAATCTGATTTTAAAAGTCTGACTAAAAAGACACAAGGATCGAAATATTTACATTATACACATTTTTCAATACAGTGCTATTAGAAAGTGGAATGTTTGAGAATAAAAATATTAACTCAAGCCTCACAGGGCAGCTCCAGACCAGAGCAGCATCTTCATTCTGTGTATTTTTTGAACAGGAGAGGTTTCTCATTGACATTTTTCATGTGTAGATTATTCCTCTGCCCAATCATCTGTAGAATTACGCTCCTGAACTAGCATCATGTCCCACAAACTCATTAAGTTAAGTGTTAAATAACATTCATATTTATAACTATATGACAGCATGGACTATATATATACATATACACACAAACACACTTAAAATCTTTGTCCTAAGGGTGATCCTAAGTTAAAAAAGTGGATTTATGTATAAAAGTAGTTGCTAGAAAAAAAATCTATGTAAAGCTTTAGAATTTAGTACTGATATGGTCTCCATTTCTAGACCACAGAGAAAGAAAACCTGGACAATCTTTAGATCAGTTAAACTGGCTCACAAGCTGGTCAGCGTATTTTTCAGTAATACGCAATTTCACTGGCAAAGGATGCTGCCACTGAGGTCTAGAGCTCACATGCATTTGTACTAGAATTGGGCAGACCTACACATGATCTGCCTGGAAAGGGAACTAGATTGAAGTCCTTTTGTCCCTTGGAACTGCTCTCATCGTAGCCAGGTGGAGGGCACCCACTGGGGTTCTGTGTCGAGCTTATTTATTAACCGAAGTAACTCTTGATATGCCTTATCAAGATCAGAATTCACAATTGCTGTATCAAAGTAGTGGCCATTGTTCTGTTCCATCTCCCTTGTCTTCTCTATGATTTCTCTTAGCTCTTCTGGCTGCAATCAGAAACATAGGGTTAGTGTAGGTGTGTAAGCCTCTTCCCCACAGTAACAGCAGGGAATGGGAACAAATCCATTTCTTTACACAAACACTTCTGGTGTTCCTAGTGGCTTTTGAAAAGTTTACAGGAACACTTAACTATGGTCCATATTTGAAAGCTAAGGGCATTCAAGACAATCCTGACTGATTGGCTATGAGTGGCAAAGAGTAAATAACTAGCCAGGCTAAAGAAAATGGGGAAGATTAGCACTGCTCATTGCACAACACTGATCTCATCACTGAGGGAGACTGGACCCGTGCAGAACAAGGCAGCATTCGGCTGGGCACCACCAATACCTAACAGCCAAAGGAGACAGCTGACACTGGTGACACTGCTCAATACACAGCAGTGAGAGCCACACATTTAGGTTGACCAAATCACCGTAACAGCAGGTGAATAACATTGCAGAAATATGGAAAACACCACTTGGGAGCTAGAAGAGCATATGTTAAAAGCAAGAATATTGCAGTGTAGATAAATGATATAAAGGCAGAAGCAGAAATGTTTTGATTTCAGAATTTTTCTTACACTTAGATTCTAAAAGTGTGTTTATTTTTCTCAACTTATTTTTGGATTGTGTGAAGAAATATTCAGGTTTAATTTTTGAGATAATATTCTAGGAAGGATATTTCAAAAGGAACTTCAGGCCTTCAGGATTTTTTTCTTAGTCATAACACACTCTGGATAAAATCAGAGCAACATTGGAGCATACATGCAAGAAATACCCTTTTCTTTATCAGGAAAGGGATTTAACTTGGTAGCATGTACCCAAATGAAATAAATACAACCCCAACACAATTAATCAGAAAGAAAATAGGCACAGTGTAACACCAAGAAATGCACCCCTTTTTATTGCAAATGGATTCCTTGACTATTGCAACAAAAATCCAGAACATAAGATGCAATATTTATATAAAATAAAGTTTTCTTCATGGCATAATCATGAAGGAAGAAACACCCATTTAAAGACTATGATTATATTTGACGCAGGGGAGGAAAGGAAAAAAAGGAAATTTCTTCTGTTTCAACACTTGGACTTTAATGGACTTTTAAATCTTGCACACAAGTAATGAATCACCCTTGCATCAAACAAGGAGAGCAAAACAACACAGCCATAGAACACAGTGAGTTATAATTCCTGAGCAACAGCCATGTCAGGAATAACTGCGAGTTATCTTGGGAAGATTGTTTTCCCTTAGTATGAACTGCATTATGCTCAATTAGTGCTTTGAAGATACTGTGGTGGCAAAGGGCACTTGCCAATCACTACAGGGTAGATTTCAGTTAAAAGGGTGATGATGAACCTATTCCACTGCCTGAGCAATAAGCACTTGGTATATCATAGCCTGATAAGGAACTTTTCTAAGCTTTCAGATGTCCTGGTTTATTTGGCTTTCAAGTCCATTCTGCAGAACTAACTTCTGAGAAATTAAATAATCTCATAAGCTCAGATCTTTGACATGACTGGTTAAAAATGAAGAGTGATCCCACAAGATCAAGAATTAAAATAATTTTAGCTGAAGAGTTTTGGATTTTCAAGTAAATGCTTTTCCAAAGGCAGGTACATTCTGAAATGAAAACCAGTAATCCTTTGCTCCATTAGAATTACTCCCAGGTTTACCTGAGGACAAAACTGAGTTTTCCACAGTTTTGAAATGAAAGGTCATGTTTTTGTACCCAAATGCAGGGACCCCAATGCAGACACTGTACCCCAGGATTACTGAATTAGCAGTGCATTTCCTTGTCTAATACCTCTCACATCCCTTTATGCAAGAGCATCCTGAATGAACCCTTCCCTTAGCATTGTCTGCCTACCAACCTGGAGCACAACTACACTGGTTCACTGCAGTGCTAACTGCCAGTACCATCACCGTGACCCCATCCCAAGGAAGGGGATTTATCTGCATTTATTTGTTCACCAAACCCAGCATGGTTTCAGAAGAAGTGTAAGACACCTTACCTTAGGATTTTTCCCTTCTTTGGCCAATAAAGCACGTAGTCGTTCTTGTGAAGGTGGTGCAACAAATATAATATATGGCTTCAAATCAGAGTTACGTAGTGTTTTCAGTGACTGCAAAAACAGGTTTACATATTTAACAGTTTCACCCAGGAAGAGGGCATTTATTGATGCACTATTCACATGCTATAATAGACAATACACTCTTCAAACAAAACAACTGTACAATATATTAACAGCAACAGAATTAACTGTAACAGCATTCAGAGTTCAGACACCATTTCCTACGAAATTTATATTCCAACATTTTCAGCTTCATGAAACTGAAATATTTACTTTTGTTCAAGAATATTCTTCATAACTGAACTGAAGGAACAGATCTTTTGGTATCCAAAAACAATAAAAAGGTTAGCTATATTGAACTAGCTGTTGTACAATTCTAAGAAAAGGTATCAGCTTTGAACAGGGAGAAGAATCTTTAAGTATTACAGATTACTTGAAAAACTAAAGTTTAACCTTTTCTGTTTTGAAGATTAAAATACAAGACATCAGATGCACTATTACTGTATGTGTAGCATTTTGTTTTGTCAGGTTTGTCTTGGAATAAACAACTTGTCTCGAGATAAATTTTTATAGGCACAGAATCAGCTAAATTTTAAGAGTTATGAATTTTCATCTCATGACATGCTTTGCAATGTCCATGAGCTATGCTTGTAAAGTATCACATGGTCCCAACTGGTGATGACTAGCTGATGACTAACCATAGCTTCAATACTACCCCATCTTACTGATATGGCTGGGTTTTAGGGCTTTTTTTGCAGCATCTACAACAGCAGCAGACCTCATACATATCATGTGTATCAGGAAACAGGCTGCATTCCAGGACTCGGCCTCTTACCATGTTTGACTAAATTTCCAAATAGAGGTATGCAAGCATAGTTTTTCTCTTCATAACCAAAAGGTCACAGCTAAATGTTTTTTTCAATACTGTTGATGTGATGTACTTAATTTCTGAGCTGTATTTGGAAACGTGACAAACATTGCTGAAATGCAGTTTCCAAGTATAATCACAATGTCCTCTCCATCTTCAAAAGCCCCAGAGATCACAGAGTAATTGGAAGATGGAGAGACACAAATTTTATTTTAATTAATTTTTAATTTTAGATGGTTTCCAGATACTTAAAGCTGGTGAAAACTAAGACCCCCTATCAACTGCAGCACAGATAAAGATGAGCGTATTTGCAAACAAGGAACTGAATAGAGTCAACTGAGCATCCTGGCATAAACACAAATATGGATCTTGAAAACACACTCATTTTATAAACCAGAGAGACAGATAATTCACAGCAGCTTCTACAATGAAAACATGACAGGCAAGAGCTTTGCCATACCTGGGTATGAAGATTTAAAAGGCAAATTTTGCCCGAGTTGATGACTTGCCGCACGGAGTCGATGCTCGTTCCGTACAGGTTCTTCTCAAACTCCCCATATTCAATGAACTTCCCTGCAGCTATGTCACTCTCAAATGCCTGTCGGGAGATGAAATGATAATCCCTGCCAGCTGCCTCAGTCTCTCGCCTACTACGAGTAGTATCTACAAAAAAGGAATTGAGACAGTGATACATGTATAGAACTGAAAAAAAGAAAGTTTTTTTCTTAGCAGGCATATTGCTTATCATGCAAACACAACCCCCATGCCCTCCCCAGCCCAACACAGGAATTATCCATGAAGTCTGTGTATTTTATTTTCTACAATAAATGTCCCTGGTCAAATTAAGTTGTCAAACTTAATTTAGAGGTCTCTTTTACATTAACTAGAGGAAAAAAATAGTAAACTACAAAAAGAATAGTTTTAACTGTGCAGTTGTGTTCTGAATGTGAAAACAGCTATTAGTTGTTTTTCAACAAATATGTATTGCTAAATGGTTTGTAAACATAATCTAGGGTACATTAGACATTAAAAATACAATATTCACTGAAATACAAGTAGTTTGGGAGGGCACTAAAGCCACCTAAACTTAAATTTATGCAGGACATTTGATTAAAAGTTTCTTGTCCGTTTATACTGACTTCTTTTTGAACTTCTGTAACTCACTCCAATTATATTCAAACCGATATAAATGCATGTCTTATAATGCCTCTGGAACACTGTGTTTGTAACGCTGGATTTGCATTAACTTCCCTTTTTTCAAGAGCACAATATATCCTGCCCAAACCCCCAAGCTCCCAAATGACTATTTCCAACAGAACAGGATTTCCCTGCAGCCCAGGCTTGGAACAAGGGTCCCCATGTGCCGTCACACTCACGGGGCACGGCGGTGGCAAAGCGATCCACTTCGTTATTCATCAGTCTCTGCCGCAGCTCGTTCTGCCCGCAGTTCTGGGGGCCAATCAGAACAATGGGACGTTTCCTATTTGCTGGCTGATGGTACAGTGACATTTCCTCATAGGTCAAAATTTCCTCATTGTCATAATCTTGAGAGAGGACAATAAAACAGTCACAAAGTACTCTACTGCCAGTTTCATGTATTGCATGTCATGCAGTATCAGATTTCAGACAGTTCCTGAGTCTCTGCCCAGCATCTGAGTCACCAAAGCAACGGAAGCCCAAAGACTATCATGTGCCCAAGTATGATGAGAATTTTTTCCCTTTCTTGCAGGGAAAAAAAAAAATTCCACTTATTACTCTTCATTACTCTTCATATAACTAGTAGCACAAACCTAAGAAACAACTTGTTTTTGCAGA
This sequence comes from Molothrus ater, assembly GCF_012460135.2. Lineage (NCBI taxonomy): Eukaryota > Metazoa > Chordata > Aves > Passeriformes > Icteridae > Molothrus > Molothrus ater. Next base: position 30,079,753 of record NC_050483.2, read on the forward strand.
AAAAAAATAATTTCTAGTACAAGAATAACACTTTATAGCCAAAGGCAGCAACTATCATCCCAATCCCAAAGTACTTTTGTAAGAACATAGCCTATAAAATCTGTCAAGAAAGTTTCCATTTATGAAGTTTAATTATGCAGAGTGAGATTATATTACAAAGCAGTAATAAATTGGTTCATCATTGTAAAATTATGACTGCTTCTATGCCTAAAAAGTTATCTGTTTTTTTCTCTTATTATCTGATCTTTAATAAAGACACTACAAATCCTTTCACGTCTTTTACATCTTTCACTAAATGCTACAATACAACATAGCATTGCCCTTACACAGAACTTACTGCTAGCATTTCTAACATCATATCTCAAATTCACTTCACAATCTTTTATAGTTGTTTATAATCACATACATTGTACAAAAGTTGTTCCTTACCATCATTTTTATTTGCATTGTATAAAACCTTTTTCCGTTTCTTTTTGTTCTTCTTTGCACACCAGAGTTTTCCTAAACAAAATAAAAATTATGACAATCAAACACCCGTACAACAAAAATCTTCCTATTCTGCCCATGTTTTGGATGTTTAAAGTGGAGAATTTATTCTGCAGTTTTCAGAAGGCAAAATATCCTTTTATTGATTACAATCCTTTAGTGTATTAAGCAAATGTCAAGGACTTCAACCAAGTCACAGCAGACGAAGTTCTTTATGAAAAAAGGGGCTTTCCAAATTCTCAACATCATCCTAATTACAGCACACATAGCTGTGAAAAACCCACGTGATTTTTACAACAAAGTGTTAAATTCAGACTTTTATTTACATGAAGAATTTCAAAGAATCATCCCACTTGTATTACAAATAAACAAAAACTACACCAGGAGATTTTTCTGCAACTCCACCATGACAAGATTCTGTGTAACACTAATTAACACTGCTACAAAAGATTTTTTTTTTTTTTTTTTACTTGGGAAGCATATATCCCACCTGATTTTTCAGGCTCCTTGTCTTCTTCTATAGTTTGCTTCATTGCTTCTCTTTGTTGCTGAAAACTTTTTCCTTGATGCATTAAAAAAAGCACAAGAGTCATTAACATTTAGAAACCATTTCCATGCTTTTTCATAATGACTTACTAACTTAACTCTTTCCTAATCTTTCACATTTCTGAAGGTTCTAGTAGAATGTAACATACAAAAGAAATTTTAAAAGAGAAAGCAAAATTGCTGCAAAACTGATTTATTACTTCAGAAATATATTCATCAAGAGAGACTTGCAGAGTATTTGTTGTATACTAGACAGTTTTGCCTGGAAAAGTGAAAGTACAGGAAAGACTACATTTCCCTACTATGATGATGTAATTTTCTAATTATTTTTGTATGTCAAATGTGCTCTATTTATATTAAATATTTTGAACTTCAATTTAAAATAGATTAGCCAGTATTCAATTCAGTGTTTTTCTCAATTTATTCAAGCATCATAAAGTTACAGTGTGATATTCTATGGAATTTGAAAAGTCTTTTGTTCACCATGTTTAACAAAGCAGCAGGTCCTTAATGAACTAGGCTACAACATATATTGCAATGCAAAAATTATGAACACATTTCAGCATCTGAAAATCCTGTTATCCAAAGGCCCTCAGCAGTGAGAAAGGAAGTCTGTCACAAGTAACTGAAGCCCTTAGTTAAGCGAAAACATGCTGAAAAGTGACCACAAATAGGTACTGTGTCAAGTGGTTTATTTAGAAAAGGTAGGAAACCTCAGAGCAGCGCCCATCTCCTGAGAGCAAGTGGGCTGCAGTCTCACATCTCTGCTGCAGCCAGCAGAGGGAACTCTGAATCTGCTGAGTCCCCACGGTGGAGGAATAAGGGAAGAGGAGAGTAGCTCCTGAAAGGGGCAGTGAAAGCAGAAGTTTTGCTCTGCATTTAACTCCAGACATGGTGATGCCCAGCAGTAGGCTCTGTTGCAAATGGTTCAAAGACACAGATATATTTAAGGGAACAGATGTTTAAGGAGTACACAAGTCTTTGAAAACATGAGTATTGCTCCTGTGTGGCTATAATAACTAACTTGACTGAGCATCAAGCTTTTTCTAGAGCTTTATTTACCAGGGATAAGGCCTGCCAATGGCTGATTATCTTCATCTCCATCTCTGTAAGCCTGCCACCAGTTTGGATCCTCTTGACTAATCACATGGAGTATGTCTCCTTTTTGAAAAGACAGGCCTAACTCTCGGCAGGGGACGTAAGGATCATCAGAGGGATCGTAGTCAAAATGCGCTTTCACGTGTATCTGCAGGACATCAAATGTTAAAAAAAGGGAAAACACCCCAGCGACTTCTGAAGAATTAAACCTTCTCTTCCTGTGATTGCATTAGAGCTATGATATGTAAAAACTCCAAGCTTCTATAAAATGGAAACTTTATCTGGAGGCACTGGAATGGAATCGTTAGGTTAGCAATGGAAAAGACACAGTTGTGCTAGGCTGAACAGAAAAGGTTGAATTTAACATGCAATTTCCTCAGCACTGTAGGAGACAATCCCCCCAGCTACTGATTTAAGTTCTCTGCATTCAAAAATCATCAGAGGTATTGTGATTGCTTAAAGTGTCTAATAAATACACAGACTGAAACTCATTTGCTGGACTTAAAGTGAAGTTTCACTTGTAAAGTGTTTTGTCACCAGTCATTTAAGTCTGGGCATTCTTTCTTGAAACTGTTAAAGCTATCTTTTCCTCCCAATGCATATTCTCAAGTTTCGACAACCCAAGTTTTTTTAATACAAACATACATATACATACATATACATATATATATATAGACAGACACAAAATACAGAAATTCAAAATAAGAAGCTCAGAACCTCAGAACCACAGAAGTTCTACTTTTACAACTTCTTTCAGAAATGGAGCTAAAATTGTACTAAGAGTTTCAGTTTAAGATCATTAATAATTTTCAACACTTAATTCAGGTGTTAGTCTGATCACAAGTAAAATCAATTTAAATGGCTACGTTTTGGGTTTGTTCTACAATGTAAAGGACCTTCAGAAGAACCTTTTACACACTACTGGTAAAACTAAGTACGTTTCACCAAGCACACAAACACCTGTAGAGCTACTTACAACTGTCTCCTTTGCAGGGGGTGGCTTGCTCTGCTGACTGGGAATCAATACGAAGGTCAGAGTCCCATGCATGTCAGCCTGAGAGAAAAAATAGGCTCTTCATATACAGTATCAAAATATGGCTTAAGGTTAAGAATTTTAGTAAATAATACATTTTAGAAAATGCTTTAAAAATTCCTATTAGAAGTTGTTCCTAAACATGCATCATCTGGCCATTAGCTGGTTTAAAATACAGAGTACAGATAAAGATGCAGTGATTCAGTAAGACTAGAAAGCTAAGTGTTGATACTCAGATTTTAAAAGCCTGGCTTTCTTGAATATAAACTATTTCTATCTGAAATGGAGCAGCTGCTGTTCTGTCAAGCAGAGACGTAGGAGAAACGGATAATTGTTCTGTTCAAACAGAACAATTGTTATTGTTCTGTTCAAAAATACCAACAAATGAGTCTACTGGAATGTAAAAATATATTTTAAAAATTTAATTTTTCTAGAATTGTTTTGATGGAACAGTGCTTTCAAATCTAAACATTTCTACTATGACTTTATGCTGTTGACATTACTAAAGAATTCAAAACACTGTTTAAAGATTTTGCTAAGATACTCAAATCTTGCATATGTGAAATGTTCAATACCAACATTGTAGTCATCCTTGATAAGAAAGTAGAACATAATAATTGTCTTGTCTTCATCTTCTTTGTTTACATACTTCCACTTGCAGAATGTGTCTGCACACATAAAAAATATCTTGATAAAATGCAAGTGACAACCTGTGACAAGGTCTACAGGTGTTTCACGTCATATACACCATTCTGTGAAGCTTAACAAAACAATTTATCCTGTATAAAACAAGAAAATTCACGTATCTTAGAAAATTCAGAACTAAGGCTTAAATATAGTAAATGTAACTTGAACAAGTTCCATTGCCTGCAAGAAAGGAAAATTCATTATTTTCAGTCCACAAGGAATGTATATAATCTCACTGATTATGCAAACAGCCTAGTCTAAAAGTCAGGTGTAGTTTAATATCACTTGAGTAGCAAGTAGTGAGGCAAAACTAAGGAGGGAAGTAATTTCTTCCTCCTGTGCTTGAAGTGTTTTGGGGTGTCTGAAGTATTTCTGAACTTCATTTCCAGATTACAAAATAAAAATGACAACATATAAAGAATTAAAAGTATTATTTTAAATTAGTTGCATTAAAAATATATTCTAAAAATCCACAAGCTTGTGTTTATTTTATTTTTAATTTGCAGCAAATTGATTTTCTCTTATGCTAATGTATTGTGGCTTTACACCTTTTGTTTTTTAACTCTAGGCTGCAGGAGCTACTCAGGAGCAGAATAAGCTCTCTGAAGAGAACTAAACTGCCAGACTTGAACTACCTGTTAATCACCTCCAAAACACTCTTTTCAGGAGTTAGCCAAATATGGCTTTAAAAAAATACAGATGGCAATGGAGACAATCACAAAACATGAAAAATCTCAGATCTGATCTAAAAAAAAAAGGACATTCAAAGCTTCTCAGAGAATTGTAAGCATCTTTCTAATTGATTTAAAAACAGTAAAACAAAAACCCCCAAACCTCACACATTTCTGCCTCTACTTCCTTCTACTTTGATCTCACTGCATGAAATAGATGAAAAATTTTAACAGCAAATTTTAGGAAAAAGTCCAGCTGAAGATGGAAATTGTCCATTAAAAACCAGTGTCTAACTGTACCATAAGACAACTTCATCTATGGACATTGCTGTCTACTATTCCTACAATACACAACATACAGCCAAACTTAAGTCTTTGTCCTGATTCTGATTTGTCTCTAGAGCATAGATCTACTAAGTAATTTGAAGATATACTTAATATGTTTCTCCTCTTTTTCCCCCCCCCTAAAGTCCCTACTGTGTAAGTCCTAGTTGATATTTCCAATGTTTTGTGCTAAAGTTATAAATTGACCTCTTAAAAAAAAAAAATTATCTGTTTCCACTTTGACAACATGGTCTTGACTGCTGCAATTGGATCAAAGATTCAGAGCTGGGTTCCAGGTGTCTTGGACACTAATCCAAAGCAGGTACCAAGGAAAAGCGTGAAAGAAATGAAATTGGGCAACAGAAAATACTGGCGGTAATTGCCAGCTTTTGACATTTTTCTCACAGGGCCTTTTTGAAAGTGAGTTAATTTACTGATTCCTGATGGATTTTCTTGTCTAGCTGCTTTTAAACTAAAGTATAAATTTTGCCATGAATGGTGTAATAGACAAAAAAATGTCTATGCAAGTAAACTGCTAGACAAAAGGGCTTTTACCAGGCATGAAGGAGTAGTAAGTCTAGTCACAAAAAGGTTCCATGTGATACAATTAGTGGTGGGTTAAGTCCGGCCAGCAACTTAAGCACCAGCCAGGTTGTAACACTCTCTTCCAGCAGGTTGAGGGAGAGAATTGGAAGACCAAATGCAAGAAAAAAAATCTCATAGGTCAAGGTAAAAACAGTCTAATAAATGAAGTGGGAAAACCCCAACCCAACAAGTGATGCAAAAGCAATCGCCACCCAGATTTTACTGCTCAGCCTGATGTTACACGGCCATTCACATCACTGTGGTCAATTTGGGTCAGCTGTCCCAGCTGTGTCCCCTACCAACACCTTGCTCACCACAGCCAGTTGCAGCCAGCAGACAGAGTGAGAAACAGAGAAGGCCTTGATACTGTTGCATGCACTGCTCAGCAACAGCTAAAACACTGGTGCATTATCAAACTGTTTCAGTCTAAACCCAGCACCATATAAACTGCTATGAAGAAAATTACCTACGAACCAGCTACACATTTATTACTTGTGGACTGAATCAGAGACAAAGATGAAAAATTACGGTTTTCAGAGCTAAACAAAGTTTTCTTAGAAATCATTACAAGTAAGTGTAAAGATAACAGCTTGATGCTTCCAAATTTGTAGGCTTCGTTTTTGCAGGTAACTGCAATTATACTTGTCAGTATCATCCTATGTGTCAGAAAGAAAACTTGAAATGTACCTCCAGATGTGAACACCAGCTACCAGAATGAAAATACTTCTGAGGCTAAATAAGAGTAAAATGACAAGCAGAGTCAACAGGCTTGAGACTTATGAAATGAGTATTTATTGCAAAGGAAACAAGAAGTGTTCCAACTCACCAGCAAGTCAAAAACTTCATTAACATCTTTTCCACGGATCTCAATGCCATTGATCTCCAGAACTTCATCCCCTTCATGCAACAGCCCACTCTTTTCTGCAGCACCTCCTTTGACTATGCGACTGATGATAACAGAATCCATTTCATTGCGAACAGTAGCACCCTGTGTAGCAGAAACACATTCTGAATTTATTACATATATGAAACTCAAAGCCATCTATTGTATATATTCCAAGCACGTGGAAAAACTATGCTGAAAAAGAATGCAAATAACAGCTTGGATGCATACACACAATGCTCCAGTTCAAAAAAAATGACTGCTTAACTCCTTCAACCTACAAAGGCTGAACAATTTAATTGCTCTACACCATAAGATTCATAATTTTTTTATAAAGATAGTCCTAAGAAAACACTTATTTGAAAGGTGCAAATAGCAGATGATAACTGCTAAACAAACTCCAAAACCAGAAACCAGCCAACCAAAAAAACCTACACCTGGTTGGCACAAGGTTTTAAGCTCCCTTGCAGCAAGCTTGAGATAGTAACTCTTGCCAAGAAGATCTTTCCAAACCCAAACTGATAGAAGTTGTACAGATTTTACATGGTAGTATGGCTACTGCCCAATTCAAATTAAACACAAGTTTACTGTCTATGACTGTTTCTCATTTTGGAGGGAGGGAGAGTGTTTACAAGTTAAACACTACCTTGGCATTGGAATTCCTAACATTTCATAGCAATCTGGAAAGGACAAAAAGGGTTACTTCCTCTACATACAACTGAGTAAGCACCAGTACTTACCAAGGGAATATCCCGAGCTTTCTCAATGCGAACTATTTTAACCGTCTCCCCTCCATACATGCCAACATTCTCATAAATCTTTTCATCTGTCATAGGCTCTGGTTGCATTTCTTGTTCTGCAACCTTATCATGAGCCAGTAGAAGTGCCTAGTGTTAAACAAAATCAGCTCAGTTACAGAAAATATCACAGTTGATATGCATACAAAACAGCAGCTGAAATTCTGCAATTTCAACAGTCTCTGCAGGTTATAGAACTTTGAAAACTGACTCAAACAATAAAAAAAAATCATTTATCACAGCTACATAGAACCTATTTTTTTTCAGAACTTTCAGAATAGAAAATAACATAAAAGCAATTTTGAACACAACTGTGACTGTACTTCTATCTTATCTGTAGTAAACCAAAGTCTGGTTTTTTAGTATGTATGTGTCTGCAGACTCAGATTAAGTTTTGCAGAGAAAACTACTTTTACATCACCACCCCAGGACAAAATTTCCATTATGCACCTTAAGGTAAGCATGGAACAACTGCCAAAGGTAAAAACAAATAAACAAAGCAGCTCACGCGGTGCCCTGTTCCCACTGACCTACTGCTACATTGTTTATGTGTAAATCACCCTGTAATACATATAGACTGTGGCAAGGGCTGAATACAATCATGTACTACACTTCATTAAAAAGTTCCATTAGTTTCTGGAAATTGCAAGTTCCTTATCCTAGAAAAATTAGGGTTGAGGAATAAAATTCACACTTGCCCAGTCAGCAAAAAATAAGTTACACTGAAAACAGCATCAAGAAATAGATCCATTAGATTAGAAGTTTCATTTTGTTTTACCTGCATGTGAGGGGCATTCAGCAAAGCATTAAGCTCCTGTCCATCCTTATGGTGGCTGGGTTTCAAAACACTCTGTACCTAAAATGAAATCAAGCAGTAAAATTAAATCTAGCCAGTGATTTATCAATCCTCCCTCTCCTACTCAAGCACAACCCCCTACTTGCAATTACTCATTTTACTGAAAGCAAAGAATATCCATGTAGTTGTTACACTACTGCTAATTAATTAATCTGGTACACATTAGGAAAACATGCAATGAGATCACAGGACTAACCCAGCACATCTTGCCTCAGTAACAATCTACCAAATCTAACTTGGTATGCAGTACCTCACACAGATATCAGAGACTGGCAATGAGCTCAGGTATCACAAAAATGCACACAAAAAAAACCTCTAGACAGTGAAAGTTAGTGATTTCATGGCAGTGAAATCAGTCACAATGAAGTGTTTTATGAGACTATGCTGGGCTTTTAAATTGGAGTAATTTCTTATTAATGTGACTAGCCTTCCTCTTCCTTAAAAGTAGACTATCATATTCTTATTATGCAAACTATTTCCAGCAACAGCAAGGCCAAAGATTCTGAGACAGGTTTTGCAATGCATCCTGGAGCCCTTCTCAGGAGGTGCACAAATTAAAACTTCAAAAGGTCCCTCCCTGGAAACCTGATTTCTTTGGCTCCTTCCAAAATAATCCACACTAACACAAGGATAGTTTTTGCTCAAACAGCTTCAGCTGCCAAAATAAGTTTTCCTTCTCATACAGTTACTAAATGAGCCTTGTCATCATCTCTTGCAAATACTGGTATGCTCATACAGAGAGCCAAGACCAGGGAAGTGCTCTTACACAGAAGAGAGGCTGAAGATGCTTTCCAAAGCCATTATCCTCTGGCCTAATCTGACCAAAGGCACACAAGTGCAACAGCACAAATGAATCCAAAGACATCAAGAGTAGATTATACAAATCAGAGCAGCAGCTTTCAGAAAAATAGAAAACATTTTGTTCAAGAGCTTTTGACTCTTACAGATGAGGTAATGTGACATCAGAGAATCAAGAAACCAAAAGTTTCAAAGAGAAAATAATTCTGCTTTTTGTATGATCTAACAGTATATAAAGGTCAGAAAAGCATCTGTATTAGGAGCAATTATCTACAGAAATGCTAACAACTATCTTGGATGCTACCAGAAAACAGCACTGAAAACTTTCATGTCAAGACACTTTTAAATTCTAGGAGAAGCCACTAAACAAACGAACTGTGCCCATGGAGCAAGATCCTCATATTGCCAAGACAAGTGTCACATTGAACATGCTCCTGTGCTTTGCAGTAAACTTGGCACAATCTCCAAAAGCCTTTCTTCTGACATCTCTAGAGCATGCCTCATGGTGAGCAAATGTAGTATACTTTAAAACAGTCAGAGAAGAAGCCAGATTTACGTAGTTTTTTTAAGTGGTTTCTTTAAAATCATAGAGAACAGAAAGAGTTCAGCTTCACAAAGTCCATACTTCAGTCATATGTCTAAATTAGACAGGAAGCTATTACACCTGGCTTAAACTGAATTCTAGGATGTCACACAGCAAACAGAACACAGCAAAAGACATATCTCACTGACAAGTTTTTCCTCTGTTTTGAAAGAAAAGATTATTCTATACAAAGGACTTTCTCATAAAGGTTTATTTAAGGTCTCTAGCTTTCAAGAGGCTTTGAAGAAGCCAAAAGAAGCCTTAAAGCTTTATTTATCAAATCTTTATGATCTTTTAATAGGAAAACCTACTCAGAAAGCAACTTGGAAGTCTTGCAAGGAACACAATTTTCTGAATGCTAGGTCAGAGGCTGGGAATTTGACAGTGGAAAAGAAAGTAATCTGGTTCAACCAGTTACTCTGTGTGCAGTAAACATTTGTTTATTCAAGTTGAATTTCTGCTTTGAACAATTTGATTATTAAAAATTTTAATATATCCCCCACCCCCTTTAAGAAAAACACAAAACTCTCATTTGTTTATTTAATGAAGCTCTAGGAAAGCTTCAGGCTGCCCTATAGACCACTTATTACAGCAGTAGTGCAGCTTGCCAGAGTCCTTTGTAACTCATGGTAATAAATCCCAGAGCTTTTTCAGACTAAGAAATTTGAAGAAGTCTGTCATTCCAGGAGTGACACACTATACACAGCACAGATGATTCACACTGAGCATGTGGAAATACCTGTATTTTCTTAACTCTTCAGACTAGATTTTATTGTTAATCATGTTACCTTTAGATCAAGAACCTCCCCCTCAACCCCTGAATTAGCCATTTGGTTTCATTACAGACACCACAATTTGTAGGCATGTATGATGGAGGCATGTGCTGGAGTAATATGAAGCATTCAGAAATTAACTGCAGATGCAAAATTCTGTTGTTGCTTACTGGCATGTGAGCAGGACTGTCAGATGGAACATACACACACATTCTAGTGCACTTACACCAGAAGTTAGGAGCTTTCAGTGCATCCCCTCAACAGTACGGATCGAGTTCATTTGTCTGATTTTGCAGAAGAAAACAGTAGCACGTCCAAAACATTTAGGAACATAGTCTATATAAATTGAGCCTATTAAGTATATTTAATAGCAGGAACATCTTTAAGGTACTTGGTATGTGCTGTTACAGGCCAAGTTATAAGCTGTCTTGAATGCTGTATCAAATATTCTTACAAGGTCAAGATTCAGACCCTGCTCCCATAATCCATGCCCCCATCTTGGTCAAGTTTAAATGGATTTAAAATCAATTTAATTACACTTGATGTTTACCAGCTATTTTTATTTGAGACTTGGAGTACACCCCATTACATGAAGATAAGCTTTCTCAAATAAATTCCTTAAGATCAAGTGCTTCATTCTGCCTTTTTAATTCAATTGAAGTTTCTTAAAAAGATGAGAAAAAACTTGAGTTGTTAGTGGCTGGTTATCAGAATTGGTGGGAAATTAACCATACATGTATACTACCAATTTTAAGAATTTTCTAAAGAGGACTAGAAAATTAAAAAACCCTAAATAATATTAATTATTACTTATTTTTAAAGGAAGACTCTTTCATGCTACATTGTGCAATTGTGTTGTAAAATGCCTTTTCCCATTAAGAGATGTTCTCTTCCACAGTATAAAGCCACAAACAAAACATGTCTGTAGCTTTAAACTGGGGTACACACTCCAAACAGTTTCAGAGCTGTACACTGTTGCTCATGACCTGTGCACTAAAATATGCACACTAGCACTACTTGCTATTTAAAATTAATGTTATGCATGTATCTGCTATTTTTCTTTCTTGTAATGTCTTCTGGCTTTTATCATCAAGATGTTATCAGTATCTTAAAAGCAGGCTTTTGCAAGTGTCTTTTCAAAAATACCCTGAAGTAAGTAAATGAGCTGCTTTCTGGGGGAGTTTCTTATGCCTGTGCTTAGAGGTAAAAAAAGCAAAAGACAGCCAAAAATGAGAGTACAAGAAAAAACAGACATGCAATATAAACACATTGTCAGGATTAAAAAATACCCCAACAACAAACTCAAAAAACCAAAACAAAAACACCACCAATTTTTCTAAAGCAGAAATAATTTCCTTCCATACTGCTACATAACTAATACAGAAACTTTTCAAAAATGAATAAAAGATCTGAAAACCAAGCATAAGATCTTCTACATAGGCAAGACAAGGAAGTACAAAGTGATGTGAACGGAGGCTTCAAGGTATCCTCTCGAGACACTTCTGTCAGACACAGAAATATTTGTCCTGAATTTCTGGCTCTATCATTTCAGGATGTTATTTAATATATTGCAAAATACAAGTCACTTAAATACACAAGAAGCTGAGTCACTGAGAAACTAGATTACATCTGAAAATGGGAACAGACATTTGCAATATATTGAGTTTTCAGGAATTTCAAGGCTGGAAAAGACAGGGATGGGAGATGAAGAGTCAAAATGAGCACAGTGATGTGTCTTTTATGCAATAGTCTTGTGGATAATGATCAAATTCTGTTCGTTTAAAAATTTTGGATAAATGAAAGATTTTCCTTTTGCTTAACCTTATTCATGACTGGTAAGAGACACAAAACTGCCTTTGCACCACCTTCTGATTTTAAGATTTACCAAATCACCTGAAAAAAATAAAAGAATTTGTTGGGAAGGTAAGGGGTAGTGAGAAATGGGGAGAAACACAAGAGTTTGGAAATAGACCTAGAGTTTTCCTAGGCATATTTTCTTATTGGAAACTTCTATTAAGTAGTAAATATTCATGAAGGGAAAGAACCAGCTTTCTTAAGGGTTACATCTGTAACGCCTTGTATGATAAAAGGAGGTTCAAAAATTCTAGCCTGCATCTGAATGAAATCCTAAACTAGGCCTATGTAAAGTGGATGTTTGGGGGAGCAGCTTACAAACAGAAGGTAACTGAAAAGGCTCCTTCAGACTCACAGACACAGTGAACAAGCCCAGTGAGGAGTTTGAAGTAGGCTACAGACTGATGAATAAGCAAGCCAGAGGGAAGCTCACATGTGCTGCAAACGTATGATTACAGTGGGTTGATTAGAAGTTTTCACAGATTCACAGGATATTCTAAAGTACTTCTACCTGCTTTTGGCACAGTCTTACTGACAAACCTAAACAAGAAAATCCTAAGCTGAAATTTAATCAGCACCTGCACCTTTAGATTGCATTTAAATTATGTTCCTCCTCATCATCAAGAGTCAGTAATTTCTTCTGCAAAAGAACTTCAAGCTTGCTACAATGCTGCTGGGCTTACAAGATTAAAGTCTAGTAAAAGAAAGGAGAGTGGAAAAAGCTGTTGAAAAAAATGCTTCAGGAAGAAAGAAAATCAGATCCTAAACCAAACAAACTAACCAACCCAAAATCCCACCAACACCCACCACCTGCTGCCATACTGAAATACTCCAACCCATGTACCTGAGTCAGTTTGGTTTGCTGGGTGCTAAATGCTGGAGCCTTTATCCAGCCCCTGGATCTGGCTTTGCTGAACACTTCACTGCTAGGCTTGCACTGATGCTGGTATTCAAGCTACCTAGGCCAAAGCTAACAAAATTTATATGGGTTTAAGATGTAGACACCCTTCACTACTATATATACTTGCACCAGACCATAGAAAATTGTGACAAAAGTTACTGAGTGACCCTTTAGAATATTTTAACAATTTCTAAAAAATGCATCAGATCTTATAAAAGAGCTGTCATCTGTCAGACCAAAAGAAGTTTAATCACAGCAGTAATTAAAGCACTGAAATTAAGTATTAATGGACCTGTTGCTCACTTTAAAGGAGAAAGCTTGTTTCCAGTATGCTTGTATTTTCAGAGATGACTCCCAATCTAAGAACCATGGCTCAGCTTAGAGGAGAGTCACAATAAGAGAGAACTGTAACTCAGTTCCTGAATGCTTGAAATAAAGAACACCAACGGAAAGGGAGTTAGATTTTCACAACCACTCCCTTTTCCTATGTTTAAACATAGTACCTTCTCTATTACATATCTATCCATGCTAAAGAGGGAGTTCCTACCCCCAAAATATTTTTCTGGTTACTGTTTGCTGTATCTGGTTTTTCCAGATTTCCAATCAGTGGCTATTATAACCTCTTTCATATTCAACATTCAGTCAGTCAGACAAGCTTGACAAGTATGTATTTCAACAGTAGCTATGATTACAGGTTTCATGTATGTCACAGGGATGCATACTGTACATACCTCTTGTGCTAGTTCCTGTGCATTGGAGCTGAGAGGATATGGAGGGCTGGCTTTGTTCATGTGGACTGTAACAGCGTTGTGGATCTTAAATGCATTCTGAAAATCGCTATTTTGAACAAGCTGTAAAATGAGTGAGATATCCTCTTGACTCTGAGGGTCTACCAAAACGTGCTGGATATGCTTAAGAGAATTTAACAGTTCTTCCACTTCTAGGTAAGAAATAACAAAATACAAATAAGATATGAGTTAACAAGAATGATAACTAAGTAATATTTATATTAAGAGTTATACAAAAAATTTTTTACTGTTCGGTTTTTAAACCAGCAGTGATATATGCAAGTTTATTAGTTATCTGTTATTCCAACTTTTTTGAAGCAGAATGTAACTGAATTAAAAGAGTAAAAAAAGAAGAAGAAAAAAAAAAGACTTCAAGTCAGTAAGAGCAGTAAGACTTTATTGCTAAGCTCATCTTGATGCACTGAATATTCACTGATACCTTGGTTCACCTTTCTGTGTGTACCTATAATATATGGTAGAAATCTATGTATCTCAACTATATATTGCTTACTTATAGAATGAATGTAAGATAAGTAAACTACAATCAATTTGTAAACAAAATTATGCTCAGTCTTGGCACATTAAAATAAAAAGTATGAAAAAATACCATCTGTGAACATCTATGAGTTTTGAAAATTATCTACAGCAAAAGAAAGTCCACATCTTTTACTTACACAAATATGAGTTCTGCTTGGGCAGTAAAATACTTTAACATTTTAATAACCAGTTTCTATATGTTTGCAGAATACTATACATGTACTACATTCTTGAGTTTCTAGAACTGATCTGATGCTTTACAAGCACTTTTCAAAGACTTTTATATTATTTTAATATAAATATTTAAATTTCAATTTTTCAAATTTAAATTTTGAATATTTAAATATAAATATTTAAATATTTAAATATTCAAAATTTAAATTCGAAAATTTGATATTTAATATTTAAAGATTCAAATTTATGCTAAATAGGTCACTTCTCAAAATTAAGTACTTCAGAAACCACCTAAACCAAGGAATATGAATCAAACCCAGGTAAGATATTCTGAAGCAGACAAAAAACCAATTCATGTTCGGAGCCTTAAATAACATACATGTTTTCACACATTATCTGAAAAAAAAAATCTGTTCAGCCACAAGAAGCTGGTCAGCAATCTAACATTTTAATAAATTCAAATAAGCTAGAACTTTTGAACCCTGGTACTTAAAGAAAACGAACAATATAGCAAACCCCAAATTTTAAAACTGTCAGTTGATACTGATACCAGAATACCAGCTTTGAGAATAATTTTAAAATTCTAGCAACCTTCATTTATTCATTATGAGCTAATAAAATCAGGAACACTATCAGCTAAATTGCATTTTTAACATGAAAAATCCCAGTAGATACTGATCACTAACATGATCAGTACACTGAACACAAGCCTAGACTCAAAATTTTTGAGCACAACATAAAAAATGGTTGATAAATGGACACATAAAAACCATAAAGCCTAACAAAATATGCATTTCCAAGAAGTTCAATTGTTTTAATTTCCGGCAAACCATATCTACATACAAGCTGTCTAGTCCGAGTCTGCAAGTTAAGTCTTCTGTACTATAAAAGGAAACAAACAAGCCAGGGCTACTACTCTTGTACGTTACTGTCTGAAGGACAATAAAAAAGTAATAAAACCCCTCCAAAACCATTTCACACATGCTAAAAACATCCTACCCACCAAAGGTCAAGGACTTCTTCCTGTAACCACCAAGGAAACAAAGGGCAATAGGACAAAAGCTGCACAGAAAGCTTGGATACTGGATGTGCAGGATATTCCACTGCTGATATCCAGTACAACTCACAACACTAATTATGGTAGCCAATGTCTCACTAGGAAACTGTATACACAATATACTGCTTATCACACTGGGAGAAATGCCATTTGGAGAGAAGGCTAAAGAACACTCCACAAGTGAGAATATTTGCTAAACAGGACATTGTCAGCTGGCAAAATTCTCATCTAATGGAGAATGCACAGTACTGAAGTATCTCTTCAACTCAATCTCCCAAGTCTGAGGAAGTGCGTTATTTTCAAGCATAAAGGAAAAAAAAAGTATGTGAAACAGATGTTATTGTATAGCTCCTGACACCTGCTTGGTTAAAAAAACATACTAACTCAAAGTTCTGCTACTTGTTATGGTTATTTGATTTAAAAAGCAGTGAGATATTAGAGAAGAACCTTGCTACTTTTATGTCTTCCTAATTATTTTACTCCATTATTTCTGAACTCTCTCTTACATATCTGAAAATTCAAATACAGACACATATATACACACCCAATTCTAATACATGTTGCATGTAAGATACAAATTCATACAGAAAGACATCTTACTCTCTATCTACAACAGACATCCTGTTCCTAGATGTCTTTACATATTTTCTCTTTTTAGCCCTTTGCTAGTTCCTTCTGTGCTGCCCTTTCTTACAAACTACCACAGTACTCTCTTTCCTGTATAATTCCCTTCTACACTGAGGCTTCATCTGCTGGATACCAAAGGTTTATACCAAGTGATTTCCCCCCACCACAAAACTGTAAAAAAATACCCACCTGAACACAGTTATAAAACAGAAATAATGCTTCAAAGGAGTGAAGTTAAGTATTCGTCAAAAGGCAGCACTCCATTTCCTTGTCACTTGTTTAATAAAAAACCACACACATAAACCCACACACAAATCCTGGCTTTATGCATGCCTAATTCTATATTCCTGCTTCTGAAGTCTATATCACAGATGAGATTATGATGCAGGGTTCGTTTTCTTTTTTTTTTTTTTTTGTTTTGTTGTTGTTGTTGTTGTTGGTTTCAGTCTTTTTAATGTACCAACAATACAAAAAAGCACCAGGTAACAAAAGACTCCAGATATTTCCTATAAAAAGGGTTGTCTTGAAGAAAAATAAGTTCAGTAAGACCAACATCTGCATTTACTCACAGAAAAGTCAGGGTTCTTTTGCAGAACAAGTCCATTTTTAATTGCAGATCAATTAGCAATCAAATACTGGGTTTTGTCAAGTCTTCTTTTACATGAAGTGCTGCAGCCTTTTTCCATTAGACTATGAAATGGCTGGAATGTGACTGAGCACTGTGAGATATACACATTAATCAAAAGACTGCCAGGGCAAAAGTATGCAACTGCAGGGGAGGATGTGCAGTCACATGTTAGATAACAAAACCAAGAAAAGAAAATAGATGTTTTTTATTACCTTAAACAAAAAGTTAAGAAGAGCAAACTTAAGAAGATAGGATTTATTATACCTCAGTACCAATGTCTTCATTTCCAAACTTTTCTATAGAGTAATCTATGTGCTGGTACTAGTACTTTAATGCTTCAAATAGAACATAAATCACATAGTTAGGAAAAGTAGTTTTGGATAAAACAGTATTTCAGAAAGTCTATTTATAACATATTTATAAATAAGTTTTGGCCAAGGTATAAAAGCAAAAAATAGGCAGCTTTAAAAAATAATCATCAATGTAGCCAGAAAGGGCTTACATATGAAAGGCTTACTTCCATGAAATGTTAGTTACTCATTTAACTGAATTAGCTGAATGAACTGCAGAAAACCAAAGAAGTCTGCATTTTATGGAAGCATATTGCTGTGAAAAAGCCAGTAAATACTTACATGCACATGTGCTAGGTGCAGAGACTATTACTTCCATTTAAACAGCTGTCTAAATCATATACTGTTTTGATAACAAACATGCCCTTTAACATTCTTTTGGTTAAGTCTCCTGTTTTATTTTGATATATAAATTCCAACTTCTTTAATCTAGTCTGCTTTCTTTTATGATGATAAAAACATTAAAGACTTGGCAATGATCTGCCAAATTAGACACTGGCACTTACAAAATATTTTCCAAACTAAAAATACAGACACATAGGTCAATATTCTTACTTAAGAGATGTATCTTCAGGAGAAGCTCTACGGATTAACACACACACACACACAAACACACACACTCACACAAAAGAAAAATGAAAGTCAGTATTTTAAAAAATACCTAAGAAGGACAGTTGAACATCTCTGTCATTCACTAGCACCTGTCCAGGTTTATTTGGGGTTTTCCTAACTAATCTCAGAGATTTGTGAATGTGACTAAGCACTTTAACCTGGACAGTAAAAGTAGAAAGAGGGAAGAGCCAGATGCTGTGTTACAAATTTTAGAAAGGTTAACCCGGAAACTGGAAAAAGGACAGGCTTAAGAGTAGAAGAAAATTTTGTAACAGTTCAAGTTACTGCAGAAGCACTTCACTGAATTTAAATTTTAACTGTTTTTGACAACACTAGTGACTGAATACAGATTCTTTAGGGACTATATAGGTTAAAAAACCACCATATTTTATTTAGAACTATTTTTTCCTATATTTGCAAGAATTCAACATCATAGGTGTGTATAATCAAAAGCAGTACTCTTAATCACAGAATCACATAGCGGGTAAGGTTGGAAGGGAGCACAGTGGGTCATCTGGTCCAATCTCTCTGCTCAAACAGGGTCCTCCTAAAGCACACTGCACAGGATTGCATCCAAACAGTTCTTGAGTACCTCCAGCGAGGAAGGCTCCAGAGCCTCTCTCAACAATCTTTTCTAGTGCTCTATCACCTGCACAGTGAAGAAGTTCTTCCTCATGTTCAGGTTGAATTTCCTGCCATCAGTTTTTGCTCATAGCCTCTTGTCCTCTTGCTTGCCACCATCAAGAAGAGCTTGACTCCATCCTCTGATGCCGTCCCTTCAGATGCTCACAGACACTGATGAGGTCCCCTCTCAGTCATCTCTTCCTGAGGCTGAACAGGCCCAGCTCCCTCAGCCTTTCCCCAGAACAGATGCTCTCTTCTTGCACTTCACTGGATCCACTCCAGGACCTCCCTGTCTCTCCTGTCCTGAGGAGCCCAGAACAGGACACAGCACTCCAGGTCAGGCTTTACCAGGGCTGAGCAGAGGGGCAGGATCCCCTCCTTTGACCTGCTGCCACAATGCTCTTCCTAAGGCAGGATCTCATCAGCCTCCTTGGCCACAAGGGCACTGCTGGCTCATGGAATGCTGAACTATAAATCTTCTCTTCTTAAATCTTAAGTTTACTGATCCAAATGACAAGACCCAAATATTGATTACAGAAGTGGACCAAGTCACCTAGTAAGTTTTCTTCAAGATGCACCTCATACCATATATTATTTCCTAATTTATCTCTTTCCAGACACACACCTCTATAATCTTCTTGCCCCCGATGTCTGGCATTTCTCTTCTTACACCAAGTATTCAAAGAATCCTAGCTTCCATTCAAAACCAATTTCCCATCTTCTATTCTTGCTGAGCCAAAACTAATTTCCTCCTTCTAGCTTTTCACAAATACTTGGACAATCCCTCAGCTTCTCCCACAGCTAGTACCCTTCTGAATTCCCCACTGAGAGATTTTAAAACCCATTCTTCATCATCACAGTAATTTATTTACTGTTATTTCTCCTGTTCAAACACCTTCAGCTCCTAGCTGGTTCTGAGGTGTGTCAGACTGAGATATTACTCACTTCTAATCCCTACCAGCTTCCATGGGTAGCTGCTTTGCCCATTGCTTTGCACCAATCCTCCCTCCATGATCTCAGCACCTCCAGCATGAAACCTGGCCCCAGCTTTCTAATTCCAAGTCACACTTTCCTCCCTTCTCTAGTTTCAATTTCCAATTCCTTCAGCCGTCTTCACAGCTTTAGGCCACTGTGGCTAAACAACTCCGAACTGCAGACACTTTTACTGTTTGACATCTATTTTTGTATCTTCTGCTTTGTGTTCCCTCTAAGGAGAGAATTTTACAATCAAATACCTAACACTTCATAAAGTTAACTACAGAATCTGCTTCTTGCAAAGAGATCTCTCAGCTGACAAGCCCTGCACTAAAAAAGGTACACCCTCCTTGTTTGTAACTGACCCTGCTCTCCACAGGAGGTTGAACAGATGACTTCCTGATGACCCTTTCAATCTAAATTTTCCTAAAGAGGGATTTGTACAATAAGGATTACCAGAGGTTATGGAGCAGAGACATGTCTTTAGCAGAATCGCTGCTCAGCCACACAAATATTAGAGATGAAGTAAAAAAGAAGAAATTAGCAATTTCATAGCTATATTTCACTCTGTATTCTCAACTAGCTATATTTCACTCTGTATTCTCAGCCAATAGGAAAGGAAAGAAAAAAAAAGAAATTTTGGTGCAGCCCAGAAAAAAAGGCCGCCTTTTTAAAGCAATCTGGATCTCTGAACAGGTATGGATTTTGAAATCTGAACAGGACTCTCACAGATTCCTAGTGCATCTTTTTCACTCCAATGTCACACATTTTATTTAAAATACTTATGTTTGAGGAAGAAAGGTTAGAAATTTTCACTAAACAACCATAATTAAAACAATGACAACTATGAAACGAAAAATTTTAGCATCCATTTCTTAAAAAAATTATTAACATCACATTTTCTTCAATGCCTAAGCAGATTTTCATTAGCAACACCATTACCTTAAGAGATGTATTGGTGCGACATTTTAATCAGGTGGTAATTGATAATGCAAGACAAAACAGGAAAAAAGCACTAGCATGTTTCTCCTTAAAGTATCAACAACTTCTTATTTTAAATGTCATTCTGTGTTTATTCATTCCTTATTCTGGTCTACAGTTCATCAAACATCATAAAATTGGGTATTACTTACATGGTTTTTCCCAGCCTTAAGAAGATAGAGACATTGACCGAATTAGTTATTATCCACAAGGTATTTAACTGTTTCCCAAATGAATCAGTTTTGAAAAGCCACTTGCTGAGGAACTTAGCCTGATGTTTGGCTAAATAAAAATACCCCAAACCACCACAAATCTGAAGAATAAGAAGACTTTAAATCTGTTTATGAAAGATTAGCTAAATTAGGTTTTCAGTGGCCTAAAAGAGTATTAATATCAAACAAATCTTTACTCCATTGGCCCACTCACTGCATTTTACCTACCTAGTGTTTTCACAGTGTAATGAGGACTCTCCAAAACAATCCCTTCTTCTGTGTCAAATATTGGATTATCTATTCCAGTTTTAGGAGGAATTTGTGCTAGTTTCTTTAGCCTCATGGAAGCAGTAAGGTCCAGTTCTTGTTTCCTTCCCTCTTCTTCTCGCCTGCGCCTCATGTCCTCCTGCTGCTGACGGATCCGCTCCAGCTGAGCACTGCGCCGCATGGGCATCATCCTGGAGCCCAAGTCCCCAGGGCAATCAACAGCCATTTCTCTGTGCTTCTGAGGTTCCTCAGGAGACATAAGATCCACATTTTTTGCTTCATTGTCAGAGTCTTCTGTGATATGTCCATTCATATGAGAAGTTGTCATGATTATCTGTAATTATGCTTATGCTCTTCAAACCAAAATGCTGCTATTTGCTATTAGGCCAGTTTGTGTTACGGTATTGTGTAAAATCCATTATAGATTCAAAAATATTTCCCTTCCATCACAAGACACTCGAAGAGGCATCCAGGAGGAAAATCTAATGACAGATATTAAAAAAAAAAAAAAAAAGAAATTAGTGAGTAATTGGAAAATAAGAAAACACCTAAGGTCCCCAGGCATGAGAACAATGAAACTTTCCATCCAAATTTACATAGTGGTTCTTCCCCTACTAAGAACTACAGAATCCTCACAAATCTGTTTCACATATTTTGGTAGACTTCAGGTACCAATGTCAGAAAAGGAGCACTGTTCCAACTAATGTTAAAATCTCTTTTATTCCCAAGTGAAAACCGTGGTGATTCTGTACTTAACACAATAGCAAATAAGCAGTTTTCAGAGAGTTCCCATTCAAGTTTTAATTTGTATTTGCATTCTTAAAAATTCCAACACAAACCACGCTTACAATCCTACAGACACTAAATTTGAAAAACTTGTTCTAAACAACACATTCTTAAGTAGCTGAGTATGCTGAACACCAGTAAAGATATTTGCATTTATTGTTTATAAATTAAGGCATTTATATAAACATTGCTTCCTGGATTCAGAGAAGACAGGTCTGACATAGAGTTCATCTAAAAGATACTATCTAAAGCAGACAGGAGCTGCACTTACACAATTACAAGTACAGATAAAGTCCTAGGATAAGGGTTTGGACAATTCTGGTTAGCAGCTACTCTTAATACTTCCCATAGGTATGCATTAAAGCAGGAAGGATTACATACAAGAGTTAAAATCCTTGTGTGGGAGTACAGACATACAGCTTTGACAGAGAATAATAATTAATCTCCACAATCAACTATGATATTCCACTATACTACACACATTTTAATCTGGTTCTTATTCCTGATGATTCAGGCTAAAGAGCTTAGGTGTACTGATAAATATAGCCACTCATCTCTTACATATAATTACAATTAATGCACATGTAACAGAGTGTTTTATACCACACTGCCTTTCTGTCAGTGTTCGTTATCCACAATCTGTCCAATTAAAAGGTCATAAAATTAACAAACAGTTGCATACCATATCATCAATATACTTAATTTTTCAAGCTACATTTTACCACTTTTTTTTTTTTATTTACTGAAAGGAAATAGTATGAAATATCTCTAAGTTCTATTACACACTGGAAGATACCAAGACAGAAAAAAACCCCCAAAAAAACCAAAACCCAGAATCACCTACATTCTTACACCAAATGTTTGTGTTTGGAGGAGGAAGGGAAGGATGTTTATGCTGTAATTAAGTTGAAAATTAAATATCTATAGTTCTGTTTGGGAAGAGCAGCAATAGAGACTCCTACACAAGTTTTTGCCAGCTTGCAATTCTAAATACGTAGAGCTATTCATTTTCATGAGGAGTAGCACACAGCATACAGCAACAACAGAATTATTTCCTTTACTTGTTTCCTCTCTAGCCCCTGCTACTAAATAGTTATTACTAAAATCTTCCCAATAAGAAAATTAAATTAAAGCATTTCTGTGGTAGTAAAAATTCTTTTTTTTTGCCCTTATAAGCACTTAATTGTACTCCACTGATATGCTGAACATCCAATACTCAGCATTCACACATTCAGAAAAAAAACTAATCAAAAAAAGCTGATCAAAACCTGCATCGTACTGGGGCTAGCACTGCAAGTACCCCACAATTACTCAGCGCCTGTAAATCCTTCAGTTACTGCCCAACTTAGAACAGCTTTTCAAAGAATAAAGCCACATAAAATTAGTATTTAAACAGAGTTATATAAAACACCTATATAAACAGAGTTATATAAGAAAAAGTTCTCTGAAATTCAGAAAAAGGTGGATAATAATTTAGCAAAATGATCCCCAGGAAGCTGCACTTCCCCTTCTGAAAAGGCAAATTCTCTGTACAGAAATTCCAATCCCCAAAAAGGAAGCCTCATTAGGAACAATAAAATTCCAAAGACCACTACTTTAACTGTGGACTGAAGATAATTCAAATTCTTTTAAATTCAAATTGTATTGGCCATAGCTTGTCTGAACACTGAAACTTTTCAAAGCTACATTCATATCTTTTCAACTCTGACAAGCAGAAAGAAAACTCACATTCCTGAGTCTATAGGGTACAACCAATAGGTGCTGAAACAATGAATAAGGTGCTGAAGGGATGAATAACATCCATTTAATCAACACTAAAAATGTCAAAAACAGGGTGTGAGGGCCTGTAAGAAGTAAAACACAATTTTATACTCAATATTCTGTAAGCTAAATGATGTCACACTCTCCAGTGAATCTTAATCAGAAAGATTTATCAGAAAATTGAGTTGATGGCCAATGCTTAAAAACTGGTCAAGAATATTTACAGTGGGATTAGCTACATATCCTCCATCAAATTTCAAGTGCCAGTTACATAAATGACCCACCAAAAACTCACAACTGTATATAGAGTGATAAGATTTAAAATCTCTTTAGTTTAGTAACATGAACTGAAGACAAGAGAAACAAAAATATAGGCTGGAGTAACAGGCAACCTTAGTAACACTGCTCACATTTTCTGTATAAACTGTGTGCAAGACACAAAGGACATATAAACTCTTTGAACAGGGTACCAAGACATTTAAGTCACCTGTGATAATAGCTCTCTATTTTCTGTATGCAAGATCTGAGTCAATCAAGTAAAAAAGAAACAAAAGCTACAGAAAATCAGAGCTCTCTTGCAGCAACAGTCAGAAAACAGTGACAATTTAAGAATTTTGGAATTTTAAATAAAAAGTATTTCTGGTGTCCCAGAAAGCTAGATACTTCTAAAACCAGCAATAAACAGTACAGCAAATGACTCATGCTCAGATTATACAAAATATCATGTTATCAGGCAACATAAAATTTGACCTTATGGAAACACCAAACCAAATATGCAAAAACCTGACCCCAGATATAACGAGCTGGTAATCCATAAAAGCATAAGCATGCTGCAACTCTGGAATGTTGAACAACTTCCTTTAATCAAAGAACTTCTGACAACGGGTGACCCCTTCCAAACCTAAGCCCCTCTCCTCCTTCCTGTTGTCTCAGGTCTGCATCAGACATCACAAATCCTCATCTCCAACTGTTTTGGAAAAATGCTATTGCCCAACTGCAATAAATGAAATAAACATGTAAGGAAAGAAAAAACCCAGATCAGCTCTCAAGTCCCTCTACACAGTGGTCCTAAGGATGCAAAATGTAATATATTACACTGGTAAAACCTTTAATTTAGTTCTCAAATGAAGGTGTGGCATAGCTGAGATTAAAAATAAGATTCATCTTAAGGGAGGTACTAGGAACAGAAAATTTTATTTTAACTAATATGCATGGCATCAAAAGTCATAAGATGGATAATTTCAGAAATGTTCTCTTAGTTTTTCTTTCTGAAGGTTTCTTCTGCAATTTTAAAAATTCTGCAACAGCAACAATAATGGAAGGTTGTTACACCAAGTCTGTTCTTTGCAAATTGTGTATCCAATAATACAGATTTTCAGTCCAAGAGAAGCTTATTTTGCCAAATTAATATTTAGTTCTATGGAGAAAAATTTGCAGACTTACTCAATAACAATAATTTTTACTAGTTCATATGTACAGTCTATATAACAACATTTGTAATTGAGAATTCCTTTCCACTTCGGAACTTGGTAGTAGCAGTTCCTATACTTTCTAGATATGTACAAGAGTCTGTTACACAACTTGATTGCTCAAAGTTTAATGGGGTTAAATCATGGCTTTGAACATCTTGCTTTGAATTGCTGCTATCTAAGTGGGGAATCTTAGTGTTTCCACATGACACGTAGAGCTTTCCAAAATAAACCAGATTTATGACTCTCTCAGTCCAGCTTCCTATCACAAGTCTTACCAACACAGTCCCGGAGAGTGTACGTGAAAGTCTTTTCTTCACAGATTACTCTCATTTTTGGCCTCCAGAGGAAGATTTCTAAAAACTGATAATGTTAGTACAGCTATTAAAAAACAGCACTTCATTCATTCTGGTCACTACTGGGCATCATATAAAATTCTGACTGGGATGTAATTATGAGCAGCAAACAAACAATATCTCTGATGAAAGTTCATAACAGCAAAATTAAAGAAAAAGCACAGCTACTGTTTTGGTAACTATACTAACTATTCTCAAAAATATTGTATTTTACAAGCCACCATTCTTCATTCTTCACAGCTAACAATGTCAGGCTTCTAACATCTTTTTAAACATACTGAATACACTAAACAAAGCACAGACCCCAAAAACTCTGTAAAAGAATAAACATACATAAATGCAATGATTTTGGTGTGCAAGGCAGACGCTAGAAAAAAATATATACTAACAGAGACTGAAATAGAAGTGCTGTAAGGTGGTTTAAGTTTTCATGTGCTTCCTGGGGACTGTGGCTGGTGTGCATAGCAATCCTAATTGCTTTAACAACTAAATTCTGTACAGTAAAATTAAATTTGTTTTGCTTCAGCAACTTCCAAAGAGTAAAAATGACATTTTCTGGAGGCTAAGGTTGTGTGTTACATTTCAGCAGTGTTTAAAATTCTTTCATTGCTAGAAGTATGATTAGACCTGATAGTTCCCGTTTTAAAATTCATTAAAGCTGCAAATTCTGAATGACTGCAAGAAAGTTCAGTGCTTACCTCCAGTGAAATTTCATTAGTTTTGGCACAGATTAGAGTATAAAAGCCCAACCTACATTTGTAATTTTAATATAAATACAAGAAATAGATATTAAACATTAGCACAGTGCAAGGATTTATCATCAACTTAAATCCATATACCACAACAGACATGGTATATTGAAATATTAATTAAAAACAACTGGAAGATGAATTCTAGATTGCTGAAGTGGATTAAAAAGTAGATTAAAATCACATACAAGATGTTTCCCAATATCTGAACTACTAATAAAATATGAGCATAAAACTACGTTACAGATCTCTGCCATGTATTACTAATGGCTAACATAATAGTGTGTCTTCTGGTATTTTTACTCAGTACTTCAGATTCTAGGCAATCAAAACCTAAGCCACAAAAATCACAAAGTACCAAAGTAAAACACGTCAATAATTCTACAAATGGAAGCTCGGTGTAGGAAAATAAAAAATAATTCCCAGCTTTCCTTGCATCATCTCCTATGCACCATTTTTCCTTCAATGGGATTTCAGTGAATTTGCAAGATTAGGAAACTTGGAAAGCAATCACATAAAGAAAACACAACACAAATAATGTTGCACAGCATAAAAATGACTACCACTACTTGATGATAATTAATGATTTGCGTTTATGACAGAAAATACTTCACAGATATCTCCTGTGACTCTTAATAGTACCTGAAATAATTGATATAGCCTGGAATGGACTGATATTTTGTAAAAATAAGTAAAAGTTACAAAATTTATGGCAACTTGATACCTCTTGTCTTTAGTTTACAAAAAAAAAATCTGTAATGAAAAAAGAATCTTTACACTAGCTTTGCAACATGTTCAAGAAAATTACTTTCTGGCATGGTTTGTTTTTTCAGTCTAATATTATTATTTAAATTATTCTTTCCTATAACTAGATATTCTAGCATAGACTCTAGTATTGGGAGCAAACTCTTCCTTTAATATCCAGCTGACACTTGTTTTAATAATTTCAAAACAAAGTTCATTATAACACCTGTCAAGCACAGTAACTCAGTACAACATGTGAATTTCAAAGGGCTGTCAGACATGCCGAGAGGTTTTAGCATTCCACACTCACTTAAACGTGCAAGATATGTGAATCAAGAGCAAAAAGGGCTAAACCCTCGAACTGATCATTATTTTCACTGTTAGCATTTTCTAAGTCAGATTGGTGATTTAGAAAAGAACAAAAAGCAATGTTAATTTGCAGCATTAAAGCACAGAGAAATTGAAATGAAACTGAAAATTCAGATGCTAAGGTTAGATTCCAGTTTTATAAATGGTATAAACAAATTGCACAGCCTGCAAACCTGGGACATTATAAGCACACTTTTATATCACACTGGTATTACATCTAAGAACCGTGGTCTATTTAAGACATCAGATTTTATTAGGCTTGTTTATCTCTGAATGCAATGTCACCAATCAAAAAAGTCACAGCTTGAGAATGGGCCTACAGTATCAACTTCAAAAGACACAAGAGGCGACTCCCTACAAAAGAGATATGAACAAAGTGTTTTCCATGAAAAACAGGCACCAACAGGACACGTACATCATGTCAATCAGCAGCCACCTCACTCAGACCTCCTTTCAGTAACTGCACCTTTGCAGTAAAATACATGCAAGATCCCTCTTCATACAACTGCTGCAGAGGTAGGAACAATTAAGGCTTATTTAAATTCCTTCCCACCTCACTGTGAAAGACAAATGCTGCCTGTTCTATCAGCAGCAACCTTTCTTGGTTAACATAGCAACAGCGAGCTCCTTTAATCAGCTAAAATTGAAAGCACAGGTCAAGCCACACACATGATAGCAGAGAACCACTCCACACAAAGCTTTCTCTAGTAGTTACACATCTTTCTATTGCACTTATCAACATTTTTCTTTTCAGTTACACAAACAAAGTGCTTCTTAAGTTGACTGAGATTTGAAACAATTGTTGAAAACACTAAGAATAAACATATACCACGATTCTCTTTGTTTTAAATAAACACTGCTACTTACATATCATTGATTTCTGCTTTTTAGATCAAATGAAAAATGGACAGGGAGGAGAATAAAGTTACAGCTGGGATGAGAGGGAATGACAACAGAAACAAACCAGAGTCAGTTTCAAGAAGCTTATTGCTAGAAGTCACAGATAGACAAAAAAAGTTAAAATACTTGTGGAGGTCAGTTAAGCAATTCTGTAACATAGTATTTATGTTCTAGGTTCTGTTCATATTTTGTATCCTCGATAAAGCTTCAACACAGCTGTGCTGACAAGTCCTAAACTGCAGTGACAAGCACAGCAGAGGGCAGTCTCTGCAGCAATTAGTGAAAACCTGAAAAAAACCCCAAAGCTGCTTCAAAAGAGAGCTCACAGAAACATCCAA
The DNA here is from genome assembly GCF_012460135.2 of Molothrus ater. NCBI lineage: Eukaryota > Metazoa > Chordata > Aves > Passeriformes > Icteridae > Molothrus > Molothrus ater. The sequence continues at coordinate 30,107,932 of NC_050483.2, forward strand.
CACTACAGGTCGTTAAATGGTTAAATGGTCTGAGGCCACATCACCCCAAAACAGCACACAGATATACCACCCCAGCATTCCAGCAGGGCTTAGATTAATAGGCTACAACTATGCATACATTTGAATACTGCGTTCCAATCAGATCTTTAGCACCCATAATCCCGGTGAGAAAACCCCGTTTATTTTATATATAGATATGAGTGGATAACACAGATGCCTACAAGATGCAATGAAAACATGACATAATAGTATGAGAAAAAAGGAGTTACCTTAAGTGAGTAGTTTTTTAAATGTTTAGAAACCTTCAAGCATAACAAATGAAGAGAAAAGAAATTCCTAGAATTCCAGGGATTGTTAACAGATCTCACAGGACAGCCAGAAGCATGCTAACAAGTTGGTAATTTCTTATCACCCATTCACAGCTAAGACTTCAGCTTTCATTGTCTTAAAAGTAAATATGCCTGTCCTCACTTTAAATGGTGGTTATAGTCCCTCTGAAATTAAAACACTGCTGCTATTTTAGTTTTCTAGTAAGATTGCTCCAGCCCCCTTCAAACTGTGTCCTTGTTGGCTCAGGCTCTTGCATTCTGGTCTCATTTTAACCCCTCATGTTTTTTAGCATGTTATTTTTAATGTCAATGCTTGCCACTGCTTCTATGTGAAACATAGTATTAATAGCAAACGTTCATGGGTACTACTATGTATGTGACACTGTCACTTCAAAGAGGTGACTGAGCCAAAGCTAAATTAATTAATCCCAAATTAAATTGAAGTTACAATGTTCCACAATTTACATCTCATCTGATGCCTAAATTCACACAAAATGGCATTAGTTTAGTATTCCACAGCAAGTTATTCTTAAGCCACATTTACAATACTCTAAAGAAAGTCTAACTTCTTCTTTACTCATTTTAATACTCCAATATCTGCTGAATTCAATTTAGAAATATCACCTAAAGAAAATGGAAATACAGCTATTCATCTAAACCTTCCATCCAAAAATGCCAAAATGTTAGCTATCTAATTCAACAGTCTTCTGAGATTATACTGGGACCAAGACTGTCTTCTAATTTTACTTCAGCTATAGGTTCAATCATATGAATAATTGAGCCTATAGGCTTTGGAAGTTCAAAAAAGCAAAATCTTACAACATTATGTAACAAAGATACATGTGCTAGCTTCTTTCATGTGGCCATCCTCCTCAGGCTCTCTTTTCAACTCTATTTTGCAAGATTAACTGGATGCATGTCAGGGATGATTTTAAAAGCTTTTTTAAAATGATCCCCAATGATATAACCTGATTAGCTGTGTCACTATGTTACTCACAGGTATGTGGAGGCGAAGGGGATAAGGATCTTCTGACTTTTTTTTCTGACCACAAATATAGGTTGAGACTTCTAAAAATTGACATTGTGAAAAACAGGACATCAATCACAAACTATACAATTATTCTCTCAGCTTCACAGGACTCACAATCACATACCACAAACTCAGAACAACGACATTTCATTTGAGCTCTTCTCTCGTTATTTATAGGAAAAAAACCCCAGTGCACAAACTATTTTAGCTACTCAGGTCTCTGATCTCACAAGACTTTCATTCCCAAATTCATCTGAGATGGTGGTGACAGTTTCACTGAGCTAATCCCTAAAAAAATGCTGCATAATTTAAAAAATTTTCTTCCAGAAGTATTTTCTCTTCATGGGTGTAGGATTTTCTTTGTCTAATTAGCATAATCTGTAGGTGATTTTTCTGAAGGAAACTGTAAGCAAGGCGTACAAGCCATGGGAGTGTGTATGAATTTTTTTAGCCATTTCAGTATTACTAGTATGATGAGATGCCCTGCTAGACATAAATGACAGAAGCCCTTGCTACTATGGAAGAAAGAAACTCTCCTCAGCCAGGACAAGTGCAATGGATAACTACGGCAAATGTATCCTCTAAAGAACAGTGACAGTTGAAGATTCCAGAGGATTATGCTCAACCAAATTCAGGTCCATGAAATCTGCTGGGATGCTTCTCAGTTCTGAGAATACAAATGGCAAAGTCAAAACTCAACATTTTGAAGGCTGAAAAAACTGTTGAGAATTTGCAGTATTGTAGTTTCTTTACATTGTGTCAGTCACATTACTTAGTACTTGCAAACACTGCAGTCATTTTTTCAGGGAACTCACATAATTCATATGTTTGTGCATAACTAACTGCCAACTGCTAGAAAAGAACAAAGCTGACTAGGCTTTCAAGTATGCCCTACTTCTGCAGCCTTCCAAATACAATCAGTAGTTCATGAATTTATGACAAGAACCAAAAAAGAGACTGTCAGTATGATTCCTTGGACTGTTAAGCTGTGCTACTTTGCTGCTGCCAAAGACCTGCAGTCTCATTACTCTTGCTCTTGACTGCTCCCTTATGCTCTCCACTTTTGGGTTGTACAGCCATTGCCTTCTCTGACAGTTTTGAAGCCTGTCAAATCCGTCACCAAGTAATTTTAATTCAACAAGATTGCAGAATGTCACAACATACTTTTGTTTGGTTGGTTTTGGTCAAATTGGCATGCCAGAACAGATCACAATAATCTGAAAGGTGACAAGATTGGCATAAGGGTCTGGAGCACATGTTTTGAGACCAGGAGGTAGAGAGGTAAGAATAAAGACAAGTATAAACTCCTAGCCCTGGCGGCAGGGAGACAAGTCCAAACAGGACTGCATCTTATGGGACCATATTCTGTGAGTTCTCCTCACCTCCCACAAAAAAATCTCATCAACACCTACTGATTCTTTTCATCCTAAACAGCCCAAACAAAATCTACCAAAAAAACTCCCAAAAAACAAGCAATCAAAAAAAAAAAAAAATCAAAAAACAACACCACCACAAAAAAAACACCACAGAAAAGCAACCACACACCTACAACCATTTGCATATCTTCCTGATGATGTAAACAGGGCAGTTAAAAGAGAAGTATTGGTTTCTCTTAAAAAACACACTCAAACACTGTGGGTGTAAAGCACCACAAAATTTACATTTATTTTTGAGCATATTTCCTCCCAAATAAAAATGGTAAATTAATCACCCTAGTGTTTAACATGGTCAGTTTAGTATCTGAACATCTCTGCACATTCATTACTTGAGGATACTCACTAGTATTCTCTATTATCTTTGTGTAAATAGTATAATCCACAACTCAGAAGCAAGAGCTTTCCCCCCCCCCCCTTTTTATAAAGGACAGCAATAACACAGATCTTAATTTTCTGCAGTAGAAGGCATTAAACAGACCATCTACTGATTAAACAGTACACCTACTGGTCAGCATTAATACAAACAAAAGTACTACCTTCAGGCATACAACAGAATTCATATATGGATGACCACTTAGGAATGGACAAAAACTACAAAACACCTTTCCCAGTACTTATCACAATGATCTCATAAGCTTGCAGGAGCAATGCCAAGCATGACCAAGGAACTCATGCTGATTCCCGGGTCACACTATAAGGGAAACCTGCTGTACATACCTACACCATGCAGTAACTTAAAACATAGGCCACATTGAAAATGTGCAGAAAAATATTTTATGTGAAGTATGACCAAAATTTCACTATAGGATGTGAAAATCAAATGCTCTGTAAATAACCTACATTACTAGACTTCATAATAAAAATGCATATGAAAACTTCACAAGCTAAAAAGACAACATTAGAGACCTTCTGTACCTTATAAAAACAGTCTCTTTCCTATTAGATCTAAGGGGACTCTTGGGCCTAATGTTAGCAATCTGTTTACACAAATCAAAATAAAATCCTGACAGGAACAAACTCACTTCTGCAAAGTGAATTCAAGTACCTAACTGACTGCAGAGCTTTTCCTAAATCAAAGAATGATCATTTCAGTTTCAGAAACTTTGTTAAAGCATGTGTTCTTTTTATTAAGAAAACATTAGAAATTTGGGATAAATTCACAGGAATTTAAGACTCCTTCTACATGAAGCCAGGCAAATCTTTTTAGTATCTAATAGTGCAATAATCCTGTCCAGAAAACTGTGACATCACTTAAGCTGTTGAACCGAGATATTAAAACATGTCTGTGTAAGCCAGGGAAAAACACTGGCAAGGTAAGTGACGTTACTCCCCCCATCAGAACCCTCAAATCATGATAAGGAACATTTTCTTTCTTTGGTAGCATCTTTAAAGCCATTTTCCCCACCCAACTCATGAGTTGAAAGCTGAATAATGAACTTTGGTTTTCATACAAAAAAAATTCCCAGTCATGCTTAATATCCTCTGCCAGTGAAACAGATGAACAGTGAAATGTATGTTAACCTGTACTTTACACTTGCTTATAATAACATATACACAATTACTTATTTTAAAAAACCCAACAAACCAACCCCCCAAAAACCTAAACTAAACATACTTTGCCACATAGTTAGAACGTTCAGAGGTGTCTGACAGCTAAAACTGGTTCCATAAACTCATATTACCTACTACGACCCACTGTAGAAAAGCAAATGTTAACATTAACAGTATTAAAGAAAATGTTAACAGCAAGAGAAAATGGAAATCACAATACAACAGCTAGTCAGTCTCCCAAGTTTTATGTGCAAATTCAAAATTCACTGATTTGTCCTCACTTATCTTTCACAAATTTTTACTTTGTCACCTGAAATAAGTTTCTATTTCTCAAAAGAAAAGTATAAGAGAGGTAAGTTATTAGGACATCATTTTTAACTGAAGTGAGTGTGCACAAAAATTAAGTTAAATTAAAATAAAGTTAAGTAAACTTAAGCTAAGTTAAAAAAAAAATGGATGCAAGATAAGGAAGCTTCTCTTAAGGAAAGATTTCCTCCTGGTGCTTATGTCAGATCTCAGCAACTGAGATATTTTTTAACAAGAAAATGGGAAGAGAGGTAAGAATGCATTCAACTGATGAATGCAGGATATCTCTGCATCACAAATGGGCAGTAAACATTAAGAATACATTCAAAAAAGTTATTGAGCAATACCTGGAAGAATCTATCACACACCCAACCCCTTAAACAAATACCTAAAGATTAAGTTTGTACAAGTTATACATACCAGTGATGCAAACACATATATATGCACTACACCAACATACCTGATAAATCTCTCTAAAGAGAACATCACAACATTTTATTACCCAATATTTATAGCTTGGCCATCAGGCACTTCTGAATCAGAATGTAAGAACTCAGTGTCCCAAAATAATCCCAAAGACATAAACTGTAAACTCTCTCATTTATAGTCACTTGAAGTAACCGTGTCTTCACTAAGCATTCCAGAACCAGCAGAGCATAGACTCCTTTGGAACACACTTGTCAGAAAGCTGAAGCTTCATAAGAACACAAATGTTTGTATTCCAACTGAATACAAACTACTATTAAATTCAGAACTCAGAGCCAAATTTCCCTAATTAAGCTTATCTGAGAGTGTTAGCAACATATTTGGCAGTTCTTCTTTGGGTAAAGAATAAAGTCTTCTGTAAATAAGTCTTTGACTCCTTTAGTATACTAATACTTTGAATAAAAAGAGCCATAATATTCTGGGCATACTTTCTTAAAATCATGTTTACATAACTGTAAAAGTATCAACTTTTGAGTGAAAGTATTACTTTGTAAACCCTTCAGCAAAATGAGAATCCTGGATGCTGCCCTCATGCTGAGACCACACAGACAGGGGTCTTCCTCTAGAGGTGGAGACAAATCAGCAACCTAACACTAGTCAATGTACAAGACTGCAATTGGCACTATGATACTGAAACATTCTGGAAAACACTGTTACAATTATGAAGTCAGCCTGAGAAAGACTGATTACAAAAACATGCCATAAATGATGGCATACACCATCAATGAAAGTCAGAACACCTGGAAATATTCTCAGCACTTTTGACACAAAATTGTCAGTCTTGCCCTAATGCAAAACCAGGTGTCATAGCTTCGATTGCTGCCCCAGACTACAACCAGAAGCTGTATACAATATGAATGCTAAGGAGGACCCACCTTGTTTTTTCCTGAGAAAAACCAGAGAAAGGAATGAAAACGTAGAGGACAAAAATTGGGAGAAAAAAAGGGGAGAGTCTAGAACTAAATGATATAAGGAGAAGCCAGAGTAATTATCCATTCCAGCAATAATCAAACCAACAGCAAAGTCAAAGTACTCTAAATTCCCTGCTTGTATAAAAAGCAGAATCCCTTGTCAAGGAGCAAGGCTAAGATGACAGAACAAACAGCAAGAACACTAACTGGATATTGGGCTCAGGGCCAGTATCAGCATTTCTGTATGCTGCTTGGGAAGCTGCCACTGTCTTTACACAAAGTTTTTCAGATCAAAGAGGTCAGCCAAATGGTAACAGTAAAGAGTGAAAGTTATGGTCCACTGGAAGAGATAAACTGTGTTTTCTCTCTATGACAGAAGAGTAGATAGAAAGCAAGCATATTTTCTTTGATTCTGGTATATGAAATGTGATGAAAAGTCAACTGAAAGGGATATGTATGTAGAAATTATAACCACCCAGTCTGGTGCATATATCTTGTGAGCAACAGGAAAAAGCAGCAAAATTAGAAGACAGAACACCTAATATCACTGTGAAGCACCAGATCCATCACAGACCAATCTTAGGCCTTCACTGCAGTCATCCTAAGAGACAGGCAGGTTTATCCTGACCCTAGCCATGGCATCTGACAGGCTGCAAGCACTCTAGTTGCTACAGTTATGTACATTTGTCACTGTAAAGTTTGCAAATATTTGGTCCTTCTCTCGTCTAGCAATTTGAAGAGCTTTGACCAGCTAAAACAGAAGACTACAGTTTCCTAAACATACTTTTTTCAAGACTTCACAGCAGTCAATTCCCACAATGCACTGGAGCAGCACAGCTGAAAAACTTCAAGGTGCAGCAATACACACCACCCATCCCTCATCAAGTATATATATATATCCATGTTTCAGAGCAATCAAGTTACATCCTCTATTTCCTCCTACCAGTTTCCCCACTTGAACTTAAGATATGATTCTGCAACATGGAGACATCCTCTACGTTATATCACAGTGCACAAGAGCCAGCTTATCAGAATGAAGCGGCAGAAAACAAACCAAAGAGAAAGGTATCTACCATTCTCAGTAGCAAAAAGCTCTGAGATCATGAGATCATCTGCATATAAAACAGTGGTCTCTCTTCATCACCAAAATGACTGCAATTTTTGATGAATTACAGATTTTTCAAAGTTAAATTGTAGAGCAGACCATACACCCAGAATAGGTTTTGCTCATCTTAAAAGAATCAGTACTGTCTAAAGACCAGTAGCGTAAATTAGAGAGACACGACATGATTTACACATGAAACAAAAAAATACACAAAGAGATGTAGAGATAAGGAACAGCCTACAGGAGTTAAAGAATTCATTTTTAATTAAAAGGCTATTTGACAAAAGTTAAGACCAAAAAAGTGGTTTGCTTACAAAAGTAATGAAGGGCAGCGCACAAAATGAACCAAATAGTTGCATGAACTGGAAAAGGCATGCAAATACAAGAGCATGATTTTAGTCAAGCTATCACACAGCTATAGCAGCTAAATAGCATTATGAGAACAATGTTGCTGGCTCCCTTCATCCCCCATGTCAAGGGGAGACATGTCAGGACCTCAGTAATTTTTGTCACCACAGAGGTAAGAGTATGAGGAGTATGAGGAGGACTGCCAGGACCACAGGTCAGTTAAAAACAGTCTTCTAGCAAATTTTCAAAGCACCACTCAGTACAATGTCTGGAAAAAAAAAATTGCAGTAGAGATATTTTATCAATACTCCCACTAAGCAGTAAGAGACTGGGAAACTGCATAACAGCAAAGTCTGCAGATACAAGTTTAGAGGACTAAAATCAAATGACATGGTGAAGTTCTTGGGTCCAGCACAAACAGCAGTGGCCTAAAATTAATAAACCATGATAAATTTAATTTCTGTCTCTGCTGTGCTAATTAGGCACTCCAAGTTCTTGACAACTTATTATCTCAGGCACCTGCATTTTAATCACAAGTATAGAGAACAGAGCTCTCAGAAAACAGATTGCTCCCTCCCTGGCATACCAGTGCATCAGGCAGTATGGCTTTGCAGGGTCCTGGCCAGGTGACAGGTTTTGTCTGGGCACAAATCTTGAATTCCTTCTTTATTCACTAGAAGATGTGACTGTTGTTTTTAGGGACACCAAAGAGTCTAATTATGAAGCCACTGAATATGGTCTTTCAGGCAAAGTCTGGTAGACTGAAAATACTTCTAGCAAAGAATTTTAACTGAGATTTGCAATGCCATATATAAGGCAAGTAAAATCAGTTTGGGAAATAGTTTGTCATAGTAAGAAAGTGCCAGAAGTAACAGTAGATACTCAGTTTTGTACCATTCGTCCCAAGGAACAAAAATCTTTGTGGCTTAGAGCTCCTCATGACAGGTTAGCAGAAATGTGAAGCAGTATTAGTTGTCTGAAAAGTCCAATAGGTTAGCCCAACCTCTAACCCAGCAGATACACCATGAACAGCACCAGTCCCTCACTTGAAAGCAGCTCCTCTCATACTGTCTTAAAGCCTTACAGACAGAGGTTATTCACTAACAGCCCCGCACGTTACTTTCTTTTTCAGCAGCCCTTCGGAACACTTGTTACATGCATGCTGTGTGATAACAAGAAACAAAGGCAAGGTTGTAAGAACACCCTTTATAGTTTTGCACAGTGAGAACACAGGTTCTTGCCCTAAGGAAGCATTTAATACCGAGATTTTTTCAGAGGTGGGAGAATTGAACAGACCAAAACCACCCAGATAGTTTTTCTGAACAAGCCAGGAACACTATGGTGGCTTTACCAACCTGTCTGGAACCAGAGCATAGAGAGCAATAGCCACTTTTTCAAACAACATGGGAAAAGTACTGACTAGCTGAATAAGAGCTGCAGCACTGTTCACATAGAAGGGCAGGTACTGATCTCTTCTCTGGTCACCAATGAAGAACCCAAGGAAATGGCATGAAGCTGCATCAGGGGAGGTTTAGGTTGAATTTTAGGGAAAGGTTCTTCGCCCTAAAGGTGGCTGGGCACTGGAACAGGTTCCCTAGGGAAGTGGTCACAGCACCAGCCTGACAGAGTTCAAGAAGCATTTGGACAATGCTCTTGACACAGGGTGTGACTCTTGGGGTGTCCTGTACAGGGCCAGGAGCTGGACTCCATGATCCCTGGATCCCATCCAAATCAGCATGTTCTGTGATTCTACACGTGGAATAACCAACAATCAATTCTGGTCACTGGGTTTAATCCTTAGTGCTGAATCAACCAACAGTATAAGTGAGGCAAATCAGAGCAGAGAGATGTGATTTTCACAGAGTCTTGATGAAATTTCTACACTTTATTGTTACTTTTCACCTTTGGCTACTAAGGAAACAAACTAATTTTGGGATGTACATAACCTGTTATCCATTATTTCTGTTTTGTCACTTCAAACTGTCACTTTCACACTTACTACAATGCAGTTTACGATGGGCTATAAATCCATTTGAAATTTTCAAAACAATCAATGCAGCAGTCATTGATGATTATCAATGGAAACAGACTAATTAGACAGGACACCCAATGTTTACAACAATTAATTCAATTTTTTTCAAGTCTGTGATTTTTGCTTCAAAGCTGCAGAAACTGACAACTTTTTAAATCAAATCAATTATTATATTCTTAGGAACATATCTGTTTATCAGAGACATTCTGTTAATAATATCTCACTTAAAGTATTGGAGTGTAGTTGTAGTTCTTTGGTCCCCAGAGACTGCAAATCATCTCAGCAATGCAGGCAGAGAATTTTGTTCCACCACTACCAAGGCTACAATGCTTGACATAACAAAATTTATTTTTGCAAAGCAGAAATAATAAAGCAAAATTAGAAAGGTTTAGGTATCCCATGGCTGGGTAAGTTTCATGTATCCCACAGGTAGTCCATCACTTCCAGGTGTTTTGAAACTTGAACCAAAAGCTTCACATGCCTTTTTCCAATGGACCAATTCATTGGAAGATACTTGTCTAAGATGTATTTTCTACCTGAAGCCAGCTCACATTTTATATTAAAAAACTCTTTAGTCAGATTTATCTACAGAACTTCCAAGAGAATTGGCATTCATAACCATTTTGTTCTTGATGAATTCTGAATTCATGGAAAGAAACAGTATTATTTCCATATATTTATTTATCATTCACAGATTAAAAATAAGCTGAATTAGAGAAAAAAATAATGTTACAAATTAGGTACTGAAATCAGAATCTATTATTTGAGGTCAGTGAGATTTATGAATACCTTCATGCTCCACTAACTCAAATCATTCTAAGTATGCACCTATGCTCTTTCAAGACCAAGTTCTGGAATTCTGAATACAAACAAGGGGTATTTATTAGAGAACTTTAAGTTTTAGCAAGCTAAACCCATAAACATACTTTTAACACTTTCTTATTCCTCTAAACTTTAGAGCACCCATTCACACAGCTCCCATGCACAACATTTCAGTCTTAAGAGTAACAGGTCTTACACTTTTTACTGCTGTCATTATCTGGCTTTCAGTTCTGTACACCCTGTGGTTCTGTACATTAAACTGATGCAGTGCATTTCTGCATCGTTTACCTGCTAAAAAAAATGTTCAGAAATATAACTGCATGAATATACTAAAATAACAACATATTAATCCATGATACCTGAAACAGTGTAATGGTCAGCAATAACATGCTACTTATGGATTTCTCAAAGTAGAAGTCACAAGTTTAATGTGGAATTTGTTGTGAAGAGACCATAAAATAAGGTCAATTATTATTTCTCCTTGTGTTTTTCTCCCAAATAAAGAAAAAATTAAGACTTAAGATGAGGCTGAACTAAAAGAACAGCGAGCTTAAATTAAAGATGCTGATAGACAAGCTCTAGCAAATCTTGTTGTAGCAGATTAAGTTACTATCCTCAGCTGTAGGCTGCTGCCATCAGAAGTCACTGATCCCAAAAGTAGAATTGTCAGGGGGGAACATGTGCTGCCACCTCAGCCACTTCATTGCTAAGACTGGCATGGCAGTTTGCTTCAGATATCACACCATGAACCATAATGTCTGAGGAACAAGCACTTGTTAATTCTGCAAATGAACTAGAGCAGAGGACTTCAGCAGGAAAAGGTCAAAAACTGACATCACAAAATCTAGGATTCCCCAGAGCTGTAGCTGCCATCTAAATTTCTTCTAAAGCAGAAGGAATCAGCTGGGCCAGTCCTCACAAATCCATCCAAGAATAAAAAACACAATCTCACCAGAAAGTATCAGAAGCACAATGTGAACTGTTGAACAATTTGTAAATAAGTTGAACAGGCAATGATTAATCATGTTAAATACTTTAAAGGCTGAATGTTCAATTTCAAATTAGGTTTAAGAAATCAAGAACCAAAGATTTGTATGGAATTTTAATTATCACAGGAAGTCCCAACTACGTAAGTTTTAGGGAGCACTAACACACATAGTATCAAATGAACAGCATTACATATCTAAGACTTGACAAGAGTATGCACTTAAGAGGGAACACAAACCAGTCTACATTTACTACCCAACCATTCAGGTATGCAGCTGCATTCATTAAATATTTGTATAGAAAAGGCTTCAAAAATATTGACATAAGGAGAAACTCTATGAAGTTCTCACCAACAGAGGTCAAAAACTGGCTTAGGGGATAAAGTATATATAAATTCAAGTGTGCAACTCAAGTTGTTAAATTTTAAAGAACATATATGCAAATATTTAATATTTCCCTACTACAGAAGGCTTCAAAAAGAGGTTGGTACATCATAAGCAGGTCTAACTTAATTTCTGCAGATCATCCCATCTCAACTTCAACTGAGGTATTTAAATTCTAAGGCTGCTTTCTCAAACCAGGACATCATGCTGATTCCAAGTTCAGCATCATACAGATGAATTTATAACAGAGGGCCCTACTGCTGATCAAAGCTAAGCCATCAACAGACTCATCAATGACATTTTAGCAGAAAGGAGTCCACAGTTTTGACATTATTATATTGTAGTACGGTTTTGTTAATATTGTTCAGTTATTCCAGTTCTTCAGTCCCCCCTTTTTGAAACCAAACCAAGCTCTTTACAATCTTGTAGCCCAGTGCAGCACAGCATCTAGCTGAGATAACCCACCACATTTTTACAGGACAAATTTCATTAAGTGCTTCCCAAGGAAACGTAGGAATTGACAAAGTAAACGTAACTTGTCCTTCTTCCCAAAAGAAAGAGAAGTAGTGTGATCCAACACACAGAACCTTTGCTTCCCTCCCAGTTTTGCTCATCTTCCCTAAGCAGAGGGAAGAAGAGACAGACTCATGTTTGAAGGTCTGCAGAAGGAAAGAATGCAAAAAGACGAACAAGGGGCCAAAAAAGCATGGTCAGGAATATAAGTCCACATTAGGTCAGGAAAGACCTATGGAAAAACAGTATGACTTTTCAAAAGTGATCCTAAGACTAATCCCTAATAGCAGTAAGTGTACTAGTCTCAATAAATAGACACAAAACATTAGCATTTAACCTAAAAATTACTTCATAAGCTTTAAGCCAAAACCAATTCTTCACTGCTGCTTCAAAATATATTATTAGGTGCTGAGTTCCCTTTTTTCAGTTAAAAAAATAGCTCTCCATTGCATATCATTTTGACTTCTCCATACTTCAAAATTAACAAAAGCCTAAAGAAATAAATGACCTACAAAATACACAACAATAACCAGACTTTAGCTGAATAGCTTCTCACCTGTTACCTTAAAATCATCCTCAGTATTTTATCTTTTGGGAGGAAGTACAAGTGACATTTACTTTTTCAGTTCTTAGCTTTTCTTGGGATACACTTTCAGTCTTTACTATTTACATGTTGCTTGATGAGCTAATGAAGAAAGAAGAAATCTAAGTAGGCTGAAAAGCAGAAAAGAGTCTTCCTGACTGCAGAATCCTCAAACTGCTGCTCTCTTTCCACTGAAGCCAAGCAACTTGCCTCTTCAGAGTTCTAGCTGGCCTTCATTATATCAGCTTGAAGGAACACACTTCACCAGAAGTATTCATGACAATAGTTGAAATCTTGAGAGAAGATCACAACACACACTAAGTTAATATTCTCTGAATAGGAAAGAATTAAGTTGATAATTCCATTGAAAGAGTCTACAAATCTAACAAGAACTTAGGCTCAAATGGATTTTCAGTGCTGTTTATACTCTTAAAAACATAAATATGAAACAGACTATTCCACTTGTCAAGAAGAAAACCAATACCGTGAGGCTAGCACGTCATTTTAGTCAGTCAGCCCAAGAGGACAATGTTGAGCTGATCAGCTTTTACCTCACTTTGCACTAAGACACTGTGCTAATTCCTGCCTGTAAGTAATTAGGTTACTAATTTAGAACTTATCTTGAATACTGAAACAAAATTAAATGGTAAGAGTTTGTTTTATGTTGGTTTTAACTCTTGTACAACAATTACCATCTTTAAATACATGTACCCAGTTTCATTTTAAACCAATTTCCTTCTCTCTTGCATTTGAGAATTTTTAGTATCACTCAAACAAAATGTAAATGTCATTGCACAGTGGCACTAAGCAATTCCATCACCACTTGATCCTACAGGAACTGATTCTGTGAAAGCACGTGATGTCCACTAATGCTACACTGTCCCAGTAAGAGAGGACTAAGTTTCTCTGCTGACATCACACAGCCTTTTAGACACTGGGAAGAAGAGATTAGTTCTCTGAAAACAATTATATACATTTGTGAGAAGTACAATCAATATCATACAGACCTATCCAATCCAAACCCTCACCCAATTCAAATCTCGATGTTTAACCCAAATGCTTGAGCTTTGCTTTCAGAGATGAAAGAACATTTAGAAAACAAGACATACCAGAGGAATTAGCAACATGCTCTCTTAGCCAATACAAGACTTGCCATTTTCTACAATGCACAACGCAGTTATCTATAACACAGTTTTTCTATAAAAGCAACTTTGATGATCTTAGCCAAGGTACACTGAATTAACCTATAATTAATCTGTCTTAAGTTTAATTAACAGTAGCTGACAAGTAAATGGCAATTTGATAAAACAAGACAAACAAGGGCAATCACAAGTTCTCAACCACAACATTGCAGGAACACTGCATGATCTGATATTAAGGTGAGGCCTTAGCTTTATACACAAAGACATCACATTCAAAAGAAAAAGTTGCCATGGTATCTGTGACAGTAAAGAATTTAACTCAGTACCACAAACACCATGCAGACAAACTTGCTTCCCTCCTTAGTTTTCTCCTCTGCCACACTAAAAACCAGTGATTTCTAAATAAGTGATAACAGCCAAGGCATTACCAAAACATACCACCTCCACTGACCTTAATTGTAAAGATCACCTCAGTTAAGAAACACCTGGGTTTACACTTGAATATTCAGGTTTGAGATCCAAGAAAACGTTTAGGTTTTTACCTGAATATTCAGAGAGCTGACCCTGCTGATTTCTCTGTCACCCAAATCAAGATCAAAATTTGGCTCCAGAAAACCTCAAAAGCTAAGTAATTTCTCTCAATAGTGATTTTACAATGACATCACATCAGTTATATTTTATCTACCTTCAGATAAGCTCTTTGAAGTTTCATTCCTCTTTAGTATACACAAATCACTCCCATGACATCACACAGCTCACATACTCTTCACAATATACTATTAAAATGAGAATTGACTCCTTCGGGTACTAGCATACATTGTCCTCCTTTGAGCTCACACATTTGTACTTTGAACTCCACTCAAAACTACTGGTACCTAAATGAATACCTTTCCAGCCTCTCCTTCCTGACTTTAAAAATATACAGTTATCCTTGGAAACAGACTCGGAATGCATACCAGCCACCTCCCAGCACCATCACCAGGTCAAAGACCAGATGCTGAGGTTGCACTGGCACTTCCCAGTTATCAAAGGTTTATGGTTTTACTGAATTCAGCTTTCTAGAGAGCTTGAAGAAACCACTGAACAACTTCACACAAGACAATTCACACTGACTATTCAGTTGATGCATGTACCCAGGTTGATTTAGATCCTAACATACTGACTACTACCACACTCAAGTGCTCCAAATACCTTTTGTACAGGACCTCTTAACTGTCCTATCACTTCTAATATATCCTTGCCAGAAATAATTTCTGGTTTTAAACTGCTTTTCCCCAGAAAAACTCCCACATTTGAGAGTCTTCTGAACTATCTGTTAGAGCCAAATAACCACACATAACCTAAAATAGCTTCCCCAGAAGATGCATCCTGGTACAAGAATGAAAACTGTGGTTTGGTTTCTATCTTCTATTTCTTAAGAAAAGCTATATTTTCCCAGATTTTCTGTTTAACATCTATTCTTTTGTTAGACCTCTGCAGGACATGAGGAGTTTACTGTCTATGCTGATAAATTATAGCAAATTCAGACTCTAAAGACCATGAGCTGTATTGTCACATGTATCAATAGTCAAGCCTTTTCTCCAACCATAGAATTAAAATTTTAACAATAGAACACTAGAGGCAAAATCAAGTATTAAAATGTTCAAATAAAACCTATTAGCTATTTCTTATTCTTTTTTTTTGTTGTTGTTAAGAAAACAATTATTGCCAGAACTAGAATAGATATATGATGTAACAGGCAAGTAATTTAAGGAAACACAAGTCACTGACCAGCCCTATTATAGCAGATAATAATCACAGGTATGTTGAAACAATTACATTTCTATATCTAATTATTTGGTGTCTTAGAACAAAGCACAAGAACTAGATCCACAAGGGAACATAAATGCCATGCCACCTACTAGACTCCACAACCCACAAATAACACCAAGACCTGCTTTAAAATGAAAAGGAAGTGTTACAGGTACGGTTCAGATATTTAATATTCAACTTGAGTAGGAACTGGCCAAGTCAGATAAGAATAAACATAAAGATCAGAGATTTAAGTCTTCAAAATTTCACACCATGCTAGGGAAAAAAAAAACGCCCCCAAGAAAAATCCCTTTCCTTTACTCTTTTAACACTTTGTCTGTAAGAAGGAAAGAAGACCTGAATCCATATCATTATTTCGTACTTGATCAAGCAAGTCCCTGGGCTACATATTCACTCTCTTCCTGAGTGACTACTACTCCTCAAGAATCAAACCAAACACTCACTGGTCTGGCAGTTAAGGTATTCCTTTTGGGAATTGGCAGCTCCCCTAAAGAGTAGAAGGATTTGAATCCAAATCTCAATATGGTAGGTACTCAAAAAAATTTCCACCTCTTTAAGGAAATGCAACATTGCATCCTTTTTCTGCCAAAAGAGAAGTGTGCAAGATTAGGTCTTCACAGAATTGGGGCATTCCTTTTAGAAGTGTGCATTACTGATGGTATCTGTGTTTGCTTTCTAATTTAACTGCTCCAACCTTTGAGAGTTACAGCATTTTTTTCTTCCCACACAGCTATGTGTTAGTGTGCAATTAGACAGCATTATAAAACAAGTCTTTACCAACAGACATACACAGTTGATCACCTCCTGTTAAAAAAAAACAAACAAAAGCTTACTTTAAAATAGTCTGAGATATAAATTTAATTAGTTATAATTTCCTCTTTCTTCTGCTTCATACTTTAGCTTGAACTACACTAAGACATTTTGTCTAGCTTGTCTAGCTGTACTGGGAGTGAAGGAAAGGGGATGTGTACATAAAGTGCCCCTGTTGTCAGAACCACCATATTGAAAAATGCTCCAAGGTAGGTAACCACACCAGAAAGCAGCAGACCTGATTTTAAACCACCACTTAAATTGTTTCCACCGAGTTTTCTACCAAGGACACACTGCAAACGTTTTCAAATACACAAATGCCTCTCTTTGCCCATTAATAAAATGAAAACAATAGAGCAGTATTTAATTAACATTTACAAAAAGTCTTGAGGTTTTCAAATGCATGATCAAGGCAGTAATTAGTCTTCCAAATACTGTAATGTCGAGCATTTCTGCAACACTGACTGAGAAAGTACTTTAAAAATGTCAGTTGCTAAACATTTAAAAATTTTAAACGTGGCACATGAATACAAACACAAATTCTGCTATCTAGGAAGTAGCACACTCTTTGAAATTTTAGCCTTCAGCATTCTAAAAGCCTAACACTGTAAAAGGACTGCACTTCAAAGTACAAACTGAGAAAAAAAACAGTAGCTGAAACAGTTAAAACAGTTAACTTCTGATGTTAAGATCCAATCTTTGAAGAGACATAATAGAATTTGCATCTAAAAATGCTGTAAATTTTTTAAAAGCCTGCAACTTTTAAGTACAGCAGGAGATTCTAATTAAAGCAGCAAATGAAGTATTAGGAAAATTTAATCTTTCTATCACAACAAATGTAATTATAAACAAGGGTCAATATATGGATGCACATAAACTTCAGACTACATTAAGTTTTCTGTATCCATAACTCTTGGTATGAATCCCAACCTCTGCACTGCATTTTCCATGGTTCTTTATCATATACTGTTGTGGTACTGAAAGATGCCTGTCACCCCTCAAAGGTCATAAGTAACTCCTGCAGATTGCTAAGCCAGATATATCAGTCTACTGATAAATATTTTGATGCACACTTCGAAGTCCAGAACTTTTGAGAAGAAATTCAATAAAAACTAAGTAAAATTATAGTCTTTACCAACAGCTACCTCTATACAGAAAAACATCACCATCCAGTGTTATTCCACACATTGCAAGGTAATATGACATACATTAGAAGAATGTAAACTCTGAAAAAAATACTTAAAAAAGAGTTCTGTGACCATGGACTAACATTTAAATCTCTATTACTTTATTAACAATAATGATAATTAAATGTAAAACGCTATTTTTGATGCCTTGTTAAAAGTGTCTACAATACTAACCATTACTTAAGCTTTTAATGTGTAAAATACTGGATTTTTTTTAAGCATAGCATGTTGGAAAAGAGTTTACATGTGTATCATCCAGCCAGACTCTAAATTGTTTGGCATTCAGATGTGTAGTAACAGCTCTAATATGATCATAAGAAAAAATAATGTACTGTGAAAATTTGGACAACATGTCCAAACCAAAAGCTTGCAGACTCACATGTCTAAAGACAACACAAAGATACCTTTTTTTTTTAGAAATTCATGAAAAACACCCCAATCCTCAAAAAGGACAGAGAGATCAGTTTAAGGCATAGGCAAAAGAAGCAGCAAACACATAGAAGATCACTATCACTATCACTTGTTAGAAGCCTGACTGCAGTCAGCTATATATCATCATGTATCTAGAATGAAAGTATTTTGCTCTATTCAGTGAGCTATGAATATAGTGTATGCCTAAATAATTCCAATAGAGGCTTCATTTTTAAAAGAAAATACCCTCATATCACTTATTTACCCCTTTTAATATTCCTCATGAAGTTATTTTCGTGGATCTGTCCCATGTGAGACATCTAACAACATTATTATTTTAGGCAGCCTTTGTTTGTATATAAATATCCCTCAGTAAGGTCAAATGCAAGTTAATTTAATTTTCTCACGCGGTCTGTCTCACCAAGCTCACAGTCACGGCGTCCTTTGTTGCCTGGCTGTAGTGTCTCTCCCTCCCACCACACAGGTTCGATGCCTCCGCTAGGAAAGCGGCAGCACCGCAAGAGCATTTCCACTCCAGCTCTGGGCAAACGGAGCCGCTCCAAGCGGGATGTGCGCTACCGACTGCTGACTGTAAAACACACTGCAAGTCGCTCACGCTTAACCTGCTTTAACTTAGCTCCGCAAAGCTTCATGAACCAATACGAAGCAGAAACTTCAAGAGGAATCATTTCCAAACACAGAGCTGCCACAGCATCAGAAGTGCACGGGAGGGGGGCCTAAAGTTCCTCCCTCCCCCTTGTTTAAACACGTACACAACCCACTACAAGTCCGCAGAGAGAGCACACAGCCAAGTGCGGGAGGTTTTCTTACAACTCCTGGGCCTAAGCTCCCGCGAGTCACCCCAAGAAAGGGCGGCAGGGAAGCCGCAGGAGCCGCTCTCGGGAGGCCCCCCGCGCTCCCGGCAGCGCCGCCGGCACCTGTAGCCGCCGCGGCCGGGGCCGCCCCGCCCAGGACCCGCGGCCAGGGTACAGCCCGGGCTGCCGCCAGCGGGGTGCGGGGACCGGGGCCGAGCCCCGAGAGCCGCCGAGCCCGGCTATGCCCCGCCGTCCCGCCCGGCCTTGGCCCGGCCGGACCCCGGGGCCTGCGCGGGCGCCGTGGCCGCGGGGGAGGCTCCGGCCAGCCGAGACTCGCGGCTCCGCGGCGGGACCTGTTGCTCGCACGCCGAGCACGGGCGCTCCGCTCACCGTTCGGCTCTCTCCGCCGCTGACACGCTCCGCTCCGGCCCGGCCCGGCCGCCAGCTGGAACTCAAGAGTCCCCGGCGTCCCGAGGCGTCCCCGCGCCCAGTCCGCGGAGCCGCCCGGCCACAGCCCCCGCAGCGCTGCGCAGCCGCCGCCCGGCCCGGCCCGGCCCAGCCCCGCGCCCGTCCCAGCCCCACCGCCCCGCCCCGCCGCGCAGGCGCGGGGCCGCCCCACGGCCACCTCGGCCCGGCGGGGAGCGCGGCGCTGCTGGTTGGGGCTGCCCTCAGGTGGAGGGGACACGTGATACGTGCACTGCTTCTGTGTCTCCTTCCTCGAAGAATCACTGAATCGAGTAGGTTGGAAAAGACCTCCGAGATCTTCGAGTCTGACCTATGACCGAGCACCACCTTATCAGCTGGACCCTGGCACTGAGTGCCACGGCCAGTCTTTACTTAAAACACTTCAGGGACGGTGACTCCGCCGCCTCCCTGGGCAGCCCATTTCAGTCCAGTCCATTCCCGCCGTCATCTCCCATCTCTCTCCCACGGCTTTCTCTGCGCCCCCGAGCGGGACCACCTCGGGAGCCCGTGCCCCGAGCAGACCCAGCTCGCCCGCCAGGCCACTCGCTCCCTCCTGCTCGCCCAGCTCCGGCTGCCGCCCCCGCCCGCTGCAGCTCCGCTGGGCCCTGGGCACACCGGGCCACTGCAAGCCCTTTGTCCTCCACCCTCCCTGGCATCCCCTCGTTCGCCTGCTGCTGCTGCCGCGTCCTCAGCCCGAGCTTGAATGCCCCAAACAGGCTGAGCCTGTGTGGGGGAAAAAAGTATTTAATCTCATCGAGAGTCCACTCTGCCTCTGGGAGGCTGAGGCACAGAAGGTGCCCGTTACACACCGTCTGGAACGATGAAGAAAACAGGAGGTTACAAGTAGTTTTACCGGGTTGTTTATATTCTTGGCTGTGTTTTTCAGGAACAGGGAAACGTCTTTTCAGTGTGCCACAGCTAAGTTTGACTTTGAGCTGCAAACTGCACTCACCTCCCTGGTTTTTCAGGCTAGCCTGCCTAGATCATTGCTCAAGGCATAAGAAGAAATGTTCTCTGTAACCACACTAGTAAAGAAAGGCTTTCTTAGATAACTAAATCCTAAAGAGATACCTGCTTTAGTCCATCTCTTCTTGCTTCCATTTAAACCATAAAAAAATCTGTGCCATTTAATGCTATCATTCTTCACAGTGAAATCCACAATTTCTATAATGGTACCCTCTATATCATTCTTTCGGATTCGGATTCTTTCGGATCTGTTCTAAACACTGAGATACAGAAATTAATTTTAGAAGTCCCAAAATAACGTTCTTATGGTTTTTCTTACTGTGTGAAAAGGCTTAAGACACTAAGGTATGTCCTGCCCAGTTACCTGCAGAGGAAAGTCTGAAAGCCTTTTACCTATCCACATTGTGGCTCAAACTCCCCAGGGCAGTAATGCCTTGTAAATGCATTTAACATCTATTAATATCTATTAACATATTAACATCTATTTCTGCTCTGACCAATAATGAGGGGCTATGCATCAAGTGAACACAACTGGAGCACTGCAGGAGACACAGATGTTTGTGGACCGCAGAATTATTTACTTGGGAAATAAAAAAGAGAGGGAAACCATGACACTGGTAATTTGTGGCTGAGCAGCACCAAGCGTGGTTCTTCTTACCTTCATATGACATAGTTCATGAAAGTTCACATGAACCCTTTTTTAGAAAGCACTTTGACAAAGGACCTTAGAACCAAAGGGCGTTTTCAAAACGTGATACTTTCCTAGAAAATATGGCTGCAAAAAGTAGGTAGGTTCATCAGCTATCTGTTCACTGTTGAACTGTTTTCTACATCCAAGGTTGGGATGGTCAGACAAAAAAAAGGCACAAATTCTGCTTAGTTTCCTTCAGCTGATAGCATTTGTACATTCCTTTCCACAAAAAATCTCATTACCTCCAATTTGCATGTTGTCCAGCAGCCATTTTTAAACCAGGATAAGGGAATTTTCTTTAATATGGTGTATAATTTGTAATAAAATAAAGGAGGATTCTCATCCGGTCTAGAATTTGCATTTCCGTCCTTTACTGTCTTGTACCTGTAGCTGAAGTTTAATTTTTTTGCCAGAAGGGGTTACCAGACCAGGTTAAGACTGAGCTTGGGATATCTCTTGGATATATCTGCTTAAAGATCTGTTTGTTTCTTTGGTAACCAATCTCCTCCCTCTGGCTTTCGCAAGGCATCACAGAAACCCTAATATTAGCCCGCGCCCAGCTGGCAAATCCATTCAAATGGTGCTGGAATGAGATGTGCTTGGCTAATTCTATCCAACAGATTAAAATACTCTGTCCGGCCAAGAAGTGTTCATACCTGAAAACGATTCACAATAGAGCACAAGACCAGCAGCATTATTTGTAAAGACCCAGATAACTTTCTGTTTTGAATCACTTTGGCAGACAGCTTTTACAGTTCATTTTGCCTTGTGGGTGCTGTTTGGTGATATGCTGAGAACACAAAAATTACTCTGAGAAAATAAACATTTTAGCTTGATTTAACAAATCTTCAAATTAAAAAGAAAATATACAGAGAAAGAAGGTGAATGGGAGGATGAGGAATGACAATGGAATGATGATTGGGAAGATCAAAGCTTTTAATCTTCCTTTGTTTTGTCTTAGCTGATTAATCTTTCATATGAGGATCTACAAAGACAGCTTTTAAAGGAAATGAGAAAACTACTTACCAAAGTAGTAAAAAGCTTTCTGTTCCATCTCTTGTTCAAAGTGTTCAGTTATTATCTTTAAGTAGAAAGGAACTGAAAAGAAATATCCAAGTGATACCTTTTGTGAACTTGGATCTTTGAACATTTTAATTTTAGACAACATTTTTTCTATGTTTTTACTATCTGGGATTATGGAAACATTAAAGCCTGCTTGCAGCTGCAAAATCAGTGTATTTAGGCGACTTTATTTATTATAGAACTTTCTTTTAAGATTGGTACATTAACTCCACAGACAAATATTTTTTAACAAAGAAAATGTTTATCTTTGATGAATTGAATTTGACATGAATCGGTGTCACTGTTTGCCAGCAGGGTGCAGATATTATTGTGATCCATCTAAATCTGGCTGATTGCAATCAATAGAAAGGAGAAAAAATAAATTCAGACTCAAGCTGAGGAACCAGCCTAACATAGAAAAAAATGTTTTGTTTGAAACCATTGCCCTCTGGAGGGGAAATGAAAAATCACCAGGGGAACATGTAAAAATTCCTTTTTATGTCACTGTTTAACTATAGTTATGCTTTGCAGTCTATGAATGGTTCTACAGACAGTTGCAAAAATGCATGTGCTGTCAGAAGAGCCTCACTGGCCCCAGTGCTTATGTCAGTGGGTTGGAGAAGTAATCCCCATCTGTCTGCCCCATAACTCTCCTCCCCTTTATCTCTAAACTCTTTATCTCTAAACTCACAGGAGAATCAATTCTATAGCAGATGTACTTTCTCTTCTAACTCCACCTTGGATCCCTTCCAAGCTGGTGTCATCCCTCTTTATTTGCCAAAATACTTTTTTTATGCAATCCCTAAGGCATTCTTGTCTGCCTGATGCCAGATTCTGTATTCCAGTCTCTTTCTTGACCTTTCTGCTGTTTGTTTGTTTGGTTAGTTCTTTTATTATCTTGATTATCCTTTTCTTCTTGATCTTTAATTCTTGTGCAGCTTTGAGAAATTGTGTTCTCTTCTTTTTATCCCTCTACTTTCATGTCTGACATCTATTGAAATAGACTTTTTTCTTCCTGTCTCTGAGAACTTCACAGAGATTTTTCCCTTGGCCTTCAGATATTGATAGCTTATATCTTGGATAATCACCTTTAAATGTCACCTGTAATTGAATATGAATGAAAGTGAGCTCCTGCCTGCTCAGACTTTGTCTATATATTCTCCCTGTGTTGCTGGGGAAATGACAGTATCTGTCAGTGAACTTTCCAGTCTGATTTACAGCAATCTGATATCTCATGACTACAAATTTGATGATTAACTCTTAAGTGGACACATGCCCCAGCCATCTGAAAGAATGTAACAACAGCACTAGTCCACATGTAGGGCTGGTTGCATTCAGTATCTAACGTTTTGAAGAAGCATGCAAAACACCAAAGTCCATAAGCCAAATTCTGCATTAGGCAAGAAAAATAAAATAGAATTCTTGGTCTCCATAACCCAGCAATAGAAACCCTAAATTTTGAAATCAATACAGGAAACCAATTTTATTTCAACGTTTTTCGTTCTTCAGGACAACAAATAACAAGGATTCAAATGCAGTTACGTTTTTCTCCTTGATAGCATCTAGAATTTTTGCTTATTTCCTATTCGATAACCTCATTTTGCATTCACTTTCATCTGGGTAGCCAGAACATCTCCCTCTCTGGTTTCTAGTGTCCTCTGCCACTCCTTAAAATCCTTCAGATAAAAAAATTGTACAACTGCAAGTAAGGTCATAATATTTATGGGTCATAAACCCAGCAGCAGTTCAGCTGCAGAAAAAGGTTAATCTCCAGAAGAGATGTCTTAAATCTGGGAGTACTATCCATCCCTCAATGTGGGGTTTTAAGCTCAGAAATAGGAATGGTTCCCAGAAGATGAGTGCCCCAAATAAAAACTGGAAGTGAAGTTGTTAGTGTAACTCTTTGGGGCACTATTTTTAATCCAAAAAAGAAAGAACAGGTAATAAAAATTATCCTTCTTCCACTCTTTTCCCCCACTAAGTTAGTGATTATCTTATCTCTCTGTATCTGTTTGCTGATTCTTGTTTTTCCTCTGTTTGTGAAGAAATAACAACCTATGAGATAGCTCAGGGATCTGTGAGAAAATAGGGGAAGAACCAACAAAAAGAACCAACAAAAGTTTCAGCAGTTGATACTGCCTAAGGAAAATACTTATGTGGTAAATCCTATTGAAGTAAGTCATTTGAGGTTTTTAGATTCTTCCCAGGTACAATCATCTTTCCTGAAAGGCAGCATAGTAGTGGTAACTATGTTGAAGACAAGACCTTCCTATCTGATCATGCTGCAGTGTAAAGCTTGAGCTTTATATATTTGTCACTCAAAAGCGTGACACTACAGTTCACATATTCTGTAAACCTAAAATGCAATAAATGTTTCTCTTCAATGCAAACTAGATGTACAGTAGGACAGGTGTAAGATACTGTAAGACAAACACAAGCATCATAATTCTCCTTGTTCCCTTTTTCTAAGTTTTCACTGACATAATCTTGCATGCTATGCTTTCTGAGTCTTTTTTAGTGTAGACTTGCAGTTTGTGCATCCCAGTATGATAGCTCTCCTCTCCCTTAATTACTGACACAAGAAGATTTGTGGCTAATCTGTGTTGTACCTTTAACAACATGGATGTCTGAATACAGCATGAGGCAGAATCAATTTCAAAATTGTTCTTTTTAAAACCTTTGCTTGAAAATTCCTCTGTTTTTTCCAGCTTTCTTTCAGCAGATTATAAACAACATCTGGGTCAATTAACTGCAAGCCAGCATGTCTGTTGTTCCCCAGCATTAAAATTGTTGCTCAAAATCTGCTTTATTTGGATCCCTAATTCTGTAGGTTTTATTGAAAATATTCTGAAACTGAGATCAACCTTTTTTTTTCTCTGAGAACCGTGCTTAGAAAAATCCTTCTTATCTCATTTCATCATATGCTATAAAGCTGGAGTTCATGGCACAGAGGTAATTCAGGTATGGCATCCAGTCCCTTTGTAGAAGTCCATGCTGATTCCAATATAATGTCTTCCTTATAAAATGCCAGTTGATTTCATTTATCCATCAAGCAATGGAGGCATAGCTGCTTGATTTGTGATAGTGAATTATGGGGGATACCACCATGATATTCTTGTCATATGTTACAGCATATGTGTCATATGCCATAAACAAAACTGGTCTGCCTAATACCTTTAAGAAAGCAGTAGCAGCTACACAATTGCCTTTAAGGAAGGAAAAGGTTGTTTTGATACTAGCAGAACAATCCTTTCCACATAGCTGTGTCAAGCTATATGGATGGTCTTCATTACCCTTGGATAAATCTCTAAACTGCAGTGCCAATTCCATACCGTTCTCATGAAGCTGCATCTTGCCAGAAAGTTGCAAAAATTGCTTTGGAATATACTGCATGAATACTGCTCAATTTTGCAATATTTCCTAAAAAGCATAGTCAAAACCATTATGCTTGGTAGCTCTACTGCTTGCAGGATCTTCAATGACTGTCATTCTCCCAGCAGTATTTTTTCTTTCATGAGAGCTGATAGACTGTATTGGCTCGGTGAGCCAGCACTGCATGCCAGTCTACTGAATCAGCTCAGTATAGGACTGTTTTGGTATGTAACCCAGCAAGCATCCGTGCTGAGTTATTTTTCTTTGCTCCAGGCACAGCAATTAAGAGGTATTTTTTACTACATTTGCAATGCAGGCAATTCGTCCTTCTTCCCACTGTTGTAGTCTGGGAAACACTATACTCTGATGTTGTTTATTCTTTGCAGCATTGCCTGAGACATTTTAGATGGATTCCAGTAAACTGAGGCTGAATAGCAGCTCCATTTGCATGGGGCAGCAGTCCTTTGCCACACTTTTCCTCTTCAAGGTCTGTCAGAGTGACAGTTTTAGTCAGCACAGGATATTCTCAGTGATCATGGTTTCTGCAGTTAAAGGACCATATCTACCTGTTCAGTCAGTCAGAAGCACAATGCTCAAGAGTAGTTATTCTGGTTTTGCTTTGCCAAACCAAAATCTTGGTTTTGCTTTGCTTTTCAGAACAAATGTCATGAGCTTTATGGTCACCATTGTCACATTTACCACTGCAGAAAGTCTTTGTGGAAGTATTTTGTTAATTCTTCAGTCCTGTCTCGTCAGCTTATCTAGGGTTATGACATACTTGTAATTGGGGCAAATACATTTACTTGACAACAATTCAGCTCTCAGAATTTGAAAGAGTATATCTCATTAATGTAATTTCTCATGAGAACAATCACTCCTTGCTTGGCATCTGATCCCTATATTTTGATGGATTTACCATTTTTCCTAAAGATAAGGTTATTTCTGATGGCCCTGTCATTTGCATCCAGACAGGTTGTTTGAATGCAAATAAATGTTTTATTGTAGGCAGTGTGCAATGCTCCTCCAGATGTGGTATTTAGCTTATGAGGGAGGTATTCCTAATTAAATCTTAAATTTATTGCATTCCATTAGTTACTATGTGCAGCATATCTTGGCATGAAATCATTCATACCTATTACCTCTGTTAGCAAAATGGTAATTTCTGATTAATATAAACAGCTTTGCTCTATACACGAGTACTCAAAATCCGTATACCAACATTGTACAATTTTCATCTTCTTCACTTCTAATGTGTAAGTTTATGTGAAGACTGATGGTAAGCATCTGCACCCAGTCTGTGCATTGATGAGTATGAAAATACTGTTACTGATCTGTATTTTTGCAGCATTTTAAATTTATACAGCAACACTTCATAAATTTTGTGTCATCCAAGTACTTGCTTGAGCAGAAGTACCTTGAGCAGAAAATATGCTGTTACAACCATTTTCTTTGGGACCACCTTGTCAGTAAGTGCTGCTTTTCTCTGTTGATAAACAGAATCTAGAATTATTTTTTTCCCCCATGGAAAATAATGTTGGCATTTCCAGTTATACTGAATGCTATTTCACTCTTCTTCACAGTATGGATGCTATCAAGAATTTGAATTTTCCACTCACTAGTTCCTTACAGTGTTCCGGACTGAATCTGATTACAAATGAGCTGCCCTCAAAGAGTATAAAGTTAATTTATATTCTCAAGTATGTTCTCAAGCAGGGAATAAGCACAGGGTATCTTCTAATAATATGGCCAAACAAATGCTGATCTATTGGCAATGAGTACATAGGAAAATTTGTTCTAAAGAACTTGCAACCCATGAAGTTTCGGCTTCTCTCATCTATTATTAAATTAGGAATAGCAATAGTGAATAAATAGCAGAAAAACTGTCATACCTCAAGTCTAATATTTTTTCCCACTTTTTCCTTCATTGTATTCGACCTAATAAAAGCAGGGAAAAGGATTATACCATTTCCAACAAACTCAGGAATAAATAAGCCTTACCCTAGTAATGTCATTATCTACCAGGATGAGTATGAAATAGGTGCTCTTTTAATCTCTTTTCTGTCTGCAGTAGAAACATGTATTGGTAAATTATGTAATAATCCTTGTTTTCAGGTGCAGGCACACTTGAGATATTTGAATGTTATGGACTGCACATATATATGACACATCTGAACATAATACACATCTGAGCACATCACTTGATGTGTACATGTAGCTTGGGAAGTGATAGTGGTGAAGCCTTGTTCTTTGCTGTGGTGCAGATGCTTATATAAGAGACAGTTTTCATTTCCTTCTGCCATCTAACTTTTACTTGCCTAGTTTGTGCAACACCACCGAGAAAAAATCTGCTCCTTTTCTGCGCAAGCCAGGGTGCGTATGGCAGTGCAGGAGACACAGAAAAGACAGATTTCTGGTGCCAGGACATACTGCTGATTTTGGGCAGAAGGGAAACATTGAGTGAGCCTCACACTATATGATTCCTTCACATACTGGGAGTCTAAATCAAAGCTATCTGTATGCAGATCCTTCAGCATTCAAGGAGATCACTGGCACTTCAGTCACTGAATATTCATGCACTTTTGCTTGATTTCCCATCTTTGTGAACCCAAAAAGTTATTGCTGAAATGGTCTTTCAAAAGCCCTGAACATCTATCTGGGAAACCAAAGTCTGGAAACTACAACCTGTATTCTACAGTAAACCTGCAAATGTTTTGCAGTAGCATCTTTTCTGAAGACAAAAATATGACACATTTTACTTTTCAAAGTCAGCAGCAGAAACTAAATATATTAGATTCATTTTCCAAACATACATACCTAGCCTTCATGTTTTCTGTGCTTTTGCTCTTCTATTTTTGCTCCTATTTGGAAACATAAGAGAGATAAATCTTTGCTCTCTGCCCATCCAGATTTTGACACCGATCCCTACTAAAATCTTTCTGTCTTCTTTCAAGCAGCTGAGGTAGGGATACCTGTGAATCTCCCATGTGCAGAGAGATTTCTGTCTAAACAGGAAGAGAACAGGGAGGATGTAATAATACAAAAGAAAATCCAAACTTAAACCCCAGCAATAAGGAAGACCACACAGTAAGAGCAGGTGGACAAAAAAGGAGGTTGATTGAACAAGGGCTCATGCATACTTTCATGACTTAGCAAAATGGAGAAGCGTGTGAAGGAAGATCATTAAAGTTGAGAAGTCAATAGTGATCAACACCCAACACTTCAAGCTATTAAAGCTCTACTGGAAGTATGACTGGAAAAAAGACATCTATTCTGTAAAGAAAAATAGAGATTCTAGTTCTGGATCTTGACTTTATTACATTGAATCACTAGTGACAATGGCTGTACCACAGGAGCTGACATTCATGTCAGGTCAGCTTATGTCCAGAAGTTGGTAAAGGATCCAGTCTTTGACAAGAGAAGAATGGTGGCTCTGTAGGTATAGTTGTAGCAGGAAAATATCAGCTAAGAAATTTTATAACCCCCTTACTTACTTTCTCACATTCTCTGCATTCTTGTCTCTACAATGCCTTTATTCTACTATCTTATTTCCTGAGAGTCCTATATCCCAATCTTGCTACCAGCTGTCAGCTTCTGATATATTTGGAGAAAGGTTTATTATGTATTAGTAGTGATTTCTTTATCTATATGAATATGGATAGCATTGGCCTGAAATGATTACTGGAATGGGGCCAAAAGGTGTGTTTTAAATTTGTTTCTCCTAACTTTATGGTGTTAGTGGTGAGACAAAGAGCCAGTGTAAATATGAGCTCTGTAGAAGCTGGCTTTCGTCTCAGGGTCACAAGGTCTGTTAATAAAGTCACCCTTAAAAGAAGAAAAACAGTGTATGGAAATGGGAAATACATTCATATTTCCTAATTAATCTTCAAAGAAATATTTAACACTTCTAGATGCTAACTCACTTGGTAGGTTCCACATATTTCATGTGGGATGGCCATTGTGAGAATTTCCAGAAGCTTTTCATGCTTTCCTATGGGAACATGGGTGTGCTGCAGTATCACATTAGGCATTGGTGAACAGGGATTGACAGCACAGGGATCAGTGATCACACAGTTGGGTCAGTTGTGGACAAATGGGTTCTATTTTTTTATTAACCTGAACAAAAAAAAAATAAAAGCTCCATCAGTGCTGACATTTGCCATATGGTCTATCAGAGACCACACTACCAATAGATTTCATAGTGGCTTGGTGGCCCTAGAGCTTATCTGCTGGGCTGATAAGGAGAGAGGAGAATGTGGAATAATGAAACAGGACTATGCATAAATGAAAAGAAGGGAAAGAAGGTGAATAAGGATAAAGGATGATTGCAAATCACTCTTCATATGTAATTCAAAACATTGGATATCTGATTGCTCTGGTCAGAAACCTCTTGAGTACTATTATCAATAATTTCTCCTAGTATAAACATGATGGAAGAGACACTGTTCTGATGATTCACTGTCTTTCTAGCATTACTGTGATGTTAATGGTTTTGAACCAGGATCATGCTAAATGCTGTACTAAAAACAGACTGGAAAAATATCCCAGGTAATTTAGTGTAAGACATGAAATTACAGAAAGAGAAAAATGAGAAAATACAAGAAGAATAAGTTGGTAAGTATAACCATATGATTAAGTTGATAATGAAATCACATGTTATGTACCATTGCCAGAGCTTGGTTTTGACAGGGATCAGAGAAAAAATGTCCTAAGAAGGAATTTGAGGAAGGGAAGTGCTTTAAATTTCTGTATGTCTAGTAGAATCTCCTCCCAATTGTGAGACACAGTATGTAAAAAAGATCAAAGGCTACTTTTAAATTTTATTTTAGTGTAAATGAATCAGTAATGGAGCTATTTTCTTGGGTTGATTGGTTAGGGCAGCTGCCTTCTTTGTAGTAAATGAGGTCTGATAAATAAAGCAGGAATAAATCATAAAGTACCCTGAAAAAGGAGACTCAAAGCTCATTAACATTCTGCAGGTGTATCAACAATGCAAGATTTAATTAATCAAGGTAAGACCAAAGGATATCATAATTATCACAAAGGGAGGGAGTGAAATCCTGTGAAAAACACTGTTGAGGTACAGCATGTAAATAGAATTCACTTATATTAGACACACTGTGAATGCAGAATTGTAGGGGTGTAGGCTGTTGCCAGGGTCCTGCAGGGCTTTGGCCAGTGCTGGATGACGGGCACGGAGGGTGGTTACACTGCAAGGGTAGGAGAATCTGCAAGTGGTGAGAGTTTGCCCAGGAAGGGCTGGCTTTGATTTTGACTGGGTTGAACTGCCATTGGTGGCTAACAACCTTAATGAGGTAGCACAGAACCATATTTTTTTATCTACAACAGTTCTAGCTGCTGCTACAGGAAGGAGTAGGATCTCATAAAGGAAAATGAAAACATAAATCTTTGTTCTTCTCTAATCTGCAGCATTGCTGTTGCTGGGTTTCTGAACTATTGCCTTTAAAATGTGAGCAGAGTGAGTCTATAGAAGAAGGGAAATATGTCTCTATGTGTGTATTAAACACAGAAAAGCAATAGTGAGAATAACTGAATGAGGAGTACCTGTTGAGCTGAGGGAGAAAAGAAAAATTGTAATAATTGCAAGTAATTTTATCTTTGGCATGCTAAATGCTTTCATTTCAAGGGCTTTTTACCTGGACAAACTTGTTTTTGAAGATGGGAGTAGAAATAAAAAGAACATATTCTCCTTTGCTAAGAAGTCTCTGAATGTCATACATAATGGGCATCTGACTGCCCTGTACCTGTGTCCTCCGCTGTGCCTGCAAGTGATGGGCCTGGAGAAGCTTGGGCCAGGTGTTATTTGAGTTTGCCCACCCACCATCCTCTTTGTGATCATTAGTGTCTGCTTTTTAAAGTCTGCTTTTACAAGTCCTACAGTCCTTAACAAAGGACTGTTAACTTGGCTTTTTGTTGGTGTTGTTTTGGTTGGGGGGGTTTGTTTGTTTGTTTTTCATTTTAGGTTTTTCTTTGGGTTTTTTGTGTGTGGTTTTTTTTTGTTTTGTTTTGTTTTGGTTTTGGTTTTTAGTTTTTGTTTTAATCTAACCCTAGTCACCACCTCTTAGCAAAAATCCAGTTAATGGAGAAAGCTGCAGCATGACTCCTTTGCAATGCAGACTGCCAAGAGCACATTAAATCCTATCTTCTGCTCTGTTCTCTGGCTTTTCATAGCACATTTGGCAAATTGATTGGATTTGGCCTTTAGGGAGTAAATTACAGAAAGTCAGTCATGGATATATGGTGTCAGCTATCTTTTAGTGAGATGGGCTCAAGTACCATTGCATCTGCATGTGTGCCTCTCCCCTCCTAAGACTTGCAGGTAAATAGCTCTCAGGCCATTTTTATTTTCATTATTCAATATCTTTTGTGATGAATAGCTATCTAGCTCTGACACAAAAGTCCTGGCAGGCAGCACAGTACACCACAACCAATGTGCTGTCATCAGCACTGGCTCCAGTTCACTCACCTACACAACTCCCCGAGCTCATTCTCTTGAGTGCAGCCCATGCCCTGAGCCACAAAGCTCTGCAGAGCCACATCTCTGGAGACTGATCATCAGCCTTGACCATGAACAAGCCTGTTCCAGCAGCTTCATCCAAATACAAGAAAGCTATAGGAAAATATTAAGCCAATTTTTTTTTTTCTCTGCAGTATCTCCATGAATACGAGAGGATGATGGTCTTGGCTGTCTGGCAGTACTCCAAAGCAGTGCAACAGCATCCTAAAATGAGCATAGCTGAAGAGACTGTCAGCAACAGCAAGAAATCTAGCTGGCAAGAAACCACAAGAAAAGATCAGGCATAATAAGGTAAAGTATCAATATTACAGCATAGTTGTCAAACCACCAAAGCAGGTCTTTCCACAAAACATAGAACAGATCCTCAGTGGAGGTAATCACTGCAGTCTTCATTATCAGGTTGAACTGAAGGCAGCTAAATTCCAGGAAGATACTCATTTACCAGGAGCAAGAACTGCACAGGGATCGCTCAAAATTGAGTGGAAGTGAGTTAAAACAGCTAAGGAAATTTAACACAGATAAAAGTAAAGTTACTCATATGAAGAAATTATTTTCTTAAACTGTAGTTATAATTACTGTTCCCAGGTTGGATACTACCAAAAAAGCATGAGAATTTAAGGTCATCTCTTTTAAGAAAATAAGAATATTAACAATAAAGCATGAGATTTTTAAGATCCATAAAAACATATCTATCAGAAGTACTGAAGAAAAATATTAGGAAATAGAGAACAAACAGAAGTCGTCATGATGTGGTTAGTACCTTTTAACCTTTTAAAAGTGGTGCCTTTTAACATGTATGCAATTCTGATCTCCTTGTTTCTGACAGAATATAGTAAACCTGAAGAGGGTGAAAAAGGAGCAACAGGGATGGGTGATGTGATTTAGGGATGACAGTGACAGTGCTGCGTTGGTGATTGGACTTGATGATTTATTTTGAAGGTCCTTTCCAACCTTGATGTTTCCATGAATCTGTGATAGAAATCATCCAATGACCACAAATGGCAGACCACATAGATTAGGATATTCAATTTATAAGATAGATATCTATAAAATTATGGCTGGCAAAGTGAGGGTGACTTCTCTTTGTCCGCTCCAACAAAAACACTAAGAAGCATCAAACA
This sequence comes from Molothrus ater, assembly GCF_012460135.2. Taxonomy (NCBI): domain Eukaryota; kingdom Metazoa; phylum Chordata; class Aves; order Passeriformes; family Icteridae; genus Molothrus; species Molothrus ater. The sequence continues at coordinate 30,141,143 of NC_050483.2, forward strand.
GAAGTAGGAGATGGCAGATTCAGAATAAAACAGAGGAGATGCTGCTTCACACTGTGAAAATGTGGGTGTTTTTCCCACAAACACTGGGTGTGGGTAGAACTAAGAAGCTGGATAATTATCTCCTTACAATGCATTTATACTTCTCTGGAGGTGTGAACTATTGGCCAGTGTTTTGCAGAGGGCCAATTTGAAAAAAAAAAAGAAACCCAAAAACGAAAAGTGCACAGGCCACACAGTGCATGGATGATTCTGGTGTTATGTTCTTTCCTTCTCAGCAGTTTCTTAAGTAGTCCCACAGAAGCTTCTCCTGCTAGTATCAGTCATTGCCAGTGTAGGGAGGTGTGTTTGAAAACATCCATGTTGGCTTCTTGGCTCAAGGTCTGGTCTTGAGGTACATGGTCACAAAATTGGGTCCCCCTTCGTGGTCCAACCAGCACAACATTTCAAAATGACTAAGTCACTGGTTACTTTGCCATAACAGACAGACCTAAATAGGAAAGGCTCTTGTCAGACACATTAATGTGTTATATTTTCTTGGGCTACAGTAATATCTGCATGAGGAGAATGCCAGGTACTGACAAAAACCACTTTGCATGTTTCCTTGTCAGTCCAGTGGGGCAGTTTTTTGTGTGCTAATATATATGTGTGTGTATATATTTGTATATACACTTACCTTTCATTTTATCTTACACTTTTCTTGAAGTAACTATTTTTCAATCCCTGGTTATCAAGGTTAGGGTAATACCTTTTTCTTCTGTGCTATGCTCAGATAATCTTCAGAGTTAGTAGAGTACAATAAGGTTTTTTCAGTTTTGCTTGTGAATTAACTCTGCAAAATTACTTGGTTTCTTTTTTAAACACAACTTGGGTCCATGGAAATGCACAAGTCCTTGTATGAGGACAGAGCATGCTTGGTATTGCTGTATGGTGCTGGGATAGAGCAAGTCTTCTGAGCCAGATCAGTCTAAAACTAGAGAGCTACTGAGCCTCTGTGCGTCACCTTTTGAAGGCTTTCTATTCCAAGAACTTTATCAGCTTGTGTGCGATATTGCACAAATGCAAAGAGCAAGTCTTAACTGAATGCTGAATATGAGTCACTGAGCCCTTCCAGAAAATATGCAGTTAGCAGCAGCTCATGAGGTTGTAACATTTGCAAAATGTGCAGGCTTTTCCTCCCCACAAATTACCCAAGATTTGCCTGCATTTCAATGCTGACTTTAAATCCAGCATGACAACTCGTCTCTCTGAGTGGAGGCTAGGATAGATTTACTAGAAAACAACAGTCAAGTTTGAAAAAAAAACAACCAAATAAAAAAACCCATAAGAAAACACAGAAAAAACACCAGTGTGGCTTTTTTTCGCTTGGAGTAAATATGGAAATCCAGCTGCTGACAGTATCATGCTGAAAATGCTGTGCTTTGTCTCTTGAGACCAGCTGGCACTAGGAAGGAGAAGGGTTATAGTTGCTAGAGATCATGTTCTTCGTCATGAGGATAAGGCACTTAATTGTAACTTATGGACCAAATACAGGTATGGGAAGCTATACTTTGTTCTATAGACTGCTGCTTTAATGATCACCAGCTGCAACAGCTGTTCTGCCCATGCAAACCCTTTGTCATCAATAGTTGTGACTTTGATTGTCCTCCTCTCCTAGAGGAGTCTGCTTTTTTTTGGTACATGCAGAAATGCTCTTCCATGTCTAACCTGTAGTTCTTAGGTTTCACCTTTTACATGGGAGTAACACCAGCTGGCTTTAAAATCAAGAAAGAAGCAACTGTAGATACAAAGCATTCAAGCAAAGAGTTTTTTACCTGTAATTTTGGGAAATGTATAAAATGCCCTCACAAAAGAAATGTTAGGTTGGGAATATATTCCTGAATTTATTTCGGATAAAAGTCTATCAGAAATGTTTGGAAAGCACCAGCAAAAATGACAGACAATTTTCATTATTTTTTTCCCCCCGATACTAAAAACTAACTTCAATTTGCCAGCTAAGGCAAAATAAAGGTTTTGGCAAATTTTGTGCTTGAGCATTTCAACATCTACTCTCCTGTTAGTCTTAGTTTCCTGTCAGTTAAGAGTATAAGAATCATTAATTGTCACGTTCAACTTTTGCTTGATAATGTCGCCTCATTTGAGCTCTGACTCCTCATTTTTATTTCCTCTGAGGAAACAGAGGTGGGAGAGTGTGAAAATGTCAAAGTTCTATATCCAAATGTATCAAATGCATGTACTCAAGGAGTAGACTTTGCCTTTAAAACTATTGAACTTGATTGCTAGTGAGACTTTATGTTATTTGTGCCCTTTATAAACTTCTGATTTTCATTAAACATGCTGCCTATAATAACCCTTAACTACATTATAATAATGCTTTGGCTTATAATGGGCAATGTTCTGCATTATTTCTCAGAACTGAGTTAACCCACTTCTCTCTTCCTTCTGTGGTTTAAAATATTAGTACAGTAAAAACAGGCATCCATGAATTTAATTTGCTACCACCCTGCAGCTACATAGAGATATCACAAATGTGGACATGTAGTCCAGAACAAAAAACCTGTGATCAGGAAGTTGTGTTACTGTTTCTCTGAACAATCAATCCCTGGATTGCCTCCAAACACAGTGTATGCCTACCTGCCTTCAACCTTTGCAATGGCCCACACAGGGAGGCCATTGAGTTTGGTTTTAAAACCAGCCTAGGGACGCCCTCTGCAGATATCATAGAACTACGGCTCTGGTCCACTGCGGCAGTCAGGATTTAAATTTTCTGTATTCTCCCTGACTTACTCTTCCAAAAATACTATAGATAAATGCTCTGGCTTCACAAATGGAGTTGGTGGAATAGCATTTTACCCATGAAGTCCAAGAAACAAGGTGTTGTAGGGCACTGCTATGGTCTTAATCCCAGATGAAACGTGAAGCTACCAAAATACACCATCTGGTGGGAGCTGAAAAGTCCATATCTCAAGGGGAAGAAAAAAAGAAAAAGAACACTTTATCAAATTCCAGAAAGTGCAGCACAAGAGCTGTTTGCGAATGCTATGCAATTTATATGGGGAAAAGAAGTATTCTCCAGCTTAGATTAGTCTGATTGTAACCCCACCCAACCTCCAAGTGCTGCTTCTGTTTTGTCCCTTGGGAGGTGTGAGACAGAGCTCATTCTGTAGTTTCAGTTCACTCATGACACTGTACATGAGGGAAGGCCCTAGATTGGACATACTATTTCTCTTCCTCCCTACACTCTTCCCCCACCCCAAATACCCTCTTAAATCCCTGCTTTTTTGTTTCAAACAACAAGGCTGAACAGGTGAAATTTTAAATAATGATTGAGGATTTTTTTTTATTCATTTAAGTTTCAATATCATTACAGAAAATGTTATGGTACAGAGTTGTTTAACATTAGTTTTATTTCTTTGCTCATTTAATTTCCACACGAATGCTGGTAACACTAATATCTGTACAAGATCAGTCTTTGATTTTTTTTAGTTTTTAGTTCTGTACATTTTTAAATGTATTGGTTAAAAAGGCTGTCAGCACTTAAGGAAGCAATTTTTTTGTTTGTTGAAATAAAAGGTATCCAGTTACTGCCCAAGAGTACTGAGCTGGGTGGCTGCTGGGACAAGAGACATCCCTGAATGCGCGGCGAGGTGGGAGAACCTCGGGGCTTCATTGGGTTCCCAGCACAGCCACTCTGCTTTTGGCACTGTGCACATCAACACGAGATACAAGATAAAGAACAAGCAGAAGCTCTCTGTGAAGCGGTTATGAAGCATACTAATAAGGGAAATCCAAGTGTTGTCTACGCTAGTATAAATAAGCAGACAGCCTTGTTTTAAGAGCGTAAGTAGTTGTATCTTAAAGATGAGAAAAAACACAAGTTCTGCAGGCACCTACTGCTGTCTACTAAAAGCTACCGCTATTGGAACTAGCATTGAACACACAAAGCAATTGCAAGAAAAGGAAAAAGTTGCTTTGATATAATCAGAATAAATTTCTTTGTTAAGATTTGTTTTAAAGTTTTTTTTAAAAGGTATTTATTTAAATTCCATTTGAAATATATTTCAAGATGTTGACTATACTGATCAACTTTTATCCAAATCGGAAAAACTAGCTGTGCCGTTGCATATTACAGGATACAGTCAATGATATGTGGACATGCATCAAAGCTTCACTCTTGCTGGTGACATCATAGCCTTCCAATGACCATGACATCCACCACCTCCCCCTTGTGAAGCTCCACATACTGCTCTGTCTTTGGAGGTAGCATCAACAGTCCATTGGCACTGCGCATACTCATCAGACGACTGCTCATCTGATTCCCTACAGGAGAGAGGCAGAACAATTTCAGTGCAGTCTTCAGTTAGTTCCAAATGCTGCAACATGGTACAACAAACAAACGCTGTTATGATGAAAATGTTTATGTGGCTAACTTATTCATGTAGCTTGGGTCTTTTTGTTCCAAGGTGGATGGAAACAGAGAACTCTGTGGAGATTTAGTCACTGCACTGGCTCTCAAAACCATCATTCTCTTTTCTGATTGTTTTCCTCTCCAGCCTTCCACGTTAACTAATATTTTCCCTGTGGAGCCTCACATGTGGTGCATTTTGTTGAACAATTTGGATGTAGCAAAAAGACAGTTGTTTAAGGACCTAAATCTCTTGCAAAAGTGTCACAGTCAGCTTTCTAGCAATACATAGCTGAACCAGTATTCAAATCTAGTATTTACCTTAACTGCAGCTGAGTATTCAGAAGTATTCCTAGGTGGCAAACATGACTAATAAATCCTTACTCTGTTTTAGGAGAACATCTATAGCCTCTGCTATCTTTCCTACTTTTTCAGTTCAGCTAAAATCACACTTTTTATTTGTGTTGCTCCTACCTCTGCCCCAACTTGTGTACAACATGCACAACAGCAAAAGGAAGCAAGTGTGCCTGACTGCAAGTAAGCTTAGTGGAGGTTTAAAAAAAGGAATGTATGCACATATTCAAGCATACACACGTAGTGTGTATGTGTATAAGGCAGGTTATTCAAATAAAGGATGCTTTAATGGTTAAATTGACAAGCCATATCAGCACTGAATTTTGTACTAATGTATGTGTATGCACATGCACAAATGTGTGAGTAAATCAGCCTGCATAAAGTAAGTTCTATGAAAAAAACCTGTGCACACTCTTGGTTGTTCCCAGACACCTCTTTAGGAAGGCAGGGCTGTGAGTGTCTGTCAGTCTGTGTAACTGGCACTGACCTGTACTCTGTGCCCAAGGTAGTGGCTCTTGGTGATGCCAAGTCAGAATGCACCGATGATATTCTGGGCGGGGGTCCAATTTTACATCACATGATAACTGTAGGATTAAAAAACAAAGGATGAACATGTCATGCATTCACATTGCACTGTCTAAGACAATGGAATAATCTGCTTGGTTGTTTTTCCTTTTCAAAAACTTGCATTTTGAGGTAAGATGGTGTGTGCAAGATTAAAAGCTGTAGAAGGCAGAGACTACAGTATTTAAGAGACTGCAGTATTTAAGGAAATACAACTGTGACATTACAGTATCAAAGTATCTGAAGGAGTCTCTGTGCATTAAGTGGAATATTCCAAAACTGTTCCTTTACTGAGAGTTTACAGATAGTATTTCTCTAGAAAAAAACCTGGTCTCTTTGGATTACATTGCAGAAAGATAAAAATGGTATTTGCATTCAAAATCCTCCTAGCTCTGACAAAAGGAAAATGGCCAATCTTTGAAATGAAAAGACATACGGGCGATGGCTCATAATGGAAAATACATGCAAAAGTGAAGGTCACTGCAAATTGCTCTCTCTTTTAGAATATTTTAGCCGTGAGATAAAATCTGGAGGCTTGAGGAAGGGCAAAAGAGAAGACACGGGATAAGCTGAAAGAGAGGAGTGCATAGCCAAGAACACTTAGAAAACTACAAAAGTTGATGTATGCCTTGGTACTTTATTTGAATCAAAAACAGAAGAAGACATTATAATAACATGCCTTAAATCTATATTAAATAGAGTTACACTATCCATGATTTTTTAGAAAAGTGAGACGAGCTTAAGGAATTTATATTTCTTAGGGTGGGGATCATGTGGGTTTCTTATATAAATAACTCAACAAAAAGGCTTTAAAGTTTGTATTTTCTATTGCTAATACAGAACTATCCAGCTCTAGATATTCACAGATTACTCTGCATTTTTTACCACAGCCTAAAACAAATGTCTTTTTTAAACAGGAGATTGTCCTTGCTGCCTGATTGGCAAATGGCTGCCTCGGCATCTATATATCTCACTCCATTAGATGGCAATCTAACTCTAAAACATTACAGGACTGAATATTACCATTAACAGAGACTGAGAATGTGCCTCTATTTGTGTGAACATCTTTCCACTGCCATAACTAGTCTAGGGCTCAGATTCCACAAACACAACAGTCTTTCAGAGCCCAAAGAGCTGGGCTTCAACCTCTTGTGAGAATTTTTAAATAGAGGACAAGCTTCTTACCCTGGCTTTGATGATGGTGGGCCGAGGATCCAGGATACCCTGCATTTTCCTCAGCGCAGGAACAACAAAGAGATTGCAGGTGACAACAGCTGACACAGGATTGCCTGTAGGACAAAGAACAGTTGGTGGTGATGCTCTCTTGGTTTACTCTGAAATGCTGAAAGTGAACTTATGCTTTATAGCAATTTCATTTTAAAGGACTCTACAGAGCTTTCCATGCTGCATACAGTACAGACTGCAGAGGTGTGTGGCAAGGAGCATGTGGCAAGTCCATCTGTTGAAAGCTACACCCTGGATGATGTGTGCTGAGGTCCTGCTCTGACCAGAATTGCCCCATGTTCCTCAGGCCCCACCATTTGCCTCTATTCTTCTGTTACCTTTGTCCTATGCCTACAATAGTCTGGGGCTGGAGCAGAGTTAATTGTGCATAGTTATTGGCTCTACCCTCACAGGGCTCTTTATTAATGACTAATGGTTCCCAGACACCAAGGGAAGAATAACTTTCAATTCCCTAACAGAGTAGCAAAATGCTTAAGGACAAATTCTGAGGAGAATTCCACTGATTTATATGTTTTCTGTTGACTCACAAAAGAGGTGTATGACCACCTGTCAAACACCACTGTCTTACATATCTGGTCTTCCCTAGACAACAGTTTTAAAATAAATACTATAATCAGATGGATGATCCACTGATCTCTCCCCTGTAAGAAAATGTACTGCAGCAACTAGAGCAAGAGAGGGTAGAAGCACTAGAGATACATCTGAAAACCACCAGCTTATCAAGAAAACAAGGATTGCTTGTGTAGTCAAAATTCATGGAAAGCCAGAGCAATAAGAATAAAATTAATTCCTCCTCATTTAGAAGGACAGAAATCCATAAGGAAATCTCTATTCTAAACAAGTGCTTTCCCAGGGCACACAGCCAGCAGTGGTGCAGCCGTGCTGCCCTCTTTTGGTTCCACAGCATGAGCATGATAAACAAAAATATTCCGTGACATGTTCCTTGGCATTCCCTCATTTTTGTTTCCATTTTCAGTATGTCAGAGTGGGTGCACTGACTTACACCCACAGGATATTTATGGTGAAGGTGCAGGGAGCTGTAGGAAAAAACACCCCTGTGAAAAATAGAAGAAAATTGTTGGATGGAAGAAATCCTAAGACCTGTACCAGAAAATCCTGAGGACACAGGCAAAAAAGAACTCTTTAGCACATCCCTGTAAGTCCATATCTTCTGGAAATTTCTGAGAAAATCTTACAGGTACCTTCCTTAGGGGCCAACACCAGGCACAGGTGCTGTGAGGTGTCACTATTCTGTTTCATGTCTGACATCTATGCACAGCAATAAAAGTAATCCACAAAACATCTTACCTGGAAGCGCAAAGATTATTTTTCTTACGCCGTCAATATCCAGAGTTGCAAAAGTTGTCGGCAGGCTATGGAGAAAGGAAGATATTTAATATCTGCATTAGAATTTGACTGAACATTATTGTATTATTTAAAACATTTGCAAAAGAAAATAAAAAAACCAGGACATCTCTCTCTCAGCAGCTCATTAGAACCTGCTGGTTATTCCATACTGGAGGTATAATCCTCTCTTTATGGTGACAGAATAATTTTTCTTGATATGCAACTCTGAAGTTTTAAGTACACAAATTTGGAGAGGAAATATCTAAAAGGAAATGAACTAGTAATCAAAAATCTAAATCTTGTCTTCATGCTAGAAGCCAATTAACAATGAAGTAATACTGGAATTATGCAATTACAGAGCTGTGTTTGTTTTTCATATAAGGGTTCCCAATTTTTTATAACATTGGTGACTCTAATTCTCTTACTCCAGTCTCTACAACAGTACTACAAGGAAGCAGTATTTCTGAGCAGCTAGTCTGCAGATGAACAAATTCAGATACCACAGGCAGAGCTGCAGCCAGGTGACTCCCAGGTCTATCAATGAAGAGCTCTCTCTGCCTTTCAGAGCTGCTCAGTGATTTTGGTGACTTGCTGTGAGGGCAACTACTGTTACACAAATAGGACAGTAATGTGACAACTCAAGAATGTGGCTGGCAAAGAGAAGGGACTCATCCATGAAAAAAGAATTTTATATTAGTATAATCCTTTCAAATGTTAGAAAGTATACTAGCAGCAATAATAAGGTTAGTTTCCTTGGCTTTATCTTGAGCTGACCATTTCCACCTGGTCAGCAGATGACAGTTTACAACTTTGAAGACTTGCTGCACTTTGATCATTATCACCTAGTTTTGTATCTGTTAAGACTCATCAATATCCTAGTTTACAGGGGAAGTTAGTGTTTGATGTTCCTATTTTAAAATGCCTCTAACATGATGGGAACTGTGTGCCAGACCTCCAACTATTATAACCAGTGCACAAACCAATGGACAAAAAATTGAATTTCTATTTCATATTTACTAGAAACTCTGAATTCTTGTATGACACTTCAGCATCATCATTGGTAGAATTTTCAGTACTTCCTTCTGTCAATGCAGTTAGACAAGATAACCTTGCATGAGCTCAGCAACTTTCAGACCAAGTGGAGGGATGGCAAATCCCAAGCACCACCCTGCACTCATGAAGCACATTAAATACAGGCATACAAAAAATTCTGACTTCACTCTTGGAACTTACTCAAGGGATTTTTTCCCAATATAATAACTGCAATCTACAATCTTTTAAAATGCATTTAATAAAACCCAAGATACAATATTTTCTATTGCACTACAGCTAATGAAAAAGAGAGTGCTTACATTCTCAGTAAGAACTGATGAGCAAATGTTTTGGTAGCAATAAGAAATACCTTTCTTGTGGCATAAATTGAAAAGGGATATTTAAGGGAAAAACCCCATTTCTTGAAGTTTGTCCAGCTAGTTATTTAAAGTTCATTGCTGCAGGTCTACAGAGGAGTCACCAGGAGAAAAAATTATGTTCTCTTACAAGTAAGCCAGAGCCAGAATTTAATACTCTGAATTCTCTAAATTGAGTTATCCATTTTTGTCAGCAGCAGAGACTGGAGTGCAGATTCTGCTTCTGGGGCTTCCCTACCTCGGTTGTAGCAGTATGACAGAAGCAGTGAGCAATTTCCATGCTTGGGCTACATCCACCACGGGAAGAAACAAGCTTTTCCTCACTCATTCCTTTTGTGGAAAGGAGGTGGTGGTAGGAGCAGCACAAGCAGCAAGCCCACACGCAGTTCTTTACCAGACCGTACGCAGAGACAGTGAAAGTATTTGTCTGTTTTCACAGCAAACACCCACTTGCAGCTCTGCTCTGTGACAACAGTTCTGGGCTAGAGGGAATCATCCTGCAAAGCTGTGCTTGATCTTGTGTAGCTGGACCATTCTGACCCAGCTTGCAAAAAGTCTGCCCTCCATGGGGAGTGAGGCAGAGGTGCAGACATCTTTCTGCTCTTGCACTGTGGAGAAATGGGAACTCTCTGTTTTCAACATGTGTGATTGTCATTCTCTCTGCAGAGCACACGTTCAGACTCACTGATGAGCAGTGCCACAGCATAGAAAAGTAATGTTGAAACAGTTTTCTGGAGCAAACTAAACACATAAAGGACTCTGCTTACTTTAAAGTTACTATGCTCAATATGCCAATTAGACAAAGCTTTGTCAATTACCTGTCATTCCACGTCTCTCAAGGAACTGCTTGTAGGAATATAAATTATGCAAATTTTGAAGTGAAATGAGATACTCTTTAAGCAAACTGCCCATTTAATATCTTTATATTTCCTGGTTATTTCATGGTAATGTCAATGTGAGCTCTGTGATCGCACTGAAGGCTGTGGCAATGTTTAAACCATGCTGGCTGCCCACCAGTCCCCAAACCTGATTTGCAACAGTTATCAGAGAAATATCTCTTACTGATTAAAAAAAAAATCTCTGTTCCAGTTAATTTCACCCATAAAGATGATGACTAATCTGAAGAGCACTAATTTTGCTGCTTTTCCCTCATATATCTATTCTGTGGTTTATAATATATTTGGAAAAGTGAAATCTACTGAAGTACTTCACTAGGATATTTGGCCCAATGTAGCCCCTATCTAGGCTGCCTAAGCAGAAAGATTTCTTACCCAGGTTTCATAAAAACTCTGCCAAAGTGAATCTGTGCGTGAAGATCAATATCCAGCACCTGTTTAAGATAGTCCTGTTTAATTAAAAAAAAAAATTAAGTAACATCAAAGTGGCTTTACATCATCTAAGCATTCAAAGCAATTAATTAGTATCAAGTGAAGATGAAAATTTGCATATCCTGAAAGCGCTACAGCCCAGTGGGGAATTTTCAGCATTTGAAAGAAAGTGTTTTGCAAAAGAAGTAAAGAGCAGACTCATTTAGGTGCCAAACCTGACTCCAGGAGAACATATATTTCCTTTAAATACATCTGCAACATCAGAATCTTAGAGCACCCCACAAATACCTACTACTAAAACATTGTCCATGTCAAAGATGGAAAAAACCCTTTACAATTCAAAGCTAAGACTTTAAATGATCAAGTTATTTAAATTTTGTCATGAAAGCTATCAGTTGTAGAGTTGGAGATCTCCTACTACTTTTGAAATCAATACTGTACTGTAGAAATCATAGTTTTCCAGGATACTGTAATTATTGTAATTTCTTGGCTCTAATGGTCTAATTCACTGTAGTTAGTTTTACATTACTTAGAAATAAAAACTGTGGGTGGTTTGTGAATGAGTTTAAGCTAAATGATTTTGCATAAACATGATTGATCCAGTTATTAAAACAAATGGAATTACTTGTTTAATGTTTATTGACAATTGCTGTGCCTAAAGATGTAGTACCTTATCTGTTGTGTTTAGGCTAAAGACTTGGGCCATAGTAGTCATCTGTGAAGACAGACTTTGAAAGCAGTAAATCTGAAACTCCCTGGCAGTTAGCCCTTTTTTTTTGTGCATGTATGTGTTCAAGTACTTGGAAAGCAGCAACTCATTTCAGCCAGGTGTTAACTCTCAATTATTAATTGCATTAACCCCTCCTTTACTTTCTGTTTACTGTTTGGATGTTCATAGCTATTTCATTAAAAATGAAGGAAGCTGCAGAAAGCTCAGTATCAGAGGGCAGACCATCAGTGGAATGTCGAGCCTACTGACTTTAGGCTGTTGCCTCAAATTCAGACTGGGGAGAAATGACCTGATAGTCTGAACGTCTGTAAGACCAATCAGCAGTTCAGCTACTTCTTAGTGGTATTGTGTCTATACTATGTTGCCACAATCCCAGTTTAAAGACCAGTACTTGTCCTTGATTATTTTTCTAGGCATACTGGAGACAATGGGAATAATTGAAATTTATTTGCACTGGTTTAATTAATTATCTATTTTCAGTATGTATCCAATGATATGATTTCTACCCTGAAAAGTAAACAAAACCAGCACTCATGTTTCCCACCTCCTAATGACCGTCTTTAGTATCTGTTAGTTATAAAAGATGTTTATTTTACCTGCCAAACTCACAGATTCAGCTTGGGATCAAAAAGTAATTTGAGTTTTCCTTCGCATAAGTCATGATTAATAAATGTCCTGCAGGTTCATCTATGCCCCACCAGCATCTGTGTATCCCTATTTTCTTTGATGGTTTTGGCACAGGGATAATCAACAGGAACTCAATCAACAATTCTGTTAATGATTCAAAAGGCAAATATATCAGCTCACTGGGTCTCATATGTATTCTCTGTAGGACTATCAGGTGCAAAATGTGATAAAACTATTTTTGTAACAGATAGAGCTTTGGCACATTCAGGAAACAGATGTGCTGAGTAAAAAAAATACTATTTATATACTCAGGTTGCTTTTCGAAGTACTTTCAAAGTACCTTAAATCTATCTACATTTTACCTGCTCTAAAAATAAAGTCTATTGTCTTCATGTGCTATTAACCCAGCACCTTCCTCATCTACATAAATCATCCCTTAAATAAAAACACATTTATAAATCCCTCACATCAAGAATTAAAAGCTTCTCTGTTATACTATGTCAACTACACTACAGAAACAAGAATGAACAGAATGAGCTTTGAAGATTATTTTCTTAAGTAATTCACATGTAAGTGTTCCAACAAAAGTAAGGTCCATTTTTAATAAACATTAATACAAAAGTAGTAGCTTGGACGACAGACTTTGGTTTGAAATTCTTACATATATTGTAGGAAGTCACTTAAATTTTGCATACCTTTTCCCCCATAGATACACCTCCTGATGTAATGATCACATCAGCACGGCTGATACCCTCATTCAGTGCATTCAGTAAATCATCTGGGCTGCAGGAAAGAACAGGCAAGCAGATTAGTGGCATGGAATTATTATGAGTTGTAATATAAATCTGTGTGCACACATACAGATGCATATACACACTTATTTTAAGAGAATAAGGCAAGCTCTTTTCCTTCGTAAGATTCCACACTGTTCAATTCTAGTCAAGAGCTGCAATCTCATTAAGTGAACACCACACTGTTTGGCACCTTTCTGTCTAAAGTTTGCAACAGGAACAGTGGGATACTTTAGACTGGGGCTGAAGAATGCTATTATAAATGTCTAAGAGTATGCAATTGGCACAATAGGTAGTAATACAAATTGTGACTTAGATGAACTGACAGGGATATATAAAGGCACCTGACACATGAAAATTACTGACCACCAAGCAGGCTGCAGTACTACCTGTCTAGCTTATCTGATGTGTACAAAAATGGGGATGAGGCTCCACTTCAAACTTTTGAAGAGTGGGAGTAAATCCTTTGTTTCCCTTCTCTGTTAGAGGGTTCTGCAGCAAAGCCACCTATACATATCCACTTCAGCTTGCAAAAACACAATCCATGCTGTTAAAAGGTCTATTCACCTTCATGAGAAACAGTGCAATGGGAGCTATGATATTCTCCTTACAAAGAGTATAACTGTGAAGGAAATTAGTGTCCTAACTCTTTTCTTTCCATTTTAGGTCTAAACTGGAAACTTTGAAGCAAGCATTAGATATTTAAGAGCAGTACAGATGCTAATTCAGAGCTTCAAGGCACGCAGTGGAGAAACTCTGTAATACAACTCACACAGGTCCAAAGGAATCAAAACCAATTTCCAATATATTAAACTCATACTTTGCATTTAACATTTGTGAACTGACCAGAAGCTGACCGGCTGCTATGAGCGTATTGCTTCTTCAACAGTACGTTTTCAGTTCAGTGATCCTGAAAGTTTTTCATGGGAGGCTGTTCTTATTAGAATGCCATTGAAAGAATGGGCAATAAGGCTAGTGACTGTATGAAGGCCTTCAGCTGGAATACAGTACCTCAGGTAAATACCACACTACAACTACAAAACGCCATTGTGGGTGATGAATGCAGGCTGAAAATGGCATGAGGGCTATCCTTTGAGAGCTTGGGCTGTATTTCATCCGAAAGTAGATCTACAGCAGTAATTTTGGAGTTTGAGCTGAAAACACAAAAATTAGGAATATTATGCAAGTTCTAGTTGACCTTTCAGAGACTAGCAGAAACTCTGTGTTTCCAAATGTCTCAAAAAGAAAAATCCTTTCCTCTGAGCATCCTTCCTTTGCCCATGGTTCAGCGAAATACAAGCAGCAGTTAGCATGATGTGCTGCTGTGTGTACTACAATTTATGGGATGCAAGAATGAGTGCACTCCCTTACTGAGTAAATAGCTCAGCGCATGCAACCTTGCACATGCCTCATCTCACCAGAGAGCCCTCCAGCATCCTCTACCCTGGTTATGCCTTACAGGCAGGAAGACTCAAGACTCTTTCTCCACAATGTCCAGTGACTGAAGCACCATGTTCTTGGGCATCACAGTGTAGTCATCCTGCACAACTTTATTATCTATGCTGGGTTACACCCCTCTCTAGGGTCAGATTGCTTTGTGAGAGGTAGGCAACAAGATGCAGCAGAAAGAAGGGCAGATTGCTGTAGACTGCAATCAATAGGATAGAATTATACACAATCCCTTTTTAAAAGGAAATAGTGGCTGCAGTTCTGTGGCATGCCATCATGACTATTGTTTTGGGTACTGGGTATATTGAATACTCTTAATGGCCAACAAAGAATGCCTAAACTGTTTTCTTTGGGAGAAAAATAAATGGGCCCAAGCAAAACCATCTTCTTTGTTCTTTAGGAAACTGAGACATTTTATCAGCTGCCCCTTCTGAAATCCCAGGATTATTTTCTCCAAAATCCAGCACAAGTCTTCACTAGTCATTGAAGGAAAGCAGAAAGGAGCAAGTCTGCTGTTGGCTACTTCAAAACCAATTATCTCATATTGATCCTCTAAGTAGTATCTGTACGTAACAAGATATTATTTAAGATTATTATAGAGTTTGTACCAGGAAAAGTCTCTCAAGATCTAAGTATTCTTTAATCCTTGCCACTGAGGCTGATTGGAATGCAACAAGGAATACATATTCATTACCTAGGTCGATATTGGCATTCCTGAGGCACGGCAGTCAGACATATGCCACTATCGCCAGCCTAAGATTGCTTTCAGTACATTTTTCTCATTAGGTTGTGATGGAGCTGAGGACCTTATCTTGAACTTGCTCCAGGCTGTTTCATTTTATCTTGTTTAATTATTTAAAAGTTATTCATAGGTAGCAAGTCTACCTGTCTGGGGACATGCTAATTCTGGATAATGAAGTGGGCTTGCTTTCAGCTGTGGTTTGAGAATAATGGAAGGAACAATAAAAAGCAAACAAATATATATTTAATTGTCGTTAAAGTTAAATAGAATGGAAAGGCAACTACTTACATATGGAATATATATATATATGTATGTATTTGTATATACATTAAATCACTTAACAAAGGAAAAAAAATCCCCTTCCCCCTCCAAATAAGCCTAAACTCAAACCAGGTGAGGACACAATTCACGTCTTTCCTTATGAGGACAGCATACCACTGGACTAGTTAATCAATCAGGTATTTTTATTTTGTCATGTAAAAAGCTGTATGTTACTGGACTTGGTGCATTTTTAGAATTTCCAGTGAATGATCTGTATAATATACTTTTCTTCAGCATTTTTAAATTCTTTTCTTTACCATCTGAACAGTGCAAGGCATTAAAAAATTCTATCATTAAAACTTATCCAGGCAATAGCACTGCATATCATCTTTAACATAGTTACAGAATGAATTTAATTATTTCAAAAGGAAAGATGGGATAGAAATTTTGTTGCAATAAACTGAATAATTATGTTAGCTTGGTTTTTATTTTGAAAAAAGGAGACATAATTCCCTCCCTTGCTGTTGCAGAAAATGTCTCTTTTTGGACATTTTTGGCAGACCTTTTTTTGTCACTCAGGTCTGCTTAACTTTATGTTGTACTTAAAGCTAGTAGTTCCATGACTCTGCAATTAGCACCAAACACTCCTTACAGGAGTCCCCTGTTGCAGTCTCCAATCAACACTGTGAACATTTCCCTCACCTTTAGTGGATTTGATGCAGAGAGTTATTACTCAAATTGCATATTAACACTGAGTGGATACAATCAGATAACAAGATACTACTTCTTGTTTCATTTGTTGCGTAACAGTGAGCAGCTGCTCCTTTAGATTGAAAAAGTATATAAAAGGAAAGGGAATAAATAACAAAAACAATTAGATTCTGAAAGAATAGATGACTTTGGCATCTGAGTATAGCATAACAAGATTGTTTTAAAAGGCAGGTGACAAATTGCCATGAAGCTGAGAAATAGCACTCACTGTCTGAGCAGGTACAAATCAGAAGCTATATTCTGAAGCAGGGCAGGATACTGGATTAGCTAGATTAATGGTCTAATTTACTACAATAAATCCTTTAAAATATCTTGTCAAAGTGCTATTCTCGGATTTTTTTCCTTCATGGACAGAACTGTAACAGGTGCTAAAATATAATGGTGAATACCTTAATCAATATAAAGTAGATTTTGATGGGAAGTCTAATTTCCAGATGGCAAAATTACTCAATTTCATTTGGTGATTTTCAAAGTCAGAGTGACATTGTGCACAAAAAGGGAATGTGCTTTTCTAACATGCTGCAACTTATTAGAAAAGTTATACTCAGGTATGTTTCAGATCACATCTGATCATCTCTTTTTAACACCTCGAAGAAAATTTGTTATTTAAGGACTGCATACAGTTTATGAAACTATTCATATACATAAATAAGGAACAAATCCAAACTTTCTCTCAACACCTGGAGCAGATTGTGTCTGCATAAATATTATGTGTATTGTACATACATTTTTGAAGCTGCATAGTAATTTGCATAAAGAGTGCATGTATTTTTAACTACATCTTTATGTTCTCTGCTAATTTTGTCAGTCTGATAAACAGAGTGTCTACTCTACTATCCCAGTTTCCTGATCCTTCTTGTTCAGTTTGTGGAACAGAATGAGCAGTACAATCTGGAAATTGGTTGGAGGGTAACTATTGTACAATGGCAGCAGCAAAAATCCAGTAAGTAGATGTGTGACATTGCAGCTGACTCTTGCTTTCATTGATTTGAAGAGAGGACTTGCAGGATGGCAGTACAGCAGGAACACCTTCTGGGTTCATGAAAAATTCTGGTTATCAAAGTTAGTTTGTTAGTTTAAGGAAAACTTATTCAACACTTGAGCTCTCAATTGAGCTGTCTTTGAACTGAGAAGATATACAAGAAAGCTTAAGAGCTTGAACAAGAAAATGATGCAAGCCTCATTAAAATAGACATCAGGCATGTAAATTTTCTCCTTTCTACTCTCAAAAGAAATAGCTACATTATAGTCAAGACCAAAGAATTCTCTGTGTTTTAAGTGCCAGTCTGAAGTACCCTAAATTACAGTGTAATTTTCTCTTTCACATAGAAATCAACACATGTTAATTCACTCTTGTTGATCCTATTGTTGTGCTTCACTGTCATTAATTATCAATCTGTCAGCTTTTTCTGTGATACAACCCTTAACAGCAGCAGTTTGATACATGCAATTATACCGCTCAGTTTTATAATTTAATATAGAAAACAAATAACAGCAAATGTTCAAAAAATCACCTACCACTCTGCAATAAAATGAGAGATCCCAGTTAAAATGGGACTAGAATCTTTAGTTAGGACTGACTTATCAAGCCATTGTCACAGTACAAAACCCATAGTTCATTACTAATTTCCAGGACCATTTCCACCACGTTCTTTGCCACAGGAGTCTCGTTCATTCAATGCAACCTCATTACCTGACAGTCACTGCCTGTCCTCGCTGCCCACTGCCACATACAGCTGCTGCTATTGGGTGACTAACAGAAACACTCGTGGTTGTTGCATTTCTCTATGCAGCAGCCTGGGCTTTTATAAACCCAGGTCTTCTGGTAACCTTTGCTTGCAAAATGTGTGCATGCGCCATCACAGTCAGCACCTTGAACCTGTGTGCTTTACAGAGATCCTGGACACAGATACAGAAAGATACACATGCACCATAATGCACTAGATGCATGCACAAGTGTCTATTGTGAGTTCAAAAGCAGAGCTGGCCAACCTTTCTCGCCTGCTTTTTTACTTTATTTGAAAGTATCTCAACTGTTTTAGTTATATTCTGAAAGACATGATTCTTCACAAATTCTGAGGAGCTACAGATTCCTGGACACACAGTGAAAATGGAAGTGCTTAGCAGTGATCCTACACAATCACACTAGAGACCAAAGTAGTCCAGCTGCTCTCTAAAATACAATAGTTGACTGCAAACTTCAACTAGAGGTGCCCTGAGCTTAGCACATTCTGGATATGTTCCCACAAACTGGCAATAGTGGTTTGTACTACTTTTGCATCTTAGGAAGTCTCTTCCCTGCTAAAGAGATGTTCCAGAAGAAGAGGTTTAACTGAGGTACAAAGACCTGCTAGAAATTCCCATTGCATGCAAAGATCCCAGTTAAACTTCTAGTTCTACCTCCAAAATAACAAAGAATTTGCCAAATTAAAATTTTCATCAAATGGTCTACTTGTTGTATTCAGAGATCTCATCAAGCTCAATGACATTTCTTCTTGAGGAAAGATGGGATATGGATTTGATCCTTTAAGATTAACTTTCATTTTTTAACTGCTCATTCAGCTGAGGTGACAGATTTCAAAATGAATAGATGAATGCAGCGAGGCATAAAGACAGAGTCTGTCACCCACTTCTCACCCCATGGCCAAGAGGAATACTTTGCATATCAGTAATTTGCAGGATGCAGGATGGTGCATAGATGCCATTATTTTTAGCCAACTAAAATCCACCTTCTGTAGAATATAATATTGAATGTAAATCGATGAATACATTTCACTGAATGCAATTCAATGAATGAATATTTGACAGTAATAGGAATTCTGTGTTTTGACTTGTATGGTTCTTGAAAGCAGAAGAAAATCCAATTTTGATGGTGTATGTAGTAACATATGGACACACTTCTGAAACTGTATTTGTTTCAAAATTCTTAAGTGTATTTCATCATGTTCTCATAATGTATCTTCCTTTTACCTTCTGTGGTATTTCCCTGGATCACTCTGAACAGATGCAGTATGTTTTCCCTAGGAAAATAGGCCAGCTTGTGAAGAAAGCTGGAATAATTACAGCAGCTTTTGGCTTGTTTGACATAATTATCTAAGTTTTTTCTATTTGACAGAAATATTAAAGAATCTGTCTTTGGTACTTTTTGCTGTTCCTTTAATTGCTGCTGCAAATATAAATGTTATTTAGCAGAATATTCTTTTTCATGTTACATGTATGAACTTTTAGGGATTTTGGTTAGAGGCCTTCAATTAGAGGTCTTCAACTTTTTGCTGAAGTAACCATGAGAGCTGTCTAATGCCTTCAATGTTTTTTTCTATATCAGGATGATAATAAATTTTCTTCCACTGTTTCGTTGATCTGCTTCAGAAGACTCCCACTCATATATATGCCAGAATGACAAAACATCAGAGAGGTCAGAAAAACAGATAGCCATGGGAGTGCTACAGGAAAGTCTCATGCATAGCAGCCAGGTGCTTATGCACTGTGGGCACATTCCTGCATGAAGGGTCCTTGATCACATCCTTGTCTGCTGTTTGTGTACATTCAGCTGCAAACATTTCAGTGTAAATTGTAATTTTTTCCATAAATGCTAAAAGAACAAGACCAAAGCTTTGATAACAGCTGTCTTCAGTTGCTGTGCCATTATACTGACTCTTGAGCACTGAATTCTCTCTAAATCCAGTATAGTGTGTGTCCTTTGAGTGTGAGAAGCAGCCTGAGAACTGCCAGTTTCCACTAATTAAAAAACTATCCCTGGCTATTTTTGCTGGCTGAAGATAATGAACCTTGTCAGTACACTTACCAGAAATCCATTAGTTTTTCTAAGAAATTGGACGGGATTACACAGGTAAAGATTTTTAGTTTATCTTCCTTCTTACAAAGGAAGTGAGTCAATATGGAGTCACTGAAAAGTTTTCACTTTTTCAGTGCACTGGTGAGTCTGAAGGGCAACTGTGGTTCTGCAATTGTTTCATTTAGAGCACTCATGAAATGAGAATTGGCTTATTCTGACACAACTGAAAATAAAATATATGATGGATGTAATTAGTGCCAATTGTTTACATTTAGCAAATAATATCACCAAATCTGACACATAGTGAAATGGCATTGTAATCACAGAATTTCTTACTTTTTCATTTTACTTGAGCTTCAACTGTAAGAGTAAATTTTAAATAAATTTAAAAGGTATTTAAAATTATTTCATTCTGTTTACCCCTGTAAACTGGTGTAACTGCTATTGATCTACAGTATGGATGTCTCTTGGACAGGTAGAAAGGCAGTCCCTAAAAGCAATGCCTCACAATGAAGCAGTTACAATGAAAGCTTTCTCTAGGAAACTCCAGCCCTTACAGAATCATAACGTAATCACTTGGAAAAATGTCTGTCTTCAGAACAAAAATGATTGGGAAGCCACAGGTTAGAGACAATATAAAAAGATTCTCTGACATCAGCTGTGTCCTAAAACAAGTAGTTATTTTTTAGAAAATACCAAATGAAATATGGCATTGATTTTTGTTTCCTAAAAAAATTAAAATTCTCCATGAAGAGTAAACTAAATAAGTTAAGAGAAGGAACTGAGAAACTTATCCTGTTTGAGACCAGCAATTTAATTTTTTTGACAGCTGCTAGTTAGTGGAAGGAACTAGAACTTCATTTGTCTCTACAATACTGGACCATATTCCTTCAAGCACAAAGATGATTTAAACATAACAAAATGCCCATTGCCTTTTCTCCTGCTCTGGAAGCAGAAACATTTTTTTATTGCTCATGCTTTGGGTAGGAAGACTTATTCTAGGGTTGGTTTTTGTTGGTGCTTTCCCTCACACTACCTAGAAGAGACTAAAGGCTTATTTAATGTTTTATGCAGTAGCAATGAGTTGTGAACTGACTTGTATGAGGAATTCCAAGTCCATCACCTGCTGGTAGATTTCATCTTTTAAGTAATTTCAGATGAAGCAGACAGTCTGTATCATGTTCTTCACATTAATTTAAAATGTTTTAAATATAACAGATTCTCATAAATTTTTTGGATGTGTAGTATAGCTAAAGATTTAGTCCATTACATAATAAAAACCTAGATTTATAACAACCTGGCTTCAGCATGAATAACTAATTGCTAAACAAGAATCAGTTTTTTGAAAGCCAGGGATATGGCAGATTGACTCAGTCACGAGAACAGCAATTTGTTTTGTTTTCCAGTATGCAAACATTAAGCTATAACCTAATCCTCCAACTTTTTCTTACAAAAATGAGCCCATTTACCCTAGTGAGGATCCTCACATGTGAAGTTTTCAGGTACAGTCTTCAATAGGATTTTCATTCCTTTTCTACCCGTTTTTATTTCCTACGTGAATGAAACTATAGAAACTCATTGTTTCTGTTTGTTAATGGAGAAAATGACAGGTTGTTTGTTCGCCCTCTGTCATCACTCCTGTTCCTTAGGCCTGTCTATATTAAAGGGCAAGTTCTGAAAATTAATCTATATTATTAAATTATCTCCCTAAGTAAGACATAGTATATAATTGCATACGTATTTTGGAAAAAATGCAGAGTGCATAGTTTAGAGATTTCCTGAGTGTTTCAGTTAGCCTGCTTTAGAGATGATCAGCATAGTGGTGGAAAACCAAGTATGCAGTATTACAGATTCACAGAACACCCTGAGTTGGAAGGGACCCACGAGGATCACTGAGGTCCAACTCCTGTTACGACTGAAGAATCACAGCAGTGACTTCCCTGGATTCCACTGCTACCTTCAAGCAGGATTTTTCCTAATTGGCTCAGTTTTTAAAAGGGAAAAAACCTTGATGAATAAAGATGTTTGCTACTACTGATGAGTAATGTAAACATTTTCATTTTAGCAATGTTGTGGAGCCATGTAAGTCTACAGTGCGCTGGTGCATAAGAACTTAACTGAAAAGGCAGTGCTACTTAATGGAGAGAAATAACAGACCATCTGCTCCTGTAGGCAAATGTTGGTAGGAATTGTGCTCCAAGCTCTGCCCTGACAGACACCTGGCCGAGCCTGCCTGTGAGCATGCACGTGCCTCACCGTCCCAAGTGGTTCAAAAACAGTGCTCACCAATCTGGTAGGCCTGTCTCCGCAGTGTTCTGGAAGCTCTGTGTCCCTTCTTCTTTAAAAACATCTGGCTTCCTGAGGGTAAAGGAAGCAGAAGGGGTATAATAAAGAAGCCAGGGAAGGAGAGAGTCTCCTGGGGTCAAAGGGAAGCTCTGTGCCCAGCTGTGTCCCCCTTGGTGGCTCTAGATATTCAAAATCACCACAGGAAATGCTTCCTCTTTGCATGGCCAGCCAATGGGAGAGAAAGGGAGCGCACGGGAACATCTTTCCCTTACAGTTCGGATGGGCTTCTCCCAAGAAATGAAGAGTAAAGTTATGGAAGGATTTAGGCTCAACTGGGCATGCCAGCAAAGCATAGTTCATCTTTCCTTGCAGTGTCTATGGAGAAACTTCTTTACTCTTGAATTCAAAACAAAGCAAACTGAAGTGTTAAACAGCTTGACGTTTTGGAAGGAGGATTACAGATAATGGGAAAATATTTGGAGATAGGCCCCATTGAAACATTTTTACTCACACTTTTAGCTTCTTATTCAGCAAATAGGTCTCAAGGCATAATAACTGTCACCGTCTTAACTTCAAGGGGGAAAGAGCTGTAATTATCCTAATTTTTTAACTCCATAGTCAATAAAGATGCCACTTCATTCATGAGAAGCTTCATACCCTGCTGCAAAAGGCAGGATTAGAAAAAATGTCCAAAACTGAGAAAGTTACTCCTATCAAGACCTTATTTAAAACAATTAATGATTTGTTATGAATTCCCAATTATGAAGGCAGCAATACCTTTTACATATACTTCTTCCAAGTCAGTTTTGCTGTGAAAAAACTATTTTTAGATAGTGTCCTTTGTAAAAGGAATATGAAATCAATAGAAATGATGTTTTTATACTCTTAAATGTAGGGCAATTAAATGCTAAAAAATCTTCATTAGACACGAAGATTTATAAATATACCTTTAAAAAAACCCTGAAATCAGATATTCATGATTGAAATGGACCATGACATCAGTCATCGCTGTGTGACTCTTGAGCCATTTCTCCATATCAGCTGTCTACACCGTTAACAACAGCAAAGTCAACCTCCCTCCCCAGACCAGCTGAGCCTGCACAAGGTGGCTTCAGTCTGGCATTTCAAAGATCATTTCTGTGCTGCAGACACTCATGTCCTGTCTGACTGGGGAATGTGAGAAGAAGATTGGGCCAATGTCCCTACACTACTGTTACACATGCCCAAACTCACTGCTAACACGATATCTAAAATCCTCTTTTGTCACCTTGTAAATCCACACCATGTTTCTCCTCATAGTTCATAAAGAGGGTCTGTCAGATTGAATGTATACTAATGTTGATAGAAGAGATGGAAAAATATTCAAATTATTCAGGTTAAAAGTTTAGATGTCTATTTCTTTCTGACAGGCTTCCCAAGAAAGCCATTTCCTAAAATGGCTTCAGTCTCTCATTTTCTCTTCCATTCATTGCCAGAGTAACAAAGTCAATCTCTGTTTCTCAAAACAGGGTCCCTGTGTGATGAAGTGACACATAAAAGACTTTGGGATTTCATGAATGATCCCAGATTCTGGTTTAACCACCAATGTTACAGACAGCAGTCTCAACAATCCAAAATCTTTTCCAGCATGATGCTAAGCTCTGTTGTGTAATTTCTGCTGGTACTAGTCTTCTGATTTTATGCTTCTACTATGTATTGTCCATTAGAATAACATAAAAATGAATTTAATTCTCTGAAATAATACTTAAGAGATTATTTGCAACCAGGAGAAATAACTCTCTTTTTTTTATGATTTAGTATTTAAAATAGTGTGAGAACCTCCCTGAACTCGCTTTTGTTGGAATTGTAAATAAATATGCAATCTCACTTTGATATAAATATCAAAGCATTCGATTTAGTTTCCTAATAACTAATTACTATCACTGTTAAAATTATGCTTTACTTCCACTCTGAATCAGTCTAACTTGAATACATAGGCATTGCTGCTGAACTTATCAAGTTTGTTCTCCATGTGGCTCAGTATTACTGGAAGGTAATCAAGTGATCTTGTAAGAACATCTGTTGAACTAAACAGCCTGAGTTCTGAGTACTTTAGTACTCAGTCCATCTTTTAACCACTTAAGAAATTTAATGGTTCTTGTCCTGGGAATACAAAGGTGAGGGCAAATTTCATCTTCTAATTCTAGAGGAGATTAGCTCTTTATATATATATATATATATATGTGCTAGAACTTCTATTTAGATGATTCACAAATGTTTCCTTAAATCTTTACTTCTTAGGAAATAAACCTCCAGTCTGTAAATCTTACTTATATTCTTTACTCCTCTATATATCAAGTAATATTTGGTTGTATTAACAGCCAAATATTACTTAACCCAGTTTTGTAAGTGATTCCCATCACTGACACAGTGAGCTGTCTTCAGTGTTCACCACCTCTTTGACCATTCTGTATCTACTGCCTTTATTAGTTTTCATTACTTTCTTCTAGGATATTAGTAAAATTTCAAGCCTCAAAAATTTCTCAGTGACTTGGAAACTCAAATTCCTTTTTATGCTCTAGGCATTAAGAAAGTTGAAAGTCATTTAAGTGAAGGATACTTTGGCCTCTAGAAGCTGAAATTCTCTTGAAAACAGAACTTATCTCTTCAAGGACTTTTAAAATTGTTAACTTAAGCCTCAAAAATGGACCATAAAAATAAGTAATTTTTATTTTCCTCAAACAAATAGATTCTCTCTGTTTTCAAAGATAGGATTTTCAAAGTGTTCTGTCCTCTTTATTATCTGCTCTTTACTGTCAATGTGCTACTACTGAGCTGTGATTCTAAACATGCTAATTCAGGAAGGAGCCCATGCTTGTGTTGAACACAGTTAGGAGAATGACACACTGCTGTGCATTAGCTTTGCACCAGTCCCCTCTACAGCATGAAATTTTATTACCTGACACACTATGTAGTTTCCTACTGGTACAGAAGACTCCCTAGGACTTGCACTGTCCCATTTCACAAGTTTTTTTTCACCTCTGTTTTGGCTGAGACATTCCTTTGTGGTTTTGGAAGATGTGCATTAGATGAGATGACTTGTCAATATGACAACTTATCTGAAGATTTCCCTAATGATTATCAAGAGTTGTTGTGACAGATATTAAACATTTCTGCTTGAAAAGGAGAATATTCTTGGCAGGGCGCAAGGAAGGAGAGGACATCTACATCTGAATCACCTTCAAACCATTACTCTGTGTTCCTGCATTCATTAGGCTGTGATCAAAATTTATAACAACATCATTTTTTGAGTAGAACTGGAAGTGAAGTCACTTTAGCAAAACCTAATACTGTGACATTTAATGTACTGTCTTTTCTCTAGCATGCGTTTTCTTACAGCCATTTGTTAAATGATACTACTACTACTAATTTGGTTCACAGTATATTTGCTTTTACCCAAGCTGGCATTAAGCTGGAGCAGGGAGAGACCAGGATTCTGTGCCTGGATTTTGCCCATAACTCATATTCTAACTCGCATGATGATATATATCAGGCTGATATTGCATGAAAAATTTTGGAGTTGGAGCAGTTTCTTCCCTCTCCTCCCTCTACTCCAGATGTTCCACCAATATTATAACAGTAGTAATTACATGCAAGCCTCACAAATACAAAAGATTTAAACCTTTTTTTGGGATGACAAACTTAAAATTGAAGCTGACTAAATCCTTCAGTAAGATTTCAGTAGCTATCTATCAAAGCTTTTATTTTAGGGATATCACAGAGTAATGCTGTCACAACAGCAAGGGTGATTTTTAATAGGTTTACCTGTCATTTAGGAGCTCTATGTCTAATAGTATGTCAAAAAGGAAAGGTAAACAAATAAGAAACTAAACACTTCCCATGTAGAAAAGCTCTCATAAACTGCTGCTTTAATAACTATTCAGATAAATCTTTCAAGCAAGTGATGAAATAATATGCATTTCCTGAATTTTTCTCCTAAAGAGAGTGTCTCTCCACTGTGAAATCACAGACTCATAAATGAAACTGTAGGAAGCAACTAAATATTATACATGCCTCTGAGAAAAATGATAAGGGAATTAGAAAATAGGGAAAAGAATGCAGAGAAGGGGGAAATGCACTCAGGTAAACAAAGGTAAACAAAGCAGAGGAAATTGAATTCATTACATACATGATCAAAATTCCTTAGCAAACCTAATAAGTCTTTCATAGAAGAAAAGCTGTCAAAACTGAAGATGACTTTGTAAAACAGAGGCCCATACTGCAGCAGATTTTGCTAGGGCTAAATTTTACACTTTAAACAATGGAATACAAAGAACAACACAAATGAAATAATCAGACACAAAAATATCCTGACAATTAGACTTCTACAGATCAGATCAGAAATGCAACTTATTTTTATAATTGGTTTCCAAAAAAACAAATAAATTCATAAACTATAAGATAAGCAACGCAAATGAAAGCCTTTTTAACTTGGTCTTGTTATTAGGAGGCAACATTGAAAAGTACATTGGAATACCAACTTTAACTGGCCAGTTGTTTTTTTAATTTTAGCAAGTGTCAGTGAGATTCAGACAAGAAATGTAAGACACAACAGTAACAACAATATCAGAAGGGTTCTTCCTTTCCTTAGTTTTGCATTTGTTTCTTGTGTTTGCAGTAGTTCTGGAAATGGATTTATCTTCCATTTCTACTCAGAGATGTGTGCTTTTGAAACAGCTTGGCTTTTACATGCTAAGAACACAAATAGAGAAAATTTTGGCTTCTGGCCAGACCTAACTTCAGCTGTATCACATTCCCAGGTCTGTTCCTTTCTCCTATTGCTTACTTCTAGGATTTCAACGGTAAACTTTATCTATAGGTTTTGGAATGGCTGTTTTTTATTTTGAATATTGTGAGATATATACACTTTATGAGAACAGAAATGATGGTGACAATCTCAGAAGTCATTAAAATACTCCCCCAAAAAATATAATATTGGTTTCAAATGAAAGTGCAGCTTTAGCCTAAGTCAGACTTGAGTGGTCAGTTCAAAATGTAACTTCATGTATGATTAATATGCAAAGGCATTTTAAAAATGCTTCTAACTACTCTTCAGAAACCCAGACATTCAGTGTGCTTCCCCATCTTTTCACACTCTCTGTGTTTACAAGTATCACAATTCTGGGCTTTAAAGCAGCTGGACAAGTTATTTTTTTACCTAAACACCTCTGAGTGATTTGTATGCTGAAATTATATATAGGAATAACCTCTAAATTTGTCTTTGCAAATAATACTCTAAAATTTTTTTATGCTTGAATATTAGAACTGCAAATATGATTGAAGAGGATTCACATGGTTATTAGAAACCTGACCCATTACAGCAATTGTAATACTCAACTGTGCTCCCTATTAGCTTCTGTCTCCCACTCCATTAGTGCTTATGGTGCACAGGAAGTGATACTCCCAGTAAAATGAAGCAAAATTTACTCCATGAAATTTGTTTTGAAAAAAGGAAATAGGAAAACAACCATCTAAATCTAAAGTATGGGAAGGAAGAAATATATACCATCATACATTAAAAAAATAAAAAGTACAAGTTTTCAACTTTTCCTTCTGAAAAGTATGTTTGCCAGTATTTTTACTACACCAGTAAATATTGCAGGCATATAAAATCTTCCTGTTTTTCAATGTCTGGATACATATTATACACACAAAATACACATATATATGAGCACACACAAACACACATAATCTATGGTTTAACTTCAGTAAACCATAAAACAGACACTGAAGGCTTGTTCCTCTCTTCTACAAATATGCTAACTCAAGTGTCAAAATTGCACCCTTTGTAACATCTTTCTGCTAAGTCTCCTGCATTTGTTCAAGTGCCACAGTACTCCATCAAATCAGTCATGTTAGTCCAAAAATATGTACTGAAATATTTGTATGGGCAACACTCTGTTAGCTTTATTACGTTATGAAATAACACCGTACTTCTCATCAAACTGATTTACACAGTCAGAGTTTCCCTTTGAGTGAAACAGAACTGCTGGTGCATTTTGCTGTAAAGATAAGGATTGGGCATGTGAGTGTGGAAGAGTGGCAGAAGACTTGCTAGGACTGAATCCTGATATCTGGTGCAGAAGATTCTTAGCTAAGTCAACAGTGCTGAATTATTCTTTCAAAAGTTACTGCAAAGTACACTCTGTGATTGGAGGCTCATTATTTCTATTCTATAAGCTAAAGTAACTACCTCTGCAGAAGCTGCTTTGTTAGCATGGAACAGAAAAAAGCAGAAAACCAAACATTTAAAAAGAACTGTTACTACCTTTGCCAAGGTAATGCTATCTCAAGACTCAGAGATCATTTTAGTAGCTAAGATTCAAAAGAATCCACCTCTCACATAACAGAAAGCCAAGCTGCAGGCACTTCTTAGACTGATATATTTGTTTGTTGCCTGGTGTTCAGCTAGCATCTGACAAGTAAAAACAGGTCATAAAATACATTTGTAAAAAATATAGAAAAGCAAAAAAAGTTCTCTTGGGCCTTAAATCTCCCTCACTGCAAGAAAGACATTCCAAAGAAGAACAATGAAGCTGTTGAAGGATCTGGGGCACACATCTGATGAGGAGTGTCTGAGGGACCTGGAATTGTTCAGCCTGGAGAAAAAGAGGTGCAGGGGAGACCTTATCACTCTCTACAGCCACCTGAAAGGAGGGTATAGCCAGGTGGGGATCAGTCTCTTCTCTCAAGTAACTTGTGATAGGATGAGAGGAAATGGCCTCAAGTTGCAGCATGGGAGATTTAGATTTGATATCAGGAAAAATTTCTTCTCTGAAAGGTCCTTCAAGCATTGGAGCAGGCTGTCCAGGGAAGTGATGGAGTTTCCACCCCTGGAGGTATTTAAAAGATATGTAGGTGTGGCACCTGGGGACATGGTTTAGTTGTGGACTTGGCAATGCTGGTTGGACTTCATGATCCTAAAGTCTTTTCCAACTTAAATTATTCTATGATTCTAAAGCTGTTTGCTGTTTATGACTGAGAGCTTTCAAAATTATTTATCTTCACAGACTCTCCATGCCTAGGAGGTCACAGAAACAATTCCTGAAGGCAATGGAATACATAGCTACAGTTTTGCACAATGACCTTAAGTTAAACTTTTTTAACCTTTTTAAACTTTTGATAGTGTTGACTTTACAGCAAAGTTGAGACTATAGCTATTTGATTAGGACAAAGCCATAAAGAACAAACAAGCTTTACACTCTTTTTTCAGAGGGGACTACCAGGGAAAGCATCTTTTCCACTGCATAAAGCCATTGGTAACACAGGATGTAAGATGTCATTGATAATAATGTTGGTAACAGTAGCTATTACTTTTGCTCCTGCAGCTGGTAAAAAGTTCCACCTACAGTATTTTGCTGAAGAAAACCCCTGACAATCCCTTTACACAGAGATGACTCCCAGGAGGTAAGAGATTTTTTGTGGCTATTTTCTTTTTTCTTAGCTACACAAATATAGAACCTGATCTCTGGATATAATACTTTCATTTGAAAACTTCTCTACTTGTATTTACAGTTTAAAAAGGTCCTTATAATATGGAAAGCTCCAGTGATCCTGGAGCAATTTACCTATCTCATTTAGATACCACTCCTGGAAAGAACAGCCTCATGAGTTTAGACTCTGTATGGCATCACCACCTGAAACTGGAAGCATTCATGGGCGGGAGGGCTGGGTATCTCTTGCTGGTTGGAAATGCAGCGGTGTTTTGCTAGGTTACAG
The DNA here is from genome assembly GCF_012460135.2 of Molothrus ater. Taxonomy (NCBI): domain Eukaryota; kingdom Metazoa; phylum Chordata; class Aves; order Passeriformes; family Icteridae; genus Molothrus; species Molothrus ater. The sequence continues at coordinate 30,171,003 of NC_050483.2, forward strand.
AAGCAAAAAAGGATACTTGGATGCAGTGAGAGTATCCAGAAGGGTTTACCTTCCCTAAGATCACAACTGTGATGTCACATTCCCTGTATGAGTACTTCAAACACAACTGCATTTCCTGCAGCCACCATGCAAGTTGGTTTAATTAGTGCAAAACCATGCAGGGGCTGGCCCATTCATACACTTTCTGTCAAGCTAGTCATGTTTTGTATTGAATACTGCTTTAGGGAAGACTGGGTTGGAAATTACCTGCTCTGTAATAGTAACCTGGTTGGATTCCCTTTTAGTCCCTGACTGGGACCTGGTCATCTGCTTTCTTTTTTATTTTTACTTTTAATTACCCACTGGGATGACCTGAACAACTCCCTGTCAAACCAAGCCTGTCAGTTGGTTTGATACCCCAACTGAAAAGTAAGAAAGACCTTTCAAAGCCTCCAGGTCGCAATACATTGAGGAAATACATTATGCTGAGAAATTCAAGCCATGGATAGCAGTCACTGCCCAGTCTTGGGAAGGACAGAAAGCTGAACACTTCAATCACTTATCCAGAGCTCTCAAGAGATGTCACTTCACTACCACTGGGAAACAAGGAGCAATCACTGTCAAATGAACAGAAAGACTGATCAGTAGGGTGCAACTCTGGGGCAATCAAAGTAAAGACCATTAAAGTTAAAAAAAAAAAAAATTCTTCCACATATTTCTGGAAATGATGACCAATATGCAGCAGTGGGTCCTTCTTCAAAAGAGAATTACTCAGAATATGACAAAATTGTATAGTCTAAATCAATTTTGGCATGGAAAATAAACTCTGAGAGAAACTTTCCTTCTCCCTTTATTTGACCAGAAAAAAGGGTAGCTGCTGTAGAATTGTCTCCCCTTATGTGTTTTAAGTATAGTGCTTGGAAGGATACTGCAACAAAAAATTCAATTTGCAACAGGAAATAGATTATCTGTTTCAACAAACAGAATGCAAAACAAATTAAACACCATTAAATACTATTTTTTTTCAAAATATTTGTCCTAATATTAAAATAGATTTATTTCTTGCTATAATGAAAAGGATGAAATACTTTCTCCAAGATGTTCCTTGTCACAACACTGTGACATTTGTAATGAGTGACATTTTCTCTGGTATTTCTTTTTCCCATGGATGCCATGAAGTGCATCACATGAATATGAAGTGACATCTTTACTAACATGTGGTACTTACTTATCACCCACAATTCCCAGGTTGATTGTTGGATAGCCGTGCTCTTGGATTGTAGCTAGCAGAGTTGAACGGTTACTGTCCCGAATCTTGCCTGGCAAGAGGTCATCCTCAGGATTCAGCAGCTATAAAACCAGAAACACTCAGTCAGTCTCCTTGGAACACTGTGCTTTACACCAGTCAAGCGAGAATTATTTCTTCAGGTTGGACAGGATATTTTTAGACACATATCAGGAAACATATGTATAAAGTGATTAAGTGAATTTAAATTAATAAGATATGTAATGTGCTTGTTTAGTCCAATCCTCCACATTGTTTAGTTTGTTTCTACTGGTTCATGTCTGCAAAACAATCTTACTCCTTATGAGTACATGGCTTCTAATCTCAGACATTAGCAATCAAACAAAACACTTTCAAGTTTTCACGTTATTCTTCCTCTTTAAATGATTCTAAGGGAACCTCATTGATGTTGTTAACCAGATTTAAAGGCATTAATGAGCATTTTGAATTTCCTTGTCTGCTCACCAAAAAAGATATCTTAAATACAACAGTCTGCATTGGATTAATGAACAGAAGCCTTATGCTTAGTTCTTATATCAATTACTGTTCTGGATTAAGAACTTTCTCTTAAGATAGTCTGTTGTGGCAATTACCTCAAATGTGTCATGTATTTTGGAAGCTAAACTACAAAACATACATCTATAAATGTATGTTTTATATATATTAGAAATTCTAATGTAGGGCACAAAAGGACAATACAATATTGACAAGAGGTAAATAATACTACTACTAATAAGAACGTATCTGTCAAAATCACAGCATTAGGTAGTAAGGTAAGAATAATGAGAAGTGGAACATGGGTAAATTTTATGCTTTGGCTTGCAGCTCTGTTTCTGTGAAGATTGTCATAGGATGTTAAAGAATGTTTTAGCATTTTACAAAAGAGAATGTCTGCATCAGTAAAGGACCCTTTAATGACATGCAAGAATCTTCAATCATATGGAAGCTACCAGTCAGAAAATCACCACCTGTAATCCTTGTAGCTCTATGGATTTATTCCTCAGTTAGTGGTTTGGTTCCTGCATGCCACACCCTGTTTATGTTATGAAATCTGGCAATAATCTGTACCCCAGATGACAAAATTTAACCTATGAAAAGTTTTCAAAGTCTTTCAAAATTGAACATATTCAAGCTGCATGAGAATACAGCTACTGAGTTAATATTTGAGGCTGGATTTCAATAAGTTTGTCTTAAAGGACAGTCAAAACTTCATGCTGTCTTAAGTCACATATCTCAACCCACATATTCTTTAGATTTTGCTCTTCCTATTCTTTGTCCTGTTGCTGGAAGAAGAGGGCACAGTGGTTGGCCTGGGTCAACACACAACGTATGTAAAGTTAGTAAATTAAGTTAATCTTAAACCTGATTTTTCTGATGTTGTTAAAGCAATTATAAAGCTGGTCTGCAGTTCTACCAACAGGAGAGTGTCTGGATTTCAACATGTGCTACTATAAGAAAGAATATTGAGGCACAATACTGCAACAAGGCATTTGGTAGAACTATTGAGTTTTCCAAGTCAGTTTGTCTGCCATTTGTGTTATAGACATAGAGGATGTTGCTTAAAATAAATTACTCTTCAGTCATGACTGGCAACATGAATTACAACCCCAACTACCCCACAGGTTCTTCCTTGCTGGCAGGAGGAAAACAGTTGGCACATGGTTGGATACATTACCAAAATTTTGGCAAAGAGAGTGTGAGACCTGTGAGAAAGCCCCTAAGGGAGAAAACACAAGCAGATTATTATGGGTTGATGCCTCACAGAAATAGCTCATGTCAGCATGAGTTGCTGTCAAAAGTGAGTCTGCTTGGGAGTAGGGTGGAAGTCACTAATCCAAAACATTGCCTCAAAAAAAAGACAGTATTTCAGACTATAATTCTAAACAAACTTTTCTTACCTCATTCCCTGTTGACATTACTGCAACCACTGGAAACTTGTTAACTTCTACTTCAGTTACTCCAACAGTTGCTAAGAGACCAATCTCAGATGGACCCATGTGGGTTCCTTTAGCCAGCACACATTCACCTCTTTTAATGTCATGTCCTATGGGTCTGAAAATCAGGACAGAAAAACAACATGAAAGAAAAATAGGATGAGATCCAAAGTACCTTTCCTTCACTGGTCCTGCTCCAGTCTTAGTCTGACTGTCAAAATGTCAGTACTACTCATGATTAAAAAATTACTTTGAAATTCATTGGACCTTCAATTCCTAACAGATATTTTAATAAATACAGACCTGATATCTTGGCCTGGCCGAGCTTGCACCAGGATTCGAACTTCTAGTTCTTCAGTGCCCTACAAACACAAGCACATCACATATGGTCAGCTGAACTATTCAAATAAGATTAATGTTTAATTTCTCAGAAGTCTACACAGCACTCATTACACTGAGACATTATGGCTTAAGCATCATGTTGTTCTCCTGATTTGTTTGTAAAGGTTGTAACACAATGTGTGCTAAAACTGAAAAGCATTTTAAGAAATGCTCTTTATGATGAGCTCACTAGGGGAGGACCAGCACTGAATATGTAGTTTTAGCTTCCCCTTTATTTTTTTAATGATACCTGTGTTTATATAGATTTCCTGTTTACCTCTTGATCTGGTATACTGAGTGGATTCTTTCTACTCCTCTCAGCCAACTTGATCTGGTCAAACCATTTCAAAGATGGCACTTCAAACAGACCATTAGTCTGGCAGACATTACATTAGCGGAAAGGTGGAAAGAAGCTGTGTGCTGCAGCTGTTTCAGGATTCTCATGTAGATTCCTGTAGTGGATACTCCTACTTGAGAGCCTTGTATGAATCAGAAAGGGGCTCATTCACCTTGTTTATTTACTGTGAACAAGAGACAGTGGCCTGAAGAGTCTGATGCATTTCCTTGCTCAGAATGTCAATGGTTTGGTGATTCATTCAATGCCAATAAATGGTACATGACCTCTATCATTACTATTTAAATTTAAGCCCTGCAAATGGGTTGATGATATATACACTCAGTTTTGAGATAGTGCCAGCCTGTCAGTACCACTAAATCTAAACTTAGACTAGAAAAAATTCTGGTTTTACATTATGATGTAGTGCTTATATTTGCAATGTGGTAGTCCTCTGAAGATGAGATGGGCAATGGCCACAAAAACTTGCTCAGTAAGGCTAATGGAATTGATTAAAAAGCAGTGAAGGCAATGGTGTACTTTGCAGGAAGACATAATCTATACATATACATCTGTAACCTCAAAGCAGGATTGATAATTTCAATAATTTCCCTGCTAGGAAGAAGGACATCTTCAACAGCTTGCTGAGTTCATTAGATGTAAAAGTCTATGCATTTAATAAGATTAATAAGGCATGAGAAAGGATCCTGAGAGTGAGTTTCAGTTTTTGCAGACTTTATCAGTTTTGAACACTAGAATTCATCTGCTTATACCCCAGCTGCAATTACAATGTTGACACTGAGCTGTGGTGAAGTGCAACAGCTTGTCAGAACAGCAGCAGTGGAGCAAAGGCTGATCTGAGCACAAAACCATACACATAGTTCATTCCAAAGCTGAACTTGGAAGTTGTGTCAATAAGAGACACATCTTCTCGCCTTGAAGTCTCTCAGATGACAGCAAACATGATGATTGTGCCTTGAAATCACAGCTGGGATTCAGAAGCAAACACAGCAACACAAAGGAAGTCTAAGATGGACTCTTTGGAATAAAGTTGTTTACAGAGAGCTCCTCTGCTTCATAAAAAGCACATTTCATATGTTGAGACAATGGTGCATACAGAATTAGTACTACAGTATTCATATTTTTCTGTGGGTTTTTTTTTCTGTGTTTTCTTTCTGTGTTCTTATTTGCAGCACCTGTAAGGCAGTCCACTATTATGATGTAAAGGGAGGCTGGAAAATCTGTTCAAAAACAGGTTTATGCCTACAATCTGGAGGATTATGCACCTTATCCATTTATTGGTTTTCAGAGGTCCTAAATTCAGTAATGTTCTCATTTTAAAGGAGCACAAATGTCTTTTAAAAATCTTAGTTGTAGTTTAAAAAAACATTTACTTCCTCTGTTTCATAACAAAACCTCTTTTCCTAAACAGATTCACTGGAAGGCATTTGTATAAGAAGTATTCTCCAAAATCCAACAAATTCTCCTTTGCTGAAACAAGACCAACTCTGATAATACAGAACTGTCCTTATAGCACAGTTTAAAGAAATCCAAGTCCTCCCATAGATTTTGCAGCACTTAAAACAGAAGTGCAGAAAATCATATTCAGCTTTAATTACATCAGCAGTAATACACCGTATTATTCTAAGATCATAATGTAATTTAAAAAAATATTCCCCTTCTTATCTGGTGAGATTTCCACTAGCCTGTGTTTTAAAATGTAATTACAGTAGGCAATTGAATTGGACTGTGGGCATGGATTTCCAAGAGGCATCTGCCTTTCACTCAAATCATGCTCCCAAACATTTTAGAGTCAGCACTCAACAATTTTGATGAAAAATCAGTCAGAACAGGAAGGTCTGTGGTACTGTTATCACAGCCTGAAAAAGTGAGAATTGCCACTAGGAACTGATGCAAAAACCCTCAAACTTCTCAGATTACTGAAGCGCTTTTCTGTATGACTGACTTTCATATTTACAGGATTGTATCATGTGCCATTTGCTGCCACACACAAAAGAAAAATGAGTTTTTTAACTTGTGACTCACATCATCTGATTCCCTGATGAGCTCTGTATCTTCCACCTGCACCACTGCATCAGCACCACATGGAATTGGAGCACCAGTTGTAACTCGCATTACCTGACCAGGCATCACAGTCTGAGTTGGCTGAAAAATAAAAAAAAACCAGAAATTAATCTCTTTTTGAAAAAAAAAATAAAAAATCAAGCCACTGCAACTTTATGCAAGTAATCTATCTGAAAGACCAGAATTCTTATTTGCTGCATGACTTTTGATATATTGTGAGCAATATCAACAGGTACAATAAAGTCCATTTCATACCTGGCTTTATTTATATGGCCACATATTAGGTGGCTTCAGGTTTTTCTCCTCATATTTCTATCACATGAACAACTTTCAGAAGAAGGAATATACTAATACTCAGAAAAATATTTGGCACAGAAAAATAACTGGCTTAAAAATTTAACTGTTAGATGGAAACTTCCATGAACAAAAATCTAGCAGGTCTCAGTACATAAATATTTTTGCAGAGCACTCTGGCTGCCAGGGCTGAAATTGCTTTGGTTGGATTTTTGTTCTGTTTTACCAGCACACTATTTATGAAAAGCCAACATATAATAGTAATGTAACCAACTGCTTAATTTTTAGGCACATTTCTTAACACTGAGACAGCTCAATACTAGTTCACAGACAATATCTATTGAGGGTCAATTTAGAATTGCCTAAAATTGATAATATTCTACAATTCTATAAAGTCACAAGACATTAAAAAGTTTCAGCAGAAGCAGTACAAAGAACAGAAAAATATCTGAACAACACGATAAAACAATTATATGGTTTTAATAACACTTCTCACCAGGCAGACTATTTTAATAAACATTTGTCAAAATCAAGGTAAAACTGTAATTTGGCCATAACTACTTAAGAAATAAATAACAAAAAAAAATCCTAAAAAACGAAACTAAAAGAAGCTGATATGATGACTGAGATTTCATTGCTGGCTCGTCCCAGCAGGGCAGGAAGCCTGGCCTATCTAGGTTTCAGCGTTATAAGTGAACATGTGCTACACCGAGATCTATGCAGCTGTGATCAGAGTGAATACTCTGTACGTGCCACACGTATAACTCATGTGCACATTGATTCTAAACTCCATATGCAGCGCTGGAATTCATCCAGGACTTCTCTAACTGTAATTAGCACACATTTGGCAGCAGCCCACAGGCTGCAGGCAGTACCTCCCGGGACTGTTACCTGCTCCTGCCCAGCAGGAATTTACTCCATGACTTCTGCCAGGGGCTGACAGACACGACCAAACTCTAGACCAGTGGTCAGCACTTCAGCTGCATAAAGCTCTTTGCCTTGCCCATTCTTCTAGTCCACTTCAGCACTGTCATAACCTCTGAAAGGTGAGTTTTACTTTTAAATGTGTGTATTTCACACATTTGGTACAGAAGCCATAGGAATAGGGTGGGATGGTTTTTATCTGGCTTACCACAGCATCACAGCGACCTTTGTATTCCAAGAAATAACTGAGCCTAGAACTGACTGAATCTTAACCCTTTTCTGCAGGTAATGGAAATCTAATATCCTTGGAGATGAGAAAAAATAAACCCCCACTTGCCATATGTCACAGTTAGTGTATTTTTAGGGCAAGATTCATGCTATCATGTAAGTATCTAAACCAGATGACATTAAAAAAAAACTTTTAAGGAAATGGCATTTATTCCTCACCCCAGACTATACAAGGAGTTGTGGATGGATAGCTGAAACACTGCCATTTGTACTAAAGCTGCTTAAAAGGGAAAATAATGCTATCTAGTGTGTAATTTTGATTTTTATGAAATGTTACAAAAGGCAAAGCTTACACCTTGGATTATTGCATATCATTGTAGATATAATCTAAAGATACATTACAAATAGATAATATTGTTTTGAACTTAGTAAGTATTGCTGGCTTAAATTTCAGAGGAATATATTGCATAAAAAATTCTGCCTATTAAAATGCATCACAAAGAATACAAAATGTCTACTACTGCCACAAACCACAGCCTATGGTTATAAAATGTGCTGTAACTAACCATATTTTTGGAGTTTATTGTTAGATGAGTTAATTTTTGAGATGCAATGATGCGATACATTTAAACAAATTCATGATACAATTGCTTTTAGAACTGGTCATGTTGCTCATAAATTTAATTTCATTTTTGTCTGCTGAGAATTTGATCAGATTAACTTTATGAACAAAAGTCAACCATTAGATTTATTTGTGAATCTCCAGGGCTGTGTTCCTCTATGATAGATTTTTTGGAGATAAAGAAATGATTGCTTCTCAGAAAACATATTAATGTGCAAAAATTTCACAGAAGCTCTTGTAAAGGCCTTTGAGATCTCACTTTTACCTGCAATGGGGCAATGCTGGTTTCTGTCCTTTGCCTTCATTACTGATCACCTGCTCAATTTTAGTCACTGAATAAAACCCAGAAATAATTTACTAAGCACAACCCCTATCGCAGGCAATTTCTCCTGCACATGATTACCCCTCTCCTGTGTCATTTAGAATGATCCATGCTCCTTTCTGTAAAAAGGCACAAGTTAATGGAATAGTGGAAAATGCCTGCTTTTCATTCTAACATTGTAGCTGGTTAGTTCTAGTTCCTCTTACAAACACCTTTAGGAAGTCTTGCAGGAAATGCTATGGTCTATATGAGTGTACAGAAGGAAAACCATTTTTCCTATGCTGAGTGTTCTACACACAGGCCATTGTGGATGGCTCGTGACCAGTAATCTCAAGTGTGCCCTAACCTTCCCAAAGCAGGGTGATGCCTGAAAGCTTTCCCTGATATACAAAAAAAGGGTTAACATAAACATGATCATCTGTAAATGGAAATCAGAAAATGTACAAATTAAAAATTGACACAGAAATGTCCAACTTGGCTATATGGCCTTCCTGCAATTCTCAGTCCCATCTTCTTCCTTGCTACTAGCATTTATGTAACCTTTTTCCCTACAGGAGGAGCCAAATCTAAATCTATTCTGAACTCCCTGCTGTGAATCATTCTGTTAATTGGTCTGTAACATGAAAAGCAGAATGTTGCTGCTGAGAGTGACTGAAGGGTGAAATGAGACTGAGGAGCCTTCCAAGGCTATAAATAATTTCTTGGGAAGGAGATGAACCTTAAGATGTGTTTGCTCCAGAAAAAAACTTTGACCAATTATTCTGAGGTCAACAGCCTTGTTTTTCTAACTTGCCATTGGTATTTTCAGAAATAGCCTCTCTCTGCATGCCTGCTTCCCACCCAGTTTTTGCTCCTTGCCAGAGAGCCTTCCTATTCCCCGTAATCTGGGAGGACAGACTGTCCCTGTAGAGACATTAGTGAGCTCTTGAACTTTGTTGGAGGGAAGCAGCTTCCATTTGCCCTTTTATCTTTTGTACAAACCTGCTGAACTGATTAGGACATTGAAACACTTCAGACCTCTAATGGGAAGTAGTCCCCATTAGAGACAACTTCAGCAGTACTGCTTTTAAGCAACACTGTGCTGTGATATTTAACTAGCAAAATTATAATATTGATGACAGGGGAATAGTGATAGGAGTGAAAATTCAGTGGGTTTCTCTGCTGGTTCTTGCTATTTTATAGTGATCATAAAAAGGCTTGTAAAAATAGTTGTCTTTGAATCTTTTGGATTCTGGACCAATGCTTGAAAATGCTAAAAATACAAGGCAGGTTAAAAAAACTGCTGAATTAACTTGCCTTTGTTTTTTTAGAATTGAAAGTAATTTAACATATTTTTTGCAACTGATCCATTAATCTAAGTTCACATGAATATCAATACTGAGAAGATGTCTATTATACCAAAGTATAGTTCATGATGATGGATGGGACCTAAAACAAAAATAATTTTTACAGCTCTTCCTGACATGATTAGCCAAATTAAATGTTTATTACACATTTAGAGACAGTTCAAGTACATTAAAAAAAAATTAAATCATCCTGCAACTGGTAATACTTCTAAAACCTGATACAACTTTTGAAATACGTTGATTTTACTTGGACTCTTTTGTTTAGCAGTCAAAATGGACATACTACAAAATCCTAATTAAAATTGATTAATTCCTTGTTTTGCCTGTTACTTATCCCTTTGTCCATCATTTCGCATACAATACACAGAATTATAAATCAGGACTTGAAACAGCTGGAGAAACATTTTGGACTAACTCATGTTTTCCTGAACACAGCTGCCAGGTATGATTAAATGGACAGACTAAGAGTAGTTGAACATAACTTTTTTTCCCATTTCCCCAGTATGAGTAAAGAAATTTAATGAAAAAATCTCTTGAATTTGAGAACAAATCACGCAATGTGTCTATTAATGAATATTTATAGAGCACAGCAGGTCACAAACAGGTCATGCCTCAACTTGCTTTTAAAATCAATCCATGTATCAGCTAAGTTGCACACTCTTCTCACAAACCAACCTCAAACCAGGCTGCTGCCAGGCTTCCTCAAGATTGTTCTGATCGTTACCTATCTGCAAAAGCGTAATAAAACATTTATACACTTCATTTTGCAGCTATCAGTGTGCAAATTGGAAGCATCTTATGAAAACTGTTATTGGGCTGACATCCTTAAAAAATCTGTCAGCAAGAGGGGGTTAAATCACTCTTTTCTCTGCTTATGAATTGTTGTACCACTAGAAATCTCATGTCCTCAAACATTGGACCAGGGCAGAACGTTAGTGTATGCACTCCTATCAGACATGTCAGCACAATGCTCTGAAGTATTTTGGGATATCCTTGTTAGCTCCTTATGTAACTGTACTACCTCACTTTCTGAAATCATGTCCCAAGGCACATAGCAGGAGGGTCAGTACAGCTGTGTCCTACTTCACACCACATCCAAGACTACTGAATTTTGGAGCACTAGCAAGGCTTGTAAAAATACAAAACAAAATCTTACAGAAGAAAAATACATTAAAAAAAGAGAAAAGAAGTTGTGCTCACCTGCTCACCAGCCTGGGATTCTCCTATGATGAATCGATCTCCTGGGCCATCAGCAGCTGTTAAGAGGGACAACATAAATGGTAAACACTGAACCAAAACAAAAGGTGGCATTATAAATAAAGAACAGGAGAAGAGCAAAGATGATATAATGGTCAGTTCTTCAGTGACTTCAGTTCCTCATGACTAAGGTTATAGAAGTTCTGTAACCATTTTACATTTTACGTCCATTTGAGGTGTGTTTATTATTTTGAAAAACACTGGTTCTAGAAAACAGAGTATTTTTAACTGAAAATTTCTGGGCAGTATAAGGTCATGTAAAGGAAGACTAGGAGGAATTACATTAAAAACAAAGATTTAAGGGTGTTCATGATACTATTGCAATACTGAAAATTAGGAGTCTGAGATCACTGATTTAACAATTCTTCAGGACTTCCAATTTAGCAAATCTGCATTTTTACAGGGACGAGGAAGGCACAATTACTAATGACATTTAAACTCCCGCCTGCCTCAAAGGCCTTTCAGCAAGTTGCATTAGTAGTATGATAGGCTTTACCATGGTGTAAAGCTTGTGTGAAGCACAAGCTGCTCTGCCTTACCAAGCACAGCAGAGTGCTCAAGCAAACTAGGCTGGAAAGATCACATTTAAATCTCCATTATTACTAATCTTAAATCTGTAGCTGTAAAAAGTTGATTTCCTAGAGATGAAGTCTCACCAGTGACAACCTTAATCTTAATAACTTTGGTTTAACTTCAGGAGCCCTGAATGTACACCTAGGTAACCTTGTATCAAGAAGAACTACTTTAAGGAAGGATGTCCATTCAGTCTATGATTTATCACATTTGTACTCATGCACTGGCTGCAGCTTTGCAGATCATTATGGTACTTACCCATATTTGAAGACTAATAATTAACTTAGCTTTAAAAGCTTATCAAGCAGACTAATCTATGAGCTTTAGAGTGAACTCAAAAAGTAGAAAAGGACTCTTCAACTAGATAGCCTTGAATAATGCATGTAATATTACTGAAAACAGTTGTTAGGCCTGCACTGAAAAAAAAAGCGCTTTTATGATCCAGCAAAAGAAGAGAAAGAAATCCCTAATAGCCAAATTATTTTAAACCTGATAAAATGCTACTGAATTAGATTTTATTCTCCCACTAATAATAATATGGAGATAAAGTTTATAGATGATACACAACTGATATAAATGAGAAAAGGACAGGGATTTGGGCAGACATGTCACTGAGAGCTAATCCTTATATTTTTTGTAAGAAGCATCCATTAACGTAGTCAGTGTTATCTCTGCCTAAAAGCTTTTTTTTTTCCATATCCAAAGATAACAGGTTCACAAGAATAGAACAAAACAGTATAGAATAGAATAGAACTGCCTGATCAATTCAGGGCTAACCAAAATGTAAAACAAATTATTAAGGGCACTGTCCAAATGCCTTTGACACAAAGATAGGCTTGGGGCATCAACCCACTCTCTAGGAAGTATGTTCCAGTGTCTGCCCACCCTCTTGGTAAAGCAATATTTCCTGATGTCAAAGCTAAACCTTCCCTAGCGCAGCTTTCAGCCATTCCCACACATAATGTCACTGGACACCCTGTGCCCTTCCCCTCCACAGGGAGCTGTAGGGAGTCATGAGGTCACCTCTCAACATACTTTTCCTCAAACAAGACAAACCCAAAGTCCACAGCTGCTCCTCACTGGACATTCCTTCCAACCCTTTCACCAGCTTTAGTGCCATTCTCTGGATGCATCCAAATATCTCAGTGTTACTCTGCTTGAATTCACCACCAAAATTAGGTTTTGTGTGTTGGTTCTGTCAGAAGTTGCTGGAAATGACATTCATGATCACTCTGCTCATTCTGTGTGTTTACTGAGATTGTACTCGTGCTTGACCTTACCCTGCAGCAATCAGGTTGCAAGACAGCTTTGCCTTGATCCCAAGGCCCTTGTCACTCAGCATTCTACTCAGAGCTCATTCTCTTAGCTTTTCTCAGTGTTACCTGTATTTCTCTGGCTACATATGCACTCCCTAGACCACATTACTAGTCATTTTGGTCTGCCTGTTTCTCTTACACACTCATCTTGTGGACCTGAAATTTTATTTTTATATTGAATGTATGGGCAAGCTACTGGATTTCATCCGTTGCCTGGGTCTGCAGGCAGTCTATTTCATGGGCAGTTGCTTTCCATGGTTTCAACTGCCAGTAACAAAAAAGATATTTTAATGTCACTAGAAGAAAGTTGGCTATTGTGTACACATTTCAACATGGTGTTATGATTTAACTGCTACTACAATTAAGTCACTACTAGTATAATGTTTGATTCTGTACATTTTAAATTTCCTTCATAGACATATGAGGTGAGCATCGTTATTCTTACTTTATGAAGGGAAAAACTGACATACAGAGAAGCAACTGCCTCAAAGTGATGTGGCACCTAGTGGCAAAGCAGAGTGTGAATTCAGGTCTCCTGGGAAATCATATTTGCTGCTTGAAATGAATACAGTCATAAAGCTAATTTTATTTATATATGGCAGCTGCAGTATTTTTAAAGTAAGAACCTCTGCTTTTGAGGTGTCTACATAAGAGAACATTATGGTAAGTTCTTCGAAAATTCTCTGATGTAATCAATATCTGTAACAGTTCAACAAAGTAAAATACATATAAAAAATCCTCATTAAATCTATAACAGAGGAATAGAAGATGAATCCATAATTCAGAACCAGATGTTCTGTTATTGTCCAGAATTTTAAATGTTTCCAAGTAATGCACAAGCAACAGAGGTGTACACACATGGGTGTACATTTGCTCTTGTACACCTGTATCCACTTAAAAGATCTGAACTCAGCTTTGTGGCCTTCCTTCAAGACAGTGTGTTTTATATAACTGTGACCCCAGCAATGATCTGTATCAAATCTAAACCAAAATAACCCTTGCTGGATCCCAAACAGGTGAATTAACATGTTATAAAGCAGCAGACACTATACTACATGTCCAGAAAGTGAGCGTTTACCTCTGACAGCGTAACCATCTTTTACTGATGCTGGAAATGGTGGCAGATTATCTTTTGCATATACATCTTGAGCAAGGACTCGCCCCATTCCATCTAGAAAAAAGAGAAAAGAGTCTGTGTCATTACAGTGGGGGAAAGGGGGAAATGAAGTTAACAGCTGTGCCCTCCAATAGATGAAACGTATGTGTATGGGATAGAGAGATCCCTCAGGCTTTAGATTTTTGACCCTACATACAGGAAAAAAGACTAGAGTCTGAAAGCAATGATAAAGGATTTGTTTAAGTCTGTGCTCCTGGTTATGGTGAAATTGTTGACAATAGATTTGAATGCCAAGTATCCAAACCCAAAGGTGATAGCTCCAATTAAGGACCAGACAGAAAAAAAAGTATTTGTTTCTTCAGGACAACTTTTCCCCCTAAGATCTCTTGAATATATGCATTTTCTTTATTTTCCTTTATTTGAATTTTTATTACATTAAAAAAAAAAACCAAACTTGTAAAATGACATTTCAAAAGTGAATCCTGTGCACAGAAGGTGAGAGGTGATGAATTGAGAACATTAACAATGAACCAGTTTTCATAAATTGACAAAGAAGTTTGGCAATAGATTAGCTTCACCTAATTGCTGAGAGCATTTCTGCTAAATGGAGGGTGAGTGCACGTAGTCAGAATTATTTATATAAATTTACAGTGTTATAGTTCTAAATATTTTAATAGCTGTTTCAAACATACTCTTTCTCTTCACTTAGCAACTATGGCTGCTGAGCTGTAATTTGGCTCAGCCTCGCTGTAGAGACTGATAGGAATTATTTCACCTTCAGTCAAGTGGCTGGTACTTTTATGGAATCAGCAAGAGCTTTATTTTTTAGTATGACATGCAACAGAGTGGAAAATATGTAACTTGGCCCTTGATATAGTGTGAGAGAGAAAGCAGATTTATTATATGTGTGATTAGATACTGGGAAGGGACACATGGGTCAGAACTACTGAGACTGGCTTGATTCCAGCATGTCTAAGTAAAAGAAAGGGAAGCCCTGCTCATAGTAGAGGCCTGCTCTTAGTGTGCATTGTGGCACTGGAAGGCAATATCCTGCTGAAAGTATGATGGAGTGAGAGAATGCATGATTATTTCTGCCAGGAGAATTTGCATGGATACATGCTTTAGGGATTATGGTCTTTGAGACATGCCAAAAAAGAGAAGTGCATAAAGTGTGGTTCTTATTTTACAGAAGAGCTAGTGCTGCACACTAAATGGGCAAATTTTGTAAAAAAGTTCACCTACTTGATTTGAAAATGTTCAGCTCCAGTGAAGTGGTATTATAATGAAGATTGTATTTTACTTATTAACACAAAGTGATTTAGTTAGCAATTAATTATTGTAACTATAACAACATTGTGCTCACATCCTTATGTATCAACTTTCAGCCTGAAGTTACTGTTCACGCTGCATTGCTGAAATAACTATTGCCATGAAAATGCTGCTGAAACCTGTTAAAACAACTAGAAAAGCACTTTTGTAATGGCCATTAATTCACCTGTGTAAACCTGCATATCAGTGCCTGTGATACACAATACAGAGTTATTAGAAAGCTCACAGAAGCTTGTACGCTTATAGTGAGTAAAAGAATGCAGACACAGACATTTAAATTATAGCACAGAAAAGGCAGCTATCAAAGGCCTAGTAAAAACACCCTTTGTTCATACATGCACGAAATCTCATACAAAAGTGATACTACCAATTTTAGCAGGCATGTTGTGCCTTCATTTTGCTTCTTGTCTGCATGCAAAATCACACCAATTAGAGAGCAAAGTTGAACAGTATGTTCATGGCATACTGCCATGCAATGTTTGAAAGGAATAAATGGCTAACCAGTAATGGGAATGAATTTCATTACAAGAAGAAAAATGTAAGAATTATTTGCTGAAGCACCCTTAGGCATTTAAAATGAAGCAAGTCAGCAACTAGAGGGCAATCTTAAGTACCTCTGCAGTCTCTTTTAAGAAAATATTCTAAAAATACTGTTTGAGCCTATTTTGATTAATTGTAATTCAGAAAGATGTTCTGAATTATTTTAATGCCATCAAACTGCCCCTTATGATGCTCATGGCTTTCTGACACAAAATGGAGAATTACATTAAACTGACTTTTCAAATATGGGTATTTGTAAAGCTGAGGTGGTGAACCTGGTACAGTTCCATGAAGAACTTTGATTTCTCTGGGGCACAACAATAGGAGACATCTTGTACTAGGAAGTGATGGATTTTGTAAATCCTGCCCTGGTAGCACTGCAGTGTGATATGAAAAGTCAATGCTACTAAACCAATCAGTTAGGCTCTTGGACTAGACAAGAATAAATGTGCTTTTCTCTGGCTTAAGCTCATAAAATATAAATTGCCTCTGTATTTTAATTTTATTATCAATTAAACTTCTGCGTCTTAGTTTCAGAATAATAATAATAATCATGTTGTCTAAAAAATTAACCTTATGTGTCCACAGACCTATACTCAGGTAATTGCATTTATTTGGAATAAAAGCCTAACTCGGGGCTTCGTACCAGATATCAATGATGCCAGGTGGGAAATATGCTTCAGATGCCTTGGGTTTATGACACTTCCTTAAAATGCTTTAGGACAGTCCATATTTTTAACATATGAAAGAGGTTAAATTATCTATATGGTCACTGAGCAACACACCAGTGTGAAAGTCATGTTTCAAAAGACAACTTTAATAATTCTCTCCCTTATGTTAGGAGAGAATAGGTAGATCTGTGAGACTACAGCCTACCTTGACTTAATCAAGAATAAAATCAGGTCTGTACTGGGTATTTGTACAGAATAACATTCAGCTGCTTTATTTATGAGGATGAATGCTATGAAATATGTTTAGTTTTAACTAAATCAGGTTAAATTATTTAGGCAATTAGGACTCCTAGAATTTTGCACATTTCACTTTCCTTGGAGAGAAACTGTGTTCCTGAAAGATAGTTCAGAAGCTCAGTTGTAATTCAAGACACAAAATCACAAAGAAAACAAACACAGCACAATAGGGCTTTTCTAAGTAGAGTTTCAGACCTCCAGAACTAAATTTATACAATTTTCTGAAATTTGATGTATATTAAAAAAAAAAAGAAAAAAAAAGAACCTGTTACTAATTTGTCTGTATAACATTGTGGTGAACCTTTAAGAACTTCTGAAAATGCATTTCCATCTTGGGATTTGTAGATACAAATTACAAATCTACAATGTAGATTAAGAGAATTGAATTTGCAGTATCTCAGACACAGACATGTCCCTTTAGGCTGTCTCCTATAGGCTCAATCCTGAAATTTCATAGGATATACTTGGAAAACACACAGTGCTAAAATGAGCATATACTACTTAAAAAATAAATTGCAAGATAAAATCTTGCTCTACAGTGCAAAAATATGAAGGAATTGTTGGTATAATCATGTGAACATTAAATCAAGAATCTGTCTCTGAACCTGCTCATAGTACCATCAATCTAATGCTTGTGTTTTGGGTGAGAGGGAAGAGGGTCAAAACTAAAGTGACTCAGCAGACTCAGTTCATTACTTTTGAAAGAATAAGACTGTCAGGAATAACAATACATACATTCTGGACTTAGAATCTTTTATTTTATTATTCTTCTTTTATTCAAAGAAGAATAATAATCCTACAGTACCTTAACTGTATCTGACATACCAAAATAAATATATGATGTGCTTATCAGGGAGGCAGATGCCAGTCTTTCATCCTTTATTTCAGGAGTTCAGGGTTGCATACGCATTTATTTGGACTAAATGTACCCAACACTGCAGCTCATCATATTGTTCACAAAGGGCTGTCTTAGAAAAGACATTTAACTGACAGCTACCCAAAAGGCCCAATAGTTATGCTCAGGCATTTATGCCTTAGTGCCTTCAAATCTGCATGCCATTATGAAAGTGCAGGATGTATTATGCATATTCCTTGTTGATCCAGTATTGGTGCTGCTCTGAATGCAGGGTATGGAGCATTTTCTCAGAAATCCTGCTGCCAAGGCATAGAGGAGCACTGAACTCTGCTTGGAGTCAGTGCACAGGTGTGATAATGCACAGGTGTGATATTGCATACAGTCTGCTAAATCAGTATGCCAATATGAAGACATCTTGAAGGCTTCTGGTACCACAAAGTTTTGGTAAAGAACATGAAAACTTTGAACTTCCAAGCCAGAAGACAGAATATTCCATTCAGTAACTGTTTGTGCCTCTCCGCTGTCTGTAGCGCACCAGTGTCCCAGATGTTTCTGCCTTTTGAGGTTTATAGTTCCACAATCTCTTCACTCACCACCTTACTTTTGGACTGATCTGAATCTGGAAGGATCCCTGGAAGAGGTTTCTGCTTCCCTACCTAGTTTAGGTTTACTTGCCAGCATGGTTTCTGGCAGTTTAGGTTTACTTGCCAGCATATTTCCTGTCATGGTTTTGTTATGTGCCCAGAACATCTCCCAGATAACGTCTAGGCTTGATGTAAGGAATAGCAGAAGCATAGGGAGGCACCTAATAGATATTATGAATACAGTATTTCAGGAAGCAGGATAGTTTAGCTGAATAAACATGAGAGATGCCTTGCTAATTCCTTTCAGGGCCAGAAAAATGACTTCATCTATCCCTACTTATTCATGAGTATAGATACAGTCACAAAGTCTGATATTTTGCTTGCTTTTTGGTGCCTTTGAAGACAATCTCACTGTATAAATCAAAACGAGTTACTCTTTAATTACCAAGTTTCGAATGATGAAACATTAAAAGGAAGTAATTTCAGAAAATGATCATGTAGTGTTAGATTAGAAAAGGAACTGTATTTATGAGAAGAAGAGGAAAATTCTGGAATGACTAGCAGGCTAACTAGAAACTGGAAAAAGAGACTGAGATGAACTGTTAAAGATAAAGACATGGAAAAAAGTGATCTGGAATCAATAATCACTTTGCTTTGATCATTAATCTCGGATAGGAAAGGGACTTAGTGAGAATCTTCCACAGTGAGACAACAGAAGGAGCCAATCACAGTAAAGCTTTCAGCTACTCGGCAGCTACAAAAGTCCACTGAGGCATGTTCAGGTTGAGTATAATATGTTTCCTGCATATAATACAAACAGGAAGAAAATCAATTTATGTATTTTATTAGTGTTCCATTACAGACTCCTTCAGGGAGCACCACTGAATTCAACTAACATTCTCCTAACTTTGAAAGGTTTCCCCTATTTCAGGTAGTTCCTAAAGCAGTTTCTCCTGGAAAAAGCACTGTTTCAGACACCTCACAATATTAAGAAAAGAGAAGGAAGTTTGCCAAATAGGGAAGAAATCACCCTCAAGCTCACAAAGAATCCAATTTAACATACCTCTGTAATTGATGATTTCTGTTCCAAGCACTGGGGTCATCTCCAGAACTGTGATGAAGGCCTTGTCCATAGATGTCAATGGGAATGGAGACATGCGATGTCTTCTTGCTACCTTGGTAATGTCAACAGCACTGTGACCTGCAATGAGAAAGAACAAATTCATGTAGGCTACAGTGAGCAGATTCATGTAGTGATGTTAATTTAAACCATTTTACTGAAACTAATCAGCACTTTGGAGCAAATTAAATGAGTTAGTTATCAGTATTGAGCTTTCATGTCTGACCCTGGGAAGACACTGTATTCAACTAGAATCAAGAGAGTGCATATCCTTATCTGTAGTGAAGAACATACCAGAAGTCTCAATGAGCATAAAAAGACAGGTTAATGTACAACAGAAGCCCTGCCAGGTGATGCAGTATTTTACACTGAGGATGATAATCTGAGACTAATTCAGTTCTATGAACTCAGGACAATTCACTCCGTTCTGTTTGCACAAACACATCTCAACATACTCTGATAAAGCACAACAATGGACACTGTGCCAGTGACCCTACAATCCAAGAGTGAGATGGGACTCCAAAGGTTTGAAAGGAAGATAGAGAGAGCACAATGAAATTACTGGGCAGTCAAGGCAGCAGACAGTGTCTCCAGCTAGTGGGCGTCCTATCCATTGTCAAGGTTTTGTTGTCACCATAGCAAAGTGTTTAAATGTATGATTGGAGTGAAGGCAGTAGGACAACCTAAGAAAGCTTGCTTTTCCTGGATGTGAGGGACAGGTAGGGAGAAAATATGACAGAAATTGTTTGAAAATGAAACCAACAGTGTGTTTGATTTCATGATACTTACTGAGAGATTAAACAAGGGGACAGCAAGCTTTGAAGGATTTTGGAAGTGAAGATGAGCAACTGAAGAGAGAACTATTGCAGGAATATATAAACAAGAGCAACAAATATAAACTGAAAGATTCAGATAATTGCAATTGCAGAGTATCTTGAAAGGATTTACCTTGAACAAGAAGGTATTTATGAGAGCCAAAGTGGATGATGTTCTATACGTGATATGTAATGATATTCCTAAGTAACATAAACTACAGTACAGAAAGCATTAGATAATAGAAACTAATTTTTAATGACATGATTTTGCTTTGCAGTCACTACATAAATATCTCATTTGTTGCTGCACATGCCTTCAGATTCTGAAAAAAAAAATTATTGCTTCAAGGGTAGTCTTCTAATAAAAAGCAAGTAAAAAGTAGCACAACAATCATGCAGTCTAAGCCCTTCCTTCAGAAGAGGAGGTTTCTTAATTAATCTATATATACAATACTTGTTCAGCACTAACACATGCTTACCTTTTCATGTGAGACATTGTTCACTAATTTTTTTTTGCTATTAACAGAGTAACTACCTTTCAGAGGAAGAAGTAGAGACAAGTAAAACTGCCCACCTAATTCTTCCAGGAATGATTCTGGAAGAAATTCTTTGAACAATCTCTTTGTACGTATTTAGAAGATAACATGATGAAATAAAGCAGGCACTGTGAATTTGTCAAGCACAAATAATTTTTAATTGATTTAATTCTTTTCCTTAAGATAGCAGTTGGCATTCTGAAGAAGAGAGAAACAACCAATGAGACATTTTCTAACTATATTAAGACTTTGCAAACTCAAACCTAACTTTCACATAAGAAAACTAGGGACAAATGATCCAAATTAAACTATTGTAAGGTAAAAGTGTAGCATGGAAAAACTGCATTCCTGGTTTTAACAATGGGGATCTCCCTAGCAAGCTTACATTTCTGAGTTATCATGTCTGTTTTTTGTTGACAACATCATTAAAGAGGAAAAGGAAAGCATTTGTGAAATACAGTTAAACTTCCCACACCTGCCTCTGCATAGAGAAAGAAGCCCTGCTTTAACAGCACTGTAATTCCTGAAGGTCCAGCAGATTCCACACAATACATGCCGAAAACCTTCTCCTGATGTTTTAAGTTGGAAATTATGAAGGAAAATGCTAAGAAAAAACATGTCACAGCAATGAAAGCTGAGGGAATTGTGTGGCAGTGAACAACCTTTATTCTATTGCCACTAGATGCTTTTACTGCTTCTAGCAGTAATTTCACTGCTACTTAAAACTCACTGTTAGCTACTTCAGAAACTGACATTTCACCTCTTTAAACCTTAAAAAGTGATAGAATTCACAGGTTTTCAATGCTTTGACTGGTCCCCAGAGAACAACCTTCAGATTTACAAGTCTGTCGCTAATGCATGTCATTTGCTTAAGTCAAAGGTTCTGTAAAATCTTCTGAGAAATGCATTATCCAACATAGACTTTTTGGAAATAGTTAAAATTCCCTAACCTCTGATATCTTTTTTTCCAACACCAAAAGTAATACCCATTATTTCTGCAAGAAAAGTCAAGAAAATAGAGCCCCTTTAGGTTTAATATTAGCATGAATAGCCTTTATGAAGGAAGGAAGATAGATGCTGGTGTAACTACTAACCTTTCTCTCTCCCATTTCTTCCTACAAACAAATGCTAACACTTCTATTAGAGGTATCACAGATTTAAATAGACCCAGAGACAAACAAATGATTTTTTAAAACTGTAAAACTACTAAATGGCACTTTAATTACAAGCAAATGACATTAAACAACTCCTCAGACTTCACCAAGTTATCTTTCACTAATGTGAAATGTCAGATAGCTCTAAAAATAACTACTTACTTTAAGCTGCACTTTGTACAACAAAATAATCCTCTAGCTTTGAAGCAGCTAATTCAATTGGTTGCATAAGGCAGAAAATTCTTGACAGCCTGCTCTTTTACCACCAAAACAACTTCCTAGTCCTGTCATTATACATATACATGCACATATGGTGGATCAAATTTTAGACTAGAAAAGATTCTCGCAACACAAAGAAAAAGAATTGTGCAAATTAAACTAGACATCATCTGGATCAAATGTGAACTCTTAACCTTTGCACTTTTGGTTTGGTTCTATGTAATCCAACATTCAAATTCATGTTTAAGTATGAAATAAAAATATGTACATTCAAGTTGAGAATCTCCATTTTCATTGTCTTTGAGTGTTAATTCTTGCCCATAAAACCTGCACACACATGATCATTTACAACAAAACATCACAAACAACACAGACCTCCATGTCATTAGAAATACAACTTGAAAAATAAATTAAAAGGTGACTCTCCATTAATACATGAACACTATGAGCTATTTACAGTTTTACCTTTGGACTGGATTTCTCTGTCTTAAGCTACTAAATTTCTGCTGCAAACCCACTTAGTCCCAGCTCTGACCTGACTATCATTTACTGTCTTCTGAGCAGTTCTAGTTTCTCAATAGAGCTAGGAAGTTTCTGCACTTACTTGCTCTGAGGATGTTCTCCTTGCTGCTGCACCTAGACTGGACCTGCAGAGAGAGCACAGAGTCTGTGAGCTACAGAAGTTAACAAGAATGCAAAATACAGAGATAAAATGGGCAAGCTCCTGGGATCTAAGACAGAGGCTATACATATTTTCAGCAACATTTTTGCTGAAATTTTGCATGAGATAAGTATATTTAAGCAGAAGGGTATATTTAAGCTGATGGTCAGAATCTGATACAAGTAATTTGATGCTACACCCCTCCCACAAGAAACAAGATGACCTAAGGACAGTAAGTGAGAAAAATCAAAGAACAGTCCTTAAGATTATGTGTTAAGCATCAGTTTTCAACAGAAAATCCACATTTTCTTATACAGCTGTAATTACAGTAGCTCTGAATCAAGGTCCTGTTTTATGATTGGATAGAATACTAACAAAACTATATGACCTGATTTAAAATTCTATAGCTAATATTTTCAGGTATTGAGAGTTTAAAATATTTAGTTTCAATTATGTTGATTCTGAAAATGTTTAGTAAGAAATCTTCACAATTGTATAAGCAACACACAACTGTCTAAAGGGCTCCTGGATGGAGCTGATAAATTTACTCTGCTGTTCCTATTTGTTTAAAAGAAATGCTATGTTCGTTTTGAATTTTGTAGCAGAATTCTACTTTAAAAAGTAACTGTGTGAAAATGACATGGTTTCTCAACAACCCCTATTTTTTGATGCTTAGCTACCACTGTGCTATTCCAGATAGATTAGTCTGACTACAGGGAAATTGGGCCATTCACATGGGTCTAATATTCTAGTAACACTGGATATTTACAATTCTGTTTACTATGCAGATTTTAAAAAGATTTTTTTTTAAGGAGTATCAGCCCTGTAAACATCACACAGTTGAAACTTGTAATTCTTCTCAGGTTTGGAAAGACAGCACCATGTATAATAACCCTGAAGTTGCAAGTTTTCAGATGGACTACTCTCAGGCCAGATGACTGAACTGGCAGCACTTGAATAGAAAGCATTTTGTATGGACAAAACCCCAGCTAAAGTAAACTTCACAGTTTAGACAAACCTCTGAGATAGTAAGAACTGAATCCTTCTCTTTTTTACGTTATTGACAAAGGTCTTTTAAATTTCAATGAGAATAAAGTAAAAGTGTGTACATGTAGTGAAAGATGTGGAATAGCACAGGTGATGCTGAGGGTGCAATTTCCCAGCAGAACATCTGTCTCTGCTGCAAAAGCAAAGGAGTGAATCCAGATTATCTTTCAGACCTCACTCTGGACTTGCAGTCACAGAAAAATTGCCTGGAAAGTGAATATATATTATCTATCAATTGATGAAGAATAATAAACCCCCAACCCCTCAAAAGCTGTCTTCAGAAAGGAACAACCATTTAAGTCTGAAACAAATGGTGCCCCAGCTTCTAAACCTCTTTCTTCTGTTCCACAGCAGCTTGCCCCAGATAGATAGTCACATAAAAAAATTGGATTCTACAGCGCAACACAATCTACTTATTGTAATGGAATAACTTATGGAAAGTAATGTTGCAACTTAGAGTGGTTTATGGAGTCCTTCCCTGAAAAAAACTCTTGTTTAACAAAAACAAACAGAAAAACCCCACACCCTCCCCACTTCCCACCAAAAATACTATACAAGAAAACTGCAAACAAAATAGTAATGATGCCCAAATTTGGCCCAGAGTTGTTTTACCAGATTTCAAAGGCATAAAATGAACTCTCTTTGGAAGAAATAAATATTTACCTATAATTTACCAAAGGACAATTCTGGACCAAAAAGGTGGTATAATGGCAGGAAAGAAAACACAAAAGAAAGAGAAGCACAGTTTGAGAGGGAGAGAGAAGCAGGATGGATGTGGCAAGGCAGAAGATGGTGTATGCAAAAGGAGACATGGGCCTATGTGTGTAAGACTACTGTTTAAAATGGAAGAGGCTCTCTTATTTCTCACTGAAAAACATGAAAAGAGAAAATGAGGAATGGACCTGCTGCAAAATAACCAAGCGATTCAGCAACTGTGGAATGAAATTCAGTGAGATAACACAATCCTAAAGAAAAAGGCAAAAAACCAAAAATACAAAACACAAACATCTGAAACAATCTACTAAAACAAACTAAGTAAAATATGTGATCCAAAGGACACAGATAAAAGCTACTAGAGAAGGAGGAAAAATGTTAGCAGACAAAGACAGTGCTAAAGAAGTAAAATGGAAGTCAAGAAAGAGTCTTTCAACAAAGTGGAGGAACAGAAGGAGCCCAAACCCATAGCGCAAAGCAATGTTTGCGAATGGAAAACAGCTCCTTTGAGCAGTAATAGTTACTCTCGAGTTGTAGCCTCTATTCCTCCTCAGTTCATCTTTAAGCCCTTCCAACCTATAGTGGAGCTAGTGTATGGACAAAAACAAGAGATTTATAATGAACAGAGCAGCTAAGATTTGCAGATCAAATCTTCTAATATAAAAAAACGTGCTGACAAAGTTTTGCTCTTAAAATGTCCAAATGACAATGGTAACAAAAGACAGCTGGCTTCACATACAGCCTCTCACAGGTCATTTTTTTAATTCTGTGCACACAGAGGACTTCATATTTACTTTTTGATTTCTTACACCCAGCCTAAAGTTTCCATGTTATCACTCACCTGATGGGCAACATATGCAGTATGAGAAATAATTTGCTTCCCACAAATTTTAAAAGCAGCTGTGGAAGAGGAATCCATGATAATAAAATAAAAGGCTTGATCAGCTAGACTTGATCGTTTCCCAACCTATGCTCACAGCTGCAGAATACAAACCATGTTTTAACATAACTGACATCAAAATTAGTTATTACATAATACTTCTGTTTAATATGAATTGCACATTCTTATCCTAAATGTTATTTTTAATCAAAACTCCAGTAAAATGATTTTTAATAAAACCCACCAGTTCCCTAACACATACAGTTTTGGCAGCAATGGAGCTTTTTATAAACGGGGTCATGTGCTTTAAGTGCCTTTTAAAATATTAATTATTTGTATGTTTTACTACTTTGTTATTTGTGACATTTACAAAAAATCTGTATTCTTTTCACAGCTATTGTTAACTGAGGAAACTGTGCTACATTGCATATAGTACCATGACTGGCTAGGGAGAATTATTATAAGGAGAATTTACTGTAATTCTTCTCATTCACAGGTAGTTACACAAATTACAACCTATGGCTGTCTTTTCTTTCACAGGGAAAGTATAGACTTATTGTTTGTCCATTCTACAGCCTCTTGGCTCACAATCTATCTTCGCAGAAGATACATTGGGCTACCAGCCAGTACCATTCCCTTGCATAGTTCAGACAGAATGTAACCAAACCCAAAGCATTCAGTTCACATTACTCTGTATTTTAAACAAATTGGATTTTATGTTCTTGAAAATGTAACTTCATCATGTTGGAATGCAGAGTAAGCTTTCTCCCATAAGCTGAAGTAGTAAATAGAATGTGAAATACAGTACTCAAAAATAAATAAAGGGAATGGTAAAAATAAAGAGTCCTGCTGACAACTTTTATCTATTGGTCATGATTGGTCTGAAAAAAAAAACCAAAACAGTGGCTGTACTAAATTGGATTAATTTAAATTTACATAATATGTTTTGCTGCAAATAAAAATCAGTCTAAAATTTTTTTTTCAAGAAAAATAGAAAAAGACACAAAGAAAAGTTCATGCTACGAGTGAAAAATTCATGTGAAAAATAATGAAAAAAGAAAACTGAGAAACCCTTTAACACTCTACACCATGACTGTTAGGAATTGTTAGAGAAATTACTTACCTTTTTAAAGTCATAACAAGATTAGCACAGAGTATTAAGTCAGCTCTTCATTATGGGAGGTACAATTAAAAGCCATCGGTTATAATAAAACAAATTGCTAGACAAAGGTGAAGAGTTTCCAGCCCAATATGAAAAGCTAACTCTTACAGGAGTACATTTGAACTCAATACTACAACATGAAGAACAATTCAGAACAACGACATCAAAACATGAGTTACCACCAACAGCAAGAGCCCATTTCTCAGGAATACAGAGCCTGCAGGAGGCTGGCCCATAACCTTTAGCACTTATGGGGAAGCTCCACTCTGAGGAAAGCATGCAGAAGGTGGAACCACCAGCAGAAACCCAGACATAGGCAGACACAGAGGACTAAGGTACAGCAGCGGGAATGAGTTTGCCAAGCTGTAATGAAGGAAGCAGGGGAAGCAAAGCACAGCAGCTGTTTACAATTTCAGAACTGCATTCTCACTCTCCCAAACACCAGGCAGGCCTGAACATGAGGTATTGCACCTACTGCACTTTCTGCTGGCGAGAAAGTGCATAACTCATGCAGCCTTTCCTTAAAACTTCAGCAGCTTCATGAAGACAATGTATCTGCTGGGATGTGGGAAAGTTTGCTGCTGCTGCTGCTTTTGTTCTGCATGTGATTTAGTATTTCATGACCCAAGTTCTGTACCATAGACACTGTGCACGTGCCATTTGAATGGTCTCTGAAATATTTGCCTGCTTTAAACAGATTTCAAATCACATGTGATCTGATTTATAACTGTAGGGGTTTGCACAGTGTCTTCTGCCTAAAATACCTTCTATCCTCTAAGAGTGCAACATACATTATTCACTGTCTCAAAATAAACAGAAAAAATAAACTAAACCATGAATAACAATGTCTGAAGCTGCTCTGATAATACTTAGACAAACTGATTTTGGCATGTTATTCTAAGCAATATCCATAAGGTTAAACTAGGAGAAAATAAAAAACCCAATGAAATAATTTTTGATTTCACTGTGTTAAATCTACCCTGATTTAACAGGATTAATCTATTAATTATTATTAATGATTATCTCTTCTCTGAAGAACAGAGAGAATAGCTTTGATTTAATTAATATGGAAGTTGTAAAAATGAAGTTGTAAAAAAAATATTCACAAGAATGCCTTGGGTTGGAAGGGACCTTAAAGATATCTAGTTCCAAAAAAAGAGTGCATCTGGAATTGTGTACTTCACAAAACATTCAATAAGGTATGTGAGGTTTAAAAAAATCCTATTACAACATGCAATCTTCCAATTTCAGGAATCAATTCTTATTCAAACCATGCTTTTACACTGAACTGAACACACAAGGTCTGAAGAGAATGCTTTATGGCCATCTGAATTAGAGCTAAACTCAGTTCAAAACAACAGAATAATTTTTTCCTATTATACTGAGACTACTTTTGAGATGGAAAGAAAAATGAGCACAAGGAATTTGACAGCAGCAGACATTACTCATTAACACAATTTTTAAAACAAGCACTAGTGATGGTGGGATTCAATTCACCGAAACTTAAATATGAATATTAAATAATGTGGTATTCCACACAAGAAATCATTCATTTGGAGTGTGAAGAAATAAACAGAAAATTATTTGAAGCCAAAATAATTTTAGGAGCAGATTTTTACAACTTACTAAGTGTTATGTTTGGTAGATGGACACTGAACGAAAGTCAATTTTAAATCTTGAATATGTCACTGTCTTCATCTATACATTACTGAGTTCTCTTTTCTGAGCCTTTTTTTAATCACCTACACTTTACATACAGATTTATTGAATTTGATAATTGTTTCCCAGTAGACTATGAGCACACATATGGAATTCTATGGTCAGATTAGGGCTCATCCTAACTACTATTCAAACAGGACAGTGGAAGGGGATTGATGAATACACTTAGAAACATAAGGGTTGAAGTGGTTCCTTTTACAGGAGCAGTGTTCAAAAAAAAGGTATTATCCAATATTTCAAACAATATGGATTGAAAAGGCAAAGAGCAGTTTTCTTAGATTAGTCACCTCTCAACAGAAATTGACATTGTCCTGGAGAGGCAAAATCAACGCATTTATTTATCCTAGAAGAAGATTCAGAGAAATCTTACATGCCAACTAAAATTGCAAGCTGAACACCTCACAATGAGAAGACAGGAAGAATTGTGATATATACAGCAAAAAAAGGAGACAAAATAGCAAACCACAGTAAGCTAACAGGAAAGCCAGCTGGCTGCTACAAACTGGCAATATAGGCTTCATAGTCGAGAACTAAAAAAAGCAAAGAGGGATTTCTTCAGAGCAGTTTTAATGAAATGTTTACCTTAGTATGAAAAAAATATATGAGCTGCATTTTGTGTTCTTAGGAGGGGGGACAGCATACAGATAATGCTGTATGAGTAACACTGGAAAGATGGCACATTTCAGTGATATTTTAGGGGTGGTTCAGAACTTGTTCAAGATCACACTGCTTTTTGTTCCCAGAAGCTGCATTAATTATAATACCTAAATATGAAGAGATCAGGTATCTTGTATAAGTTAAAGCCCATATTAATTCAAGTCATACACATTGCTAAATTTGTTCACAAACTCCACCATCTATTTCTAACCTGTGCCATCAAAATTCAGGCAGGATTTGTAAGACACAAAAAATCTCTAGAAATGCTGCACTTGAAAAAATGAAACATTCTACTACTTGTCTTACTAATTGTGAACAAAATCTTTTATTTTTTTGAATGAAAATCTTGAACATTCTCCAAATGCCCTGGAAATAGTCTCCAGTTTGAGAAGTAGATAGTGTAAGCAAAGGCAGAGAGAATAAGATGTATTTCCTAAGAGGTTCAAGGGCAAAAATAATCCTGTTATCCTTGTTGTTTGCCATCGAAATGGTATTTACTTGCCTATTCTCATATAATTTCACATCCTGGCAATTTGAATGACAAATAACTTTGCCTTATGAGTATGCATTGGATGTCTGAGTTATATCCTATCTGACCAGCTTGAACTCCTTGTCCCAGATTAACCAACTTTTTAAGCTGTTTTCAATCAGATACATGAGTGATATATGGAAATTCTTTTCCTCAAGCACACCATAAATTACTCTCTCACCCTTGCCTAGTATAGTTGACATTTAAAAAAGCTTCGTTTCTATTACAAGTATTTTGCTTTTCAATGAAATTTCAATTATTTTCACATTTTTATTTATTTACCCAACAACAGCCAATTTCAATGCAGCATTAAATAGTGAAATATCAACATTACTGAAAAAAATGGGAACTACTCTTATTGAATTGCATGAACCTTAAAATAAAATTTTAAAATAAATTCTTTATTCAAATGTAGTAAAATAAAATTGGCAAGTTTAAGTGAAACATTTAGGGCAGATCAATGTTATGTGGGCAACTCATTTTTCCTTTGACAAGAAGGCATCGTAATTTCATCATAATTATTTTCAGCAGGGTTTCTGCATAAGACAAGGCTACTTTATTTTAATCTCCCTGCTCAAAGATTAGTTTCATGTTTTACTTACTAAACATTATTCAAACTGTCTGCTAAATGGGTAATTATTTAATTCTGTATAGATTTCTCTGTTTGGCTTGGTTCTACTAAACAAAACCTTATAATATGCACAAAGGAATTTATTCTTGCACAATCTTTGTGAAGCAGGGGGATGAGTTGATTTTAGAAATGGGAAACTGAGACCCAGAGACATCTAGCGTAAATTTAACCTAACATGCCTACAGTAGAATTGCAGAGATTAGATCCTCAGTTGCCATTTATTTCAACTGCATTTGGAATGTCCAGTATAGAATCACAGAATGGTTTGCACTGGAAAGGACCTCAAAGGTAGTCCAGTTCCAACCCCCTGCCAAGGGCAGGGACACCTTCCAGTAGACCAGGTTGCCCAGAACCCTGTCCTACTTTGCACACTTGCAGGGATGGGGCAACCACAACTTCTCTGGACAACCTGTTCCAGTGCCTCACTACCCTTAACATCTCATGTGAACCTACCCTCTTTCAGCTTAAAGCCATTTTCTCTCATTGTATGAGGGAAATATGCCATTGTTAAAAAATCTCTTTTCAGCTCTCTTGTGGTCTCCTTAGGTACTGAAAGGCTACAAAGGTCTTTCTGGAGCCTTCTGCTCTCCAGGCTGAACAGTCCCAGCTCTTTTAGCCTGTCTTCACAGGACAGATGCTCCAACCATGGAATCACCTCATGGCCCTCCTCTGGACCCACTCCCAACAGATCCACGTCCTTCCTGTGCTGGGATCCCAGAGCACATGGGATCCCACCAGAGCAGAGCAGAGGTGCAGAATCCCGCTCCTCACCCTGCTGCCCACACTTCCTTGGATTCAGCCCAGGATACAATTGGCAGTCTGGGAGTGCAGACTGCCAGTGTGGCATGACACGAAAATCAAATAATATGTGTCTCAAGAAGGACACACAAAAAATGAATACTCCTGAAAGTGCTGCAAGATGTTTTTCCAGCAAGAAAAATTAAGTCAGCACTAATGTGGAGGCAGAAAGTGTGACAGAGGCTTCCTTGGCACCCTTTCAGGCCTTCCTGCTCCAGAAGGAGGAGAGACGGAGTTGCCATTCACCACACCTGCTACTGCTGGGAAATACAATTCTGTTTTCTTAATATCTAGTTATTGTCAATATCTGAATAAATGTTGGTGAGGAATTGACAGAAGCATGTTTGGAATTTTTAGCATTACTGCTTCTTCTTCTATCTGCTTCTAGGCCTAATGACTCCATCCCTTTGATCCAAGGTCTGTGGAGCAAGAAAGCATCTCCCCACTGAAGTGTGACTCAAACTTGTAGGCTAACAAGCCTAAAATACCCATTTCATGCTTACAATCTGGTCTTTCTGAAGGCTGACCACACTGGTAACATTCCTTGTATTCCTATGTTAAAGGACCATGAACACATGTAAACAGGAACAAAGCGATCAAAACTTCTAAACTCCGTTCTGTGACTTTGTGGCTTCAAAAGCCACCAATCAAATGAGCAGTGCCCAAAGAGTCAGCAAAAGCCACCACCCAATTTCTTATGTTTTTTAAAGCATCTTTAAAGTTAATTTTCATCTTTTTCTTGTTGGTGTTTACCAGAAATTTTGGTTGGAGATTTTTATAGTTATTATCATTCTAAAGTGAATGGTTGGACTACTTTTTTAACTATATGAGCAGGAACAAAACATGTTTCCCCATGTAGTATAATCATAACTTCTGTACTAGCATAACTTCAAAGAAGTTGATTTTAGTTAATATTTTTATTTGAGCTAGGAAGATTAAATTTGAAGGCATTCAAGGACAAGAGCCAAAACTAGTAAACCCAGGGTAACAATAATCTTATATCTGGTGTATATTATAGTCTCCCATGTATACAATATTCAGTCAAAACCTCAGACTTGTACACTTTAAATAAATAAATAAATATTTATTTTAAAATATATCAATATAAATATATATTTATATTTATATATAAATATTTATTTTTAAATAAAGCTCTTTAAAGTTTAAGATTCAAACTAGGGAACAATAGCTGCAAGAAAAATAAATCTTCATTTCATTTATCCATCTGAATAGTAAATATCAGACAGGGAACTTGCTGTATGAAGAGGTAGATTTCTGCCTTTGAGCTGAGACAGAAATACAGACTATATTCCTCTGAGGAGAATCCTTAAAGTGAAATCAGAATAGTCATGGATGAATAACATGAAGAATTCAGAGTATTCATAAACTACAGAAAAGAGAGGCTAGAACTGAACAAATCTTGCACTAAAAACTATTATGAAACCCAAGTCAGAAATTATTTTTGAAAGTAACCAGAAATGCAAAAGCAGAAAGGGGATTTGCATTTCTGATTTTGCTTTGAGCCTCAAAGGCTCAACAGGATAAGATTCCTTTAGTGTTGTCTTGAATTTGGCAGTCTGGATTGCAAGGTCCAGCATAACAGCAATCATGCTCTCCACAGCAGATATGCACCTGAGAACACAATAATAATTGGGCTGGGCTTGTAGCAGCACTGAATTTTGGAAACTCAAAGATGACAAAGGGAAATAGAAAATACTGTGAATAAGTAATAGAAAATACTGTGAATAAGGACATTCATTCTGCCCTCCAGTTCTTAAAAAAACCCCAACTTTATGGCAAGAATGCTTAGCAAAAACATTTCCATGTTAAAAGCAGCATTTGAAAAAGGGGAAAACCAGGAAGATAATTGAGGGAGCGCTCATAGGAACCCACTGACATTTGAGCTGTGCATTACTGACACTGCTGTGAATATCTAACTTGATTTCCATGCATTTAAATGGACTGGCCACTAGAGAAAGATGTAAATTAAATCACATGCGTGGCATTTTACATCAGCGATTTCTCCAGAAGCTTTAACAGCAGTAGAAGCTTTCCTCTACTTTAATTCATTGCTATTTCAGACTTTAGACTAATTTTTTTAAAGATTCAATTACTGAAGCTGACTCTTCAGAGTTAGATTGCTTTGGGAGCTGGAGCTAGAGAACAGTTGCACTAAGTGTTATTACTAGTGAAACACAATGCAAAATAATGTCTGGCTTCTCAAACAAGTTGATTTAAGTAGTAAGCAAATAAATTCTAAACACTGTATGCTGGTGAGCAGCACAATACTGGATTTAAAAAGAAAACAGTGGTTCTCTAGAAAAAAACCCTCACAGTTATATCTAATTAAGGCAATTTTATTGCCATACAGTCAAAGGTATGGTATAGCATAAGAAAATGGATAAAAACCCCTTTGGCTTAAATGGACATATTTACAGTGAAATAATGGCAAGACTACCTTCAGAAAATGTGAAGGAGCCTGTATAATCAAACAAAATGAAAATGACATTGATAGCTCTTTGGCTTGATCTAATTTGTTTCATAAGGCATTGCACATCACTACCATAAGGCAAGGTGAAATGTCTTCCTGTTTTGCGGTACAAGAAACAAGGGAGAATAAGAATTAAAAATTGAAATGTGAAGATTTGTCTTGAAACAAAAAGTAGGGAATTTTAAATTCCAGATGGGGAAGGACAGAAATTATTTATTTGCCCTTTTTCTATCAGAGCTGATAAATGCAGATCTGGAAAGCATTTCACCATAACAAAAATCAACAAAAAGTATTACAATTTTGTTAGGTTGAATAGATAAGGTTTAAGTCAAAATCTGCAACATTAAATGAGATGCTGTTCAAAACCCTATCTTTTACCACTCTCCCAAAAGTTAAATAGTTTTTTTGTAAATTAACTTAGTGCTTGAACTGAACTTATTAGTACTGAATGAAAGTGCAAATGTTAATATGAAGGGATAACT
This sequence comes from Molothrus ater, assembly GCF_012460135.2. NCBI lineage: Eukaryota > Metazoa > Chordata > Aves > Passeriformes > Icteridae > Molothrus > Molothrus ater. Next base: position 30,204,892 of record NC_050483.2, read on the forward strand.
TTATTTGGCAGAAGTCAAAAGCTAAGTACCATGCACAGAGAAGGTGTAGGCTTAAGTAATATTTTGCTTGTATTTTGAATGTATGAACTAATAATGGATCTAATTTGAGATTCAGCAATGGCTGAGTAAAGATAAATAGCATTTAAAGCACAAATATAACAACATTGGTTAAAGAATTAAAAAAAAATCTGATGTCATTAATCAAAGTTATTAATGTATGTTTTGATCAGATTATTGCAATAACACACTGTCCTTCCTGATGTAAGTTTGAAATTTTGCCATACTCTATTCTTATATGATAAAGAGAACACTAGAGAAGATGTTCATAATCTTAATCCTAAACTAATCCTAATATCATGAATGAAGACAGCACTAGCAAAACTATTTTCTATGAATAAGGAAGATCGCCTTTTTCATATATTTTTGCATTTTAATGTGCATTGAGGAAACTGTGTTTCTCTAAAAGTAAGAATTTGAATTAATTTTTCTTAAGCATAGAATAAGGTGGCACTGCTAGCAAATCAAAATGCAATCCTTTAAATGGCAATTGCCAAATAGAAAGCTCTGAGTTCTTGCTCATGTTCAAAAGAGAAATACCTATAAATTCTAATTTTACTTAAAAACTCATTGTTCTATTTGCAGCTAAAAAAAAAAAAATCAAAACCACAGAAAGCCAGGAGGAGATAGTGCCAACATATTTGGAAAACCCCCAAATGATTATGGGATTGTTACTGGCTCTATTGTGTTCATTTATTTCTTGGAAAAACATTATTTCAAATTGGAAAGAGCATCTCTATAAAGTATATGGCATTCCTAAGGCAACAAGATAGGGAATCTGAATTTAATGCAGAAATTTCTGTTTAATGCCTCAGTATATTTTTGTATGTCAGAGGTAATGAACCAAGTTCTCTATCTGCTGAACTTCTACATAAAATCAGAGAAAAGAACAGGGGACCTGCTTACATTTACTCAATTTGGGCTATGTAGAACAAATTTACAACAGATATCAACAGGGAACTTAGCATCCTATACCTAAAACTGAATTCAGGTTCTATGCTTGTGGTAAACATCTCCTAAATGACCTCCTGTTCATTCAGCACTGCCTTCTAGTCAAACTAGTCTAAGCAGAAGGAGAACCAATTCCTTACCTGGCTTTAATTCTGAAAAACAAGATTCAGTTATTTACAACATTTTGCAATGTACACTATATAAAATACTTTAATTTACAGCACTTAAAGATCTTCATGCGGTCTCGGAATGGTTTTCTGGAGTCAACTACCTATTGCAGAAAATAGTATTTCCTCTTGTTCTCTGAATACTGCTCCTTAATTCCCTGTACTGGTGACCCTCAATGAGATAATACAGGTCTCTGCTGTGTAATTAACAATGATAATTACACAATTAAATCCCCTCAGTATGCAGCCAATACATTTTTCAAACCTATCTTTATAGAAATAATATTCTTTGAGGGAGAGAGAACTAACACAGTATTTTGCAGATCTTTCACAATAAAAGACAGCATGTTCTAAGCACTCAATAAGGCTAAACAAAATGCGTGAGAAGCTATGGACCTGAGTGTCTTCCTCTTTGAAAGACTTTATTATTTGGAAAGACGGGAGTAGCACTGCAATAAACATTTTGTTGCCACTATCCTTCCAACAAGCAGATCAAGAGGTTTCCTTCATTACGCTTTTAGCCAAACACACAGCGCATGCAAAAGCCAGAGGACAGGGAGAGAGAGGGAGAGAGAAACTGATGCTGCTAATAGAAAGTTTGAGATACAAATGAGAATAAAAAATGGTGCCACTGCATAACACTAACTAAATGTAATTTTATAAATTAGGAGACTATGGGCCTTTATTGAATAGTCTGTCCAATTTAGATTGTGAATATTTTTGAGATTCATGCTGATGTCAGAGTAGTTCTAAAAATTTAAGTGAAGCTGATTTGATTTAATATCTTAAGTGAACTACTACTATTTAAAAATAAACTATGTTTTGTGACAACTGAATAATAAGTAAATTACATATCTATACTACACATACCATACTGTGCATCTGTTAAGTCATCATAAGTCCTACTTAATAATTTAACTCTTAGATAAACCATTTAAGTAGTCCTGCTAACATTCACAAAAATTACAGGCATGAAGCTAACTGGTTTTCATCAAGGATGAAAAATTCCATTACACACATTGAAATTTAAAGAGAATACAAACTTATATTTTATCATCATTCCATTTTACAGAATTAAAGCCTTACTTCTCTTGACAGAAGGAAATCTCTTTTTAAAAAAGCTCACTTCAATTTCACTGAATTGTACCAAAACCAAGACCTCATTACAGACATGTGGAATTGTAAAGGGGCTGACTAGGCCTAAGAGCGTGTATCATACTCCTATACCATAATGTCTGCAACTCTACAAACCTCTCTGTACATAAAAGTAAGTAGAAGTTTCTAAAATCTTTCTGTCCATCACTCTCAAATAGGCATCAGTTGACCACATTTGGAGTTCCATTCATGCTACTGGTGACAATAAAAAAGAACAGATGAAAAGAAGCTTTTTCTAATTATTGGACTCTGAGATGCAAAATAGCCTCTACAAGGATGTTTTCTATGAACAAAACAGGCAGCAAATTCTACCTCAAATACTTCACAATGCAGAATACACAGGTCCTGTTTGGCTTCTGCTGGAAGATCTTTTATTTCTTCATTCAAAGACCTTCTATGTGACAGGAAATCATTGATAATAGATTGACTTTCCTTTTTTACAATCTGAGCTCTACAAGTGCCAGTTAATCCAATTCCAGACCTTTTCTCAACAATTAAAATCACGATGAAATTTTACAATTAACCTAATACATCTATTTTCTGAAATGAGATTTCAGAAATCATTTATATGAGGTTATCTCTTTCATCTTTCATTGTACCTTTGTCAGAAGGCAGCTTCACCTGAAATCTCAGCACTGATTCCATTTCTCTTGCCATTTTGTTCCAGGTATCCTCTGAAGGTCCAAAGCTATCTGATGATGACTCAGATGCAGAAAATTAAGAAGCTCTTAACTTGGTGCTTTAAGAATTAAATTAAGAAAATTTTTTTTGGAATAAGAACCACAGAAATAAGTGTGGACACAAAAAAAACCCTTGAGATCCTATCAGAAGCGTGGTTCTTTTTTCCCCCAGGTTATGAGACATCATGTAATACACCATTACTAATTTTCTTCCCGTGATCGAAATTACTGACAGGCTTCGGGAGTTGATTTAACAATACTTCAATTTGGGAGATTTTCTATCTTATAATTTAGAAGTCAAGATGTTTACTCATAGCATCCTTTCCCATTTTCCAAAATAATAGAGGATGATGTTGAACATTGTTTGACGTGCATCCTGATATGAAGCTGTATTTTTGAATGAAGAGCCTGTTAAAGATAGAAACTAGACTACAAATCCTTTATGGACCCCAGAGAACCTCCAATTCCTTCCTGCCTCTTCAAATAATTACAACTGCCACAGACATCTTTAGTTTCAATTGGTTTATAGCTTTGGCTCTGGTTAGCGGTTTGCAAGTTCTGCTGAAAAACACACAGGGTGGTAGTCTGCCACCAGAGAATAATGTATCCATACTTTTTATACCTTGTGCTTTTTATATCTTGTACTGTGTGTTTTGTGAGCATGAAATTCCAATCAGCTACTGCATCACAAGATCTGGTTCAGCAGACAGCCAGGCTATTTGTAGTTTAGATATGAATATCTTGCCTTTGGACAGAGTCTAATGGATGAAGTGCTTGCACAGTCTTGCAGTGCCACTTTGATTCTCCAGATAGCAGATTCTTGAGCACAAATTGCAAGGCAGTGATAGTTTTGGAGAAGGCAAAAAAGTTTTTGGAATCTGATCAAGCAGGAGATCCATATATGCTGACCAGTCACCAGCTGCAATATGTTGGTTTGTACTTCTGAAGACAGTGATCCCCCCATAAAGTGATGGACAAATGGCTGAAGTTCCAGGCAAAGCAAGAGGACTCTAATTTCCCTAAAAGTGTGTCCTGGTTCAGGACAAATTTGGAAAGGAACTTCAAAGGGATGTCTCCTAAAGGGCAAAATTCAGTGGCCCTTCCCCTCATCCATTTGGGAGAAAAAACTGTGCTCTTCTTCTCCCCCTCACTTCACTGTAGGAACCAGCCTTAAAAGTGCAACACTTACTTTTGGGCTAAACAGATGAATGGGGATACAATTCAGCATCATAAAGTCGCCTTAGGACAAAGTGACTTATTGACTCCATCATGTGTAAGAGCATGTTCATCACTTTTGCTGACATGAACTATGAAATGCCTGTTGATCCACTCCTTTTTCTTAATTTCATTTAGAAAATCAGAAGAACGGAGTGAGGATGGCTTCTGTCTTGCACCCATAAGCACTAAACTTATTTGCTTGTTCTGGTGTTAGCTTAGAAAAAAGTGGCTTTGTACGCACGTGAGTCTAATATAACTTATTTATTCCATATTGGCGTTTTGATGATAATCATGATAAAACCAGTAAGGCTTTCATATAGTACAGTGGTGAGGCACAATGAACTGCAGAATACATATTAGGTGCTTTTAAGAACATGTACCTGATTATTTTTAAAACTACTCGTCTCCCAGTAGAGTCAGACAGATCTGACAGAAAAACTGGTAAGCATCTTTCTTCTTAAGAACTGTTCTATTATATCTTTTGCCTATTCATAGACTGAAACGATGAAAACCTTTTAGTACTAAGGATAAGGAAGTGGAAGGAATGATTATTTGAGAAGCTGAAACTTTTGAGAACAAATTACACACACAATCAGCAAGGTAGGGGTCTTTCTGCTTAGGGACAAGGTGATTGAGTAGGTGAGCTCTTTATGTTTGCATTTTTTATATTGCTCATGAATATAACATCCAGATCAGGTCTAGAACCTGGCCCATAATGCAAGGTAGAGCAAACTGTTAATTTCTTATTAAGATCTTAAGGGATCTTACTAAGATCTTAAGGGATCTTCTCACCTTTAAACGATTCTTTTAAAATACAGAATAAGTAACTATACGTGCTGAAGACTGATTCAGTATAGCAGGAAGCCTTAAGTCCATCTTTTTGATACTCATCCATTTATCAACTATAATAATATGCTGAAACCTAATCTTTAAACAGCAGGCCATGGAATTAATTTTACAGTATTTTATAAACTTTGTTTTATCCCATGATGTTGTGAATTCTAGTTTATCTTAATGTATTCCTTCTTTCTTTCCTATTCTAATTACAACTGAAAGCATTTTCATTTTTGATTCTTGTTAAGATGGTACTATACCTCATTATAGAAGACCATCATGAAGCTGATACAAAAGTATTTAAAATGGTACATGCATTTTGTCAGGTAGTGACTCGAGCCAGAGCATTGGAAATTAATAATGAATTTATGGTATCATAAACCCACCTATATCTATTCAGGTAATTAGCAATCATAACCTGATGGCCATCTTTACAGAGTCCTTCCAGTTTCACTGTCCGAAAATGGGTCAGACTAAAAAGTGAAGCATTTTACAGCCTCGGCATCTGTAAATTTGTTGTTTTTACTTAATGCAAGAGATAACTAAGGATGTTTTTATAATATCATTTATGCTCATATGCTATGTAGTAGTTGCCTAGCTACTGGACTATACATCATGGTGGTCTCAGACTGGTACAGTGATTTTAAAACCACGCTTAACATGGTTGCAGATTGATCATGCAAAATCTGCCCCCCCCAGCTGATTTTTCCCCACTTGTGCACAGTGCAATGCAAAAAAAAAAAGAAAAAAGTAAATAAAATCAAAAAAGTGTGATGGGTGAGCAGGTCGACTGTGTGAGAGAACACGTGCAAAGTATACCTCAGAAACACTATAGGTGGATGAGCACGAAGGGAGTCGAGCCTGGTTGTGCAGTGGGGAAAAGAAAACATTGTTAAAAAAGAAATGGTGGCACAGTAAGGGTCTCAGAAGGTTTTCTGTATAGGTGGTTCCAGCACTGAGATAGTGGCAGGGGGTTCATAAAGTTTCCATGACCAGCTATTTCAGAAACTTCAAATTTATGCCTTTTAAGGTGGAAGCTTCTTTAAAAGGGGAAAAAAAAGTACTCTATTTGAAAATAATTAAAGCTAAAGATGAATCTGAAGACAAATATAAATTCTTGGTCCTCTAGAGATCTGACAACACTATATTTAGGACAATAAGGTATTCTAGGACAAAACTTTACTGATCCGTTTCATTTAAAAGTATTAGTCTTATTCTAACTCTACAAAGGACACAATCTTATGGGTGAAAACCCATAAGAGGCTGTGAATATCTTTATGTGTTGACATACCAAGAACCAGCATTATGACAAGGAGGTTTTTCTTCAATCTCACTGCCCTAAAAACCAGAATAACTCGCAAAGTTCAATGACTAATGGCCAGATATAGGTCAGTAGAAATCTGCAGATTAGGCCCCTAAGCAATGTCATGTGTGTGATTCTTGAGGGACTCTGTCCACTGTCAAGAGCTTTCAGTGCAAGTTAACACAAGTTAATTGGTAGTCTTTAGTTTTATTGATTGCTTAAGACACATTTTGTTTATGCAAGATACCCATTATTCCAAACTAGTAATCACTCAGACATAACTCGAGTATTAAAAAAAGACTCGCTAGTAATTTATAGGAAAATCCTTTCTTTAGGTGAAAATATTTCCTGTTTCACTGTCTGAAGTAGGGGTAAAAGCAGCCTAATAAACAAAATGTAAAAAAAATGGTTTTTATAAATGTACTAAAAATCATGTCTTGATTTTTTTATAAGGGTAAAAAAAATAAATTATCAGAAGCGTTAGCAAAACTTCCTTAGACTTAACAAATTGTACAGCAGTTTGGTTACATTTGTGGTAAAGATGAATCCAGCAAGGATTTCCACACAGGTTATTAGTGACCACTTGCTGACTTAGGTATATGATGGACTGAGCAGAGGACATAGTATTCACAGAAATTTCTCAAGAATATTTTTCAGTTTCAGAAGTGTATTTCATATTTTTTCACTGAAATAGAAAATATTACTTCCAGGAAATTTCTACAGTCACATTGGTCTATGCTAATTTGTGTTTCCATTAAATACACAACTTGTTTTTTCTTCCTCAAAAAGTTTTAATACTCCAAAAATATTTTTGCTCCTTTCTGGCATTCTGTATTTCATTTGCTCTTCTAGATAACATTGCTAAGGAAATTTGAATCCCACACACTCAGAATTTTCTTCAACTGATAAAATGTTTTCTTAAACTGAGATGAGTTGCAGAAGAATTAAGAAAAAAATAGAAAATTCCTTCAACAAACAGCATGACTGAAAAACACAGTTTTAAGAAATCAACTGTTATTCTTAAACAGTCTATTTTATAATTAGAGAAAAACAAGAAAAATGAAAGATCTTCTGACACAGCAAAAAATGTTTCTAGAAATACAGCTTTAAAATCTTTCTAAGAAAGGTAAGGTGTGCTTTTGCTCAGAACAGGGGTGCAGCTATTCACCTAAGACTTTTGCATGAAGCTCTAACCAAGATTTTCACAAATAATGTCCAGCCATTGTTCCCATGGTTTGTCTTTCAACAGCATGGAAAAAAACACTGGCCTCAGTTTTGCAGGTGAGGATCCAAAGAATGCATGATTAGCAAGAATCATCATGGCATGGAGTTTTTACATATCAGCAACTAGATACACAGAAACAACAATGATCAGAAGCTTTGGAACTATACTCCACAAATTTTCAATGGCCTTTGAACTCAATCTGGAAAGAATGTCTTTGCAATTCATTCTGAAATAAAGGTTCCACCTTAATGGTATTTTGCAATAGCATTTTGTTTTCACTTCTGGGGCTGGCCATCAGATACTACATGCTCCCCCTCCCATACCATTCAATACTTTTGCCACATTGTAGAAGTATCAAAAACCTACATCTAAAACCCTTTCCAAAAGCAGTATGGAAAAAATGAAAATTATTTTTAAAATTAACTATTAACTGATCCGTCTTTTTTTTTTCTCCAATTGTTCACTATTTCTTCTCTTTGATCAGTCATTTGTATATTGTCTTTTAAAATGATCTTATCTAAAACATCCATTATTCCTGCATGAATCAGAGGAGCAGTGACAAAGCAGCAAATTTTAGCAATGTGTTCTGCTTGTTCTAGGAAACTTAGAGGCACATGCAGAATACATGGAATATTTATTTATTTACTTACTTACATTCCCTACTAATTGACTGACTTCCATCATGGAGGATATGGTAATGAAATAACAGATGAAGTGGCACAGAGGAACAGGACAATTTCATGACAACTCATGTTGTCATGCTGCCATGGCTAATGTAGTCACAGCTTTTAGTTTGAAATCTTTCCCCATGTGACAATCTGTGAAATAATGTATGATTAGAGCATATTTTTTGTAGTACCATGTTTCATGGCATTCTTTTTTCTGGCTTTACATTTATTTTTAAGTACTAAATCAGGAATTTAACACTAAGTAGCTTAATATAACTTGCTTTGTCTTGATTGTGAGTTTTCACAAAGTCTAAAATATGACAGTTTCCCCCCAAAACTTGATTCCTAAAAGATTTGCCAGGATAAAGATATCAGATAAAGGATAAAGATATCCTTTAATTAACTTTATTTTACAGGAAACTGCAAAATATTGCAGCTCAATTTCCTTGTATTTGACCTGCAAAAGATTATAAACTCAAGAATTTCTACTTGACAATAAGCAGTAAGCAACTGTATGTCAGATACAAAGCTGTATATGCAAAAGCATCCAAAAGGGGCAAAAATTATCAAATAATTTTCATTACAAAAATTATCTTGCACTCTATAACCTTAGTGGATTATGCATTAGAATGATAGTTCTGAGGATGACAACAATCATAGTGTATGGAAGACATAGAGGACACGAATCTAAAGAAATTACTGAGAGACCCTTCAGTGGACGGATGTGCAAAGGGATAAAGTGTTATTAACTTTCACATTTACTCTGCTACAAACTTTTTCCTAATTTTCATGTTATGCAAAATACATGGCTTAAGGACACTTCTCTATAGAATTGCTGAAAAGCTATTCTTAATTTATGAGGTGAACTACTAAACAAGAGGTACTGCTGTCTGTGTTGTTATATTGGATTTGACTTTATTAAATAATTCTGTGAGAACTGGGTGACTTTTATAGGGTGTCATGACTGATATACTAGATCCTAATTCTTTTTTTCAACTTTTTTCATTAAAGAACAAATGTGACACAGAAGAAACATGCTGCTGTATTTTTTGCATTATTCTGCTAAAAAAAACAAGCAACAAAATTTGCATAGGTGTCATTCAACCAAATATTGACCTATTTTGTGAGATAAAACAGGGACCCAAAAAGATTAATGGCAAAGACAGAGGTGCATGTGAACCTATATGCTTTTGGGTTACCTTGTATCAGCCACAGTTTTTGGTTCAGGTAAGACTATCACTGGCAGAAAGCCTTAATTTAAAGAATAAAAATACTATCTGTTTTATTCTAAGTTTAATATTCAGGAAACTTTTAGGTATGCAACTTCGATTTTGGAAAGGGATTTTTTTTTTTTTAGTTTCTGTAAAGTCAAGCAGTTTGATTAGCATTCATTAAAATGCAGTAGCATATTCTTTACAACAAACTGTCAATCAGGTCAGGTTTCTCACATACATTAAAATGAAACCCCAGCTAGAAAAGAAAGAAAACACAAAGGAAGAAGTAGAGAGAGAAAGGAAAAAGATGAGGATGAGAGGACAAACCAATCAGATTTGGTGTTAGCAATCAGTAGAGGTTTTTTAAAAAATGAGATCACCGAGTGAAATCATACATTTACTCGGAGAGAGCATCCTTTGACATTGCCTTCTGGGTGATCTCTGAGCTCCTCCAGCTTTCAATGGAGCTACATGTAAACATCAGAAAATGAATTGAAAAAGCAACCTGCTCTCTTGTCACAGTTGTTTTTACTTAATTTTTCTTTTGCTCTTTGTTTTTGTATTTTGTTTTTAATAAACCATAGCATAATGCATTTCTCACTGCCTCTGCCAAAACATTTCAAGATATCAAAGTGATTTGAACAACACAGACATCCAAGGCTCAGTCAACTTGGTATCTGAAAGCAAGGTATCTTTGCTTAACATGGCTCTTTTTCACTACAGGCAAAAAAAAGAAAAATCAAGGGAACTATAAAGCTACTGAATCTCTGCTACATTGCCAGGGTTTTATTTTTGCTTATTTATTAGTAAGGCTGTGTTCTAGAATTTATTTACATAAAAAGAATTTTAATGGAAAAATATTTTATTTAATAAAATATATTTTATTTTATTAAAATATAATATTTTAATTTTTTTTATTCCTGTAAAATGAATATTGTCATGTTTGGGATCCTCAGTTAGGATTTCCCATTTTCTATAGCGAAGATTTTCTGTCTACATATATATTTTAAGCCATGGCATTAAATCACAAAGAAATATTAATCCAAAATGAGCTATCAGCAGGTCTTCATAATAGCAGGTGAAACCCACCATCTAAGTGAGCTACATCTTCTGCATATGTGCATGCATTATGCATCAAGATCTGTATGTGATCACTGATGCCTCGAAATGCATGGTCACTGCAATCACGAACAGAATTTTCAAAAACAGCACAGAAATTGTGGCTGTCTTGTATTTTTATCCATGTAAATTCAGTGGTCCTGAATGTCTTCCCCTGAAACAGAGCCTTATTCACGTACCCTGCTCTTCTCATCTACACTGTAATTAAAACATCTTCCCAAAACACAAGATGAAAAGATAAAGCCTCACAGACAGTGAGGAATGCTAAAGATGCCCCTAGCTAGAACTTGTATAAACAAGTAGCAACTGGCTCCTTTTTCTATGCTAAGATCAATTTAAATGGAGGCATTACCGGAATGAGGTGCATAATTAATCCTTTCCCTCCCCTTCTTTGTGCTCAGTGAAATAACATTTTCACAAAGAGCAGCTGTAGAACAGTGTTAGAGAACAGAGAGGATGGCTTGTCCTGGAACAAATGCAATACACTTACATACAAAACCAAAACAAAAGATCATAAACCAAGAAGACAGGAAAGGCAAGGAGAATACAGAATAAAAAATAAATAATTAGGGGTTGAGAAAGTGCTAAAAGGAAACAAAGTAGGAAAAAAGTGAAAAACAGGATAACTGAAATAGAGGCAACTCGAGATCAAAATGGGTAAGACTGCATATGGTCAGGCTCTTGGTTCAAAATCATTCATCAGGGTGCAACACTGTGTATGGTGGGTACTAGTTTAAATATCTGCCTGTTCTGTTAAGCAACCTAAATATTTCTGTTTGTTTATACAAACATTAAAAGGCAGAAGATACTATCAGCAAAACAGTGGCTCCATTCTTATTAGTCTCCTGTGACTATCTTTCATTTGATCTTAATCTACTTTTTTTTCTAATTTAAAGGCTATATATATATATTTGAAATATTCAACTCTCTTGAAATGGTCTTTTGCAGTATTAAATGCAAAAAGTGTGAAGACTATAAAAGTTTAATTATGTTTCAAGATGGGAAGCAGTAGTTTGAAGATGAGTAAATCACTTCTCTATGTAACAGGCAGATCAGAGAAGTGGTTTAATCATGATCACCAAATTACAGGCACTTAAAAAAGATTGTTACTATTTCTCACTTCTAGAGACACCCAAAGCTACCTAACTGGCAGCCTGCCTTCAATTGGTTGTTCTATGTGTAGCACAGAAACAAACAAAATGTGACCCAACAGCAATAAGAATACTGAAATAAAAATGATGTGATGGTGAGAAATGGAAAAGCCCCTTCCCTCCCTCCCCACACCTCCCCCTTCAAAAGGAAAAGTGTAGGCTATAGAAGAAAACTTGCAAAATAAATGTTAGAAACATATTTACTTTGAGGGATCCAACTCTACTAGCAACTCCTTTGCTTTCATCCGGCCGTCTAATTTGCTACAATGGAGGAAGATGGGTAAAAAAGACAGAAGAATAAAGAAAAAGTGAACTTAAAAAAATTTCCACACAATCAGTTAGCAGTACATGCAAGACATCAATTTGACTCTCTGAGACACCTCTAGAGGACAAAGACACAGACTCTAATTTCTGTAATAAATGACGCTTTACCATGGCATTTTAAACTTGCTTTGTTGATCACTTCTTTCTTAGTATATTACCAATCTGGCACATTTGTTATATGCTGAATTCACTAACATTTTTGAAAGAATACATGTTACTTATCTGATTTGGATATTAAGAATAATGAAATTCTACAACTCTAACTGAAGAAAACCCCCCCCTATACCTTCTATAAATTATATGAGCAGAGTATGCTATAGCTGGGAGCCTGCAAGTATCATGACTGATACCTGACAGAATGCAATACAGATTCCTATTGACCCAGGCCTAGAGATTTTAGCCACTGCTATCATGATTCCCAGTTAAAAATTATGCTGCCCAACCAGAAAATTTTAATGCCAGACCAATATTAGATTTTTATTTAAAATATTTAAATATCTGTGTATATGACCCCCAACATCTCCTAGCTGATTACTTTTCCTTTATTATGTATGGTTTTTCCTAGATGATGCAGAGGATGTAAGAAACAAATGAGGTAGCTGCTCAAAAGGCTTCATATTTTTAGAAGCATGCAAAATAAAACATTCATTTACAGCAAAAGTTATTTTCAGAATTTCTTAATCTGGTAAATATACCTCTTTTACCACTAAAGTGAATATGAGTCATTTGAAGCAGAGAGGAAGAAGACAATAAAAATTACTTTTGTGACAACCTACTAGTCTGAGCCAAGACTGAACTGAAAGTTCTTATTATCTCAACTAAAACAAAATCCCACACAACTGAGGTGAACCTTTTCAAATCTCAGTAACTGGCTTGAAGAAATCTCAGCAAGGAAACCAAAGATTGAATGAACCATGGAAATTCAACTGTGCTTTATGCTCTCTGGAGCACACTAGCAAGGCACAAGTTAAATTGTCCTGTTTGGTTTTGCCTGACCCACGCAAAACAGAGAAATTCCTCTTCAGAAAACAGTCAACTGAGTGTTTTGTTTTTTCTACTTGTATTTGATTCTCAAGGAAACAATATATTAACAATTTAAGTATTTAATTCTGATAGTATGTCCATTAGCAAAATACACTGGAAACATTTATGTTAATTTTTGCTTTCCTTCCCTGGTCTTATGGCATTAAAATAGCATCCAGTTTGAACTCTCAAGTGAAACACTGTCACTACTGCTATCATGGGACTTCAAGAAAATCTCCAATCAATACTAGTATACAGACCAAAAAGAAACAGCCATTCTTAAATAAATTATGTCTCCTTTAGAAGACACATTCAATTAAAATATATGCAGTTGTAACTGAATTACTACAGTAATTTGTATTTCTACAAATTTCTAGTAATTTGAATTACTACAGCTTTGTATTTCCTAATTGAGGAAAAAAAAGAGCACCTCAATTTGGAAAAAGATCATTATCTGAACAAAAAACATTGTGAGTTAGAGCAAAGATGCTTTCCCCAACATCCTGGTTAGGTACTACCATCCCAATAATAAGACAATCTAGAAGAACTGCAATTCATTTTATCAATTGGAAACTTTTAAATGAATAATAAATTTAGGTTTGTTTGGAAAATGAGAAATAGGAAAAAATAAACACTTATAATCTCACATAATGACATGGAACTAGGGCATTAAGAAAAGTAATACACAACACAGAAACTTGAGGAAAAGTTGTGACAGCAATATGCACTGCCCTTAAAGGAAAAACTTTTTCTTGCATTATTCACCAATAGCGGCTGCTCAAGTTGTTCTGGAGGTTTAAGATTCACTTAGAAATGAGACTTCAGATATTACAGGTGCATATATCTAATATTATCTGGTCTTTCTTCAAAATATATGTAGAAATACATACACAATGTGCACACCGTGAGCAATGAAGTTCTAAATGCTTGCATATATAAATTACAAGGAGACAGTCTAAGTCTTGTTTTACATCCATGGCACAGTTAATATACATGACAGCATGTTTTCTACAGGAACATTGCAGAGTGCAACTTGAATGCTTCTCAAGGGATGAATGAGAATTACATGGGTATTGCACAAACAATACCACATCTGTTCTGGGAGTTAAATAGGGTATTACCAAGGAGGCAAGGGATGGCAGGAATAAACACCCATATCTTTTTCATGGCGAATACCACAAAAAGGAATTCAGGTGCATCCTTATCTTTCTCTGGTCAACTGTAGGGAGGTCTAGAAGTTATAATTCAGAAAATGGCATGGATTATTTATCCCTTGTTTTTCAGAAACTCAGCTAAAACACACCCCATGACGGATGAACATTGGTAAATAGAAAAGATTATGATGAAAAATGTGTGTAAGTGATTTAAATCAAAAGTATCTATACCACAACACAAACTAAATAAGTGGATTAAAAGATGAGGCAGGAGCAACACCAAGTAGTCATGGGAAAAATGTGACCCAAAAATCCTAAGAGTTTGAAGGTGACAAAGGTTTTGAAGGGTCTGAAGGTGACAAATGAAGATACTTAATATAAAGAAGGAAGAAGGGTGCTGTGTGGGGAACATTCTAGGAAACTAGGAGAGTATAATGCACTGACAGCTCATAAATGCATTATATTTACATCCCTTTCTTATTCACAATGGAATAGCAGCAGGAGTTAATAGCTAAAAATTAGCTATAGCTATCTCTATCTTTATATCTGAAGAACAAAGGTGAAGTTACAGTTGGAGCAGAATGAGCCAGTTGAAGAAAACTTCAGAAACAAGGAAACCAGAACCAAAGAGTGAGCAAAGAGGAATGCTCAAATATGGTTAGTGGATTTTTTAGAAGATGAGAGAACCGAAAATGTTTTCTAAGCAGAAGTCTTGTATGGTTTCAGTGTTATTCCACTACCTTCTATTTAATGAGAAATTAACCTGTTATCTTCATCCTTGATTTACTCCCGAAAACAGAATTTTGAAGACCTAACCTTAAATACTTATCTAATGTATCTAATCTATCGCTTACACTTGTCATAAAGGAAGAACAGCTCTGAACAATTACCTAATCTGAGACTCTGCCTTTGCTGGATTTATTGAAAGGAAGAATTCCACAAGAGGAGAAATAGCCTCAAACATTTAACACTATCCATCTTAGACGCCTTCTCCTTTCTGATAATATATTCCATTTGTGCTGCCCTAAAGTTTCCCTGCTCACATTCCAACAAAGAAACTGGAATTTTGTGGGACTCAAGTCTTTCAGAAAAGTGCTTTCCTATCCACATTCACCAAAAAGCCAAATCTCTGTCCAACTTTTTTCCAAAATCAGCATATGAATTGTTCATAGTGACATCATCTTTTTGATATGATTAAATTACTTAATTCTGAAATTGAACAAATGCAAAACTCGCAATAGAAAATTTTTACAGGAATAGTTTAAAAAGATGTCAAGTACCTTATTCAATAATCTAGGCACGCAATGGTGGAATTACGGTAATCAAAAGTAAGAGATTATACTACACAACATCCAAATCAAGTTCAGATTATTTGCTGTACACATAAGAAAAACATAACTGTTCTCCCACTTGATTACTGCTGCAGAGATCAAAAATGAATGGTGAATAAAGAAAAGCATTATTATTACTTGTGGAACGTCATGGAGTCTGCAAAGAGATGTTTTGGCAGGTATGTTATACCACATATCCCTGACAACTTGTGATGACAAGCGTTTTCTGTTTCCTTCCACAAACACAGTCCCTGTCAGTTTCTAGCCATTGCCTCTTTTTGCTGCCTTAGGGAATGTGCACTGCAATGGAGTGAATATCCTCTACTGAATACCAAATCATGAAACTTGCTTGCATCATATTTGTCAATGTGAGTCCACATGCTGTTATGAACTATTTTATGAAGTTGTACATTCCATGAGAAAATAAGACCTTCCTTGGGTTTTTTTTTTTCAGTTTTACCTGCCACTATTTGCTTCCAGTTACTGTTTTATCTCGAAGGGCAGGGCATCATGCTGAAAAAAGGATGATCAGTTTTGGAAATCCAGAACAAAATTGCACACGTGATGCTCCTACTTTGGTTCATTTCCTTCAGCAGAATTTCACAATATGCCCTGAAATTGCTTTTATTTTTTTTACCCCCAGGGCCATTCAACTAAGCAAGGAAAATATAGAAGAAAAACAAGAGGATAAGCTCCAGTCCAGCTTAAAGAGGTGTTTTGTGATTCAGTGAAAAAGTAGGTGGATGTATTAAAAAACATATGAAAATGATCCTAAAGATAAATGCATTAAGAAGATAAAAACCATACCAGAAGAGAAATTAAATATGAGTCAGCATATATTCAAACAGCCCCCACATAAAGGAGTTCTGAAAGAATACAACACATAAAGAACAGGGATTTTTAGAGGCCCTCAGGAATTTGTTATCAAAAGCTTGGAGATTTCTTCAGCTGATAAAGTGCATTCAACAAGAGAAGGAGGCCCAGTTGATGAAGAGAAACTACAAAAGCTATGCTATGCATATTATTATACCATTATGTTCCAAATAAATGTTCTTGAAATCTCTCACACAAGTTCTCACACAGTTCATCTTAACAGAGAAACATATCTCAAAAGTAACTCAACTGGTAATGATTTCACATCAGTTGGCCAGGAACAAAAAATCTTATGTATTCTTATGTATTGGCCAGATCACATAAGGGAGCTGAATACAAAGGAGATTAAAACTTGGGAAGATGGAAAATGCATTTTCTGACCCTAAAGAAGGTTAATCAAGTTCAAGGTATGCAACAAACTGAAAAGAAGTGAAGGGCAGTGACATCGAAGTAAAAAGAAAAAGAAAGAAACTGTAAATATTCCATGCCTAGCAAGAAGTAATTTTAATTAGTGAAGTAATTACCTACTACTTCTGAACAACTTTGATGGTGGGGACAGTGACTGTCAACTTCTAAATATATAATACAATACTGGTCTAGGTGGCATGATTTACAACCCTTACTTGCCCAATCAAGAGTGGAAAATTCTGACAGAAAACCAAACTTCACCTTGAATTCTCTTCACTGATAAGAACGATGTTCTACATCAAGCGAGCAGTTTCTACTGCTAACAAAGAGCTTAATACATTTTTAATATAGCAGCAAATCAATTTAAGTTTAAAAATGCATTATGTATAACTTTTACATCCATGCATAAAAAATAGATTTGCACTTGAAAGTATTTTTACTTCTGCGGTTTTATGGCAGACAAACACCAATTAGAGGGGGCTTCTTAAATGGGGAATATTTCTAACAAAGGGAATACAGGCTCCTATAACAATGACATACATTCTCAACCAATAAACATAGTCATGTCTGTGCATTATACCACAGTTTGGCATAAAAGTTTTTATTAAGGTTGCTGCACTTATTGATAACATTAAACCCCAATGTTAAACAAAAGTGTAATGTATGTGAATGCTAATGGATGCCAATAAAACATCATTGATCATACTATCTCAAAATTTTGTTCACACTACCCACAATTTTTTTTCATATGGGCACTACTACTCACACTGTTCCATGTGCAGATGTAGGAATAAACATAGTGCAGATGGAACAAGCAGTTGTAAAAAATACAGCAATTTTCTTACTGTTTTCAAACTTGTATCATCACTAGATCGAATGCTCTGTTAACACACATAATGGCAAAGATAATGTAACCATGTCCTTACACAAAAGACTTTGTATACTGATAATTTTACACCAACATTTGTCAATTCTTTAAAAATATCTATTGACTTCAGTGAAATTTAATGTTCAGAAACAAAATCTAAAATTTGATAGGTAAATGCACAGCCAGGTCAAGACAGACTACAATAAATATAAATATTACATAATGTACCTCTATTTGTAGTGACCTAAAGTCCTAAATCTCATTCAAACTAGAAATCTGGGCATATGAGAGCTTGGTCCTTACTGACACTATAAAGTGAACAGTTGGACAACTCTCCTGTCACACGGCTAAGTTTTGCAAATTCTTCTACCAGCTCAAGGCTGCCTTTCAGACACTTCTTCCTGACCACAGCCCTTCCTTTTCTCATAATGCTATTGCTGCATCCAAGCTACTTCCCACTCTTCTCTAAACACTCGAAGTCCTGCAGTCTCATCACTCAAGAGTCACAAATACTGCTTTGGTCTATTATTAGACCTTTACCATTCAACCTTTACATCCAATTTCTCCTCAATATTTTCAGTCCTCTCATTTCAGACCCATTTTATCATTTTTTTACTGTCTGCTGGCACAGTTTGCTCCTTACTTATGCCTGCAGCCTCAGTGATTCTCTAGCTTCCCTACAAAAGAAAGCAAAATTCACACCTCATGCTCTGGTAGAGTTTTTCAAACCTATTCCTTATATCAGAAATCTGTCTTGGCATGAAGGAAAGGTCATATTTAAGGCAAAAATAAAAACATTCTAGTCTTGGGTGGTGAAGATCTGTATTCTTTTTATACACCTTTTCCAAACTGACAATTCACTTCTGAATGCGCTATTTTGCCTTGCTGTCCTGAGCTGAACTTAAGTTTTAAAAGCTGCAGCAGATACAGGCTTATAGCACATACAGTGGTGGACGCTGTCCTTTAAACTCTTTTAGACACTAAGATAGCTCCTATCAAAGATACCATCATGGTCACTGAGAAAACTCTTGCACCAATGAAATCACTTAGAAGTGACCAGATGATGGGACAGGTAAAGCAAACCAGCTCTCTGGTAGGGTTATAAAGCAAATATCTGCTCTCTTTGAACACTTCTAGCACCAAAATTAAGGGAGAGATGTTTGCATTGGGGCTCAATGTAACAAGGAACCTTTCTGAAAACAGATGGGGCAGTGGGACTTTAAAGGGAAGAGGACAAGCACCTTTAAGGTTTCTTTTCAAATATCTGTAACAGCCTGCATTTTATCCTTTTGACTAGACAGGGCTGTGTGTAAACACATCTTGTCACATGTATTTCCTCATATTTATACATCCTGAAGAGTTCAATAATCAAAGAGGAGCAGAAGGGTTGATAAGGATATTGGAAAAGGGTGTACCCACTAAAGCCACAGGAAACAATTAAAGCAGTGAGAGAACAGTATCAGAAGATTAAGTTAAGGTGGAAAGATCTGGTGTGCAATTCGCTTTGCAGAAGCTTAAAACAATATGACCTTTAAGTGGCCAAGTACTAACAATAACCTGGTAAATGGCCAAGGTCAATCTTTGTCCACACTAACAGTGCTGCTGAGTGACACCATTGTCCAATGAGGCTGTCTGCAAACTTCATAAAGCAAACGCCGTGTTGCAAAGGACTGCCATGCAAACACCTAAGAACTCCTTGCTCAAAGATGCTCCTCACATTTTGAAAAACTATATATAAAAGAAAAAAAGGAGTTGTAAGAAATAAACTGCAATGGGTGGTGCAGATTTGAAAAAACACCAGCAGCTGGTTTGAAATCTTGCCAAACCTGTTACTGTTTCTTACAGAATGATTTCCATAAATCTACTGTGAGGTAATCAAATGGGAGGCCCTGTTTCCAACACAGGCATTAGAGAGAAATATGTTCCAGCTGTAAGTGCTTTGAATGTCTCACCTTAAGGATTTCTGTTTTCTCATAGACCTTTTTCCATATAGACTTTACTATTGCTAGTTTAAATAAAAAGCAACACACTGAATTGTATGAAGGTTTCAGTAAATGTAAATATCAATAAATGCCTACAGAAATTCATATCCAATAATGTGCAATGATGGTGTGGAAGCAATCAGAAATAGAAAAAATCACTTCCTTTCAAAGAAATAAACATACTGTTGAAAACTAATTGAAGAAATCAAATCCTACGCTACTCATAAATGCCCCTTATAAAGAGATAATATATGTTTTGCCTTTAAAATAAAACTAAATTGGTGAGCAAATTAAGGGCAATTAATTTCAGCATGTAAGACTTTGGAATGAGTTTGTTTAAAAGGACAAAAATGAGGGAACTTGACTTAGTTAATTAATGAAAGTAAAATCTGAACATTTTTACACATCCCTTTTGTCTGGCTGTGGAAAGAATACAAGCAAGGATCGTCCTATTTAAGTTAAAAGGCAAAAAGACAACTGAGTGCAGACTGACCAATGAGATAGTGAGATTAAAGAACAAGGCTTGAGACAGCTGTGCAGAAGGGAAAAACTATTTTTAGTTTGCTGATCTTTGATGGTATCACATATTAATGTTAAATAATATTAGATATTGCTCAAAATAAGAGTTAAGATCATAGAACCAGTAGGGGCTATTTACTTTCAAATCCTCTATTTCATAAAACCCTTTTCCAAGGTGAAAATGGGCTTCAGAAACTATTAATGCACTTGCTAAAGAGCCTACCACTTGAAGGGAATTGCATATATACATCACGAGAAAAGCAACATCTGTGCTTCAGATTCTTGCTTCCCTCTCAAATCTTGCATGAGATAGATGTTACTCCTGTGATGAAACAGCAAACTTTTACTGCAGATGATACATTAATCACTGAATGCCTTGAATGCATGCATTCTGTATGCATGCCTTGAAAGAGCTTTATTAGCCTAAATATCAGTTTTGGTTCCTGGGAACACATAACTGCCTGCTGCTAGACTACCTTCAGTTGCCTGTTGTGCTGGCTTTGGCTGGGGTGCAGATAATTTTTTTCACAATAGCTGGCACAGGTCTGTGCTTTGGATTTGTGCTGGAAACACAGTCAACAACACAGGGATGCTTTTTCTACTGCTCTGCAGTTTTTGCAACATCATCAAAGCCTTTTCTGTTCCTTCCCACCAGCAAGTGGGCTGGGGGTGCACAAAAACTGGGGATGGGACACAGCTGGAACACCTGACCCCAACCAGAGGGATATCCCACCCCATATGGGGTCATGCTCAGCATGTAAGCCTGAGGGAAGAAGGAAGGTGGGGACATTTGAAATGATGGTATTTGTCTTTCCAAATAACTGTTACAAGTGATGGGGCCCTGCTCCCATCGGTACAGCTGAACACCTGCCTGCCCATGGCAAGCAGTGAATTAATTCCTTGTGTTGCTTTGCTTGTGTGTCCTTTTGCTTTCCCTATGAGTCTTTGTCTCAACTGACAAGTTTTCTCACTTTTACTCTTCTGATTTTCTCCCCCATCACACTGGTTGGGGAGAGAGTGAACAGCTGCAGGGGGCTTGGTTGCCAGCTGGGGTTAAAATGCAAGAGTCCTTTTGGCACCATACATGGAGCTCAAAGTATTTGAGATAATGACAAATCTGACTGACATGTGCTAGATTGCATTTATAGCTGCTATTTCTGTTCAACTAATAATCAGGCTCCTGTGATTGTCATGGGGCTCACTTGCCTGACTATTAGTCTAGTGCTCCTTAGTGGCTGTTTTTTGGTTTTGCAGCTTGCTGTAGTGCTGTGTAGCCTCAAACCAGCTCTGCCCCAGCCAAAACCAGCACATGTGCATGAAATGCAGATGATGATGATGATGATGCAAAACTGTAGAAGGATGATACAATATCAAACTGTGACATGCTTGCTTCAATAGCAAGGTAATATAGACCAGCATAAGAACCCTCCTTGAATGTCTAACAGGTACATTAAGGGTGGCAGACAAAAGGAGGACACGTATGGATGGGGAAGCACCAGAAAGCATAGTGGAGGGAACATAAAAATGTTGATGGCATGCAGATTGGTAGTTCATTTAGTTCACAGCACTTCATGTAGCTTCTGGGGATACCCAAGCAGTAAAATCAGACAACCTAAAATAATTTACAGACCAAAACAGAGTCAAGCTGTTGAGATGAAATCAGAATGATAAAGAGCACATTTACATAAGGAGAACACAGTACAGCAAGAAAATCTTACATATTCAAGAGGTGGAACCAGATGGAGAGACAAATATCCCCTTTACTGTTAGGTTCTAAAGAGTATAAAAGATGCATCCAACACTGACTTAAAGGATACTGGCATAAGAAGGATGCTAGAGAAGTTGTAGAGAAGGTCATAGCTGATGCTCCACATCCTCTCCATCATTTCAAGCTATCCTGAACAGACCAGCTGGGTACACACATATAGATTCTGGACAGACTACTGAATGCATGTATCTTTGTGCCTTTGAATACATAGATATGAAAGGGTGAATTAAACCCTTTTTGTTCTAAAATAGCATCACCTATCTCTCCTATAACATCTAGCACTGAACTTTGCTATACCATCATTAAATTGTTTAATAAAAAAGGACCAAGAAAATTGCTGCTTATCCTTACAGGTACATTTTTAAAACTTCTGATTATTTCATCAGAAAAGAACACAGCAATAAATGATGTGGATTATTTATTACATCAAGAGTCAGTGAAGAAACAGAAGCTGAGCTGTTACTTAAATGAGATTAATGTATGAATGGACCAAGACACTAAAGAAGAGGAACAAAAGAAAACCAAATTCCTACAGACGTAAGACTATATGAAAATTCAGCCTATAGGATGCACAGTTTTCCTGCTGAAACCATTTTTCATGAAGAAACAAGTTTTAGTCAGTTGACATATGTAATAGGAACTAAGAGCCCAAAAGAAAAAAGACTGAATGGAAAAGGAAAGCCAATATTTTTCTGATGCCATCTTCAGCAAGACATAAAAATGATTTTCAGGTGCCAGCAAACTTAATAAGCATCAGTGACAAAACCAGAACTAGATATACTGAAAATGTAGCCTGAAAACAATTCTGTAGAGGTGCATTCACAGTAATTTCTAACTGAAGATGCTGGATAAAATCAAATGTAACAACATAGCTGTTGGTCAAAGAAACCCAAACTGTTAAACAAACCCTAAAATCCTCATCTTGTTTTACGTCAGAATTCAAACCAGAGATTTGTTTTGGATAGGAACTGAAAAGATCTCAGTAAGGCTTCTAATGTGAGAAGAATGCACATCTTCTCCCTTTCTTAAAGAAATGACAAATTGAAGTTACCAGAACTTGAAAATAACACTTGGCCTTGGAAGACAGAATAGTAAGAAATGAAAACTCTTGCTCCCAAAGTTAATTGAAAAGAACATTTTAAGGAGGAACTGACAATCTGATGCAGTGCTAGCATACAGAGACTAGAATTCATGCAATGCATATGTGAGCCAGGATGTACTGAAAGATTGTTCTCTTCTGAAGGAATACATGTACAGAATAGTCACAATTTGAGAAGAAAAAGTATTTCTAGGGAAAGACTGAGTAACCTTTTCTGACATGTTTGAAATTTTTCAGTGGACTCAGGAAAAGAATGAAATTCTGTAGCTTAATAAACATGAACTAGTAATTAAGACATACAAATGTAGAGAAATTTTGCACATTAGAGCTTCTTTATATGATTCAATCTATAACAGGTCTGAAAAGTAGCTGATTCTGTGACTGCAGGAATTGTTCTGGATGTTCTGGATCTGAAGCTAATTCCCAGCTACTCTAAAATAAACAGTTCTTCAACATGACTACGGGAAGAGAACTATATTTTGGTGCTGCTATACTATTTAATACTGACTCCAGGTATGAATAAATAAAGTACTACTTGAAGCACACATATTCAATAAAGAAAGCCAAGACAAATAGGTAATTCTACTGAAAACCAATGTTCAGCCTGCAGTTTACCCCAGTCTGTCTTCTCCAGAGTTGACTTGTTGATGGGTCTATTTTGGTACTAATAAAAATGCTCAAAAGAAGTTTTTGCCCTGAAGTTTTTGACCTTCCTACGAAAGTGTATCTTCCATTTTTGAAAGGATTTTAGTAACTATGATGTATTTGAGGGATTTTTAATATCCTAAGCAACCAGGTTGCTTCTTCCTTAGTTAAAATGTCTCACTCTTGAAGCTGCAGCATGCTGTTAACTACCAGGGTTTGTAACCAAAATGTAAACTAAAAATAAGACAGGCTAGGTCTGCATTATCCACATGTTTTGCCAAGACTATACACTTTATAAACAATGAGGGTAAAAGGTAATGAATATATGAAAATATTCTGGTATCTTAATTAGTAATTATCTGAAAACCACTGCTGCATTGTGCTGAGAAGAACCCAGGAGGATACAGTAGATTGATGTACCTTAGGAACCAGGATTCATCCTAAGGCAACTAGGGCCACTTTCTACTCAAATACACATTATAATAGCATCTCTTTTTACTAAACATGATTTTCTGTAATCCTGGAATGTACATTGAAAAAAACTAAGAGGAAATTAAACCTAGCAATAACAATGAAAACATTGGAAATTTTAGCAGGAACAAGTATCTAACTACATCTGTGTGTATTTTTAAAAGAAAAAGCAAGAAACCCTAACAGTGCTTGGAGTGTGATCTCACCTATGTAGATCATCCTAACAATTTGAAACATTCTTTGCACTTTTCTGTGCTCTTCAACCTAATCACAGCTAAACAGCCATGCCAAAGCACTTCCTACTTACTCAAACAAGTTCCTAGGAAGAATAAACTTCACCTATGCAAACTTCAAAAATAAAAACAAAAGAAAATTCACTTGGAAATTTAGCGTATGCATTCAAACTTTAAAAATACATTCACATACTCGCCATATTTCACTTTGATGACCAACTTAAGGAGAAAGAGTAAGTTTCAAGAAGAAAAAAATATTATGCACTCAAATGAACACAAAATATCTACACTGTGGATACCAATACAGCTTACTAAAACACACCTTCACCAGCATCTTATTAATAGCTAAGAATTTCTGGTAAGGAACCTGATTTTTCTTTTACTGATAAATATTGAACATAACTACTGAAAAATTTCTAACAAAAAAAATTGACAAAAACTTCTTGCCAACTCCACCTGCTCCATTCTGCTAATGTGCTTACTTCACATAGCAATTCTATATTGAAAAAATAATAGACTGAAAACATAAATATTAATTAGATTTATCATTAATTTGTAACTCATTTGATTGTGTGGATGTCAATGTACACATTTCACATTAAAGTGGTGGATCATGACAGATAATTTTTTGTTAGCAGTAAGCATAAGAAATTACTGAAATCAGGTTCTTTTTTTGTCACAGAAACAACTTTCATCAGCATTTTTTTTCCCAAAAATGTTTTAAGTATTTTCCTAGGCTATTTCATTTCAGAAATTCTCTGCAACTGGAATATTTATATTTACATAAATTACATGTGTTATTCTTTCTACATTGGGAATATTAGGTCTTTAGATGAATATCTACTTATGAATGATAAAGACAATAGCTTTTCATAGGAGACAGAGTAACAGAAAGTGACCAACTAGCAGAATTAAATGCACCGTTACAAAGAAGGTGTTAATGGACGGAGCAGTGGATAGGTGAGATGACTGTTTTGCTAGACTTGAAAAAATTCTGAAAAGTAGCCTTGCTTTCTCATTTTAGCTGTAAAATAGAGCCTATAGACTTTTATTACACAGGAACCAAAAGTTATCTAATTCAACTACAAATATGTAAGGATCTAACTTACTACTGAGGGTTTTGTCTGGTTCAGTGTAACTAAACAATGGATAGCTAGGGAAGGGAGAGAAAACAAGCAAGTAGAGAGAGACTTTCTCTTAAGCAAAATGTAAGGAGTGAAGGGAATGAAGCAGCAAGATGGAAAAAACCCCACACTTTCATCTTAGAACTACTATAACAAGTTCCTTAGGATCATTTATGATCAAAGATAACACTGGAAGAAATTTTGCACATTGAAGTGAAAGAACTGAACATCAGTGAGACTGATGATCTTGCAAAGTGAAATACTTTGAACATCTCTTGTCACTGAAATGAATTCCTGGTGATAATTAAAAACCTGTCCTTGGTCTGCTAAATCTACTTCCTTTGACATGCAACATTGCCAAAAATTAAGTACTGATTACATCATATATGTATGGGAGAAGTGAAGACTTCAACTTGAAAACTGCAATTTTCTTTTATGCTCATATGAACCCCTTAGGAGTAGAACAAAATTCAAAGTTTGAAATAATGACTCAGTCATTTATTCTGGATATATTCTTTTGAGTTGTCTGAATTTATAGATCAAAGGTTTTATACTGTAAGCTTAAAAAACCCCCAAGAATCAACAGTAATGCAAACACTAAAAAAATTCTCCATATTTCTAAAAGTATTTTACCCTAGGTACCCCTACTGCTTTTGTGTCTGAAAAGAGCATTGCATTTTACTTAATGAAAATGCCAACCCCAAACGCAGACAAAAACATAGTGAGATCTTACAATCTGAGCAGCTTCTGGAATGACAAGAAAAACTTATAAACCACACTGTGTCATCCTAAGCTTCTGTGAGTATTCAGCAAATTTATCTAATCATGTTAAGAAAGCTGTGTAACTTTTAAACAATCAAAACTATATTGAACAAGATAAAAATATGGCACAATCACTATAAACTTTATGGCTGAATGATTGAAAAGGGAGGACTGTTAGTGCAGTTTTCCTCTGAGTAAAACTTGATTGCCACTATATGTGAATCCACCTACTACAAATATGGTTTAAATGCTCTTTGTGCAGTGGTCGATGTTCTTTGAAACTCAAATACAATTATAGAGAACAAGAAAGGTGTTCTACAGAGATTTATTAAAAGCTAACAAAAGCTGGTTTGCTTACTCCTGGGGATGTACCTAATCACTGACATAGAGTAGTCCCAATGGCAATTTGTCTTAAAAAGTTCCTACCTATCAAGAAATATAATGACTTCTTTTAACAGGAAATTACATTTATGAAAACTGATTGAAATATCCAGGTTCCAACTCAATATTTCTCATTCAGTACTTTGTTTGAAACAGAGATTTTCAGAAAACATGGATGATAAGTTGTAAACAGTAAAGCAAATTTGCAATTAAATGTTGTATTTTGTCTACATGATCTGGTTGTATACATAAACAGCATTAGGTTTTCCAAAATATGATAATGAAAATGTGCATTAGTAATCAGGAGCATTAGTAACCTGGTCTCCCATACCTTTTCTCCAATATGCTCATGCATTAGTAACCTGCTACTTACATTCATTTAACAGAGGTGCTCCCGTCATTGCAGAAGCTTGATTTTTTTTTTTTCCTGAGACACACAGAGCTTTGTGTTATTTAGCAAATTCAGTAAGAGAGATGTAAGGGTTCATGTACACTTAGGACAAAAAAAATGCAACAAGAAAACGGTACAACAAAATAAACTGGAATATGCAGTTGACAAAGAAATATAGTGCCACGTGCTCTGTGGCTAGACCAAAAATAAGCATAATCAAAGAAATAATTTTTTTCCCCTGCCACTTCCTTTTCTTTGCTTCATGTCATATATCCATGTTTTGGAGCCCTGAAATGAGTTCCTAAACCAGCAAATGAGCATATTGAAAAGATACACACAGATTAAAGAAACAAAATAACCTCAGAACATCACCTGGATGCTGAATTCTATTTATTTTTATTCTCATTACTGTGTGGGGAAGAGGCCAGTATAAATTTAATTCATATTGCATTACTAGAAAGCCAGGATCCAAAAGGAAAAACAGAGCAACTGAAGACATTTAGACACATTGATAATCTCGAAGAATCTGAATGAACCACATTTCTTGATAAATTCAGATGATGTTTGGAAACTTGGGGATACTGTAAATGACTGAACAAAAATATAATGAGTAGTTTCTTTGTTTTTTGAAAGTAATATATAAAATGAACCAAGAACTATCTATGTGGTAAAGAAGCTTATGTGCAAAATCCAACCTCTAAGTAATAGGAATAGATGCCATCTCCTGTCAAGTTTATTTTCCAGTATGATTTTTTAAATTTTTCCCTATATCGGCTTGTAACAAACCACCATCAAGTACACCACAGAAAATCTCATCTAACTGGCTGTTGCATGGCAATTCCTGTTATAAAAGTGGTGTGGTCTCACACATTTTGAACAAAACCTGATTTTGCAGTCATATGTGAAAAGCAGGTCTCAACATGAAATACCAAAGCATGATCTAATTATGAAATGAGCTCACCTCCACTAATTGCCCAAACACAGTTTCAGATTTTCAATCTGTTTCAAACTTCTAGCACATTCCTTCTATAACCTCTGAATCTATCAAGAGAGTTTAGAGGACTACATTCTGCTTCATAGCAGATAGACTTTTCTCCTTCCCATTGTGACAAACTTCCTGAAAACATATAGGTATCACCTAGAGCTATTTTCAGCAGAGCTGTCTCTTACTTATGCCTGTTACTTGGTCACCTTTGGTTTTCTTTGGACAATTTTGTTTTATCAACGGGCATAAGGCTCAGTGCAGTTTCTCTGTTTTGTCTTGCTCTTCTGCTCTGAGCATTGTAATGTAAAAAGTTCCATGTTTTTATTTTTAAGCTATCAGACAAGATACAATTTTTTAGGAAAAAAGTGAAGGAGATGCTTACAGATAGAATTCGCTGAACAATCTCTAAGAAAAGCAGACTATGTAATGGAGCTCAAGTTTGCTGTCCATCAGAATAATTTTGATTCTATTACAGTGAAGGTAAGTAGTGCATAAAACAATCCCATAGGTTAAACCAAAATATTTCTATGGGTGGTCGCCCATAAATCTTGTTTGCCGACAGAAAAGAATGAGACAGTAGGAGAGAAGAACTAGCAGATGCTGGTAATCATTTTAGCAAGCAGAATAATCTTCAAGGATCATGAGTTAGATAAGGAAGAATGTTATTATTTGCCATCTGCTACTGGTTTATTATTATGTCAGCATCTGGTGCCACAGAAAGATCTCTGTGATGTGAACACACAAAGCAAATTTAGACAGTTTTCTTCTGCTGAAAGGAATTCTGCTGAAGGTAAACATTACAGGCCTTGCCACTGGTCAATTTGCTTAGCTTTTGATGTATGCTATTTAAAGCCTGATAAAAAGTAAACATATAGAGTTCACCTCAGTGATTAAATAGTATAGTCTAATCACTAAGAACTGAATAATAATCCCACAAGGTTGGCATTAAAACTTTCTATTAAATTTTGTCTGGTTTTTGTTTCCAAATGTCAGGCAGCAAATATCTAAGTTTGAGCAAAGCCGGTTGGTTTGAAATTCTTAAACTGAACAATAATAAAGTGGGGCACAGATCTGCCCCAGCCCAGGCTAGAAGTTTGCACATATATTTTTTTTATAAAATACTGTTTGCTTAATGTTGTTACTCAGTGGCAGGACTATCTATGTTCCTGGGGATACTGAAGGACACTAAATACATTCAAGGTGCTAACATTTCATATTCATGACAGGTATTGCAAGAGATAACATGAAACTTCAGTAACCATAAGGTGTTGGTGGACCCACAGGTTAAACTGTGCACCAGTACATGTGGAAGCAGCTACACTGTCCTGCATTTATCTGTTATATAGAATGACACAACCCTTGCATGCGAACCAACCTTGTTCAGCAGAGGCAAGACATGAATCTGATAGATTACAGGGCTGAGCATGGAGCTTGCAAGGCATAAATGTACTTACTTTTGGTGTTGGGCAGGATGCAGTGGAGAGGCGAGAGGTGGCTTGGGCACGAGGAGATTCTGAAGGAGTAGTACTGAGGGAGGCTGTATCACGTGGGAGAACCTGAACACCACGAGAGATGATGGAATCTGGAATCTTAAAAAGAAGAGAGATGGAATTAATAGCAAAAAATATACTGTATGTGAATCTTAAAACCCTACCTCAAAAACACAGGAATACCCCACTCCTCAGTTTGTACACCTCCTCATACTCAGTGCTTGGCAGTGGCTAATGGCATACTCTCCTAATTTCAGTAACAAATGCCTAAGAAATATATAAGGTCACATTCTAATTGAAGTAGCACAGAACATACTAGTCTTTCTGAAAAAACTATGAATCAAACATACTACAACAAGAAAGAATAAGAAAATAATGGTTTCCTCTTAAATCTTTGTTTCAAACTCAACAATGATTTCTACCATGGCATGAAGGGAGGTAGACTTTCCATTCACTAACTAGGGGGAAATACTCTGAAAAGAAAACCATTTGCTAGAAATTTACTGAAGCCCTCTAAAGAAATGTCATGCAATGAGAAAACTTCTCACAAGAAATGTCATGCATTGAGTAAATACTCTTTATTCCATGAAGACTTTATTTCAGCTACAAAAATTCTAAATGTAAGGCTTGTGCTGCAAAAGCTACAGGAATGAGCGAAGGCAAAAGCATTAGAAACCACTATCCAAAGCCAACACCTGGTTTAAAATACACTCTGTGGGGAAAAATAAAAATTCAGTCTTTTTTTACTTTCCACATAATATATTCGAGTACCAGTTAGGGAAGCATATCCCTCCTGATGAACAACTGGCAAACTAGTAACAATGGACGAGGAAAAGGCTGGGGAAATCAACAGCTTTTTGCCTCAGTCTTCACTGGCAACCTCTTCTCCCATACTTCTTGAATGGATGGACCTTAAGCCAGAGGGACGATTAAGCCCCACACTAAGGGATGATCAGGTTCCTGACCACCTGAGGAACATGAACATACATGAGTCTGTGGGACCTGATTACATGAATCCCAGAGTCTTGAGGGAATTGGCTGATGTAGTTGAGAAACAACTGTCCATGGCATTAGAAAAGTCATGACAGTAGGATGAAGTCCCAGGTGACTGGAAATAGGGAACATTGCATCCATCTTTAAAAAGGGTAGAAAGGAGGAACTACTGACCTGTCAGCCTCAGCTCTGTGCCTGGGAAGATCACAGAACAGATCCTCCTACAAGCCCTGAGAAGGCATGTGGAGGACAGGGAGGTGATTTGAAGCAGTCAGCGTGACTTCACTGAGGGAAAATCCTGGGAAAATTCTATCACAGCTAACCAGAAAATATAGACATTCAGATCTTTGAAGGAATATATATACACATGCATATTTTAAGATCTTTCTCCTCATTAAGAATTTCTTCATTCAGCCTGATGTTCATGTTCTAAGAGGAGCATCAGAAGAACCCTCGTGTCTGGGGAAAGTGTCAGTAGCAGACAATAAAAGGAAGCAAGAAAGGAAGATCCAATGACAAGCCAAATCATGAATGTTGGGAATTTCCAGGCAGGATTTTTTAAATAAATGGAGATGTTGTTACCCAGTCTGCATCTAGGCACTTTGAGCATTCTTGCCAACTAAGACTTTAGGGCAGATAGAAGCCACTGGTAAGTATGGCTTCCAGGAACAAGCCTGAATCCTAGCTTAAATAGGTTACATTTACATGTAACATGTAGCTGTTACATTTTTAAGGACATTAAGAGAGCTTCGTTGCTTGTCTCAGTATAGTTAAAATGACCAATCCTTATACTTGTGTCATTAAATACATGTCACTTCCCACTTCCTTGACTTCCTTGGTTCCCCTCCACAAATAATGACTATGTCTAACTTGGCAACCTTGACCTAGAAACACTGCGTTACACCTAGGAGATCTTATTTCACCATATACCACCCTCCTCCTGCTAAGAGTTTCTTTTGTTTCTAACTTGTTTATAAGTTGTGTGAAACCAGATTTTGTTCTCAGAGTGCCACAAACTGCCTCCTTTCTGCTCTACCATGTTTCTAGACTTTTTTTGCCAGTCAGTTTCTATCAGCTCTCTCAGAGGATCTTTCAAGGCTAATACCTGATGCTACAATGTCCACTGTAAATTCTGAAGTCAGCAGAGTTTCTTCTCACTGTGGACAGCTATGCTGGGGATATCTTCCTCTTCAGAAGCAGAGTCTAACTGGCCTCTACATGGAGTATTCTGACTTGCAAATCACATCTCAGAGATGTATCTTAGAGGTAAACTGAATCAATAATATTCCAAATGCTCAAATGGTTTGTAATAGAAGCATGATTTCCCTTCTGTTTACTTTTTCTCCTGAAATCCCATCTTAAATTCATTAAAGCCCAAAACCAGCTGACAGTCCCCAAGTTTTATATTGGCATAGATACTCCCTACAACTTTCAATGCTTCTTTTTAATGTCTATGGCTAAGGAAAATACAGCAAAAAATATAGTTTCAAAGGTCATAAAATAAAAAAAGACAAAATGAAAGAAAGAATAGCTTCAAGTCTTCAAATAAGGTAAATAAGGTACCTTTTTACTACTTTCCTTTGATAAAAAGCTGCATGCATCTTGATATGATTGTGTATGGGTCTATTACCCCTTTTATGTACTCCTAGACCCCACAACATGAATAACAATATTGCTTTTGGAAATGATATCATGGTTCACTTCTCCCTAGGTTTACTCTGGGTACTCTAGAGTACCAGATACTTCATACCAGATACTCATACCCTTCAGGCAAGAAACATTTTTATTTCCCACCATATTGAGCAATCATTGCTTCTACAATTTTATCTGATACCACCTTTTTGTAATAAAAACCCTCTCTCTGCGATAAACTGACTGATACAATCCCAGTTTCCCCTGACCTGCATGTGTAGTATTAATTTTTGCCTATGAGAAAATTAAAATTTAAGTAAAATTTCAGCCATGATATTAATCAGAAAAGAAGCTGAAGATAAAGGGAAAAGATGATCACAGGCACTTAATTTCAGTAAGAATTATTTCCAAATCACTACCTTTACATAAAGTGTAATTATCAGAAAATAATTAATATATAAACCTATCTAGATTGTAGAGCAAAATTTCTCACTGAGAGCATAAAGTTAGGTCACAGTTACAAATTTTGCTCTTTTTCTAATATGAAAGTGGAATGTGCTCTATTGCTAGATAAATTAGCACTAATATTTTCTTTGAATCACTACAACCTGCTGAATTTTGTGAATCTACTAGAATGTCTATTCCATTAACAGAAACATCTAAAAAAAATAATGTGACATGGGGAATTTCTCATTTTTCTCACCTACATTTAGAGAGTTTTTGAATTTTAATATTAAAAAATTAAATTTAGGCAATATAATCCTCTAATCAAGCCAGCTTCTTGTTAACTCTGTTAAAGAGTTAATAAACCCATGAGAAAATTCTGTGTGTCCTGGTGCACAGAAACCTGGAATAAGGAAGGGCAGGAACATTACTGTATTTTAGATAGATTGTTGTTTTAACTTTCACTAAGGCACACTGAGGATTTATGATTTGTCTCCCTAATATTTTTATTAATTTTTCATTTTCAAATAAATTGAATACAGAGCAGATATCTCAAAACTTTAAATGGAGTACAATGAAATTCTTAGTTCTTAGTGAAAATTGTTTCTGTTTGTACTAGCTGGAGTGGAAAACCTGTTGCAACATACTGACAAAGACAGAAAGAAAGAGAAACGGATGAAAGTGATGGAGAAAGATATTCACCATATCCATCAGTCATGGCTTCTACAATTTTTAACTGACCTGGCCTTTCTCTGGTGTACTTTTGTTTTGGTTTAAATATTTCTGTTTTCATATCAGAGAACTTTGACAAGATCATTGATAAGAAAAAGGAAAATATATGAGTTCTTTGTTCTCTTTTACTCAGAACTGAAACAAATATTGACAATGATGGGTAAGAAAACACTCTGTAGATGGCAATTATTATGACTTTTGTACAAGAGAAAAAATGCCTTAAAAACATACAAAAAGGACAGCTTAAAAACGCCAATAACCAGTCAAAAAACTAACCACTTTCTGCTTTGAATTTGAAGATCTGATTTGGATTATATAATGCATAAAACAATAGCTCAAGAGTCATCTGCAAAAGAACACAGAAACATGTATGACAGTTTAACAGTGTTCTTCCTAGAGGCTAAATTAACTGTTCTACTGGTACTGAGGAATTTGGCACAAATTCTAGTTTAGTGACCTCAACTCAAAAAAAACCCCACCAAAAAACAACAACAAAAAAACCACCCAACCATGTATATGTACTATATAGCTTTATCATCAGGTGTGTGAACTTTAAAGTTTTCACATTTCCTAAGTGACTTTCCAAGAGACACAGAATCATGTTTTAAATACAGAGGCATTAGGCTATTTGACTGATGTTTTAAATTACTATTTGCCTAAGGGAACAGATCTTTATTACCATTCATTGGAATAGTTTTCTACTATTCACAAAAACCCATTAATTTATAACAAGTCCATTGCTTCCTGACTCCCAGAGTCTTCTGTTTTTGAGAAATTCTACTTCTACACAAGAAGCAAAAATGAGGCAGAAACTGCAAGTCATGAAAGCAAACTATGAACACCCAGTGCAAATGCTGTATTATGTTAAGAAAAAAACTGAGAGAAAAGCAGCAAAACAAGACAAAGAGGAAAAAGGTATCATTTCATAGCTCTAAAGCAGTAATTTTAGGAGATTATTTTAATTATATTCAATTATTGAGTATATTTGATGATAAAACCAGTGACTAATGAGAAACATAGGCTTTATAGCAATTATTATATCTCAGCAGATAAATGATTCAAAGTGACAACACACATGACCTTTACCTTGTTTAGCCCTTTATCTTAAACAGATATTTTCTGTAACATGGGCTCTCAAAGACAGCACTGATGTGTCTTTGTTAGAAGAAATAAACAGCTTTGTCTGTGCATACATAGACTAGGAGGCAGGCAGAGCATTTCTGGTTAGTGTTAGTGCAAAAGCCTCTTGGAAGTGTCTCTTACCAGTTCTTCTGCACTGCCTGCTGTGTGATGGCAATAACTGATGAGACCAGGGATGGGCTGTTGACCTTTAGCCATGATAACAGCTGGACTGGTATAGGATGGATGCTTCTAATGCACAACACATAACAGCCATGAATAGAGTGACAGGAAAACATGAAACTGTACAAGCAAATGACCAAAAATAAATGAGGTGAAAACAACTGTGATACCAAAATGCCAAGCTCATATGAACACAGCCAGCTGAAATCTCAGGTTATTTCCTGCCTTTAAAAATGGCACATATTATTTATCTTTGCCTACATCAAAAGAAATTAAACAATTTAAAATTTGCATAATAAAAACTGATACTTGCAAATGATAATTACCTTAATTCATCCCTGCAAAGACATATGTAATCAGGATTTTCTGTATATTGGGAGATGATCTCCAGCTGCAGCTGTCTTAGAAATGTCAAGATGTCTCAGACCTGAATTCACATTTCTGGAGTTAGAATGTTGCTGCTTTGGTTTAGAAATTGTTTAATATAATTTTGAGTTACTTAGACTTTCAGTTCTCATAATAGGAATTAAAACCACAACTTTTGGAGTAGATATGGTATAACGCAGTTTGGAAAAATCTGTTTCCAAACACACAGGGATACATTATCTTTCCATTCAAAAACTGAATCCATAAAACTGAGGTAAATATTTATATATTGTTTCAAATAGTACAAAAATTCTTGGGAAGATATTTAAAATTTGAATTCAAATAATTTACAAATTATTTACAAATTTGAAATTATTTATTTTTTCTTCTTTTGAAGTTTCTGATTTATTATTTTAGTTTGAGTAATGCTGATCTATGATTACTGGTTAAAGCAAGGCTATAAAGACCTTATGATATTTAGTTTGTTGGCAGAATTTCACATCTTTTATGCAGACATGCACATTGGAATACAGTAATCAGGATCATTTCCTACTTAAATTGTTACCTGTCTGTCATACTTTTACCAGTTTTCAGAAACTAAAATTTTAATTTCAAATTAGATACTATGGCTTGCAAAGTTTTGTCGTGATTCCTTAACATGCCGCCTACTGGACTTTGCATGTTCAGGCGTGTGAATACTTCGAATTATAAAAAGCCACTAAACCAGTCTGTCACATCAGAATGGTATCATAAAACATATGTTAACACCAAGATAATAAATGATATTTCTCCCACTGGAATTTGAAATCACCTACCAAAACAGAATTAATATATTTTTATGAAGTTCTACTTCTACAAAATGTACCTGAAATAAATCTGTTTGAGACGAAGACATCAATGTAGAGTCATAACATGCAAATGAACATTGGTGGGAAGTGCCTGAGACAGAAACTGAAGGGTCTCTTAAGGAAAGAAGCTAGACTCACCTTAGCTGCAATGGCTGCTGCTGTTATATGTGAAGAAGAACTGTCCTCTGTTGAGGCAACTCCGCTATCCTTCTTCTCTTCCTCCTCTTCCTCACACTGCACTCCTTTGTCTTCTGTCTGTTTGTGAGGGCTGGTGGTTGGAGGAGGAGAAAGAGGAGGTGGTGGTGAAGGTAGATCTTCAAGCTCATCGTGTACCTCCTTTACTTTTACAATGGCATCCCGCAAAAGATCAATGGCGTGAGGTAGGGCTGGCAGTATAAACTGAAAGCATTCCTGTGCGGAACGAGAAGAGAAACCGCTATGAAAAGCTACCTGCACTTGCAAACAGGCGTTTACTCTTTCAATATATTTGGGATTTAAACACATCTTTTCATGTGATCAGAAATAAAACCTACCATGTCCTTATGCAACTGGTCTTAAAAGATAAATGAACTCAGAAACAGATCTGGTGACTATTCTATAAATTTTCGCTTTTTTTCATGCAAATACAGTAAATTGCACAACAGGGCTATTGCAATGAGCTAATACTGAAAACAAGAGTTGCATTTCTGTGAATATGTAATACAGAAAACTGTTCACAGCAACTGGCAGAATGCTACAAAAATACAGAAGAAAAACATTAACTATATCCCTGCAGGGATATTAGCTTCAAATCCTTCCTATTATGCTCCCTCGCAATTAGAGAACAATTCATAAGGGTTTTCATAATTATACTTTTATATAATTATATCCTTTTTTATTCATGGACCTATTTTACATACTGGAAGAATGACAAACTACACTGATGTCATTGTAATGGCATGTAACTAAAAAAACCAAAAATTCATAAACAAGCTATTTTTTTAAACCTCTCCTCATTCTATAATCTTACAAACAATTAGAACATTTATTTTATATGGCTGGAGAAAGCAAAACTGCAGATGCTGTGCAATTGCTCTTGCTCCATAATGGGCATACATATAAGTACCATGTACAGCTACCTGTGCTGCTAAAATACCCTGGTGCTTCATCAGATCAAAGCAGAAGCTCAGGATGGAATGTGCTGCAGCTGCCTGCTCTGATCAGGATCAGGATGAAACTCAGGCTTCTTAAGGCTTATTCAGTAAAGTCTTGAAAAACAATCCAACAACAGAGACTCCACAACCCTTGTTGACAACATGCTTTAATGCTTAATTACCCTCAAAGTGTTTGGGGGTTCTTTCAGTTTTGTTTTGGTTTTCCATTTCTTTTCTTTTTCATCTGGAAGCTACCTCATTCATTTTGTGACTATTGTCCCTCATTCCTCTGCCAGGCACCGCAAGAAAGTTTTCTTATGTCATTTGAGGAGACTGCATACAAACATTTAAATATTGGAAAATGATAGCAGGGTCACAAGAAATAATTGCCATGGCAATGCAGTCAGGAACACACAGGTTGACCGAGAAAGCTGGCAGTACTCCTTTTGTTGCCCTTCAGTTTTGTTTCAGGCATAGGAAAATTTTAAAATATGTATTCTGATATTTTAGATTATCCAGAAAATAAGTAATAAGTTCATGAATTGATAATGAAATAAATATTTTCAATAAATAAAAATAATAATGTAAACAAAATAACAAGCAAAGAATCCATCAGAAATTACTGGAGTTTAGATATCCCACTTTGATAGTAAAACATGACTCACAAGCATTGCAAAGCTTCTAAGTAAGAGCACATCTTTTAGTTGCTTCTTTACGAGGAATGAATGACAAGTCAGACTACCTCATAGATTTATAAATTCTTTAAACATTCAAGTTGGTAGTGCAAACAGCTGGAGTAAACCAGATGAGTACAAATGCTGTATATAATGAATGTATATTAAAACATATTTGTAAAGATAATAAAGATGATGACTTATAATGTAACTGCAAACTGCAGTTATTGTGCCTTTACAGTATTAATTTTAAAATGGTTTAAAATAATGAAGCATACAACCATCATTACTTTAGCAAAGAAGCAGATCTCAAGTAAGTGAGAAAAAAGAACAACTATTTCTGACATGACCAATAACTGTAATAATTGACTACTCAGAGAAGCACATTCCCCACTCCAGCAGTGAAATAAAGCCTTGCTGGCTTCAGTGTTAATGCCCAGATTCCCAGTAAGTCCTCCAAAAGCTCATGTTACATATGAAACTCATTGTTTTAGGCAACTGTTATTACAATTATAAAATGTCAAAGACTTAATAAACATCTGGTCATTTCACACTTTTCCCTCTTCCATAACATTAACTATATTTTGCAAGACTAAAACAAGCCAAAAAAACCCCACAAAAATGGAAGATTTTTGCAGATCTGGATTCAATGGTACATGCCACACAGATGTTCTCCGGTGAAACCTGCATGTTTGGCATGCAGTCCATTTTTGAGGTGAAACATTTACACTGCTGTTATTTTCCATCAATATTTTATTAAAGAAATATGTATACTGCTGCAAATTCATAGCTTTATATAAGCTTCTCATATGATCGTATTTATACAATGGAAAGGAAATTAGCAAGTGGTAAAAGAGAAAAATGAGGGAAATTCCTGGTGAAAATCTGTCCTTTTTGGTTCTTGAGATTCAGCCTTTTATGGGGCAATTTTCTCCACTCTTCTTAAAAGTCTTTGCTGAAATCTGAGACTTTACAGATGTCTCATACTAAAAACGACAGGACAGATCATCATCATGACAGGAACAAATAAAAATCAGTTATTATTAGAAGCTTGCTTGTACGATGCAATCATAGGACTTTTTTCCAGCAGAATTACCTTTTTTATTACTTAACCCTATATCAAACTACTCTTAAAATACTTATTAATGTTTTTTTCATTTCTTTTCTTCATTCACTTTCTGCAATTTACCTATCTTTAAAGTGTGATTACCTCAGGACAATGACAATTGCTTCTGCGGGTTAGGAGCGCTCCTGAACAAAATAAAAACTATTAGAGATTGTAGCCTATTTCACCTCTCTCCTAATTCAGCAAAAGAAGTATTTACTTGTGAAATAACCTTCTTACTGGTACATCACTTCTTTAAAATGGGGGGGCCATTGCTATGTTAAATACATGTACATACATATGATTTCTCATGTGTAACTGGCAGAATTTCAGGAAGGTATACACCCATCTCATCATCCTCCAATGCATCTTGCGTCTTTTGAAGGCTTTTAAATTTCCTTTAAGTCACAGTCTCACTAGATTTCCAGAAATGCTGTAAGGAATGGTAGAATCATAGGAGGGCTCACACTGAGTCCTTGAACTGAAACACATCGACAGTGCATCTGAAAACCTATGGTGGCTGCTTAAGACCATACTATTCAAAACATCTCCTCTTCAACTTCCAGGTGACAGCCCATATAAATGTTGTTTTTGTATCTCCAGACAGAAGTCTGAGAAACTGGGACTTCAGGGTTATGCTAAACACATCAGTACTGTCTGCTCCGTGCCTGGGTACTACAGGTTCATCAGACATGTACCAGGAACACATTTCTTAGAGGCCAGAGGTAAAGACACTTATTAACAAGGCCAGATGTAGTCTGAGTCTGGAAGAAATAGATTCTTGTGACTGATGGGGGACCTTCCTCAGCAGTCTTGTATCAGGTTGTACAGATCACTATTCAGCTTAGCAGCCATTATTTCTGTGGAGAAGATTGTTTTTCTAGCAGCCAACTACAAAGAAATTAGTGAAAGATCTAGTTTTACTAACACACACAAATCCCTGCTGGAGTTTAATTCTCTTCCTCTCAGCTATAGAGTCAGACAGAAAGCATGGATAAAGACAAAAATTCTAACTTCTCCATCCAAACAGAGCAAAACGCAGGAAGAAAACAAACTTTATAAAGGGTGAAAAGTCTGATATACCCATATAGAGAAGATTAAAAAACATTCTCAAACATTATTTCCCTTTCTTCCCTCTTGCTGATCAAAACCACAAATGCTCCAGTAAGTTCTACCATATACTATGCATTCCTCTTCT
Source organism: Molothrus ater (assembly GCF_012460135.2). Classification (NCBI taxonomy): domain Eukaryota; kingdom Metazoa; phylum Chordata; class Aves; order Passeriformes; family Icteridae; genus Molothrus; species Molothrus ater. Next base: position 30,244,892 of record NC_050483.2, read on the forward strand.
GTATAAAAGAGAATGATTTCTTAGAAGCTGGAGACAACCCAGAGACAAGGTACAGCTTATTAGAGAAGAAAGGGAAAGTGTAAGAGATCATCAGACTCTTCACTGCCTGCTCAAGTGAGTGCCCTCTTGCACTACATGTAAAGTTGTCCTGGTCACACAGCACCTTCAATCAGATTGGAGTGGGATGGTCCTTGGCTAGGAGTGATGGTGTGGTAACTTTACATGAACATGCATTTCAATTCATTTTGGTGAAATTTGTTATAGTGGACACTTTCTACCATTTGGAACAAGGAGAAGTGCTCATGATAGTTCCTTCCTAGCAGATCAGTAAGAATGTTTCTTACCTGTGACCCTTTCTTGCTACCTGGAAGATTAATTATGAGAGTTTTCCCTCTGATTCCACACACAGGCCTGAAATGAAAGAAACACAGACTGAAATTCTTGCATGCAACTATCTCCACTATCAAAACAAAAGGAAAGCATTTAAGATAAATTCTTGATTTATCAGATTTTGTAAACTTAATTTCCAATATATTTGCTGATTATGTTCTCATGAAAGAACTTGGGAGAAGCTGAGGTGAAGAAGCATAAAACAAGATTGACAGGGTCTAACCTTAATTTGATATATAAACACTGGCTAGATTTCCATCTTTTTGAGATCTGTGTAGCTCCCTTAATTCTACTGTTTACTTGTGCCAATACATTATTAGATATAGTCCCTATTTGGTCATACACATGGTTCCTTTGCAGTGCAGTTGACTGTGTCAAACATTATGTCCCTGGCCAGGTAAAAATACTAAGTTGTGCCTGTTGCATTAATTCAAATAGGTTCTTCTATTTAAAGATTAAACATAAGAAAAGCAGAGAAGGAAGTTACTCTTAGGTGAAAATTTTATTTATGCAATTCATATATAATTCTTCCTAATAGTTTCCCCTCTCCCTCAAGAAAAGACAAAACTAACCATCAAAGACAGAAGCTTCTATTTTTTTTTTTTTTGGTCTTTTAGAAATCCCTTTGGTATTGATTTAAGGCTGAACACTCAAGTGCTGAATGTTTTCTGTTGGCTAGAGTTTGACTGTTCCACATTTTAGCTAAATATTAAAAAAAAACCCGAAACAAAATCACAGAATTTTGTGTTGAGTTTGTAAAGAGTGGCTTAAAAAAGCCAAGGTGAAAATCCCAGGGCTGGGATATAAGTATAAGAAAAATGCAAAAGGACAAAACTAAACCATGAATATATGGAAGTTACAGTTTAGAGAAACTATAGGACATTCTCTTTATTGAATTAAAACCTGAACTATAAGTGAAGACAGAACAGAAATGAAAATAATTTCCAGGTATGGCATTAGCAAAAATTTTGAGCCAAAGGACATGGCATGTTGGGTAGCCAAGTTCCCTGGATTTTTTCTTATACAAATAATTTTCAGTGATTAATGTCATTTATTGGTTGCATGGCGTTTTTTAGCAGGGTAACAAGTATTTCCATGACAGCTGGCACAATGCTCACAAGTAAATAGCACAGAGATCATCTCTGTGCCACTGTATGAACTTTTGATATCACACTCAAGCCAGCCTGAAGTGTTGTTTTCAAATGGCAGTTTGAGTATTGCCTGACTCCCAGCCTCTCTTTTCTCATATTGCCTTCTTTCACAAGATGTATCCCCAGTTTAGAAAGAATTCAGCTGAGGAATCTCTACTGCAGCAGAGACCAGCCTAAATTAAAGAAATGTGTTCATTTACTCCTGTTGCAGTAGTCAAGTTTACAGAGTACAAACTCAATCCAGCAAATCCCATACGTGGGTTACAGTTTATGGCAGACTTAAAACAAAGGAAATAAGGACTGTCCACAGAGGGATAAAAATGGAATAGTGGAATTGTGTTTGGCAGACAGCTCCTTTAGTAGTCATCTTCTTGGCTCTCCTACTCTGCTTTAAATATTTTTTTGAGCGATATAAGCTAAATGTCCAGTACAACCAACCAATAATCAAAAAAGGAATAAACCAGCAGCCCGAAACTCAAATTTCAGCTGCCAATAATCAGACCTAGTGGCTCAAGAGAGAAATGGAGCTGTCAAAAATTCTCAAGAGAGTGTGCAAAAGTAAAAGTGCTTAGGAACGGCATCGCTGGCAAAAGTATCACGTGCGCTTTCAACAAAACCACACAGATTGTGCATGCATTGCAGGGACTTTGAGAGCTAAATTAACAGTATTCCTCCAGAGCTAGGGTAGTACAAATCATTTGTCTTTACCAAAGGGATTTTTTTTGCCAAATAAAGCATTTTAATACTTGATGAACAACACACACAGAAAAATTCTTCACTCACCTCAAAATGCAACAGTTCTAAAATGAAAAGGCAGCTATTTAAGAGTGTGCATCAATATTACAAATTACCTGGCACAGAAAATACAAGAGGATACAGTCTCTAATACAGACAACAAAGGGAATTTAATGAGACAGTGCAATTACCATTATTTGAATTTGGCCCCTTCTCTGAAGTTAAGACTTCTGGTCTTGATAACAATGATAGTGTTCAATGATTTCTGCTCAGTCATTGGATAACAATAAGCAATTCTGTGGAAAGAGTTCACCTCTCATATTTTGAAGGAAGCAGCCTTACCTAGAGAGCATGCCCAGAGGTGTAACATTAAGTGATCCCATCAGCATTGCCAGGGCCATCCCCGGGGCTTCTCGCTCTATTACTTCTTTAGTGGCCTGCAATCAAAGATTAAATAGCAAACTGAGTGAACACGTGGAAGGATAAGGCAAAAATGAAAAACCAGCTAAAAATTAAGTAGGAACATCTCATTTTTTTCTGCCAAGAAATGCTGTTGCTAAATTCTCAACTGAAACATTCTATAGAGTTTTCTTTTGGTTGTGTAAAAGCAAGGAGCTGGGATGAAGGACTGTTAGCAGCACTGTGAAGATTCCTACAGAAAGTTATGAAAAGTCAGTACCCTATAAATATGAAAAGTGTTAATCAACACCACAGAAATAACAACAGCCTCCAACAGAAAGGAAAGACTTTGAGAATAAACAAAGAATGTAACTGCCTTCTCTTCCTCATCAATCTTGTGCATTTTCCTGTTGAGATTTTCCCAGGCATGAGAAGGATGAATCAGTCTGCGCAGAAGATACAAAAAAAAATTTGCAAAGGGAAGCCCATGTAGCAGGCAGGCAGGAAAATAGTCAAATGGTAATGATAATGGCCAGAGGCTGAGGCCTTCCCTTTTGATCATGTCAGCAAAACAGCAGTTCCAAACAGGCTGGTGGCTTTTACTCATAAGCAGTCCATACACAGTGAGCATTGGAAAGTCTGGAAGCAGTCTGAAAATTCTTGTCTTTTTATCCTTTTCCCAAACAGGGAATCAGATCTAAAATCATGCATAACCTTCTGTCCTTACTTCCTAACAGAAATTTTCTCAAATACACAATATGTCCAGTCTACCAACATCTAACTTAGGACACAACATCTTAAAGACAGGTTACAGCCCTATCCCTCTCTTCATTTCCCCCACAGTAGCTGCTGTTCAGTGGATCACATTGCTTCACACTCTGAAACAAGATTCTAACTTATTCAGCACAACTAAATTGATAGCAATAGTGATAAAACTGTGAAATCCATGGTAGAACACACAGCCAAACTACAATGCTTTAATGGTACAACTATCAAAACAGAAACAGAAAAGAACATCTTAACTATAAGGACACCCTGAATAAGCTGAATTTTCTTTGCAGTTTGATATAGAAAAAACCAAGGCAAATTATTTTGTAGGAAAGATTCAATTATAAATCACATACTTGTACTTTTGTAAGCTCTGAGTTTCCAAATAGAAAACTAAAGCACTAGAGAAGGAAAATGACAGAATTAACCCAACAGCGTCCCTTAAAGAAGGACGCTTACACATGTAAGCGTTCTTACATGAAACAGAAAAAAAATCCATCAAGAGTACAGACATTCAAATGGCCATATTCTCAGACACAATCACTAGCTTTTGACATTTTTAAAGGAATATCAGAATATTAATTAATTAGAAATTAATATCAGTATTAGAAGACATCACACAGTGCTACCATGTAAACCTTTGAGTGCTCTATTAATAAACAAACTTGTGTGCTCAGTTATGGGAAGCTGGAACTTTGGTTTATAAAAACCAAGCAATTATAATTTAGTAGCTGACACCACAGCCTCCTGTATTTCAAGCATAGCATGTTGGTTTTTGGATCTGCCATCCTCTATGCAGAAACAGAAAAGTCATATAAATACAACTCAGTGACTTTACACAGGGAAAATAAGAAGTAGTGAGCTTGGAATGATGTAGACAAAAATAAAACTCCTCCATGGAGAGAGATTACCTTAAGATTTCATACCTGCTGAGGTATGAAATCATCAATTACAATAAAAATTCTTAAGACATCCATAGACCTAATGATTTTTATAATATAGAAGATAAAGGCATTGCAATGGTGAAGAGACACTTTGCTGACCATGAAAAAGGTTAGTGAAACATGGAATTCTCTGAGTGTGCATACATAGCAAGACTGTATCTATGCCTTTTCATTTCAGTTAATACCATGCTTCACAGCTATTCAAAACTGTTTTTAAATATAAAGTGCATTTTGAGATTTATTTTCTGCCCTTGAGCACAGCAACACTTTGAAGATATCATTAGTTAAAATTCTAAGCAGGCTTCAAAGGTAGTACAAGATGCAAGACAGTCCATGAACAATGATCCTGCAGCTCAGGGATTCCTTCAATGAAATTCAAGTCCATTCTCCAACTTCATAAGAAAAATGACCTTCACAAAATGTCACTGCTAGCAGGCAATGTGATTATTAAAAATGTATAGACTAAGCAACAAAATCTGAAAGGGCATGAAGTCCAAGCAGCAGTACGATCCTCAACACAAGTTTCTAAAAATAGTTGTTTCAAAATATATATGCTTATGTTTATTACTGATGGACCTCCACAAACAAGGAAATGTTTCCTGTTTTCATGTTTACAGGCTGACTGGACTGGATAGATGTAACCAAAAAAAGCTGCTGCTAAGTAAACCACTGTCACAGTGACATCTGCTCTTGAAATTAGGCACTGTATAGTCCACTTCTGGGATGTCCTTAAATAACATGACTTAACATGTGCCCTGAACAGGAGCTGAAATCACCATCACACTGAGAAGCAGACTCTAAATTTGCTGTATGTATATGAATGAAATCTGCAATGCTGCAATCTCTTACAACTTTTTATTTCACCTAACAAGGTACCAAAGTCCCAGTGGCCAGGTTTTCTCATACTTTTTTCAGTATTTTTTGCTTGAAGGAAGGGTGGAAGAGAGATGTCAAATCTAGATTTTCATGTGTGTCCAGTTCAGGAGTTAACTGCTGGGTACCAACACCTGCCTCCACAGAAACTATTAAGGAATTAAAGACTCAGCACCATCACATTTTACCAGTACTGTAGCAAGGCTGAATTAAGGCTGTTCAATCTTGTTTCAAGGGCAATTTTTTTGTTGGTGGTCTCACCATCAGTCAGCTGTTGCACGCTGCAGGGGGCTATAGTGTTGGCACAGGATGAATCACAGATCAAGGCTGTTGCCCTCAGCTCTCTTACAACAGCAGTGATGACACTGTTGGGCAGATGCAGGAAAAAATGATGTTTCGTTCAGAGCTGTCACACTGATGTCTTAATCAGGACTGAAGCTTTACATTGATTCTTGGACCTGAGGCTGGTGACTCAGGTAGGTGGAAAATACTGGAGCAAAACTGCATAAAACACTAAAATGATACCAAAAAGCGTCCTCAGTTTCTGATGGACATGATGATAGTGCAAAGAAAACAGGTCCACATAGGAGGGAGGTGGAAGAGAGGGGTTCCACAGAAACAAAAGTACTTGAAAGTAAAAGCCAGAGCTCAGGAGAAAGACAAATGCAGAAAGTCCAGCTGGGAGGTTGCAAAGAAAGGCAAGGTTTGTAGTTTAGATAGGACAAGGGAATGTGGGAAGAAGGAATCTAAAGTAGAAAGGCAGAATTGCAGGAAATCCAAGCAGTAGGATTCTCAGAAGGGGAGATATGAGAATAATGTGAAGGCAAGTGAATGAAGTGAATGGGATGGAGAACAGCAAGGAGGTTAGAAACTGAGAATTTTTAAGTTTCCTTCAAACCCAAACCATTCTATGGTTCTACAAAGAAAGACTGCCGAAGGCAGCTTTGACAGAAAATAGATGAGGGAGAAACTCAGGAGAAGCAAAATGGGAAGACAAGACATAACAGAAGTGTCAGGACGTGGGGGAGCCACAGAGAGAGACAATGGGATTGAAATAAAATGCTAGTTTCCACTCCAAAAAGGAGAAGTAGGGACAAACAATTTAATTATTTAGGATTTACTAAGAACATCTATGAGAGCAGTACTTCTTATATTTCATTGCTATATGAATAAATGCAATTGATTTTAAAGCACATTTTTGATTGTTTACAAAGTGCCTTTTTATTGGAGTTAGGGCATTATGTTCCCAAACCAACTGGTATATTTTTAGATATCTTTGACGTAGTTGCGGTTGCTTAACAGATGGCTCACTGCCAATTGGTTTCACAGAGTTCTCTGCTGCTTCACTGCCTTTCTTTACCTCCACATAAATTGTTAGTTCAGCTTCTAACCTGTGGAAATCCTCCCAGGCAGTTGTTGGAGGATATACCTAATGCAGACTGATTTAATTAAAAGACCTAGGACTACTCTTCTGGAAATGTTCAGAAACTCCTTATCTTTGTCTTTCAGGTATTAAGCATAGCAGAAGTTGACCTCAATAGTAAGCAATTATCTGAGACATTTCATATAAACTTCAGCTGGTTTTAGGCAGTAATATAGTTTTACTTCTTCAACTAAAATGCAAATATGAGACTTAGAAATCATAATAAATTCAATTAAATTAAGATGACAGAAACTGCCTCTTGGAAAATATTATTTCTGTTGAACAAGTTAAAATCTATGACTCTGCATAGTATATAATAGAGCTGTAAATGAAAATTAATGGACAAATTTGCAGATAACTTATATTTAACAGACTACAGCATTAGCATCAATAGGATTTAATTATTTATTTGAGCTTTCCACTGAAAGCTGAAATCTTGGAAGGGCTTTACCAAAGAAATACCTATATAACCTCTGCCACAGACCTCACGGACCACAGAAGAGCAAAGAAAAACTAGAGAGATAGATCAGTCAAATATGCAACAAAAGGGTCGGTCACGTCTGTGTGCACTTAGGAATAAAAATTGCATCTCTTAGCCTGGAGATAAGATACCTTCTTCAAAGTTATTCAGAATTCCTCTGCTGGAGACAACACAGGTACCAGTAATTTTTGTTCACAAATCAGCTATTTCAGCTTATTGTCTACTTTCCTAGTCTTATTTGGCAGGAAGAAAACAGAGCTTACATGGAGCTAGATTGATCAGAGCTTCTCACCAAAAAACTACTAATCTATTTCTTCTCCATGAACAATAAGAAATACAGGTTTCAGCAGTTGGCTTCTTTCAATACATTGGAAAGTTTTTTGGATAAGGATTTTAACTCATCTCAGTTTGACCATTATGCTGTCTTTCCTTGAATTCTTCCTGTTCTTTGCCACCAATAACATGTATGGTGATTTTCAGTATCTTTTTTTTATGGATAAGGCATGATAGGATTCGCAGTCTTTGATGTTTTCCAAAATTAAATTTCTTTGGCCAATTGCTCAGTTATCTTGACAAATGGATGAAACTGATCACAAATGCTAGTGCTGAAAAACAACCAAAATCAAGTAGGTTTATAAAAATATAATGCTAAAGAGTAAGGCTAAAGTGGTTGCTGTGTTTGGGCTCACCGGATGACTGGTGGTGACTAGGCAGACATGGGGACAGTGCTAACCCTGATGCATGTGTTTGTTCCTCCTCATGCAGTGAGCCATGCCAGCTTTGCCAATTTTTACTTTACTATGAATTTAAGAAACTCATACTGAGACTGGTAAGTCCTTGTTGGGAATTTTTGATGTTAAATGCAGCTATGTCTACACACATGAGTCTATAGACACATACTAAGAGCACTCTCAGACTTTTGTAGATTTTTTTTGCATAAAAGAAAACAAAACATGTCTAATCCTATTAGACATGTTTACCCTAGTGCCTTTCCCTCTTACCAGTGATAAACTTGATACATACTTCTCTGCTACTGACGATTCCATTTTCTTTTACCTTTTCTTCTCCCAGCTCAAATCTACAAACATCCAAAGTTGATTGGATCCTGATTAATGTAGCCAGCTAAAACTGAACTCTACAAACTGGTGTACCTCCACACAGTAATAACACATTTCCACTGACAATAATTCTGCAGCACAAGAATGCTGCTTGCCCTTTCAACACATCTGCAGTGATTCTGCTGCCACCCAGAACCTAAACATCACAGAATGACCCTACAAAACGTATCGGTGCAAGGAACAAAAATGTCACAGCAGTAACTACTGTTAGATTAAATACAGACTCGGTTTTCTCTATTTCTCGCAGTCATATCCATGACTCCCTCTGCCTGCAAACTGCCTCCTCTGAATTCTCTCACTCCTTCCACTGGGACCCACCGTACCATTTATTGCAGCCTAATGCCTGTGGCAGAGACCCAAGTGCCAGAAGCTAATTCAGTGTCTGCCTTCTTTATAGACTGGTATCAGCAAACGAGTCTGTCAGAACACTTCCACTGTGGAGATGACCACAAAAAACAAGTGGCAAATACAGGTACCTCAATGATTTATGCATGACCAAGCCATGAATATATTTAATTCCCAATAGCTGGATTCCAATAATAATTACTTTTATAAACAAATTATTATTAGTATCATTATCATCAAATAAAGTGTATATTAATTAATAAAAAATCTTAGCGTTCATTGTAGCTTTCCTTAAAAGTCCTTGTTTTCTTCAATTGAAATCAAACTCATTAAAATATTTACTTGATAACACTCAGTTTCTTTTTTACAAAGAAAAAAGCTTGCAAAACATTTGGGGGAAGATGCTTCACCATTTATACGCTACAGAGAAGCTTAAAATTTAAATTAATATGCTAGAAAAAGCAACCTTGTGGAATTTGTAAATTATTCGCCCACTTCTGCAGATCTAGATCTAAATTTTTAGCTAAACCTGATTGCATATGATTTATATAAACTTCATAGATCAGTGATTTGCTTGCCCCATTTGTGTGATTGAAGTGTTAATGAAATTGATGTATCCAACCATGCACATTTTCTAAATATCACTTCTAATATATATTGTGGCAATAATACCTTTTTATTCCCGATTGCTAAACAAAGTTTTAAGATCTGAAATGTGTATAAAATATTTACACCATAAAAACTGATCTTAATTTTATGATACTGCCTATCCCCATACATTGTCATAAACCCACTAGAACAATCATTTGTAGTAGCTGCTAAACAAACAAGACACTAAGTGCTTTTCTGTACTGTAAGGAATGCATTTTGGCTGTACAGAGTTGGACACAGACCACCACATGCAGTACATTACAGCTGTCCAAAGGGGTGTGTTAGGCCAGCCTCAAAAGGCAGAGTATTTACAGTGGTGGGGACGTCAGGAGGAGCTTGGTAGAACAACAGCTGGAAACAAGCCTGCCCTTTGTACAAAGAAGGGCCAGGTGTCTGCTCCCTCTTCCAGCCCTCTTTCTATGTGCAAACTGCTGTGCTTCCCACTGCAACTCCACTTTGTGCAAGAACAAATCCCTTTCTGTCCAGCAAAACTAGTATAGCTGAAGACATCCTGGTAATGACAATAAAACTATTCTGCTATTCCAAAACTCTGTTAAAATGTTATGTGTTAATAATTACTATTATTTTAAGTTTTCCCTCAGTTATTTCAAACTGCTTTGTATTAATATAAAAAAGGAAATCCAGCCCAACCTTTTAACAATTCTCTAAAATTTGAAGAAAAGGAACAAAACATGAGAAGTCAAAGATTTTGTTCTCTGGAAAACAAACTCATGCAGCACAAATGAGAGAAATAAGCATGGGTATCTACACTATGCCAATAAGAATTCTACATGACTGAAGTGACAACATAATGAGCTTTAACTAATAGAATAACAGCTAGAAAACACTGTCTCATAAAAATATACCCTAGACAGTGTTTCTGGTTATGTGTACTATCTTCTAGACTATATTTCTATACTACAGTGGAGTCAGGCTACAGCCAACTTCATTTCAAAACTAGTGCCAAACTTAGATTCTTCTATATGGGAAGAGTGGGTGTATTTGTGGTTTGGGAAGTATACTCAGCAATTAACCAGAAAAGAAGTAAGAACCAGAAGTTTTAACTTGCAATTGCACTTCTATAAATAAATAATTTTGCAATGTTTTAGCTCAAGCATACTAGTTACTGAAATTGAAATGTGAAACTCTTCTCTTTCAAGGATCTCGTCTGATGTTTCCTAACATTTGCTACCTTTTGCCAAGAACAAATATGGCATTCAAAACACTTGCACTTCTGAAACTTCAGTCAAATTCTTCCACAGTTTAAGTAGCTCCTCCAAACACTTTGAGATCTCAAATCTTCAATGTTGAAGATTTAATAAAAACAACCCTTTCTAAAAACACCTTCTGCACTACAAAGGGCAGACTAATGAGTGATAACTTTTCAGGAATACACCATAGCAACAGAAGAACTACAAAAGAATACTTTCTCTTAAGGTTCTCTTACACCAGTATCTTTACTCCCCAAGTAAATGATAAAGCATCTCTAATAACAGCAACTTTAAAGAACTTTTGCGATAACTTAAAAATTCATAGAAATTATTCTTTTGTGACATCCAGTTATGCAATTCATGGGTTCAGAGTCTGAGCAGTTGTCAGTTTTGGCACAAGCAAATGACACTTTCATTAGAACTGAACAAGCAAATACATTTTGAAAGCCTACTGTGACCTACTGTGCATTCTGTCAAATGATTTCCTATATAGGACTATTTTAACTTCTGGCACAAGTCACATTTTTTACCTCCAAGATTCTCATGGAAACAATTGAAACAATTGTAGTTTCTCAAATTGTTTTGTTGAGACCGCTGTAGCACAGAGCACTAAAGTGAAAGACAGTAGAATTCCTAATCTATATTGAGTGAGGAATATTAAATATATCAAGTTTACCTTTTCCTCTGGAATTGTACTGTTTAATTAATGGCCTACAGTAGTTTATAGTAATAGGTAACTATATATATATATATACACAAAACCCCCAGTGTAGAATATATTCTCTCTGTTGCACTGTCCCTAAGATGTTTACTATGCACATTTCCAAAATACCAGTTTTTTTCAGTTTTAAAAGATGTTAAAACATCTTTCATGCATTAGGTAAAACCAGTTGAATCATTTATTGACACTACTCAGCTGAGACAGAGCAACGCTTTCACATTATTACAACTTTGCACTGTATAGAAAAATTCTGCCAGTTTACTTCCCAGCTGCAGAACTCAATTTTGAAACCCTCAGGATTCCTATACCATACACAATTTTTCATTAATATAGATATAGCAACACAGGTATATAAGCACCTCCCCTCACATACTTTTCTGCTGTGCTTGAAGCAGCAGACCATGTTGTGCAGAAAAATCTTTTTGCTTTTTAATAAAATTCCCCAAGTCCAAACTTTTTCAGCACACAGATTTTTACACTAGCAGTGTGAGTGGATCACTGAGAAAAGGCAGTAGCTTTTAAGAAACGCAAGGCGAAAGAGATTCTTGGATGGGCACAGTGAACAAGTTAGTTCTTGCTCTGTTACTCAAAATGTACCCAGGACTCCTGCACTGAATGTTAAGCATCTCACTACCACAGCGAATGTGCTCATGCTAAGTGTACAGCAACTACTAACCTCACACCTCTAGGCAGACTAACTCAAGTGAAAAATCAGACAGTATTTCTGTATAAATTATATGGGTGATGCAAGACCATAATTCAGAATAACACAGAAATCAAATGCACCCAAGGTTAGCTGCCCAACACTTTGTTTCTGATGAAACAAATTACATCCTAAATAATCATCTTTCTTTAAAAGAAAAGATAAAATGAAAATAAACAAAGACACAAAATATTTCTAGGAAAAATATTAGACTGTCTAAACAGTGTAAAAGCTATTGAGAAAATCCCACAGTTCTATCTAGACTGGAAAAATCCATCTTTGCTAACCTTGAAGTCAAAGGAAAATTCTACTCTCTCTTTCCTGTAAAGAATGATGGCGATTTAACAGCAGCTTCTCATTAAGATTCTGCAGGAAATTAGATCCCTAGGAGACAAACACATCTAAAAGAATTTCATGCCCTTCTCTGTTCTTTTTCCAGGAATGTCCAATGCTGACCAGCAGAAATCAGTAAAATATGGATGAATTGTAAAAGAGTTTGAAAGACACCATAGTGTTAAGCCTTGCTGTTCATGGATTAATTCTGTATCCACTGGATACCTAAGCATTACTTGGCCTCAAAGGAAGAACTGGTCAGCTTATAGTAGAAAGTAACAATAAACCAACAATTTTTCACTCTTAAAAAGGGAGGTGTAGGCCAAAAATTCAGCCAAAATTAAAGGTGTAACACATAGGTTTCATTCAGCTTTGAAATCTACAAAATCTCCCACTTGAATGTGATAATGGTTAGTTCACTGGAATGAATGATGTATGTGATTGCAACATTACACAAAACATAGCTTATTTACTACTCACTCAGTCTATCTGCAGAAAGGTTGCAAGAAGAAAGCCTAATAAAGGTGTACAAATATTTATTGAAAGCAACCAATGAAGGTGAAAAAGATTGATTACTGTTGCTATGACGTTCCATGAGAGCAGCAAAGGCTGAATCAAACGAAAGCTTTGGTGCAGTCTCAGATAAAATTTCCAAACAATTATTTAGATCTGACTTCATTAAACTCCCAAATGAAGTGAAAGAAGCTCCAGCAAGTCATAGAATAGTCTGAGTTGGGAGGGGTCTTTTAAAGGCCATTTAAGTCCAATCTGCCCTGAAATAAGCAAGGATATCTTCAACTTGATCAAGCTGTTCACAGCCCCATTGAGCCTGACCTTGAACACTTCCAGGGATGGGGCACCCATACTCCTCTGTGCAAGCTGTGCTAGTGCCTCATCACCCCCACAGTAAGGAATTTCTTCCTAATATCTAAATCCACCCACCTTCAGTTTAAGATAATTTCTCCTTGTCCTTCCCCCTTTATGTCCTGAAAGAATGCAATAGGGCCTCCCTGAAGCCTTCTCTTCTCCAGGCTGAATCTAAAACCTGCCTGAGCAGAAGAGCAACAAAATGTATGGGAGGGAACAATCTGCAACAGTCACCGATGCATTACTCTGCACTTGCATCTGTACGAATAAGGTCTAAAGCCAGGGGAGATGCTGTGAGATGTGTGGTGAAGGAATTGATGTGGGCATGATGGCCTGCTGCTAGGGGTGCAAAACCCTGCCTTTATATACAAACAGCTGCCCCTCACCATTGATGAAAGCAGCAACAGGATATCTCCACTTCTCCCCAAAGTATCTATTCTACATTTGAAATCCTCTTTCAGAGGCAAAGGATGAGAACATGATCCCATTTTGCAGACAAGTCAACAGGCTTGCTCCTCTCTTCCTTGCCAGAGCTGGGGTACCTCTGTAAGATTTGTGCCTCTGCCTGCCTTGGACATTACATGTGAAGAGTTATACATAGCACTATATGCTTACATTTTGTAGATCTAGTGCATCTATTATAGTCACTCTAACAAGAATGTATAACATGCTGCTTTAATGAGCTACACTATCTGTGAATCTGTGCTCATGAAAGCTCTTACTGAATGTGACCAGACTTAAAGTGCCACATTGGCTGCAGTCAGAGAGTTAAGCTGACTGCACCTACACCCTCTTGATCTCTAGCAAGGAAACAAGGGACTGATCTGCTGACAAATTTTTATACTCTAAATGCAACATCATCCCCTCACTTTTCCAACAAAAGCTATAGGCCAACTAAGTTAAGAGGTAACATCAGAAAGACACTGGAACTTTGTATCAATTAATTGCAACAGCAAAAGCCTGTGTCAGTGATGACAAGCATGAAGGAAAAGGCATGTATGTTCTTCAGCACAACATGTATCATTCAAAGCATTCTTGTCTAAAATTACCAAAATAAACTTTTCAATCTGAATCCAGAAGCAACATACACACATTATAAAATCTGAACTCCAAGTTGACACAAGTCACTGTCAGACGCATTATTTTTAAGAGTGGAAAACATCAACTGAAAGTGAAGGCAGTGATTAAATGGATCAAGGGAGTGAAACACCTTCTGGAAATCCCAAGGTAGAAAAATAACCATTTATCTCTCTCTTTTTGAGTGCAAAAGACCTGTGTTAGTTAGGAATTTGTTTTCTTCTCAGAAACAACTGAAGAAATTAGTTGCTTAGAGACTGCAATGTTGCTATCATCAGAAAAGATACCTTTAGAAAACAGAGAAAAATAAAGAAAGTGAACTGTAAAAAAATAAATAGCAATTAAAAAATGCATTGAAGTAAAGAGAATATACAACAAACACTCTCCTGATAAATAATTTGCAAGATTTAGATATTTTAGTTCAGGAAATGACTATGAGAACTGTAACAGGGTTTTTATCAGAGATAATAAGGAAGGAAAAGAGTCTGAAAAAAGAGGAATAAAACAGAAATAAAATTGGGCTGATAACAGGAAATTTAGTTATTCTGGAAAGGAAAACTCTGTGAGCTGGAAAGACTCATACTGCTCACAACTGTTTTAGAAGCTAATTTTTAGTAGAAAATCAGCACAGGATAGGTTAAAGAATAATTTCAACCCCCCACCCCACCGAAAATAAGAAGGACAAAAGACCAAAAAAACCTCCCCAAAACCCCTATTAAAAAAAAAAAAGACAAAATCAAACTTTTCTCTAACCAAATGTTGACTCATTTATAAGACAAAACCTAAAATTTATTCTTTCAACTTACCACAGATTCTTTTAGAACTAATTTGAATATTTGTGCCAGGCAGAAAACTGATTTAACTTGACATGTTACAGTGAAGCTGCCTAAGACAGCACTGCATCAGTTCTGCCGTAGTATAATTTTCAGTGAAGCAAATTCCATGCATTCAAGAAAAATCTCAGTGTTTATTTTTCTCCAGTTTCTGCTTCTTTTCTGTTTTAAAACTCATGTAACTCAAATATTATTTAAAAAAATCCCTGCGTATTTGAGGTAATATTAATTTTAAAAAACCCTACATTAAAAATAACTGAAATGATACACTAACAAATTACTTCTGTTTCTTGGGATAAGAGGTGAATTCTAGTAGTATCCTGCAGCCCCACAGTGCTAGAGGGAATATTCCTCCTCCCTTCCAGCCCCTGCTATGCTTCTCAAACAACAGCCTAGGGAAGCATCGATGTAATACTGGGAGGTAAGGTTTGGAGAAAGAGATTTGCCATTGAGACCTGTTCTTGTCACCACACCCTTCAACAACATGAAGCTGGTGGGAAGTGAGAGACTGACAGCCTACCATCTTTAAGAGTTTATGAAGTTGTGCAAAAAATATTCTTGGAAAAGCAAGGGAAGGTTGGAAAGGCTGAGACAAGAGAGAACAGGAGAGCCCAGCAGACAGCAAAGGACTAAAATATAGGTGGACATTCACATCCTCCAGCTCCTTGGAGCAGAACACAAGTTAACTGGTTTCTAGGCATTAATGTGAAAACTGGGAGAAGGGTCCTACTAGCTCTTCCTCTGAGCATTCCCAACTGTCCTGGGAGCCATCCTCCACAGCAGCAAGCTGGCACTGGGGGCATGGGAACAAGGTGCTCTCTCACAGTGTCTTTATCTGATTCCACAGCTGGTCCCACACTGGGGAAAGCTGCTACTGATTCAAGGGATGCTGCCCTGCCTCTCTGCTTATGATGCCTCAGGTTTTAGCTTTTATATTTTTTGGATTCTCTGCTGCTTTAGTGTGTAGTTTTGAGCTTCAGATTAAGTAAGCTCTTTTCACAGTGTAGGTAGACGAAGCAATTCCTTCTCTACCTGGGGACTAAGGACACATGATCCAAATCTCAGGCCCAAGAGCATAAACAACAGTGGACTGAAGAGAGAAAAACAAGAAGGACAGGACTTTATAACCTAAAGCTGTAATTGGACAATTAACTCTAATATGCAAATGGACCAGAACTTATAAAAGTGAGAGACCTTGTGACCGGTTGTCCATTTTGTGACCATTTTGGTTCATCTCAGGTGTAGCCCTGGCTGGGCTCTTGTGCTGCCCAAGGTGTATCCATTGAGGCCTTTTAATAAATCCCTACTTTATTCTAACTCTGTCTAGCCTCTGGTCTAGGTCAGCCTTCACAAGGCATCACTTAGACATAATTTCACATATTTAAGGTACCTTTGAAGATAGCAAAAGCAGTAATAATATCTCTGAAGAAATTAAAAGCTAAGGTTAAAAGAACATTACATACAATTTATTTAAATATAGTAAGAATTTACTATGAAATTATGACAGGATTCATAATGACAATATTTTCTCCAAGTCCTAGTTGCTACTAGTTTCAAAACCACAAATGCAACAACACTTGTAATAAACTAAAAACTGCGGAAGAGCTAGGAAAAGAGGTCAAATGAGTTGAATTAAAAGAAGAGCAGGAAATCCTGCTTCTTATTCTAAGATGTGAACATGAATGATTTATTCCCTTACTATGGACCTTACAGATGTAGTCAAGTCCTTGCTCTTAATCTGAGTGACAAAAGGTTTCTGTAAACTAGCAATTGACCATTCTCCCAGTACAGAAAGAGTAGGAAGCAGCAATTAGGACACATTTCAGTTTGGCAACACTGTACTGATCCAGTGGTTCATTTAGATTAGCTGCAGCCCTCTGTTTTAAATAAAGAGACCTGTAAAATTTATTCAGCTTCTTTGATCCACTGTGTTTCATGAACACAGTTCTACATTCAAACCTTAATCTTTCTGAGCCTGAGCAAAAGATTGTTTTTCCCTCCTGTTATTACCTACCTTCCATGGATTCTGAGGTACCTTAGGTAATATTAGGGTTATAGTACTTAATTACTATTGAATTTAATACTTAATACAGTACAACTTAGTCATATACCTCTTAAATAAAGTGATGGAAGCAAAGACTAAATACAATTCAGTTTGGTTTGGGTTTCGTTTCTTTTTTATAAGATGGGAAAGGGTTTTTGAGTAGTTCTATGAAAAAGCTGAATGCTGGTACTGAGATCAGTTTTTGGCTGGTGTGTTAAACTGAATCAGACCATGAAGGAGCCAGACAATAGTTTTTTCCCCATTCCTTACAATTCTTCTTAACCTTTTCAGACTGGTGCAAATTTAGAAATAAAATCTAGGCAGATGGATAGGACAATATGATAGAAATGCCAGGCATAAAGCAAGTGGACAGGACAGTAAAAGAGCAAGTATCAGTGAGTAAGCAGACTCAAGGAGCAGCAAGGGGACACTATATTCAAGGATCAGGTGAAAAGGCATGAGGAAAATGCCAAACATTCAGCAAGTTGCTAAAGCAGTACCAAACATTCAGCAGGTGCCAAGCAGCAGAAGAGCAATTCCACAAAGTCAGCAGATGCACTCAGCAGGAAGGCAATGCCAGGCACTTGGAGCAGGAGACAGGGCAGCAGGAAGCCAACGCCCATGTACAATCCGACTGAAAGGACAATGAGGAGGCGACATGTGCCGGTCAACAGATGGACAGGGCTGTAGGTAGTCACTGTCAAGCAATTAGCTGCTCAAGAGGCAATGCCAGACAGTCAGGCAAAGGGCCAAGATTTCTGCAGGACAATGCCACACAGCCAGCAGGTAGAGAGAATATAAGACAGCAGTGAATGCCAGGCAGTCCCCAGACAAGGCAGAAAAAGACCAAAGCCCACCAACAATCAGATGCAACTGTTGGCAAGAGCAAAACATAAGCCTGCCAAATGACTCACAGGGCAGTAGGGTGGCAGTGCTTTTTCAGCAACTCAGGATACCATGAGTAAAACAGTCCCAAGAGTCTAGATGCTCACCCTTTGGTAATATCATTGATCAGAGTGAACCATGAAAATCCACAGGAGAATAGCACACAAATGGAAACAGCAAATGAGTCTGACCCTAGCACTTGGGGAGGCCATGGGACCTTCCTATAAAACAAAAATATGAGAATCCACAAGAAAATCAAACAAATGGGAAAAATGTGTCTAAAAACTGTTTCTGATGATGATTTAAAAAGCAAAAAAATACTAGCAAAGAATTACTTTGGAAATGATTGGGTGGGATTGAAGATGTTGCTTACCCCTCTCTGGAGCCCACATAATGGGAATGTTGGGAATTTCTGCAGCAGAAAAACAGAAGAGAAAAGGGATTTCTGACTCCCAGTTCAAGGAAAGCATGTCAGTTTAGGACTGGGTAATCTCTTTGGGCAAAAAATAAGAATTCATCTGAATCTTTGCCCATCCCCAGATACATGCCTTTATGGAGGTTTGTGAAAAATTTAAGAAGCCCACATCACTTTCATCTCATGACCTCCCACCCTTGATCCCCAAAACCACACTTACCTCTAGCACCTCTAGTATAAGAGTGGAAAGGGGTTGGTCTTGTGAGCTCATTCCCACATCCACTGCAAAATGGCTTGTGAAGTTGCACAGGAGTACCCATGAGCCACTGCTGGCCATTTGTGAGATAAACGGAAGTCATCATTAACTGTTACTCATTAGTGCAGGTTGGTGTTTGAATTATGCTTGGACACACCCACACTCTGTGCCTCTAATTAGTCTTATGAATCTTGTGGGGCAACCCTCTTCTAAGTATCAAACTTATCAGCACCTATTTGTTACCCTGAATATTCTCTTGTCTTTAACTTAAGCATTTTGCTATTTAACATGGTTGATTTTTTAAACAAATGAAACTGTTTCAGAAATCTTAGCTGCTGTTTTATTTCAAACACATGCAATGAACTCTGAAATGTAAGAGATGAGAAAATCCCAGCACTAATAAAGTTCAGAAATTTAACTCACCTGTCATTTAAATAATGAGACTTTTTATTCAGTATTCTTCCTAGAAACTAAAAGAATCAACTAAGAATCAAACCTCACTATCTCTGTCTACTTAGAAGTCCACATTTTGTGTGCATTTTTCTGGCTGCACATTAACTTTTTATTGCCAGCACTGAAAACCTGCACTTCACTTTGACAAGGCAGTAATATGAAACAAGAAGCCAACCCTTCCCTCTTCAAACTGAAGAGGACTTTAGATAATAGAAAGGAAGCATGAGCTTTTTTGTGCCATTGCTGAATCAGGATTTGGAAAGGTTGCAGAGACAATCTGTATGAACTTGCCATGCACTCATATGCAACAAAGTTTTTAAAGAATACAGTAGTGATAGGCTAAGCTGATGGAACTTTATTTATACTGATCTCTGGGTATCAACCACTCATTCTTCTCCTAGCAGAGCACGGCACAAGAATAACAGAGGTTAATAGAACTTCAAATTTAGATCATAGAATAGGAATTTTTTCCATACCCAAACTTTCCCATATTGAAAACTACTATTTGGACTTAGAAGAAAATGGCAAATAATTTAGGCAGAGAAGACCAAGAGACTTCCATCATATGATTAGTAATGGCATTAACCAGCCAGGAACTGCAAATACTGCCTGAACCAGAGATACCAGAGTACAAGGTAAGGGCACACATAGGCAGTTTTATAAAATCCTGTGATTTTGTGGCCAGCAGGAACTACAATTAGCTGCATCACATCAAGAACAAAATTGCCATCACCTTCTCTCTGAAGGCACATCTTTCAAGCTTAATGAAAATGAACTATGACAAACTGATCTCAGTGTACCATAAGAAAATGCTTATTTGTGGAGGAAAATATGGACTTTAAAAATCCAGTAACAGTTTAAATGTCAACAATAAATAACAGTAGGTTATGCACCTCACTATTTAGGTATTCTGATGAAAGAGTAACTAAGAAAAGAATACATGCATGAAGGGACAAGAAACTAAAATATAGTGTAAATAAAAGTTAGAAAGTAATTATTGTCCATAACTGATAAGACTTCCATGCCTAAGTGTGACAATAGTCATTTTGTTTTCTATTTTGGTACTTATACTGAGTCAACATTTTGCTAAAGCTTCACTGCTCCATGTGGTAGCAATTAGCAGAAGCAGGAGAAGAACTAGTTATAATCCTAAGAATAACTCCTGAAGGCAGCTGCTTTCCAAGACTCTTTTAGTTTCTTTCCACTTAGTGGTTGGAAAAGCTCCTACACAGCAGGGAAGAAGTAAATGAGAAATTCTCTATTCTTTAATA
The DNA here is from genome assembly GCF_012460135.2 of Molothrus ater. Taxonomy (NCBI): domain Eukaryota; kingdom Metazoa; phylum Chordata; class Aves; order Passeriformes; family Icteridae; genus Molothrus; species Molothrus ater. The sequence goes on from NC_050483.2 coordinate 30,265,239, forward strand.
AGTATTAGTTTTAATGATCAACTATTTTAATAATGAGTCATTTTGCTATTCTGGTGTGCTAATGTCAAAAGGACTAACTCATTCAATTTTTCATACATCTTAAATCCAAACTGGTATTTGCCATCTAGTTATTATGTCTTGAAGCTGCCTCCACAGGGAAGACTTCCTAACATGTCCACATTATTTTTTTGTTAATTTTCCCTGTATTTAGCTTTAACTAAACTCTTTGTAATAGACCATGACCAGAAAAAAAATCACACTTTAAGGACAAAAGTTTCAGGCCTGACACTATTTTCAGGATTATTTTGCTTGAACTTGATGTTTAATTTTGTTCAGTTTCCTATTATCTTCTCCAAAGCCATGCTTTAATGGAAACTATTTTTAAAAATGCCTAAGAGGAAAAAAAATTCCAAAAGTTCCAATTTGAAAATTTCATTATGCAGAAGTCTGGCAGGCCTATTTTTCTTCCCTAGTTACAGAAAGGACTGCAAGATACATTCACTGTTATGGCTACACTGCTAATAGGAGACAAGCCAGTTTATTTAAACTAGTAGAGAAACGTCTACATGAGCTGTGGGCTCTACAGTGAAAACACAGCTAACAGGCATCAGTAAAACCAAGAGGAGGAAAACCCTTCTCTTTACCCCATGCAAAAAGCACACCATAATCATATTGTTCATCTGGGTGTACTTTTGAAAGTGCTGGGCTTGCTCATGCAGGAACCATTTGCCCACTCTCAGGACATGCCAGCCTTCTTCCAACTGCCATTCCTAAATTACCTTGGAAAAAACCCTTTAATTTCAAAATTAAAAAATAAGTTGAGATTTCCAGGCTCATTTCTATGGCTTTGTTTCTCATTTTATGAAACATTCAAACTCCTTACTACTGTTTTACTGGTCTTTTCAGCAGAGCTTGCAAATATTTCCTACATGTTTGAAAGTCAAAAAACACAGCCTCTATTTGCTATTCAAAAGTATTAAGGACACCTTAAAAAAGGCAAATAAAATCTGATCCTCAAATGAGCAAAAATAAGCAAAGGCTTAATGGAATTCTATTAGCATTATCTTTATCATTTGACAGTCAGACAACTTTACACAGAAGGTTAATACATTAATTAAGTAATTAAAAAGATATTTGCCCCAGCATTTTCAGCCAATATTAACAGGGTTTCACATTTTCAAAAAAGAGACAAAAGCAGTTCATTAATTCCTTTTGAATTCAGGAAATAAAGTAGTTTCATTATTAATTTCAGGATCCATTTGATTCAAACTATCTTCTCATCTAACATATACAGAACATAAGGCAGGACAACTCCTTTAACATCATCCATGATTTCTACAAGAAGTACAAGATAACTTGAGTTTAATAAGACATTTCTCCCACTAGCCAACTCTTTTGATTTGACAGAATTAAAATGAAGAATGCAGCTCTTTAGGAATTTGCTTGTGTGATTAATCTCTTAAACCAACAAACCCTAACCCAAACACATAAAGCCTTTCATTATGAGGATTTTTTTAGATTTTTCTGGCTCAAGATTTCTATTATCAGCTATTTTTACAATTCTCTTTAGTAGGTAAAGAAAGCCTTTGGTACCTTACAAAGCCTTTAGTATTGTACACCATTTCCCAAAGAAAGTACAGGCAAAACCAAAGTTGTTTATCAGTGTTCTTCATGATAAACTAAACAGACTGAGTTGTGCAAGTCTCACAGAAAGCATCTCTCTTTTTACCTTCATATTTCTACCATCTTTTTTTTTTACCTTTTTCTATATCCACGGTGACAGTTGCAACTTTTTAAAAGGAATGTCAATAAAAATATGCAGCTTTGCATTTTAGACACATCAATCCCATATACAGACAAGTATTATCTGTCTTTTTTTATGGTCTTTTTTTTTTTGATGACCCCTGATAGCTGAGTAATGTAGCTGAAATGGAATCTGCCTTTCTTGCCCCTCACATTTCTCACTAAAGGAGTCTGAGCAGCTCGCAGGTGTTTCCATGCAGAGACTGCAGTTGATGATAGCACAACCAAGCCCTTCAGTGATGAGGGTGTGCTACCAAGTTTCCCTGAGTAACGGAGAGGGAAGGAGAGGGGAGAGGAGAGAGGAGCTCTCTTCAGCCCTTTGTAAGTCAGCTAAATCAGAGTGGAATTTCTCAAGACACATGTACTTCTGTAAACTGACAGTGTGCTATGTGGTGCAAATAATTTGTATACTGCTGCTTCTCAAAGAAACTGGTAATAGATGTTTAGGGAAAACGGTTCTGCAACTAAACATATAAATTCTGCTATAATCACATACATTCCAAGAAAGATTAAAAATCTAAACATATAATTTTAAACTGAAGCACTATGGCACATAAATATATTTGAATTTTATAACACCAAATACGGCATATCAAATAATAAATTTTATTGAAAAATAAAAGCAGACTAGCTAAAGACCTAATCATATAAGCTAGGAACTGCCTGGAGGACTAAGAAAAAGGGGATGGTACTTTACAGAGTTGCTGATAAATTTCCAAAAGAGTAGCAGAGAATTTGGAAGGGTCTGTCACAGAGCAATCTGCTCCATGTAAGCACCTCTGTTTGATAAGATGCACGGAGCAAGGTTTCGTAATGTCAACCCTCCAGGAGCAAGCTGGGCTGGAAACAATTTCCTAAGAACTATGAAGGCCTCAAAAGGTCAGATGTCATCCATACACTGCACATGTTGTTATACAATAGCTCACTGCAGAAATCAAACTTAACTCAGAGCAAGACCTCTATTAAGAGATATAAAAAGCTACAGTTTTAAAAGAGACTACGGAAATATTTTCTTAAAATAGCTATTAAATTGGAGGGTACCTGGAATACTGAAGGGTGAAAAACTGAAACATTAGCCTGGGTTATTAGAGGTTGTACAATTTGATATTATTCCTACCATAAAATTACTTATGTCCCATGTGAGATGAAGGCTTCATTCCTCCACACTATGGAGCCATCCTGAAGTGACAGTTTGTAAAATAGAAATTATTTTCTTTTGGTCCAGTGCCAGTAATAAAATATTGCTGAGGAAGAACAGAAGTAGTCCTATATCCACAATAAAAAAATACTAGAAATCCTGGTGCTCTGGAAAGGCAGTTTTTGAACCAGGGAGAACAAAAACCTCCTATGTATTATTTCTAGTTTAAGTTGCTGCCTATTGAATGGAAAATGTTATTTGAAAAGTTTAAGTCTCAGCGGATTTGGGTTACTTAGATGGAATGTGTTGCTGTGAGAGTATGGATACAACATGACTATCCCATTGTGTCTTAAGCACCTCATTTCATTAACAAAGTTAAAGTGGAAGTGAACAAAGAGAAAAAAAACCACATAAAAACTGAAAATAATAGAGATCAAGAGGGTTTCCAACATTACTTGAGACGGAGGAATGGAAGAGTATAGATATTAAAATAGTCTGCAGAAGTAAAATGTAATTTGAGGAAAAAATCCATGAGAGATACCTTAGATAATGGGGAAGAGTCAAATGATAGAAAATTTGCATTTGGCAATAATTATAAAAATGCTGGTGCAATTTTGAACTGAATATAAAAAGACATACTGCAGAAGAATTGAGACTTTCTTCTATCCAAACATGGCTTCTCTGTGGTATGTTTGGAGTATTTGTTCATCCTGAGCATGATTTTTCAGAAACATTGACAAATAGAAGGGAGTTCCAGACAACAATGATTTCTTTTCATGAGTTCTTACAGAACTCTGATGAAAGAATAAATAAGCACGCATATATTTTCAGACTAAATGAAAACAAGTATGTGTCTAAAAACATTTTAAACCAGTCCATAAATATTGAAGAATATAAACAACAAGAACTGAAAGAAGATTCACAAATTTTCCAGAACACTCAAAATGACTGTAAGGAAACATCTGTCCAGTGTTACATGCTGGAAAACAGCTCTTCTGTGTTTTTTATAAAGTATTATCTTAAAATCTTAGGGCTCAAAATTACCTGCAGTGTGGATGAACTACTTGTGAATACACACTGTGACACAGTTCAAGAATGTCTGTCATCAGCTGAGGACAATACATTGATTTCCACTGCTATTATCTAAGTACATAAAATCAGTCTCATAGATGGGCAAACAAGACTCGCACAGAATCATACTAGAGACAAAGGATAGGACAAGAGCTAGAAGACTGTTAGCAGACAGACAAGTGAATTTCTTGAATGTACAATTTTGCAAAAGAATAAATGTAAAAATATAGAAGACAGAAAACTGAGCAGAGCACCCATATACATGAGATTTTTTCTTTCCCTTTGTACTGAGCAACAGCAACAGAGAAAGTACATTAATATTGCAGAAGGGTTCCTAGTGATTGATAAAAATGCTGCAAAATTACTTAATTTTTTTCACAAAAGTTAATGTATACTGTTACCAACATTCTGTAAGAACTGCCACTGAAGTACTGTAGTTCCAAGAAATAAATGTTTGCATACGGAAATACAAAATGAAAGTTCCCTAAATAAACTCAGGCCATACTTGGATCTCTGTCCAGCACAAACACTTTTAATATCGACAAGCAGACTGTATGAGCAAACTCCAGCAGAGATTAAAGGACTATTCCCATAAATTAGATGCAAAATTACCTTGTAAAAAAAAAGTGTATGTACAAAATTAGGCTTATACTTCAGCTTTAGTACAAATGCAAACTACAACCAGCTACCGTAACAGTTAAGAATTCCAGCATTCACTAGTAATGCCTATAACACACTAACTTTCAAATTCAGCCATCCATTGAGTGAATTTGGTTTTTTAAATATCACATGCATTTCATCACTTCTACTTGTGCAATCAAGAAAGTGAAGGATATTCACACTGCTTAAGCAAACTGACCTTCGCCCCTCAAAATGTGAATCGTAGGAACTATTTCAAAAGCTCCTCTCCACACAGCAACTAGACTGAGGCTATAAATTTATGGATCAGAGACAGGCAAGGAAAATCAGATATGGTGAATATTCCTAAAATCTTCTATTCCATTACAAGAAAAATTTTTACTACACAGGACTGAAACAACCTGGAATGGTTCTGATACAGTGTTCAAAAGACAAAGTGAGCGGGGAAACTACCAATTTTTTGGGATGCTTAATTACATATTTCTGAGATAACAAGAAGCCATTTTAGCTACATTATGCTAGGCACTTAGTTTCATTTTTATCAATAATTACAAAAGTCAATTAACATTAAGTCTTTGGTTACATTATTATTGGGAACTACCTTTATTTTGTACGTACAATTATATATCTATAGAAAAGAAACAGAGAAACCTGCTTTCTAATCCAAAGTACAGGGAATTAAGGAGAAGCAGGACTGAAACATACCAGTGGAAGTATGATTCAACAGACTACTGTCTCTATTCTAAGGAAAAATATTAAAACATTTTCCAGTATCAAATTCAATTCGTAAAAGTTTTAAATTGACATCTTAAAGGTGACATCTCTATAGCACAATACCATGAGCACATCCTTTCATTGTCAGCTCAGTGATGAGAGCGTGCTGAACCAGCACCATACAAACAAAGGTTGAAAACCAATTTCTACATAAATGCAAGTCTTCCTAAAGGCTTGTTATTGCACATTTCATGTTGACATAATGAATTTTCCATTTTTGGTTTTCTCATTGACCCAAAAGACATAAAATATGGGGACAAAACTTAGGCTTCTTAGTATGTTTTTGGTATGACACATACTGGCAAACTAAGTTTCCTCCCTTAAAATAATTTGTTTGACTGAATGATGTAATGAATCCTATCATAGGAACGATGTTTGTCATCACAGTTTTTTAATAACCTGGGATTCTATATCTCCACTGAGATTAGACTTAATCCAATTTAACAAAGTGAAAAACAATGCAGATTTTCTTCAGTACAAGTTATTAATGATTTTTATATCAATGTGTTTTTATTATACAGAGACAGTAACAACTCAGATAACTATCAGAATGGCTTACTCAGCAAAACTGATGAAAAAACATTCCTGTGTTAATTAGTATGAATAACAGCAATGCAGAGTGAAGAAAATACTAGGTGTTTGTGCATAGAGTTCTCATTTGTTTATTTTTTGTGCCATATGCTGCTTGAGAATCTGTAGCTAATTTTCTGCACTGGCTACAATGCTTCGTCTGGCACTGCTGCCTAGGCTTGACCCCGCACAAAGGAAAACTGAAGCAGAAATTCATCCCTCCTTCTACACAGTCCTGGTTACACAACCTTCAAAAGCATTATGCTAGTTTGCAAGCAAGAGACAAATTTAACCAACTCACTTTTCACTTGTGGTGCCTTTAGCAAAGGGAATAATCTGCAAACTAATTTTCACTATGTACCACACTGTGTTCATCTTAACACTGTTCCCATTTCCTGATACACAGACTGCCCCCCCAGGTTTTAGTTACTCTAGTTACTCAAGGTTTCTATTTCCATCAGAAGTAATGAACAGGAGCATTTCGTTTACATGTTTCTCCAGTTACACAAATGTTATGCAATAAATTAAAAAATGTTTTTAGATTCCTAATGGAAAAAAAATTTGAACTTCAGGCATGTGACAAAACACACTTGTAAGTGAAAAGCATTGTATATATGCTATAAAGAACTCAAATCAACTGGAGGGTCTAAGAAATCGAAAACATACATGAGTACTTAAAAGAAATCTAGGTATGTTTAATTGTGCAAATAAACACAACTCACTCAATCTTAGTTCTGCCCTTTAGTGAACAAAATTACACCAAATGAAAGATGTGATTTTAAAAGTTCATGTTAATCTAATTTAGAATCATAAATAACAAAATACTACAAGAACAATCACACAGTCATTTCACATGACAACTCATGGCCATAAGGTCATTAGGTTAAGCTTCTCATTTTTCCCCCCTTACTTTAGCTTCATGTAAGTGTAATGTAGGCAAATTTCCTGAGCAACATTTACTGGCGCATTACCTCCGCCTCTGTGTCTGTTTAGATTTTTCTGACAAGCAGATCCATCTCTCTTATGCCACTCTCCTTGCACAAGACACAACAAAAGCCACACACAATTTTGCTTAGCAGTGTTGTACTGCAGTACTAAAGAAAATGACGCCACAAAGCCATTAGAATTTTGTTTTGTGAGGGGACTGGAAAACCATTAAACTGTACCATATTATAGTTTGAAAATTGTTTTGGGTCAAAACCCAAGGTCAGAGTAATTCTCTTGTGCTATATTTTCTATTACTTTTTTCTGATTCCAAGTTGTGTAGCACTTGACCTATCCACAGATACTGCAAAGTAAAGTTACAGAGAAAATAAAAAAAAAAATAACCCTCCCCTCCTCCAGACTCATGCATTTTTGCACCAAAGGGCAGATTTTTCTATTCCAGGACTATCTCACCTCTGGAGTAACATCTCGCGGTGCAAACCCTGTTCCTCCCGTTGTTAAAATCAAATTGAGTTCCTTTTCATCACACCAATCTATCAGCGTCTCCTGAAAGAGAACATGAATCCTGTCAGATCCAGCAAGAAATGGTTATATCAGATAATACCTGAAGACTTGAAATGTCTTAAAACCGAGACACACACAATATGGGGAATTATAAACCATTCATGGCTTTTTATACAAAGATTTTAAACCAGTATTTATAACCAAGATAAGACAGAATAATGCAAGTATCTACATAATATTATTTTGCATATGGAAACTGAAATTCAGTTCTCTATCTCTTGACCTGAATTGGAAAACAAGAATTCACAGTTATTAATTTCTACCATTGTTTATTTTGATATATAAATATAATATTCTTCAATACATTATCAAACTAATAGAGTATGTAAATTTAATTTGCATTACATAATTGATTCTTGTAATAGTAACTTTGGTTTACATGCTGCACTTTTTGATAGCCTGAAAAAACCAAGAACCATGGATCTGTAAGCCTAACTACCAAAAGATTCAATAATGCACTTGATGCAGCAGGTGATGATCTACAATCATCTTTCCTACATTCCCCTAATAACAGGAGTGTGTATACCCATTCCAAAGCTGGACTGAGAAATCTGTCATTTAAATTCAATGACTTACAATTCTGGAAAACTCATGATACTAGAGAAGTGTTTAATTTGATTGATATATTAATTTACAAAATGACTTTTTAAACTAGTTTTCAAACTATGACAAAAATTTGACATAAGCAGAAGACTTATTTAATCTCAATGTGATTATCTCACTTATCCTTCATATTCAACTGTGGGCCAGCACAGCAGGAGCATGTCTGCCTGGAGTGCAAAATTCACTGTCTTACCTTAAGTACACTCATTACACAGTAAAGTATCATCTACAGAGATCATATCTATTATTGAGACAGTTATCCATATTCTAGCAAAGAAACAACATTATTTGAAAATGTTAAGGACAAATTTAAGTTTTGGGAGCATTACACTGGGAAGGAAGGAAAAGTTTTGGAGATTGTTGGCTTAAAGCTTATTATTTATCACAAAATTAGCTCTGAGAAATACACTGGTTTAAAAAGCTTAAAATAAAATCTCTGGAACAATTGAAAAAGTACAACCAATTTAGGTAATCCTCAGCTGTATTTTTGCAGGCCTAGTACTCCTATGCAACTCCCATTTAACAGAAGGATCATATACAGACACTTAAAAATTACAGCTAGAATAAACCTATGTCTTACTGCAAGCCCCACCACACCAATACATCCAAGGATTACTTGAAGAAGTGGCAAAACCAAAGGTTCTGTCTTTATTTCTCCTTTCTTTACTCATTACTTCCACTTCCTCTTTTGTATTCTCTCTTGTCTTTATTAAAATCATATTAATCTTTTTACTCTACCCCTTTGGAGAATAACTCTCTAATTCACTGGGTTGTAAGTGAACATCCCAGAAGTTTGTTATATGAACATTTCAAATAAGCTTGAGAAAGGAACAAGGATAATGCCTCAAAGTTGTACATAAATAAAAGAACTAGTAACTATAGCTCTTGTGTTACATTTTGAAAAAAATGTGAATTATGGTAGTAAAAGGATTTTAGGTCTTAAAATTTTTTGCTTCAATAACACAGTTACACATTAGGAAATTTCTTTCAAATAGGTGGCATCTCTATCATCTAGAAATATATTTGTCTTGACTTAAACAGGTACACATTTCAGAGAACAGTTTGGAGAAGCTCAGTTTTTGGCAAAGTTAGACCTTAATATTGCAATTATTTTAAAAATTAATATGGTCAGGGAAAAATCTTCCTATAGAAAACAGGATGGATAGGTTTTCGGCATTTGGTTTGGTTTTTTTAAAGCATAATTTAGCTTTGGATAAAATAAAACCTCTCAAATTTCTTTTAACAAGAAAATAGATCCTTCCTCTGTTCTCATTTTGCTACAGTTCAGTAATACTTCCATTAATGAGGGGAGAAAAAGTCATGTGATATCCTACAAAAAACTAAAGAAATTAGCATCCTAACTCTTCAATTAAATCAAGCAATAATTAAGTGCCTATTCCTGCTACTGCATCAGTGTACCTAGGCAGACTCCTAGATAGAATTCTCAATTAAGTTCTAGTTATAGTAAAGAAACTTTCAAGCTTTCAAATAGAAGACCTTTAACCACAAGGCAGTGAGTTTGGGTTTCACTGTACTTTAGAAGTGCAAATTCATCACTTAGATATTTTAAAACCATGGAAAAATAGCCAAGGCTTATATTCAGCTTATTTATTTTCTCTCTAACCCAAAACAACTGTGTCCCATGAAATAGTCTCATTGCGGTGAAAGAATCTAAAAAAGGAAGCCCCCACGCTCATCTATTATGAACAAATTGTGGACTCAGAACAGGTAGATTCTGTACTGGCTTTGCAGGGAAATGAATTTTCTCTGTCTTCAAATAAAGATTTCTCTAGGCAAGTGACCTGATATTTGGCTTTACTGATGCTATACAAGCAAAATTATTATATAACATTTCAACCAAAGAAAATTTAATTTAATATTTTTTATGCATATTTCTCCTCTTCTGTTGTTTCACTGATGATAAGCTTTCGAGAGAAAATGGCTAGGTCAACAGATTATGTAAAGCACTATTATTTCATTCAAGCCATTGGAATGATGCTGATGGATACAAAATACAGTAGCTGGCTCTGAAAACAGTCCAGTAAAATTACCACCAAGTTTTAAAAAGCCAGAACTAAGCTACAGAACTCCGCGGGGGAAAAAACCCCAATCAATAAATAGCTTAATACTTTTAAAAATTAGTATCCTAAATTAGGCTTTATCAGTTATTTTCCAGGGTCAAGGTGTAACAGAAATGAAGTCATTACAGACAGTTCCTCCACAAATAATTTTATTTCAAAAGGACACAACCATTTCAGATTTCACTGAAGTCCTAAAATAATTATATTAATTATGTCTTTCTGATGCACAGAAGTAAAATGTCAGGCCAAGTTGTCTCCTTAAGCTTTAGATTAGATCTAGTTCCCTGTCCTCTTTACCTAATTTCTCATATTTTCTCTCTCAAATACATTTAAATTTCCCTCATTCAAATGAGTAAGAAATCCTTAGGTAAAACAAACAACTTCTTTCCATCTCTTGCTGCAAAGAGCTGTTGCTACTATCAGCTCCCTCTCTCCCACAACCTGGAACTACTCATTGGACTTCCTATGCACTGCCCGGTATTGAAACTACTTCAATTATAACACTACTCAACAAAAACTTTGTTTATGATGCTTGGAATTGTCTCATGACCAGTGTTAGTTTTACCAGTGCAGAAAAATCCTGCCTCATTTTTTCTCTTAGTCTTTCACACGTGAATTTATTGATTTAAAGACCAATAAAGAGCATTACCTCAGGGAAAAAAAGCCTACAGGTATGGCTCAGTGCAGACACCCTATGTATTTGGCAGGTACATGCTTGCAAATTCATAAAGGCACTACCACATCAGGATACACTAAGCCCAAAAACTGTACAGATGCATTTTGGTGGCACCATACTTAAGCTAGTGCTACCTGACATTTCAGTCAGGGAACAGCTTGAACACTCACTGACATATTTCCTTCTGTGGAGGTAACTTAAGCATCTCCATGTCCAAGATGCAAACCTGCCATTAGTCTAAGCTGCAATGAGCAAGCCATAAAATTTTGGTAATTTTCATTTTGTATTTAAAACTAGTTCCAGGGCTCTGACTCTTCCCTACACCACACCCTGCCTTGATCTACTGTGTTCAAGCGAGAGAAAATACATTATGCTTTAATTTGGTAGGGTTGTCCAGCAACTCTTCATGATTATCATTAGGTATTGTTGTATTTCTAGCAACTCTTCTTCACTCATAATTTCTGTGGGATAATGCCCCACCACGATGCACAAGAAACCTGATCACAGGATACACAATTACAATAGACAGGGAAGTGGGCTATTTCATACCTCCATCCTTTAATCTCTGCATAAGTGAACTGGAAAAACAAATAGGGATTCCTTTCTGGAATGAGAGGAAACAATGTCCTGATCTTTAAAGATAAGTAAGGTTTGTGGATTACTTATCTTAGCCAGAAATTTAAACTTGAGACAGGCTGCAAGTCTCCTCCAGTCCTCCTAGCACTACTGTCTGGTGGTTTTTCACAGACATTGAGACTACAAGCCTTAACGGGAGCAAAAGCGCTACAAAGCACATGAAAATGGTCATTGTGCATCAGATTAAATGCCTACACAGAAAAGCTGAAGTCCTGATGACTTTTCCTTTTCTATGATGCTACAGTCTATGGCACTTCTTGCCTTTTTTTTTATTGTCCTATTTTTGCCATCACTGCTCTGAGAGTGTGGTAGCACTCCCACAAGTTTATGCTTCCAAAATTACTAGAATATCTTCCTTCAAGTCAATATTCTGGTGCTTACCATTTAGATGAACACGTATATGTTTTTCTGATCGATACATAGTTTACTTCATAATACAAGGTTTGTAAAAAGAATTCTCAATACACATACGTATTTTCATATACCATAGCCACTAGAACACGACATGTACACTGCTATAATTTAAAACATCCAGAAAGAACAGGGAAATGCTAAAAACAGTATAAACAGGGCAGGATCCATACAGAATTCCTTCATTCTATATTCAGTATTGAAACTAGTTAAACAATTCTTAATTCCATAGTTAACAAAGATGTTTGACATTTTGGCCCATGTTAGATTTTTCCAGCACAGTGCAATTGTGAAGTTATTTCACCTTATATGCATCACTAATCACACAGTAAGTAAAATATGTAAAAATTTAAACTGCTGAACAAATATAAGTGTTAAATATGAATCTTAATTATGGAAAAAATATACATTTATTTACATTGGATTTTGAAACAGAGGTAAATCAGTATAAGCTGGTTTACAGACATGCATACTTATCCAGAAGTATTCTCAAAACAACTTCATGTGACTTAAAAGATCACTGTGGCTCCCAGGACAAACTACTGACAATCTTCAGAGATGTAGAAGTCTGTGTTCTCCAGAGCAGACCTCAAAATTACAAGCTTTGTAAAATTATTTAAATTCTGTATTTGCAAGCAAATCCTGTTTACTTTAGGAAAATACATTTTTAAATGCAAGGAGAAACATAGAACAGTATGTTTTTAAATGAATAGTGATAGCTTTCCTTAGCAAAACAAGTTAAATTAAAAAAATATTCATCTATAAAAAGCCATAATAAATATCAATCTATTTTTCTTTCACACTTTTTGGGCTCAAGCTTGAAGAGTGTAAAAGATAAATTTCATGTATGATGAGTTAACATCATCACAATGAAGAAACTATAATGAATGACAATATGACAAGACAGATCAAAGAAGAGAAATTCGGCATAGACACAGATTTGCTAGGAAAACTGGATGTAGTTTCAAGCACTAAGTTCCAGGAATATAAGAATTAGCACATTAAGATCTCATTACAATCTTAACTTAGTCATGTAGCTTGGACTACTCCAGAGCCCAGCTCACTAAAGTTAAGCCTGGTTCTACAACAGGAAAGAACATACATGAGTCAGAAATTCATGTCACAGCACACAAAGCAGGAGAAAAGAAGAATGAAAAGTTGAAGTAACCCATTTGTTCCTCATTGTATTATTCAGGAATTTGAATCTTCTCTATTCTGTGGATCATGGCCTGTACATTATTTCAAAATATAGACTGGGGACTATGCAAGAACACGAATACCCAATAAAGAAAGGCAATGAAGCAAAGAGTGGAGTACAACATTAAATTTGAAAAGCAGGGAAGGTCTTCGAAATGTCAGCATATTCTTAGAATTAATTTCATATATTTTTGCCCTACTTCTTGTGAGGGTTTTATTTCTTATGCTAACAATCCTTTACTTATTGTTCAAAAGCTTCCATGAATTGTGGAGGCCTGAAGATACTCATGAGTGGAGCAACAACTTTACAAGAAATCAATTTCAAAATTATTTAAGAATTTCATAAAATTAAACATTAAAGCAACATGAAAACATGTGTGTTGTTTTCTATTATCTCCATTCCTTTTATCCCTTCCTCACCAGCAGAAAGCAGAAGGTAAGAGAAATGTTAGGAATATGTTCAGTGTAATCACTGTAGTCAAGAGACTTGAATGAAATGCAATTATGTATCTCGCTGTGTCTAAATACAGCTTTTCAAATTTTGAGATTTTACAGAACACAGTAAGTCATCTTTCAAAAATTCTACAGGTGAATTTCCAGTTTTCAGCATCACAGTCATGTTGCAGTTGTTTTTTTAAATACTAAGCTAATGTATTAAAAGATGTCATAAAAATGTAACTATTTTATTGAAATGCAAAACTAAAGGAGGAATGGAATAAAAATGTACTCTATAAATGGCTGACTTTTTAAATGGAAATTTAATTACAGGCATTTTCCATTTAAAGTAAATTGCAGCTATCAAGTATTTCAAGGTTCAACATACCAATGCAGTCTGTAACATACTTTTTTAAAAGTACTTCATGTCTTCTAAAACCTACTATTCAAGGTAATTAGCCCTAAAACAGAGGGGGGGAAAAAAAGTAGGTTTTGAAGAGCAATCATCAACAGAGTTCATCTATGCAAACAAGTAAGGAAAGTCTAGCAGAGAGATGTGCAAACACTGAAGTGTCTGGTCAAACCATCATGACTGGAAGAGCCAACACTTTAAAGAGCTGAGACTGGCAAAAGAATTTCTCATTATTTTGATGGAGAGAGGTAAAGACAGTTGAGGCCATGTACACAGTTGATTTCCTCTCAGAAAAACAAAGGTAAGATTCTTATTGCAACCTACCTACCTTGACATACTAGTCTTAGTATGTCTATACTAAGTATGCCTACACAGTAATTAAGAAAAATAGTGAGTTGTTGTATGATTTAATAAATTGCATTAAAAACTACAAGTAGATTTAGGTCAGAACAAACCACGCACCTACATGCACACAAAGGCATAAAGACCCTTTTCCTTCTGTACAAAAATCTGCTCCCATCTAATGTTGGTGCCACCGGATCCTCCTAGAGCCAGGCTAAGGTTACTCACAGGAAAGGATTGGGCACTTGGCATAACAGCTTTCTACAGATGCTTGGAGGAAGAGATGGAACTTGGAATTAGATACTTTCCAATGTGTCTGTGTCACAAAAGACCTTTACTGTTGACTCTGTATTTGGCAGATATATACATAAGTGTAGGCCTATGTGCTCATTTTTATCTAATAAAAATGTATTAGCAAAAGCACCAAAGTTCAATGTGTCTCATTTCTGCCATGTATAAAAGGCATCTCTCTAAAATACAATATTTACTCACTAAAATAAATATTACAGAGTTATAAAAATTCTGGTTTTCGTAAGAATTGAAAACAATTAAAAACTTAAGAAAAGACAAGCTAACAACAGTAGAAGCTAAATAGCAACTGGAATGAAAAGGAAAAAGAAAGCATATAACCAAATAAATGAATCTAATACTATTTACTAGCTACAGATAGACAGAAACGTTCTCTCTCCATTTTTAAATTTTCTCAAATTAAAACAGCACTTCAAAGACCTGTTATCACAAGAATACATGCTTAGTTTTGGAGCCATAAAATTCAGATTATTGGGCACAACAAGATGGCTTTTCCCACATTTTCTTCCCCTTTGCATACATATAGTGTTCATCTAAGGTTGTTTAGAAAACTATTCTTTGGGTTTTCATCTCAGAATGTGCAAAGGCAACTTGATGTTACACACAAATCAGTTACTTTGTAAAACTAGAGCTCTTCATAATATTTTAGGTATGTGTACCAATACCTACAGCACATGTATCTCATGTACCACAGACCAGAAGCTTCAGCAAAGTTTGCAGGCTGTAACTAAGCCCAGATAAATTACACCTCAATCTTACGGAAAAGGCAAAGTGATAGAAAACCAACTGTAAATTTCTTTGAGCTGCCACAGCAACATTAATTGCTACAACCTTAAGGAACTGGTAAAAACACATCTACCATATTTGCAAAAGTGACAGGTCTCAGAGAAGTCCCAGTACAAATGCCTCAGAATCATATTTCTGTAACAGCCTTCAACTCACTTGAAAATAATCATTTGCAGAATTTGCATGTGAATATTTGCATGCACGGACAAGTACATCTCCAGTTTAAGCTAGGTTATACCCCATGTCTACTTGTTTAATTGGCAGGAAGTGCAATGAATTAGAAAATTACTACAAGGCTTCTATGATTAAAAAGAAAAAACCACATGAGGTCAGCTGCGGAAAAAATGTTTAAACTCAAATGTTGGCTTTCCTGCAACTAAGAAATTTTAAAGATCAATACACTAGTATAAATAAAACTGATTCTTACAGAATCCTGTTCCATTTCTAGCCTCATTTTCTATTAGTAAATACAATCTTACATGTTACTTGACACACTTAGCTACAATTGTGAATGACATTATTTTATTTTTTAAATTATATTACAACTTAGATGATCTCAAGTTTTCATGTAGCTTTCAATGGAAATGACAAATTGAATAGAATGAAGATATTTAAATGTCTAAATAAGGTTAGGATGGGGGGAAAGACAAGAGATGAAACCATTAGAGAGATAGGGAGCTACTCAGTGTAATGCGGTTTGTGGTATAAATTTCCCCCCATGTATTGTTCATGCATATCATCCATGGAGTCAATGAATTAAATTGGTTTTTAAAATAAAATCTACTGCTTTACCTGTGAGAATACAGTAAAGAAAATTTACCTACCAATGAACAGCTGCAGTACTTTGAGACACTTAGTCCATACATATATTCTAAGAGTGGGTGGGCTTGTGGTCTGCCCTGGAGTGTCCCGGGAGGGGCACTCCCACTCCTCCCCTCGTCCTGCTTGAGGCACTGACACACTGCCACCACTGCAGTTCCTCTTAAATGCACAACCAAACCTGAAAGAGATTCAGAAAGAGGGGAAAAGCAGGTAGGAGACTAATGTACATGCAGACTATACCTCTCAAAGAACACCAGTTACTGATGAGTAACCTTTCTTCTTTGAGTCTGCATGTACATTCCCACAACGACTCACTCTGATCAGTTACCTTTGCCTTTTCCCATCCAGGAGAAGGCCTGAGGACTCCCACAAAAGACTGCAGCATCACTCCACTGAAGGCTGAAACAGCCCTGGATCCTATTAGACTAAGACAATGCTGGGTGAAAGCAAAGAGAGAACTCCAGGTGACCTTACAGCACATGTCTAAATACCATACAATATAGATACTAAGTTTATCCAGAGATCTAATAGAATTTGGTTTGGCCACATGAAATTCCTTGAGTCTACTCAGAGACAGAAAGGCGCCTAAACAATTATTATGCGAAGTCAGCCAAACTTGATATTCCCACTGTGCAACAAGAAGCAAACTAGAAAACTTGGATCTTTGAAGAGAAATTATAAAGGCCTTATGAAATCAAAAATATAAAGTATAAAATTCAATCAAAGAAGGATAAGATCTGGAAATAAGTATTGAAGGACTAATTTTCTTGTTACTCTGGATCTTCAGCACCATTTCAAGAAGGATTCGTGGATGATTGAAGAACAGATATTCTGCCCATATATAAGTAGTATGTAAAATAGCAGCTATTAGGACCAATATGCTTCACTAGCTGGCTGAGAAAACTATTTCCAAATGTACCACTTTCCTAGACACAAGCAGAAGGAGTAAGCAGAAGTAAGAATTAAAGAGCTCAAAAGCAGAGAAGCAACCACCGTAATACAGTGGTTTTCCACTGCATGAACAGTGGGAAACTGTCATCAATCATGAACAATTCAATACATCCTGATCATCTCTTAGGAAGATGTGAATTGTGAAATGTGTGAACATCAGTGTACTCAGAGCGACCTGGTAACCTCACCAAAATACAGAGAGAAATCAAAGCAACTACATATCACAACTATTCAGAGAGCTGAGATCAAAGCAGCAACAAACATGTCATACAGACACTATCATTTTCTCATAGAGTATGCATGCCTAGGTTATACTTTCCTGCTACTAATTATCATCACTCTGGAGAGAAGCAAAAACTGACTGCCCTAGAGATTGATTAATGTTTTGGCTTGGGAGTCCCAAGATTATCACAGACTGAAGAGCGAGGGAAGAACTAAAATACAATTTCTATGAAGACTACAAAAGAAGTATACTCATAGCTGCCCATGATTATACCCACTATCAGAACAAGGTGAAATCACAAAACAAAAACCCCACAGTTTTGTCTTTACTGAGTATTTCTCATGTTTGCCAATTGTGATAACTTACAATCAATGCACCATAAAAGGAGAATCATCTTACAAGTCTAATCCAAATAAAATTGCTGTATGGATCTATTAAACCAGGCATCTGTATGACATGCCAAAACAATAAGTATATTTTCGCACAACCAAAGGCAGCATTGCAAAAACTGTAACATTCTCGAGTACTGAGAAATAAGGCCCTAACCTAAGATAATAGGTTGCTCCTGAGGTGAAATCATTGCTATCTTGTAGCATATGTAAAGGTTGTGGTCTCCTTCCTACCCAAAATGTTCTGTATGTTTAAATAGTCAAATATAGTGTTATGCTTCACTGCATGAAAAATGAAGCTTCAATAATGCCTGAGTCTATTAGTCCAGATGATCATGTGGGGGGGAAAAAAGGCAGTATGACTATAATAGATGGTTACAAGCTCCTGAATTCCAAGTACTGATACTGTTCAAGCCAGAATGGAGTGACTGTGGTGACACAGACACTGCTTTTTTCTAACCACAGCAGAGTTAAGGGTATTGATAGATAAGCACCAGTCTGAAATGCATGGAAATGAAAAGATATCTCCCTACCAACTCAGATGCTCTTGCCCTCTAGAGAAGACATTTTAATTTCTGGATGTTATGATAGATTAATTAATCCTTGGCGGATAATATTGTCAACACAATTGCCTATTTAAATATGTAGAGAAATTGCTGTTAAGAAGATGTGCCAGCATATTTTGAAGATCCTGAAAATCTGTAACAATTATTTTATGTCAAGCACAACAGCTCCATAGATGGAGTAATTTCATGCTTGCACCTCCATGCTTACTGCCACAGTGCACTATGATGGTGCCATTCACTAAAAAAATCACTGTTCTGAGCATCAGCGTATGGATCCTGAACAGCATTCTGATATTGCCTGGTAACTTTTATTAGAATCATAGAATATCCTAAAAATGCTGCTCTTGTGCAACAAAGAAGCCAGCCTAGCTGACATCTCTACATATTTGTAGTGGATCCTGCTACCAGCTGGGAGACTTAAAGATTACTATCTATCACCTATATTAATTCTCTAACATCATCAATGCTAGATTTAGCTTCCAGAAAATAATAAACCATCAGTAAGGAAGCCACCTCATTCAAAACAAAGAAATGTCTTTTAGTTCTCTAAATATAAGGAAGATATGGACATCCTGCTCTGATATATTCTTGTGATAGGGACACACAAACAAGAAAGAAAAAGGTATACACAACTAAAGAAAGAAGTCTGGAGTATTCTGGATCTGATTAGATTGTCTGCACATCTCCATTTTCTGTTGAGTAGGAGTAATACTGAAGACCCTGAAAATGATTCTCAAAAGCTATAAGGAAAGTATAAAAATCAATTGAAATTCATTGACAGTTATTAATGCAAAAAACATGTTAACAGCTCTTGCAGGCAATGAAAAATGAGTAACTATGATCAATACAGAAAAAAAAAGATTTTTCCCTATGTGCCCTGGTTGTTTTTTTCTATAAAGATAGAGCACAATAAAAGAATAATAGAATGAACTAATAATAGGCTGCCTTGCTGATTAAGTTATTGCTTATTCCTAAGTGAGTGTAAGCATCTAAAGAGTAAAATGTAAAGAACCTTTTTACACTTCTAAGACTGAACCAAACTTACAAGAGTGACTGAATTACTGAACTGGAAAGGCCATTCTCTTGAAAGGAAAGACATTTTCAGAACTGAGTCCATGCAGAATCTCTTTTATAGGCCCAAAGGATTATAGCTATTGCATAATACTGGGTGAAAGCTGTTACCATAGAATTTGATGAGCCATCATCTGTTTCCATTTCAGCTTGCAGAGCTGTCTTAGCATTAGCCAATCCCGCTGCAATCAAAGATTTCAATTTTTATACTCAGGAGAAAACTAATGCAGAACAATTAATATCAGAAAGACTTCTTTCCCTAAAAGCTGAAACTTTTGGGTCATTTCTCTTTTGGAATATTTTTTAAAAATGCTCATTTATTCTTGATTTTGTTCTTTTCAACAACAAAATTGCTTGCAATCAGGAGGCAATAAAAGCATTCAGAATACTAAAGAGATTTCAAAATCACCTTTGAACTGTTTCTGCAGCTGGTATAAATGAAACTAAAATCTGCCAGGGTACTAAGGTTCTTCAACCATGCCTGTATGGTGTTGTAAATCTCTCAGGCAAAATAATATATAGAATTTCAAACAACTTACAGCACTTTTGAAAAATTCTTTGTATTCTTATCCTCATTGTTTCTAAGGTCCTAAATTCTCGGAAATTATTTTATGCTCTAAATAAAGATATGCTGTCACTGTTGTATAATAAAGACTATACGTATATAAAAATAAAACATATATTTTTCTCAGCCAACTAAACTGGAGACAAGTTTGTAAGAAGTCTTCCTAAATTGATAAAGTTGATGAATCTAGAGCAAACAGAAGCTTAATAAAGCAAACGCTTCACAGAACAGATCTAGCTCAACCTGGTCTCATAATGTTAGCAAAGCCCCAAAGGTTGACTAAGACATGAAGAAAGTTTAAAGAAATACATGAAAAGAGTTGGAAAAGATGATTCTTAGCAGAATCACTCGTCACCTCTTGTTTTTCTAAAGACAAATACCAAACTTTACTAATTAAATCATAAAAGAAATACTAATCATTAGTATCAGAATGAGAGAAGCATAGAATACTTTCTCCTTACAAATGTTTGCAGCAATCATATTGAGTTTCTTGACTGCTGCAGAGGTATTCAAGAATGACCTGGACAGAATCTTGTGCAGAGGAGGGAGTCTCCAACACCCCTTTGGGCAATCCCTTCCAATGCTCAATCACCCTCACAGTAAGGAAGTTCTTCCTCATGTTCAGGTGGAACTTCCTGTGCATCAGTTTCTGCCCATTGCCTCTTGTCCTATTGTTTGGCACCACCAAGAAGAGCCTGGCTGTTGGTTATGGGATCAAATGCAAAGAAAAATCTAAATTTAAGAAAAAATCTAAATATAAAAAATCAAAATGTCGGTATCAAAATGTTGGCGAAGAAAAAACACACTGGTGCAGTGCAGTAGTTTTTAGTTCCATAGGTGTTGTTTTTCTCTTCCTACACTCTCTCCCATGTGAGCTCCCTTTTATTTGATTTCTTTACAGATAAACCACTGCTTTCTAATTGATCCTTAGGGCCTCTTGCTAATTTTGTAACACACAAAACATGTCTCAAGCATTCCATGCATGTGATTGTTTTCAATCACAAAAAGTGACATACTCACACAGTGGTTTTCCACCCAGATTCACACCATCCTCAGCAAACACACAAATTAGCTGGGCCTTTAGGGTTAACGTTCTCTTGTTCTGGGTGGTAGGGGTGCCAGATGTTTGGCACCATTCCCATTAAGGCTCCATCCTCAGACACCCTCTCTTCAGAGACTGATCGACATTGATGAGGTCCCCTCTCAGTCATCTTTTCTTGAGGCTGAACAGACCCAGCTCCCTCAGCCTTTTCTTATAAGAGGGATGTTTCAGTCCCCTCATCATCTTCACAGTCCTTCACTGGACCTGCTCCAGGAGCTCCATCTCTCTCTTGTCCTGAGGAGCCCAGAACTGGACACAGCACTCCAGGCGAGGCTCACCAGGGCAGAGTAGAGGGGCAGGATCCCTTCCTTGACGTGTTGGCCACGCTCTTCCTAATGCAGCTCAGGATCCCATGGTCCTTCTTGGCCACCAGGACACACTGCTGGCTCAGGGACAGTTTGCTGTTCACCAGGACCCCCAGACCCTTCTCCACAGAGCTGCTTCCCAGCAGCTCAGCCCTCAGTCTGTGCTGGCCCACAGGGTTATTCCTGCCCAGGTGCAGGACCCTGCGCTTGCCTTTGTTGAATCTCAGGCAGTTCTTCTCTGCCCATCTCTCCAGCCTGTTCTGAAGGGCTGCACAGCCCTCTGGGGTATCAGCCACTGCTCCAGCTTTGTGTGCTCAGTGACCTTGCTGAGGGTGCATCTGCCCTTCATCCAAGTATTTGACGAGTAAGTTATTGACCACTGAGCCCAATATTGAACCTCAGAAGACTTCACTAGTGACAGCCCTCCAGCCAAATCCTGTGCCACTGATGAGAACCCTCCTTGTTAAAGTATGAGTAATTTCTAGAAGTAATTTCCAGAACTCATGGAAAGCCCTCTGGACTACAAGTACTTATTTGTTATTTCAAAGATTTAAGAAGACAAACACTGTAACCTTTACCAGAATCCAGAGTTATTTATATAGTTCAAAGAAGAGTTGCATAAGAAATAATGAGTCTTTTCAACTGTGTATCACCTGCTTTATATATCATTATTCTAACATATGGTCTGTTACATGAAAGTGTTTATATAAGTGATTTTTGGTTATTTAATTGGAAAACTTACCTTTCTGGACAAGGTCAAATCACATTACAGTCAACTGCTCACTGCAACTTAGTATTAAGGTTTCATTGCCATAACTAAAAATAGCATATTGCCCCTTTCAAAGAGTTGTATCATCTCCCACACATCCTACTTTCGGGATTATGATGCATGCAGTATATGTTATCTCTGGACTACTGCTTTCCCTTGTAGAGACAATTGCCACTTTAGTGCTAGAGAGTGATGAAAAGCCTACACAGGCAGCACAGTCATACAGATAGTATTTTCAGTAAGAGAGAGAGTAGGTGGCATTAGTGGATGAGGGAGACAGGCAATAAATTTCATCTGTGAGCAACAACTGGGCAACTCCCTCTGGAAATCAAGGACCACACACTGTTCTGTTGATAACATTTCTTATATTATAGTGCTCCTGACCAGGAGGCCATTGTACATCAAGGAATTAGCAATCCACATAACAGTTTCCTTGAAATTCCTACAGAAGGCTGCCCTGTGCTTTATGTTCAGCATGGTTTTCAGGAATGTGTCGTGCTACACAAACCTCTTTGGCCAAAGGACAGACTCATCCACCTCATTGTAATGGAGGAGCCTGTAGGCAACTCCAATTCAGTTCTGGTGATGACACCACCAGCATGACTTTCCTTTATCTAAAAGAGTAGCAGAAATTTCTCACAAGTGGAGAAATCCGTCCACATCTGATGCTGCATGAACATACAGTTCCCAGCATCTGAAGGGAGTAAGATTTATTTGCTACCTATATTCCCTCCTCATCTTTTGCTTTATGAAAGCAGATATTTCATTCAGCTATTTGCTGTCAGGCCTTTCTTACTGAGATACAGACAGAACCTGGCACTTCCCTCTCTCTTGCTTTCTGCCCCAGTACAGAAAACACACACAGAGAATTCCCTTTCATTCAAGACCCATCATTTCTAACTACAAAAGGAGAGGACTTTGCTTTTTTCTTGCAATTACTATTCAAGTCTTTTCTGTCCTCTAAGAGTTCTCTCTCCAGGTCCACTAACACTATGATATTTGAAAACATTAAAAAGAAATAAAAGATTTTTTTTCCTCTGCTGAGACTTATAAATCTGTGGTTAAATATCAGGTCTATCAGGAATCCAGTAATTCTATAGCAGCAATCTTCCAAGAGCCTTTACATTTGTACCAATGAGCCTAAGCACAGTATGTTGTTTTTGCAGCTGTAACTATCTATACTGATCAACTTGAAAAAATTTAGCCAATTTTCAAGCCACCATAGCCATTCCTTCCTGAATGTCACAGATCATTTAGTAGTCCCTTAAGTCTTTCGCTCCTGTTTCAGCTTTCACTTTTGTCTAACCCCAAAAGCAGATACATTTAGAAGGAAACTCTATTTTTGTCTGTTACCCAAATTTCAAAATATCAGCAAGAAAATGTAGGACTACTGGCTACACTAAATATATTTTATTTGAATGAACAGCATACAGCTTAACAGTGATAAGATTTTTTTTTTCCAGACAACAACTAATCTACCAAATTTTTTGAGTTTGGGAAATTTTAATTTCCTGTATCTTTTGACCCTTAGGAAAGAAAAAACAAACATGATAATAAAACCATGATAAAACTGAGGCACAGGAAAATAGACTACCACTTCAATTAAATATACTCAGTTGAAGGTCTTAACTAGCAAGTTAACATCTGGCCATTCTAACTTAGAGTACTGACAAGAGAATACTATTTTGCTCAGGAAATAATTGCAGGCTAAAAGAATAAACAGACTTCATACCTTTAGGCTCCTTTTATTATAATGATGTTTTTGTAGGGAGATATTAAATTTCTCACTGACCTACTTGTACAAAAAATTTCATTAGTAATCTCTGTTCTTTGGCTTGATTTCAGTGTCTGACTGAGGTCTGATAAGAAAATGTTTAATTCTTTTGCAAACTCTGTACTTTGGATGTTTCCTTCAGTTCCCTGCAGATAATCTACAATGGCAAAGAGCAAAAAATTAGGCTTCCATGGAGAGTTTTGCATGTAAGAAATACCAGTGATCTAGAAAACCATTTAAAATTAACTGTTTGTACCAAAGTTTCAATTTTAAATTTATTTTGGTTTTTTTAAATTTTATTTGCATTACTAAGCTATTATTCACCCTATGTATAAAAGAAACTTGTTATTTGCCAGTGGGCTTGATGCCTTGCATCTTATTCCTGATCTTGAAACCTACACGTAGAAGTGATGTAAGTATGACATTAAATATGCAGTCAGAGAAAAACTTGTGCCCCGTGCATTAATTTAAAGAACTGCGTTGTGACTACTGATGATGTATCCAAAGACAGGCAATGAAGTTGGTGAAGGATCTGGAGCACAGGTTTTTGATTAAGAGCTATTGCGGGAGCTGGAGATGTTTAGCCTGGAGAAAAGGAGGCTCAGAGAGACCTTACCATTCTCTACAACCATTCTCCTCTGAAAGGAGGCTGTAGAGAGGTGGGGTTCTGTCTCTTTTCACAAGTAACAAGGAATAAAGAATAAATAAATTACATATTTATGTCATATAATATAAAAAATATTACATAAGAAGAATGGCAGCCATTTGAAGTTGTGCCAGGGAGGTTAGATTGCATCTTATGAAAAAATGGCTTCACCAAAAGGGCTACCAAGCATGAAACAGGCTACTCAGGGAAGTGGTGGAATTACTCTCTCTGGAGGTATCTAAAAGGCATACAGATGGGGCACTGAGGAATATGGCTTGAAGGTGAACTTGGCAGTGTTAAGTTTTACAGTTGGACTTGACGATCTTAAAGGTCTTTTACAACCTAAATGATTCTATGACAGAACAAATTCTTAATTAAAACCACAAGAAAGGACAATATTTGAAAATAGCTGATCACATGTTAATTCCATGTTTCATACACATTCAAAATACATAATTATAAGGACAGTAAGAATATTGCCTTTGGTTTTCCTTCCCTATTATTTAGCCATTCTCAGAAGGCAATACACGTGCTCAAACATATCCAATAATCTTTTCATTGGTAGAGATCCAGCAGAGTGAATTAAAAAAGCTTTTCAACAAAAAGCTGCTCTGAAATTAGCTATTTATTCTACCAGTGAAGAAGGGCCTTTTTTATTTTTTTTCAATTTGTACATTATGAAATTGCCATGGTATTAGATGAACTGCAACATCATCAGCTGTTTTTCCTGTTGCAAAATTAGGACTCTGTTAAAATACTATTTCTCCAAATATAGGATTGATTTTAAAGAGTTTAAGATACTGAAATTGTGCAACCAAACATTGAAATGCAAAATATTCTGAATATGCACACACATACTAAAATCTATATAAAATTTTATATGTTTCATATAAAACATTTAAGTATAATAACACATTGTAAAAATGCCTGGCTGTCCAAATAGATGAGGTCTAGCTCAGTTGTTTTAATTAAAGCAAAATGGCAAATGTAGGGAACTGTGTCATTACGAAAAAAGCTTCATGCTTGCATATCAGCTATTGGCTAAATGGTCAAAATGTTTGTAATAAGCACTTTTAATAATCAGGTCTGCAGAAAATATTTAATCCCAAGAAAACTCAGAATTTTGCATTGTCAGTGAGATTTGATTTCTTAGTTCTTTTGCTGGTTGTCTCAGAAGTCAACTCTGTAGTGGGTACAGTGTTTGCAAAAGCTTTAATTACACTGAGAGCATACTACTTCACAAATATTCTTTTATTTTCCTTTTCAAAACATAACAATCCATTTAGATTTCTCACCAACATATGCATTCACAGTTTGTAACACTACTTAAAGGCATTGGAGCTTTTGTATGTAAAGCAGTTCTTTATAGCTCTCTGATTTTAAACTTGGTCATCTTTCCTTCAAAACAGCCTGACCATAATTGTGTGCTGTCATCTAGAGCCTCAAGATACTCCCTAAAACTCAAGAGTTAGCTTCAGTGTCCCAAATGACAGCCAGCTTTATTTTTACACATTGCCTGTTTTATGTAGCGTTATTTCTTAGAAATACTCCTTAAAATACAGAAGACAATCCAAATAAATAAAGAAGGGTTATTTTCTGCTTTTTTAAACAAGGACAAGAATTTTAAAACATCTTCATGTTAAGCTCTTAGCTTCCTAAGGTACCCCCAGATACATAGATACATAGTTTCATTTTCCAGAGTGATACATCTTGGGTAATGCTCACTCATGTTAAATTACGTTCAACTACCAAGAACACAGAAGAACCCTTTAAAATGATGGAACTGAGCAGTACAAATTTCCATAGGGATCAGCCTATTTGTTAAAAGAGAGGTTTATGTCATCACGGCTACAGAAGTTACTCAGAGAAAAAGTTACCATATTCGTATTTTAAAATCAAGGGTATTTTGATAGAGCATAACAATAACAAAGCAGGCGATAAATAATTAGAGAAAACAGAAATGTCATTCTATGCAGAAATGATGAAAGAAGTATATGTGTTACCTTTGCAGTCTTAGGATCCCACCTAATCTTGTCCTAATGATGAGGCAGCTGAAATTGAACGCAATCATTTTTGCCAGAACAATTCTAGAAATTCTTGTGTCTTTTTACTAAGAACGTATTTTAAAAAGTGAAAAACTCTTCAACCACTTTACCTTTAACTGAACTTTGAAGATTGGATGGCATTCCCCCCCTTATACCTTTTCTTTAGGACAATTGAGTCACAGAATTCCCAAAATCCTACTATAATTGATAAGTACAGAATCAGTATTACACTAAATAATATCAAAATGCTTCCTACTTTATCATGGCAGAATCCAGAAAATGAGCATATCAAAACCATAGGGGAAATGAAAAGGAAAACATCAAGCTTTAATCTTACATGAGTCCTTCATTTGAAAAGAATTGTTTCCTTTGCCTAAATAGGTGCATGCTAAGACACACATCAGTAGGGTGCTCAAAGATAATTCAGAAGAGCAAATATTGTGACCTCAGACACAACAAATTACATAATTTGTCTTGCAATAGCAAAATATTCTGTTTGGTAAAGCACATAATCTTGCACCCAAATATAAAATACTACTGTTGTCCAGTCAAATACTTAGTGTTTCTTACACACATTATGGCAAAACTAATTGGTTTTTGTTAGAACTACAGCTCTGTGAGATAATTTGTCCATATAAATCCCACTTCCTTAAGGATCTGATGCCTCCACCCAAGATGACTCTGCTCCTGTATCTGTCCTTTTCTTACATGGTGGCATTGCTTATTAGTTCCCTTAGGTAAAAACCATGATAATTAATAGTTCCACAAACTATTGACCACAAAAACTAAACAGCAGATAAAATATAGTGGTTATGAATATTAATGGACACGATAAACCTTTTTATCTTGGAAAAAACCCAACAAAAAACAGAGGAAGTTCTTGGGAAAGCTTTTTTATCATGATACAGAAGCAAACATCAGGGGAAGAATTTCTTTCAGCCTGATAACATATCTGCTGGACTTACTTCCTTAAAACGGTTGCAATACAGACCAATGTCTGAGGGACCTGGGGTTGTTTAGCCTGGACAAGAGGAGTCTCAGGTGGAATCTTACTGTTCTCTACAGCTGCCTGAAAGGGGATTGTAGCAAGGCGGGGACAAGTCTCTTCTCTCAGGTCACAAGTGACAGGACAAGAGAAAAAGGCATCAGGTTGCACCAGGGAAGGTTTAGATTGGCTATAAAGCATTGGAGCAAACTGCCCAGAGAAGCAGTGGAATCACTATCTCAGGAGGTGTTTAAAAGACATATACATGGGGCACATGGGGACAGGGTTTAGTAGAGGACTTGGCAGTGCTGGGGCTGATGTTTGAACTGGATGATCTTTGAGGTCTTGTCCAAACAAATGATTCTATGATTCACTGTAGTTCAGGGAGAAAATATTAGAATATACATTTTTGGAGGCTAAATGTTCAAAAATTCTTTACTGATGAGGTAGATGATCAAACCATTTGGAGACTACTGGTCCAGAAAATAATTTGGTTTTTTCTTTGAATAGTCTGCCAGAAGGGCTGGCACTCTCTAAGTACTTAGCTCAGACAATAGAGTTTCACTAGTAACAAGGGTACTATATGATGAATCTCACATTTGCAACCTGACATGCAGTGTTATGGGAACACAAGTGCTGGCTGAAGGCTTGGGACACATCTACCACAGCCTGTTAGTACAAACCAGCCCTTTTAATACCTCTGATTAACAGACTTTGGCTCAGATTGCAGAGTAGCCTTTGATCATATGAACTGGAATCCTTTCAGATGAAACTTATTTGGAAGACGGACTTCAGCAGCATGTATAATCCACTCCAGCTGTTAACAGGCACACAGAATAATACCAGAAGTAGTGTGAAATAAAACATATCAAAGAACATATGATGTATGCTGGATCTCCAGCACCACATGCTTTACTTTATAGATAGATGTGTTTTAATGGTTTGCGTGACTTGGGAACACAGACACGACTCAAGAGAGACGTTCATTTCTTGGCACCAAGGACAGTGTGGCTAGGGCTAAGGCAGGCATTTTTAAATTTGTCTCTACACATTTGGCTATGATTTTATTTTGCTGGAAGACATCCATTGCTTGAAGCCTTTAGGACATCAGCTAAGCCAACATTCCAGCTCTGTGCACTATCAGAGATGAGATGATCCACTTACCCAACATACTCAGTAAAACATAGAATTCACTTCTAATTTTTCATTTTACATCAGTGCTCAGACACAGCTAATCAGCACAAAATCTCACCTAGACCAATCTTGTGCAACTGATATAAGAAAGTATTTGGGCAAATAAAATGCCTGTAGCCACAGTTCAACATGTCAATACTTTTATACCATTCCTTTATGATATCTCCTTGAAGGAAGTTTTTGTTTGGTTTACCATTAAAAACATTTCATGTCTCATATTCTGTTTTAGACAGTGGACCTTATACATGACAGGGTCACTAATAGGAATAGGACACCACAAAAACCCTAATTAATTAGCAGAGAAGTTGAATGAGGTGCAATCACACACTGAAGTACTAAGCATCAGTCTATTCATACAGTTTACAAACCTGCATGTCACAGGGAGGCTTGTGCAGCTCTTGGTGTCTTCCTATTGGGCTTTCCAATCATTTCTTAAAACACAACCTTAACAATCATCTGAAAACATGTGATGAAAGCAAAATAAACTACGCTATCCTGGCAGAATTATTTACAGTCTGCCAGTTGCAAATCTTTTTCAGGAAAACACAGTGTATTAAACTGGTTTCTGCTGTGCTGTGTGTGTTCTTTCTTTTTTCCCCCCTTACAATCAGTGCATTATCAAGCAATAGAAAACACATAATCAAAACTTTGGCACCTGTTTTCAGGCAGTCTTAAAATTTGCATAAATTAAGAATGATAGTTAATTTTTGAATGTGCAGTATAAATAAGGAAGAATGTGTCTGAAATGCAACCAAATGTGCCACTTGTGAACATTTCTGTCCTGGTCTCTTTATCTGTTCCTCACATGAAAGTGCTTCTATAAATTAGATTATTTTTATAATCTGACTCTAAATATTTTTCAGTGCTAGTGTGCCATTTTTGTGATTAAAGGAACAGCCCTTCACATTCCATTGTACATGCTGTGGCACCAAAGGCTCATGCACAAGAGAAAAAGTTCAGTGCTCTGGCCTTGGTTCCCTTCTCCTCAGTCCATCCCCATGACTCCCATGCCTCTGCCCCTTCAGTTGCCCCTGAACACTCAGCTAATAATAGTAACCACACTGCTCAGCGCTCGCTCTTGGATCATAGTAGTCTAATTAGAGGCTTCTATTTTATATGCAAATTGGAATTGGGGATTTTTTCACATCTCCTATACACATAATTTAACATTAATCTCTGCTGAATTTTATCAGGTGGTTTGTCACCCAACCACTCAGTATTTTAATGCCCTTATTTGCAGTAATATTTAATTTCTCTACAAATAATAATTTTCTTAATTCACTAAGATACAACCTGTAAATAGCTGTACAACTGAGGGTTATTAAAAAAAAAAAAAAACAAACACCAAACCAAAAAACCCTAAACAACACTCCTGATCTCTTTTTCTCTATATACAAAGAACCAGCATAGAGAACCTGAAGGTTTGGGGTTTTCTTTAAAAGAAGCAAACCAAAACAATCCTGATGGCCTTCTCTCTTATATATATAGGTCTAGCATTCACCTCTTGTGACAATCATAAAAAGAATAAATTTCAGAAATAAATTTACCACAAGAAATGAACCTAATATTGATCTCCCTCAAACTCAGTCAAGCCCTTAATTACTTATGACATTATTAGTTTTGATAGGATAACATTAAATTTTCTTCATAGACCTCAAATAAGAATCATCAGAATGCATTCTTACAGGATAAATAAAACCAACCAAAACTTAATGTAACAGGTCACGTGGAAAATTATTAGGGCTTTTATATAAACTTGATTTACTTAAACACTTGCCAAAAGCTATTTGCTGCTTAATGAGAGGAGCATGTTTTCTCATCTCATTCATGCTAAGTGACATCGCATTTAAGAAATTACTTTTCCAGTGAGAACAGAAGGCACTGAAAACATTGCCCAGTATAAGGAGTCAGATGAAAAGTACAAGAGCTGGTCAGAAGATGCCCTAGGAGACAACTAGGTTTCAGCTGACGGCTGGGACAAAGATAGGTATTTAGCAAAAATGGAAAATGAAGGAAAGCCAGGAGGAATTTAGACAAAATCAGTTACTACAGCCACAGAGAGAGGCAGAGATTTTTTTATGCTGGAAAACAAGAGATTTCAATTCCTGTTTCTGACATATTTAATTAAGAAAGAATAAATAGACAAACAGGTCTGTGGAAATGAAAAATCTGATACACATTAATGTCCCCTCTTAAGGGCAACAGCTTAAATGCTGGGCAACCAGAAATGCTTAAAGGATGATGAAAAATAGGTTTGTCTTGTAAGCTAACTTACAGCTGTTTTTGTTCTCTCTTTGCAGGAGAAATACAGAACTATTTTGCTTGTTTTAGAAAGCAAATAATAATATTTCTAAAGTTATTTTGTCTTGTTAGCATTGCATTTGAACTTCCATGGATGCACAGTCTTCCTGTCCTTCCCTTCCCCATGTGGCAATATTCCATGATCTGCAAATCACAGGGTAAACTTTTGTATGTTCATAAGACTAAACCACACAATACGATACAAAATGCATTCGCTTAAATTCTACTCACATCAGAGGACAGGAATTTATAACAATGCTTCAGCATTTTCTATATTCAAGACGGCCTGGAAGAGTAAGATAACTAGGTAAGGTGGTCTCATCTGTCATTTCTAGAGACATGAAGCCTCTGAAGCCACAAAGCCTATGCAAAGTAAGATGGAAGACAGCAGGAAAACAAAAAGTGACAATTCCTATTTTCATGTGGAAAGTTAGTGAGTATACTCTTTCTTCCAGAGTGTCTGGACATTTGATGCCCATGCCAGGAAAGCAGAGGAATGTTTTTGACACATTCAGCAGTCCTAAATCAGAGTTTGATAGACACCTCAGCCACCTCTCATTTTACATTCTTTCTGTAAAGGTGTTTTTTTTCGTTGAGAGTCTGTGACTCCAGTGAGTATCCATCATCCACAGAAGATGAGAGAAACAGATGAAAAGTCCCTTCAGTGAGTACTCCCTAGGGAGTTTCTATACAGAAACTTGAGATAGCAAAAGTTATAGCATGGAGAACAGTCACATCCTCCAAGCAAAAGCAGTCTCAAACCTATCAGAGCAGAAACAATCCAAAAGTCAAAACTGATATTCACAACTACTAATGGCTTCATAGGTGGGAAAAAAAAAATCCCACAACAGAAAAGGCATTCTTATGAAACACTCATATTTCACTGGTGTGAGACAGTGCCTGGACTAGTCAGGCTTGCACAGCCATGCTTGGCACCAAGCAAAGTCAGAATCCAGACTGCACCTTCCAGAAAAAGGGGGAAAATCAGTTTTAGAAGAAATAAAACGTAGATCAACAAAGGACTCATGAGAAGAAAAAATTACATAATAGAGCAGATAAGGAAATCACAGTCTAGGAGCAATATAATATGATTCAATATAATATAATCAACTGTGGACTAGAACTACAAGAGTGAAGCACAAATGCATGGCCATTATTAATGCTGCAGGGGTTGCAAATCTCCAGGTTGTAGCACAAATGCATACATGTGGATGAAAAATTAAAGCAAAGTAAGTTTTTTTTTTATATAAAGTTTTGGACAATTTTGTCACACAATCCCACACACAAAACTTTAGTTCTCTCTAGCATGGAAATAACATCTGTAACAACAGATTAATTATTAAGGATTAATACAGCAAGTAAAAACTCAGGTTTTTGTCATCTAAACAATGATACTTACTTGAAAAAGAACACTAGTCAGTGACTGACTCTGCTAATTCAGGATCTGGAAATTAACTCAGGAAGAAATTTGTGTGTTCATCAGGTGAACTTTGATTACAGGGAAATATGATGAGACAAAGTTGTTTTAGCTTAACACATCCCACTTCTCAATTGTCCTAGTTAGATTCATGTCCATAAGAAAGTCTACTTCATGAAAATCCAAGAAGCAAGTAGGAAAACCTAATCTGCAACTTTATCGGGGATTTCATACACTAAGTTGACATCTCAGTGTCAACTTTTTGTTACTGGTTAGGACACTTGCAAAAGGTTTTAGAAACTTTTCCTAGATGCAGGAGTATAATTAAGCTGTCTACTGGATGGTCAGACTCTGAGTGCATGTTAAGAGAGGCAGAAGACAAGTCCTCAGTTTTAGTCAACACACATAACTAGCAATCTAATGGATGACATGTGACATGACCAGCACATTTACCTTTTAAATCTTTTTAAACTTGTATCTGTAAGCTTTAGAGTCTATGGAGATGCTACTTAATACTCACTAGACATTCAATGGATAATACCCTTTTATGTCATGCTTAGTAAGAGTTCTTGTGCTGAGAGTTAGTAATTATAATTTGAGATGCAGAAGAAGGAAAACATGAGCAGAAAAACTGAGAACAAGAATTGCCATTCCTGCAAGGTAAATAGCAAAGTTTCTTGGTGCTCTAGGATTAGTGGGAGTACACACTTCAAACAGCTTGAGCCTCTTCAAAAAATTTATTCTGAGTGGGGAAACCTTTTTCTTTGTGCTGGATCCCAACAGATAAAGGAACAATAATCTCAGTATTATCATCAAATTCTGATTCCTCCCATCATAAACTTTGGAGAAACTATTTGTGAAGCACTTGGCCAGTGCTGATAAGCTTGGCAAGTGAATATCCATACAGTGATGAAGTAAACCAGATCCAGGACTTAACCTCCTATGCAACACTGGGATGACAGCACACTTCCTTGTTCATGTAAAGCAAGGCTGATTCTGTAGAAGATGCAAAAGATATCTAAATACTCCAGTGTGGAGACATATTTTCATAAATATTTTCAGGCACAACCCTGCTCTTGTGAACTATCCACCACAGTAGTTACAATAACCTTTCTTTAGTGATTTTTTTTTAAATATGGGACTACAAACTGGCACTTACTGACAAATTACTACTTATTTTTGCCACATGTTGATAATTATGAAAATGCTTTGATAATGATCAAGGCCAGTATTTCTTGGCTGAAGACAAAGTTTGTGTGAGTTTCATCAGCTACTCTTATCAGCAAAAAACCCAGATTCTGGGATACAGCATTATGTAGGTATATGACACCACAAAGTGGGCAAACCAAATGATTTCTGAGAAAGTCTTGGAATAGACTGATTTTAATTGTAATCCTATCAAAGCTGCCGATTTTTGATGGCAGGGAGTACAGCTTTGCTCTGAAATACATCTTGCTGACACTGAAATCAACTTCCTTTGTTTCTAAGATGTTCCTAAAAATGACTGTGTGGAAAAGTTAAATCTTTTGAATTCCTAAGTCATATAGAGCAACTGACCTCTCAAGAAGACACAGCACTCACCATTTCTGGCTACTTCGCCCTCCCTCATAGGTTTTATAATTTTTTACTCTTGGATTATTATCACTGGAGTCTACTTTGTCAAAGACTGAAGACAATCTGAGAAGAATGTGCATAAAAAATTTCATGTATTAAACTATTGAGTTAACACATACTCCTAAAGAAAAAAAGAGAGCTATACTACCATTACTCAGGGGAAAATGTCTGTAGTTCTAAATGCAACCTCTAATACTTTATGCATATATGTTTTCATTAAAATTGTATCTATAGAAGAATTATGAGTGTTCCTTGGGGAGCATAAAGTGTGTCTCTGTGTGAAAGGGTGGTTAATGGAATTAAAAACCCTCTCCCAATCTTGCTCCAGAACTGCTTTACATCTAAATTTACAATTTATAACTAACAAAATACTTCTAACAAGATTTCTTAAAACTAACTACCACAGGAGGGAACCACTTAACTTTATTCTCTACACTGGAATATCTGTCTCATGCCACAAATATTATAGGAATGAAATGTTCTGGCAATGTCTTTCTTGTGCATATTACTTTCATGAATTAAGGACCTGCTACAAAATCCATTTCTGGTCTTGAGATGAGATGCATGAATATGTCTACATGAAAAGTATATACGAAAGCACATAAAAACTCAACACAAAACAATTAAATTCCTTTCTGCTCTTGACTTGCAAATCCTAGCAAACCAAGTTTTTTTTTTTAAGGAATCTATTAAGGAGTGTTTTTCTCATTCACTGAGTCTTCCCCTATAATAACCACCCTTCACCACATCATACATTTCCTTTGCAATGGCAGAATGTGGAAATCAAAAAGACCACATCTCACTATAAACCATAAGATTATACCGTTGACATAAATCTATAGGCACATCACATAAACTTTCCCTAATCTGTAACAGTCATAAATTGCTCTTTATTCTTGAGACAGTCTCCACGTTGCTCATCAAAACCAGTGTTGCCTGGTAGGCTTGCCAGGTCCCATGCACACAAAATCATTGGGCTTGGAAGACCTCTCCTTTAGGCACATTCTATTACAGTAGGTGAGAAACAAGGCTGAAATCTGACAATGCTTTTTTGATAGTTTGAAAAGCTTCTTGCTTAGAGGATGAATATTCTGATGAGAATAGAAGTCTAGAGGAAGTTGAAACAATGACACTTTCTTAGAAATGTGCTGCAGTTTCTATATTTACTGTCTTCATCAGTTCTGGAAGTATTTTAAAACCAGCAGGTACTGAAAATGAAGTGACCTTGCTTTAACTGGTGTGAAGGAATGACAGGAATGCAGATGGCAGTATATCCATTTATGCATTCTCTGAAAGCTTCTTTTATTGAAGTAGAAGATCATATGATAGAGGACATACCTACCTTCTGGAAGAGTCTTCAGGGGGGAAACCTGAGATGGTATCTAGGTAAAGCTACCTGTTGAGTGTTCTCACTTTGGGAACCCAAGTACCTGTGACAAAAATCTAGGGAAGGTAGGCTTCAAGACACTTTGTTTCAGACTGATACAGATGTTGTGGAACTGTAGTGGTGATTGGTTCCACACAATCCTTCCTAACCTTGGTATGCTGCATGAGATTAGTTAGGGTACATGTTATCACTTCTGCCATAAGTACTCCTCATTCATATGCCTGCAATAGTGTTCTACCTAGGATGAATTAATGAATTAACAAAATCAATACACTGGTTTTCCCCATAAGTTATTCCGAGCTGCAAAAGAGGTTAATCTACCACCTTTCCTAGAACACATGCAAATGCTAAGAGACTTATTTATTTGTCAAAATAACTATTGCTCTCTGTCTGATGAAGTTTCTCCTTTCTCATTTAAGAAAGCAGTTTACTTTTTATGGACTATCAGAAAACATGAAAATACAATTCACATAAATATAATTCAACAATCCATCAAGTTAAATCAGATTTTAAAAGTGAAGCTATTATTTTTGCATATTTCATCAAACTAACTTCCTTAATATGTCACGTTTAAATAGAGGAGAGATAGTGGCGAGGCAAAATAACTGAATTAAGGTGCATGGAAGAAGATTCTGTTCTCTCTAGAAGCAAAATTCCAGTAAGCTGATTTGCCTTCTATTTTCTCCTCTCCTTTTTCTACTCAAATCAGCTAGGAGAGCCTTTCAGATGTTAAAACTACCCCCTACATCTACTGCAAGGACACTCCATCTCGCTGTTTACCAGCTGCTATTCAAAACACATATGGACGAAATAATACTTCTTGATATCCAATATATATTTGTCTGTCTTGGTATCTTCCAGTAGTGCATTGTTTAATATAAATAACATATATTGTGGTTTGGGAAATTCAACCATTTAAGGTGTGGGAAGTGGCCTGACTTCCGATACAACCTCAAAACCCCACCACCTGAACAAGGCAGGAGAGCTACCAGAAACAATAAGGGAAGGATTCTTCCCCAGCACTTTAAATAGCTCTGACTTTGAACAACAAAATCCTTTTCCACACTTACATCTGGCACAACTGAGACTAACGAGTAACCCATCCTTTGATGCTTCTTAGGATCTCAAGCACTTAAACACCAGCTAAATAAGAAAAAGCTGAAAATTCAGAACAGTTCTCCTAAGCAGGTGAAGATTCCTGTGACTACTAATCTTGCAGTAAGTTCCTAAAAGTAAAATTATTTCCTATCTCCCAGCATTCCATTTTTCTTTTTTCACTGAACTCAGTTTAGTACGATGAAGTCAGAAATATCAGCTTTCTTCAACATTAACAAAATATCAGTGGTATTGCTTTTCTTATATTAAAGTAAAAAGATTGTGGTTTAGGGTTTTTATAATTTTTAAAATAGTTTTGCAACAGTTCTCTGAGCATCATGAAAATACCCCTATTTAATTTTGAAAGCCTCTTTCTTTTATTCCAAGACCAAAGTTTGAATAGTGGATCTATCCAGTAATAAATCATGCTCCCCTTGATAAAATTCATGATAGAGAAGTCCATGAATCTTAGGTGATGAAAGTAAATTTTGATCATGATGGTGTGATAACTTTGACTGATGCAGACACAGGCAGTCACTCTGCAGTGAGTTGCTTGCAGTGGGTTTGATACTAATTGAAGAGGAATAAATTCTCACCATTTGCACACTGCAAAGTCATGTCTACATCAGATATTGTACAGTCACTTCCCTTCACAAGACTTTACAACTATTCTTAATTCTCTTTGCACAGCTGAAACAAGTATGTGAAACAGCACAGTGGGTTAAGCAATCACAATGAGCAAGCAATACGTGAGACTGACCTACTAACAACCAAATGAGGAATCAGCTACACAAACTGTGCTATCAGGTCCAGGCCAAATTCCCCCAGTACCCATCTTTCATTCCACTGAAAAACAAAACTGACACAAATTGCTGAAGCACATTTCAGGAGTGGACTTGGCTAAAGTGAGTTTTGTTACAATGCACATTACTTTGAAAGCAAACTTCAGTATTTATTGCTATCACTACTCAAAAACCAGTTTATAACAATTTTTTTGCTTATAACAATTTTTTGACTTCATACTATCCCCTTCATAAGACAGACAATATCGAAAAATATGGATGTGCTTTAGATCTCAAAAGCAGAAGGACACTATATATATATTTTTTATGAAACTATAACTCAGTGTTCATCATAGTCCTCCATCTGTCTTCAGGTAGCAAAACAGAAATAGGTTGAATTACACAGGTTTCTGGCATCAAACAAATCCTGCTGAAGTCAGCTTAAGCTGAAGGTAAACTGTATTTGTAAAAATAACTAAAATTCTATTTTAGATGCATAAATATGGATCTAATAATTTTCCTTATGACACTTTCCTCTCTCCCCTATGACACACTTCAAAGCAAGGAATAACGTGGCTTTTTAATGTAACATTTCTGTAATTTTTCAAGGAAAGAAAATCAGTGTTGAAAAGCAGTAATACTGTACCTTGATTTCTTCTATTTCGTCTGGCACTATCTTGTATGCAGATATAGTCCCACCCAACCTGAAATCAGGAAAAAAAAGTTCTCAAAATCAGTAACAGAAAATATAGTATGTTAAAAGTCTTATGACCTGTTCCAAAACATAACATTCCTTCTACCAACTTAGAGGTAAAACCTAGTAAGTCCCAAATCAAAAGCAAAAACCCTCCTTTCTTTATCCAACAAAAGATCCGCATGTGATTAACATAAATACTAGAAACAAGGTATCTATCACCTTAACAATTAAGTCAGCCAAGCAAAATTATCATCATCAGGCTGGTATTTTATATATTAATGGCAATCATCATATTCTATGATTTCTTGTTGATTGTCTGAGGCACATGGATGAGTTTAAGTGTTTGAAGACTGATGCACTTTGTGCTATTTCACTATGCTGCTACACAGTCTGAAATGCATCAAAATACCATTCTGGAAATTGAATTTTTTAAATTAAATGTGTATGTACAGACATCACAAATCACACAGACTCTATAGCCTCCATGTTTGAAAAAATCTCTGCAGTTAATGACTGGTCATAAAATTGGGTGATGAGTAATATCTGGCATTGACACAGAAAAAATAGTGTTTTGTCCTACATGAAACTCACTGAAATTACTTTTTGAAATCCTGCAAAAATCCTGGTAAAGAACAGTTCATATACTGAAGATGTATGAATAGCATGTACTATAAATGGTGGCTAATATTACATTTTGCCCAGAGACACGCAGACATGGCTTCTTTTATTTCATGAAGCAGTCTCATCGATGGTGACAATTCAGACCTAAAAATATAAGTGCACTAATGACCTCCTGCTGGCTCTACACAGCAATACTATTCATTTTCTGGATCCTACAAAAATAGAAGTTACATAAGAAACTATTTTTTGTAAACCAGTAGATACCTATCAAATGTGCATTTGAATTACCTCCCTCTTATTGGAATTTTTCTAATTGTCAGCATTTCTACACAGATGTATTTTCTTATATCTTGAAAATATTATAAATATTGTTTAGTCAAGAGAAAAAGAGAAGAGGAGACTAACACAGAAAACACATTAAGATTTTCCATGGAAGTCCTGCCTTTCCACACTTCTCCTGTAAATGAACTGTTTGAAGGTTTTACACAGAGGATGAAGTTGTGCATAGGAAAAATCTGAAGTCCATCACTGCTCCAGGTAACATCAGCTGTGATTTCCAAGGTAGAGGCAGGGCTACATCCAAATTCATCATGGACAAAGAGTGTAGCAATTGCTCTCTCCCATTTCCTCTGCAACTTCCATTGCTGCCATTCATTAAGTGAGGATAAAGTTGGAGAAAACTGAAACTTTTTTTGCCAGTGCAAGTACAAACATGAACTTTTATTTTTCATGACGTTGGTTCAACTGGTGATTCTAGGGATAGCTACAATAAATTGGCTTTAGCATCACAACGAAGGATTGCTCCATCAAACCGTGACAAGCAGTGGCTCAGGTGGCACGGTGACATTGCACCTGACCAGTCCCACAGCTACTGGAATGATGTCCATAAGAAAGAGACTTTTATGTGACTTTGAGATCCATTCCTGGCTGCACTGTGAAGTACCCCAAAAATCACTGACTTTCTACCTCCTAGCGGAAGGAGAATACAGAACCTGTACTGCCAGCACTCCAGCAACATGGAATTCCCCCTGGCACATTCCTTTATTTGCCACCCTTGGCACAACTATTTAGAACTTTCTTGGAATATCAGAAAAAAAAAAATCTACTCAGTAAACTCATCTGACTCATACCATTAATTAGCATCACTACGCAAATAGTTCTGCAAAGTTTTGTGTTAAGAGTTTAACAAACTCTGAATCTGCCAAGTTGCAGCTCAAATTGTACCACTCTTAAAATGTAAAATGTCAGCTAACACAATTCCACATTTTTGAAAGAGAAAGACGCATTAAAAATTCTGTTACTGTTTAAATAAACAACCTCTCACTGATAGCTCCAGCTCACATATCTCTTAAATTGTCCATTTACAATCCTACACTGACACCTTTATCTTTAAAATCCAGTCTACAAACATAAACAATAACAAATTTAAGCTGAAAGAGAATCAGAGAACATTAATATACAATTTTATCAATGTCTCAGATTTGAAATGAAGTTTTTAGGGAAGTCTATACTTTCTTCATTTCAGAACATTTGACTGAAATCTATCTTATAACTTCTGAAAGAGATTCAACACAGCAGATTACAGTACCAGATTTAATTGGTGAAAGACATAAAAAAGACATTTCACTCTGTATATAAAGTTTGTCTGCGAGTTTCACAGAAGTTTAAAGGCATCTCACACACTGGGGGGATGCAGGTAACATAGTCATATCATTATTAAAAATCTCCAGCAGTCAGTTAAGTCTGAAGTGTAAGGGACTGGACAACATCGCACACACAAGTAACAGAGAAAATCAAAACCACTGTGGTGATTGCTAAGAAAAACCAGCAAAATCAAGGTAAATCAAAAATCAATGCAATAATGGATATGTCCAGCTTGGGGAAAAATTTCTATTTCAAGTGTTTCTCTGAATTACATTTAAGTGTAACCATCAATCGTGGCCTGTCTGGAAGCTTGCTTGTCATTTTGCAATTCCTTGATTTGATTACTGACATCTGAAAGGAGACCAGACAATGATAAACAGGAGATTTCAGCTATAGGATGATACAGAGACCATGACAGAGGGCTTGCACATGGCATATTTTTTCACTTTGTTGTGAAAAACCTTCCTCTTCAGGTTTCTTTTTTAGAATAGTTTACAGTACCATTCTTAATCACAATTAAGAATTAATTCTTAATCACATTTTCAAGAAGTAACTGTGATCAGAAGAGCAAAGGATCAGCTAGCCCGAGTGAGTATACACTAACTACAATGGACTTTGAATGCTAAAATATAATGGAGCAATGAACACATTAGAATGGCCAGAATTCAGATCACATTCTGATCTCTGTCTGAATTCAGATAGGGATGCAAATTTTGTGCAGAGTCACTCTTCATCTTTCACATATTTTACTTTTTTAACAGATTTTATTACACTGCTCTCCATTTGAACAACTCAGCATCCAGCATCCTCCAATAGAAATGGCATTTTCTCTCTGATAATACACACCCAACCAGGAATAAAGCTAAATACCAGCCAGTTACTTCCAGTACACTGAAAATATGGTCCTAAACTTCACCCAGAGAAACCTAATGTGCAAAGTCTTTCTCTCCCAAACTGCAGTATTTTCACACTATAACAAGACATGCTATTTAACAGTGAAATTATTTTAAATACTAGTTACCTTTAATGTTTCACTTGTATATGTGAGAGATAACCTCAAACATACCGAATTTGTATTCAAATTTTGACAGACATTAATCTTATCAACTCTGTATCATACCTTGAATGTAATACAGAGAGCCCAATTCTCCAATATCTTTACAAAAGAGAAATGAAATTATTCCTAGATGTAGAAATAAGAGCTGACACAATAATAATGAAAAACTATCTCTTACACTGGGCTAAACTGGTGAAGGCGTTTGAGGCAAGGATCAGAAAAGATAAGATAGAAATTCCATAAAAATAATCAGGAAATAATAAATATAATTATTTTATCAGAGGTTTTAAAACCAATAAAATGTAGTGGTTTATCTTTCCAGACTGGGCTTGTGAAAGTTCACAAAAAGGATTCAGGAGAACAACAAGGTTTCTATAGCAACCTAAAAAATTAGCAAAATACAGGAAATAAACTGAACCAAGGCCAACACAGTTGTATTGCAACAGATGGATGCTTTACTATTTCACAAATTAAAGCTGAACATGTGAAAAGAGAGAAAACTACATCCAAGTTAAGGGAAGTTGAAAACCAGGAGGAACTGTGCTCAAATGGAGACAAGAAACCATGAACTACAGCTCAAATAAAAAGTAAACTCATGACAAAACTAAAAGAGAAATACATTTACATTGTTACATTAATAAATTTACTCTGTTACAATATTTTAACAAGCTGACCTGTTTGCTATTTGTGTTTCATCCCAGATAGTGCAAGTTGGACTTCTGGCTGATTTTCCCCTGTGCCCCTCTATATATCCATGCTGGGAGGGTCTCAGTGGAGTATTATTGCACAATAATACTGGAGTATTATTCCATTTTGTGCAAGACACATGTGCACTTGGACTGAATCCATATGGGTCAGCTTTTATAATTTGAATTCTGACCAAAGGTATGAACACAATCTTTATCTACAGTTCCACATCAAGGGACTGCTATAAGAAGCTGAGCTATTGATTCATCTGTTAACTTAATAAATGAGTCATACCAAATG
Organism: Molothrus ater; assembly: GCF_012460135.2. NCBI lineage: Eukaryota > Metazoa > Chordata > Aves > Passeriformes > Icteridae > Molothrus > Molothrus ater. The sequence goes on from NC_050483.2 coordinate 30,307,640, forward strand.
CAATGAAGTAAATTTTCTAAAAATAGCTTGTAACCAGCTTGGCTGCTGTCATCTGCTGAATTTCTCCAATGCCACTTTAATTAACATTAATCTTTCTTCAGATAGATCACTGTCTAAACAATATCAAGTTGTCACTAAGCCTCCCAAAGAAACTCTCCTTCATCTTTTAATGAAAGCAAAACTCAAAATTCTCCACTTGGCATTTTTTTTCCAGAACCATCTCACAAACATGTTTGTTACCTGCCATCAGGATATTCTGGTTTTTTGAGTGATTCATAAACTAAGCAGATTATTCAAGAGAGCCTGTTCTTGGGAGGGGATCAAATGACTGGCTATTTCTAACTCTACAGGCGTGCTCATTTCATCACAGGCTACTGGATGGATACTTCCTACAACACTTCTCCTGCCAGAGCAAACTGACCAAGTCAGCATTCTTAGCCTGCTTATCTGGACTACCTTGATGTTGACCCCTATGATATCAACAAATCAACTGGCCTTGGATCCTCACATCCTCACAAAGTACTCCAAGGACAGAGGTAGCAGGATTTGAAAGCATTTGAAAGCTTTTTTTCTCCACTACCTGCAAGATACATTAAAAGCAGAGAGAGAGAGAGCTCCTTTAATTGATAACTAGTTTCTACTGACCTTTGAGAAATTGTTAAAGCACCCTGAGGGAGGTAGTAAGAAGGCTGCTATTCTGGGCTCCTTCCTACACAACAGAACACTGGCAGCTACAGCAAGCTGGGCTGCAGCTCCTGGCGCTGGCTGCTCGCCAGCAAGGAACCGTGCAAAACAGCTCCCAGAGAGCATCCTCATGACAGCTTCACTTACTCAAAGGTATTAAACTATGCCATGAAGAGCCACCCCAGGTTTATTGTTTCTTTTGGGAGTATTATTATTTTTATTATTATTACTATTACTATTTGAATGGATTCAATAATTAGATCCTTGAAAACTTACTTCCCTCCTCCCCCAGTCTTTGGCTAACTTCAACATGCTGTACAGAAAAACATCACAGAAATCAAATTATTGCAGACATGCCCTCTGTCAGTTCATGTCTCTCATGAACAACAGCTCTGAGATTAAGACATCACTTTACAGGATTCTCCCTCTGCCTCACCACATCCCAAAGATTCCTTGCCCACACAAAAAAAAAGAGGGGGAAGGCATTAACCCAAAAGTTTTTATTCCCTACCATATAATTTTTTTAAGGGTAACAAGTATACCACATTTTCTGTGGCTTTCAGGCTTTTTTTTCCCCAAGAAAAGCAATAAACAACATGAAAATATTATTTTTAAGGAGGAAAGCCATATTATTTTTCTCGTCCACCCTTCCAAGTTGGTTTGTTGCTTTGCTTTTTTCCTTTTTTTAAATTTTAGTACAGGAAAAGCAAGACTAAGTCAGAAGAGGCTATTTTTTCAGACACTTCCGGCAGGAAAACATTATCACCTCAACAGTCTAATATTGGAAAAGAATAGAACAAGAATCTTTGTCCTCAACATATGCCAGAAATTAGTGATGAGGTCATATGTAGGTCATTTGGCAATCAGAGGACCAGGAGCCACTCTTCCCTTCTAGCAGAACTAATCTGACTTGATTTAATTTTGGGGAGGAAAGTTGGAGCTGTTATCAAGTGCATGAGTCTAAGATACACACCCTGTGTAGCTACAGGGCCTGGAGAGCACACACTCTGTGCAGCTATTCAGGCCCACGTGAGTTCGGAGCTTAATGCAGTTTTCGAGGGGGGAACTTTGCTTTACCTCAGCTCATGGGGCACAGCCTTGTATGGCAGCTTGGGGTAACCCTGCTGCCAGCCTGAGACACATCCACAGATGGGCTCCTCCTCTTGAAAATGTTCATCAGCTTGATTACTGCCTAATAAAAACACACCAGGGGAGCGGGAAGGTACTGTCACCAAAAAGTTTTGGGCTCGCAGCACGATCACCCAAAACAAATTGGATGAAGAGAACACTTAGAATACTGGGAATACACTCAGAATACATACTTTTCAGTGGTGCAATTTTTTTTTTTTTTTTTTAATCTCAGCATAGGGAGGGGCATTCTGTGCAAAATCAGGAGGACTGCCGAGCTTCCATGAGAAGCAAAAACTATTTAAGCTTTGATTTTTACTAAAAAAATTAATTATTAATTGCTCAAAAGTCCTATCATCAATAGTTACATGCTTCATGGCAAGAATTTGAAGCATGCAAATAGCAAATATTTTAATACTTTTGAATAAAATGAAATTAAGTATAAACAATATAGATATTTATAACATCAGACTTTTAAAAAAGATTTTAGCATTTAACTAGTAAATAAATACTTCATCATTTGTAATAGGCTATTTCGACCAGATTATAGCAACTGAAATGGTCTGAGAATAATGTACTGAAGACTAATTCTGCACTTAGGATTTTCATTAGAGATTCAAAATTTTACTTATAATTAAAACTGACTTATAAAGTCTTCCCAAATGCCAGCAGAATCTAAAACCACTCTTGTGATGTGGACCAACAGCAAAAGAGCCCACTTCCATGCAGGATGTATGCGTGTTTATAGTGCAAAGGGATGATTGTACTATGCTCCATCTGATTGGTGATCTAAATATGGAAATCATACATTAAATCAAACAGACAGAAATGTCAGCTAGATTAAGTAAAAATGTGCTCAGTGACTTTGAAAGTTCCCACCGGGGCATCAGATGCTTGACCAGCCAGCTCATTAAACAACATGAGCAAGATTTGAAATTTCCTGAGAGAAAAAATATGCAGAAGCAGACAAAAATCATTATCACAAAAGCAGTAAAATTCTCACCATTTAGACAAAGAAAAATATATTTAATATCCATGTTGGGATTTAGTCAGTAGACTGAGGACTCTAAAACACTGTATGAAAAGAGATATTTATAGTAAATGCCAAGACAATAATATATGTTGATCTTACTTTGTCCTGTAGGAAATACCATTGTAGGGCAAAGTATGTATTTGCATTTTTTTTTCCAGCAAGTAGATACCTAAGAGAGATACAGAGCATTTGCATATATATTGCTGGCAATTGCCTGTCAGAAAATCCTCACCTACCTCAAGTGAAAGCAAAAATTTTGGGTACTGGAGACTGACCTTTTGCCTACCTTGGAAGGCACTGCAAATTAAAGGATTTAGGTGATCTGATAAGGATTGCAATGATCTGCCTGGAAATGAAAGATTTCACTGGTAAATTACCATAGCAGTTTGTAGAAACCCATGCAGGAAGATAAAGCAATTTTTGCTGACACTCCTGTCATTGCAGTTGAGCTCTATTTTCTCCCACCCAAATGTAAAAGGGAGACCATTTGAATCAAATATGAAGAAGATCCTTCCTCGATAATAAGTTGACCCACAACTAGTAGAAACCATAAAGTTAATTTTTGTAGAAATTAACATTGTCCACCTCCCCTACGGATTTACCCAACAAGAAATGAATTTTAAAAATATGGCATTTCCCCACAAACTCCTCAGGCTTTTTTTATTTATATGCTGCTCACATTCCACTACAATATTATAATTTTTTTCCAGTAACTTTAGTGCATTTTTTCTCTTCCATTTTTAGACATTCAAGCATTGAACATGCTTGTGAAGCCTGGTTAGACGTGCTTCACATGTCTATCTCCATGTGCCACTTTATGCCAAGGTTAAAAAAATTAAGTATTTATTTTAAAAAGAGGAAGTTTGAGATACATAAAACCAGGAAATGGGACCAGCAAGAGAGGAACACTTGATGAACAGGCTGGAATGAATTGCAGACCACAGGCTGAAAAGTGCAATGACAGTATTTTCTATGATTAGGCAAAAAGACATCCAGAAAATATCTTCATTCCAAAAAAATCAGTAAGAATTGAAGGTGAGACCAGAATGATTAAAACTTGAAAAGAATAAAATATGGAGAATATGTGGGAATGGTCTAATCGTTCCAGAGTCTGGACCAAATTTTTTCTTTACAATTTAAATCACAGGGCTTATTGACAACCATCAGAACTTTTAAATAACTTGTTTTTAAAAAAAACCTTAATCCTACAATACTGAAATGACAAGAATGAGAGAGGAGTCTCAGAGACAAGCAGCATCCAGAAAGGCTAATAAACGTGTTCACACAACACTTCCCCCTCTGGAAGCTCTAACACCTTACTTTGCTCCACCACATTTCAGAGAGATGTTAAGTATGAGTATGATCCAGCATACAACCAGTGGCAGTCTTGTTACCTCTGTATTTCTCCAGACAGTTAAATTCAAAAGTAAAATTTGCTGGTTTTCTTTTTTCTTCATACATTAGTGTGCTCACATATATATACACATATATTGCCCTATGTGGCCTAAATGAGTGAATGAAATTCTGTTTAAAATAGTAATCTGACTCAAGGGGAGTTTCTTAGTGTATGCTCTGTGCTGGGAATGGGAAAGGGAAAAAGAAAAATCAGTTTAGCCACAGAATGGAGTCACAGGAATAAAACAAGACCACATTTGATCTATCTGTCTTCATACCTAGAAGGAACTTTCTATAGACAAATAGTATTACTGACAATGCTGCAAGTGAGATTTTATTGCATGTCTCACACAGTTATCTCCATTCCAGATAACTTACAGTTACTTTTGACATCATCATCATCCACATTCTACAGTGGCTTATAAAATACCTGTATAGTTCAAACTCAAGAAACTGAAAAGCACTTCTTTGTTATTCATACATTAGCTGTGGGTTTTTAGAACTAATTTTTGCTTTTTGTAGTTGTCACTCCCTTTTTCTTTGCATCTAATCATTTACATGTCAACAAAAAGTTTCTAGATTAATTAAAAAACCATTTGATCTATTGTCTCTGCTATTCATGCCACAGCATACTACAACCTGACTCTTTCATTATTCAGAAACATGGGAGGCTGGGGACATGTGGATCTTGGACAACTTAAGAAGGCTTTGATTAAACGCATTTATGCATTTTGTTCCATTCAGGTCCCAGAAATAATTTCTACTTTTAATGTTTAAATAGCTCGCACAAGCATAATCCATTGGCAAAATGTAACTATTCACACCTCCTTACTTGCAGCTTTAATTTACCTTGTAAGTCCCTAACAGCTATGTTCTCCTTCCATCTATTCTGTACAATGTTCTCTTAAAAGCAAAAATAAGATAGAAAAATCCCCTCTGGTTCCATCTTCCAAAGCCCTTCTCTCTTCTTCTTGCTCCCCCTATAAATATGACTTTAGGAGGAGGCTGCAAGGTTACTGAGTACACCACAGCCCTTACTATCACATCCTGTGGGTGACAGTGACCATAACGTGCCCCATAACTTCAACATGCCTCCAGCAATTCCCGAGCTGAAGAACATGGATAAGGCAGAGATTTATCTCTTGGTCAGTTTCTGCCCCAACACAGGAGTGAAAACAGATAAGGTGAATCCTTGAGCTTACATTCCTGTAAAATAAGTAATTTTCCTTAGCACTGGCATTCCATGTCAGGGAGGCCGGGTAAATTTGTCTAGATAAATATAGCAAAAGTAACAGGAGGTGGATATCTTATCCAAAGCAGAGATTTAGTCTAGAAGTCTCTGCCACTTATCAGTGTATTGGGAAATTATAACCCCACAGATGTTTAAAATCAAAAAATTAAAGTCGGGATCTTTCATTTGCCAGAATGTCTGTGTTGGTCTTTTCTCAAATCAACTTCATGTATTTGGAGAGGAGTCTTGAAAAATGCTTGACTGCAGTTCTACCAGCAAGTACCACACAGAGCTTAGATGTGTTCCTAGGCATCTGAAACAGCGACTATGTAAACTGTGATCATAGAATCACATTGGAAAAGGTGAAGCACCGTGGATTTTGCTTAGACTATACACAAAGAACCATGTTATATTAATTAACGCTGAATTCCTGACTAGCAATGGGCAAATGACAAAATGCAATGGGCAAAAACCAAAAAATGGCTAACACCTCCCACAGTATACTCACTGAGCCCTGGTGCAGAAAGGAAATCAAAGATGGTTATGGCAAACTGGGAGCGAGGACAGCACAGCGCATGCACAACTCTCGGGGATAATGATATAAAAACCAAATACAGGAGATTTGTGTACAGGGATAACTGGGCTTTATGAATAAACCACTGTAAGAAACTGCAATGTTTCTTGCCCAATCACAATTTACTACTTTACTCCAAACAAGCAATTATTATCATGAAACCTGCCTTTTCCTTCCAGAACTAGCAATAAACACCCTCACCCTTTAGACAGTAACAGTAATAACCAAAAAAGCTAGTTACACAAGCCCAGAAATAATCCCAATCTATACTGAAATGAGTTTAAGTGATACCCAAACTTAGGAACCGAGCTAAACTGCAGCATTGCATTAAGAAAGAACATTTAAAGAACTGATAGAAAAACCCTTACAGATAATACAGATAGTACAATATATTTTAGGACCTTAACCTCTGGTTAAACTGCAAGATTATATTATGCTGGCAATGCCATACTATAATTACTTTACAAAGTTTTATTCTATTTTAGAATTGCCTTTGTAATCAAAGAACTTAGAGGTAGGTGGGTGGTGCTATCAGGTCAAGCAATGGAAGAATCTCTTGTATTTAAAACATAAAAGGTAGATCTAGAAAGCTGGTGGAACAAAGACCATTTACAAACTTAAAAAAAACTCCAGATTTTTTATCTTATAAATATTCCCCCTCCCCTCCCTGCAGCAGAATATCATGGGTAGATTTTACTAGGTTATTTTAACATAAACTATATTGTCAGCTATATTTTCATCCAAACATGTCAGGACAAATAGTGATGCTATCCCTCCACAACAGCAGTCAGTGCTTGAGCTCCTATTTCCTCCAGCCACATCACCTGACTTTAAATGCTCACTGATGCATAATGTTACCCTAGATAAGTGTCAAGATACATTTCATTGCTGCAGTGCCTCTATACCTTAAGCTGCTAAGAAGGCCTGCTTCTACAAATTCAGCAGTGTTCTTCAGAGCTGAGAAACATGATTACCCAGTGCACATTTAGATGGCTTCATAAATCAGACAATAATTGTAATAAATGGCTTTTTCAAAAAAAATAGACTTTTCATGCTCTGAAGATGTTTTAGTATGAAAAGCAGAATATCCTCTTTCATCTTACTTAAGGAAAAGTAAATACACAGTAGAAGCATTCCCTCACTGCTTCACCTTTGCAAGTCTTATGTAATAATTTGTCCGAAATCCACTCACACCGAATTCAAAACCATTTTAATGAATAAATAAAATGTAGGAGAAGCCTTTTACAAATAAAAGAAAGTAAAAATTGAGTACCTAATACCTAAACATGTCCATTCCAAGGTTACTTTTCTGTCACATCTATTGATTAGCTCACAGTTCAGCTGATCTTTACAGTCAAGCACAGTGACTCCACTTGTTCCACATATGCCATTACAACAAAAAAATTCCACACTTAGATTTTAAAATTTCTCTTTGAGTTTACATTGATAAATTAATAACTGTATTGTAGCATTATTGGCATTTCTGCTCTTGCCCCAGCTCAGTTTCATCCTCAGAACTGCACTGATCCATACACGAGCAAAACACAGAACAAAAGTTTTCTCAGCATTTCCTTCCCCCCGGTCTTTCCACCTTCTAAAATCCACTGAGGAAGTACCTATAATACAGAAATATTTCAGGAAGAGCTTTCATATTATTGGAGAATTCTCTTTCACAGAGCAATTCAATCCGTGACACAGTTTTGCATTCAACCGCATTAAAAGAAGTATAAGGCCTAGAAGTCTTCTGATTTTACAATAAATTAAAATAATAACCCTAACTCTGAACAATTGTCAGTGACAGATACTTGAATGATGCATCATAATGCAAGCTTGCTACTTGTTTTTTAAAATGTTTACTACCTCTTACTGGCAGAATTCTCAGCTTTTATTAACAACCGAACTATTAAACGTAGGAGATAAAGGAAGAAAAAAAACCAACCAAAACCCTGGATCTATTTTTTATTTTCAGGGAGCTATACCAGCATCCCACATGAGATCACAGCCAACTCTGTACCACAGTGAGAGTGGCACTGAGCCACAGCTAATAAACCATGCTGAGAGGAAGAGCGTGTTGGCTTGTACTCAGCACTGTGCTACAGACATTTTATAACCAGCCAGCTCAGAGTACTCACTTGTCCTTATTTGTCAAAAGCTACTAACTAGGGAGTAAGTAAATTACATTAATTACATAATCTAAATATAAAATGTATAAAATATGTTCCATGTTATAACAGCGTAATTAGAAACAGTGTGTTATTCCATGAGAATGATGCAAAGGAATTGTTCTTAGTAGCAAATATAACTCATTAATACCCATTTGATATCTTTCAAATTAAAATTGGGAAAAAGCTACTTGACAAATTTTCAGTGACTTTTTTCACTTTAAAATGTAATGCAAGTAAAACTAAAATAGTTGTGCATCATAAAATTTTATCGAAGTTCCTCAGCGAAAGGTTCTATAAACACTTCAACATGAAATCAAATATTCAATTTTTTGGTTTGCCAGTTTCATTTCATGTTAAACATTCCACTCCTTTTTACTGGCCAAGTACAAAATATTTATTGCTTAGTTCATCCTCTTGGACTTGTGTTTTCTCAGTATTTTTAGCTCCACTTGATCACAGGGCATCTCAAATTTGACTTAAGTTATCCATTCAGTATTTCTCCCTTAATTCACACCCACACCCCCCCAACCTATCCCACTATTAGACTTTTTATTAATTGAAGTAGTAAACAAACAGAAATATGTCTTATTTCATAGCTTTCCTTTTACAAATTAACAAACAGTTCCATGAGAAAGTTTTATTTTCTACTGCCTGAAAACATGATCTGTGAAACAGGCTATTTAGAAAGGGTCTTGATTATTAGATTCTGGTTAGAATAACTCATTTTTAGCAATTTCACCAAGGGCAGTCTCTTGCCTCTGCTCAGCACAAAACCTTCAAACTTTAATTTTCCTTTTCTCAAGGCTGAGTACCATACAGTACATCACTTTCCTGCAGTATTGTTCGATTTTCCTCCTGTAACTAGCTACTGCAGAAGATGGCTATTTATCCTGTAAGATTGTTACAAGAGCACCCTTAAAAGAAGGAAAAGAGGCTGACCTGCTGCTGAACTGAACACAGCATCAACACAGGCTAATGATCAATAACTTCAGTTAGCATTTTCTTCCATGGGTTTTAAAGCGCAGCAGCAACAGAAACAGCTGTAAAATCTGAACAGTGCAGATGTATTTGAATGTCTTATTTCATCACTCACTCCTGTTCCAGAAAAATAGAATGTCAAAACATTTTCTGATAAAGCCTCTCCTCAAGAGTAGCTTCTGCTGAGGTAGAAAGGACATAAACCAGCATGGAGTCCAACTTTGGTGAAGGAAGGGACATAATTTCTGGAAGTAGTCAAATATGTACATACCTCCTTTTCATATGGCTGTCAGTGGTCTGATCCTTTGCATTACTCAGTATTCCTGTGTCTTAAGAAATACACATTTCTTTGTGCCACTGTAATTGTAGAAACTACAGATGCTTACCTATTTGTGGATACACTTAAAGTCACAGTTCTTGTGCAAATACATTAAGTTTCAAAACTTGCCCTAATGAGCCTGAATAATTTCTTATTAATGATTACTGATGTTTCATTTATCTCTTCTTTCTTCTCCAGTGATGATTTCAACATAATCCTTCTGTAAACTGAATAGAATTAACGAGTACAGAGCAACACAAAAGCTTGCTATTAGGGTAGCTAATAATCTGAGATTCTAATTTCTGTTCAAAATATTCAGTTAGTGTCCTGTGCAGAAGAACAGAAATAGTAAAAAGAAACTATCCTTTCATATGCCAAAGTAGCACCAAAAATTCATGGTCTTAAGAAGCCTCTGTATATATGGACCACTGCCTTAAACAAAGAGGAAAATCATGGGAGAGACTGACAGAAAGAAAAGATGTGAAGAATGAAGATGCCTCTGATAAATAAACAAACTCTTTATTAATAAGCTCTCATTTGAGAGCTGCTTTTCCACATAACACAAGATTTTGGACAGGAACAGTTCTAATTAGTCTCAAGTTAAAGGGTATTAAGACCTTGTTAAAAATGGAGGCTTAAATTAGTTCTTTGTTGGGTAATGAAAGTGATTGCTAAAATGACACTGAAAGAAATTTTAAGATAAATTATTGCTGCATTAGAGAAATAATAGGAAGAAAGCATTTCTAAGTACTGCTAACTTTGAACAGATTATTGCTATCCCTTCACAGTAAGTCAGTGTATTAAGCTATACAGAAATACCCAAGAAGGCCAGCTAATTAAAAGCTTGGATGCTGGTAACAGTGTGTGACTGAAATCAAAAGTTATGACAAAACCTTCCTTGAAAGGCTATTGTTATTAATATAAGAATACTATCTGACTATTAAAAATAGCTTTTGTATATACATGCTGCAGTCATCACACTGTTCAAAATGTTTATTTCCTCATGTACACAATGAAAATAATAGTAGCAAATCAAAGATGATAAAACCCATGACTGAGGAAAAAAGAATTTCAATCCAATGAAACTTTTATCTTATATTAGAGGTCCAGAGCATCTTAAACATTCATAAACTGTAAAAGAACATAAGCAAACCCTTTAGTTTAGCATATACAATATAAATTACATTAGCATATACAATAAATTAGCTAAAAATATTAAAAGGCTTAAAAGTGCAGATGGCAGGACAAGAGAAACTCCTGAAGGAAGAAAGAAAAAAACTCTCTTCCTAAATGTAGAACTCACTGCTATCACTGGGATTTCTGAATAAAACCTTGAGCTGATAATCTCTTTTTCTACTATATCTGGGGGCATTTTTGTTTCACATATATATCTTCAAAATGTTCTGCTCAACCATGCAGGCTGAAGCAGACACACTTCTCAAAGGTGTTTGAGACAAGCAAAACCAGAAGATTTTTGCTCAATTTTGACTTTTTAAAAACACACTTCCCAAAATATTTTAACAACATAAATCTGAATTTTTCATCTACATGCAAAATATTAGAATTAAAAATAAAAAATTGTTCTGAAATCTCCAAATCTCTATGAGCTCATCTATTACTAATGCCTATAGAATCATCAGTAAATAATGAAGCACATAGAAGCACACCACCTATTTGAACACAAACATTTTCTTTAAATTTTACTCAGCTTTTGAGCACAAATTCATTCCTTGAGGATTTATTTTTAAGGTTGGTAGCTTTTAAAAAAACAATACAGAGCACACCGTTAAAAATATGAATCAGTCTGCGAAGTGTGTTTCTTCATCCCCTTATAGGCAGAACTACCCTTGAAAAGCTATTTGCCTAAGGCTCATGGCAGGCAGCATTCCTTCTCAAGCCAGGGAGAAGTAGTAAAAAACCTAAAATAACTGGATTTCTTTGCATTTTTCTGCCAAATTCCTGTTTTTAGAAGGGATTCACTGCTGAAAGATTCTGAAAAAGTGCATTTTAAAGTAAACTGTACTAAAAGAATACAGTCTGAATACAGTATCATTCTCATAAACTTAAAATACTTTATTGTAACTCTACTTATGTCAGTTTTGAAAATAAAGATTCTGAGAACCATTTTAGATGGATTTTGGGTAAGGGTATTTATTGTAGCTTGGTGGAAAGCAAATTTTGCACTTATACACAAAAAACCAAGATGATCCACCCATGTATGGGGAAGACTGGATAAGCATCACCCTATTTGGGATGAGCATTTTCTGGGTTTTGTTGCTTATTCTATGAAAACTCATCTGAAGAGTTTTAAGGTTTCAAGATTATTCAAAACTCAAGCACCTTCTGGAATTTTTCTTTATGGTTTGGACTTTGCAAAAGAAACCTGAAATACGATTGTATAATACTCTTGAAGCCTCTGATCTTCCCCTGAAATTCATGCATGTTTAGATGAAGATGAGATTCTAAACTGTATAAAACTGTTAAGATAGGTTGAATTAAAATTCTTTCAAGTATTGTTCCCTAATTTTCACAGCACTGAAAACGCAGTAGAGTAGGCACAATGCAGAGTTTCCTGAACAAAATGCCAACGGTGTGGGTACAGCTCGAGCTCCAGGCACAAAATGGACACAACAGCTGCTCATGGTACCACACACTGCTTCTCAGTCCTGAATCCTGCAGCCATCCCAGAACTACAGTGCTACAAATCTCTCAGCCACATTGCCCTCTAATCTGTTTTTCTGGATGTGAAAACCAAAACAAAATTACATATTAATGTATTTCCGAGATTATTTGCAATCTATATAGTGAATGTCTTGCCTGGTTCTGTTAGAACAGTATTTTTTATATTAGCAAAAAAGGGAAATACGTTAAAGGAATCTTTATGTGCACCTTTTGGAAAAATGGAACACAGTAGACTAAAAGTCACCACCTCGTAAATAATAATTACATCTTTTGTTAAAATGGAGAAGAGGTTCCAGTCACACATTCCCACATTTAATAGCTCCTCCATGAACTATTCTGGTTTTGAACACTTGCCACTGAACATTTCCACACACTATATTAAGCTATAGAGCATATTAATTGCGTAGAATCCTTGTGACAATGAGAAAAATACTGAATGAAGAGGGGTTGAGGAAAAAAAAGAACCTGAATGTGCATTTTTAAAATAGGTGTTACAATCATGTCAGTCAAATGACACTCACTCCAGAGCAACCTGTATTTTCTAAGTCAATCACCTATCTGAAAATGACACCAATAACAAATTCCAAAAGGATGCACTGGATTTCCAACCACAAATGTAGACAGATACATTCTTGTATCTGAAACCAAATAATGAATACAAAATAGAATTTTAATAGAGTAAGACTTTTTCCTTATTAGAATATAAGGAAGGGGATAAAAATGGAGGTAAGAAGAGAGATACTATAGTTAAAGAAAGACCAAAAAGCTTAAAACAGAATTAGTAAGGGTATATGTTTTAAATGGAAGCATTTACTGCTGTAGTATAACTGTGTTTCTTTGACGTAGTCTGTGGAAAATCACTTGAGGTAACTTTTCAACCCTTAATATGTCAGTTTTGAGCTCAATGCTGTCTTCATACATAAAAACTACTTAAGTCCTGGTTATACTCTTGTGGTGTTTATATGGTAACATGGATAAAGGGAAAAAGAGTAAGTGAAGAATCCATGGTAAAATTCAAGCTGTAGTGAAAGAATGTGAGAAAAGCATACATTAAAAACCCACAAGATTTACTGTAGCATAGCTATACTTTTCTTTCTTAAGCCACCATCTGTAGAGATTTCTACTGTACACTGCTAAGAAGTGATTTTACAGGAGTCCCCCACAAAAGTTATGGCAGGACAATACTAATTAAGAAAGCAATCTAGAATTGAAATGCAGTGAATGTTGCATAAAAGCATGAACAGATCTGTGCATAGCAATTTTCTGTATATCAGTGTCAGAACCATTCCTAAGATGTGCAGCAATGGCTTCCTTTACATCTCTATTCTATTACAATATTTCAGTAGCAGATGATGCAATCCCCCAATCTATACTGCAAAGAGGCACACAAATTTCACAGAGACCTTCTCTAAATAAGGCATTCCTTCAAGTCATTATAGCTTAGACAAAAAGCAGCCCCTCATACAAAGAGAGGCCAGGGGTCAGCTCACAATTGCTTTTCAGAGCAGTTCAGAAGATCATTTAGTAATTTTTACTAGTGAGATTAGAAAAGAGCAATTTTCTATCATGTAGAAATTTCAAAGCCACGTAGAGATGGTTTTGTTCCTCCATTTCTGGGAGTTCCAAACTTCAGTTTAGCCATGTCAGGGAAGCCTGCTCTACTTTGAGGGAAAAGTGTTTGCTCACGCAATGGAAAAATTGTTCAAGTTTGTGGGTGCTCCACTCTTTATGAAAGTACTACTCCTGAAAGAAGTATATAAAAATTGCCATAGCAGCTCAGTCCAAATGTGCACACAAGTCAGTATGATGTTTCTGGTGCTAAGAAACAAATACTTAGGGAATAAACACATGACACAGAACATGATTTGTTTCCTGGTACACACTTTTCACCTCTTGCTGCCTTCAGTTCAGGAGCTTTCCTGACCTAGATGCTGCATGCAGTTAAGTGGCTTTAGCAGCCACAGTAGGCCTATCAGCCTAATTCCTTTATTTCTATCTATCATTTATACTCCAGGCTTCCATATGATGTTACATCAATTATGAAACATCCAGTTCTGCTACACTTGTACAAGTATGTAATTTTATTAATTTTAAAACTGCTGCTCGATTTTTTTCCTGTCACAATTTGTGATCTGTGAAAAACAGTGAATAATTGCCTCTGACTTTTTTTTAATGCTGTTCATTCTGTATACCTCTGCCATATGTTGTTTCTTCGTTAAAGTGAAAAATTCTAGTCTATTTTGTTTCTTTGTGTGGAAGCTGTTCCAAATCTCTGCTTAATCTTATCATCCATACCATATCCCCAACTAGAAGTTAATAAAGTAGTCAAGACTTGAGCAGATCTGAGGTTTATAGTCATATAAATAGGTCTTCTGTTTGGTACTTGATTTTTTTAGTAAGTACTGTTATTTTAAAAGTTCTTTTCTGAGTATACAGAAACACACTTAATGCACTATAAATCCTTTCAGAGCATTATCTTAGGAAATGCAGTTTAAGCTAAGATCAGCACTGGACCACTTCTTACCTGTAGATACATACACAAAAAGAAAAAGTGTAGACACTATGAGAAGACAACCCCCTTTAAATACCCAGAAAAGAACAGATTATAAATAGAAATAACTAAAGTGTGAAAGCATGAAGTCAGGTGAAGAGCCGGGCTAGTGTGATTCGGATGAAGTCTTGAGGTGGCAAATAGGCTACAAGAAACTGTTTGAGTTTTGAAAGTCATAGATCCTCAGAGAGTGGAAAGCTGACAAAAATAGCAAATGCCATGAAAAGACCCCTCCAAAAGAAGCCTGAAGTTAAAAGTTCAAGTAAGGCAAGATTAGGTCACCAAGAGAAGACTAGAGAATACAGCTAGAAGCTGTGGTGGATTTGGGTTGGACAAGAAGAAAAAATGCAAAGCCAGAGAGGTGTACAGCAAAACGCCTCAAGGAAATCCCTATTATTACACATTAAGATTTTAAAAATAATTTGGACTGTGGTTTTAAAAAATGGAATATTGACCAGGAAGCTGAGCTGCTATGCCATTATAATCCAAAGCAAATGATGGGCTGTAAAATTTTATTCAATCAAATGACCATTTTACATTCTACTCCCATCTATTCTTATTAATTATTAGTGCAAATGATTACAGAAAGAAGTCTTCTGGTACTTAATTCTGAGACTGCGACAACACTTGTACATACTCAATTTTCCTACTTCTTCTGTAAGTCATTCTGGTCTGGTCCTGAATATATCCAAACACACAGGAAGCTTGTCTATATTCCTTCCAAATGCAAAAGGAAAAAGTAATTACAAAAATTATTTACAATTTTTTTAATTACAAAAAGTATTAAAATTATAGTATTACTCACATGTGACCTAAATCTGATTGGGATGGAGTTGTCTTTATTCACAGAAGGTGCTGCACCAGAATTGCTGTGTTATGGATTTGTGCCTGAACAGTGCTGATAACACACGAACGTTTTCCCTGTGGTTGAACAGTGCTTGTTAAACATCAAGACCTTTTCTTTCCCTTCTCTGCCACCCTAGTAAGTGAGGCTGGGGATAGGAAAGAGCTGGGAGTGAGCACAGCCAGCAATGCTGACCAAATACCATACTCTATACCATAACATTGTGCCCAGCAATAAATGCTGAAGGAAAGGAGGAGGAAGAGGAGTAACATTAGACATTGCAGTATTTGTCTTCTCATGCAATTCTTGTGCGTGCTGAGGCCTGGCTTCCCAGAAATTGGCAAAGTATCTGACTGCTGATGGGAAATATTAAATCTCTTTCTTGTACTACTGGAGAATAATAGTTATTAAGAAAACAGGATTTAAAAATTGCATTTGGAAAAATAAAAAATTGACATGGATTTGAAGTTAGAAACAGAGAGGGCAATTTTAAAATGAAGGTTTAAATCAAACATAGAAATAACTTTTAATCAACTGTGATACTGGCTAGACTAAAACTTGATCAAGATTTCTGAACCTGTGTCCTATGTATTTCTTTTCAGACATCGAAGAGCAAACATAATGGAACAGAGCAGGAAGGGCATAGTTTTTCTTTTGAATCCTTAAAAAATTTTGTAACATTTTCATTTATTTTCCTAAATGAAAGTTTAAGTACATTTAATAATAATAACAACAAACCTTAAATCTGAACATGAAGGATCTAGTAAATCTCCATAACCAATGATGAAGTTTCTTATTTCAACAAACAGGATATATTCTTACACATCCTATAAGCAGAGAAAATCCCTAAACTTGTTAAGATAGAGGTTCCTGGCTAGCAAGCTTGGAGCAGCGCATCCCTGCAACATAGAGAAGTACAATACTTAATTCTGAAACTAGTACTAGAACTGAAAAGAGAGATAGAATACCCAAGATGCAGCTGCCATGCAAACAACCAACCCTCTCCCCTCAAAAATACTTATCAGCCCAGACACAGTTCTGGGGCTGCACAGCCTCTAGTTCTAGAACAACTTATGCAGCTCCTTGATTAGCTCATAAATTTCTTAATTGCAGGCTACCACAGGGTGTTCCAAGAGCAAAAAGAGGAAATTTCCTTCTAAGAATTTGGTAGCTGTGTGATAAGAGAAGACATGTTTGTTGTAAATGTAACTACTATTGGTAGATAAAGCTGACATGGAGCTTTAAAGAGGTTACAGGAGACTGCTTTGGGCCAAGATCTAAAAATCATTAGAGTTGAAAGTTACTAAGTGCTTAAAAACCACGTTTTCTTGTGTTCTGCTTTGCACAGTCTGCTTCTATGGGTTTGCTTCAGACAGATGAAGTTGTTGCTATAGGTTTATGAGTCATTAAGCTTAAACAGCCAAAGGACACAAAAAGGCTATATTAGCCTTTTTTGCTAGAAACTGCCAAGGAATCTTGTAGGTTGAGAATTCTTTTTCTTGAAGTGCAAGAAACAGAGAAAACATTTAGGGACTGGTTCATATGACTGGAGGTAAAAAAGATTTGGCAAATGAACAACAAGAGCATCCTCTGTGATACATTTGGTGGAGGCTGGCTGGACTACGGAGAAGGCAAGTGGGTAAACTGGCTGGAGAAGAAACCCTAGCCACTTAAGGTCTTAACCATATTTTAATTATCTTGATGGAAGAGCAAATACAATTTTTTAAGGCACACAAAAACTCTGCTTGCAGTTGAAGCAGATAAAGGTTTGTCTCAATCTCCCAGATCAATGAGAAACCATAAGGATAGCATGAAGCCAATTTTATATATATCAACTTTTAAGAAGTTACTTATTAGATTAGACTCATCCTCATGAATTCCTTTATGCAGGTCTCAGATCTTTGGAAGTTTGTCAAGTACAACTTTTTTCATTAGATTCAATGGTTAAAATAGGCAGCACTTCTGTAATGCTCAGCATTGCTTCTCTGCATAACAGTCTGGGCTACCACAGACAGCTCTCCAGCCATCCTAATAAAGATAACCTGATAAAATCACCCAATGTTTAGAGAGGACCTCAGGAGGCAAGAGAAGCACAGAACTATTTTTGTAAGCCTATCAGGGAAAACATGCTAATACAGTCAAATAATGGACAAAAAACTGAGCATGAGCTCCCACTAGAAGGTTGCTGCACAGCAAGATAACTGTGGATAGAATTACCAAATAAATGTTTCCTCTCTCTACAGCATTATTGAGACCAGCAGTTAAGTAAAAGATACAGGCGTGACATTCATATGTAGTAACAGGCATTGAAAAACTAGAAAGGCTGCACAAAGGGGAGAGGGTGTGAACTGGTATCCTCACAACACTGAATTTGCAATCTTCAGCAAGACAGAATATGTCACTGGTTTTAAAATGATGAGCAAAACACAGAAAGTATAAGCCACAATACTTCCAGTTTTCCTCAAAAATTGCTAGATAGGTTCCTCCATGTGAAGATGGAAACTCACTAATAGGTCTATTACCATTTTGGTTGTCTTTCTAATGCAATTACATGGAGAGTAAACAACATCTTCTTCTCACAATTTTGTCTTCTCTGTAGTACACACTCATTAAAACAAGTTCTAATTTCCTGTCAAATTTACCTGTTCTTACATTTTATATTTATCTACTCTCATAATCGGTATGAAGGAGACATGAAACACAGTTTAGATGTGATGCGATTTTGCCTAGAAAGAAGTTATTCAGAATCTCTTGGATATTGTTCATCTCAAAGAAGCTCTGAAGATGTTTCCAAAACAAATGCATCAGTGATTATCTGCAGCTGCAGCTACTGAATTGCACAGAAAGATTAAAAGCATCCTCTTTTCTGATTAGACAAGTATTTTATGAACTTTGTGTGGACATACGGGCTAGAACTGAAAGGAACATGTTATAAAGTGATGCTAAGAACTAAAACTTTGGAATCTCTATACACAGAACTTCTGCTTGAAGTAGGTGGACCTATACCCTTAACATTCTAATGATCTGATGGTTCACTCTTCAGGTGTATTTAAGTAACTTCAAGTGAGAAAAAAAAAGTAGTAGTAAAAATCCTAGAAGTTTCAGGTGATAGACATATTGCATTGTACGTATCCCATTTCTCTCCTGAGCACAGATTGGCTATTGAGGGTGGAAAAGGACAGGAAGACAGAGGAGTGCACACACTTCTGTCTGCTCATGAGCAAGGGGTCAAATGAACTCATCAATATGTTTCACTTTCCTTGAGCATGAGCCTTTTGCCTTGCTAGAGAGCCTCAAAGATCTCCCCACAAAAGCAGGACTCTGCTAGCATCTTAAGCTGTTTCACTGCATTTTACTTCAGCTGATTAAAGTCTGAACCATCATCTAAGAACCAGCAGCCTAGTCCCTCCAATTGCACCTGCTCTCTGCAGCTCTGTTGTTTAGGACAATGAATGGAAAGATATCTCTAGTCTTCTCCCCAGTCTGTAACTCCTCACTTCAGGTTAATTTGATATGCTTGGTGTTTTGGGGTTTTTTCCCTTTAGCAGAATTTTCATTTTTATTGACACACAGTAAATTGTGAGTTAATTGCATACAAGTATAGGTGATCAAACTACTGATTTGAGCAGCAGAGCCTTTATTAGCATTGCTGAGAGAACTGAAAGCAGATTAAGTTTACAGTCCTGCTCCAGCTGGGAAATCATCTGGAGAAAAAGGGCTACTCTGACAATTATGCATACTTGATATAAATCAAACATTAATGAAAAAACCAACAGTGCTAATTTACAGTTTCATCTCAATGTAAAGACACACTTTCAGCTGTCCAAAAAAAGGCCTTCTGCAATAACAAAACAGAAGTAGTCTGTTGCAGAGCCAAGAGTGGCAAACTAAGAGGGACAGAGCCATTTGCAGAGAAAGCATGAGAATTTATGTAAATCTAATGTTTGCATCTGAGATTATAAAGAAAAAGAGGCAGTGCATCTACAGTCAGCACAAACAAGCACTAAAGAAGTCCTAAAGTGTAAATATTAAACAGGTTAGAGGATTAATCAAATGCTATTTTATGATTCCAGGCATTATTACAGGTATCAATCATAGCCAAATAGGCATAAAATTTTAATTAAACTTTATTCTTTATCGCAAAAAAAAGATTAAAACATCTCTTTGTCTGGCACTCCCCTGCTTCATCCCAGTGCTGTCCTTTGCATAACAAAGAATTAAGATCCCATGGGATCTTAAGAGTCACCCACAGAAGGCTGGGTTGGACAATATTGCCTTAGATGATTTCTTCATTTTGGAGATTCACACACACTATTACACATTTTGCAAGAACTCTTTATAGGTGTTCAGTCATAATACAGCAAGAATTTCAATTTGGAAAGAAACCCAAGTCTATACATTCCTAGAATTCGTCAGGAAGAGGACATTTTTCTTGCACTGTAATGTCATATAGCAAAGTATCATAAGCAGCCCTTGAAACCTAACATGTATTGATACTTTACTTAGTCTTTCAAAGTGACAAAAAACCAAAAATACTCAAAAAACCACCACTCAACAGAAAAATTCTGAAAATTAAGACCTTTAAAATAGCCTTGACTTCAGCACTTAAACAGTAACTATTAAAAACTTATCTATTGCATTCACTCTGTACATATCAAGCAACAATTATACTTGCTCCTTGTACCTCTATCATTTCAGATCTATAAATCATCAGTTACATACACACAGTCAAAATTGCCCGAGAATGCATGTACATGTGCATATATGTCATTTACCTACAGGAACATAACAAAATTAATTCTGCATCTACCTCCCTCCCAAATAAGATGCCAAATACACCTTATTTTTCACCAGTTCTCAATCAATACTGAAAAATCTGCTCTTTCAGCAGCAAGGACCATCACATTAGATCTCACTGTGGACTGCACTGCCATTCATGTTAAAAATACGTGAATTTTTTTTCTCTTTTTCCCTTCCCTCATAACAAGTGGTACACTCACACACTAGCAAGAACATTTTCAGCTACTACTAAAGTTAACGGACGAGAAAAAACCTCACAAACCCAAAAAACAAACAAAAAACTGAACGACAAAGGAGGTCTGATACAATTTCAAGTCTGGCTCAGAGCTCATGAGATTGAATTTTATTTTAGAGAAAGATCCAATACTGAGATAAAGACCAGCAGTCTTGCGATGAAGCAAAATTTAGACCATGTGCACATATACTTCAATTGAAACAGGTAGTAGAGGAAGAAACACACATCAGCTGTATGAAATCAGATACAAAGAAAACAGATTCTAGATGTTAAGGTAATTAACAATAACTTCGTTACTCAGTAATATTCTAATTTATATGCAATCCTCCTTAAAAAGGGAGGGGCAACAATGTGCATACAAGTCCTCTATAGAAATACCAGCATGCACAATCTGTTACCTCTGATGACTCTTAAACCTTTCACTGTATGTGCTCTCTGGATGTTACTTCAGAATTATATTAGAAACAAGGTGGTTTTAATAATACTTGCTTGTATTAAAGACTAACAAGTTGGCAAGCATAAACCACTAAAGCATTATGTGTACTTCATCATACTACTTCTGTATATAATTACAAAACTACTCACAAGGATATCAGGAAGAAGCTTTCTTTGCTTAGCAATAAGAGCCAGATACTCACAAAGAAGGGTCTTGGACCAGATCTTTAAGGTTTATCCCACTACGATCCTCGGCAAGGTTCCTGAAGCAACTGTCACTCACTAAAAAAAATAGAAATAAAATTTAAACAAAACAAAATGAAACAAACAAAATAAAATAGGAAAAAAAGAGGTGGAAATTTAACAACAGAGCACATTTATTTTGATTAACTAAAAATGCTTTTTGGCGTTGGCTGGAATTTGAACAGTCATATATAAAGTTTGATTTTCACTCAGGTTCCACCTAAGTCAAAGAAAAGTCAACTCAATGGAAAGTGAAAAACACTGTATCACAGCTTATGCAGAAATAAACTGCATAAATTCCAGGTGGTGAACTTACTACTTGTCCACCTGAAGGCAAAGGAAATCTCAAACACGTGGATGCACAGGTACACACTTGTCCATACATTTAACAGGAGAGTCTTTAATGCACTGATCAATATACTTAACCAGAAACAGTGAGAGCTCCTATGTATTTAAGTTCATAGTTATTCATGGGTTAGCAAAAATGTTTAATATGAGCAATAACCAAAACAAGTAATTAAGAGCAAAGTTTACTCAAGCAACTTATAAATAACTTTATGTAAAGCAGCTAGTTACTGTAATAACTGAAATTACAGTAAATGTCACAGAAGTTCTAAAGAGTATTAGTGTGCTTTCATTTTCTTCACTAATTAAAAGAAAAAAACAACAGAAGAGACTTAAACCTCAAACTCCAAATTTGTTCTCTTGGCTAAGTCTCTCAGCACATGTACTCCAAGTCTAAAAGCCATCTCATTTCTCTTAAATAACATCACAGTCAGTTGGAGAGGTGGAAAAAGAGTAGTGGCACTAATACTTTTAGAACAACACAGTATCAGTTTAAAGGAATTACTTATTTCTGACTACAGCAAACTTTCTGAAGGACTCAGAGGTTGTGATATGGAGAAATCAGTGTAAGGATCAATTTCCCTTAATGGGCAAGGTAATCTGTGAGACAAAGTTTATGAAGAAATGCATTATTGAACATCTTACAACACAGAATACAGCTTCCCATTTGGTGAACAGGGATGTGTTTAAATCACTGCAAAAACAAGTGTTCCTACTTTTTTTCTCTCTAAATGCAAATTACTCTCTTTAATTTACATCTCTAAGTATTCATGCACATCACCAGCATCAAGAAAATGTAAATCATTCCCAAAATACATTGTTTTCACAGATTACAACACGTACAGTGACAGACCTACCTAACATACTACAAAACTGCAAAATGTTTCTACTAGTACCTCTCGTTGGCAATGCATCTCACAAGCGTGAAACCTGGTAAGTCTGCTGGAAAGGACAAGTCTTGGAAGAAAGCATCCCAGAAGAAGAGGCTGGGGTAGCTGATGAAACAGGTAGTAGTCCTGACCCTCATACAAAGCCTGACAGCTTACGACTGTGAGAGAGGTATTTGTCAAGTGTTGAAAACACTCACCTCAACAGGGTAATAACCAAAGGCTATCCTAAGCTTCTCTCCCCCACTGTCTCTGAAAACTGTACCTAACAATTGCCTGCTGCACACAATCCCTAGGGCTCTCTTGTCTTTGAGGTACTTGTCTCAGATCTTCATTTTAAACAATAGCTACCTGTGCTAACTAAGCCCAGACTCTCAGCTTGTTCCTCCATGACAAGTTCATAATTGCCTGCATAACAAACTGCAAGTTACCTGAACTGAGCTCACAAGCACTTCCCCCATTGCCAGGCAAGCTCTGAGTGAGCAGCTTGAGCCTTCGGGAATTTTTCATTTCCATCCCCACCTATTACACTGAACCCAAGACCCTTAAGTGGATCTCAACTCTTCAGTTAAAGGAGTAATTCCAAGATCAGCAGATCCACAAACAACCAAATGTTGGATTTTATGAGAGAAAAAATTCCCACCTGCATTGACATTTGATAGTTTATATTTGCTTCTTGTCAAGTTTAGCAACAAAACAGCAAACAGAACATTTTACCTACAGTCTTGTCCTAAATCCTACACTACCCATGTATCAGCACATCTCCCATGCTAACACAATACATCATGAATAAAAATTATGCTCAACACTGTTTTTTCACTACTGAAAAATCAAACATTTTTAAAGCATTAAATATTTAATCTAAATATGCTGCATTTCTCTATTGTCTCCTCCAATCTCCTCATGGCAAGCAATCACAGTGATAATTGAGGAAACTAGTGTCTTCATCTCAAAAGTTTTTTAAAGGGAAAATGAAAAATGACAACATAAAATTATCTTATAAGTAAAACTGGCCATTATTTATCTGTAACTCATGATGTTTAAAACACAAAATGTGTTTCAAATAAAAATGTTTAAAACTAATCCCTAAATTTGTCAGAGACAGCCTTTGTTTTACTTGTCTCAACATAAAGCCAATATTATAACACTCTTTTTATTAATGAATCTTAAAATTGCAAACCTTCCCTCTACTTAGTAGACCTTGGCAATGAAACCATTTGCTAGTAAGGCTAATTCAACATCAAATATCTGCAAACTTTGAAAAATGTATAAATCTTGTTTCCCTTGTTTTCTTCTTTGATTGTAGGAGAGTTAGAGCAATGTGTAGCTGCAAACTGGTAAGCAAGTCTCTACTTAGGGTACTGCTCTAGCTGGATTTAGAAAACACAGATGCTACAGATAAATGTAAAAAATTCCCTATCTGGTTATAACAATCAAGAATTCCAAGAGTTTAGTTAATACTAACATTTGACTATAACTACTAATAAAATGACTAGTATGGATAGCAACAGGAGAGTTTCCAGTGAGTGGAAATAATTCATTGGAATAGGCTGGAATAAGCACTTGGTCTGCATACAAGCACTGCCTTGCTCCTTCACATCCTTGCAAACGCTTAGCATAAATAAATAAAACAAATGTTCAGCAATAAATGCAAGGTGGAAGCAATCAAGCAGAGCAGGTAGTCTATTTCTCACAGCTTAGAAAACTTTAAATCAACACCACACATATTTAAAAAATAACATATAACCTAACTGAAATGAGAGCTATTTATTTTAAACAGGAGAGTGAAACTGTGATGGTATGGCAGAAATATCAGGGTGATCAATGGTGGTTTGAGGGAAACATGGACGAAAACTTTGCATCACAGCCACAAATTGTACTACAGATGCAGTAAGGCCATGCCTGACTTCTCTTTGAAGCACAACCAAGGGATACTTTTGCATAGGACATCTATATGAACACAACTCCCATACAGGGTTTTATTGCCTTGCTCCAAAATTAAATTTTTATTTTTTACCCCTCCAAAACTTTATAAAAGCTAGTATTTTAAGCATTGTTGGGTGGATGGTTTCTGGAGAGATACAGAACTGTTAGCTGGTCCTCTCTACACACACATCAAGTGGCTGAGCCTCTGGTCTGCAGTACACCCCCCACAGGTACTTCCTCAGAGAGGTGGCAAATGACTACAAAAAGAGCACCCTAAAGCATATTTGCTCCATGGAGTATTGCACATACAATGACAGTCTGTGAGGTGCCAGAAATGTTCCTGATACACCAAATATCGGCACAAACATCACAGGCATCAACTGAACAAAACACATAGTCTCAAAAACATCACAGCGAGGCAAAATCCCTGAACATGCATTGCACAAGTTTGACTTCCAAGTGAGCTGTTACATGTATCAAAGCAAACAGGATTTAGCAATAGCTCCAATTTTCCCAACATTCATCCTACTTCCAGCTCCTGGTTTCCATTACTGCTGCTCTGTTTCTCACCCCTGCCTAGTCTTGTGCCTAGGAAGTAACAGAGGTGGGAAGCTAATAAGGGAATATAGCTCTCACCTGTCAGTTACACGTACAAAATTCCCGATGGAAAGGTTAAAATCAGCATTCACACTCTAATGTGCAAACATCCAATTTACAACAGTTGTGAAGCCTTCCCACTTGGCATTTGTGGACTTCTAAATTTGTCCATGTGATTTTTTTTCCTTTGCTTTCTTTAGCAGGGTTTTAAATGAGACCATACTGAAGAGAAAGAGATTATTAGCCCGTTGATTTCCAAAATGAGAAGCTCTGTAACTCTGAAGGTAAACTAATATTTTCTTCAAGTAGTGGCAGGTCATAATCTGTTGCAAAATGTATCCTTATTTTAATTTTATTTTTAAAATGTCCTACAATTTGAAAACCATGTAGCTCCTTAAAAACGTCATTTAATCTCCTACCCCACAGAAAGTATTCCCAGTAAAGAAGAGCCCTCTTTAGATCAAATTCCAAATCTACAGCTGATAACAGTGATTTCATATTTATATGAAAAAAAATGCAATAACCACCCTCAAAAACTGAATTTCTATAGTTTAGTAAAGAAAATTACCTCCTGTTACAGGCCCCCAGCCAGGTAATAGCTAGCATTGACTCCATGCTTCTCAGAAGGCTGATCTCTCACTTTAATGTACTACACTTACCAAGAAGCCCATCACCCTTACAGACAGTCACAACACAGATGGACCCAACTGGTCCTTCAATCCAAATACCATCACCACTGGCCAATTAAGAAACGACCCTTGGGTAAACAATTCTCTGTAACACATTCCACATGTGCACAACAACAGGTGCAGCAAGTGAAGATAAGAATTGTTTATTTCTTTTTTTTTCTGATCTTCTCACAGCCTTCCCCAGGACAATGCCTGGGAAAGTTGTGCATTGCTCTCTGTGGCCAGAGAGCTCTGCCACAACCTCCCCCATACCTAAATATGTGATTCCAGAAAACTACTACTACCTGCCAGATTTTCCTCTAGGTTCCCAGAATTCAGAACTACTTTTAGATCAGTTGTGACTGCCTGTAAATAAAAATCATCTTGACAACAAAATCTTGTCATGAAGACAGTCACCAATGCACTGTTAGTTTGAAAATACATGGACTACTACAACCTCAAACAGTATGGACTGAAATATAAGATATCAGTTTCTTACATTTTTGTCCTTTAGAGATAATACCTCCTAAGTTTACTTCTTTTTCTTAAGACCTCTTCATCTACCAATAGTATTTTTGACAAGACTTTACCTTACCCCTCTTTTTACAGGCTCATTTATGAATTTAGGTTTTATAACAGATTCAGTCACCAGTTAATAAATATAAAAATATATTTAGTACACTTGGGATGTTCTGAAAAGTACTGGTCTAGCACAGTGTAGTACTCCAGTCTGGATTAGCTTGCTTCAAGAATTATTCAGAAGTCTCGTTCCAGATTCAGGTGGGGCTGTTCCATACAAACGGTCAGGATTGAAGTATTTTGCTTTTATGGGCCCAACCTTTTACACAAGGCAGCAAGCACCTTCTTTACCTATTATTCACATTGTTGACTTCAAGAAAAAACAAACGCTGGTAGGGAAGCTTAGGGTCTTAGGGTTTAGGATATAACAAGTAACAGAATTTTTTCTCAGACCTCAAAACATCTCCCCTTGAAACCTGTTTTCTCCTGCAAACACAGAATTCTTGTCCTATACATGTGCTATAGATGTCCTATAAGGCATACTTTATGGAAGGCAAAGGAAAGAGAAAGCACCAGAATATTGATTCTCTTAATATTAAAATGATTTTGAGGTATTTTATGGGTCCCATGGACAGTAACACCACAGATAAATAATGCTGCCTTTTTTCTCTGCTACTGTCACATTTTTCAAGTCAGTGCATGTCAACCAGAAAACATACACAAAACAGATGGCACATTACAGAAATTTTGTAGCACCTTCTCCAGATCTATCAAAGAAGACAGCAAATTAATTTTAAGAGAAGCATTTATACCATTTGTATATCTGCACACAAATCTCTGACGTATTTGCAGAATAAAAAGAACTACGAGTCTCCATGCAAACTGCAAATGCTTAAAATTGCCAAGAAAATATGTTGTCTGTGAGTAGCAGAAATAAGGCAGGCTGATTTCCTAAGAACTCGTGATCTAAATGCCATTTGCTATCACCACATAAATCCAGAATGGTATCCTCACAGATTGACAAAGAAGTACTATCATAAAAAGGGAGATAAGGTACTGGAACAACAGAAGGGAAAGGTTCAGGTGACCTACTGAAAAACAGGATGATCATAAACCAGAAGTACAAGTTAGACATGTGATCCTATGATTTTTCTTTTTCTAGAAAACAGAAGCAATAATGTCACTTGTAAACCAGATGTAAAGGAAGGCTGTTGTAATGATAAAGAAAAGTAAGATAGCAGGGGAAGTGAAAAGAACTTGATTAGCTTAGCAAAAAAAATCATTAGATGGTAGCTGCTGGTGAGTTTATCTAAATAGAACAGCAAAACAAATATCAGAAGGAGAAAAGAATACTATTGCAGAAAAAATTTAATTGTGAGGAAATCATAAGAAACAGAGCATAATTTTCAAAGAGTTAGAGAGGTGAACCCTCACTAAAAATCATTCAATAATAATAGTGAGGGCAAGGAAAGCACACAGACTTGTTCTCAGCAGATTTAAGGATAAATTAAATGACACAAATTGTTCTTGAAGACCTGAAGCATTCTGCACCACAGCAGCTAATGTTGTGAAATCTATGTTAGAGTTTCTCTGAAGGCTATGAACTTCTAAACCTCCCCAGGGTTTCTCCCATTTTCTAACAGCAATTAAATGAGGCATTTTTTTCTGTGTATCCATTAGTCTAGCGGGTTATGCCTCTCTCAAATGATTTATCATTTAAATTTTACAATATTTGTGCAGCCTCAGGCTACAAATTCTGTACTGGGTTTTAATCTAATATTTAACAAGCTTGAGTTTCAACTCCATAGCACTGTCAGTGTAATCACTGCAGTGATCAGGTGAACTTCAGAAGAAAAATATCAAATCATTGAAGACATTCAACTCTTTGGAGAGGCAGCATTAGCAATACATCTAATTGTTTGTACCCAATAAAAAAATTAGGTTCCTTGAAGCTATGAATACCAAGCACTTGATGAATTCTCTTCTTTGGGATCTTGTTGTTAGAGAAATAGTAATTAGTTTGTGTTTCATGTGGATTTTTTTTCCCAACATGTATTTCCAATAAGAAGTTTCCAGAAGTTACTATAAAACCATAAAAAATTCCAGGATGGGAAGGAAAAATATACAAGGCAAGCACATCCAAGAGAGGGGAAGAGAAGAATTAAATCAACAATAACAACTAAAAGCTAAGTACCTTTGCATAGTAATATCTCAGACTTCTGTGAAATTTTTAGTTCTACCACAGGTTAGAACAGCTGTACTTAGAGCAGCCATGGAGAATCCTTCCTCTAAAGGGCAGTCTTTACAGGAGATAATGATTTTCAGCTTTTCTGATTTCTTTAGAGGATGTCTGTCTCTAAACGTAGTTTTCTTGTATGTTATTTAGTTCAGGAAAAGAATATGTTTAGTTTTTTAGTTAACAACACTGGAAACCATTTACAGCACCTTATATAGGCCCATTTTAAATGGGTCCTTGGTTGCAGAGTACACAGATGAAGGATACTGTCAACCTCAGCTAGATGCACTTTTAAATATGACAAAGTATGCCGATACAAGATGTTAATACATTTCACAAATTATCTGCCAGCTTGATTAAGAACCACCAGAATAACATGAAAAAAATATACTACATTTTCCTAATGATATATTCTATCTATAAACACTGCATTTAAGTGAACCACTCCAGTATTAGGGACCGGTGACCACAGGCTTGCACCATTCAGTAATGACAGGATTTAAAGGATTCATGAAACTTCACATTGTGGCTTGGAACAACACCCCTCTTTGCACTGCTACATTGCTGCACAGATAAATGCATACAGACCTGCTGATAAGTAGATAATCCTCCAGGACCAACCCACAGAGCCCAGGGTCTCAGTGTCCTGTCTATCTTCTGCTCACATCTCATACAGCCCCAGGCACCAGAAATCAGGTAACTCTTCCTCCTTAAGGAAACTGAGGTATTCTCTGCACTGTTCAACATAGCCTATCAAACACTGTCCAAAGAAGCCACCTCAGAAACACGTAGTAAAAAAGGGCAGGAAGAAACAGAAGTCACTTTGTGCTTCTTAAGACACCCATTGTGTGATGTCCACGTCATGCCACACTGGCAGTGTGCACTCCCAGCCCAGGAAGCCAATTGTATCCTGAGCTGCATCCAAGGAATTGTGGCCAACAGGGAAAGGGAGGGAAATTTGCCCCTCTGCTCCACTGTGGGTGGAGTGCTGCTGCACCTGAGTGCTGCATCCAGCTCTGGGGTCCCAGCACAGGAAGGACATCAACCTGTTGGAATGAGTCCAGGGAAGACCACCAAGTTGATTAGAGGGCTGAAGCACCTATCCTGTGCAGACAGACTAAGACAGCCGGGGTGTTCAGCCCAGGGCAACAGAAGTTTCTGAGAGGGAAACCTTACAGCACCTTGTAGTACCTAAAGAGGGCTACAAGAGAGTGGGACAGGGAACGTTTACAAGGGCATTTAGTGATAGGCCAAGGAGTGATGGCTTTAAACTGAGAGTAGGTTTTAGATTGGATTATAGAAAGACATTCTTTACTGTGAGAGTGGTGAGATACTGGAACAAGTTGTCCAGGGAAGTTGTGGATGCTCCCTCCCTGGAAGTGTTCAAGGCCAGGTTGGATGGGGCAGCCTGGTCTGGTGGAAGGTATCCATCGCAGGGAAGTTGGAATGAGATGATCTTTAAGGTCCCTTCCAAATCAAACCACTCTGTGAATCCATGATTCCCCTAGTCATTGTATCTATGCCTCGATCAGATGCTTTCCCTGAATCCACAGGTACCACTATGCACTACAGGATTTCCAAGGAGGATTACAGGAAGGCACATGGGAAACATATAGACAAGGTATGGAGCTGGAGGAGATCCAGGATCAGACCACAAAGCTGCTGTCTTACTGAGGATTTTGGGTTCATCTTCTGAGTTGAAGTAAAAGCAACTAAAGGTCATCAACAGTACTGGACCAGGGGAGTGATGCAAGCCAAGAGTCACAGAAGTTAGGAGAAATTAGGAGAAAGCAGAACACTAAATGTACTAGTGAGCTAATAAAACTGCAGAAACCCCAGTGACAATCAAGTGCAACTCCAGACTGAATGGTGTTAAATCATATACAGCTATAAGACTTCAAAGCCTGAAGATGTAATCATAGCAAAATAATGCCAGTTAGCACATAAACCAGAACATGTATTGTAGACAACTCCACTACAGGCAAGGACTTGAAGAAAAAGACATTATCTCTTTTATTTTTTAGACAAAATTAGCACCTGGGCCTAGTCTGGTGTGCCTGTCCCCTTCAGTTTGCTTGATGAAGAAATCACCTGGGACAGAAGAGCCTCCTTTACGCAATTACACAATAACCATTTATTTAGCACAACTCTATGTGCAAAGCTCTGAACTGAGGCCCTACAAACACCATACTGAGGTATAAAAGGCATAATTTTGTACTGTGAGCAGAGATGATGAAAATATGTTGACATTAAAATTCAGTTGTAGGTATTTACTTATTGGATATAAGGATGTCCATTCATGCAAAGGGACCTTTAAATTATTAACTTCACAAGAAGAAGATTAAATATTTAAGCAAATCAGTATAATTTAATAATGTAACATGAGAATATGAGTAGAAAATTTTATAAAACTACTAATATACTGTGTATAATTAAATATTGTTTAGATTACAATGTAATTGTTTTATTCTATTTTTCCCTAAATCTCATTATAAAGCAAATTATATCCATATATTTAGTATTTTCAATTCATTAAATGTGAATTCTTGACAGCTTATGGGAAAATTCTCATGAAAAGTGGAAAAAACCAGTATTATAAAAAGTGGTTGCAATAATCCTTAAAAATAGGACAGTTCCTCTTTGTCCAAAACATAAGCACTTCTTAAGATATCTTTTTTGTACTAGTACTCTTAAGCCTCCTAAAAACTAGTGGCAGTACAAAACAGTTTCAAAATAGAAACACTTTAAGGAGCGATTTTCAACTCTACCTAGAAAAGAAAAGCAATAAACACCCAATAGCAGAAGTGGTCAAGAAAAACAAAGGGCATTACAATAAATGCTACTGCTTGTTTAAAAAGCCTACCTATGGATCTACCTCCATATTGTTTTCTTTTTACAATCAACTTACCATTATCAGAAGTCAATTAACACCTCAGGTATCGGAGGGAAAGAGCCCTGCAGACAGTTATCACTAAGCATGCATAACATAGCAATCAACAGAGCCTGCTCTCTTCCCTGGGTTCAACCCAACACTGTTTCTGGTAGGTCGCACTTACCCACATGCAGCATTTGACTGGCAAAAGAGCTCTGAATTGAAGAGCCTGGCTAAATCTAGACCATAAGGCAGAGACACCCCATTAGCAGCACCAGCTTGGATACAGCAGGACCAGCACTGGGGCACATAGATGAAATCCTGATCAGCACTGACTGACCCAGACACTCTAATTCCACTGTGTGGGCTTAGGTCAGGAAATGCCAAGACACACACACCCAAGCTAACCTCACATGGTGCCACCTCAGCCATGACAGGGTCTATTAGCCCAGATTCACAGTGGTATAAAGGCATCTAAAGAGCCTTCTAGTTCATGGAAGAAGCACGGTCACATTCACAGAAAGCTGAACCAGTCATGCTGTTTCAGATTTTTGCTGGCTTCCCAGGGCTCCGCAATTATCACAAGCAGTGGGAAACTGTTTCTACAAAATGATCTGGAAATGTACCATAGGTCTTTCCAGAACATTGAGCTGCCATCCACAAAAAAGTGCTGATAATAAACCCTACACAGGAAAGTGCAGATTCTAAAAACCAATATTTTCAATATTGTTTACATTTCATTCACTGCTGTCTCTAGCGGTAGCAGTGGTGAAGAGCTCAGTGGGACAAGCTCCACTCAGGTGTCATGGGAGGAGAGGATATCTCACCAGAAAGCCTGTAGCTCATGGAACAGCTCTAAAAGATTTATCCCTTACCCCCAGTCTCTAAAATCTTTCCTTTTCTTTAGCTAAACTTCTTTCAAATATTTTGTTTATTTTAACATCATGCTTATAAACTGTGCCTACTTTAACAGCTCTGGAGCTGACCACTTTTCATGCAACTGGCTCAAAGACATTACATCATCAATCCTTCATCTCAGGGTTCATTTGTTTCCACATGTCTGTTCCTAATGCTTATTAATAACTTTGAAAATGGGAAGCAAAGCTTCTTGTCATTTCTTCCAGCCAGGAGGATCCTGAAAAAGCTGCAAATAGTTGGAACTAAGCCAATTATCTCAGTGAGCTGTGAAAAACCTGGAAATCAGTTTAATGCTAAGTGTTTTCATCATTCACTCATTCAACTAATTATTAAAATTACAATCTCAAATTATTCCAGAGTACTACAAGTCATGCTTCATATACCAGTTGAAACATATGCTCCACCAAACCTGAAATACAGAGAATAAAAATAGGGACGCTAAAAATAAGCTAAGAAATTATACCAGGAGTAAGCTTTACATTTGTGTACCTTTGTTGATGCTCAGTCACAGAGTTGCAATATTCAGGACTACAAAGTCTTGATGGCAGCCCTGATTACACGGTGAAGTTTGCTGTTCATTCTCTTTCTGGAATCTTGCTATACTTTTACAATCAGATATTTTAAACAACAACTCTATGTGGCAAATCATGGATTGCATTTTTTTTTGTTTACAATTTACTTACTTTAATAGCATGTGTAAGGCAGTAATAGAAGTGCTTTCCAGCCCTATGCAACCCACATCTGACATGAGCCCAGAGAACTGTAGCCCAGCTTTTCCCCCTGTGAATGGTCCTCCAAACGTTTAAGCATGTTTGTTCATATCATTCTGTTTGTAGTAGACTTTTTTTTGAGCTACCGTACTTTAGCCATGGTCAAAATTTCATTCCTTATTAGTTACAATGAAATTAGAAGTACTGATGCATTAGGTAGCCTCCATTTTTTCTCCTATTTATCTTTGCTACCTAAACATAACTTTTGACATTATCTTGCTGCTGATTTACTTTGGTTTGTCTTTCAGGGACTCACTTTTATTCCTCAACATCTTACTCCTAAACACACAATATTGTCATTTTATTGCTGTCCGTGTTCATTAGATGTGAATAAATACATCGTCTTTTCTTCACCTGAACAGGGAAAATATTATATATTCTGGAAATAATCTTGTCACACTCATATTTTACTCCTTTTTCTTAACTTTTAGTTCCCTCTCTTTGCTGATTCCAAGTCTTTAACTATATTTAACTCTAAGCCTACAGCAAGCAACAAAATGGGAGAAGTCTTTAAAGCCTATACAGCCTGTCATGTCTCATATGTTTGCTTATCCGGGCAATGAATCAAATCAATCAATCAGCTGTCAGGACCATACCAAGCCAAGCTGGCTTTTGTAGGAGAATGACACCCCATATGAACGCTCCATGTAAATTTCTTGCAGCTCAAAAGCAAGCCAGCAGTTGCCACATTGGTAACATGGCAACGTGGAGCACCCTGCCAAGGGTTCTCCCTCGCTGGTTTCTGCCCTACGCCCCCAGCCCTGCACAGGAGAGCAGCAGAGTGATCCCGAGAGGCTCCCGTCAGCAGAGCCCACAGGAACAGCATTCCCAGGCAATGCTCCCGGGCAATGGCAGAGCCCTCCTGCTGACACCCTGCCGCTGGTGCCTCTGCCTGCTGGCACACCGCAGCACTGGGCACCACAGGCTGGGGTCCAGCCTCAGGCTGGGAATTTGTGTGCCTGGCTCAGTCAGGAAGGCTAAACAGGTCGTGATCCATTGTCTGGGCTCATTTCTTGCCACCATTACAGCCCTATCAAGAATAATGTTCTTGTGGGTGTTCTGAAACTCCAGCTCATAAATGTATACTGGTTTTCCTTATTTGCTCTGAGTTCTTCTTGCTTGATCAACAATGAGGGGAAGGATGACTAGAATGATAGGATTACCATTATTTTTTACTGCACCATCAGTAAACCTCATCGTTTACTCACAAATGGCCAACAAAAATAGATACAAATCATATATGCCATTGAAAAGTTTGCTGTCATTTTCTATCATTATATAATTACTTTTGTCCTTACTGAAACCTTTGAGCTGTTATGTTTTAAACCAGCCATTTGAAGATTATAAAAATAGAATGGACATCAGGGTAATTGAACTGGAGACACTTCTCTACCAAATATTTTTTCCTTTTTTTTCTTAGTGTATTCTGAAACCTGCAACATTATTTAATTCCTCCTTAAATGCGCTGTTGAGTGAATGAGAGACCCAATGGATTGCACCTTAGTTTATTCTGCAGTTCTTCTTAAAATCAGTAGTCACTTAAAAAAAAAATAAAAGGTCTTAAAATTTATAGGTATGTCTGACATCCATGTTTGCCATGTAGTTTTCATGAATTCCACAAATCATTTCTGTGTATTTACACAAGTATAATAAGAAAACATAACAGATATTGAAAATGTTCCTAAGCACCTAAAAAAAATCTAAATATCTTACTGAAAACTACCAATATAACCACTATTAAACAACCAAAGCCCACATTTGCAACTTCGCCAGTTCATTGAGAAAGGCCATTTTACTCCTCCAAAGAACTGTTCCATCAATATGGAGCAGGTAAGCAACTAGACTTTTAAAATTGTCAACATGTATAATTTTCAACAGTGTATAAGGCTTTCAGCATTTCTATGACAGAAAAAAACAGACAGCCAAGCATATACACTAAATATTTTCTTAAAATTCTTCAGGAAGAATGCCTTGTTTTGCCTATAAAAATTACTTGAACGCTGTCCACCCAGTTCTCTGCCAAATTCCCCTTTCCCCTTCTCGTGTTTCCTTCCTAACACAGTTTTTCCAACTTGATGAGTGACTCCAAGTGAATTTTACAAAATTAGAGCTGTCAAATCTTGTAAATCATTACAGAAAATTAGAGACATGAAAGACAGTATGATAGAAAGCATGGGAAATCAATGGTTGGAGAGAGGAAAGTCAAAATGGCTATTTTGTTCCTCCTCTTTGTAGATAAAAATATTTATATATAACCCTTTTTTAAAAAAAAATCTCATTACTTTGCAAAACTTCATATACTTTTTCGATTATGTCATAAATATCAGGGAAACCAAGATAGGGCTCTTATCTATTCTATTCATCACCTGTCCAGCAGCAGACAATCATGCAACATGCACATTGCCCTGAATCACTGCAAACAGAGATCAGTCTGGAATTACTGTGTGACTTTGAGCTACCATTTTCAGCTTGCTAGTGTATTTATAATTGAGTATTTGACTAATTCCAAATGAAGTAATACTCGGAACAATGCAAAACAATTACAAAACCAGAAAACACTGAAAACCAAGAATTATTTCTAATATTTGACAACTCAAAACGTTGGTGCAATTATAAAGCTGCTGTTCAACTACTTACTATATACATATTCAGCAATGCATTAAAAAACTCAGTATCAAAATGAGTATCATTGAAAGGGAAGTTAAAATGTATTATGGATAATGAGAAAAGTTCTAAATTGAGACACAAGCAGTGCTATATTAGGAAGTGAACAGATGGCTACAGAAGAGCAGACCTAAAATCAAGAACAATGTATGGAGTCAGAGCAGGGGGGCTGGAATGAGGTATAACTGGGGAACTTGCCTTTCTTATTTTATTGCACACTTTTTGACAGGCTGAAAATACTACAAATCTACAACAGAGAAGACATGGATCACTTTTTTGGGTATTTTAAAGACTTGCAGAGCACTGTTAGCTATTTTGTTCCTCCTCTCTATCCATACAAACATTCATATGCAACCATTTAAAAAAAACCTCATTACTTTGCAAAACTTCATATACTTTTTCTATGATGTCACAAATACCAGGAAAACCAAAAACTAGGTCCAAAGTGTGGCTTATTTGCTTTAAAACATTTCTATACAAATATACATATTACAAACTCCTAAAGAAATTGCTAAAGCCAAAACAGTGCATACAACCTACAATACTAAATTTTTACCCCACTGTCAAATCTGTAGTTATCATCCTCTAAAATTTGTAAAAGATATGAATATCAATTAAATGTGCAAAACCCCCCTGTATGTCAATAATCTCATCTTACATTTCCAGAGAGACAGGCAGCACTTCCTCTTCTTCCCAAACATGAGACACATCCATGTCTTATAAGGAGTACAGGATATCTCAATGCATTTAATTTTAAACCCCAGTAATTAAAATTTACTTTTCCTGAGGAAAGGCAACAACTGCTGTTATTATTTTGTGGTAGTTATTAGTGTAACCTTAAGAATAACTTATTTCTTCATATTTATCAAATGGAATCATGAAGTATTTTAATTAGAATGGTGAAGATTCTTACCAAAACCAGTAGGTCTTGGCTTCAGAGACAAGTTGGCTGGCTTATTTCTCCAGCCTTTTATAGTCCCAGATGGAAGTATAACCCTCTAACATAGCAACCACTCATCCCAGCTTTGTGTCATCTGCAAACCTGCTGCCAACATTCAGATTATCAATGAAGATGTTAAACAGGGCTGGAGCTAGTATTGACCCCTGGGGGATCACAAGGTCATCTCATTGCAAAGCTCCCATACATTCTCGGTGATTTCTCATGGTCATCTCCTCACAGCACTGACTCCTTCTTCTTCACAGTACAGCCAACAAATTCCAGCTTTCTTCACAGCACAACCAACAGACTGCAGCTCTCTCCTCACCCAGCTAACCCACTCTTTTGTAGCACTCTTCTTCTTATTGGACACAGCTAAGGCCTATTAAGGGCAGGCCTGTTCCTAATCTTTGGGGATTAGTACAGCTGCAACTCCTCAGGTGTGAGACTACCTTCTGCACCATCTTTATTTTCTTACATTCTATCCCTCCACAACTAAGTCACCAGCCTCCAACTGGATTTTGGGCCACAGACCACTACTCTCTGCACCCAGCCATTCAGCCAGGAAGTTCCATATACTAAGGACAGTAGTTTCTGTGCTTCCATTTTAACTTTGGGTGAGGATGTTACAAACTTCACATATCTCCTAAAAGCTCTTTTTTTTTTAATTTTTTTTTCAGAAACAAGCAAGACAAAATGGCTGTTGCCAAAAGAGATGTAAGAAATTTGTTCAAACTAATGTTCCCTAGGTGACTAAATGGAAAACTGCTTCTGGAACAGAAGTCCAAAATCACTAATCCTAATCCATGATCAGTACATAAGAAAACTGAAAATCTGTAAAAACAAAACAAACCTGAAATCTGTAAAAAACAAAAACAAAGCTCTGTACAGCACAGAAAGTCCTTTTGAAGCCTACTTAAATTTCTGAACAATGTCATCTGAAACCATTGACAATCTACAGTGTGTTAAATACCCATCGACAAAGGTTATCCCTCATGATTGTAAAGTTGAATTATTTTAAAAATCAGATGTAATGACACTAAAACAGTGCAGAAAGGGTTAAACTATCTCCCTGTTGATAATTGAAAATCAAATAAAAAAGATTGATGACTTTATATGACCACCCATACAAATGTATATTAGTCATACTTTGAACTGGATGGACGAAGCAAGACCTCCTCCAAAATCCAGCCAGACCACTGAAGTGGTGCTAAGCCTGAGCTGAAACCACACGTCTGCCAAGGTCAGTTCTAGAACTGAACAACCACATTAACAATGACATCAGCTACCTAGGCTGAAGGATGGGCAAAGCAACCCAGGTGTATCTACAAATAAAAATCTAAATATATCCAGCACAAATATTCAGTATTAGAGTGACACTAATCATATATCTGTTCTGTAGTTCTAAAGTAACTAAGTGCTTCATTTTTCCCATCCAGTGTTGTAATTATATTGCAAAGGTTTCATACTGCTGTCTCCTTAGTACAAGAGTTTCATACCTCCTTGATGTTTCTTGTGGCAGCTCCTCTAAGCACTGACTCTTCTCACAGTGGCCAACTGACTCCAGTTGTCCCTCAACCAACCAATCCACTCTTTTATAACACTCATTCTTCTTATTGGCTACAGTGTGGCCTGTTAAAGGTCAGGCCTGTTCCTCATCTCTAATAATTAACCCAGCTGCAACTCTTTCAGGGGTAAGATAACTTTCTATACTACCTTTATTTACTTATATTCTATCCCCCTACAATTAGCTATTTCCTAATGCAACAAGGCATTTCTCTTTGTGTTGTAGAAAACAATATGTTTATCTCAGCCTTGTGATTTCAGTGGCACATCCATGCTTGGAAAGAACCACCTCTAATTGTTATCAGAAGTTTTAAGGTTTCACAACTACCAGCCCATTTTCTTTGTTTCTGTACTTAAGTACAGAACTGTAAAGAAAAAACCCAACAGATTTACTTCCTCAGCAGAGCTTCAGAATTTCCATGGTCTTGGCGGTCCTTGGTGCTGGTGGGGAGCAGCAGAGCTGGCCCTGTGCAGGACAGGCAGTGGAAGCTCTCCCAGCAGGCATGGCAGGGGTTCTGGGGCACACAGCCGGGCACAGCCTCCCAGCTGATGCCCCTGAGCAGCCGGCAGCGCCTGCCACAGGAACCTCTCGCTGGAGAGACACCACTCTGAGACCAAACCCAACAAAATCCTGCCATTAAGCAGGGCTAAAAGAAAATGCTAAGTCGAGGAGACAGCTTCTGGCTTTTCCCATTTATTTTTGGAGGGCTCCTCGGCCTCTAGGGCCAAAGGCAAGGTGATTGCAGCATGCTGTGAAGTGAGACACCCTGGGAAGCATGAAATCATTAAAACACTCATTTAGGCTGAAGGAGAAAAGATGAGCGAGTACAAATTCTAAGCTGAGAAAAAACCCTCTTTGTATAACATCTTTATTACTGTAACACCTAGTCACTTTTCCAAAGTCAATTCAGTAACATGATTTGGATTCTTCCCATTTTAATCCACATTTTCTTTTTCTCCCCCAGACACTGTAGTTTTTAGGATTTATTAAGATTACTTTGTTCCTTGTACTAATCCTACACTACAAAAAAAAAAGAAACAGAGAATGCAGATATTCATATCTGCAGCTCTCATCTGATATGAACTCTCATAGCCTTGGATAAGCACCTGAGAAAAGCCTGTGTGTGATAAAATAGATTTTATCCTTGCTGTACACACTCCACTGTGGCAAAGGAACAGTTACCAACCATACACATCATCTGTAAACTTCAGGTGAGAAGCTAGGTATGCTGAGCTCATTCTGTCTGCATCTTCAAGTTGTTAAAGAACCTTTTTTTTGAAGACTTGTACAGAGAATAGACTGAAAAGAATGACTGACCCTCACAGCCTTCACTGCATTATTAAAGTGCTTTAAAGCAAACTTTCTTAAAGGCTTATGTCTAACTTTTCCAGGCATTATTAATGCAATATTATTATTTAGCTAAAAGGCAATGAATTCCACAAAAAGCACACTGGTTGCCATGATTCAGCAGTTTGCCCAACAGTGTGCTGTGATAAACACTAACATCTGATAAAAAAATAGAAATCACCAATAAGAAATTTAAATA
The DNA here is from genome assembly GCF_012460135.2 of Molothrus ater. Lineage (NCBI taxonomy): Eukaryota > Metazoa > Chordata > Aves > Passeriformes > Icteridae > Molothrus > Molothrus ater. Next base: position 30,347,389 of record NC_050483.2, read on the forward strand.
CCTCCAGCCTTGAACACTTGATGAATTTTGTATGTAGAATTCAGCCAATAGCACCTCCAGATGCAGGCTCCCAAAAGTTTTTGCTGCTGACAGCTTTTATATCATCATCTTGTATTCACTGTTTTAGCCTGCTGCTGGCTTTCTCTAATCTGTTCTCTACCACAATGAATTAGCTGTTTTCTAAAAATGTGAGGTAAAGGAAGAGGGGAAAAAACTGGAAACCCTGAAACTGCTACAGCAGCAAAATTGTTGCATAACAGAAAAAAAAATGCCAGAGTAGGGCCTTGGGTTTGATAGTTGTGCTTCAGAAATGCCTTTAATAAATGATTTTGCAGGGATTGAAATATTGCTTCTGTACTGTTTGAAGAGCAGTAGTAGTCACAGTAGGACTTTAAATTCACCAGAGCTTTCAGAAGTACAAGTTCTCAAAAACAGCTTAGAAAATGCAAGTTGGGACACAGTTACTGCTTGTGTGGATCAATGTACATGTAATGAAAGCAGCAAGACCCTCCTTAAGCTATATGTTTACTGACAGGATCCTATCTAAGGCTCAGACACTACAATAAAATAGAGCGAGCCACATCAGAATCAGTGAGCTGGTACTCTTTGTTTTGGACTGAACTGCAAAGCTGCAGAGCTTTGTTTAAATCTGTATAATGTTAGAAATAATGCATGTACCTGGCAGACAGGCTCGAAGCCTTTTGCATCTGTTCATAGCTGTAACTGAGTAGCAGCAAGGGAAAGCTACCACTGCAGGGCCAACAGAGGCTTTTTCATCCTCCTACCAACCAATGTCTAATCCACAGCAAAATTACAATCTCAAACTGCATTAGAATTGGCTAGCTGCTCCAAGGCTTTCACTTGGAAAGCTATCACCAAGCCTTTTTTCTGCACTTACTCCCCCTCAGAAGAGATCATCCTCCTGCCCATGTCAGGGGAATCAATGTGTTGGGAGCTCACTGTGCCTGAGGATTTAGGGATCCTGAGCTGGCAGTGCCCACTCTGTTGGGCCCCGTAGTCAAAGCCCAAATGCTGGCACAAGCAGCGCCGCAGGGACCCTGCTGGCATGGCCCAGGTGCCACTGGGGGATGGCATGACAGAGATGCCCTGCCAGATCTTAGGAAAAATGACTGCCTGTTACACAAAATAAAAGGCACTGTACAGGGAGGAGGAATCCATCCACAGGCAGCAGCTGCACAGCATGCTGTGGGAAAACCCACCTGGGCTCCATCTGAGGCTGTGTGATCAAGAGGTTCCAAATCTCTGAAGGGACACAAGATTTAATTGCTGTGTTTCTCTTTTTATTCTCCCCTATTAATAAGGCTACTGTATCATGCTGTTCATTGGCCAGTTTTTCTTGGTGAGATCCAAATAGAATTCTACAACATCTCCCTCAATCCCATAGTGCAGAATTAATACAAAAAGTGAAAAATAAAAACAGCTGAGCTATATGGCCCCCATGTCATCTGTTTCATTTTCATTAACTTTTTTCCCCACTCTGCACTCATTTTACTATTTTTAGGCTATCAAATTCATGTACAGCTATGAATGCAACTTTAGATATGCTATATAAATACAAACTTTATAAAAGCAATACAGTTTAATATATGTATACACTGTTTAATAGATCATTGTTTGGATCCTCCTGCTATTATGGAAAAAAAATTACAATTCTAACGATAGATATAATGAAGTTGGAAATAGCACTTAGTATTATCACTCTATATTAATAACATATTAAGTTATATGCTCTTTAAAACCATTAAAAAATACAATAAAATTATGTTCTGCTAAAAGAGAGGCTTACAATGATACACAACTGCTGATTAAATCTAAGTCCAAAGTTACCACCCAACAATTTACAAAGTATACCTTCTGCCAAGACATCTAGACTATGAACAATGAAAGGGTAAATCCAAGACAGTACTGTAAGACTTCAGCCAAAATTCCAACAGACACTCTGTTCTCTTCTTGTAAAGTCACATGTTGCAAATAATTACTTTCAATATCAAATGTAAACAAAATTTTGAGAGTAATCTTAAAAATATGTTAAACTCATAAATCAAAGTGTTCATTAAATCCTATGCAACTAATTGTAGACAACTGGCCATTACAAGCAATCTTAATTTTCTTAATAATGCTCATCAGAAGATCCAGAACACCTACCACTACAGCCACAAATCTAAAATAGTCATGGAAGGGAGACATAAGCACCTTTGCTTAATTATTACAAAAAAAGTGGAACACACCACAAAAGACAAATAAATTTCACAAGAACAACAACTGTAAAAGTAAATGACACAGATTAAAATAGGTTTCAGGATACAGGCTCTTCAAAAATTAAGCTGCTAATGCTAACACTGTGAATTCAAACCTCACAAAAGTCATATCTGCAACCATAACTATGATTACAACCTGTGTCATCATAAAACACTGACACACAATTTTCAGTACAGTAATGAATAGTTACATATCTTATAAAGTGGTAAAGGGGTAAAAAAAGTAAAAAGAAGGCAGCAAGCTAGTTTCTAACAAAACCCTACCCATAAGAAGAGAGGGAGATAGAGGAGAGGCAGGAAAAATTAGTATAAAGTGGGTAAGTCAAACACCAGAGGCTGTTTTTGCAGAAAAAAACTCTCCCTTCTAAAGCTCCTCATCTTAAAATAACAGCAGAGCTGGCTTTCTCACTTCTGTATGAATGACAACATTCATAATCTTAATTTACATTAATTATCTTACCAAAGCCAATGGTAAGTGCTCTCTTCTCTCTGTAAGACAACTCACAAAGTCTGGTATTATACGTTATATTTATGATTACTCAGAAAGGGACTAAGCATTCACACAGGCACACATTCTCCAGTGTTCTGGAAATTAACATACTGCACTTCTGTAGTATAATTCTCTTCTAATTTTACAGTCTTTATTTCTTAGAACTTGGCAGGAAAAAAGGGGTAGATGTTTCCAGTCTCTCATTAGGTTCCAATCAATGGACACACCACTGCACGACCTGCTCCCACCCATGCAGCAGGTATTGACCTCAACTAGAAATCCTGAATGACAGAACAACTTCAGAGCATTCAGGCAGAGCCTGAAATAATAGCAACACACCATTTTTCTTCAAGCATGACTAAAGTAACACATGATTGGTTCAGAAGCAGAAGTTAACTTGATTTAAGGTGAAGTGTAAATGTAAAACAGAATAATAGATAAATCACAAGGAAAAATGAACTCTGACTGCATTGATAGTTATCTGGTAAAACTTGAATGTAGCAGAGAGTAAGTTATTGGTATGCAGTAATGCTAGCCAAAAACTAAAATAAATACTGTGGGTAAAGTCAATCCCGCCCCTCTGTTTTGAAAAAGAAGAAAAAGCCTCTTTCAGCTATTCCATTCCTTCCTTGTCCTCCACCTACCTACTGTCAATTGCTTCTTCTTCTGGTACTTTCTTGCCTAAGAGAGATCATGAAGAGGGCAAAGGGATGAACACATTTGGACCCCCTCCCCCAGTAACCAGTCAAAGCCCTGCCTGTGCCGGTGAAGCTGCCTGCTGCCGAGTGCCTGCCAGGCACAGCTTGTGTCCCCAGGTGAGCCAGCCTGGTTTGCATTAGCTACAGCCCAGCAGGCATCCTGCCACACCGCAGCCAGGGATACAGCCCCACAGCACTTAATTATTCACACCTGACACTCCTCATCCTCCTTGGTTTGTTTGATAATTACAAACACATCTTCTTAAGGTTTGAGCCCTTTGGGCTTTACAAGGTCATTTTTTTTCTCCATAATATTAACTAAAAATATTCTAGTTTTATAGATCCCCCTGTACACAACCCCAGACTTAGGCAGTTAGAGAAGAACATTCCAGTATTTCAACAGTTTATTGCACTGAGTTACTATCCCAACGTCCAGCTTTTGGGATAGTAACACAGCCAGAAAAAAGCCCCTAAATTAATCCAATACTTAATAAACTTATTATGCTAATTTAATTTCAAATTACACAGTATCTGTCTTACTGTTTTTAATCTTTCCATATAAGCCTCAACAACTAATCAATCAGGAAAGCAATTTATCAGACCCAAATATTGGCCCACATTGCATCATGTCCAAAATCCAATGCAATCAGTGTCTCTACAACACATAGAATGCAAAGAAAGTACATGTGCAATTGTTTTAGCTGCACTGTAGTTCTCATGAAATAATGTTTGAAACATAATGAAAATGTTTCCATTTATAACCTTCAGTCTTTATATTCATATGCTAATAGCAAAGTCTACCTCAATTTTGTCTTTGAAAAGAGAACAGTAAGATTCAATTCACTACAATCTTTTGACTAGAGATACTCATCTCCTGAAAAATAAGACCAGCAAATAAGCAATTAAGAGGTTAGCTTTTTAAGAGTAATAGTTATTAAAGTCAACAGATAGCAAAGGTTAAAAACAAGCAGTCTACAAATCAAACTAAGAAAAACATGGTTACTGCTCAAAGAAAATGAATTCTTTATTCCAGATTTATTGTAAATACAGTTTAAGAAGCACATGTTTCTAATATACCAATTTGAAACACTGTTTGCAACACAACTATGTTTTGAATTTCAGTATTTGCAATATATATTTATTATTAAAAATGGATGCTGTTCCTAGCAGAGTGTTTGTAAGGACTGGCACAAATTCTCTGTAGAAATGGGAGAAAAAGCAAGAAGCCGTGTTCAATTTACAGAATTAATATATAAAATGGAGATAAGATTGCTGTGATTGGAAATAAATCCTATGTGCTAATTTTATGTGCACTATTTAGTGTTTTTAAAAATCATGCCTGCTTCTCATAGCCTTGTCCATAATGATGTATCTGATGATTTCAAATTTAAAACTCAGATTTAAAGAACATAAATAATAAATTAAAAATGACACTTTCATCTAAGACTCTTAAAAATTTTAATAGGTAGACAAAGATAATATAAGAATGAAAGCTCAATGCAAAAATACACCACAAAAAAACCCTAATGCAAACAACCCTCCTCCAACATACAGCTTTTTCAGTTCCTGTTGTAGGATACTCCACAACTGCATAACCACAGGTACATCCTAAACTTTGAGCAATAAATATGCATTATTGAGAAAGGAAATCCAAGAGCAACAGACATTGTAAACATTTTTTTGTTTCAATGGTAGCAGTAAACAATTGTCACTGCAAGACCTTTACTCACAAGCTCATATACATCACTGTGAATTTCAGCAATCCAGTTTTCTGAGTGCTCAGTGAAACAGTGCAATAAACAAACTTGATTTTTATTAAATTACCACAAGTTTTCCAATCTTTGACATAATTTATCTTTTTGATTTGCACTAAAGAACTAACTTGAAAAACATAAGGAGCCTTTGCAGTATTTTGAAAAAGACTTCTGCAAAAGCAAGACATATAAATGTACTACTACATACATCTCTGTCTCTCTTACACAAAAACTAATTCATTATACATGGCAGTGATTTTCCAAGAAATAACAGGGAGGAAAATTTTTTCAGATACTCATTACACGACTAGAAGTCATCCCAGAAGACAGAATACAGTTATGAGAGCTATACTAGGAAAGTAAAAATGAGAGCTTCTTGCTGACCTTAAAAATACAAAATGTTCCTACAGTTTAACAGAATTGATGAAGTTCACATCTTCCAGTTACTCATCTCATTCATCCTCTTAATCTTTGCTTGCCACAGATATTTTTTTGTGTGTACATGGTAGTAGCCACAATGTGCTAGAATTTTCCAGAAGAAAGGGATGGTCCATGCCCCAGGGAGCTTAGACTCTGAAGACAGCAGGCAAATAGACAGAAGTCAGGAAAAACAAAATTAACAAGTCAAGCTAAACATCTACATTTGCTACTGGTATCGCAATGAAATTGACCTGTGAGCTGCGAAGGTGACAAGTTGGAAGGGTGATGTCTGGAGGGAAAGAACCAGCAGAAGAATTCTTCTAGATTGTGCCATGCACTGATGCTGCAGAGCAGAAAGCAAAACTGAGTCTGAAAAAAGCTGACAAACAAGCAAGTAGGAAGCTTGACAGGAGAAGCATAAGCAGAAAGGGATAGTTTTATACTGTCTTTCATGTTCTAGTTTACCTTTTGTCACTTCTTAGCTTCTAAGTAATTCCTTTAATAAAGCCCTAGTAGTATAATAAATCTAAATCATTTGGGTTCTGTCAACATTCTCAGAACAGTAGTTCCTTATACCTCAACCACACAAAAATGGCTATTTCAACAGAAAGGCCATTCTGTTTCCTTCATTGAGGATATCCATCAGAGGATGTGCTGGACTTAAAATGCAGTCCTTGCTGTGAGACTGGAAATCCAAATTAAATTTGTATCTTATTTTTTGGAACAATTTTTTTCAAATTTAATATGTTGAGTGTTGTACAAACATTGTTATATAATTCTATGTAGTGAATGATGCAACACATTGGGTTTTCACAAGGCAAAACAATGATCCAAGACCCTCAGAAAACTAGCAGAAGGGAGCTGCATGAAAGCCAGGTTTGTGCCACAAGTATGGACACCCTGTTTCTGTCCTTAATTTTTCCCTCTTAGTTGCCAATGAATCATGACTAAATTCTGCTAACACTTTTTTTTGTAAGATATTTTTTAAAAATAAATATTTAGGAGTAAGATCAAGGCTCTGATCCAAAAATCTCTAAAAGCTGCTCAGATTTCCATAGTATTAAAAATGTTGTCATATCAACTTCCTGTTTGAATGAACTACAGATGTCATATGATAGAATCACAGAATGTCTGGGGCTGCAGGGACCTCTGGACATCACCTGGCCCATCCCCTTTGCCTCAAGCTGGACCACCTACAATCCAGGACCATGTCCACATCCCTTTTGATTCTCCCCAAGGATGGAGAGACCAAAACCTCCACGGGTAACCTGTGCCTGTGCTCAGTGTCCCTTACAGTAAAAAAGTGTTTCCTGATGTTCAGAGGGAACCTCCTGTGTTCCAGTTTGTGCCAGTTGCCTCCGGTCCCATCGCTATGCAGCACTGCAAGAAGTCAAGCTTGGACTTCTTTGCACAGTTCCTTCAGATACTGATAAAAATTGAGCCATCTCTTCTCCAGGCTATAAAGTCCCAGCTCTCAGCCTTTCCTCATTAAAGAAATGCTCAAGATCTGTAACCATCTTTGTGACCCTTTGTTGGGCTCTCTCCACTGGACCCACTCCAGGTTCCCCCCTCACCTCTCTTCTACTGGGGAGCCCAGAAGTGGAAACTGCACACTAAGTGTGGCCTCCCCAGTGCTGAGCAGAAGGGATGGATGATCTCCCTCAACCTGCTGGCAATACTTTGCCCAGTACAGCTCAGGCACCACTCATCTTCTTTGTCATAGGGCTGCACTGCTTATTTCACCTTGGTATCTACCAGGACCTTCATGTCCTTTCTGCAAAGCTGCTTTCCAGTGGCCTATGGTTGTTCCTCCCCAGCTGCAGGATTTTGCACTTCCCCATGTAGAATTTCATTACATTCCTGTGTGCCCCACTGTGTGCAGTACAATCCTCTGGTATATCAGCCACTCCTCCCAGTTTTGTGCCGACTGCAAACTTGCTGAGGGTACACCCTGCTCCCTTCTCAGGTCCTTGATGAAGATATTAAACAGGACTGGACTCCTGGAATACACTGGCCTCCAACTAGACTTTGTGCCACTAGTTTCTGGCTGTTCTACCAGTTTTCAACCCAGCCACTTAATCACAAAATTTATCACTGGTCAAGCATTACTTCCCCTTGGTGAATCCATGCCGACTGCTCCTTATGACCTTATCCTTCATATGCCTGGAAATTTCAACTCAACTCTCTTTACAGACTCTCTTTCAGAAGGTCAATCCAGTTGGAACACTAATGTACACTAGATAGTTGTGAAGCCTTTAGAGCAGCTAAGTGAGAGAAGCTGCATGCATTGGGATGCAGTGAGCAATCTTAATGCCATGCTCCAAATTTCAAAGGATGATATTTCACAACAGGTAATTGGGCTGCAGTATTTGTTCAAATCTGACCAAAGCATTACAATTATAGACTTCTACTAAGATTAGAAGCAAGCAAGTATATCCATATCCAAAAAAATCCATTTTTCAAAGGCAATGAGAGAACAAGACCTAGGAAAAAAATGTGTCTCTACATAAAAGAGAAGTAAGACCCTTTATGGAAACTTATGTCTCTTGCTGGCTGTACCTCAGCTCTCCTGTAGTGGCTTAAAGATATCTCCCTGTTCTCTGCCATGGCTTCCCATATCCTCCTATTTCCATTCTATCTACTTTCAATTAAAGCTTTCCCAGCAGAGATCAAGTGCCATGAAAGTTCATTTCTGATCTTAACTTGAACCACTAGGTGCTGCTGCAACACAGACAATAAATAATTACAGCATAAACTGTCCCATAAAATTATTTAGGATTTACACTGTATGTGACAAAACTGACCTTAAGACAGTATGTGAGAACTTTTAGTAATGTTATCCTTTTACCATGCTGCAACAGAAAATGAGCAGTTCCCAGCCTGGGGACTGGTCTTCTGTTTTTCTTGGACTACAAACTTTATTCACTGATCCAGGATTCAAAAGCAACACATGAAAATCAAGCATAGATCAATCTGTCTGCCACTGTGCTCTCCTTCTAAGCTAAGTGTATAATGGCCAGAAATACTAAAAAGCTCACTCTCAGAAGTGAGATTTCCAGCAGAGCATGAAGCAAGTAACATCCTGAATATTGCTAGACAGGGTAAAACACTGGCAGCCTGGTCATCAGCCAGGACCTTTCCTTTGCAGCTCCAATCTCCAAGAAACCCTGGTGATCTAACTCTTCCCTAAAACAACATTGATCAGCATTACTAGCTTATCACAGGACAAGGAGTCCCAGGATGAAGAATTCTATTTGCATTCCCTCAGGCTGTATCAAGTCTATCTGGTTGTTAGCAAGTTTAAAAATCTAATAAATGGAGAATGGGTTTCCAGTACCAGAATGATCTGTCCAAGAAATTGATGAAATTTGATAGAAATGTTATAACACTAATCTATCAGGTATGTAAATATGATATTCTATGTACTGAGTAACATTATCACCTCTTTTTAGAATGACAAACACAACACCACCACTAACTGTAAGAGCTGAATGAATGTACTCCTAATTTCCTTGTAACATCATGGACTAAATTAACTTTTTTTTGGGGAGGGCTTAAACTTTTCACTGCTGCTACCAAGACACTCAAAATCATTCTATAAGGATAGGGAAAATAACAGTGGATTATGCTTTGAAACCTCTTACATCCCAGTGAAAAGGCACACAGCACATACTCATGCTGTCAACCTCCCTGCCAGTTTCCCTACAAGAAAGGAGGGGCTGGAAAACCATACAGCTTTGAGTTCAGGTGCTAGCTGAGACATGACCAGAAATACAGGCTGGTTGCAGAATGGATTGAGAACAGCCCTGCCCAGAGGGACTTGGGGGTGCTGGTGGGTGAGAGGCTGGACATGAGCCAGCTCTCCTATGAAGACAGGCTGAGAGAGTTAGGGTTGTTCAGTTTGGAGAACAGAAGGCTCTGGGGATCTAACAGCACTTTCCAGTACTTAAAGGGGGCAAAAAGAGACATAGAGAGGGACTTTTTATAAGAGCAAGTAGTGACAGAACAAGGAGAAATTGCTTCAAACTGCAAGGGTATTTCTAGATTAGATTAGATTTTGGGAAGAAATTCTTTACTGTGAGGATGGTGAGGCACTGGGACAGGTTGCCCAGAGAAGATGTGGTGCCCCATCCAAGGGGGCCAGGCTGGATGGGGGCTTTGAGCAACCTGGTCTGGTGGAAGGTGTCCTTGGCCAAGGCAGGGAGGTTGAAATGAGATGAACTTTAAGGACCCATCGAATGCCAACCATTCTGTAATTCTATGATCTTTCCTGCTTCCAACGTAAATTATTCTGCACAGAAGAGTTGAAGTCAGCTGTCATTTCTGGTCTTATATCAATTTTTATCATGTTGTTGACAATTTTTTGATACAATCTGAGCTATTTGGCCCCATAATTTGATTCATCTGTCAACAGGGATGCATTGACTATTCTGAAGAATCTGATCCACAGCTCTTTTCCCAGGGAACAGGGAAGAAAAAAAGGGAACAGTTGTTTAAGTAGTGATAAATGTAGATCAAACAAATTTTAATTTTTCTCCTGCATCCTCAGTCTGGGTCTTACAGCTGCTGAAGGACAAAGAGTTTCAGTGGAGACACCTACCCAGAGTCCCGAGATAAGTTATTTCAATTGCCAATTATCCTAAGTCTTCTGTATTTCATTCCTGAAACAGATTTATCTGGCATTTGCTTATGTAGACTCCTGATCCACAGTGAATATGTTCTAAAGAAATCCTGGAAAGGAATCTGGAAATACTGATCCAGGAGGACCTGATTACCATGCTCAGGGTAATTGCCAAGTGTCTGACTTTAGATTTGGAGTTCAGCTCTTTTCCTTCCAAGACTCTGGGACAAAATAAACAGTGTTGACCTGAAGCAGACTATTTCTCAAGGCTTTAAAAAAAGGCTTACCATAGCCTAATTTTTTAGGTTTATTTTTTTTTAGCCACATCACACTGACAATCTACAATTATGTCACAATCAACACTTACTCATTTCTCAAACACACTCTTCTCCTCTGCCATTTTCAGTTGATAGAAGAAATGTATTGCAACATTTTTCTAGATATCAAGTACATTAACCTGCATTTTGCATTGCAACACCTTAACCTTTTATGTCAGTCCAGGAAGACTCATGCTCTTCTACACAATATTTTGCTCTATATCTGTGGTGTTTTCTGGCTATTTTTTTCCCAATGACAACACCATTATTGTACAGACCTAGAAGGACATCCTCCCAAATGTTCCAACCTCTTCTATTTGTGTCATATTCAAGTTCTTTCTACACAACAGGATAAACATATAAATGCAATCATACAAACTTTAAGTTTTGTGCTTAACCAGTATAAAGACACTGTAACCAAGGGATGCTGCAGGATAAGGAGCAGTGGCCTACACGTGACAAATTTAACTAAGTTCCCATGTACTACCATTACTACCTGTTTGACTGAAGATCAGGCACATTAAATCTAGATTTTACTTTGCAGGAAAAAGAAATTAACAAAAGAAAGTTTACCCTTAGTGGAATCTAGTTGTCAATGCTGAATTTCATGTTACTTTTTGTTTGCCTATTTTAAAATATTCTTTCATTAATATTTCAATATTACTGCCCTTTAGTAAAACTAAAATGCATGGCAATTCCACCCCTAGCTAAAAATTTATTATTTTCTAGTTATATGGCTATGTGCCCAGCTTATTAAAAATCCCCACTACATACCTACAAGACTGAATGCATAAAAAAGATTCTTTCTCTACTCCACTTCAAAAGAAACTCCTGAGATAAAATTTACTTGCTTATGCTTCAGACTGCAATCATTTGGATCTTAAGTGCGTCTTTCATCATCTTACTTTTGTCTAAAACAGTAAGTTTCTAAATGTGAGTCAACATCACCTAAATAGTGCAGAGAGGTCTCCTGGATGAGAGAAGAAATGGCTTCCTTGGAGCATTTATTTCTATCCTTGCCACCAGCTTGCTACAAATCACTGGGCCAAGTCCGTTCATGGGGTGTCTGACACAGGTCTCCCCCTGCCAACCACTCCTAAATGGCCATGCCCTTTCAGCAGCTACAGCCATCAAGAAGAAATCACTGAAGAAATGAAATACATTACTAATATGAAGAACTTAGAAAACTAGGCATTCTCTAAGCAAACAAACTAATATGATGTTTTTGACCACACAAACTTTAAATCTCCACTTCTGTGTTTGCCATTTGTGAAAAGGAGAAATACTTCCCTATATCAGAGATGACAAATAAATTCCACTTTCAGACAAACTGATACGCAGAAGTGAAAAATTATAGAAAACCTGCCAGCAAAACTTGTTTCTTTTTAACAATGTAGCCTGTGAATGATGAAGCCTCATTGCTCACAAAAAATGATCACGTTATAAAGAAATGCATAGCTTCTCATTTACAGCATTGATAAAGTTCACCAGGAAAGGAAAAAAATTACCATTACAGACTAACATGATATTCAGCCTTAAGGAGACAGACATTTTAAATACAGACTCACTGAATTTCATGCAATGAGGTTAAAAACTACAACATTTAACATAGCTTTTAAATGCATAACTAAAGGCTGAATAAGGCTTCTAGATTCAGTAATACATGACAGAAGTGCATATGCATTAAGTTTTATAGCATAATTTTGTTTTTTCTCTAATTAAGAAGATACACTTTGCATTATCTTTTGAGTTTATAAACACAAAGAAATCCAAAGAAGCCTTGCTGGTTTTGACTAACAACCTTCTAGGTAATTATATTTCTGGCGTTGACCATAATTTTACTTTTATGGACACTCCTTGTAAGATCTTCTATGGCAAAAATCATATTCATTTTGCCCTGATGAAAATTTTAATTTAATATTTAATTACACATATGTTAGAACTGTATACTGCTTTATAAATCAATTATCATAACTTTTGGAGAGGCATGAGAATAAGACTGAGTAGTCTTAGTTCAAAAATAACTCTTTGCAGTTTACAGTAGACAGCTGAATGAATAGGAAAGTGGAAAACAAAAGACTAAAGTAAAAGTAGCTGCTAAACACCTGTTATCTATATCCATACTATTATTTTCCCCATATGTCTACACACCTCTTCGAATGATAATTGGAAATATTCATTTCCTGCAGTAAAATTTTTCAAAGTACCTTCCCATGTCTTGAAAGAAATGTTGACATTAAAAGAAAATAATTTAAAACTATTCTTACAAACAGGCAAAAACATATTCCTTATTATCTGCCTAAATCCCTAACAGTTCCCCTATGTTCCTGAGAGAAACCACCAGGATTGCTTGTCCACAGAGAACTCTGCTTTTATCAGCTCCATCACCGTCACTAGCAACTTAGTGCACCCCTACTCTCATCTCATGCACACATCCCTGCAGATCAGGACTGCAAAGGCAAACACTGCAAGAACAGTGCAGCAGTTTTGTGTTAGGGACTGCAGGAGGGTTTCCCACCAACAAACATATCACCCTGTCTGAAAACGGCCTAAACACAAATCAAAGTAAAACATTTACTTGCAATATTCCAAATAAAAGCATCCCCAATCCCATGGGTTACAAAGAATGATTAACAGAAATTTTAGCAAGATGCTCACATCTCTGAGCTAAAGTAAGATTTTTAAGACTGTTCCTAGTCTTAAAGCAAATCTCCTTCTTTGCACAGTGAGTCAGATGCTGAGACGTTTCCCATCCATGGAGCTGATGAGTCTTTCCTATGTAAGACTTGCACCCTATGTTACATGAAGATTTGACAGATTGTGATAAACACACATCAGTTTGTCTTCTTTTTTATTTGGATTAAAGCCCTCATTTTCTTTGTCCCAGCAAGATTATAGACCACCAGCTTTTTTAAAAAGCAGTTTCAAAGCACTTCTCCTGGATTACTTAGTGACTCTACCGTTCTAGAAAGAATAATTACCATTTGGAAGCCTGGGTGCAATTGCCTTCTGTCGTGACAGCTACCAGAACCTTTTAAGAAATATCCTGACATCCAACTAGATGAAGCTATAAGTGAACAGTGGCTTTGCATTGAAAGAAAACAGTTTTCTTTTCTACCATGGGCAACATTCAAAATTCAGTGCAAAGTATTTGCAGGATACAATTTCTAAAATTTGATATATTTCATGTTTGCATTTCATATAAAATCTGGCACAGCTCATAAATTAAGAGACACACATTATACAACCTACAGGTGGGATTAATACATCCAGTTATCACTGGATTTTAATTTGGGTCAATACCAGGAAAACCCATAACTTTTGACTGATAAAGCAGAAATAGGCCTGAGATTATGCAAAACACATTACTATCTACCTTTGAAAGAAGGAGAAAGTGCCCAAAACATCTTTCAACTGTTTGCATGTTTTCAGAATGCTTTACTAAAAGTAAATAAATACATCAGAGGGCCACATAAAAACCCACTCACTGAGAACTTAAAATTTTATTCAGTAGTTCTAAACAGTCTCAGATATAAAACTTGCTATGACCAGTTACTGAATCTTCAAAAATGCAAGAGAGTAATATCTCAGACAGCTTAGACATCTCCACTGGGTAAAAGGTAAACATTCTTCTAATGTAGAATATCTACTCTGCATTAATAAAATGCTAAGAAAGCATAATTTTTTTATTAAGTATTTTATTATTATGGAAGAACCCAAATATCAATCTCTACCATTCAAAATAACATAATTATTATGTTATTATTTCAAAACATTTCCCACCTGCAAACTGTTATTCCAAAACACAATGGGTATTGAAAAACTGACACTTTGAGATGGTAAATAGATTTTTTCAACCATGTAAGAAGCCAGTATCTACAAAATCTTGCCTTTTTAAAAATCCTAGTCCCCTCAAAATAAGTTTTTTTCAGAAAATTAATAAAGTCAGTTGTGAAAGTAAGGTATCAGTTACAAAACATCACACATTACTACAAAAACAGTTCTTGGCAACATCAGAATTCTCTGAAGGAGATGGCTAAGAATGGAGAGCCTTTAGAGAGGAAGAAATATAAATAGGCAATAACTTTTTCTAAGAGAACACTACCACAAAGTCATTCACCTTCCAAAAAGCCTTGCAAAGTTTCTTCAGCTGAAAGAGGTATGAAAAACAATGGCCCTGCCAGAAGTAAATATTCCTGAATGGCAAGATGCTGTTTCCATTTCCTTGCATAGGTTTGCTTCCATGGAGCAATGGCTTCATAAGCAAATCCTCTCTGCACTGTGTAACACTGCACATGTGTAACACTGTCCCCCTCAGTCTGTGAAACAGAAACAAATTACTGCATCCTGTTAAATGAAAACCATCAGGCAGGAGAAAATATGGGTTTTTTACCTCCTGTATACTCACACACTAGTTTAACTTACACCAAGGGGAACTCTGAATCAAGTATCATATCAGATATGAGAGTATCACTCAGTATGGTGAAAGAAATACAGCTTTCTAGTTATGGGGTGGCTGAAACAGACATGAACCCATTTGGTAACTTGGACAAATTTTCTTTAAAATCATATTTTAAAAGTGCTGTGAACACTCAGGAAAAAAATATCACCCCAATAGTTTTAAATATGTAACAGAGGTAAGGAAATAGCAAGATCAGACTGAATTATCCCTGCAGATTGTCAGGTTAAAAAAATAGTAGATGACTCCACCACCCACCTCCTCATCAATACTTTTTACACTGAACAAGGCTGGGAGTGGAGGCAGACACAGTGTGTGTACACTGTGTATGCTGTGTTTGCTGACTAGAATAAACAGAAGGCCATTGCCTTTTCATATTTCTTATACAATAAGAGTACTTCAGAATAATGGAAGTAAGACTTGTTTGCAAAGGGCTCAATAATCAGATCCCTAGCAAAATTTCATTGTTAAAAAACTTACCATGATTACAGAAGAAGCAGTAAGATCACTAAGAAGTACTTATTGAAGCTGAATGACAATATTTTATTTTTGTAATTTACTGAATGGTTGGAAGTGGGATCCACAAAAAACCCCAAATATAAAAACCACCCAGACTCAAAAGTTCTCATACTCTTCTAGAGCACATCGTAAATGCAAATAATTAATTAAACCAATTTCAAAGTCAGCCAATTCAGTCAATTTATGGAACAGGAAAAGAAATGACAATGTGAGTTTCGATAAAGCAACGGACATTTGCTTCAGGAATGGCAAAACTATGTGTAAGGAAACAAAATTAACTTCATTCCTCAAAATAGCCTACTGCTATCAGACATGTAGATCATAATTAACAACACATAAAGCCTTTTGGATGGAAGGAATTCAGGACTTTATGAAAAAGTAGTATCTCTCTCTCTCCCACCTTTAATTCACGAAAATTGGAATGGGGTATGTGCACTGCAGAGAGATACTGACTTTACAGGCTGATAAATTATTTTTAAAACAAAAGGAAAAGTACTGTCTTGTCAGCAACTATTAACTATTTTATTGGGTTTTTACAAATTGGACATAGTTTTTACTAAATCTGTATGATTATAATGAGCTTTCCACTGATCTAACTATAGCTTTATGTCAAATTTAGTTTTAGCTACCTTAAACTACTAGATTTAGGGTGTGATCCCACTCTTGAATCACCGAAGCAGAGTTAGATAGCAAATTTCTTTCCAAGTTTAAGTTTACAAAAATAGCACATCAACTACACGCAACTGCTTCTCCTGGGTAGGTCAAGCCTTAAAGGACAAAGCAGAAAAAGTGAAAGATGGATTTCAAATTAAAAACTGCATTGTTGGGAGGATATTACAAGAAGATTCAAGTTTCACTTCAAATGGAACTGTATCTTCACCTGCAAGTTGACTGAAAACCTTTCCTTTTCATATTCATCCTTTTTTATTACAGACTGTTCTTGCTTTCCAAGTGTTTGGCCATTGTAAATCAGACATTATTTGTGGGAGCACAGCAAAAGCATACAAATTATTTACTTCTGATGGACACCAGTTATCTTAAAACAAGTGCTCATTTATGCCTTGTTCTTGTACCTTGTTACTCCAGATACAAAGCAGTAATGGTTTACTTCTAAATTTAAAAACGTCGTATTTTTAACACTGCATGCATAGAAAACCTTGTGGGAAAAAGCATTGACCAAAAAATCCCCATAAGTGATCAGGAAGAATGTGAAGTGGCTCCCTAGCTAATCCTGCATGTGATCTCTTGGTTTGCTCTCACAGTGTTTTAACTGAACAGAATGAAGGATCATTACCTACGAGATGCACGGGGGGAAACCAAAACCAATTGCAGTTGCTAAATGAACTGTACTGAGAATACTGTAACAATGACAGCAGTAACTTTTTTCTTCTTTAACATCAGATCAAGAGCATTCCATAACATGAATGCCACTGCTGTTCCCCACATATTTAAGCAACCTTACATTAAGAACAAAAGAATGATTGTGCTGTGCTAGGCAAATGTTTACGGCGCTCACGCTCTCTGATGGTGGCAAACAGTAGACATCTCAGTAATATTAAGCCCAGCATGCAGTGATATTGCTAAGGAAGACTATGTCAGGATCCGAGTTTTCAGAGCCCCCAAAGACCAGAAGAAGTATTTATCCTTATCTTCTCCAGTGAATGTTTCTTTCATCAAGTTGTTAAATGTAAAACACTTGGTATCCACAAGACCATACCACAAGAAGCTACATTCTGTGATGTATGCCAAGAACCATCTCCATGTGTTTGAGTACAACTATGCTAAAATCTCCTTTTATTTGATGGTCCCTACTTCTAGCAGTAAAAGTCAGGCAGAGCAATGACCTTTCCAACCCAGGGCACAGTCCCATAACAGCCAGATTAGAGCAGAGCACATCAGGAACAACCACAATCCAGTGATCTATATCTCACCCAGCTGGCCTTCACCATGGCCAGCCATGCCAGCAGTGTCTTCATTTGCACATGATGCTTTCCATGATGCTGATGCAAGGAACAGGCAATTATGAAAAACGCTGGACAGAAAAAAACCAAAAAAACCAACCCAACAAGTATGGAGCTAGTATTGACTAATGTTCTTGAGCAGAGGGTTTTTTAAAATTTATTTTAATGCTCTGTGAACAATCATATAATTTGCAGAAGGAGTTGCAGAACCCATTCTTAAAGCTGGGGCTCCAGCACTAGAAGTAGCAGCAAAATCACTATCCTGCATCACTGAAAAATCATCAGGAAACAGTATAGCAATTGGCAGCCTGTAACAAAATGATTATAGTCCAAGGGAGCCAGGAGAACATAATTAGTATGCATGGTTTTTAAAGCTGAACTAAAAGAATAATTATTTAAATACCAGAAATTAAAATTCTTTTTATTGATTTATTTAAAATAAAACTTGTATCTTCTGTGATGTAAGAGAGGAAATTCTTACCTAGGAATCCCAAACATGCATTACAAATTATACAAATATAGAGACCAAATGCAACAGGAGGAAGACTGTCTTCAGGGAAATCTAGAGGGTAATTAATCCTTGAAATCCATGATACGAAAAAGCAGAAACTTCATCAGACTCCAGATATCTAGCGAGCTAGGCACCATGGTTAGAGTTCCTACTGAAAATTTCAAGGCAAAGCAACATGCATCACAGATGAAGCAGCATGTCTTAAAATGCTTTCTCCTTTGAGCTATCTACACTATGAATTTACTCTTGCTAACAGTATTATTAAGGGAAGTACTGCAGGAGAAAAACCACTAGGTGAACAAATTCTGGCACAAGGTTACATTCAGTCCACATGTTCTGTAGTCAACTTCACCACATCAATTCCAAGCAGCAAAGCTAAATGAAACATATGAAGCAAACACACAACACAAAGCCTCTTCGCTCCCCAGAAGGAAACCAGTCCATTCTATAAAATATTTCAAAGGCATTAACATTTTTCTCAGTCCTTCCAATATTCGTCTCCATCCAGTGAGAAATGCTAGCTTACAGAGACAGAGAAAATAAATCCAAAAATATCCTGCTTGAATTGTAAAGTCAGGAAGAAAACTAGAGGAAGTATTTGACATCACCCAACAAAATCAGAAGTTTTCACTTAAACCAAAGCAGTATTCTGAGATTGAGATATTTAAGAAAATTTTGAGGAGGAATTTTAAAAAGCCAATGCAGTGACTAGATTTTCTTTCCATGCATAACTTCTCAGCAGATAAAATGTATTACAAGTGCTTGAGAGAGAATGTGACAGTTGAGTAGTAAAAAACCAGTAAGGTGGCACAAACAAGATCAGAAGCAGTGTCAGAGAATATCAGAATAAATTACAACGAAAGGAGGTATGAACCACAACGTTACTATGAAAAAATATGTACAAGAGATGAATTTGCTTATACAGTGGTGTTTCAGAAATGTTTGCTTTCCTCAACATAAAACTTTTGATTATCTTTTTTGTCTAGAGATTATGAAAAGTATAATAATTATTTAGAAATAGTCTGCTTTGATTTTGATTTCTGATTAAGTAACCTGCAACTTTTTGTAAAAATTTTAGTAAAACTGGCTGGCAGTCAGGCCTAGCAACAGTAACATATTAATTAAAATTATCTAGTCTCTCACCTGTCAAGACCTTAAGCGTGTCTTTAAAGTGATGATGAGACAGCCACAAAGATATTACATATACTGGCTTTAGTTTAGACAAATGAGTCAGTTCACCACTAGTATTTCAAGAACTGGCAGTATAAAGATAATAGCTACAGATATTTATATGAACATCCTTCCTGTCATTGTCTAAGATCAAACCTTGTGAAGAAGAAAAAAAAATTAAATTAAAAATACAAGTAAAAGACAACAACAAATCACCCAAGGATTTTAAGGAGAAGAGTTACAAAAGCATATGAAGCGCAACAGAAAAGCAGAAAATTATCACAAGATACAGAGAGCTCAAGGACAAGAAAGGGGTGAAATTTCACAGAGTAAAGGACAGCATTTTCAAGCTAATTGTTTGCAAAATTGCTTTTAGAATTTGCAATGCCTAAGCAACTGTTTGTGAAATTTTTCAGGACTGATTTTTGATTAGTTAAAAAGCTAAAGGAATTAAGAAAATTTCTCTTTCTCCTACAGAAGTGGAACAGTACATTTGGGAATACTTTTTTTCTGGTTTAAGTGTTTTACAAAGACTGCTTTTACCATCAAGAGCTACTAAATGCATATGAAAGACTCCTGCCTTTACTAACAAGGCAGATAGAGCATCTGCTGCTACAACAGAGATTCCTTTCCCTGCAGTGAAATTTTAAAGATTTCTTCCTCATAAACAGCAAGATGACTAATTAGGAAATTTCTCAGTACAAATGCTAAACAGAAAATGTTTATGCTCTTACAATAGTTAACACTTCACTCCCAATAGGGTGTAAAAAAAACCCCAAAAATCCCTCAAAAAACCAAAACTCAACCAAAAATCTGTTTAGCAAATGCAAGATGAATCTCCTCTGCCGTGATTTTAGCAACTAAGTTACACAACAAATGAATACTGGAGTTTAGTTCCAGGCCCTGAACAGAAGATGGTTTGAGAGAGGCAGCTGTTGGACATGGCAGCTCCCACAACACCCAAAGCAAGGCAATGAGCTACAGTTCAGATACACGATGGGGAGGCACACAATGCTCACTGAAAACACATGCAAAAAACTTGGACAGTGACTAGACTTGGAATCAAACTGAGATTAAATCCACTTTAAAAATAGACAGGAATATACAATTTGTGACTTTCCACATTTGTTACACTAAAGAATCTGATAAAAAACCCTCTGAACTGTGATGACAGGACCACAAGCCAGCCAACACTTCAAGATATAACTTTTGAGAATTTTCTCCTTGAAATGAGAACAAAAAAAAGAAAAACCATTGCAAGAGGTCTGCAACTCTACAGCTTTTTTTTTTTTTTTCAAAGGAAATAAAACTATAGCAAGGAAGCTTTGAAATAATGAAACTCAGATCTGCTGGATATAATATATTAAAAGCAAAGGATTTGAAAACAAACTCATAGCCTGTGCCTTTGAGGGGATGGGATCTTCCTTTCAGATTTCCTCTCAGTTTGGCAACTGTCATCCATTTTCTGGACTGAAACAAGCATCGTGCAGTTCTTTGAGATCTTCTGGAAATTCATCACGTCTTAGCAGCCAAGCGAAGATTTGAGGTATTTTTCTGAGTCACACAGCTCACTCATTAGTGTGCAACTGTTCATTGCAATAAACAAATTGCTGTCAGCATTCTCAGATCTCCTGCAGCAAGCAAGTATGCAAGCATCCCACACATTGCTGGATTCTGAGCTGCACATTTATGAGGTTATCTTTTCATTTCAATCTAGCACAGCAAGACCCACTTCAATTCCACGACTATCCAGATGGGGCACTTATGGACTTAAAAACAAACTATTTCAGTAATGAATAAAAACATACACACACAGCATCTCCCCACTGTCAGCAAATTCCGTCTAGGCATGTGGGGAGTCAAAACAAATGAGAGTGTAATTATTCCTTAACTTTTGTAAGCTACTATTAATGGAATAATGCATTACAACAAAGATCATAAACTTTAATGAGGCATTAACACTGTTCACATAAAATGCAGAGCAGCAATATTTACTTCATCATTATTCTTTTCATGAGATGTTGGTAACTTAACATGGGTGCCCATAAACTTATTACTCAGAATTCACAGTTCACAGCACTAAAGCATCAATTGTTCTCTTCACTACAAAACAAATTTATTAGCAGAACTCAAATACCACAAAAAGCTTTCTAGAGTTGCTGATAAGATTCAAAATAAATAAACAAAAAATCCCTTTGATCTCCATTGCTTTTAGAGTCAACCAAGCGTCACCATAAAACAGTGCTGCAGTTAACAGATACTAGAACTGTTACAATTCTCAATGAAACACTGAACTGTTTTCCAAATGTAAATTTTGACTAGGGGAAGAAAAAAAAAAGAAAAGAACACAAGGAATTTCCTTCTCTCTTAATGGGAATGATACTTTACCAAAACTCAGTAATTAACAAAACCAAAACAATACAATATAAAAACACAGTGCTGTTTGTTGCAAAACAGTATACTAAACTGTCCCCAATAAGAGAATCACTAGTTAAGACTGTATTTTTTGAAAACACTCTTATTCCTGCTACCAGCTCCTTGTGATAAAAGCTGCTGGCTTCACTGGCCAACAGTTTTGCTGAAAATCCCCCCAAAAAAGAGAAGTTGTGCCTAAAATCCAATGCACTTTGCACGGGATCAAAACAGTTGTATTTCACAAATGAACACTCTATGATGGTCAGTTTGCATTTCAAGCAAAAAAGCATACCTGCTAAACTGAATAAGTCTGCAAACCAATAGGCTTACTTTCTAAATCCTGAAAGAATTTTTAAATTTTTAGAATTCACATACCATTTGTGAGCCTAGGCATGGAGGCAAACGATAAAGCCTCCATTGAGTCCTCCTCCAAAAGGAAAGATAGATTTTTTTTCTTCTTTAAAAATCAGCTTGCACTAGGACTAAAAGTCAGTTCATCTGAACAACCTTACTCACCACTCTTCCTGAAATAAAGCAACTAATACCATGCATTTCTTAAGATAAAATGATGAAATGCCATTTACAAATTATACTTATTATCTAAATTATCATTATTCTTACTGGAATAATTTTCTCTTTTACCTTACTGTTATATATGATTGCAAAGTCTGCCTTCCTGCACTTTTCCTTATGAAGTACATAAAAACAAGGAGAGAGCATATCTGGAAGGCACATTCACTGACAGGCTGGAGTTGTGAATAAAACATTGAATTATGGGGTACAGTGGAAACATTTCTATTACCATCCAGTCCTTAACTCTTGCAACTAGACATATTCTTTAAGTTATTTTCTTGGGTCATTATTTACTCCAGCTCTCTACATTGTGTATTTTATTTAAAACACTGCACAACCAAGAAGGTTCTGTTCTTACTGTGTCTTGGTGCTGACTTTGGCTCAATTCCAGCCTCCCCAACAGGAACTGGGCCTGGTAAGCTCTGCAGGACCTTCTCAGCAGGGAAGGAGAGCTCGAAGGCAGCTAAAGGGAGAGTCTTCATGCCCGTGGGGAGCTGAGCTGGGTGTCTGTAGCAGGTACACAGACTGGAAGACTCGCAAGAAAAGGCTGTTGAGGAATGGCCCAGAAGCACAGTGAATTAAAGTGCTCATGCAACCATAGCCTCCAGCCTCCATCACAGCGTGATTTCTTCTCTAAGAATAGCTGAAGTGGGCAGAGCAAAGGCTTGCCTGTGATTCAGTGTGATTATATGGCTCCTCAGACCCTCACCAATAACAAACACCTAGGAAGGTGTTACCACCAAAACCACTCAGACCTTTCCAAGGGTATTTCTGTACCTCCTGTTAGGGCTGCAAGAAAATGGCCCTGCTGCCAACCAGGTCCAGGCACGAGCTTAAGATAAATGAGCAGGACACAAGAAACTGTCACTATCTTAAAGCAGTACCATATAAATGTGAACTTCCTGTGGCAACACCATCAGTAATACCAGTTTCAGCACCCGTGTGACTAAGCAATCAGGGAGAAAGTAATTAGGGGTGAATTGATATCTTGGAAGAAGCCTGGGTTAGAGAAAGATAGGTGTAAAAGTGGAACAGAGGGTCAGAAAACTGTAAAATCTGTATCAAGGCATGTAAATTACATGATCACTGCTGCCTGGGAATATATGCTGGCTGGCTCTGCCGCAGCCTGAAGCTGCCAAACCAAACCATTGTCCACATGTAGTGCAACCTGCCTCTGCAGTCAGGAAGGAGGAAACAGGAGTTTTCCCTGTTTTGCAGGGTGGATCAAGCATCTTGACATCACTGTGTCATCATGCCATACCTCAGCCTGTCTACCCACTACATCCTAATGTTTCAAAGACCACACCCAGTTTCCCAATGTTCTGCTTTAAGGACATCCTGAACAAGAAGTGACACCTGTGTATTAACTGCACTCAGGGATTTTTCTTCCATGCTTTTGTCTCATGATGTCTCAAGGTGGCAGATGTAACATCCTGTCGCAAAAAATACCAGGAACTGAACCACAAGATCTACAAGAGCATCCTAAACCTCTAAGTAAGCAAGGTCTAAGCGAGAGCTGATGAATGCAACGCAATCTCCATACAGCAGACAGACTAAAACAATACTTTGTCCTTCAAACCTGTACAAATGCCAAGCCTATGTAAGAAATGCATACTGGATTCCATGTATATGCTGTGACAATCATCTGTGCAAACTGACAACTGCTCTCCTGGGAGCACCAGTCCCGTAGTGCTGGAAATACAAATCTTCCTTATCTATTTTGCATTCCACCTCTGCTATACTCTTCCTCCACAGAAAAATGGATATAAATATACCCTTTTAAAAAATATTCCTCCTAAAAATAGTTATGAGCATTTATCTACAGATTGGTGAAATGGCCCAGCTGTACAGTCCAGCTTGCAAAAATAACTTCTGATATGGTGTGAAGGATCTTGACTAGTAGGTGAAAATAGAAGCATGATATTTAGAAACCAATTCTAGTATTCTGAGTAACATGGACTAACTTCAGGTTTTAGAAACTGCTAATTTAGACATTTAGAAATTGCTAGACATACAGCTAGGGCCTGAAAACTGTGCATAGTCTGGTCATCTGGAATAAAAATGAAGACAAGAGGCTGGTTGCCCCTGTTTTTTACAAGTATTAAAACTAGGGTGATTATATCCTCTACTAAACATCAAAAAATTTCTGCTATTAATTTTGCTCCCTAGCTCCTCAGCTCCTCTCCCTGTCCATCAGTGACAATACCAATACAAGCTTCACGTGCAATAACCCAGTCACTTGCTGGGCCAACAAACTTAACACAGAGTACTGTGGGTCAGGTTTTAGTCACATCAGCAGGAATGAAAACAGGCAAATGTCAGGAAAGAATGGGAGCCCTCTACCAGTCATTCAAATGTTTTAATACAGTGACATTTAGATTCAGTATTTCAGTTTCCCATTAATCATGCCAATCAACAAGATGTAAAAGTGAGTGTTCTCCCTTTAAACTCCCCATGAATTCCACATTTCATTCGCTGCATATTGTCACTACTCATCTCCATGGAAACAGTTGTGATGGGAAAAACTCACTGGTATATTGTATCACCAAGTGAATCAGACAAGACTAATTAAAGACAACTCTTTCTAAATATACATACAGCCTGCAAACCCAGAATACTAAGAAAATATTTTCAAAATGGTTTTACAGGCAGAGTTTTATTAAAACTAGTAGGACAGTCTTATGGACAGATGCACAGGATTACAGTACATAGTACCCCTATCAAAAACCTTCTTTACTTAAATCATAACAGTTCAAAATCTCTTACTGATATATAATGTCTGTATTTATATTATTTTAAATGGGAGATGGCAGTTAAGACCATTTAACCACAACAAATTTGTACAAAACTATTCATACAATGTACTTCACAAACCATCCACATACAATGAGTCTCCTACATTTTTTCAATTTTTGAAGACATCCCATGATATTTATTACTAAGAAAAATTGCAAATATACTGTAGAAACAAACTCACAAACAGGAAACAGGCCCTGGGTGCGATTACAAGAGAGCACTGCCAAAAAGTGACATCCATACAGACATCTTAGCATTTCTCTTGGTTATCTTCACAGCTACCTCACTGTTCTTTAAACCATTTACTTACCAATTCCTGTGGTAATCATAGAATTCACTAAATATGAAAGGGAATGAACTAAAAAAAAAAAATCACTGTAGAAATCTCCTATTACATTATCTCTTTTTCAGTTTAAGTAGTCACTCAGCATATTAAGGGTTACTTAGGGATGAAAGATATTCCACAATTTCAAGCTGACAAGCAATTCCCAAACAGCTTCATAGGCATTCAGTTAGTATTTTTGTTTCCATATTAATTAAAATTAAATTTAAAAACAATTGTAAATATAGATTTGGGGTTTTTTTACTTTAATTAATATAAGCATTAATGTAGAGCAAAGAAAAAGTATCTTTACTTAAATTAAAAATGACATCAAAGTTACAAGCCATTTCAAGGTCCAAAAGGAAATACATAAAGTTAGGAGAGAGGGAAGGCACCTTACACAAAGAACATCTAATTAATGCAGCCTAGTTCCTAATTAATGCAGCAGAACTTTGACAACACCTCTTCAAACACAAGCCACTATCTCTTCTGGAAAGGGCTTCTTACCTCAGGCACAGACCCAGCCTAATGCAATGGACTGATCCCATATCCTGTGCTATCTTGAGCCCTCATCTGCCACTTTCTGCGCCACATTTCAATGTACAACCTAAACATGTCCTTACACACCTGTAGACATTTTTAAACACATCCTAAGAAAACCAGGCATTTTAGATTATTGCATTCATAGCAGCAAAATGAAAAGCCACCTCCAATTTAAATTATATGCTATCAAAAATACACATTTGTGCTTCATACTAATAAAGATGATACTACAGAATACAGTATTTATCCAAAAATATATCGTATTTGGAATACGACATATTCATCTGATGCAAGACACTAAATTTTCATATCTACACTTATATGATAAAAATTTTGTGTAAATGGAAGCAAGTTGTTCAAGTAATACATGTGCTTCAAATTTGACAACCAGAAGAAAAGACTACTGTAAGATTATTTTTTCTGCTACCATGTTAGAAGGGATTTAAAACTTTTCTGCATGACTTACTGTCTTCTTCACTCAAAATTTTAAATTCCATTAATTTAAATGGCTCTTTTTATCAGCTCAAACGCACTCTGTGCAAATAATGCAACAAACACAGTTATGCAAAATAAAATAGCTGATTTCATAACTGAAAAAAAATTCAAAGCAATTACCAATGACAAGCGCAACTATTTTATTGCAACGCCAGCATAAACAAGCCCTATTCAGAAGCTTCTTAAAAACTAAGCATAGGTTATCTAAGCAAAAATGTGTCAAATTACTAGGAAGATAGAGTTATTGAAAAGAAAATTAATAAAACTGTATTTGAACAAAAAGATAACAGAATAACTGGCATCTTAAGTGCTTCCCATTCAATGCAAAACAAGGCATTCATGAAGACAGAAAATTCATAAGCACACAAAGGAAATATACTGGAATGCAGTATGATACATGTGGGCAAACTCTCACAGCCAGGAACCACTAACCAAAAAGACAATCAGTCCAAAAGTAGTTTGTTTTTCCTTGTAACAGTCTCAAAACTAACACACAACATTTTATCTTGACATGGGGCCTAGATGCTAATGTCCTACAAAAACATCAAGTTTGTGGAGAAGTAAAGAACCTTTCAACTTTAGAACACTTCTGCTGTCTTCTTAAGCACCTGTCATTGTGCTTAAGTGACTTGTCCCAGTCACTATCAGGACTGGGACAAGTAAAGTAGAAAGATGTGAGATTTGATGAAATATGAAGATTTTATGTTCTTATTTATTATAAAATTATGACCAACAGTAGCTTTGCATGACCTGCAAAATTAGCTCATTTAATTCTGATTTCTGTATTTTCTGACTTTTCTAAATAAAGTATTAGGCATATTTACTATGTACTACAATTTAACATGAATGCATGGCTCAAAAGAGTTAGCCTGTACTGTTAAACATGATGTTCTAAAAGAATATTCATTTCACAGTGAAATATGAGCACAAAAGAAAACAAACAAACAAATAAAAATATATAAAGAGAAACTAATCCCCAACTCATGAACAACAGTATGCAGAACGCTGTTTATGACTTTACTATCCTCCTAGAAGTCAACTATTTTGGATGCTTATGCAAATGCATCATATTTCTAAGAAAATACTTAAAAGAGGCCTTTTGCTTGACAGAAGTATGAATCACATAAAAATTAAAGATCATCTTCTTGGCAACCCTAATATTAATTTTTCCACGTACCTTAAACATTTTAATATGAAATTCTCCTTGCAAAAAAAATCTAATTTTTTTAATATAACCAAAATGCTAATACTAAAAAAGCCTACATTATTAGAAGCCATGCACAACACAATGTAATAATGCACCACTGTATCTCTAAAAATGAGTCTCACTAACAGTTGCACTTGTAACATTTTTAGCTGTTCAGCAGTATTTGCAGGGTGTTCCATTTTTGGTAAACACTTGCATAAATCAACAGATTGAAAATCAGAAACTTAAGGAAGAAAAGTGGCAAATTCTAGTTAAATGGATCGGAACAGATTAAAAAAACCCAAACTATTTCCTGCATATCCAGAAGTTTGAGATATACTACTATAAACCCAAACTCATGAAGTTAATTTAGAACACACAGCAGTGATTCTCAAGGAAAAGAAATGAAGCTTGCCAGTAAATTTTTTTCCTTCTCTTATCCTGAAAATCTAGTGCAGTTTGCCTACATAAGTACTCCCTAAGAGATCAGCAACTGCAGGAGGCCAGTGCAATGCCAAACAGCCCCAAAACATAACCATATTTTCATCTTATTGTTTATAGAGATCATGTAAGACCTTCAGGTCAACATCTGCCTTTATTGCTTCATTTTGCACAAGCAAAAAGGGAGTTCTGTATCTTTCTTGATCCCTAACAGCTACAAGGACCATCATGATTTCTCAAACAGTCTTTTCCTCATACACAAAGCCTACGTGCATTATGAAATCAAGACATTCTCATTATTAAGTGGTATCTCAAATTTTACAGTATGCAAGTTAGCACCAGCATCAATTTTCAAGAATTCTCTCTGTGCCAAAATTCTGACATTTGATATACCTACAGCTTACTTTAAACAAACAAGTAAAACCTAAATATAAATATATGTATACACATAAACATATACACAAACACAGAACTATAACAATTATACCTTACAAATGAGAATCTGCGGCAAGTTTATTGATCCACAATCAAATAAAGGATTTTGGTTGTTTCAAACTGCAACTAAAGCTTTTTCACTCACTTCTCAAAATCATGTAGAAATACAGACATAAAAATAGATACCTTCACCCTTCACAATTAATCCATATAGCAAGCTGTATTTATATTTGTTGCAGCCTCTTTTTTAATAATTATGAATGACTCAATTGATAAGTTGCCAGCAAGGACGACTTCCCATTATCAGTCAGGTAACATCCTGACAGTGGCAACCATTACATTTCTGTGGAAATACAGCAGATCAGATCTACCTTGAAAATTCTTATATTGCATTATCTGGGTACCCAAAGATACTAAGCCTATGTAGCATGAAAGCGAGTTTGTTTTGTATCTGCTGTCACGCTTTGGTAAGATGATGCAAAAGCATCAAAAAAGCGCCC
This sequence comes from Molothrus ater, assembly GCF_012460135.2. Lineage (NCBI taxonomy): Eukaryota > Metazoa > Chordata > Aves > Passeriformes > Icteridae > Molothrus > Molothrus ater. The sequence goes on from NC_050483.2 coordinate 30,376,294, forward strand.
AAACTACATCCAAAATTTTGTGGTAGTCTTGTAGGTTGTGGCCCATTAACCTCTTTCAAAACTGCTTGAAACAAAATATTATTCTCACCCAAAACTTGTTCTATGTTACATATCTCAGTTAGGAGAATACATGCCATAGCAAATACCTCAAAGAAGTAAAAATGCATGTTTTAGCTGATGCCAACATATGCATGGCTTGCTCAAAAAAAATTTACAGATTACAGGGAAGTAGAGATTAATAATTAAGAAGCTTAGCAAGGAAATAAAAAATTATGACAGTAAATAAACTACATAGGAAATAAGACTAACCTGTCAAATCCCTCAATCTCGCTTCTGAAATGGTTTAAGGGGAAAGAAGTAATATCAATGTCCTCTTGAGACCATCCACTCCAAAAAACTTCTCATTCAACGAACCCCTATCATGGGCAAGGAATGGAGAGAAAATGGTACCCAAATGGGTGTTTTAAGTAGTACTCAGGAGCAAATGTTTAATTTCCTTCTTTCTTATAGAACTAGTACTAACAAATTGAAAGCACCTTTCAATTCTAGGGATCAGAGTTTCAAGGAAACAAAGCAATGATGAAAACTAGACATATGCTGGAAGGAAGCAACACAATATAATGAAATACTTTTTCCTCGAAGGACTCATTGAACAAGGAAACAGACTGAAAAGATCCCCTGGATCAGAGAAGTCATGAAGAATACATGTTTCCACTTGAAACATTAGGCCATATGAGTGGAAAGAAGAGAAGGGGATAGGCATGACTAGCTGAACAAACAGCTAGAACAATTTCTAGAATATCAGACTAAAAAGGCGTATCTCAAAAGTGAATTTAGAAGAGTAGAAAGGAAATGTCTTAACATCAAAAAGTTTCCATGGGATGCAGAGAGAAACACACGTGGGCTGCTATCTTTTTCTTTGGCAGATGTTCCCAAACATCAAGATGAAGTATTTAGTGTTTTGTGAAAAACCTGTTGAAGACAAATTTCTGGCACCAAGCATGAGGCAAAACTCGATTCATTTGCAATTTTTTATTATAGCTTCTGTTCTGCTTCAAAATCGCTTTTTTCTGATAAAAAGCCCTCCAATCCAGCATGCTTATTTATGTGGAACACATATCCTTGAAAGAATCACCAAGTACCCAGAGCTCACATACATGCATGTCCAGCAATTGTTTACACTTTTGTCCAATGGAACAGCTTATAAATATATTTTTCCCATTTACAGCCCAAAGATGATTTTCCTTTGGTGGGCAACCGATGTGCTTTTCATAAAGACGAAAGAAGTTTGTCACACTTTCTGAGATTCTTACATACCACACATGTTCCTAGGATTCACCATCACTAATGAATGAGTGGGCATTATTCCACAGTGGAGGTTTTCAAATTAAAAGAATTATCTCAAGAGACACTTCACTTGTCTGTATTTCAGATCTAAGAGAGAGACAAAGCACCATATATTTAGACTAGGTTTTACAAGGTACTCTTCTAAAATAAACTTCTCAATGGTAATTGAGTACTTTTAATAATCTTAGTCCAACTTCCAAGTTTGGTACTATTGATCTACTGCTAATCACGTAGCCCATGTAATTGTCTACTGACTTCTCTATTTACTTTTATTATTTTTACCCCAAAAGGAAAACCAGAAGTCTTCAAGTACTATTTTAGGTTCTGAATAAGCAGTTTGTTTTAAACATATTTTTACTACTGTACTTCAACCTGTTGTAAGCAGTCCTGATTAACTGACAAAAGCCTAGAGGTGTCCTGACCTGTTCCACCAAAAGGGAGATGGTCAGTGGGGAAAAGACAGCCATTATATACCAAGACAGACAACAACCACTACAGACCACGTACCAAATCACATAATGAAGCATCAGTTCTTAGAACAATTCAAAAAGTAATTTTGATGCATCTTGGAACTTCCAGAGTATTTTTAGGGTCATTTAGATCAGCTAGGTATTGCTAGGTCACAAGCCTCCCAGGAATATTCCTCAAATACATAGAGAGGTAAGCAGGAAACAAAAGACACTAGAGAATAGAATTCCCTTCAAGGAGTTTATTTCTTCCTGTCAGATAATGCAGATTCTAACATCTTTGCCAAGGTATTCACCTGGCAGGGTGGAAGAGACACCAGCATTCCAAATACATAGACACCCTTTTTGTCATATATTACCAAGGAAGATTTCATTCACTGATTAAGGCATTCAGGATGGCCAGGCACACAACAGATTTATGTGAAAGTTCTGTGGTACATTAATTTTAATCATTTTCTCTCAGGATACGTGTAGAAATATAGGTCTTTTAAAATTTGATCAGATGAAGGAAGTAATTTGGAGCTTAAAGGTTTCCACAAAATGTTTTTTGTTTGTATCTTAGGTTGCAATGCAAGATGCAACCAAAAGTATGTATTCTATCACCGTCTGTTGAAACCAGGTGGGCAGTGTTCTTTATCTCTTCCACAATGCATCATCCCTTCAAGAGATATCTTCTGTTAATGGGCATTGGGTCTCACTGCATGACTGATAAAATTACATCATCCCACTGTAAAATACTGCACCCAGGGGGAAGAGCCAAGCATTTCTACCTGGATATAATCTGAGATTTGGAACACCACAGGCAGCCTTTTTCCACTGGATTCCCAGAGGAAGACCAGGCCCATCTACACCACCACTGGACCTTCAGAAGAAAACCACACCCTTCTACAGGATCACTGCTTCAACAGAAGCTCATCTGTCACTCCAGGAGGACTGCAGCCACCATTTATTCAGACTGCTACCAACACCCTGACCGACAGAGTGGCAGGCTGTATTCTGACTCTATCAGTGGTTTTGTACTACTGCATTTTATTTGCATTTTCCTATTAAAATTGTAGTTCTGACTTAGGATCTCCCACTGGTTTGCTTTTAAACCAGTACAGCTAGTTTGAAGAAATGGCTTTCAAGACCAAGGAATAAAGTCATGGGTACACTTTTTAACTTAAGTTTAGCAGAAATATCAGCTTAAGAGTGTCAAATTCTTGTCTCTTGCTCTCACCTTGACTGCCCCTTTTGCTGTGCCAACAGAACAATTTCTGCAGCAATTTTATAAACAGATAAGTCAAACACAATCATGAAACCATCAAAAAAAATAATGAAGGATACACTAATCTAACTTACACTGCAGTTCCACAAACTGCTGTACTGGCACAAACAGGGAGTTGGACTTGGTGTACAATCACCCAGTAAAGGGGAGGGAGAACAACAATTGCTACAAAAGGAAACGTCCTACTTTCCTGTTCAATCTTTCTGATTTTGATGCTCCTTTATCTTCGAGACAACTCCTTATCAATTTTCAAGCAAGAATGAATACATTTTAATATAAGTAACACAGGATACAGACAATAGTCCATAATCCTTGTAATTAGAAGAAAAAAATTGAGTTATAAAGCTGACTTTACCCACTGTGGGATATAAGAAGCAGGGTGTGATATTAAAATATGACTCAGTGACCCAGGGGATATTCTGTATAAGGTATGTCATGTATGCTTGGCAATTCAGAGGAGAAATACTAATCTCCATACCAACATTAACTGTGCCTGGTTCATATCCCTGTTGTACAATTTCTAGAAGCATTGCCATTAAAAAATTAGTCATGCCTCTGGAACAGTTTGCAGGTTGCAAAGACTAATTTACTATCTGTAATTAGAGCTTTGCCCATGTTATCAAGATGTAACATCAGGCACAGGAAAGCAATCCTGGAATAGGAAGCTTTAGTTGTAAAGTTCTCTGGAATAAAACAATCCACTTAGAATATTACATAAAAGAAAACAGCATCTGAAAAAACTGTTATTATTTCAGAAAAAAAGTAAATTTAAACAAGTCAGAGAACATAGCAAAGGCTGCTCTGGACTCTTCACAGCTCCCTTGAAAGTCTAACATCCAAGACCCACTCCTCTCTCTGCTCCTGCCAAGGTAATGTTCCACAAATCAGAAGTCCTTTTCTGTCCCTGCCAGCAATTTCAGTGAATGAAAAAGCAAAATACCTGGACTTATGAGGTTTTTTTTTAACATTAGAAGTTGAGAAATGGACCTAAGGGTGTCTGTCTGCTGCAGAAGACAAGTCTGGGAATTGCAATGTTTTAGGCAAAGCATAGCAACAATAAAAATGGTAAAAGCATGTCAGAGATAAAATTGAGTTATTTGATGGGGGTGGGGGGAGGTCCTTATTCAAAATTATTCATATCACAAAGGCAAATGCATATGTAACAGCAAATCCTCCAATGATGTACTACTGAAAATAAGACTTTTATCAGAAGAAAATTTAGTTGCCTGACCACAAGCGTCAATAAATTCAGCATAACAAACTCAATTTACAGGGATTTAAGAACTTCATTACAGTAAAGTCTCTCCGTAAAAATAACTTTTTCTTTCACTTAGCAAAATTGAAACTAGTACTCTCTCACAGCTTGTCCCTTGAGGGCTACATATATGACCATCTTTCATACTGCATGAAAGAAATTTTCAACTCAACAAGTAGATCTTCTTTTTCTCACAGAAAATGTATACAGGTATCACTAGTGGGATTTTGGTAGTAGAGAATACTGAAGAAGGCAAAATTCAACAAAAATGCTATGTTAAGAAAAAAAAAAATTACTACTACTGCTGATGACTGTAAAGTTATGTTTAAAAAACCTCTCTGCTGGAAAGAAGATCAAAGGAGTTGTGTTGTTAGAGTAATTTTTGAAAAACAGCACACTTTTAGCATTCTTAATTTGCTGCCACATAATATATTTTATGGCCATGTAAATATCATGGCTCCTAGAAGCACTGTTCAATTTCTGGCTGGGCAGATCTTCTTTTTGTCTATATAGAAAATATCAATTGATCCAATGCAGTGTGATGTAATACCCTGTTTCAGCTATCCCAGTTCCAAGACTTCCCTGTCCATTACTAGCAGATAGGACCAAAGAAATACAAGAGCTTCAGTTCAGTCTAATGGAAATCTCTAGTGCTCTCACATCCCAAGTACGCTTGTTCTACTGGTGCCTGAGGCGTGGACAGGGAGTAGGCAATAGTCAGAACAGGAACAAAAAGTCCACTTTGGAAAACAAAGTTCTATTTGCTTACTGTTATGTTCTACAAGGACAAATCAATAGCAAGCATTCCACTTCTTTTAATGGATAAATAACAGTCATGTGGAAGGGGAGGACTTAGGATTTTAAGATTGCACATTTCTATTCTCAGAAAGATTAAGTATGAAAGCCATTAATCCGGAAAGAGAAATCAATAGTTGAAGGAAGAATATTTAGATTTTATTAAAAGGCATATAATACATTGCCACTTAAAGCTGAAACCTTCTCCATAATGCATTTTTCTCAACTAAAATGTTTTCAAGTCTAATGATAATTGGTGCTATTCAGCTCAAACAGTAAGTTCAGACTTCTAGCCTGCAGAGGTAAAATGATGTTCACAACTGACTAGAAATACAAGTGTAAGAAGCTGCTTAAAACATCCTTTCCAAGCCCTTCACATTGATAGGAGTAGGAAGGTTTATTGTGGATATTTTTCCAAATTCCTTTTACATTGTCACGATTTGTTTAATTACAGACAAGCCATATAAAAACACTAAGCCACATTAGAGTTCCATTAACAAAGCAAATCCTAAAAACATTCTCCCCTCTGCCCTTCACAGTAATTTGAAACATGCTTATCCACACAGTTAGGGATAGGATGCTCTCTTTCTACAAAATGACAAGAGTAGAACATACAAAAAGAAACAGGCAACAAAGGAGGAGAATAAAAGCATCACTCACTGACAAAACTAAGGAAGACTTGTTTTGCTGAACATAAATGACAACAAGAAAATATCCTACGGGTATTGTTAGTAAGAAAGAAAGTTCAGGAAAACAAGATTCTTCTGGTGGATGGGTAAAAACAGCCCAGTGATAGTGACGCAGAAAAGACTGAAATGTCTCATTTTTTCCTGTTCCATAGAGAAAGCTTGCTCCCAAATAACTTCAGGTACTGACAGGGTTTGGGAAAGGGCAGGGAAACTAACACTATGGGACCAACAGTTTTGGAATACTTAGTGTAGCTGTATTCAGACCCTTGGGGCTACAAGGCATTCACCTAAGGCAGCGGAAAAGGTTAGCCAATGTGATTACAAGATTGCTAACAGCTACCAAAAATTCTAACAGTTGAGGTGTTGAGGGGTCCTAAGGCTTCAAAAAAGGCGGAGACCCACAGAACAGGCCAGACAACATAAACTACAAAGTAGCAAAGCCCATATGGAGGATGCCCTGCTAGACTCAAGTTTCAAACACAAGATGGACAATAAAGCACCAGAAACAGCCAAAATTGTTTTACCAAGGTCAAATTACCAACCTGACAGCCTACTTTAATGATATCACTACTTAGGTAGCTAAGGGAAAAACTATGGATTACACAGAACCAAATCTCAGTAAGGTTTTTAGGTACCATCTCATACAGCATTGCCTGGAAGCTGAGAAGCACAGAGTGGAAGAGCAAACTGTTAGGTTAAAAATAAGGCGTTCAGCCTAGATCAAAAAGCAACAATAAATTAGTCAATATTCACTTAGCAGCTTGTAAAGACCAGACTACCAAAGAGGTTAATACTGGGGCCCAAATGGTTGATTTTAAATTGTGTTGCAGTTTTTCTCTTTTTTTTTTTCTTAAATTAGTACCCTGAATGATGAGACAGCCTGCACACCCAGAAATTTGTCAAGAGCATTGCATCACAGAGAGCAGCTGATCAGATCAACGTCAGAGCTTCAACCCAGACAACCTAAGCAAAATAAGAAGGGTACTCAACAGATCCAGGCAAGTTACTATTCCTTCCTGTTATCATCATATTGCAAAAGTTCCCATGCCTTGTCAGTGATTTATCACGTGCAGCTCCTCACAGCACTGACTCCTTCTTCACAGCCCAACCAACAAACTCCAGCTCTGTCCTCACCCAGCTAACCCACTCTTTTGTAGCAATAGTCTTCTTATTGGACACAGCTGTGGCCTATTAAGGGCAGGCCTGTTCCTAATCTTTGGGGATTAGTACAGCTGCAACTCCTCAGGGGTGAGACTACCTTCTGCACTATTTTCTTACTTTCTATCCCTCCACACCTTCCTACTCTGCATCCGAACAGAGTGTTCAGTTTTGGATCTCTAGCTGAAGAGTAATGTTGAAAAATTAGAGAGGGTCTAGCAGAGACCATCAAGATGGTCAGGAGCCCAGAGCAAATGCACAAAGCTAGATTGTGGGAGTTAAACTTAGTCAACCTGGCAAAGATGAAGGTAAATGCTACCTAGTAGCAACTCAAAACTATCCAAAGTGTAATTCCAAATTATTGCAACTACAATAAAAATGTGGCTTGGCTATTCAGATTGAGCACAAGACCTCCAGAGGTTTTACTCAAACAATTTCTATGATTCCATATGACAGCTCATTGTTCTATAAATTCTAGAGAAACTGATGACTCATTTTTTAAGACAGGGAAAATTTTCATTTCTACAAATGTAAACTTGGGTTAAGTTACTTTAAAAGCTCTCCCATTATTAAAGAACTCAGTCATCCTAAGTAAATATCTTAACAACACCTGAGCTTAGGAGACTACAAAGAGATTTTTTTCAAAGCAAAGAAGCACATTTGTTACTTGTTAAGAGTCCTTATATTTGTCCTGGTTTCACCTGGGATAGAGTTAATTTTCTTCTTAGTAGCTGCTACAGTGCTGTGGTTTTAATTCAGAACAAAAATATAATGTCGATAACTCATTGATGTTTTAGTTGTTGTTAAGTAGTGTTACTCTAAATCAAGGATTTTCCAGTTTCCTATGTTCTGCCAGTGAGGAGATGCACAAAATCTGGGAGGGAGCATAGCCAGGACAGCTGACCCAAAGGAGTACCATCTGGCTAAAGGGCTAAGATACCATCTCACTGAAGCTCATGCCCAGTATATGAACTAGGAGGAATCATTTGGGACAGGCTGATCACTGCTGGGGGACACACTGGGCACCAGTGTGCCACTGTATTGTGCAACACTTGCTTCTCTTCAGTTTTATTCTACTTGGAATAATCAGGAATTTATTCCCATTGGGACAAATAATATAGGAGGGTTAATGACTTGGGGCGGGGGGGTTGAGATTTAACAGCAATAGCTTATCAGGGCAGGCCTTGGAGAAAAGCCAAGTAGGAACTATTATGGCATAGATTGTGCTTTTCTTGTCTTTGTGTTTTGTTTTGGGAGGCTTGGCAGTTGGATCCAATCTTTAACCTTATTATGGGGCAATGGGTTTGGTGATGGCCTCTGCTGCAGGGTCAGGTGGCTGTTGAGTTTAGCCTCCTTTGTATCATTAGTGTTACTTATGGGGGTTTTGGGTGGGATATTGTTGAGTTTTGTTAATTCTTGTCTCTTTAGCCATAATTAGTCATAATTAGTATTATTCTATTCTATTTTGTTTCAGTCATTAACCTGTTCTTACCTTAATCCATGAGGCTGTTGGGTTTTTTTTTCAGATTCTGCTCCCCACAGTAGGGAGAAAGGAGGGGAAAGCCAGCGAGCAGCTGCATGGCTACTTTGTTGCTGACTAGGGTGAAACATTAAGGTACTTCATTAAATAGACAAACCTGAGATCTGCAAGAAGCATTAATACATTCTGCTACAGCATGACCAAATTCCACTGAGACCTTTTCATAATCATTGACCTTAAAATTACTTTTAAAACATGCAAAACACATTGCAGCAAAAAAACATAACTTTGTTAACAACGGAGAAGTTACTCAGCACATTTAGATGGGGTTTTCCAGAATTTAGAGGTAACAACTGCTATATTTTAGAAGAATTTGCTTACATTCAAATCACTGGTGAGTATTGTGTCAACTGGTTAGAGTGATAACTATCAAGAGCTTTGAACAAAAGGCAAGGATTATTGCATTCGAGAAGCAACAAGACATATTCCTTTACCCTGAAAAGCTACTGGAAACAGAATGCAGTTCTGTCTTCAGAACTCTAAAAAACTTGAAGGAATAAAGTAACAAAAATGCACATCTGTTTTTTCTCATGGACAGTATTATATTATTGCCTCTTACCATCTTTAAACTATTTTCTTATCTTCCTTTACAATTTTAATTCAAGAAATTACCACTTCAAAAATCTAAAACGTGCCAAAGGCATTATAAGAAAATTTTTACTTTTAACACATGCACATCTCTCAAAACTCTTTTGATATCATCTCTCAGACTAACTCTAAAATTTGATATAGAACTCTAAAATTCTGAGCAGAACAACAGCCTGTGTTTTTCAAACCAAAGCCCTCCATCTGCCTGCACACTCTAGACCTGTTCCATGCATTCAAGTTGTCCATGGCGGCACAACCCCACCATGGTAAAAAAAACCCAGCAAAATAAATCCAGACCTTTAAAACAGACTGTTAAGTAAAATGAATGTTATTTGTTCAGTCAGTCACTTGCATAGAACTGCAAGCTGCAATTCTTCTTGAAAAGCATCAGCTCCCTTTCATAAAACTACCTACAGCCTGCCAAATTTAGGATGGCAAAGTTTCTTACTTTGTAAGAAGCAGACCAACTTTATTATTACTGATGGGGAAAGCATACCTTGACAACAGGCTGAATTAATGGGATTCTTGAGAGCAATGTTCAAGTAAAAATGCTGGAAATTTTTTTGATAAAAATGTTTATTTTGAAAATACTTAAACCTCATGCCCATTGAATAACTGGTATCTATTATAAATTTTTCTTTCCCATGCCTAGAGATCAAAACTGTAGTAGAATGATGGTTATACACAGCACAGGGAGCTTATATTGCCAAAATGTCAATGCCAATATTAGAAGCAGGGGAATGGGCATCAAGAATACTGCCAATCCATCTATTACTAAACTGGCAAGAATTTCTACTACTTGATGAAAATAAAGCAGAACTCTTTTACCTCCTTGCCAAAATAAGGGCGAAGTCTTTAGCAGAAGGCAAGAAGTCAGTATTTACAGATGGCCAATGTGCTGGGCAACCCTGTTCTGGTTGAGATCTGCATTTTCCTGCACAATCCTATCAAAGAGTGATGCTACAGATGGACTAAATAAGCCAAGGTCTACCCTAGAGTTCTGAAATGCAGAGCTAAATCAAATATAGTAGCTCAGGTTGTTATTTATTGACAGGTATTTCAGATGACATAACCTGCAAGGGGCTGGGATCGCTGAAGACACAGTATGCACACACCACACCACAGACCTTTCTGCCAGATCCAACTGGCTCAAATGCCTCATCAGCATTTCACACCTTGGAAAGTTATGGCACAGATTCTGCCCTCATCTCTAATGGCAAAAGAATGCATGGAGAATGCAGGTGATACTTCTGGCATCCTTCATTGTCACACTACATTCTTACACTGCCTGCACCTTTTTCTCCACTTTTATTAAAAAGAATTATATATTCAAAATCTTTTGTTTGGGAAACATAGCTCCCAGCTTCAACTTCTCTAGCTGTTCTGCAGCCCAGAATACTTTCTGGTTTTTTACCCCTGATTTTTGACCCTGATATATGACACTGTTTCTAAAAACTCGTATATACTTTTAACTCATAAATATTAATGAATGTAAATCCTATTAATACCAATCACAAGTAAGTAGCACAGCTTGACAGCAGAGTAACACTGTATGAGAAATCAGGGTACTAAACAAATAAGACAAAAGAGTTTACAAATAGTTAGCTTCTGAAGTATTTTCAGACTTTTATCTAATTCTCAGTAGCTTTTAAAACATCAACAAAATCCTAGTGTAAGTCATTTGCAGTTAATATCACACCTTTGTTATTTGCACTGAGTTCAGAAGATGTATGTCTATGATAATCTGAAACTGAACTTTATTTACCATTTAGGGTGCAAAATATGCTGGCTGTTTGCTCTGTCGTCCTGCAATGAAGATCACTTGCATGCTCTGACCACAGATAATTACGCAGGCAAACATGTGCTGTTTCTTTGCACTCTGTCAACTGTATTCACTTGTTCCCTCACCACCTAAAGCACAATCCTGTGAAGACTTACATATTCATTTCCACTGAAATGAGAGCACCAACATGTTTAATTGAAGTTAATGGGAAAACTCACAACAAAATGCTAAATATGTGTAAGTAGTAAGTCTTCACAAAGCTCTTCCACCCCTAAATTTAGAACATTTAAGCAGCATTTTTTCTAGTGTAAATATACTTACAACAGTATTTAAGCATCTGTAAAACAAATTAGACATTGATAGTGCTTCCTAATAATTCTAAATATGACTTGCATTGCAAAAGTAGTTGGTGGTCCCAAGATTAGGATTTCTAGTCTGAAAAACAGACACGACAAAGACAATTAAGCAAAAAGCGTTGTGTTACATAAAGACTGAATAAAGAGTGCAATGTTTTGCATTCCTATTAGCTTCAATGTAATGGTGCTAATTAGAAGATACTTCTGCAAGGAGCTTAGAAAGTAACATATTAACATTCACCATTCAATTTCTCCCAAGTCCTTGCATTCTATTTGTCTTTGGCACCAAGTATCCAGCCTATTCTTACAGATACCTCCAGTGATTCAATCCTAGGAAAGTGAATCTCATTCACAACTAAAGACTAAAGAAATATAACTTTTTTCAACCTAATCTGTTAGACAATTCCTCCCTGACCCCAAATTAATAACCCTGATCTTAAAACTAAGATTACTAGTAAGGCCATGCAGCTCTTAGTATGATTAAGAACAATGGGAAAATCTCAGTTTTAGTGGCAATCAATATGAAATGTGCTTTACAGAATAAGAAAGTGTTTTCAAAATCTCAAAGAAACCAGTAGAATCCCTAACTATTTGACAGTTGCCAAATTATTTTTTTCATACTTGGGCAAATCTATGTAGTAATTTCCATAAAATTATGTAAAAATAAAAGTGGCATATGCTACCTTGATTGTAAAAATGGCAAGCAAAGTCTTCTAACAGCTACTGTAAAAAAAATTAATTGATCACTACTACATAGTAGAACTATAAAGACTAGAAGTACAAATTTTATCCAAATATAGGTTAACTTTGAAGACATTGCAATGACATGTATAATTAAAACTACTAATCCATAATTTCATTTATGCCTCCTGCAACTTGACATATGAGAAGCAATAAATAGTACAGAAGCTGGTTTGTATTATCTTATGTTAACCATCACAGCCTGCAGAGCTGATTCCTACATGATTCTGTTTGTAAATGCCTCTACTGAGAAGTCTGACAATTTATTCCTAAACTTTTCTAAATACTAACCGACTATTAAGTAGATAAGACTTTGCATCTTATTGCAGGACACTTTCATTTCTTTAAGAGCCATTTGAAGCATTCTGAAAATGCATATTTATATCATATGCCTCATATTGAAGGCATCATGACATATTTAAAAAACCCTCCGGCAGACTGAGTGAATTAACCTCAGGAAAAGCTGTATCAACCCTTCCCCAGTACACCAGCAGATATGCTAAAAACATACTAGTTTCTTCTATAGCTTCTGAAGTGTGATCAATGCAGAATCCAGACTTCTTGGCCTAAAGTTGCTATAATCACCATAAATAGTCCCTCAAGAAAAGCAATCAAACTCTTCCATTCAGAGTTCTGTTACTTCAGTATCAGTAACTCTTGCTAAAAACCTTCAAGGTGAAATAATATGTTGAGGAAAAAAAAAACCAAACCAACCCCCCAAACATACTTAACTTTTACATGACAGTTTTATTTTTTTCAACTGTTACTTTTATATCTTGATCAGCTACTGACCCCACCAACACTGATAAACTTTCAGCTCCCTGATATCATGAACATTAGTTACTATTAGGTATAATGCCTTTAGCAAGTTCATTCTCAACAGTCTGTTTTGGGCTTGCCTTCTTACTTTTGCATTTAACTTGACAGCCTCTCTGGTCTCTTTTCCCACTCTGCATTACATCCTTTTATTATGAACAACTTCCTTTTTCCTGAAGTTTCAAGGTGTCACCTTTAAGTTTTGTTCTGCTGGTACTGTATCAAAGCCTGGCAAACAGAGGAGTGCTCTGCAGTCCTTGCAGAGCAGCACTGCTGATGGCTACTTGCCAGTTCCGTTCTGGGGGAAGCAGGAGCGCTCCACACCTTCACAGCTTGGTTTCCACAGAACAGAAATGCAGGTACACAGGCTACAAGGGAGATGCAAGGCACAGTAATGGCCTTCTGACCTAGATAAAACCAACACTAATATATTGCACCATTTGAAGAAGCTAGAGGTCAGCCAATTGAAGCCTTTTCTTTTGCAGCCCACATTCCGGTTCCGAGTCTCATACAATGACTTTAAACAGATTGCACAGCATCACAAACCATTCAGCTGCTCTTTCTGACTTCCCTTTAGCTAACTGCCTCAATTTATATATGCTCAGTATGACTTTTTGGGTTTTTTTCCCCTCTTAAGCAAGCTGAACTTGACTAAAAATTACAGAGTACACCTTCTGTAATTAGCAGACCCTAAGTAAAATACTATTTACAGTTCATCAAACTGCTTCTTACTAGAAGCACTCACTTAAGCATCTAGAATTTTGATCTTTGCATTCTGCACCAATATGATCTTACCTCAGACTGCATGGGAATAACCCAATTTCTTTTTACAACTACTTTTTCTGCATGTTTCCCCCATGAGTAATTGTAGTGGGTGAGGGAGATGATGTGAGTGAAATGGGACATTATTGTTTAGGCTGATGTTGGTATAACTTGAATAAAGTAGAAAACCTCATCACTCATTTAATGTTATGAACTTCTATAACACTTTTTAGAACTCAGAAGGGTTTTTTAGAATATCTTTTACAGAGAATATGACATTTTGAATAGCTCATTAAGCAGCTTATTGACATCTGCCAGCTGCCACTCAGTCTTTACCTTTGAGCATGGACATTGCATGGAAAATAACAGCTGAGTGTTATTTACAAAAATTAACTGTTTTCCATAGAAAAAAGTTTTTCATAGAGACAAGAACAGTATATTAAGAAATTCATAAAAATCTTGAGTCATTATTTAAAGTTTTAAAATGCAACATGTTGGGAGCAAAAAAGTGTCAGCAGATTTGTATTTGTATTTGTATTTGGCAACTTCAAGGAAAAACATGCATAACGAATTGTGCAAGGAGAAACAAGAGCTAGAACACATGGAGTATATGCCTGGATTTGCTCATTAATTTTCTGTAAATTAATAAAACCAAAAAGAATATCCAATCCCACAGCATGGTTTATAATCCTTTACTGCCCAATCATAGATCAAACCCAATATTTAGTTTTGGAGGAAAAAAACCATTCAGCCACTTACTTTCAGCTGTCCTGTGCTCGAGTACCCAATGAAGTTTTTAATAGGAACCTTTCTTTTTTAAATTTAATTTTCACCACTTGTGCAGAGACCTCCTTGCCTCTTCCTTCATGGTGCAACGTCTTCTCATTTACAACCCATTGTTCTTTCTCATTTTACATTGCAAGCTGATGAGATGCATTCAGTTTCGGTCACATATCTTTTGACAGCACAGTCCTGCAACTGAACATCCTATTCTAAAATAATAATTAACAGAATGTGTCACAGCAATCAAGAGCTTAGCAGGACTGAAACAGGCAAGCCTTTACTATGAAAAAGCAGAGCAAATAACTATATAACATATTGAATGCACACACTTACATCCTCCACTAATCTACTGTACTTCAGAAGAATGTTTTTTTCTGGATGTGAACTGGCAGTAAGTTTGAAACATTTTGTACTAGTCACTGTCCACTAGTAAATTATGAAAAATATTTCTATCATTTAAATGATGTCCCAATATGGTTTAAATGATGTCCCAACAAAAAGAAGGCAAATACATATTCAAATCCTCTGTGTTTCTACATTCAGTACAGTTCATTCAGTAAACTGAATTTCCATGGGTGATGAAATAAATGAAGTGCCATTTGTCTGCGAAGGGATGAACTTGCACAGAAGTCCTTTCCTTGCTGGATATTCCTTCTACCTTTCCTTCTGGATATTCCTTCTACCCTTCCTTGCTGGATACAATTTTCAATACTGCTATTCCTCTATCAAACTTGATTGAAAATAACCAAAGAGTTCAAAAATAAGATAACAGTTCCCACTTGCAAAAGCCTCTTCCATAGGAAACACAAGCTGAAAAAAAGAAAACATGCTGCTAAGTAGACAAATAGCAAGATTTTTCACAAATATATACATAAATTGATCAAAACATTACCATTGATATACTATTAAATGAAATTATGGCTACCAAAGTGTTACAATTATAGAACTATAAATACATTATCTAAAGATCTATTGACTAAAAAATCCTGAAAAGATATGTCTTATTTGTGTTTCAATAAGAGGTTAAACTGAGACACAAGAAAGGGAAAAGCAAAAATGCTACGTAACTAACTCTAATGCCTATTACAACATGGTAGTATGCAATATTGATTCTAGTCTGAGACAGTACTGGAATTACATTTTCCTATTGGACACCAAGAAAAGAAAAAATAAGTGATATCTGACCCTGGATATTAGTTTTATTTTTCTAGTCTAAATAGAGAAATAGAAAACATATCACATGGACATTAAACTATGATAGGACAATCCAATGAGGAGATTACTTATATTATTCAATTTAAAAATGGCAGGCTGGAAAACAGGAATTTATCCTATTAGTGGAAACTGAAATAAGTCAAAGTGCATGCTCAATTTTTTTCAGATGAAGAGGGAGACTTCTCAGAAGGCAATACTCTCTTTCACATTAAAAAACTGTACATACAAGAACTCTGACTTATTGACAGCTTGACTGAGATACAATGGAATCAGACAAACATTTGTTAACTCACATTCAGGCAACCAATTCAAGAGGCACAGGTTAACAAGCTGACCTCACCAGGATTCCCTAGTTCCTGGGAAGTCCAATTTCCCACTACAGTCTGTTACACAGTACTCATGTTATCTGAAACTGAGATTCAGAAATGTACCCCCATACACAGTGTCAGTAAACAAGAAATGTTTTTCAAGCTACACCTCTACAGAAGATGAAAACAACGGCATTTCCATACCTCAGGTAAACCTTGAAAGATTAACTGTTGAACAGAACAAAAATCAATATCAACCATACTAAATAAAGCAAGTTATTGCACTTACAGTGTTACAGTGTTTCAAAAATCTTATCTCCAATATGCTTTCATTTGTGTTCTGCTCACTTGAATGCTCTGTCAGTCATGAAGGAAATGTTCCTCTTCATGTTTTTGGTATAGTTTTGGAGCTTTGTTTATTTGGGTTTTTTTCCTTTGAAGCTATGAAGTGAGTATTCTGTGTACAATGCACCTTTAAACAGAAACCTAACAATTAGCTTACAGGCTACCTGGTCACAAAAATGAGCATGACCAAAACACCATACTGTTTGGAGACCTGGGAGAAACTGCATCCTCCAAGTAATTTTCAAATTCTTGATTGGATTTGAATCAGTACACTACCTCCACCAGAATTACTAACATGTCAAGCCTGCTGCTAGGAAGGAGCTTGCCACAAAAATATGTATTCCCTATAATTATGTAGAATTCCAATACTTACAGAGAGATGATTTTATTACATGTATAGAAAAGAATGCTTTGCAAAACTGGTATATCTATTTCCAAAGAAAGAGCCCTTTTTTACTCACAGCAGATCCCCACTAATTAAACCTTAAAAATGTAATGCTGCTTTATAGGTCAAATTTCTTTCGGAAGTTTCTTTGTTTTTTAATCATGCAGTTCTTGCTACACACATATTCACTGCACTCATTCATTAAATACAGAATCCTAATTTTGTAAGTGAAGGCTGCAGAGACCTAAGGATTTCTTACCTACATTTTGTTAATGTAAAAATAAGTAATCTAGGTGAAGTCAGTCCCCTTTGTGCTCCGTTTTCCAAATGTGTTAATAGCACACTTGAATTACCTATATTCAGAAAATAGGAAGCTCATAGGAAAACAGCATAGAAAGAAGATAAAAATACTCTAGTCCACCAGAAAATGTTACGGCTCGTGATTTGAAATATTTAGGTTTGTACTAGTTTTTCTTCTTGTATTAAAACTAATCTGTATAATGGAAGTACTCAGCTACTCTGTTTCCTAAGTGCAATATAAGGCTATAACAAAACATTTTCTATGTTCAGTTTACAGTGAATGTAGCTGAGTGATAGAGATCTTGGGTTAAAATACAACTAATCTGAACTAACAGGTTTATAAAAACTTGTGCTCACCTTATTAAGGCAAATTCAATGAACATTAATTTTACAGAGTATCCTCAAACACTTCAGGATCCTTAGATTCTGGGAAAACACAGTTATCCAAGAGTAGGTCAGTATTTACAGAATCCTGAAGAGTTTTCCTCTTAAGACTTGCCCCTTACAATCATTGTGCTCAAATGAAATACATTTTCTTGACAAACTGAAACCAGTATCAAAATAGGTACATTTAGCATAGAGATCAGATACTGTGTTACACAGAAAATTTAATGACAATTTCCAAATCACAGGCTGCAACTTCTAACGGCCACTACAGTGTTAAACATTAAATAGTCTCTGAAAGTTCTGCATAATTAAGTGGGACATGAATTTCCTTGATGAAGTCTAGTATTTCTTCTGCTGTGTGAATCTGTTATATGGACAGATGTATAGACTAATATTAAAGGGAGAGATTATGCTGCTGAAGCTTTTTTCTGCTAAGTTTTTTTTTTTTTTAACTATACAGATTAAATAATTACTTTTCCATTAGTTCTCTTTTGATCTCCAGAAAGAACATTATTACTTTGTAGACTTTTTTCACTCCAATCCAGTATTTTTGAGTACGAGATTACTTATAAGAAAGTGCTTCTGTCCTTTCTTAAAATAGATTCTGAGTGGGAGCACATGCCATCATGATGCTGTAACTCATCAGGAAATTATGATGCAGTACCATCTTATTCTAAAGACACCCGCTAGCTAAGATATGGACAAGGTCATATCAGCACTTTTGTATTTTTCAGGACTATTTTCCTTATCAGATTAAAAGAAGTCCAGCAAACAAGCAAAAACACAGTATGTTTTTTCAAGAAGAAACAAACAAACATAAACCCACCACCAAAAAAAAAACCAACAAAACAAAACAAAAAAACCAAGCAAACAACGACCAAAAGAGCCCCACCAAAACATAAAACCAAAAAACTTGACACCAATCACTTGGAGTAACTTCAATTTTGATTTTGCATACAACCATTGCTACCAAAAAAATTAGGATGGAAAATGATAATTGTGAAAATACTAAGTGTACATAATTTTAAAATGCCGTGAACTACCATGGAATTATTTATCTAGGAAGGCAAACTAAGGGGAGGAGAACTGATTTCAAATATTTTTTTCTTTCTTCTTTTTTTAATCATATGGCATGTCAACAAGATTGTGGGGAAGACTGGTGGGAAGAGCAACCCAACATGTTTTTCCTACTTGCTACAATCTTAAAGTATACCCAAATAATTTTTTTATGAGAAGACACTGAAGAAGACTGCATCAGAGAAGCCATGAAAGAAAATCCTTAAGTAAAGCAGGCAGTTAGTTATTTCGATTTTGTTAAAGAAAATTTTTTTATTATTATTTAACTTAAACAACTGAAAGGAAATCTAATTGTCCAGCAGCTTTACTCCTTCAGATGTGTTAATAAATCATCCAGGCTGGGTGTCCCCAGATCTTTCTAACTGTTAGATATTTTTACTTAAATGGCAACAAAAACCAGTGTTCCTTGCTATTACCATATCCAAATACTTGATAAGCATGATGTTTTCTCCTCATCTCACTGTCTGAACACTTGGCAGCATGTAATAAATGTATTTTTGCATATAAGCAAAATTCAGGCCCTCAAGTCCTTTACAAAGTAATCCAACAAACACCACAGGATTTCGCTAGAAATAGAGATGATAAATGCAGTTAATTTTTCTGGTGGAAACTTTAATAGAAGGCTGAAGCTGCACCAAGCCACGCTAGGAGGCTCATTCATGTGCAAGGTAACACAGAGGTGACACCTGAGGCAGCACACACACCCCCGGGAATGGCACACGGTTAAAGGGGCTGTGGAACAGCACTGCAAGGTGCACAGGGGTCTGCAAGTGGCTTGGGACCACCAATGCACAGCTTCTCCTGTAGATACATACTGGATTACAGAGACTACCACAGAGGCAAGGAACTTGGCTTTAATTCCCTGTTAGCATATGGAGATTCAAACCCATGCATTTATTTCCCAGAAGAGCACTTTAATTAGGAAACTAAAAGGATGGATAGTAACAAGCTTCTTGTCTGCTAAATCTAGGTAGCTACCCAGCTAAGAATTAAAATGCTATGGCATCTGGACAGTTAGTAAGGATCACACTGTAGCCTAATAACCAGGGTGCTCAAGTGGGAGAGAAGACCTAGATTCTAGTCCATGCTCCATGGACTATTTCTGTTTGTTACTTGCCCTTTAACAGGAGAAGCAAACAGGAGAAGCATTTGATAGTTCAAAATGCAAACATCTGAACCCTGTTCTCTTCCCTCCCACCACATGCTCCAAACTACTAAAGTTTAAGGCACTGAAGCACCACCACATCGATGTCTCTCTTTGGATCTAGCCTGCAAAGTGTTACAGATACCTGGTTTTGATTGAATATTTATCTCTCTCTTCAGAAATACAAGATTTCATAGAATTTGGGCATCCTTCCAGCCATAAAGCTTTTTTTAATTTCACAAGTGTGTAACTAGGGATATAGCTCCTAATAGCACTGCTCCACAGAGAGAATAAAGGCAATGCATTCCATTTTACAGAATATTTAAAGCTGCTTCTACTTTTAATACAGCATTCCCTGGAGCAACCAAAATATCTCCAAATTACTGGATCAACAAAATATTCTCTGCTTAGGGAACACACAAACTCTAGTAAATCCACCTCACAAGTCTAAAACAATGACTTAACACCCTCCTCTGCCCCTGACATCCATTATCACACTATATGTTAACGCTAGCCACCTTCTTGTGTCAACTGCAGCTTTTCTTCCTTTTTTTTTTTTTTGCAACTTGCATCTTTTGGATCATGTACTATTTTTTTGTTTGTCTTCATTCAAAAATCTTCAGCCCACCCTTAAGACACACAAGAAAGGCAATGTTCACCTAACGTTGATCAATATGATAAAATGAATTGCGAAATGTTTGTTCATTTTTTAAGAAACTGTTACATACTTTCAAGTACCACATTAAGTTAAAACTACTGGAGCTTCTTTGACTTCCCATCTCAAATTCTTATCCCTGGAGCAAGAGCAGATGCAGCCAGAAGTAAACACTCAGATGTAAGAGGAAGGCAAAAGGTATTATTCCATGTATGTAATTTCCAGTAGACTACTAGTGCTTCAGTAAATTAAGAGGTTTGCAAACCTTAATTACCAAAGGAATACATAATTATTACTTTTAGAATACTCTTTTTAAATATCATGTCTTCCCTTTAGTTTAATGACTGCATTTTAGGCCTCATCCAGATATGTAATGCTTTGGTAATATTAATATGACAGACAGTGAGGGAAAATCCAAAGCTTATTGACCCTCTTAGAGCAAAGTATATACGAAAATATACATTATGAAATTCAAATGTACAGACTATACTTCTCTGAATTAGCTAATTTGAACAGACTAGTGAGTTCATATGGGCATTCATTTAAAACAGCGTAGACAAACTGAGCAGAATTTTAGCTATTCGGCTAACAATGCTATACAAAAATATTCAGTTAAAAAAACAAGGAACTAAAAAGAATAAGTCCAAGAACAAAGCTCTGTCCATGTAATGCTTTCAACACATCTGATCCTGGTTACCTGATGTGAAAAGGCTTAGTAAGAAACTATATTCAAGCACAGAACAATCCTAAAAAACCACTCTCTTTCAAAACAGAAAAACTGAAATAAAAGTATCATGTGTGTTCTAAGAGCATCTCTCAACTGCTAAATTCTGTTTTTATCAATGATATGTAGGCCCTTGATACAGAGACTGTTATATATATATTTAATAAATGACATCTCATGTAATACTCAAATTGACTGTGTCCTCTAGGGATGTCTTAACTCTTACATTACATTATACTAGTTCTCCTGAAATTCTTAAATAACCAATGGGTGGCTTTTACCTTTTAAGATATATTTTAGAAGTCAGGCTGGAGTAGCCAAAGTTAATTATGAGTGAGTCCAAGCTAATACAAGAATCCAAGTTTATTTCAGGACTTTGCATATCAGTTGAGTGCTGGCTCCTGTCCCCAGAGATGTAAAAACTCTTTTTTTTTTACTATGTAGTCTATGTAGCACATAAGTTTCAAGATTACCTCTTTACCTGAGCATTTGCAAAGTACTTACGTAAAAGTAAGTAATAAAGTAATAAAAAACCCTGCATAATGTATAAATAAGTAATGTATTTTGGCAGAAAGAACTTAATGCACAGTGAATAATGTTATCAGTCACAACCTAGTATCTGAAATTGCATTTAATATAGAATAAATCACAGAACCATATCAAGCTGTGAAGTACTGTGAGCTTTAAATATCTTTAAACCACATCCTTACTCAAATATTCACATTTGGGCACTCAATGAAAGGATTTTCTTCAATTACATTCACTTACAAAATTTTAAAAAAACTCGTTTGTATCTTAAGATGCATCATCCATGCAGGGTAATTGGCATTAGATAGTTGTGTAACAGATCAGGGGAACATTGCAAACATATAATATTGACTCAAATGTAACTTACACTTAGAATGTATACGTTTTTTCCTTATGAAGGAAACTCCTTGAAAGTATAGAAGCTGAATTTCCATTTCTGAATCCATTGAAGGGACAAGAAAAGGAGATGAATCACCAAAGCTTTTTCATCAACTACAAACAGCTCACACATGAGAGAAGTAAAAATGCTACTCACCAATTGTAGAAAAGCCAACAATGTAAACAGACAAAAAATGTTCATAAAAATCTTTCTTCATCCTAGAGGATGTGTACCAGATGGCAAAGCCATACAGTGGGGCATTGCCTCCTAGCACTGATCTACAAAATGCCTGTATTCCTGAAAAAAGGGGGCAGATAGATTTGCAGAACAAGCTATACAATTTCTTATTGGAGCTTTTTGTCTGGTAGAAGGCCACATACAAAGGAAAATTAGACTTTTATAACTCTCTGGCTAACAGGTAGAAAAAAAATTCAGCAGAAGACAGAGACCAGCCTAACAAAAACTTTCCACCCGGAGATGACTGGCTTGGTAAATGGAGAGCAGTGGCTATGTCTGGCTTGATCTCAGTGAGGCACACACCTTTCCCTCACTTATTAAACTGCCTTTATCTCAACTGATAAGTTTCCACACCTTTGCTTTTCTAATTCTGTCCCTCCTCCTGCCTGGGGACAGTGAGAAAGCCCCTGGGTAGGGCTCAGCTGCTGCACAGGGTCAACCCACCACAATATTCTTTAGTGATTTCTTTCAATTACTTCCTTTGTACAGCATTAAAGCAGTACATTCTCCAGATATATCCTCCTGGACAACAGACTATTAGAAGGACCACTGGCTGCAAAATGAAAGAAAAGCAGAGAAAAAAAGCCTTGAAAGAAACAACCATGGTCAAAAGTGGTAATATTTACAAGGAATTATAGACAGAAAACACATTCTTCTCATAGCTATTCTAATACAGGAAAGATGGGCCACGGGAAAAGCCTTTCACAGAGTTGCCTATGAAGTCATTCAGGAATGTGAGGCAAAGTGGAAGAAATGCCTTGTTATCTGTCACATTTAAGAAAAAAAAAGTAAAAAAGAAACGAGAAAACAAAGGTAATTACGACTGTTGACCTGATAATGAAATCCTGAGATTACAGGTGTTAATTCTGTCAGGTACAAATTTAAAAGTTGCAAGAAAATAAGCACTTTACATTTAATAGAAATTCTGTAAGAAAACCCTCAATCTAGTTGCATTCAAGATGTTGACTTTTTCATCTAACATCAAAAATAATCTGAATTAGATATATGATGTATTTGATCAACAAACTCGGTATCAAGACACATACATTCAAAAAAAAAAAAACAAGAAAACAAAACTGCTGAGAAAGATTTCAGTATGACTTGTCATGTTACAGGCAACAAAAGATTTTACAGTCGGTCCCAAAGAAAGTATGCCTTTGTCAATTCACAAAAGAATAAAACTCGCACTAGAACAGAAATAAAAGTCTTTCCAATGCAAAAAATAGCAGAAAAGCACTAAAAAGCCATTTCCAGTATTTAGCCAGCATAATCTACACCAAATACAAAGATGAAAAGTCAGAAATGGAAGAAAATAACAGCAAAGGAATCTGTTGGCCTCACATCTTTATCTTCCATTGTTTTTAAAGAAGAGCTAAGGTTTTTAATGCTTTCTTTTGTTGCAGTCATTAAGAAAGTAGTAACATCTTGCTCCATGTTGAGGAGATTAAGGGGGAAAAGGAATGGCTGAAACTCTTCACCTTTTTTCAAAACTTTTCCCTTTTTTTATCAGTTGTAATAAGAGCTGTAACTAAATTCTAAAACCAAAACAAATATCCAGTAATTCTATACAGGTTAATAAAGAAAAGTAATGAAAATAAACAAAATCTGATGGTCTCCTGAAGGAAGATGAGACATTAGTAATGCAGGAGCAGATTCACAGATCAACCAGACATCACCAGAAGTAGCACCGTTACTTCAAAACTAGAAAGCCAATCACTTCACACCCCAAAAAAAGAAAAATATCCTACAGACACACAAACAGAATATGCCTCTGTGAGCATGATTAAGTGAATGACTAGTAATTGAGTTTTGGAGCATTGTATGTAGCCTCAGGTCACCGACTCTGAAACTGAAATCAGCGGCCAATGGGTGGTGCACAAGGCTACAAACTGTAATCGTATCCACGCAATCTTTCCAAAGAATGTAACTTCTGATTTTGATAAAAGTGAACTACAGTAAAAAAAAAAGTTTTGAAGGCCTGGCAACAGTGTGCTTCCCAAATACATGGGCCACTAATGTCTTGGCAAAAGATCAGTTTTTCTCATGCATTATTAGCAAAAGAAAAAAAATCCTACTTTCTTTACACTGGCAGCAACTTGTTCCCTTCTCTACTGTGTGGGCACAACCATTTACTCATAGTAAATTGAAAGAAATTCACTGAAAGCTGGCTTGGCAAAATACTATCATCTGGATCAGTTCACATTTTGTTCACCATACATAGGAATAATTTTGCTGGGATAAATGAGAACTCGTGGACAGATGAGAGCTCAAGGTGGGATTAATTTCACTATTGGTACAATGGAGTAAAAAACATATTAATAAAGAATTGCTAAAAGATTCAATACTTTTCAGCTTTGAATAAGGCTCAGTGAGGGACTTTTAAGGAAAGGCTATTGGGATTATGAACATCTAGGATATTTTGTTTATTACTCTATTCGTCTCATAAAACCAATTTGCTAATTTTGCTCTTGTTAAGCTTTTTCTAGTGAACAGGATGCTTGCACATACCTACAGATGCATAATCCTTAAGCACACAAATGTTTTCCCTGTTGAGCTTGTCTGCTGTCCATTAACAGCCTTCACACCTCATTTGTATAACCCTGGTTTCTATATTATTTGCTAGAAGCTGTCCTTTATAATACTGTTTCGATTTTACATAATGTGGTTATCAATTCCTTCTATAGTTTCTTTTTCTCACACTTCCTGTAAAATTCCATTTTTATTATTAATCCTTAAATTTTTTTCCTAGCCAAACTGTACTTTTATGTTATGATTCCCTTTACAGTGACTACAGCATTTCAGCATTTTCTGCTATTTCAAAAATCACACTTCCACTATAGATGTACCTTAATATTGAAGATGTTACTTACATTTGCAATTTACAAAACTCAGTTTAGCTAGCCACCTTTATCTCAAAACACTGCCTTTCAATACCAAAATCATGGTCTGTACATAATTAGTAGCCATGGAGACCATGAAAACACATATTAGACAAATGCATGGACCAGCAGGCTTCTGAGCTGCAGTTAAAGACTTAAATAAGTGCACATGGTCCACTGACCACAATTATACAACTAAATTATCTATCCTCATCTTCACCCCCAATCCTCTCCCATTTTAAGGGGGATTCTTGATATTTATCAAGAATCTCAAAGCCTGACTTACCTAAACAGCTGATGCCTTTGACTGGCTGGTCCAGTTACCTCCATCAATCACATGGATAACAGCCCACTCAAGAAAAAGGTAATGACTCTGTTCACATCAGCAAGAAGATATGCAGGGCAGAAACAAAATTACATGATGATCTTGCATGCAGATGTTTTAAGTACTTGGTATACAGACTGATGAAGAACAGAAGAAAAATAAGTCAGTAGCACATCATCTGCCATTTAGTACATATCAGGCCAGCAGCCTCAAAGTTAGCATAATAGCTAGACTGAGCTAGAGATAGGCTTAGAAAACTATACTGAGTGCAAGTAAGATGACAGATTGAATGGTGCCAAAGAAATCCCTCAAGCAAAAGGGAAATCAGAACTGGCAAAAGTGTGCCACTTTTATTTTTTTTTTAATTACTGATATACACTATAATAAATGTTTATGTGGGTATGTATATTAATTACATGTATATAGTCTTCAAATTATTTGTTTCAGGCAAATTATAGTCAAGATAATAAGTGAGAAAAACTAATGTTAGAAATTTTAACTATTAAAAAATTAATACCTTCATAATACCTTCCATGCCTGATAATGTGTAACATAGTGTTTACCTTTTCCCAAATTTAACACTGCAGGAATCTAATGTTCAGCATTTCTAGTTACCCACCATGCAAGTTCTCAGATGTTCAGCTCTTTGCTAAGCATAAATGTCTAGCACAGCCTTCATATTCTCCTACTTCTACATGAATCAAATATCTTTACATACAAAATGGAAAAATATATCTTGACTTACCCTCTCTTCAAAAAAATTTCCTGTAACAGGCAAATCCTTCTCTTTCTTCACCATGTTTTTTTTACTGCTTATTATTGAGCAGAGGCAGTGTCTTTGCTTGTCCATGAGCACAAGCTAGTAAATACTACCAAGAGGACACCTGGCCTGACAAAGCAATATCTGCATGGAAGGAGGCAACACAGCCAAATAAAGGAGTGTCAAGACTGCCTTCCCAATTTATGTAAGTGAACTACACAAAATTAGCACATGATTACATCTGTTTGAGCTGTGTTGGGAAAACAGAAGTCCTATCTCCCACTTTTTCCTATCCTACCTGTACAATCCAGCTCCTCCCTCAAACTGGCACTCCTGAGGTCTCTTGCCAAGTTGTTCAGTCTGTTCCGGCAGCAGTAAACTAATTCCTCAAAAGAAGAGCAGTTTTTCCACTAGGTTAGCCAGTTAAATTTGTTTTGCAGAGAGGAAAGAAATGGAAATGGCAGGATAGAAGTAAGACAGAACAGAATTGAAAAAAAAAATTACAATAGAGGTAAAAAATTGCCAGCCTTGTTCACCATTCACCTCCAGGAGCAGAAGTCTGCAGAGCTCAGTGCTGAACCAGATCCCACAACTGATTCTGCTCAAGAAGATCCGGGTTTTTTTTTGGCAGGGTAGTTTTCAGCTGTTTCAGTTCCCTGTCTGCACAGCCACACAACAGGTTATGCCAGCACAGCATGGCATGGCAGTGAACAAGAAGAGTGATGATAGAATCATACCCAAGATTAAACCTGGACAGGGTCCTGTGGGGTTCTAAAGCAGTGGCCACTTATAGCAGACTGCCTGGTACACCAGATAAAAATTCTCTCAGTAACTCACCTTGAGATGTAGTGAATGCAGGAAGATAAAATCCCTGAAAGGGTGCTGCATGTATTTTCCTAACAGACAAGTCAGATACAAGGTACAAGAAGGGCCTGTTCAAACTAAGGATTAATTTAAATATGCTTTTTCTGTCATTTCCTCAGCTATAGCTTTTATAAAAATTTGTAATTCTATTACTAGTTTTGGACACTTGAAATACTTCTACATACTACTGAATTTTGTGCTATCTTAAGAGTCATTTCAAGGCTAGTTAACAAAAGACATCTAAATTTCTCTAGAGTATCCAAATATTCAAAGGTTCTGCCCTCACCCACATCACCTTCACAAAATGCGCAAGAGCATTTCAAGAGCCAGCGTCTTCCTGGTCACCTTCCATTTCTAGGAAGCTCTCCTTATTGCTACCTACAGGAAGACCCCTCTGGCATGCACAAGAATTTTAAAAGGCACACACAACCCTGTGGAGGCAAAAAACAACAGTGTGTCTGTATTAGTTTTTTGTGGTCCAAAAATGTGGCTTTTAACTTGTCTCCCAAGAGTCCCCAGTTACCACACTTTGGTTCACACTGCAATGAAGAATCAAAGTATGAATGTGGAATTCACTTTGGACAAAACTAAACGAGATGCACTCCACAAGTGCACCTAATGCACTCCAACAGTTACTGAGTTCACTCCATGGGCTCTGAGCTAGTGTGAGGCAAAACACACTCAGCAGTCTGCAGGTGAAGCCCCCAGTACCAAGATCTGTTTCTCTAAAGCAGCAGCACTTGATATCAAAGATTTTACTTACATTGAATGAAATCACAAAAGGTAAATTAACCTACTAAATTACAGTCAAAAGTCTTATATAGGTACAGAACAAAATATTTTTTAATTGTGTACTTATCATTGAAGAATTGAGAGAGTACCTAATTATCCAAATATAGGGAATTTCTACATCTGAGGGGTTGTTTTCTTCAATGGCTGCTAGTTGGAATGTCAGCATCTAGGGGGTATTAGAGTTTAAATTTGTACTTAGAAGGAATGAGAATATGTATTTTACTATCACCTCAAATGGCTCCAGGCTGATGTTTTCCCAACATCTAAAACACTGAAAAAGCTCTTGAATGTGGCCTAATCATTAGCTGCTTTCTAGATGCTAATAAGATCTCAACCATTCATTTTAAAGTAGTTTTCATATGCACAGCTGAATTTACTTTCTGGAGGCTGAAGCAAAGGTAGAACATTTTTAGCGGGTGTTTGTTCAGTGCAAAAAAGGTTCCTAGGACTCATCTGAATGTGAAGACCTGCTAAAATTATTCTGGGGTATACTAAAAGCTGCTACTATTCTGGTAAGAAATACTGAAAATTATTACTACTTCACATCTAAAATCTCCCTTATGATTTGATGAGTCCTCACAGCAACTTACACATAACAATAATGGAATACAAGACATGCTATCAAGGAATTAAAAGATTTTTCTAATATTAAAGATAATCCATGATGTCCCAGTTTAATGCTATACAGAAATTTGCCTCAGATGGCTTTTCCAGAAAGATGTTCTGTTCATCAAAGCACTCACAGAAAGTCTACTTGAACCCTTTTCTGACATAACAATGGTGAAATGACAACTAGTATTTTCTCTAATTCTCTTTGATCAACTGCCAAGCCAAAGAGAAAAGTCATGTACTGAAACCATTGTGCATAAACTAGAGCTATACCCTTTGGAATAAAGAAATAGGAACAGGCAGGTGAGCTTCCTTGAAGCTTAACAATCACAGGAAATTCTTCATCAGTTGCTTTTTTCATCAGCTTTTAACATAAACTTTAGAGTTTCCATTTTGATTTTTGATGCTTAGGAAAAAAAACTGAGTCTCACTCAGATAAGAAGGTCCTGCACACTGGAGACATTGGTAACAGCTTTAATTCTTACCATGCTGGAATTTAACTGCAAGATCAGACCTTAAGGCTTCACAGCTTACCTTCCTATCTTCTACAGCTTACCTACCTCTGTGGAACAGAGCTCGTTCCTAAAAAATAGATTTCAAAATAACATTAGGTTCTGAAACATCAGATTCTGGATGGATTCAAACATACCCAACTTGAACCACATACATTTTACTAATATGACCATTCCCAAATTTTTAAAGCTCTGTGCCTTGCCTTCTTTCCAAAGGATTATGTCATACAGCACTACCCTGTAGTCACATTTACTTGAAAAAGTTTAGAGGTTTCTCTCAAAAGTCTCAAAACCCTCCTCAGTCTCCTGGTTTATTCTACATATCTTTTACTGGCTTCTTATTTTCTTTATTTTGTTAACTCAATGCCATGATATATGTCCACATGACCAGAAGGGCTTGGAATCTCTTGCAATAGAAGGTTAGGAGGGAAAGAAATTCCCCCTGCAGACTTTTCAGTCTGCTTGATTACAGCACTCATTAAAAAAGCCTACCATCAAGTACATTTTACTAAAACCAGAAGTACTCAGATTTAGATTCAGCTAAATTCTAGTTCTGAAGTATTAAATTTTGAAGTATTAAATCAGTGTACCAGCAATGATGAAGTTTTATCAGCAGGAGTTACACACATAGGAACACCTGTTGCAACTTCATCTCAGCATCCCTGGAGCTTTGTGTGTATTATCTACAGAAACACTTTGTCCTTGTACTCTCTTTTAAAGGTGTTTCACAACTTTTTTCCTCACTATGCTTAATTTACAGCATATTTCTTCAAGGAAGTTGATTTTAAGAACCCTTGATTTGCTGTAGGCTTATTTAATTCTTGCCTTGAATATTCATACAACTAACACAAGAAATTTTGCTAAAAAAGAGGAAAGGAGAACTACATTTTCCCTTTAATCTTATGGGTTGGTTTTTTCTGGTTTGTTTTTTTTTTTTCCTGGAAACAAGCATTTTTCTCACCAGATATGTACTTACTTTAGGCATCTTGCTGCTTTCTCCCAGTTTTTTCCAAGGTGAAGTTTCTGACAGGGAATCCATAGTAAGCCTTTGGTTTCTCACCATTTACACTGCTATGCCACTACTCTACATCATATGAAAGAGTCATGTCAGTAGGAAACTGTGTCATATCTGCTTGAATACCTGGAAATCTTCTTTTTCCAGAAACTTACTGCCACTCACACTTTCCCAGGACAGGATTTGTGAGTACCTAGTAGAAGGATACATACCTGCTCAACAACATCTCTTAGGCAGTCTGATTTGTCTTCCTGATCCCATGAGAACTGTTTTAAGAAGGGGTAAGAAATAGCAGTGTAGAAGTGTGTTGGTTTGCAGAATTTCTAACTAGTACCATATTCAATGTTTCTTCAAGAATTAATGGATTAAGATTTTACAGACTTCACCTCAGGTCTTGCTATCAATTCCTTCCTAAGGGGCCCATCTCATGGCACCAAAAGCAGCTTGATAAGAATAAAGGGAATTTCTTTTTTTTAAGGACAAGCATCATTTGTAGAGGTTCTAGAAGCCTTTCCATTCTGAGTCAGATCTGCAAGACACTTTACTGCAATTCATTTTAATTCCCAAAGAATGTGTTTTATTTTTCATCCATACAACGTCCCATAAAATGATTCTGAATAAACAACTAACTTCCTAGATTTCAGTATGCATTTAAATCCCTTCCAACATACATCTAAAAAAAAAGAAAAGCACCTATAATCCCACCTCCCAAAAATTCCAAACTATAATACCTGGAAAAAAAACCCCAAAAAACACAAACCCAAATAAAACCACACCATATAATTTAACATATACTTTAATTCCTACTTCCCACTTTTAGATCTCAAAAGTCACATACAATAGCCAGAAAAACCAACAAAATACATGCATGAAAGATTTTTTTAAAGGAAAAATATTCCACATAAATTCCCTACAATATACAGGACAACAAAGAAAACTAACAATTTCATAACCACATAGTAAGTACTAAAAGCACACAAAAATTTTATAGTTCAAATCCCAAGTGTATTCTGCTTCTTCACGTTCTTCACTTTACTATATAGTAAGTGATATAATTGACTTAAAAAGGAAGAAGTAAAAATATATATTTCTATACTTGTGATTGTAAGTGCATATGCAATTCTTAATACATTTACTTATTTTATAGATCTACTTATACAATCTGTATGCTGAATACATAATGAAACATCATAATACGTATGTAATTATTAAGATTACTGTTCTACCTAACATATATAAAGCTAAATTAATGTTGAGTCAGATCTTGAAGGTCATGGTGTATATCAAAAAACATTTTACTGCTCAAAAATAGGTTTTGTTATACATAGCTATTCCCTAACCATTCAAATCAGACAGTGGAAGTCTTGTTGCTTATTTCATAGTATAGGGAACAGACAATGCATTTTATTCTTTACATCATTCACCCACATTGTAACTGTAGGATAGAGCCCTGTTTTGCAGGATATTGGAAAATGTACACAGAAGATTATTCTTAAAGGTTTATGCTAATTTTTTTCCACTTGACAAGTTAGGCATAAAATAGGCCTCAGTAAATTAGTTTGAAAACAAAACAAGTAAACAAAACATCACATACAAGTCTCTTACTTCCAAAATGAAATTTTCTAAGATAACTGCCTAATTAGGTCTATTTTTCCCAAGCACTGTTTATGTAATTACTGTTCTTTTAAATTTTAAATTATTTTTTCAATTGTTTTGTGATAAAATAAAACAGCCAAAGGCTATGCTCTTTTTTTTATTAATTAAAAACACTCCACAGGAAAAAGGCTGCTACCTGCTCTTTTCCCTTATGGTCATTACCCTCCAGTTCTTCAAGGAGACCTTTTTCAGGCATTCTGTTAAACTTTCAAGAAGAATTCTGTCATACACAACACTACAAATTATAAGGCCATTTCTGTGTAAGAGTGGAGAGTTGCATAGTGCATCTACATATATGAACAGAATGTAAATTATTTCTTTTCCTTAATTCACACATCAAGACATTATAAATATCTAACAAGAACTAAAATTTGTTCTCATTTTTAGTTATTATGTCATCTTGTTGCGTAAGAATCTCACAAATTGCAGACAACAGAATCTATTATTGCTTACCTACAAAAAATTCCAGACAGCTACGGCTAAATCAACATTAAAGGTGGAATTCTGTGTCTGTGTATCAGAATTTTGTATGCTAGACTCTCCAAAACACGGCCTGATGATCACATACTCTGTTACTGTCCAATTAACAAAGCCAGCAGACCAACTAAAGGTTATCCCAGAACTAAGCTGGTCCTCATGAAATTCACAATCAGTAATTTTTAAGGTAAATAACATGGAAAATTTTCCTGCAGTACTGGAAAAGGCGACAAATATAAACGTAGAAAAGCAAATGAAAACATGCTGTAATGGGTATGCTCTGTGCTGCTAAATATGAACCACAGACATGGAGCGTGGGTGAAGATGGAAGTCTTTCAACTGTATTTGGATAAGTAAACTCCAAATCAAGAAACACCGAGTACACAAGACTTCTTACCCCTGATCTATAAAAACACATAATTCTCCAAATTAATGCCCATTTCTTAAGCAAGTAGGTATTATTTCCCAACTACACATGTATGACTTCATCTCTTTCTTTAGGTGCTTTTAGTTTCAGTGTTTCTACCTCCCATTCAAAAGAAACAGTACTATAGCAAGCAAGTTACATTTCAAGTACAAGAGTCCACTGTATCAGAGATTTCAGCCACCTATTTTTGTTCCATGCCATACACTAAAAAGTGTGTGTGGAGGGGGAAGCAAGGACTTTCTTCCTCTAAGTTTAAAAGGTAAAGCACAGTTAGACTACAAAAAGTAAATGAGGCAATTTTACTGATCATGTTCATGAGATTAAGCTCATCATCCTAGCCATATAAAGTCAAAAAGAAAAATGTACAGCTACAAATGGCAAATGGATCTCCTAGTTTCTATGGATAAACTCAACATTAGGACAGTTTTACAGGTGAGAAAGACTAAAATCAATGTTACTCTGAATCCAGAGTGTTTCAATGGAAGCACAGCATTTCTCTAACTAAGGCTCCCAGGAGAAGGTACTGCCTTTAATCTATGTTTTGAAGATAAGTGCCCAATAAGGTGTAATTCTGGACAGAAGTCAGATCACAAACAAAAAACTAAGCAACTTCAATTTAGACAATTAGGGCAATTTGACGATAACTCCTGGGAAACCTAGTGTCCGTCCTCCTCCTCCCACAAGCACCTCTGTAAGAAAGTTTCCCACTAATTCCAAAGCATGAACAGAGCCACCATCACTAAGAGACCTTGCAACTTGCATGTTATTAATGAACAGTTAGAGGAAAGTCATGAGAGGGTACCTCATAAAATAAGAAAGAGGCAAATGACTTTTCAGTTGGGAAACAGACAGCCTATACATTTCTAAAACAGTCTGACCAACATATAGTGACACCCTAAGTATTTTGTCACATTTCTCAAAGATAATTTTTACAAAACATTCATATCACTGAACTTCAGATCTGCCCAGGCAACTTCTTTGGTTGCAGCTGTCATGTAGATAAGGGCCTAACCATCTCAGAAGAAAGCTTACTTCAAAGTGATACATTCAGACACAATGTCCATGCTCAGAGTCATTTCAACCAACTAAGGAGTCTCAGACACAAAGGCAAGGCTGTAATCTTCCACACTACAGGGTTACCTGGACATCAAGGTCTGAGTCACACATTCAGAAACATTTGTCTGCTTTACTGTGTAGGTTATGGCCACAGTTATAATTGAAAATGTTTTAATCTTTACACAGAGGAAGAAAGGAAGAACAATGTATCTGAAGAGAAATTTGCCTAAACTCCTTACTCGCTTTATGAAAGGGAAAGGCTGTACCACATTGAAAGCAATACTGAACACAATAAAACTGGCCTGAAAAAAAGTTAGCCTGAAAGTTTTTTCCTAAACAAGGAAGAAACAATACAAAATGAGGAGCAAAGACAGAAAATGGTGTTTATGTCTGGTGAGGACTTTCTCACAGACCTGCCTCAAAAGCAGACAACCTGAATGAAGAATTATTAGCCAACCCAAAATCTGACGAATTTTTATCACTAATATTCTGAAAAAACCAAACATGTAACAAGACCTTGAGTTTTGGCCAGCTACATTAAATGCTTACTGGAGAGAAAACAAAAAGAGAAGCAAATAAGAAGATAACGGGGACGGAGAGGAAAAGAGCACAAAATAGGAACTACCAGAGAGAACCAGAGTATGTTTTTATCCATTGAGCTAGTGGAGATGGCAACATCATTCAGAACTCTCTGGATGGTTCCAGTCAAGGGTCTGCTTTAGTCACTGACAGAACAAGAAAGGTCACAGATTATATAACTGTTACCGATGCCACCACCAGTGAAGGATGA
The DNA here is from genome assembly GCF_012460135.2 of Molothrus ater. Classification (NCBI taxonomy): domain Eukaryota; kingdom Metazoa; phylum Chordata; class Aves; order Passeriformes; family Icteridae; genus Molothrus; species Molothrus ater. The sequence continues at coordinate 30,410,487 of NC_050483.2, forward strand.
CCTAATATTGATTCAACTCTGGCCAGAGCACACAATTTCTCCTCTTTTCTAACCAACTTCAACATTACAAAATTCTGTACTTAGTACACCAGGTCCAGCAGCCTGACACCACTGGTAACTGATTAACAACTGTTCTGTTAGAGATATCCCAAACATGAAAGGCTTGCAAGGGGCAACCAAAGTAATTCTGTACGTGTACTTTACTAAGGAAGCACTGATGCACAACAGTACATACAAAGCATGCATAGAATCCAGCCTTTACTGTAAATGTGGAGATCTCTCTTTTCCATTTATCTACCCCACATTTCTTCTTTCTCCATGACTGTTTTATTTTTAAAAGAAGATATCCAGAACACTTAAATGACAAAGCTTTGGACATTGTTCATCCAACTCTGTTATTCCATCACAAAAATCTCCCAATCTGACATTTAGCATCACAGCCCTTTTAAAATGCATTTTACCATAAAGTAAACTCACAACAACAAAATACTGAAGCTCTATTAGTAGCTCATGTGCTTGCACTACATATCAGAGGTAGCAGAGGGAAAACCTAGGTTTGGAACCTAAGTGAGCAGTATCTTTAATCTGAACACTTCATTAAACCCTGGTGCTGAATATGACACTTTCACAGTTCCACTCTTCACTAATTAGAAAACTTATTGAAATGATAACACACAAAGATTAGAATTCATATTTCTATCCACAAACCAGTGAGGCTTCCTATGTGCATAAGACATAACCCTGTATTTCGCAAGTTTCACAGTTTTGTAATCAGTCAGTTGTATTTTTCCTCCTGTTTCAGTAAAGAAGTCTAACTCTACAACTTTCTATACAGAGACTCAAAAATAAGCATGAGTGGCATCTTCAACTCCATAGATGCTGTATACACCAAAGTATTTTTCCTGATTTCAGGAAGACAGTTCTTTCACGTTGAGGAAACGTCCTAATTATGGATTTTGTTCTTATCATTGATTCTTAACTAAAAGACCTCCACAGTTTGGGAATAAGAGAAATTAACAAGTAATTTCTGTAAAAAAAAGCCCAAGGTGCTACATTCTGCATAAATTTGCATTTGAACACAGTTACTTTAGTAAACAATAACGAAGATTTCTATTTCTCTAATCCACTATACCTGTCCAAATCTGCCACAAGTGAAAAAATAAACATTTGTTTCTAGATGAAACTAGAGATACATACACAATCACAGAGGTCTACCAAGCAAAACTAAATACAATAACTTAAAACAAAACAATGTAATGAAACTAAGCCTTATGACAAACATTACTCACTCTCAGTATTCTCTGGAGCCATGTGCATCAGTCTCTACAACAGATAAGAATAACAATGTGCCCAAATAATTTTTATATGTCCTCATTTAAAAATAAACACACAACTTTACACCAAATTAACTCAACAGTTACTCCTTCCTAAATAAATTTAAATTCCATCTGAGTATGACCATAAGGTGCAGTACTGATTATTTTCTAAACTGAGCATACCAAGTCTAACAAGAGCATAAATCTGTATGCCTGTGCTGATAAGACCACAAGTATATACTGCTAAGAAAACAAACATATGCCTATGATCTTAATTAGAAAAGCTAAAGGAGTCATGTTATGTTAATGATCTAATTTCTGATCACTAAGCTATTCTAAATGTTAAAAAAAATAGTCCACATACCTAACCTTTTCATTTCTACACTTATTCCTCCATACAACAGCATGTATTATTAGTTCATTTCTATGAGAAAAATTCAGAAGAGTACATTTTTAATTTGTCTTTTCATAGCTGAAACAGCAGAAATAGCAGAAACAGCAGAAACAGCTAGGGGGTCCAAATCCCCTCAAAGTACTTCTCTTTCCAGGTTAAAGGAGATGCTGGAGCAGAAAATAATATTTTATTTCAGGTTTACAAACAAGGAAAATTGTAAGAAACCAAGGTGTCCCCTTTCAAAATAAAAATATTTATTTGCAAAAATTGTTAGCCTGAAATTCAGAACAACCACATTAAGGTGAAAAAAACTAAAACTGTTCTGTTTGGCTATGCCTCTTGGATTTCCTCTAAAAAAGTACTAAAATTAGGCCAGAAGCTCTTCTCAATGAAATTACAAATTATGATACAAAGTTAAAAGAGTTTAACAATGATCAAACAGGATTTACAGTACAAAATAAGTGTATTCTGAAAGACTATCTGAACCTATTGAGAGACTAAATAGTTATTTTAATTATTATAACACCATATGTGCCTGGTAGTGCATTCGATCAAAAGAAAATAATAACCCACGTTACACACCATGAAGTTGCCCACAAAATACAAAGAAAAATATGCATTCTGCTTGCACTCCCTCCCCACTTTAACTTTTACAATAATAGGTAGCGGCACACATGTCCTATCCTTCAGGGACAAAGGGAACAAACCCCCCCATGTGACTTTTGCATCTGGTCCAACACGCTCTACCCATATAAAGGATCTGACTGCCTGGAATTTACAAGCACGCTAAGGATTTCCACTTGCATCTACCGTGCTTTTCTAGCGGTTTATCGTCACCATCACCTTGCGGCCGAGCGCTTCCCAGGAAGGGAAGGAGGGGAAGGGCTCCAGCCTTCGCGCCATCCCTCGCTCCCGGCAGCGGGATCAGCACCGGGCAGAGGAACAGCGCCGGGGGCTGCCGCGGGCTCGGAACGCGCCGCTCGAGTTAAACACCGCTAGCGGGAATAAATAACTTCAGGGTTAACTCCAGGCCTCCTCTGCCGTCAATGTCCCCTCTCTCACTCCAAGCATCCTCCTACTCCTGAGCGAGCTCACAACGCTGCTTTCCATGAACAATCATGTCTTCCCAGACTCCTGGTGAAACCTACGGAGCTTGACGCCTAAAAATTTCGCCGGTATCTCTCGCCCCTTCCTCGCACGGAAGAGGCGCTGACGCCCGTGTACACCGGAACCCCCCGGGGCTCCGCTCCTGGGCGCGCCGCCCGCTGCGCCGAGCTCCGCGGGGCTCCGGGATACGCCGAGACCCCGGCAGAGGAGCCCCCGGCCCGTCACACCCGCACCGACTCCGGGAGCCCTTCTGTGCAGCCACCGCAGGTCATGTGCCACGGGTTTATTAAAGGATCATCCGTGCGCTATGAGCGGCAGCATCATAAATGCCCTCCTCCCCCTCCCAACAGAGAGCACACAGGCACAAGCATCCCCACCCACCCCCTCCCGATCCCCAAAGTAAAGGCCAGGGAGGGGGAGGGGAAGGAGCCATCCCAGAGGAGCTGCCGTGCGGAGCGTGCCCAGCTCGGGCATTCCCGCGGCCGGGAGCTGAGGCCGCCTCCCGCCCGGGGAAGGCAGGCCCGGCACCTGCCGGCCCGCAGCCTGCGCCGGCCGCGGGCTCCCTTCTCCAGCGCCTTCGCACTGTCGGCACCGCCGCGCTCAGAGGAAGCCCGGCCGCGTCCCGGCCCCCCATCCCCTCCGGCATTCGCCCACCCGCGCACTCCGTCCCCTTCGCGCGGGTTATCCCCGGGTCAGTCCCCGCGGCTGCGGCGCCCGCCCGCCTGCGGCAGCGCTGCCCAGCGCCGGCCGGCCCTGCTCACGCTGTCCGCCCGCGGCCGGAGCGCCGCCCCCACGCCCCGACCCCGGCTCCGGGCTTCGGGTACCGCACGCACGGCGGAGGGGCGCTCCCTGCGCAGCGGCGGCGGCGCCGCCACGGGAGAGACGGACGGCCGGCGGGGCACCCCGCGGGGCGGCCTGAGGCGCGCACCGACCCGCGGCCGCCCCCCGCGCGTCCCCAGCGCCGTGCCCGGCGCGGCCCGGTACCTGTGAGGACGCCGACGCGGATCTGGTGGTCGTGGTTCGTCAGGATCATCCCCTCCGACGCCATGTTCGCGGCGCAGCACCGCACTGCCGGGGGGGGGGGGGGGGGGGGGAGGCGGCGCGGGAGCGGCGCGGGCGCAGAGTGGGCGGGGCAGGGGTAGCTGGGCGGGGCTAGGGGCGGGGCCAGGCCGGGGGCGGGGCCAGGGCTACGACGGCGCCGGGGGGGTGCGAGACTAGCGCGGTGCGCGCGGCGCAGGCAGCACCAATCCAGCGCCGAGAACACAGCCCGACCCTGGGCGTCCCTGGTTCCGGGCGCTGGCAGGTTCATTCCCGAGACTTCGGAAAACGGGAATAGACAGATAGCACGGGTGGTCATCATCCCTGCTCTTGGTTAGCGTGAAACCACAGAGCCATAGATTCAGTTTGGCTGGAAAAGACCTGTGTGATCGTCAGCTATGAGCAGCCTTGTCGAGTAGAGCATGGCCCTGACACCACATCCAGTCCTCTGTCAAACCCCTCCGGGGACGTGGCTGCACCTCCTCCCTGCGCAGCCCGTTGCCACGTCTAATCTCCGTCTCTGTGAAAAATTTCTTCCTGACATCCAGCCGGAGCCTCCTATGGTGCAGCTTAAGACTGACAGACTGACAGACTCTTGTCCTGTCCCTGGTTGCCAGGAGAAGAGGCCGACCCGCACCTGGCTGCGCCTCCTTTCAGGTGGTTGTGGACAGCGAGGTCACCCCTGAGCCTCCTGTTCTCCAGGCTGGAAATAAAGACATACATTTTTTCCTCCCACCAATTTCCTCAGCAGGGCTCAGCAGGATGGTTTTTTTACCTTTCCAGGCCTCTTCTCTCACCTGGGAGTTCTTCCCCATTACTCTGAGACTAAAGTTGTTGTTACACAACAAAGCAACAGTTGTTTTGACAAAGTAACTTACTGTCATCTTTTTTTGTCTAACTTATGTTACATTGGATACTCTCAGGAAGCAAACATTTAAACTCGTTTTGAATAAATATGTGGGCAAACGTCTTCCACCTTGATTAGCACCATCATCAACTACAAATGATAATCCATTGTCAAAATTCAAGTCCTCCGACTTCTGCAGATCTTTGTATTTTTGGGTATTCCTCTTGCATTTTCAATGCTATCTTACTGATAGCAGACTTTGTATTAGTCTCCTTCTGACTGCCTACTAACAAGGAATTGTTGAAAGCATTTGTAATGTGTATGTACATAAATGAACCACTTCAGTTTTCTCCTTAGCATATCACTTTCTTCGATGAACAACTAGCACCAAAAAAAAAAAAAAAGAAAGGGCTGAAGAAATATCCTCTGTCTATGGGGAAGTCGCACTAGTAGCACTTTGGTGGGGTGTGCAGCAGCACACGATATCAGTATTTCTGTATTGGCACAGCAGTTGCAGTGTGTGCAGCCATAGAGACTGAGAATCCAGGCTCCAGGGATCTCTGGTTATGCAATGGTATAATACAACATATGTGGGTGGGTGTAAGCCTGAACCCAAAACAGCATGGTTACTGAAGATATACTGCATCTCTGGTGCTCATACTGCTGTTCCCTCACGGGTTCAGACACTATTTGTTGAATATTCTGCTGTAGACAAGGCAAAAAGATTTTTTTTTTTGCAAACGTATCTGAAATTATCTAAAGTGAGAGCAAATAGCTTGACATTTTGTAGTTCCTGCAGAGGATTCTCACACCCTAAAAACAGTATTGTTTATTCAGAGCATCTCAGTCTCCCTGTGTAGCCTGTTGATTTGTTGCTCTTGTGGATGGTAAGAAGAAGAAGCAAAATTCAGATTTCACTGGCAGCGTTAGGTGTATTATTTCTGGACTTATAAGTACCTACTAGAGGGATTTGTGTGAGAATTTTTTTGTACAGACATGATGATTGTATTAAAGCAACAAAATAAGTTTACAAATTTTTAAAACACTGAAATTGATGAGAAGCTGAAATTTACAATAGGGGTTTTGTTACTGTGATGTGAAAAGCCTTGTAAACTGGTTGGTAGATCCATAATAGTTCAAGAGAAGGTTGTGAATGGGATGATGTCCTGCAGTCAAATTTGTGACACAACAAGAAAACAAGTGTCTGTGATGTAGAAGCCTTTTACTGCAGGGACATATTCTAGGTAGTTGTGCTAGCAATCCACACTGGAGTTCACATTGACTATCCAGAGAAAAACAAGTTTTGCTCATCAAAGTCAATATAAAACTGATAGTCACATTTTGCCCTGGTCATGTCAGAGTTGAAGTATAACTCAATTCAGTAACCTCTCAGCAAATTTTTTACATTATTTTGTCTGCCAGCTGGTAATTATCAGTGTCTCTCTGTTAACTGAAGCACTGCCTTTTCATCAAGCTGGCTCTGCCAGCCATGCTTGTTCCGTGTGGTCTACTGGGAAACAGAGTGGCTTTCTCAGTTTATCATGAGCACCACTGAAATACATCTTTTACTCATTTGGGGAAAACACTTTGAGCAGACAGGAGGCTCCCGTACTAACCTCCATAGTGACCTGTAGAAATCTTAATTATTAAAAAAAGGAGCCTTCAGTATGATTATGGGAAGATTGCAGTTTGTTTTCTTCATTACACTGTGGGAAAGGATGATTTAAACTCTCAGTGAAAGTGATCAGACACTTCATATTTAGAATAAGGATTCAGTATAATTTCTATAGTTTTGTTGTCATGTGGACCCGATTTTTTTTTAGTAACTCCTTAACTATAACTTCTTAACTCTATTCTGTTTTGTTTACAACTGGTTGGATGTTTGGATCAGCAGTAGGACGTGGCTCTTCAACTGTGTGCCATTGGTGCAGATGCTGCTGAGGACATTAAATGGCTGGTTTAATAAATCATTAATCAAATTTAAAACATTTTAATTTGTGCCACTGGTGCAAGTCCAAGTAAGGTCAAGAGACTAGCTGGCTCAATGGTTAAGTAATAGGAAACAAAGTTGTATCTCCAGCTTATTCATGTGAGTCTATAAAGAGTCAGGAAACTAAGGCTGAGACTTTAAAATAAAAAGATTTTCCAATTCAGCCATTGTTTTAAAGTCAGTCTATTACAGGTTATTACTTTCTGATACGTTTACATACTCTGTGTTGATCTACAAATTTTGAAAAAGAAAAGTAAAAACATTTTATGTGTAACTACTGTCACTGATATAGCACAATATTCATCGCTCTAAAAGATGGTGCAAGAAGTGATTTCTCCAAACAATCCATTTCCTTGGGCAAGCATCTAGGAAAAATACAGAACATGCACCACATTTTAGCTATGTAGGGTTAGAAAACCATCCAAATGTCTTCATGGCCTATACCATAGTCCATCCTTGCCACCTGAACATTGCCAGAGGCCTCCTGAGAATCCTTTCTGGATTTCTGCCTCCAGTCATGAGTAGGAACCCAATTTCAGTGATTGCTCTATTAGTGGGAAGCAAAATGTGTTTTGCTTACAGTAAAACTTAATTACTCCTTGCATTGCACCAATACTTGCAAGGTCAAATTTGTCTAATAAGCAAATAACCTATGTCTGTGAGACTACATGATAAGAGAAGCTGTTAACTCTTCCACTTGGTAACAAACTACATCACAATTTAGCTGATTCCTGTTTGCAATGTGGGCATTTGCAGCAATGACAGGCATGTGGAAAACTCCAAAGGAAAGGTGGCCTTGAGAGACATCCATGCATACTCTCTCCCTTCCTGCCTCCTCCCACTCAGCTGCCTACTGTGGTGCAACTTTTGAAATGGCACCATATGCTCTAGGATACAACCTCACATATATTCTTAGAAACAGCAACATCTGGAAGAGTGATATTTACTGAGCTTATGTGGTATGACTTTGATGGCTGTGGTAGTGACAGACATTTGAGCTGCCTCCAATTCAAACCCATTGCAGCCTTTTTTCTCTTACTCTCATACCAGGTCAGACCAAAAAAGCTCTTCCTTTCCAGTCATCCTTCCTGTGATAAAGGTTATAGCAAACCCCTGTATTCTCATTATTTAATGCACAAAGTAGGTCTATCCAGCTTGTCTTTCTTTATCTGAGGTTTCAGATGTTACTGTTTTGCTGCTCAGTTGAATAAATGTTTCTGTTTCTATGAGTCTCTGGAAAAGAGTGTTCTGTAGATCTTTGTCCAGGACATGTTGGACCACTGTGGTTTTTTTGCATTATGCAGACACACAAATTTTTGTCCAGACTTTCCCAGACAGAATTCCTAGGCAGGGAAGTTCCAGATTGAAGTATATCCTCAGCATGGTAACAAGGTTTGAATCCTTCTGTAAGGAGCAGTGAAGGTCTTGCAGATCCTGTGATAAGGATTATCTTTTGATTCATCATCTTTATCTTTTTGTCTTTATCCATTGAGCTGGTCCTACTACTTTCTTGGTTCCACCTTGAAAATTATGCACCAGATATTTTGCTGTAGTTATTCTGTGTTAATCTGACAAAGTAGGCTTTTCTTGAATAGCAATACACTAAAACAGGGTTTCCTTTCTTCTAGAATAATTTGGAAATGGGGCCAGCCAAAGGCAATCTTGATGCTCCCAGGTGCCAATTCTCCTGGGTCACTGCAGCCCTTACTGCGGTGTACAGCCCATTAGAGAGAAGAACCAAAGCCTTTGAGATAGGCTTGCAATATGTGTGACATCTGACTACAAATGCAGTGCCATTGATTCACTACTAGTATGGGTGCCTGACAAAAATAAATGAATCTTAGCGTGACTCCACGAGTGGTGTTGACACATTCAATTGTCTGTGCTTCGTTTGCTGCAAAACAGTAGCTATTTTAGAAAAGCATTTGATGAGTTTAGCATACACAAAGAGTAGACAGATTTAAAAGACATCTTACTGGAACATTCTATTTTTGAGATTTCACTTTGACAAAACTGCCTCATTAAGGACTTGGATATGAAAAGCAGGAAAATGCTTTTGGATCTCATGTAAACTAAATTCAGAATTCTGATGAGCTGAATCAGTTCTTTCCATACATTATTTTCCTTTATCTGTATTTCTCCTTGTTTTTTTGTAAGAGATGACATAAAACCTTAAGTTATCTTGATCTTGATTAATGAGCAAGATGACTCCAAACTGTATGAAATAAGGGAGAAAGAGGAAAGAGAAGGTATTTTGAACCCAAATTAAATTATGATGTTTTGGAATGAACTAACCACAAATAATCATCACATGTTGTGGCCAAAAATGAAAAAAGTGACTCTCCTGCAGGAAACCTTGCTCTTTAGTTTCCTTTGACTTAGTAGAAGAATTAAAACTATTAGAATAGATCCTCTAAGGAAGAAAAGGATTCTGTATGGCAAAGGGCAGCTGCAGCCTCCTGCCAGCTTGGCTGAAGGCAAATTCACCAATGTGCATTTTCGAATATTGGATTTCAGCTCTGAGCAATGTGACAGTGGCTTTCAGAGGGTCTGTCCACCTTCAGACATATGCAACTATATAAAAAAATAAAATTCAGGCAAAAAGCAAGTGGCCATGCCCTCTCCAGCCTTGTAAATCCTGATTTAGGTCATTTATGTCATATTTATGGTATAAAGTGGTTGGCTTGTAGTCAAATTGCATACAATGGGACACATGAGACTCCTTGTACCCACAACTGCCTTTGTTCTTTGATAAATGAGTCTTGGAAAGAACACCTGTTTTTCATGTGTTAACCCCATGATTGGTGTGCATCATTCTCACTAGGTCACTCTGCACCTTTGTGGGTTTTTTTGCCAGAAGAGTTCTTGGCCCAGATGTGGTTCAAGCCTTTACCTTCTTTGAAGTCTGTACCAAAGAGTTGTTTGAGTTGCCACCTGTGTGACTACAAAATTACCAAGGGACACAAATAACATAGTATATTTGCAAGCCATTTCATGTAGTCATATTAAATGCAAAAAAAATTTAATATGCATCCTCTGTGTATTATTAGGGTTTCATATGGTTTTGGTTTAGACAGGGCTAAAAATAGTTGGATATACTTTGTAGTATATCACTTAGTCTTGCTCTAGAATTCTTTTTTACCTCAGCTTCATCTCAGATGCTTCCTAAACTTCCAGTATAGTCAGACTGTGGTAATCAATAGACTACTACAGTTAATCAAAGTTCAAGCAGAAAAACACATAGAGAAAATAAGCTTTCTGGTAAAAAAAAACCTTTCTTTTTTGTATTTGCATTTCCATGACAGTCTTAGTCCTGTATGTACTTATCTTCCCTCTGTCCTTCTGCACAGCTTGTTTAAAATGCTGGTGTAATAGCCATTGCTTGAGTATCCAGGTATATCACCATCAGTGTGTTTATCCTGATTATCCACTATTACTCTGGTTTTACAGAGAGGAGGGTAACAGAGCTGCTGGCTGCATCACAACAAGCTGATGGATGCTGTGGTATTATGGTTTCCTGATTAAGGATCTGCTATAGTCTCCTTGGCTCCTGCTGAAGCAGCATATGGACACAAACTTGGGCTTCATATCAATAGAAAGACAAGCCATTCAACTGGGACCTGAGAGTTCAAAAGTGTTTCAGCTCTCCAGTCAAAGAGTGGCTGAAATCTGAATTTAAATCTAGAGCTCCAAATGTGCCAGGGAGCAAGCTGTCAGCTGCTCTAGATGTGTAATGCTTCCAGGTCCTTCTTGTTTACAGAGTTTGTACTTTGAGTAAGTAAATAATTATTCTTAAGCCAGAAGGTGAATACCCAAGCATGACTGACTATTCAAGGTATTAAAGAACTCGCCTGGGAAAAAAGAGACTTGGGTTCCAATCACAATTTTAGTCAACATTTAATCTAAAACTGGAACCGAGACTAGAAGTAAAGTGTTTCTGTTTTAAGGTCCTTGCTTCTAAGAGAACTATGTTAATGAACTAAACAAATATTTTCTCTCTCCCCCAGTTAACTGAAATCCTTCTTGTCCCTTTTGAAAATGTTTTTTGAAAATGTTAGCATCTCAGGTTCTAGTGTTGCTGTATCTGAGATGGGATTTATAGCTGCAGGTGCATCGCTGCTTCATCCTATTCCACTCTTCCTGCCCCCCACACCCTCTCTCCACACCTGATCCTCACTCCTCTCTGGCACTGCACGCATCAGACTCCTCTATCAGCCAAGGCATTTCACTCCTGTGGCAAAAATCTGGGCAGGATTTAATATGGTCTGGCAGAAAACTCACTCACAGATGGGTCTGAGGAGTGCCAGAGATAGCACAGCAATCAGTGTGAATGGGAGGAAGGGACCAATGAAACTTGGAAAGGGGAAACAATCTTCCTCTTTAGTTTCTTTTATTGGTTTGCAAGACTTCAAGGAATGACATCACAAAACAGACCAATTATGGGAAAAAGGTGGTATTTCTGACTACACTCAAAGTTTGCATGGTAAAACTCTTGTTCCTTTTAGCCAGTTTTATTAGAAACATTGGTATTTTACCACTTCATATTAAACTTGTCTCATATTTAATTACAATATTTAAATTTTTTGTCTATTTTTCCTGTGGCTGTAGCTGTTTATCAAATTTGAAACAGAGGCATCGCTTGAAATTATATTTTAAAACATGTAACTTATTCATCTATAAACAGGAGTTTCAAGAAGTTACTGATGTGCATATTTACCTTTATGGTATAGTTCTGATGTATCAATTTTCACTTGTATGTTTTGAAATGTTTAGAAATTACTGAAATTTATTATCTGTCTTTAAAAGATTAAAAACTTAGTCAAAATTATGTGTGTCCAGAAATCTTCTATCCCAGTTCACTAGCTGTTTAGGCAAGCTGACTCTTAAAACCCCTTAGAGAAGGCAATACATTGGTACTAGGAGGACCTTTCTGAATGTTTGTCATAGTCTCAAACTAAATCCAAAATATGGCACTGTACCAGCTACTAAGAAGGGAATTATTATTATTATTATTACTATTATTATTATTAATCTCCAGGTTAAACAGGAAAATATTTTACTACATTGTCTCTCTTAAATCAAATAAACTATAATGTAATTGTCAATTTCTATTTTGGCTAAAAATAATTTATTTTTAGTCTTACATACTGACAAAATAATGCATTTGTTTTTAGTTCTCAGCAGCAAAAAGCTCAGCCTGTCTTTTGATGTTGGTCCTAGAGTTTCCAAATGCTTACTCTGTAGCAGTGTAGCTCATTTCTGCCAGGTAGCTTCCTCTCTGATTAGTATTAGCATCCCAACATCCATCAATCTAGCAGATTAGTTTCCTAGAGCAAGAGTTTGTTTCAGCCGTTTACACAGTACTGTCTATTTTATTGAACATAATATTCCCAAGCCTACATTTAGTACAGAATTTTCCAGTTCTTAATATGAGATGTACTAACTTCACTTTGGAGATTGCTTGAGTATTGGTTTTTTTTGGGAAACCAACAGGAAAATTTTCTGCTGACAGAGTGGTACTTTATCCTTTCCACCTGCTCTTTCCACCAGTAAGTAAAGCCAGTTGACCTAGAACTTCAAATTCAGTATTTAAATATAGCCAAGTAGTTCATATTTATTTTATTTAGGATCCTACCTCACTATTTGAAAATACACTTTTCTTAACCGTACTTGAGTGCAATTCTTTCTTGAACTTAATTTTGTAAGAGATTGATACCAGTCATGTTCTGAGTATTTCAGGAGAATATCTTCATATCTCTGTAACTCCTCTTCTGTCTTCAGTGATCAGGCTGCAGTATAACTGTTAAAAACTGCTAAGTATAGAAAAATATCTGTTTAGTAGGTGAGACCTCTGAAGGATTTCCATCTTTATTTTGTAGAAACAAACTGGATATTTTTTTTCTTTTACTGTTATATTACTAGGAATAAAGGAGCTAGCGTTTCAAGTAGGAAAAAACCCTGGTATTTCCTCACTGTGTCATCAGCTATACAAATAAGATGCCTTTACAGATGCCCACATAAGAGATCTTCTAAAATATGTTTTGTATATTGATACAAAGTATAATTAATAATTATATATTGTATATACAATTGTATAATTAATGTTAGAATTCAAGTACAGTTGTATAAGCTCTTGTGTTACCTGACACTACAGGTTCTGGTAAGGGCAAATACTATATGCAGTCCTGAGTTTTGGATATCATTGAGTTTTGGAATTATGGATAGGTTTTTGCCATCAATTCATATCAATTCACATCCATTCGTCAATTGGTGTTAAATTCACCAGTTCACCAATTCACACAAAGTACTTTTGTGCCCTTCATTGCCTAGGTCTTTTAGGGATTCTCTGGGCCTTGATAGATATTGTCAGTGACTCTGTTGCACAGTGCAGGGTAGAACATACTGCCTTAGGGTGTGAGGTGATAATGCAGCCAGGCTGCCTGATTACAGCAATAACTCACATGTAGACTAGACTATGTAAAATAACATTTTCTTCTTCATGTCTGATAAATTGCACTGGTATCCAATTGAGCGTGGAGTTATTGTATCAATGAGTTGGTATAACTAATGATGGCAGTAATTAGAAAAGAATAGAAAGAAGGAAAAGGTGTTGGAGGAGAAGAACAGGCTTGTCCCCTTCATTGGCAGCATAATGTGAAACTCTACCTCTAAGAAACCTTATGACAGTGGTGTTATTTTTAAATGTAGAACTGTAATGTGAAACTGCACTCTGTGTCCTCTCTAACATAGAGCTCCTGTGACCCTTCTTGGTTTAATCTCTTTTTCTTCTAATTGTCCACTTTTCTTTTGTTGTGGGAGTTCTGATTTACTTCTAGGATGACTTGCAAGCTGTAACTCCCTTTTCACTCCACAGACCCTATAAATGGAGAATTTTTGCAAGTGCTTGGCCTCTTTACTCTCCCTTAATTCAAATTCTAAAATGAGATTCTTTACACCTTTGAACAGAAAAGTCACCATCTGCCTTCCTAAATCAGCATGGCTCACTTCAGTGAACTAGAAATCTGTACTCCACTCTTACGACTCTTGGAACTATAGAATGTTCAAAGGCATCTCTGGACATCATCTGGTCCAATTTTCCTGCTCAAAACAAGACCAACTAGGGGAGGTTGCTCGGAGATATGTCCAGTCACATTTCAAACATCTCCAAGGGTGGAAACTCTGCAATCTCCCTGGGCAGCCTCTTCCATGTGCTCAGTCAGCCTCACAATAAAACATCTTTTCCTTATGTTTAATCCTTCTGTACTTCAATTTGTATACTTGTCCTTTCACTGGGTACCACTGAGAAGAGTCTGGCTCCATCTTCCCCCATATGAGAGATGTTCCAGCCCCTTAATGATCTTCCTGGCACTGTGCTGGACTCTTTCCAGTATGTCCACTTCCACTTCTGTCTTGTAGAGAGGAGCCTGGAAGTGGACACAGCACTCCAGGTGTGTCTCACCAATGCTAAGCACAGGGAAAGGATCACCTCCCTCAGCCTGCTGGCAATGAAATGCTCTGCCCAGGGCAGCCCAGGATGCTGTTGCCTCTCTTTGTTGCAAAGGTGTATTGCTGACTATGTTCATCTAGCTGTGCCTCAGATCTCCCAGGAGTTTTTCTGCCAAGCTGCTCACCAGCCCCTCAGCTGTCCAGGTACATGCAGTTAGCTGAAGGCCTCATGCAAATCTTTAATTAAAAGATGAGGAAAAATACTTAACAATTAAGAGTCTTTTCCTTCTTGTTCTCTGGGTCATTGAAAGAGAGTTGCAAGCGTGATGATGATACTCTGGAGGCAAACATACTTCTGTAAATACTCACAAGTAAGAAAAGCAGGCTAACAGCAGCAGTTAGCTGTTCTGTGCCTCAGAATGTAGCCATTTCTAACAAAAATTATTCTCTAAATGTATTCAGGGATATATTATACATAAGTTTTAGAGGTTTTTTAGGCAAGAGTGTTTTCTGCCTAATAAAGTATTCAATAGCACTTTGTCTTTCTTTAGCTGGCAAATAGATATAAATACACTTGGTTTCAAAGGGAAAGCATGTCTGATATGTATATCCTGTATAGGATCAGGAACACTCTCATGAATAAGCCAACAGATCCCAACACAGCAATTCATATAAATGAATGCTGTTCTGTTTTGAAGACAGTACAGCAGCAGAGATGGCAGCCATGGTTATTTAATCACAAATCGTGTGATATTTTATTAGATTCCCTGCTCCTGGAAACTGAATCTCAGTTTGACTTCCAGCATTCTTGGCTGGAAAAAAATTTGAGAAATTGACATGACATTTTGAAAATAGAATCAAAAGAAAAAAATAGCTTAATTTTTCCTTCAAGGTGTCTAAACCAAACTCTTTCTCAGATTTTGATGTCTTAGTTTTGAAATGTTCAGACAGGTACTACTGGGCTGAGATTGAAGGGTTACCTCTACCCAGTTCTGTGGGACCACATGCAGCAGCCCTCTGTGGCCAGATTGTCTGATCCTGAGCAGCTCTACAGGAGTGCTCTAACTGTTGTGACGTATGATATATAGTGTTTTTGTGTTAGGCATTGGCACACCATTTTCAGAGAAAGGGACTCGCTGGGGATCACACAGTTTGAGGGGAATTCTCCCCACCATACTGACTGGCAGAGGAACTGATCTCAGGCTTGGTGTACACTAATGGTCAAGATTATGATTACAGCTCTAAGGAAGGGAAATCTAAGACTATTGCTCAGAGGAGGTTGCTAGTATAATTTAAGGCTAAAAGCAAAAGAAACTCATTGTTTCTTACATGTGCATTTATAACTTTCACAAGATTGTCAGCAGATCTTTTATTCTTATATTTTCTTCCTTCTTTTGCATTGCATGTCTGTACGTGATAGTGCATGGCAGGTTTTTTTCAGTTATGAAGGTCAAGAGTCACAGTTCTGATGGATCACAAACAAAGGACCTAGTGTGGGCCAACTGAGAACTAAATCCATCTTGCTTGTTTCAGATGGGTAAAAGAAATTGTACATCAGTAATTAATTCTTACTTTTTAATGCAAGGCCTCAAGGACTTGTGTGAACTTTACTTACAGAGATTTCATCTACCTTTCAGTGGTATGTGCAGGTGGTAAAACAACTTTAGGAAAATGAGGCAGAATTTTTCATAGAATTTTTGGAATGTACATGTCCTCCATGTACAAAATGGGCAAGTTGTATAACTTTCATTTTACAATTGAGGAAACTGGAAGCGAAAGTTCAAGTGACTTATCCAATGTCATAGAGATAAATAACTTTGGAAGTGGCTGAAGAAGTTCAAAACTCTGCTGTTCCATTTTCTTTCCTATGGACAGTTTTTACAGATAATAGAACTATTCCATATTTATGAAAGAAAAAGGGGTTTTAGATATGCACTACAGTCTTAAGAGAGGAAGAGGCTTCTCAAATCAAAGCTTGAATTGAATGGATTTGGGTAATACAGGCAAATCAAGGTATTGATTATATGTCCACAAAGATGTAGGGTACCCTTTCCCTCCAATGTTATAACACAGTTTAGTTGTTTCTGACTATTTTTGATCATCTTTAGAGCAGAGGCAAATGGTGGAATGTCAGTATCATTCCTTCATCTATTCACATAGCACTATAAAAGAAAGCAAAACTAGTTCCAAGCACTTCAATATTTTTATGAGAGGTTTTGGGTTTTACGTATTCTAGTTCTTCTTCATCGGACTAATTCCCTTTCAAGTTTTCCTGGAAAATTATGCCCACTAGTTAAAGTTTCAAAGTTTTGAAACCCCAAACTAATTAGACTAATGGCATTTTTCAGTTGTTTCTAGAAGGCTATGGATTATGGAGAACTAGAAGTGAGGAAACAGGCTACATGATTTGCATATCCCAAAGGAGGAGATAGGGAGCTGTGGAAAGGGACTTATGATACAATTGCTCTGGGGTACTGGAGCCTGTGATCTGCTTAAAGGTAGAAAGGAAAGAACCAGGAGAGCAGTACAGGATTGAGAATGAGAGAGAACAAAGTCATGAGGATGGTATGGAGCTGTTACAGTCAAAAAGTCAAAAGACCGAGCAAGAGAAAAAATCATTACTAAAAATGGGCATGGAGGGAGGGGTAAAGGGATGGGAAAGCAGTGAAAGTGCTGAGTGAAAGAGTGGGAGAGTGAAAGAGAATTCTGCTGTTGACTTCTGGTCAGAAAGTAATGTGAAAGGGAAGTAAACAAAAGAAGATGGTTAGGATCTGGAAAATGTCTGAAAATGCAGAAGAGGCTACAGTGGTTAAAGACAGGGGAATATTACCATAACAGTAATTTTGACTTTGGCTCTGTGAGTTGTAAATAATATATAGCTTCTCTGAGTGGAAGTACATTACTTCTTATTGATGGCATAGAGGATCTGCTTCTGCAGTTACTGCAGCCATATATGAGAGGCAGTTTTTTAAGTTATCCCTTTTCTTTGTTATGCTCTACTGCTTTTTCACATTTACAATTTTCCAGATGCAGGCATCCCTTTGACACAGTAAAGGAAAAAAGACATACACAAGGATTTATCTCTCACTGATTCCTTCAAGAATTTTGATGGATTTTTCTTTCTTAAGAAAAACCCTTGTTAGAGCACTTTAGATGGAAGTGTATGGATGCTTTGTAGTAGTGATTAAACCATGCCTGTCAGCTATAAAAAGCTTTTTTAACTGATGTGGCATGGGTCATTTTGCCTGTAATTTGAGGACAGAAACAGATTATACTACCCATTTAGTGCTTTTTTTCATCTTTAGAAGAGAAATCTGCAACAAGCCTCCAGTGTGGAGGACTGTTTGCTATACAAAGAAGCAAAGTCAGAAGGTGCTTGACACTGCAGACTAATTTTGCTCTAAGACATAAAATGAAAATCATGATAGGGTGAGGCATGTATACAGCATACACCCAGATCCTGGATCAGAAACAAGTAATTATAAAACATTAATGATTTTCCAGGAAAGGAATATTCTGAAACAACTAGCAGTGTTCAAAGTGGAGATTTTCAGAAGAGCCTTGTTCCCACACAGAGCATGAGCTTTGGTCGTTAATGATGTGCCCAACTCACAGTTCTGTCTTCAGTAGCCAGGAGCCTGCTCACTCCGAGGGCCCCTAAACAGCACATTCATTGCCCGGGCAGCTCACATCAGGCCCAGTGGCCATTGCAGATGAGATGAGCTTCCTACTCCCTCTAGTGCAGCAATTGTGCACTCAGGCACTGCCTGCTACAGCTTTTAAAAAAGGTTCAGTGATATGAATGAAGTTAAAGAATAACCATTTTTGTGATAGAAGTTGAATCAGTTGGTGTGTTGATTTACAAAAAATTCAGGAATACTGTCAAAAGAACAATATTTTTGTCAACTGATTTGATTGACGTGGTCTTTAAAGGTGCTTATGGGCTTGAAAAGGGGAGCTATCCTGGCTAAAACCAGATCTGAATAGTAATGAAGGGCTGGAAGTTAGAAATTGTGTTTCTATGGTGCCATAACTGGGGAATTGCAAGTCAGATGCAGATATCTCAATCTCCTGTACAGAAAGTAAAGGAGAGGCCAAAGCTGAAGCAGCTGGACTGGGGAGCTGCCTGCAAGCAGCAAATATGGATTTGGATCTTTAGGAAAGGGAAAATATAGGCCCAGAGTTAGCTCCTGTCTCTCACTTCCCTGTACCCATGCTGGCATCACCTGTGTAAGTGGAACTGGAGCATTTTTGTATGCAGATGAGTAAATCTCCCCTCCAAGTTATTACTGGACCATGAAAGAATAGGGTGGTAAATTAAAACATCTTTTAAAAGGTGATAAAAGTGCCTGGTAGTAGCTCTAGAATCCTACTCCATTCCTACTCCATTCTTACATTCAGCCTTTTGAAGACTCCTCTCTCTGCTAGTGCTAGTATCAATACCTTCCCTTTCCACATCACCTGCAGTCCTAAAAAAGGCCCAGAATTGGTGGTATGACAGAGTGGGCTGCAGAAAAGCCAAGAGAGCACTAAGAAAACCATTTCCTTTTTTTATGTTCTGGCAGTACATTTTATATGGACAAAAATTTGTGTGGAAGAGGTATTACAGAAAATACTGATACCCTTGAACTGCCAGAAATATTTTACATTTCAAATTGAATCAGTGTTATTATATTCTTTCCCTTCCTTGGTTATTGCTTGTGTGCTTCTTTATAATTCTCCTCCAATCAAATATTTTTTTCTACTTCCAATCAAACTCCTGTCATCTCCCTGGCATCTGGTGGCTGTCTATTGTGGACACACAGGGACAGACAGATCTTATTTTGCCATTAGCTGTGACCTTAAGGGTGATTACATTTGCTTTCCCTTCTATTTCTAAATTATCCTTTGTCAGGCTGTTTCTGTAATTTATGTATTTAATCCCTTCTTAGAGATCTATTTCTGAGTGCTTAGTATCATATAAGACATTTTAAACATATATTCTGCTAAATAAATGATCTCCAGCAAAGATCACACATCAAGCACTGGCAACATGGATGGCCTAATGCTTACAAGATTCTTTGCTTGACTGTTCTCTCCCCAGCTATTGTCAGTAAAAGGGACTCCTTTACTCCATTCTCCCTTACAGTAAATATTTTATTACCTGAGGCACCTGTTGTGTCACCTATAAGAACGTGCCCTGGAGGGTGTGGGGATATGATTCTCAAAAGTCCCTGCACATAGCACTTCGCAGGGATTCACTATCAAGAGGGACACAAAGTGAGGCAGGCAATCATAACTTGTCATCAGACATGGCTTTTGGACAGCAAAACAAAACCAAAAAAAAAGCAAAAAAAAAAGAAGATTTTTTTTTTAGTTATAATGTTGTGATGATCATAAATGCCATTAGTTTGGTATCAAAAAGTAGACCATAAATGCTATTACTTTGGTATTATTTTGGTCTTTTTTTACATTGTCACTATTTTCGCACTATGCTAGCAGATACAGATACTAGCAAGTCCCTGAGACTTCAAAACTTACCAGGTAGAAGTTATTTTGTTACTTTCTTAAAAAATACTTTCCCTCAACTAAACAAGGCACAGTATATGTTCTGCACTTCTTTTTTCCAAGTTCATACACCAGTTAGTGGTTAGCATAAGGTTGTTCTAACATTTGAATTCTTTGCACAGTATGTGTCATCTGGCTTAGCCAGTGACTTATGAAACATACAGCATTTAGATGGTTTGTCCTGAGCTGGTCCCACCCCAGTACAACACAAGCAATAACTCTGGGCCATTCTGAAGATCTATTACACATTTTCTTCCTTGCCACTCTCACTCCCTGACAGGCTCGTCCCTCTTGGGTGTTTTTTAAAGCCTGAGAAAAACTTGAAAGTCTCATAAAAGTTCCATACAATGTCACTCCTGTCTCTCCACTTTTTCTGTACAATTTTCCTGTGTCTCCATTGAAGACTGTGGCCAAATGTTTAAAATTGAAAGGATAGCATACATCTACAAGTTCCAGGTGTCCCCAGAAACCTCAGGTACTTAACATCTCAAAATCTGGGCCATGATTTCTATATTTATGAGATTCAAAATTTTCTCTGAGTTTTTAACAAAACTAAATTGTGTTTTGCTGCCATCAGAATCCACTGTGATAAAGTGAGATCTGATAAAGCACTAGGAAGTTTTCTCATTGTGTATAAATATTTATGTATGTAAATAGGTGTATGGTTAATTATAACTGACAAGAACAGACTGACACAAACTCAGATCCTCTGTCCCCATGGACAGATACAAGTTGCTTGTTGAAGTGTTGTGGCATATCTCATGGGCTGTGTACTGAATCATTGATTAAATGCTGCAGCATGTGGATAGCTGAAATGCCAGTGACTCTTGAACAGGGAGGGAGGAAGGAATGTGCACTGAATAAGAACACAGAGAGATCATCTGGTTTGTATTTCTTGATTTTTCAGAAATTGGTCAAGAGCTGAAAGGTTTCCCTTTATATTTTACTAAAGTTTGGACAGAAACCTTTACTGAACACTGCACAGGCTGTCTAGCTCACATATGCATACGGAATAGAATTCCTCACGCAGGAAGGAGTTAGAAAAGGATTTAATAGGAAGATAGGACAAGCTGCACTTGAGAGGCACAACAGGGCAGTTTGAAAACAACCCTCAATTCTGACTCTTTCAGCACAGGCAGAATCCCTGAATCTGCTTATATATTTGGAAAATATTTGCATATAGCTGACTTTTGAATGAGGCTTGCATTTTTTTTGTGTCTGTTTTGTTTTCCTTTTTTCTTTTTTCCCTTCTAATTCTTTTTTTACTGCTTTTTGCTTTTCTTTTTTTTTTTTTTGCAGGTAAGCTTATATCTCTTCTGCCAGGTACATCAAAAGAAAAACTCCATTGTACTTCTGCTTTTGCCTTTTAATAGATTTACAGTGCTAGTTGAAGAGAAAAGAACTGTTTAGATTAAAATTACAGTGCTGCTGAAAATCAGAAATGTCTATTTAATTAAAATATATACCTATTCAATAAAAATATAAGTAAATGTGTAATAATGTGTAGCTGAAACCACAATTCTTCTGCTTGACAATTTGGGACATAGAGGAGGGGTATTTCCTTTTAGTACTTCAGCTTTTTTTTAGCATGGCATCATGCACTGCTTATGCATACCTTGAAACAGTATTGTTTTTAAGTGTGCTTTTTTTTGTGGG
Source organism: Molothrus ater (assembly GCF_012460135.2). Lineage (NCBI taxonomy): Eukaryota > Metazoa > Chordata > Aves > Passeriformes > Icteridae > Molothrus > Molothrus ater. The sequence continues at coordinate 30,431,828 of NC_050483.2, forward strand.
TTTTTTTGTCATTTCATGATGAAAAGCTGCATAGTTATGATAACAACATACTATCATCATTTTACATGTTTTCTGCATGACACTGCTTTATTGGATGAAGGCTGTTAGATTGGCATTTTTTGAATAATGGTGTGCCATGTGGTCTCTTCCTGTTTGGGAGGGAAGTCTCAATTTTGTCTTTGGAACCCTGCTTCAATGAAACCTGGAAACAAAAATGGATCATACCAAAACATACACTGGCATGAAGTTTTTTTTGGAACTAAACCTCTGAAACTGTTTTGAAATGCCTTGTTCAATAAATGTACTGCATGCATGTGTAATATATGTGGATGTAAGGAACCTGGTAGGTAATTTGCCTTCTGTATAGAAGCAGAGATGTCTACTGATCAAGTGCATAGCATTTTCCCTTCCCTTTCCCCGTATATTTTATTTCTATATGTGGCAAGAGACAGGTTCATCAATTACTTTTCTGAAACAAAATAGAACTAAAAGACCTCCAAGCAACAAAGTCAGCTTGTGCTCTTAAATATCCAGCATTTTGCCTATACTGAGTTATCAATCTACACAGTCTTGGGTAAACAGAAATTGGTATCTGAGTGCTAACAAATCTAGAAGTGCCTGACAGGAAAGAGAAAGATATTACACTGCAATTGTTGTTCAGTTTTGTAGTAATTAACTAGAAAGATGTCTCTAAAAATTTTTGCAGCTTACTGGTAGGTATATTCCTGTATTGCAAAGACATTAATAGGTTCTTTGTTTTACTCATGGAAGGCTTAAGTATAACAGCCTGCACCTTCAGACTTTGCTGAAACCCTAGTGAGCCTAGAGAGGCAGAGTACCTCAGGTGTTACATTCCTGCAAAATTCACTTGTCTTAAAGCCAAATGGGTTCTTAATGCTAAAAATTATTTGCAAGGATGATGAAAGTGCACCTGACTTCATGGCCCCTATTCCACAGCCCTTCTTATTGCCACCTATACTTGGCACTGCACACTTCATGTCAGCTGGGCTGTCAGTCTGTCTTTTTGTGCCCTTCCAGAAAGTCCTTGCTGTGCTGGGTTCCTTGGGTCACTCCTTTAGGTGATTTTCAAGTCAATCTCCCATTTGTCCTATTGCTGCTGATGGGGAATCTGCTGCCATGCTTTTACTGTGTTCTTCTCACTTTAACTCCTATCGCCCATATTTCTTCTTACCCTCCTGAGCAGAGGTAGCTGATGGCAAAAGCTTTTATTTTCTTTCTAGTCCCTATCTTCATATTCTTTTGCATGTAGCTTGTCTGCTTCTATCACATAGCTGTCTTCTAGAGCTTAGCCTCTTCTGCTATCTTTAATGTATAACCATTCCAAATGACCTGCATTCCAGTGCAGCTTGAATATTATACTGCTGGATTAAGGGGCTTAAATGAGTTCATGGAATCATATTGTCTTGTGCATAATTTATTTTAATTGGAATCCATGACAGAAGATGCACACAGGGCAGCTAATGTTGATTTTTCTGTTGACTTTGAAGCCTCCATTTGCAATCTACTTAAGTGCTCTTTTTTGCATACAGCAGTGCTGAAGAAACTTATGCACTGGGTATAGCCAAAAGGCCTTTTGCATGTTACACATTTTAGGAAGATGCATTAAAATATTTCTATGGAAATTCAGAAATAATTTTCTAGAGTAGAAGATTATGCCAAGATATTTGAAGACTTGTCGAGTCAACTTCAACTTCTTGATTTCACAAAATTGGTTCTCCATTGGCCTGTATAAATCCCACACTGCTTTTAGAGCCAGCTCTAAATGTATGAGTGTTACTACCTACATGCCCTCATAGATTCAGTTGCAAATTACTGCTCAAGGGAAAAAGAGATAAAGGCTCATGAGGTAAAATCATTAAGTTGGGTGCACCTGTTGGACTTCACTTGTAGAAAGCCAAATTCAATACTGTTTTGACCATAGTTTCAGGATTGCAAATACATAACAGCTGAAAAAGGAGAGGGACAGCTTAAATTAGCAGCTAAAGCTTTATAAGATGCCTAGTATTAGATAATAGCAAATACTGCCAGTTAGGATGGAGGTTTAATATCAGAATTGGGCTATGACTGTAGCTATGCCACAGGAAATAAGGATAGATGAAACTGAAGAGCATTGGTAAGCAAGTCTGGAGATTCCACAAATTGATAAGCAGGAGTCAACAGATGAGAACTGAAGCAGTGCAGCAGATGTAGGTAGAGGAGGAGCCTCTGGACCCCTGACCAGAAGACCAGAGATTGTTGTGAGTTTCTTTAAGATGCATTATTAGAAAGTAGTTTTGTAACACCTGCAAGTGAGAAGTACCAGTTGCGATGGCTTACATTTCAAGTTTCAAATTTAAGATTTTTAATCCATCCTTTTTGATGGAAGAGGAGGTGATTTCAGTCTTAAAATTGCTAAACTGGTTGTTGCTGCTCCTGTCTAGTAGCAACAATGGAATACAGAATCTTGCATGATCTTACTATTTTTTTATTTTATTTTTTATATAAACCTTCCTAAAAATAGAAATAGAAAAACTGACTTTAGCTTTCACTGTTCCTGTTTGGAAAGTTTGGTCAAAGGCCTATGGCAGAACTGTGCAATATCCTCTGAACTAAAAGAGCTGTCTGTTAGAGTGGTTGAACTGCTCTTTTCTCTTACAGAGGGAATACTTCTTACATAGGTTATGTCTGCTTCAGTATCCACAGACAGTAAAATCATCCATGTTTTTTATTTTAAAAACAAAATAAGTAGTCATTAAATTTACCTGTTAAATTTACCTGTTTTGCAATAAACCAAGATGCAAGATATTTTGACAGATGTGACACTGATTACATATGAAATGGTGCCATGTAGGCTTCTCTTTAGTGTCATTCCAGATGAAAACATATGGAAGAGGTTTTTATTATTATTTTTGAAACACATAATTTTTATCCCAAACCTGGATAAGGTTTTTCACCCTAAGAAATTTACAGATGTCAGGAGATGGACAACTACTCATAACATTATTTTCTCATGTTTGTGCTATCAGTTTTCCATGAATAAACGATTCTCTGAACATCCTTGGGAAATTTATCACTCTCTGGTTTTTTGTTGTGGATGTATTTGTAATGTGTGTTAAACACGATGTGGAGTAATAGAGTTTGTTTAAACTGATCAGTACTTCTCTACAATTTTCTATTTTGTGCTCTGAATATAAGACAGACCAAATAAGTCACTTTACAAAACCAAAAGACTTCTGTAGTTTGTTTATGTGTGAAGTCTGTGCCTGTCTTGCCTACTACCCATCTCTTTTAGACTGGCCCGCTATTAGATTTCACCAAGTAAAGGATCTTGTTTCAGCTATTTTGTGAATGCTATTTCAGTTGTAACAATAGGGATTAAGCTCTTTTCAGAACAGAAGGAAACAGCCTTTTCCTCACTGGCTATGCAGCCCTTTTCTCACTAGAATAGTATTTAGGACATTAGCAACCTTGGGTATTAATGTATGCTAGTCAGCTAAATAAAGCTTATCTTTTATAATGGATTTTAGACCACCTAACTTTTCAGTTACATGATATGCTGATTTTTGTACTTAATCCCATGACATTTTCTGCAAGAATTGGATCACAACATAAAAAGGCATTTCAGATAGATAAGTTAGTCACATATTCTTTTCTTTCTCCTGCTCTCAAAATGTTCAGATTAATTTACTATAGGTATTTGTGAATTTATTTGGAAAATATTTTCACTGCATGAATATCTTGTGAACAGTTTGTTGTGAATATTTATTATCTAACATCTATATTAATTCAGTGTTGGTTAGTCATTTGACAGTTTCTCTACTGAGTTACTTTGAATCTTACAAAGACATTTCACATTCAAAGTATTGTGAAAAATCAAACTCAACATACATTTTGCCTATTACTTAAGATTTTGCTTAAATTCTCTATGGCAAATGAAAGTAAGCCTCGATTATTTCAGAAGTCAGGTAAACATCAGAGGCACTTTTCTTATTGCTCAAGCAACTCCAGTGATTGCAATCTTCTGACCCAGATTCTCCCTGCAGACTCAGGTCAGTACAACCTTCTTCACTTGGTCTCTTACACTGCTGTGCAAAGTCCCCATGGGCTGTGAAGGAGTTGTCACAGTCCACTCCAGAAATGGTTTCATTGCAGCAAAAGACATTTATTAAGTCTTTTGGGATCCTTCCATGTAGGGCCCTGAGATGTAAGGTTTCTTTCACATGCTTTGTAACTAAAGAATACAGTCAAGCAATATTAAGCCTAAGGTATTACTTCAAATCAGGCATTTACAGATGGATTTATACAGTTGAAGAGAGTAGCTTCATTTGTCTATCTTTGTGTCACCTTCTGGTTTCTGTAAATCAGTGACAGACATACATTTAACACTTACTAAAATAAATAGGGCTTCAAATTGTTGTATTTAATCATTCATGCTTGATAATTTTGGCTCTATCTTATCAGTGTTTCTGTTGTCCTAACTGTAAACACTACAATTCTATCATTACAAGGTGTTGTGAGGGTGATATAATTGTTTAGAAAATACTTTAAGATAATCAAAGGAAAGAAAATTACAGCCAGTGCAAGGCATTTTAATATGGTTTCTCTAAATATTGGCCATGGAGGCTATGCTATAATAATAATTTTTCATGGACAATATCTTGAATAAAGTTTAATTGAATCTACTTTGACTTTTAATTTAATTGTTAGTATCTGAAAAAAAGTTTGTATTTAGGGACTGTAGATGGGATATCCAGTGGTGGTACCAGATAGCTGTGAAGGATTTCTCCTGAAGACACGGTACAACAGACTCTGAGTGATGACCATTCTTGTATCCAAGGTGGCCAAAGTCATAACTGCCAGCCAGCACTGCTGGGTTGTCTCTGTGAAGTTAAGAAACCTTTCTCTTGGGACAGGAATATGAAATTAGCAATGCCTTGGAGTTGCTTTCTAGATGTTGGAGGAACCAACAGGGAAGGCAGAGTAAAGAATTTGGCAGCAAAGGGGAGGGAGCAGAGTACTGAAGGGGAAGACTCTGGTGTTTTCAGTGGAAGGCTCCCAGAAAAGAATAAATGAGACACACAAAGGCATCTTGGCTTTTTAAGGCTGAAGTATCTTGGGATACTGAAGCTCAGGAACCCTGAGAACAAATTTTCTGCATACAAAATGAATTCTGGAGCCATTGATTATTTCATGTCTGAAATTTTGTCAGCAAGAGCATCAGAGAATAAATATATCAGTGTTCTTGTAATGTCACTAAATATTTTGTATTTATGAATGAAGTCTCTTCCTCTGATGTTCTCAATTGATATATTCACTGCCTTTTATTGTCATATAGGAAGATTATGCCATTTATGCACCAACCTGCATCTCATCCATCTGCAGAACATCAGAGCATCTTGCCAAGATGCATCTGACACACACAAACATGTGATTTCACTCCCTTTGGTTGTTTTACTATTTATTACACAACTGCAGCAGCAATTTTTCCCTCTGACTTACTTTTTATCTATAACCATTGGGTATTCTCCTGGATATTGCTGCTGCTTTGCTTTAATAGTCTTTAAGAGTCAGAAGAGAGACTGAAGAAGATACCAGAGCAACTTATGTTCTCTTGGCAGATTTTTTTTTTCTGCATGAGGACATCCATGGCCATTTTAAAAATTATTCAGGTGACTCATGGTATTGAGTAGACAGAGAGCAATATGGTGGAAATTTTTACTGAGGTTTTTGCATATTAAGACTTTCAATGGGAGTCTTTCTGTCAACCTGCAGTCCTTTTCACTCAGATTCTCCCCAGATATTTCTTCATGCCCTTGAGTTTGAGTGTGTCCAATGTTGAGGGGATTTTCACAGGACATCCCCATGAGGAATTGACATCCAGAAGTTGACTCTCCAGTTGTTAAACATTAATACACAGTGTTCAATACATCTATAGCTCACTTTTATAGCATTTGTATACCCCTTCTTATGGATACTTTATGCAATATCACTTCCACACCACCCCTTCCAGTGCTGCCTAAAATTCAGTTTTGGCTGCCAGTCCCAGACAACTGTTTTGAGAACAAATGCAAGGATGTGTAGTCGTCAGTTTTTGATGATTTTTCCTTAAACACATCTCTGTTTCCATTTTGTTTTTCTCCACGCAGTTTAATTCCCATATTACAAACACCAGTTTTTCCCAGCCTTTTTGTTTCTACACATACAGAAGAGCTGCACTCCTAAACATTTTGTCCTGGGGCAATTTCATCCAAGCACTTGATATTGCTGGGCAGTTTGGAGTTGTAATTTGAGAGGACCACCATCAAATTTGAGTGGATGAGGAGACATGAGACATTCCCATCAGCCTCTGTGTGAGAGAAAAACTTGGATAAGAAGGAGGAAAGCTGGCAGCCAAGTTAGTGTGTGTTGTCAAGTTACCTTGTGGGAGCCTATCAGTGTCAGCTTGTGCACAGAAATAGAAGCCCCTTGGTAAACTAAATCTATTAAAACAAAATAGGTTAAAAGTAAGGGGCACACTTAACCTCCTGAACCTACTATTCCTTAATTTTAGCTCAGTCTATTTTGGACAAAGCATTGTTTTTCAATGTTTCCATTAATTGAACAGCTGTGTAGTTTATTAAGCTAAGAAAAATAGTTGAGGTGAAGATTTAAACAGTTTAAGAGCTGCAAGTAGTGGAAACATTACAAACTAGGAAAAGCAGGAGAGAAAAACTAAGAAGACAGTAAAATGGTAACAAGAGACACATACCACTCATTTTCTGCTTCTATACTGAATAGCTTTCCCTTATTCCTTTTTTGTTTTGTTTGAAGAATTGCAGTCCATCTGGCAGAGAGGTGTATCTTCTCTTTTTGTGGCTGATGTAGTATGAAAAAAATTTTAAGCCAACATCAATATTTTAGGAAGTTGAACTAAGACAGCGTGTGCCCCCATCACTCCAACACTTGTTTCTTTTACCAGAATATGTGTAAATTATTTTAGAATGTTTTATGGCCAGTGATTTTATTTACATAAGAGCCTATGCAGTTACTGATGCTTGGCCTGATCTGGTTTCTTGGGCTCTGTGCCTGTTCACTGAAGGGAAGAGACAACCAGTAGGCAGCTATTGGCAATGAAACAGGAGCAAGGAATCCTTCTGTGAGTGGAAAAGACACACTCTTGAGCCTCTGGAGGCTGTGCCCATCTGACCACACTGGGGATGGAGACAGCAGCTATATATAGGTGTGGCCTGAGGCTGCAGGGGACCACACACAGGCACAGCGGCACTCCTAACAAGACAAATAAAGCTGCTGCTGCCTGTGTGAATCAGCTGGTGAGTCAGCAAAGCCTGCGCCAGGAGAGCAGCAGGCACAGAAAAAGGGACGCTAACTGGGTTTCCTAAGTAATAGCTTTTTGTTGTGCCTTTTGGGTCTCAGAAAGTGAAAAAATGTGCACAGTCTGCTGTTTCACTGAGTGATTTCACATTTAACCTGGCAAGTTCTTCAAAAACATGAGAAAAAACAAATGACAGAGAAATGTTGCAGAGCTATTGGGAACGTCTGAAGGCATTTGAACAGTGCCAGACATGTAAGGTTAGATGTGTTTGGCTTTTGAAATTTGGAAACTGTTGTCAGAGAGACATAGGAGAATCGACTGGAGTGTTCTGGAAGTATCTACATCCAGGGCAGATGAGAGAAACTGACATCTAAGAACAGATTTAGGTGAGAAAGTTGGTTTTGGGGAAAGCAGCATTTTTTCCCAAGGCAGATGGTCATGATATTGGTTTTTCTTTATGGTCATCTGGTCATGGTGCAAGGCCAGTAGTGTTCACCATGTAGTTGTGCCTGGGTTTGGCAGGTGCAGAAGTGGAGGAGCTTGCCTTGAGGCATGCAAGGTGAAGAGGAAGCAAGGCGAGGTTGTGTGGGACAGGGCAGCTTCTGCAGCCAGGATGCGCATCTCACTGGGGAGCACAGCTTCCTGGAGCCAGGGGAATGGGCAGGCAATCAAGCCTACAGATCTGAAGAAGGATTATGGTCATAACTGGTAAAGAAACACTGATGTGAAAGAGTGGGCTCTTAAATATGTCTGTGAGAGTAGAAAACGCTGTTTCGCTCTCTGTCATGCACACATCTTCCTGGAGTATCCCATGCACATCTCTGCATGGAATAAAAACATACTCAAGAAAAATCAGAAGAGCACTTTGCATCTTCTTAACTGTGCTTGCTCAGTCTTCTGATTTGGTGGTATGTATGCAGCTCCTTTGCATTATGGCTTAGGACCTTTGTTCTCTTTGATTTAGCAATACTGAAATAATTTCCCAGCTTACACTACCTCAGCTGCTGGGGAGTGGAAGTGATATTGGTAACTGACATTCATCCTCAGGGACAATCATATGACCATAAAAGCAGAGCCATTCCTTCTGCAAACATCTGCTGCCCTAGCAGACCTCTGATCTATTTTGTCCTCACAGCTTTAATTCTAACAGGAACTCAGAAATAAAACAAATCAAATAATTAATTTTCATAGTGATCCACAAAAATAATAAGAAAAATAAGAGCTGTTGTACTTAAATGTTTGACTACAACAGTTCTCCTGGCAACATGAGGCAGCTCAGTCTAGATCCCATGGCTGTAAACAGCAGAGTGATTCCCCTGGCTCTTGATCCCCTTTTTCCTCTTTGCTGTTCCTGGGAAAGCAGCTAGAGAGCAGGCAATTGTGGCTGGCAGTAGCCACCTGTTCTCAGCTGTTATTTTGCCAGGATGCCCAGCTGCTTTCCCCAGCACACTGGACTCATTGTGCATGAGCAGAGTAGTACATGGGCACAGCTTGTCCTCTGCCTCCTAGATCACAGAGTGGCAAGCAATTGCCCACAAAGACCAGAGATTCGCAAAACCTCCTCTCACACCTCTTTTCCTTGGTCTGGGCAGGGCAGATTTGTTGAGGACATACAGAGTAAAGGGCACACATACCAAAAGCAGTGGACACAGTCCCCATGTGGCAAGCTCAGGCATATGGTAGAGGGGGCCAGTATGCATGAGGTCCACGGCCCTGGATCCTCCTGGATAAATAGTCAACATAGGTTAACAGAAAGCTAATAATTTTGCTCTTTCTGTGGCAGTGGTTGCAGAAAAATGGAATTGTCTTGCTCATGAGTCGTGTCATTAGCAAGTATTTGAGTGTTAGCAGCATGTACTGAGAACCTTCTCAACCTCATTAAACTAGACCTAGGACTTGCATAAACATTTGGGTTTACTGGAAGCACAAGGGCCTTAGTTGGCTGCAAAGTGGTAAATTAATTCAAAGCTGAAACTACCTTTCAGCTGCAGACAGTGTCATTTGCATTCAAAAACAATGTTGTAAATAACACTCTTCCAATGTTCTTTACCAGCAAATGTGTGATATTATTTTAACTGAAAATTTGGGAAGCCTTCCCAACATGAAGCAGCAAACCATTTCTGTCTGAAATAGATTATTCTTTAAAGCTCTGAAGATTGGAAAGAGATTTATTTTCTCTTGAACAGCTGCTACTAACAACATGGATGGCAATAAATTGCTTCTTTATTTTTAGAAGAAAATTATTACTAAACAGTTGTAAGCTTGAAAAAATAGAACCGAGGTCTCCAAGTATTTGAATTGTCTGACCTGAATGATGTAATTTTTCTGAATTCTGGTAAATTCTTTAATAGCATTATTATTATTTAAACAAAAGTCTTAAGACTTTGAGTTTTTCTGCCTGCTGACTTGTAAAAGGGATGATGTTTTATTTGGCTTTGAGATTTTAAAGAACACAACAAAAGCCTTGGACAAATTCTGCAGAGCAACTAAGAGATACCTATGCCTGAGCTTGGAAAAGGTGTGGGAAGTGGATGACAGATGAACAAACATCCCTTAAATTGTTATATTGCATGAGGAAGTAGATAAGAGCAGTTAAAGGTGGCAGGGGATTGCAGCTGAGATTGTGAGGTAGGAGAGGTCTGAGATACAGGACACAGATATGGGAATACTAACAATAGATACCCAAACTACTCATTGTCCTTGGACTAGAAGTCCAGTTGTGAGCAGTCCATGGGCAATCTACCTGAACTGCTGTTTAAACTGGAGATTCAGAGGTGCCACAGCTGTTTGCAAGCAGAGCTGGCCCAGGTCCCCAGGGTGGGTTAGCTCCCACCAGCACCACATAAGCACAGCACAGCTGTGGCCCATGCACTGGTGTTTGAGGAGCATCACTTAGTAACTGTATGGCAGATTAAATCTATTTTTCCTGCACAATATATAACCACGTGACCATGGGGCTCTTATTTCTTCAGCTTATTTCCATTGCACTTGACTTTCTTTCTCTAACAAGGCAGCCACACTGTCCCCCAGACAGTGCTTACTTACTCTGCTATATACTGCATCATCTCCAGAGCAAAAGTGCCTGTGGAGGAAAAACTAGGCATAAATTAATTTTGTGCCATTTATTTTGCAGATGCGTATTTGCATGTTTCATGTATAGATGAAGTAAACTTTATAAGGGATTTAATGCAATTGCCTGTGGCCCAGCTCTTGGAAAAAGCTGAAGTGACTGGCTGAAGCATGCATCCAGGAGCCTGCATTTACGAGTTTGCAGTTTCAGGCTGGCCTCAGTCATATCTGGAGAACAGCATGTGTTCCAGACACTGTCAAAGGCAGCAAACTGCTGAAAAAATCCTGCCAAAGTAACAGCTGAAGCAATGAGAGCTTTCAGTTTCTTACAACTCCATTTAACTGCGTGCTTAGGAGCAACTCATTAAGTAGCAAGCAACCATGTGAGGGGATGCCAAAGATTAAAGGAATCTTGTCATGAGATAGTGGTGACATTTGCCTGCTGCTTTCCAAGTGACAGTGCTTGCCAAGCCCGGGGGAAGCCAGTGACAGCCCACAGTAGCAGCATCAATTTAAGCAGCAGATTGGCAGGAACGGTGCCTGCTTTGAATATGAATGCTTGAGCCATGCTCATGGTAGGTCCAATTTGTGAATCCTGTCAAGAGACAGAGTGCTACAGAAACCAATTACCTTTTACACACATTTTCATGTGTGTGCACACATCCAGGTGGATCTAGCTCAAACAAGACTCTTGCACTGATAAATCAGTGCCTGCAGTGGCAAGCACAAAGGGACAGGGGCTATTGTGCCGCTGCCTCAGAAGTGAGCACAGGGAGCAGTTCTCTTCTACTTCACAAGTTCCTATGACTGTTGTGACCTGATGGAAACAAAGAGCAGCTCTGAATTTCCCATCTGTGGGAGGTTGGAAGGCATTCAAGACACCAGCAGACTCATCAGGACATCTTCAGCCCTCTGAGTGGCTTCCCTGTGCTCTCCGAACCCCAGAAATTCCAGGCTTCACTACCTCTGCACCCGTGTGACTTGGCAGAAGGATACCGATGTCTGTGGAGTTCACTGGCCATTCTAACAATCCTGCAGGCTTGGTAATCACCTCTCATCCAGGAAGACTGAGAGCACTGAAATGGACTTTAGCACAATTACAAAAATTTTGCAAGAGGTTTCTTTTTGTGGTTGTTTTTCTGGTTGTTTTCTTTTTCCCCTGAAGTACTATGCTGCTACTACACAGAAAAGCCTTGCTGAATTTATAAGAAATATGCCTTACTGATGTTTCTTACAGTTAGCCTCAGGAAAGTGGAGCTTTTTTAGTATTCTTATTGAGATGTACTGCTTGAGAGAAATAACCTGGAAAGGCCATGAATGCTATGCAACTACTTATATCAAAGAGCAACACTGCAATTAATAAATCCCTATTAACATCTCTAATTCTAATAACTTTCTAACATTCATAGAAATCCCAAGCCTTCTCCTCCACTTACTGTTTTTATGTACTCTCAGTTATTTTAAGGAATTTCAAATGCTCAGTCCCAAAGTCCCAACATTGTGTAAAAAGTCCTTGTTCTTGCTCTGTGCAGCAGAAAGTATTAATTTAGCTTAGAGCAAGAAATCTTGTGAAGAACTGTAGGCTGGAAAATAAAACCAAATTGCATGGTTGCTCAGAAAAGGGTAACAAGGTCTTTGGAGATTATACTACCACCTAGAGAGTGAAAGCAGCTACTTGAAACAATATGTGCATAGCACAACTACAAACTCCATTTTTTCTTCCTGGTACCTATTTGTCCTCTAACTTCTCTGTCCTGTTTGTTACATCTTTGCCTTGTATTCTCAATATAAAGATATGCCCAATGATGTTACAAAATTGTACAAGCTAAAGTAGTTGCTAGAGACCAAGCAAGGGGAGGTAGTTTCCAACTTCCACAGCTCTTTCTGTTCTGAAGTCTCTAAAGCCCTTGTTTTGTTTTTTCAGCTGGTTGCTACAGATGTCTTGAGCTTTAGTTAGATTTTTCTGCATATATGAAACAGAGATAAGAAAAAAGAACACATTTTTCCTGTAAGAGCAAGAAAGAATTTTCTCTCCGTCTCTAGCAGCATTAGCATAGATAAGTACTTGGGTTTTAAAGAAATCCCAGAGTATTGCTTTGGTTGCTCAGATAAGAATGATTTATCTTCTTAGATAATAACAAAAATCAATATATAGTGTTGGTCTAGAGAGCACTTTTCTGAAAGTGGGAGACAGCTCATCTTCTGGGTGACAAGCAAAACTAATATGGCTTCCAGAGTAATAATTCCCTTTAAGTTTACATAAGAGAGAAGGCAGTTTGTGATTTGTTTTTCCATTTGCCATAAATTTCATTTGACTAAGAATGGCTCATGGTCACTTGTCCCAGTCTAGCACTGAATTTGTATAGTTACAACAGCACTCCAGCTGACAAATTGAAGCTGTATTTCAGCTGCACTTCAGTAGTGGCTTTTATTCCCATTCAGGAATTAACCCCATCTGTCTTCATGCAGCACTTCAGTGAGAGCACAAGATGACTGCAGGATCAAGATAAATACCCTGTACATCCAATCTCTTTTCAAACACTTCTGAGTGCAATTGCAACACATCCATCTTTGGCTGCAAATTCACCAGCTAGGCGTCTAAACATACATAATGGCAAGCACGTACTTTTTTTCAAGAATGTTTTACCTTACCTTTATTAGAGACAAACTGGTCTGGCCTTGTTTTGGACTCAGGTAGGATTTTATGATGAAGGCTCAGTAACATTCCTGTATTTATGTCAATCATTTCAGGACTCTATTGACCATACTTCACAGAATCACAGAATGGTCTGGCTGGAAGAGACAAAAGTGATTCATCTGTCCCAACCTCCCTGCTCAAGCAGGGTCACCCTAGAGCACATTGCACATTATTGTATCCGGATGCACATGATTGTATCCCCTCCCTCAACCTGCTGGCCACGCTCGTCCTAATGCAGCTCAGGATCCCATGGTCCTTCTTGGCCACCAGGACACACTGCTGGCTCAGGGACAGTTTGGTGTTCACCAGGACCCCCAGACCCTTCTCCACAGAGCTGCTTCCCAGCAGCTCAGCCCTCAGCCTTTGCTGAGCCATGTGGTTATTCCTGCCCAGGTGCAGGACCCTGCGCTTGCCTTTGTTGAATCTCAGGCAGTTCTTCTCTGCCCATCTCTCCAGCCTGTTCTGAAGGGCTGCACAGCCCTCTGGGGTATCAGGCCACTGCTCCCAGCTTTGTGTGCTCAGTGCACATGCTGAGGGTGCATCTGCCCTTCATCCAAGAAATCAGTGAGTAAGTTAAAAAATTTCCAGTAAACAGGGAAGGATAATGAGGTTTGTTATGAAGTTTGTTCTGCAGTTCAAGATTGCAGTGCCTAGTGATTACATCACACAGATTTAGAGCAGGAAATGATTCTTATCATGAGCTTCTAAAGCCTTTTTAATTTCAAATATTCTTATAGCTCAAGTTTGTCACAGTCACAAGCTGCTGTTGTTTATAAAATTATAAAAATAAATTTAAATAAATATTAAATAAAGCAGTTTTAAGAAGAAAAACCCAGTTATGAAAGAAAAATTTAGAGGTGAGAATTACTTTCTAATTCTGTCTTTTCAGTTCAAGGAAAGAGAAATATTTTTCCTCCTATCCTGAGCAATTGTCTCTGATGTGAAAGTGTGCTTGTACTGAATGTACAATAGATGGAGAATCCTTTCAGAAAATATCAGGAGGAGACACAAAATGACCTGAAACTGAACTCCTCAAATTAGAAGCAAAACAGTCTGTTAGATGCCAAGAAGTCTACAGGGAGTCAGTAGTTCATTTGTCTTCTGTGCTTGTTGTTCAAGATAGGAAAAATGGGATCTCTTCAACCATCACTTCCACAGTATAAAAACAGATACAAAGCTAGAAGTGTTCTTATTTGCCATGCAAGTGGGGGATCTCCATCATTTATTACATCTTCACAACTCAGACACAATGGGGTCATATTTGCAACTCATACTCATCCAAGTGTTTGACCTCATTACTTTTAATTTCTTTTATGAATGCCTAGAAGAACTCTGACAAGGAACTTTTGCCAAGTTCTGTAATCCCAGGGTTTGAAGGACTTCATGCCTAGCATCTTTAACTCTCTGCTACGTGTTATAGTCCTGAACTGTGCTGCTGAGTCTGCCCCAGGCCCAGTGATCTTTGTACCTTTTCAGTATGCTCAGTTGTTCATCACATTCTAGTATCCAAAAGGTTCACACCTAACTCCACAACTGATTTATGTGCAATTTCAACATCAGATACTCAATATATCCTTTTTCCCCTCCAATTATCAAGTTCTCTCTGCCTCAACATGACCACAGTTGCAATTCTCATGCCAATGTTTCTAATTGCTTTTGTTATAGGTTGCATGAGTTACATCTTGCTTTATGCTCTACCAGTATCAACCTTTCTAATAATGTTTGATCAGATTTACAAGGTTTCATATTGACCTGGTAGTGGTCTTTTTTGCAGTACTAGAAATAAGTTTACAGGAGAGATGAACCTTATAAAGAAGGAAATAGAATAACACATGGCAATTTCATTATGACTACAGATGGAAAGAATCCCTTTGAAATATATTTTGAAACTTTGGTTTGGAGGTATTTGGCCTTTGGAGCCTATGAAAGGACAGTACACAGCAAAAAGCCATCACTATGGAGTCTGACATGTCTGATGGGCAAGTTTCTGGAGAATATTCTGTTTCTGATAAGCTCAGCAATAAAGCAGGGATATGACATCAAGTCCTACCCCTGCAGATGGCAGCAGTACTTCAAATTTCGGTTCCACAGCACAGGATGTGGGAGAAGCTGAGTCAGATTTCCAGAGTGAACGTACTGTTGACTGTCAGGCTCCTAAAGTGATGTGTTGCTACTCATCAGCAGGTCACTGACAATTTTTCCAGTTGGAAGATGACAATTTTAATATTTGACAAGTAGCAGAAAGATGTTCCTGAGCTTTGTGGAACGCCTCTTGGTTCCAAGCATAATCAGCTCTTATTCTGCTTTATCTCAAGTACTGCAGGTGTTATTTTAAAGCCAATTTATATTCTTCAAGCTAACAACAGCATTTGGCTTTGTTGGCTTGGAGGAGCACAGCACAATAATAAAAGGAATACTTCAATAATAAATTTAGCTGTAGCAAGATGTTGCTAAAAGAAATCCTTTCAGTGGCAGATAGCTAGCCCTAACAACTGCAGGATGAAGCAGGATGATCAAACAGAACAAGATACCTCTTTATTCATAGCATACGAAAAAGGTTTGAAGTACTATAATTCAGCCATCTGGAACTTTCTGTGCTCTGCATGGATCCTGAAGGGTTTGAATTTAGATATAAACAACTTCACCTCACATCCCCCAAGATCAATTGTTAACATTAAAATATTGACAGTAAAAAAGTTGTTAATGTTAATAAA
This sequence comes from Molothrus ater, assembly GCF_012460135.2. Lineage (NCBI taxonomy): Eukaryota > Metazoa > Chordata > Aves > Passeriformes > Icteridae > Molothrus > Molothrus ater. Next base: position 30,447,621 of record NC_050483.2, read on the forward strand.
AATTAACATTAAAAAATTTCAGTCAAAGCATCCAACAAATTGGGGTTTGAATAATGTGAGAGGTTTGTGCAGAGCCATATCCTTATCACCACAAGCAAAGGGAAGACCAGCGGTACATGCTGGGATAACGCTTTCAGCAAGGTCCAAACCAGGTACCTACTCTTGTGTCTGTTGAGGCGTCTGGAAAGAAGGACAAGTGAAGAACTATATTCTACCTACAAATCTGAGAAGCAGCTGCCCAAAAGCCCTCAAGCTGTAGAAAATACTCCTAAGTCAGCTCCACACCTGCAACTTCCCAGTCCAAGCCTGAAAGTGTTGCTTAACATTTAAGCCTGGGAAAAAGTCAAGCTCCCAACATTCCTACTTCCCAGTGACTTGTGGAGACTTCACCTGGACAGCATAGTCTCAGCCATATGAGTCTGTCAGGCAGAAACCCAACACCCTTGTCCTTGTGCCCACCCTGCAGCCAATAAATGGAAAGATGCCAGCAAGCAAAAATAACACAAATTTCTGCAGTGGTTTTGGAGAAGAACCAAGAACTCCTGTGTGAATTACCTATAAGGCATGATGTGAAAAACAGTTCAAATGAGCTAAAGTTACTGGTAGTTATCCATATGCACCAGCTTTCCAAGTCCCAGCAGCCTGTGAGGCACATCTTGGCAACAAACACTTCATCCTCCTAAATTGCCATGGGCAGCTTTCATGGCTGTCTGTTGCTATTAGAGAAGAAAAGACTGTTTCAGTTGGAAGGGACTACAACAATATTAGTTTTCATTCAGATACAGATAATGAAGGCCCTGCAGAGCAGTACAAAACAGAAGAAATCAGTGTTTCAACTCTGCATTCCTGACAAAATATCTCTACTTATTTAGAATATGAAATAGTTTCCCTTTCTTTTTCTAGCTTTTTTGACCTAAGCTGACGTTTTCAGCTTTTATGATTACGTGGGCTCTTCTTCCCTCTGATGTGTCTGTCCTTTTATGTCATCATCATTAGAGATGAATAAAAATTCATCTGTAGTTTTTATTTCCTGCATTTACCTCTTCATCATTTCTGCAGTTCCTAACACTAAATTTTATTTTACAAACAATCCAGATATACAATGAGCAATCAATATCATACAAGTAAACCTATCCAGGCAAGCTTACAATTTGTTTCACAGGAGTTCCTCTAACTTTAGGGCAAGGATTAGGAGCTTATTACATTTATTATTTTATATCTATTCAAGACTTTGGCTGTAAGCTGTGGTTTTTCATCTACCTCTGCTACAACTAGTTCATTGCTATGAGCTACTGTTTTCACAAGTGCATTGTTTTGTGTTACCTAGTGTCTTTTCATTTTAAGCACATTTTGCAAGTAAGCACGATGGTGTGGCTGATCCTTAGTGGAGAGTTGTCTATTTCAACATCATTACTATAGTTCATGCCATTTCCCAGCTTAAATCAGAGGCAACACAAGCACAATAAACATGAAATCATTTAGTAGCAGTTTAAGTAAAACATGGACTGTGAAGTCTGAACATTAGATTGTTGTGTGGATTTCTGCAGGACAATTTCAAAATGGATGGGTTGGATTTTTTTTGGTTATTCAGAAGATTTGTGACTGAAGTTGTAAATTCTGCCCACTGCTAAGATCTGTTTAATAAACAAGTAATTGCTAGCCTAGTTTAGACTCAGCACTTTTGTGTTCCATCTCCTACCATATACCATTTATAGGATTGCTGGGTGCTTTGTAAGACTGTGCTTCAATAGGAGGGGAAACTATCCCTGTAAAGCCTTGGCATTCATCAAGTGAAAGGTGCTATGTAAGTTGCTACTGGTTTTCCTGTTTAATATTCTGTGAATTGATGAAAGAGAACAAGAGAGTGATGGTTATCTCTCAACATAATATAAAATTTGCCTTAGGTGGAGACACTATTTACTGAATACTTCTTTCACCCAAAGAGAAAAACTAATGATGGCATTTGCTGTTTTCATAACAACCCAGGAGAGAGCTGACTCTGACAGGCTGCTATTCCCTGATGGCTAAATAGCTAAGGAGAAGTAACGTGAGAAACAACTCTGCTGAAAATAACTCCAGCCATCATCACTGAAGCACATGGACTCATTCCTGCCATAAGCTTGTTTCCCCTGCAGCAAAATCCCTCTTATTTCCCTCCCATGGTGGTGGTTTGCTGCTCAGGCTGCCTTTAACATTGTCACTTTTGGTTTTTTCCTTTATTCCACTGTGTAAACCACAGGACAAAGGGGAAGGGAGGAGCTGTCAAAACCAATGTGCCATGCTGTTGCTGAACTACTGAGCAAAGGGGATATTAGTAAAGAAAACTAAAACTTAGGTGCCTAGGTGTTCTGGGAACTGGATTCTGAACTCTGCCTCTGGAATATTTTCATTCTGGAAGTCAGTGAGAGAGAACAAGAACTGCACTGTAGCCACCTACAGTGATGGAAAGGCAGGTGGAAAAAAATGAAATAAACAAAGTCAAGAAGAAACAATTACATTGGAAATCTACCTAGGATTAGTAGTACAACCCCAATAGAAGACCTCACCAGTATACATTTGCAACAGTTGATTCCAGGGAAAGCTATGTACTGTCCACCCTAGTCAGTCTGCAAGTATACAACTTGATGAACCACTGGCTATGTTGACAAGTGGAAACTTACTACACATGGACACTTGGATAGTCTAGTATTAGTGGGGTAGCTAATTGGCTAATTGTTTCATAATCATCCAAACTTTAACATACACTACAATTTTTGGAACAAAAAGCAAAAGGATTGATATCAACAAAATGGCAACAGGGTGAAGCATTTGGTTGAGAATTCCAGTAGCTGCTAGTGACCATCCAAAAAAGAGTGTCCCAACATCAGTGTTCTCCATCTTTCTTCACCTGCTCCATCACACAATGCATTTCTTCCATATTGTGAAGGACAGTAATCAGAAAGTTTTTGTTTCTAGGTTTTTATTAGGATGAATCTAAAAATAACAAACATTTTGTTCAGTATCAAGACAAATGTCTTGAGTTTTGATGGTGCTACTTTCACAATGGAATCCTTTTTGCTCTCATATAGTCTGTCACTTTCATCTTTTTGGGCCCATACTCCATGCTCCAGAGGACAACTCAACTTACTTGAGGAGCCATGTTGGGCTGAATAGCAGCTGCTGTTGACCTGTTTTTTTGATTAAGTAGGGAAAATGTTGGAGATGTGAGGAGACAGTAGGAGGCTGAGTTATTAAGTAGGGCTCTTCAACAAAAATTTCAAATTGAAGGCCCAAGTTCAATCAAGAGTCTAAAGACACACCACAAACATTGGATGGGGTATTTTCAAGGTATGCCAGAACTCATGCTTAAAAGACCAGGTATGTATGTTGGTTTTCCCTTTGGCATAGTTTACAACACTTATTTCCTCGACATATCTCACAACAATGTGACAACAACAGTTGTCAGGCATTTAGTATTACTTTGAATTAGGCATCCTATCGAGGTGATGTCACCTTTCGTTCCCTTTAGAGATGGGATGTGTTGATTTTCACTCTTATCTGTGATGATCCACTCTAGCTTATAAAAGAAGATGCTATATTGCAGTGTCATTGCAAATAAATTAGGCCAGGCATAGATATGTCTACAAGTACATATTCTTCTATCCATGGCTACCCTGTTGTACATAAATTTCACAGTTTGTGTTCTACAGTTAGGAAATCAAGTGACAGTTCTACACCCTGTTTTTCCCATAACAAAATGCAAGCACATGCTGTGTAAAATTAAAATTGTAACAGGATTTCTTATTGTTACTTGGTTTAGTAAAATCAGTGTGGTATATTTTAATTTCAGTGGGTTTTTCATGAGTAGACCCATTGATTCCTCTGCACCCTATTTTTATTTCTTCCCCAGGCATTGCTTGAAGCGCTGGTATTTCAGAAATATCATGGTTGTCATGAGTTCCTTTTCCCTCCCACTCACTTGTGAGATATAATTAATCTTCATGTACAACCACAACAAGGTTCAGGTTGGCCTTGCTTTTGTGTGGGATCCCAACTCTTGCTGTATATTTAACATCAGCTTGGGCACCATTGCCATTCTGTACCTTGATTATGAGCCAAGAGGAATTGCATTGTCATTATGAATAGAATAATATAATAAATCCAATCTATTGATTTGCTATCCTCAAAATTTAGGTTTCCATACAACTATGCACAGCAAAAATAGTATTACAGCCAAAACTAATGACAGTATTCCTTGTAGACATTCATGGTTAGTGTTGGCTAATCCAACTGCCAGCACCCGTGAAGGTCTCACACTAAAAGTTTACAGAATAACTATCTTTATTAATAGAAAATTGTGACAGGTAAAGATTTGAGGATAGTTAGTGGTAGTATCTGACTGCAAAAACATATTCAAAGCAATACAGACAAGATCTGGTCCCCCCTAAAAGTATTCAGCACATATAGATCGTGGTTCTTATCCAATGGGCACCCCTATGGGCAAGAAGACGGGTTCAGCCTGTCAGCCGATCCCAGTAGTTACAATGGAGTCTTCCCTGAATTCTTCCCATTCTCAACTTAGTATTATACTATTTTTTTATGTTTAGATGGAGCTTGAGTGACTCCAGTCATATATATATTTGTTACTGATTGGTGTAAAATTCTGTTGCTTCACTGCTAAAGAACCAATAAAATACAGAGCACTTGCTCAGTGAGGGGTGAGTAACTTTGGCATGGAGGTGCGTTAATGTTACAATTAGGTTCCATGACAGGTTCCTCTGAGGAGAGCAATTTCTTCCCAGCTGTTGGCTCAGCAGCAAGATATCTTGTCCTCTCTGCCCTGGCTGACAGGTGCTATGCAGTTCATGAGCTAAAAAGCACCATCCATTCCCCTCCCTGCAAGGCTTTCTGTAGAGCCTGGCCACAGTATCTGCGCTCTGCTCCACCCTCGTTCTACTCCCCTTAGCAGGTGCTATGGTTGCAGATTGTGTGTATGGGCAATCATTACGGAATAGGTTTCAAGGAATAGAAATAGGTTTTGAGCATGCCAACCACATTCCATACAGGGAGCATCAACTGCATTTTATCCCATAATTTCCATACCATTATAACTTCTGGTAGGATATGAATAGAGCTCCTAGATTTTCTCTGATTTTACCCCCAGCCATTTTTCCACAGCCACAAAACCCAGGACCTCCTACAAAGTAAAACTGTGCTGTGATAAAGAAATGTAGCAACAGCTGCCTGAGATGAAAAGTTGTCTGAGTAAAACCCTTTTCAGCCAACAATAATGGATAAGGCAGACAGGGAGATTACTTAGATTGGGTGGTTATTCTGCAGTAGTTACATTGAAATGTGAGAAGACCTGGTTATCAGGAGTAATAAGAAATTCCAGATGCATCAAAAAAGAGCCATAAGAAGAAACCAAAATAGCCTCCACTGCCTCTGAACAAAGAGTTTCTCTTAATTCTGAGAGAAGGAAAAAAGCTGGCAAGTGTGCCCAGCAGCACTGAAATATCTGAAGATATTCCTGTTAAAACACCTGTCAGTAGGGGCAAGAATGATTAAACACAGCTAGATCTGAGACAGGAGTTTCAAAAACCTGAGCAGTCAAATTTTGCAGACTGGTGTATATGTGGTTGTTCACAGTTATTTATATATATTATTCAGCATAGCATAACTGGATGCAGCCCTAAAATGCACTGCACTCAGAGTCAAGAAATAAAGCAGAACTGGGCTATTATTCAAGGGAATAACTTTCTAAATGACATTTCCAGAGTTTTAAAAGGTGCCTCCTTATGCTCAAATTACAGTTGCCCCTCTGTATGAATGACTGTGTTTTGCCACAGATACTTTGAAAAATGTTGATGGAAGGGAAATTGCTATACTGGTAGACTGGTTGGGGGTTGTTTTTAAATGACTATTAAGAATTTATATTGCTTCATGCAGAGCAATAGGTGCAAAAATTGCAAAAATTGTATTTTGGCTGCTGAGTTAGTCCAGGAACTGAATTTACAGCCAAAGGATAAACCTGCTTCAGGAATAAGAAAGAAAAATCCCTGAAGTTATTTACAGTGCACATTTCCAAGCCAAGAAACACAGATGAGCCTGATACCGGCCATCTGGCATGCTACAAGAATTGTAAACATTATTATAGAAAACTGTGCACCTGGGGAACGGTTGAACCTTTTGAAGGGGCAAATGGCTTCCCACCAAATAGAGGGTTAAAAATCCCATTGCTGGACTGTTGGTCCCATCTGAATTTTCTCAAAGTTGATGGGCTAAAGGCTGCAGAATGAACACATGTTCATCAAAATGGGAACAGCTTAAAATTTGAATCCATGTGTTTTCTAGATGAGATAATGATCAAAGCTGGAAATCTGATGAAAACCTAATTTGTGCTTTTGAAGGTGTTAGCTGTTCAATCTGAGACAGCGGGGTATGGCTGAACCGCACAGTCAAATTGATAGGCTCATCCATTACTAAGTACTCATATTTTCCATGCTTTCCTTGCATCAGCACTCCTAGGATTTCTGTAAAGGAAGCAATGAGGGCACCTAGAAAAGTGTGAACAGGTTGGGAAATAATTGCAGTGACTGAGCTGAAATTATTTCTGAGCAAAAGTACTCAGCATGCCAAAGTGATAGCTAATATTTAACTAGTCTGGAAGTTATTTAAGAGAAATCTGGTGATGTTCATGGCTGCAATATCTCTGTCAGAAATATTCAGTTGATGGGGATTTCTTGGGGAGAAATGATAACTACACAACTAGGGGATAAATACACTTCTGCCTTGAACAAAATATAATAAAACTCATGCAAGGATATATGAATGCATTTTAAATACTGCAATTTTGTGTCTTACAATCAACCATAAATAGGAAAAACTGAGAAGGTGGCCTTGGTACAGTGCAGGCACAAGTATGCTGCTAGAGACTCACTGAGGATGTACCAGGGGACAGAATCACAGAGGGAAGAAAAGACTGGAAAAGACTGGGAGGGAATGTGGTGCTGAAAAAGCTCTGGCCAGACAGCACAGAAGGCAGAAGCTATAGGAGTCCAAGACCCCTGGGAGCTCTGCTGCCCACAGCTCATAGATGCTCAGCCATGCCTCAGCATGTTGCTGTCCCAAGGCTCCTTGGGGGATGCAGTAATATTTATTACAGCTGTGGGTTCCTTCTGCTCTTTGCCTTTCCCAGTTTCTCCTGTAATAGTCTCTTGTTTCCTATATCTTCCCTAGTCTACAGATTCCCCTTGGTTGCATTTTCCTTGCTCTTATGTCTACCTGCCAGCCATTGATCTAAACTTTTTGGGAATAGAATCATACAGTATAAAGTATTTTCAGATCCAATGGATTTCCAGATGTCATCAGATTGAACCCGTTGCTCAAAGCAGGGCTATTTGTGGTCAAGTAGCTCAAAGACTTAATCTCTAGCAAGGGAGATTGGACCGCGTGGCCAAAGAAGCTGCACAATATTTGATCACTCTTATTGCAAAGAATATCAGAATTTCCCTTGTAAATGTGGCCCCTGACTTTCACCCTGTGGTGTTTCACAGAAACTTTTAATGGAAGAATCTGATGCAATCTGCAAGTGTAATAGACACAAATAGACAGTTTATTTGTTTGCTATCTTTTAAAGTTTGATGAGCCATTTTATAGAGCCTCACATTGATTTGGACAGCTTAAGTATACAGTATAGGAAGCAGGGGAAAAAATATGGCATATCATCCTTTATGCAAGTTTATCACAGTTGCTTTAAAACTTGCAGAAGATTTTAGATATAAGGTGAGGCTCTACCTAGACTCTTTTCAGGGCCCGTAGAAAGAGACTAGAAACATGGGAGGGGTTATTGTCTCAAAGTGCCTTCTTTAGCAGAGTATAACATCTTAGGCTAAGCCAGACCCTCAATAAGGAGCAGAGATGAAAACTTCTGCCTGACCTCCTTCCTTGTCCACTAGTTAGCTACAAGAAGGCAGGGAAGATGGGCAGGTCTAATACAAGCATGTCTGGAGACTGACAAGGATGCTAACTGCAGTTTTCTCTGTGGGATGATTATGGATTGTGATGGGAACAATGAGTGCCAATTTTAGCTGGCATACTAGTCCTTAAGCTTCAGGTAAAGGTTTTCACACAAAGCAGAACTTGGTGTTCGATTTTGTGGAAGGACAGAAATTCCTTCTGATGCTGAGAAGTGTGGGCATTTTGAAGCAGGTAATTAAGTGTTACAGTCACTTAGTGGATGCTATGGTGAATCCTAAAAAAAAAAATTCAATTCCTTGCACTGATATTTTTAATTTGCTTGTATGTTCATGAAGCTCAGGTCACCTATTTACGTGCCTCTCATCTTTCTCTTCCCATTTCAGGGATTAGCTGCCTTAGGAAATCCACACATTTTTCTCCATTTTTTGAAGTTTTTAAGACAATCACCATAAGCAATCTCAACAAGAATTAGGTACACACAGGATAATTTTAATCAGTCAGTGAAAGCTTTCAATAAGCTGAATTTGAAAGACCTAACAACATTTTTTTTTTACTACTGAATGGCTCTGTTGCCTTAGCACAGCTCCCAGGGAGGATCTGTTCTGTGATCTTCCTAGACACAAAGCTGAGGATGACAGGTTGGTAGTTCCCAGCTCCTCCTTTCTACCCTTTTCTAAGATGGATGCAATGTTCCCTACCAGTCACCTGGGACTTAATCTTACAAGACTTTTCCAATGCCATGCACAGTGGTTTAGCAACTACATTAGTCTATTCCCTCAGGACTCTGGGATTCATCTCATCAGGTCCCGCAGACTTATATATGTTCTCCAGGGTGTTTTTATTCTACTTTGAGCACTACCCTTCACAGGTTTTAACAGGCAAAGCTAACATAGGCATGAAACTACTGATAAAATCAATACCTCACCACCTATCCCCAGGCACAGGGCTCTGGACTTTGGTGCTGCTAAGACCTTTCTTCCCTCTAATTACCAGTTTCTGGGGTATCTAATTTAGGAGAGCTTCCTGGGTCCCACCCATCTGAGATCCTAATTGAGTCTATTGATTCATCCCTTTATTACTTGATTCATTCCTCTGAGATCTGAGATATATGCTAAAGGCCTGCCTACTTGCAAATTGGTCTGAGCTCTGCATCTTACTGCAGTTAGGTTAGAGGAGAACACAAGCAATAAATATTTAGCAGCTCATAGCTATTTCAGCTTCTGTTGTCCTCAGTGGTAGGTTGTCACTGTTCATCCCTCAAACTCCTTCAGAGTAAGTTGACTCCCAGCAACAAGAATGCTGCAGAGATCATCCACATCAAGAAGCATTTGCTGAAGTTTCTTTCCCATGCTAAGGGCTTCTCTGTGAGTGGAAATTTACTATACTTGGACATTTTGAAATGGCTCTTGGTGTGAATCTAGGCTTGTAATAGCTCTAGGCTTATACCAAAGCAGTTATTCCCTAATGCCTGTCCTGATTATTTTAAGTGCAGACGAACTGTAGCAGTAGCTGAGGCAGAAGCAGCAACGAGTGTGCTGGAGTAAACACAGTTCAGGCAGCTGCTGGTGTTTTATAGAGCAGGTCACAGAGCCCTGCTTTGAGGCTGGACTGCTTTAAATGTTAGTTGCTGTCTGGAGCACTGTTTACAGTAAAGCTCCCTCCTCTGAGGTGAACTGCTGTTAGCAACAATGGAAAATTCTAGTTGAAGAAAAAATTAAATATTATTAGACACAGCAAAAGAAAAACCATTAAAGGAAATTACAGTAGCACTTTTAGAGAAACACTGTTATTTGGCAGTGATGTTTGCAAAGATTAGTTACTACTTAGATTCAATTATGTGACCTCAGCTATTTATTTCAAGGGCGAGGATAATTTTCTATGTGTAGTTAAACTACATACATTGGCTAGAAAAAAGCCATTAAAGATGCAATTTACATCAGGTAAACATTGTTTTGACATTCTCTTTTCCCCCTTTCTAGGTTGATGACTCTAAGTCCAGATGCCTCCTTAGCAGGGAAGGGCTATTAAGCTGAAGGCAAAAAATAGTGTCCCTGAAGTCTCCTAGTACCCCTGAGCCTTCCTATCTCCCAGAGCTCTAAATTCAAGGGTAGTCACTTGTCTGGGGTCCTCAAACAGCCAGTGCCTGCTAATGGGCCAGGCTGTCATATGTGACATTTCAGAATTTATTTTCTTGAAATACAGGCACTGAGAATCTTCATCTTCCCCATGCACAGAGAGGCTTGCCCTACAACTTAAGTCTTCTCTGCCTTTTGATGCCAGACCTTGTTTTGACCCTCACACTGAACTGCAGTTCTGCTCTCCCTGAATGACTACCCCACTACTTGCTCTGCCCCCATACTGAATGCTGCAGTGAATGTATACATTTGAAGGTTTATTGCAACAAAACTGTTTTGAAGATGTGGAGTTTGAAAGTATTAAATTACAAAGCCACCTTCTTTCAGATGAGCTTTCAATAAAGAAGCTTATGTTAGAGAATCAGCCAAAAGAGAAAGGTGTACTTCTACAGGAAAGGAAGGGATGAAAGGTTATACCTTAAAGCTTGAAGCAGGAAACAAAGGACTTTGAAGATCAGGAGGCAGTTTGGAGGCCTCAAAAATCCAAGTCCCTGATGGACAGTATCACCCTGCATGTGGACATAGGTTGTGACACTACAGTTGCTTTCTTACTATAAGTGTTATCCAAGCCAAGGGTGATTTAAAATCCTCTTACCCCAAAGGAGTATTCAATTTTCACCAAGTAAGACACTTAATTACAGCTGAAAGCCAAGCTGCACTGTTATTTTTAGAATCTTTCACTATTCAGAAATACTGAACAAATTCCAGAGCAAGACCTCCTAATAAACACAGAATTTTCTTTGAACTTCTCACATTTTTGAAGACAGCTTAAGCAGATTCAAGCCCAGACATACATACTTATAAATGTATAGGCCCTACATACAAGTGAAAAAACCCCAATATTCCTCAATTAGGACATTAAATGCTATATATCTTGAGTGTTTCTCTTTTGTAGTGTGCTGTAAAGTCTCCAGTAAGTAACACAGATGAATCCTACAAAATTATCCTAGACATAAAGCTTAGTTTCCATGGCTATGCAGAGAGCTTTTCTGGAGTCAGGTAAAGAATACACAGAACTGCAAGTAGACTATAGGTTGCTCAAGTTGAAAGTGCCCTGTGACAAAGGGCTTTGGCATCTCTTTTGCCCTTTAATTACAGAAGGATGGAAATTATGTTTCTGTGGCACTATAAAGCCTGGAGTTCTCTTTTAATGCCTGGCTTGTTCTCAGCTGCTGACCCTACCTGGCAATATAAATTTGATGCAAACAGGTCAAGCTATGTTTGTGCCAGCTCTACACTGATGGTTTTGATATTCTTAGACCACTGTATCACCTGATCTGGCACACAATGGCTGCAATAAGTCAAATCCAAGCCAGCATGATGATTTGGAGAGGCTTATCTTCAGTGAACCAAGACTGCAGTCATAGCTCACCCTGTCTGCAGCTGGAGCTGCCTCTGCCTGCCTTTAACCACCTGCTGCTTGGCTTCCTGAGTCACAAGAGAAGCCACATGTTTTCTTCCTAGCCTCCCCCAGCTGGGGTGATCCAATGTTAAACACATTTATGCTAGCCCAGGTCATTTTGGCTGAAGGTGGTGAGGGGAGCAGTACTACAGGTAGATAGCAAAGGAAAGTAAGGCTAGGAAAAACACATATAGAAGTGCAGTACTTGTTTGTCTAAGACCTAATGTCTTATTTAGAAGACCTGCTGAAACAGCAAGACAAACAAAAACAATTGCTGAGTGAGTGTTCAAGGTCTAAGCTGTATTGCACAGAGAAAGAGCAAGACTTAATACAACTATTAAATTATGTTTACTTTTATTATTACAATTAATAGGTTACTTGGAACTTAGCTATGGAGCTTATAGGACTTATAGAAAATAAAACCACTGTTATAAAAGGTTACAGAAGACAGGTCTGTGACATTGCATATTATAGAGACAGGGAAGTTGCTCGGTTTTTCTGGATCTTCCACTAAACATCACCCCCTTGTACTCAGAATTCAATACAGTTATACAGAACACAAAAGGTCTTCTACCCAAACCGGCAGGACATACTACTTGAATGAGAAGAGCTATTTTGGAAGACTGACTCTGAATGAGCTCAGGATCATATGGCATGATCTAAAGGGGACCAAAAGTAACCATGTACCACCCAACACAACTATGGTGTTGCTACTACCACAAAACAGGCAGAAGAAAATAAAAATGTTAAGGCACTGACCAAGTAGGATAAGATGCCTCTTCGCTCTACCAGATAAAGCTGCAACAAAAATACATTCAAGCACATCAGGTTGAATTCTTTAAATCAAGATAAGACCTTTGTGGAAGGTGTACTAAATTCTGGTAAAAGTTGTAGGCTATCCAGATGAATTGTTTAATAAAAATTACCAGACTATCATACACAAAGTATGACAAGATTATCACAAGTCTTCCTTCTAAAGAGTTTCATTGGGTGGGTTTTGGTTTATTTTTTTGAAGATTTTTTAGGCAGGGTGAGGATTTAGTTGCAGAGCCACAGAATATCTCCAAATGTCACAGCCCTGGGGACTTGATCTATGTGATGTACACATAGCAGATAAACCAGGCACTTGTCTCTGAAACAGAAGGAGGTGTATTAATTGAACTACCATTTACACTACCCAACATTAGACAAACAAGACAAGGCCTGTCTTCACTGCAGTTTAGTACCTGGTACAGGCCACTGAGGCAATGTACACAAGACCATTTTAATGTTGCAATGCATTTTCTTAGCACCCACATAGAAAAAAAGTGATTTTACCTATGATTATACTTGCAGCCAGTAGGTAGTAAATAGTGAGTCACTGTGCTCTCTCCAGCTGCAGCTTCCTTCCCTTCTCTGGCCTATCATGTAGGCTTACTCTGCATCCAGTGTTTTTCTCCATTTTCAATGGAATTAGCACAAATCAGGCCCTTTGTCAGCAAGGGATTGAAGACTTGATACAAAATTGGTATTTCATTTCCACAGCAGCAGCCCAAGTTTATTTTGACAGGGGAATCAAATCCCTTGTCAGGAAAGGGCAGCAGGCTGGGATGGCAACAGGGCAGTAATAAACACTTCCCCCGGCCCCCAAAAAGGGTTCTGCCATGCTGTATCTGAGCAAGAAAAGCCAGGGTACCCATGGCCAGCAGTGTCAGGGTCACTGAAACCCCAGGACAGCACACAGACACTCCTGCTCTAGCAAGGTCTAAACCCCCATCCCCTGAGGTTTGAATGCAGCTCCAAGGCCCAAGGGTGGCTGGTGGATCAGTGGGGACTCACGTGAGGCTAACCAGGTCAGTCAGTGCCTGCTGACCTGTTCAGGGCCCTGTCCAAGTCACAGCCCCCTCCACTTCCTGTGGGAAGAAAACAAATCCCATTTAGGTCTGAAGGGAGTTAAACATGTTTAACCAAAGTTTATGCTTTACTGCAGATTAGGCATAAAAACATTTCTGAGGTGTTCCTTTATAGATATGCTTGTGGAGGTTATTGGTGTGCTGAACCTCACGAGTGAAGAAAAATAATAAACGAATGCCACATTTAAAAGCTGAAAATACTTAGACATCACTTTTCTTCTACTGATTATGCTTTTCATGTACCTGTCTTCCTGGTTAAGGTTATAATCTGTTACAGATTCACAAAGTACTGAGCACAGGGGAAAAAAAGTCATCCATAGGTAGGCAGCTGGCCCTGAGATGTCAAAGGCAAGTTTCCAGCTGCCTAGATAAGATTCTCCAGACTTTTAAGAAGCCATCCAGTCTATGGAGCATGTGTTGATGTCTGTGCAGTGTCCAGTGCATGACTGTTTTATGATAAAATGCTTGATGTTGGTTGAAAAAAAAAATCAGAGATTTATCTATGAGCACTTTTATCAGCTTAGCCTTAACTTGGGAAAGGAATTACAGCTCTAGGTAAGGCACTATGTTGACTTTTCTGGTTGAGTCTTTATTGAGCGACTGTTTTTCTGGGCTGAAATACTGCTGCATTGACAAGTTGACTTGAAACACAGCCCATCTGCCTCAGCACCCTCAAGGGAATTTGCTGTAGCTTGAAGCTAATCTTTGCTCACTTCTTTGAACAGCATTGGAAAGATGAGCTGACCCTCATTTTCTGCCTTGGAGACAGATGCTGGTTAGTAGTGCTGCATAGAATTTGCTGTAGTGCATTACATAATACCTGCAACAATAAGGTACAGCCCCTAAACTATCAACCAATAATTATGCTAACAATAACAGATAATAGATTAAACTGAAATAGAGGTAAACCATATAGCTATATAATCATGTATAATGCATACTTATTCATGTATCTCTGATAATATTTATGGATAATAATTTTATAGATTAAGAACAGTATCCTATATAACAATGTACAGATATAATTCTGAGAATCTCTGTCAAGGTCTATTTTATATTTAGATAGAGAGCTGAAGAACTCTTTATCTAGAGATGTATAGATCTGTATGTACAAAAATTGTATTCAGGATCTTCTTCAGAGTATTGGTTGGCAGCTTGCAGTGAGAATATCCTGTGTCCTACAGAAAATATCCTGTATACAAGAATTTCTACCTCTTTTTACCTGTATAAATCATCTTGTCTGTCCCTAGGAAAAGAATTAGAAATTACTCATTTTATCCTTACCAAACAAATTTACACTATGGAACTCATTCCATGTTATTTGGGCAATCTACTAAAGCATCCTTTTATAAGACCTGTGTGCTGAGTAAGAAAGTCAGGAATCTGGTGGTTGGTGGGTTTTATGGATTCTAGCAGGTGATTCACTTCAGTTATACTAAATCTGGTAAAGTCTCTATATCACTACATTTCTGAAGAGGAATGACATATTACACTGATCTAGCAGTTCTACCTTGGGCAATGGCAATCTTAATGGCTTTTTAAAACTATCTAGAAAGTCTTGTAAAGGTTGATATGAAATTTTGTGCTCTTACTGGCTTGTTTATTTTACCAAGCATAATGATTCAAGCTAGATTTGAACCACCTTGTGCTTGCAAGACATTCTGTCTAATTATCTAGCATAATATTAACTACCAAACAACTTTGAGACAGTCATGAAACATCATAAAGCATATCAGAAAGCTTAATGTAAGGACTGATCTCTGGCCTATCAAAAACCTTTTGAAATTTGAGAGTATAAATGGCTATGGCTCAGTCTTTGGAGGAAACAGGAACATATGAACCTCTCTTTTGCAGCACTTTCCTTGCAAAGAAAGTAATTAGATGGCAAGAAATTGGGTTGCACTGGCTAAGTCTTATTAAGACTGTCAAGAGAGACTGGCAAGCAAGGCAAACTTAGTTTCTTGGGCACAGCAGGAAACATCTTGTGCTGCAAAGCTACTGACCTGATTTCAGATGTTGATTGCTAAAAGTGAATTGGCCTTTGACAGCTCCCCTTCATCTGAGCTGGTGATGGCTTGGATTTGGAGGTGATGGCAGGTTGCTAATTGCCCTCTCACAGTGCTGTTTGGCAAACCTGCACTGTCCTGGTGTCAGCCAGATTGGCAGCCTCTTGTCTCCAGCTTTGAACGGGAGTTATATACAGGAGGCAGAATCCCAAAGTGCTCTTTTGCCAATTTAGTAGGCCAGTAAGGATTCACGGTAATGTTGTTTCTAGAAAAAGAAGATACAAGAAAGGATGTAGGACAGGCTTGCACAGACAGTAAGTTCCTGCTTGTTATTAATTTTTTTATAGTGGTCGCTCAAAGAAACCGCAGTCAAGAGAATTAAACTCTCCTTTTAGACCTGCAGGTGTACTCCTTCAGCTAGCAGCCTGAACTAAAGATGCCAACTGATTAATTGTCTCATGGGCTGGATATTGTGTACTCAAGCATATTCAGAATTTCCTTTGAAAGGAAACTTTGCAGTTACTGAAAAGATTATCTTTTAGATATACACTCACTGCCAAGTGGCACAGAGTTCCCTTCCTAAAGCTACAAACTAGATTAGATAGGGACTGAAAGCCATGAATCTCTTATCCCTTATTTAGATAATTGAATTATAGATGTATGCCCCTATATCCATCTACCTCCATGTAGTAACATCATGCTTAAGTAGTCATACTGCTTAAAAATGATACTAGTGTAGGTAAAGTAGGTCTAATCTTGCTTCTCCTTGATTTTGAGTGCAGTGGGAGAACATAGCAATTTGTTACTGCAAATTGCATCATCCCTAACTTATATCAGGTAAAACAACCATTTCTCTTTGGTTTAAATATTCGCTCTGAGAGAGAAATTCAGAAGTGAACCCTAACAAGAACCAATTAGCTATGTACCTCTAATGAGTTTCAGTAACATCCTAAGAGTTATAGGGGCCTAATATCCTATGGGAAAGAAGACAGAGAAGAATCCTTTGGCAAAGCATAAATCTCATTTTAAATGAGATCATAAACATGCTGACTAGCTACCCTAATTTTACTTCTGCATATAATACTATGTGCTTTTCCTTGCTTACAAATCTTAACTCCTGTTCATGTCATCAATAGCAGTATTTAGTTTATTTCTAAAGCAAGAGAAGCCATTTTTTGATACCATTGTTGCAAGAAAATTCTGCAGGATAATATGATCATATTTAAAACAATAGGAAACTAATAAGTCTAGGGAATAAACACTTCAGGGATAAGGAAAATATTCCACAATTTAATCAGTCAGGGTCTGAACATCTACATGGAAAACACAGTTTCTAACCTGTGCTCTGAGGGAACTGGGAGGGGCGGCCAGAGAGAAGTTTTAAAACTGCCAGATGAAGCTGACACCTGAATGCATCTCTTCTACTCTGTTGTTGTGGCCACTGGTAAACTAAAATCATGTGTGATACTTAGGAAAAAACAACATTGCATTAATTCAGTTTTTTCATTTATCATTCTCAAACTGTGGCTGCTTTTTTGAATACTTTTAAAAACCTTAGAAATTTTGACTTTTGTGATAATACACTTTATACTCCTTCAGATTTGGATTTTACTTACTACCATTTCTCCTGCTTTTTCCCCCATGCTTCTACCTTATTTGTTCCACAAGTATTATCTATCTGCCTTTCTTCCCTCGCTTCCTTTTCTAAGTGGAAACAGATCCACTATGTCTCAGCCTGATGATCATCTCTGCTTTTATTTTTTCCGCTCTGAGATAGTACTTATTGCATGAATAAGAACCTGCCTGTAGAATTATTTCATTTAATTAACAAATAAGGTTACTAAATTCCTCGTGTGATTGAAAAAGACAGGGAAAGGCAGAGAAAGCAAAAATAGAAGTCTTGTCCGGAGCCGTGCAGCGCTTGTGAGCTGTTATCATCAGTACTGGCGATGTGCCCTCTCGTGGTCATACTGCTACAGGAGCAATGCCTTGCTTTAATTAAGAGCAGCCTACTGTTCAGCTAGTACTTCAGCATTTTAGTTTGGTGAGACTGGTTTTAAAACATGTCAGTGCCTAAAGTGTGAGCTGGCTGGACAGTACAATGTTACAAGCATAGAAACAGTTAGGAAAAAGGGAAGTTGTGTGTTGAACTGTCTGCACAGTATTGCAGTACAGCTCTTGTGGCAGTATTCTGGAAATACAGATCAACTTTCCCTGCTGAGAAATACAAAGACCTTTATCAGATTATTTGATGCCTGATGTTATGTATCATAAAGCACAATAAGCAGACTTGGAAGACCTAAGACATAATGGCAATATTTAAATTCTTTCCAAATATCAGATGTCATTTCTGATCTACAGTTGAATATAGATCATAAATACAGATTTAGTCTACAGGTAAATATTATTGATTATTTCCACAATTGATTCTGATTGAAATTAACAAGGTATTCTTGTTTTCTAGGATAAGGTACTCTGATTTAATTAGGAATATGCAATTATGTTACTCTTTGCATTTGAATAGATAGTGCATTCATTTTAGAGACTGAATCCAAAATTGTCCACACAAGATGAAATAGCTACCTCCATTTAGTCTGAGCTAGGCATTACAACCCTCAGTCACTGCAGTTTCTGCTAGAATCCTAGTCCCTGGTTGCTCTTGTACAAGTGTGCTGAATGATGCAGAAAGCAGCATTACATCTGCTATTACACTACAAATTAAAATGTATTTTAATCCCCTAAAATATTTTATCCTCTGTGCTTACACATACCATTAGTGCACAGACAAGAGAAGACAGTTTTATTTGCAGCATAGTATCTCTGAAAGTGATCACTGTGATGTACATAATTTCACAGAGCACCTTTTGTGCCCATTATTCAGGAACTTGGCCTTTGTGGCTGCTGCA
This sequence comes from Molothrus ater, assembly GCF_012460135.2. Taxonomy (NCBI): domain Eukaryota; kingdom Metazoa; phylum Chordata; class Aves; order Passeriformes; family Icteridae; genus Molothrus; species Molothrus ater. The sequence goes on from NC_050483.2 coordinate 30,465,921, forward strand.
GTCACATACAGGAAGTTGCAGTGGTTGAAACGTAATGGCCTTTATGCTAGAAAGTGTGCTAAAGGTTATTAAACAACAAATACATAGATAGTCACAAAACACAAAGTCAGAAACTCTGTAATTTCATTTTTGTCCATCCCATGTGAATTTCTTCCAGGAGAACCATATATTTCTTGTAAACAGTGTCCCAGTCTGGGCACAAGAGCAGTAGCAATACTGCACTCTCCCTCTTAGTATTAGGGTTATATAGCAGGAAGACTTCCACTCAGTGTGAAATCCACAACAGCACAATGCCATTTTCTGCCTATTATTACCCCCATAATATGATTTGTTATTCTTACTTCAGTTTTTTAGCCAATGTTTGTCTGTCAGATTTCTCTCTTTTTTTTTTTTCCCAGAGCTTATCTCCAATCTTCTAAATGACTTTGATGTCTGATTCTGCCATCCAGCATTTTTTTCCATCAGGATTTAAGCTCAGTCATTACATCAACCCATGTACCATGTCCACATAAATGTATGTCAAATTAATCAAAAATTTTGTGGTCTGGGGAACTCCTAGCCACTGTTGCTGGAGATCATGACCTCACTGCCCCAGTGAAGTAGATAACTCCTTGAGTCAGTGTCAGCACAGCCTTTTTTGTTCTCTTTAAGAAGTGTTTTCTTCAGGCTAGTGTGCTCCTGCAGCTCACCACTGTACATAAGCTCACCATGTGCACACCAGTGCTACAGCAGGCTGCTGACACTGGAGCTTAGGGAGTCCTCTCTATATTTGCTGCTGCCCAATTGCCTTCCCTGCCAGCAGCCTCAAGGGGAGGAGAGAAGGGTCTAATGCATCTCTTTTTCCATGCCAGTGCCTCTGGAAAATGCCTCCAAAGCAATCCTATGGCTATTTCTAGCAGCTGTGAAGCTTATGTCTTTACAGTACAAGATAGCAAAAATTCCTTACTTCAAGGAGTAAGGAATTTTCTTGCTGAAGCAAGAAAAATTATGATAATACAAATTGTCTACTAAACCAAACTTCCATTTTTCATAAATATATCAGTAAATCAGCTTGCTGTCGGTGGCTGGATGACTGCAATTACCAAATACTTCTAAAGAAAAATGTCCCTCTATAGTTCTATTACTAAGAATACTTTTTTCCAATAGAGTAAAACAGTTTAGACTCACAAATCAACCAAAAAGATTTAAATAGATGGATTTAAAATAAGACTGGAAGATAAGTGCATAAAACAGTTCCAGAAAATCCAGGCCATAATTCATATATCTTTGATTATGCACTTCTAAAGATGGGAAGTGCTCATTGAATTTAATGAATATTTTGATTCTTTATCAACTTGTGGATCAGAGCCTTGATATAAACACAGCTGGTGTGTGTTCAACGACATCTTCTACTGCTTTTCCAGTTATAGGATGTTATTTAATGGGATCTTCTGAGGATGTTTATCAAGTTAGCTTGAGTTTGGCAGAAGTAGATTATGAAAGCATCTTGCAACAGAAACATACACAAAATATGCCTAAAGCTTTAAAACTTCTTCCCCAAAAAATGCAGTTGTATATTACATATTCCATAAAATATCATCACACTTATAAATTCCATGCAAAATTTGTGGGACAAGGTTCATCTACAACAAAGAAATAGCTAAGATTTATATTTAGTTTCACATCATAGTACATCTGTTTGATTTGATTTTTAAATTCTCTTACTACAGATTAATATTTGATGTTTATCTAAGTTGTCCATGTGTAACTTCAACGGGGACAGTGGCCCTGCCTAAGATATTTCCATGCTGTACCATGTGTTGCAGTGAAATGGATGGCTAATACATAAATAGTTCAATGCTTTCTCAAAAGAAAATAAATTTACATAACTACTTATGGAATTTCTGGAAAAAATATGGAGTTTACTTAATCTCAAGGTTAGGCAATATAAAAAAAAGTATGAAAAATACCTTGGATTGGGGTTTAAGTGGCTGAAGTCTGTTTTCATCACAGGGTAAATACCATTTGATATTTATTTTAGGAGCACACAAAACAAAGGATAGGGAGATGCAGCCACTGGTAGAATCAGCTGATGTTAGAAATTTCCTGTGCTTAGGGGTTTCTGGCATCCTGTACAAAGGTGCTGCCTGTCACCTTGATGCTGCCTCACCAAGGCATGGCTACTTGGTTAGCTTAGTGATGTTAAGGTGAAGGAACTAATGCATCAAAGGTGATTAATAAAACTTGCTGAATGCTCTGACTGGGTGACCTGTGAAAAAGAAAGAAAGCTCACTGATTGCTCATATGTAAAGTGCAGAACTACGGCCATTTCTGATGGGAGCACTGATTTTAGTCTCGACTGAATTCTGAGCCTAATATCTGATGTTCCTGTTCTTGGTGTGTCTAGGTGAATTGGCTAAACTCCCTGTTTAGCCCTTGTAAGGCAGGAGGAGAAGGGAGTAGCTGTTTTTGTGGGCAAGAGACAGTATCAAATTGTTTTTAATATTACCCATGGCAGTTAGTGTTGGTTCTATTCATCTGAATGAGAACTTTGACTTTCAGGGAAACTTGGGAAGGTTGTGCTGAGTGTGTCTGAAAATCCCACTGACAGTGTGACTGTTCAGAGTGAGAAATGATTTCTATGTATACGGTATCTCTGCTTCTGCATTACTCTCTTCTCTGGAAATGCAACTCCAGTTGCATTGCCAAGTTCCTACAAATCTGGACTGGAAGTGATGTTTGTAAATTAAATTAATACCATACCATCCACAAATAAGTCTCCTTTAAGGAAATATTGATAGCTCAATATGATAAAATATAGTCTAGCTGTTCTTTCTGTTTCCTACTTGCCACTGCAACTTCTGAGAAAACACTAATGGATGACTCAGAAAAGAGGAAAATGAAGTTTTATCATGTGAGAGGTGAAATATAGGAAACATTTCAATAAGGCAGTATTCCAATGGCAACTTCTAAGCTTTTCTGTCTAATGCAGAAAACCAAAGTGATAGTTTCAGCACGTGCACAGGAAGGAGTATGGGGTGGGACAGAAAACAGGCACAGATATAATCTGATTTTAACATTTCATTGTCATCATTCTTATAAAGTAATAATTCTTTTATTCTCAGAGTGAATGCCTGACTTAAGTTTGCTCATTTGCTTCCGTAGGTAGGAACTTTACTTTCTCTTTGAGGGAAACCCCAGCCGAGGTTGACCTGGCAGTGGAGTTTTCCCTCAGGCCAGGGATGCTCACACAGCCCCACAGCTCTGGATGTTCCCAGCCTCCAGGCAGGAGTGGGCTTTTTTAAATTAAAAACAAAACAAAGAAAAGGCCTTAAGCTAGAAGAATACCAGGGGAAAATTTAAAAAAAAAATCAAAAAAAAAATCAGGAATTTCCAGAATCAAGTCGTGTAGGTTGATTTGGTCCATATGTGTGCACATGATGACACTCATTAGATTAATAATCAGACTTTTTCAAAAGAATGTGCACATTTGGTGCACATAAAATGTTAGTTGATTATTTTTCTTCACTTCAGCACATATATTCTGCATTATTTATTGTATAAAGCATATATGCTCTGTTTTCAATATAGAATTCTCTGTATCTCTCCATAGCATCTTCTGTGTTCACAGTATCCTCATTTTCTGCCTGGTTAATAAACTTTCCACTTTTCTGGATAGCACCTAGAAGGCCAGATGATCTTATTCTGATCTCTGGATAAGAAGCTGAGCCATGGAGGGTAAACCCAGCATTTCTCAGTGCAACTGTTTAATCTCATATCCAGTACAAGAATCAGTTCCACAAACGTTGGTGCTCTAGAGCTCTAGAACATGCACCCTATCTTCAAAGCCCAAGTTGTTTTGGTTACTGCAAGGGCTCAGTACCTTTGCAGGATGCATCCCAGATTTGGGAGCTGGAAGGAACAGGTGTTCGTCCCTCTGTGATGCTGAACAGATGGGGTGGAATCTGTTTCTCCAGAGAAGCCCTCAGTGCTCTTGGCTAGTCCCTTCTAGCTTTTCTTGACACCCGTGGCCTGGCCTGTCTGTTTGGGTCCTTCTGCAACAAATGAATTATAGGACACATTCCTGGCACGAAGGCTGCTCTCGTTGCCCAATTTAGAGGTCTCGCTCCGAAGCAGCGGCATAGCAGGAACCGAGAGCGGTGTCAGCCCTGTGCTACACCACGATCACATCACCAAGGGGCACTGTTGCCTTTGCTTAAAGCAGCGGCCCTGGAAAACGACGGCTCGGTGCGTAAAGGATCTCCGTCCGTCCCCAGCCCTGGCGCTACTCAAACAAGCTGCCCTACTCCATCAAGAATGCGCTACCCTGATATCCAGGAATGTCAGAATTAGAGAAGTAAAGCCTAGTGCTTGGGATTTTTGCTGAGATTACCTCTCACTAACAGCTGGGAAATTGCTGCCCAGAGTTATGCACCGGGCACTAACAGAGACCAAGTCACTTTGCATTCCGTGAGTACACGGTATGATTCAGCTGATCTGAATAAAGGTAGAGTTGGCAAGCAACATCTCATTTCCAGGCTCTCATACGTTCATTTCTCAAAGAGACACCAAAACTTTAATTTAAAAAAAACTGATTTATCCATATAATTTCAAACACCTTCCATGAATGCTGCAGGCAACTGCAGCAATCAGATCCTGATCTTGCTTGCTGTGATTGTAGAGTGAGAAAAACACCAGTAGCTTCAACAGATTTTTATTAGATTAGTTCCATTTGTGCTGAACTACCACAAAACTGTTTTAGCCTTGGAACTGGCAGCTTAGTTACATGACTGTGAAGGTCCTGGTCACTACACTAGAAACAAGATTACAGAAGGCTTTTCCATTTAATGGCATTTCTGCCAGTTTGTACTTCTGGCATGAATATTCTTTTAAAATAGCTCTCTGAAGGCAATTAAGGAAAACAAAAAAAAAATAAGGAGAATAAAGAGACTGTCATTAGTAATCCAAGAAGGGTTTCATTTCTGAGAAAGGATTAACAATGAAGACAAAGAGCAGAATGAGAAAGCAATTGCTGTTGTCATTATCAGCAATTTCTTCAAATTAAGTTGGCAAGTCTTGTATTCAGTGTGCAATATTCATTGTGGATTGGCATTTGAAAAGATTTGTAAGAATTAAAAGTAAGTCTTTAGAGCAAAGCAGCAGCAATATGGTCTTGGATTGTGACCTTGGGTAAATTCCATCAGGACTTCAGTGCAGCTCTAGCCATGTAATATATCACTTGGTCCTGGGGAGATCCTGTATCTTTTCACTGTTCTACTGATCCCTTAGAGAAAAGTTAAGCACACAAAGTTTTTTGCAGACCAGCCAAAACTTTGCTTTCTGCTTTGCAGATCTATGTAGAATCAACATAGCAAACCTCTGCAAAACTAAATGAGCAGAGTGGTTTAGAGTGAAGGAAGCATTAATAATAATATCAGGGTGAAAGAAATTGAGTTGGGACTTTCCTTCTTTGCAATAGTGCAGAGCTTCACCATGTAACGGTGAGTCGTAATAGCGATGGCTGAAGAACCCCAGCTAATTTATATCATAATAGGATTTGCTTGGTGGGGAGCTCACTCCAGTGGGAGGAATGAAATGTCACTGAACATATGTGATTTCTAAACAAAAAATAGGAACCAATGCACTATGGTGCAATATTAACATTGATTCCTTCAGCTCATATCATCAAGCAAGTATCATCAAGGAGATGGGAAATGTCAGGGTGTGGCCTATACCCATCCTTCATGATCTAAGATATTGCCCCAAAACAATTAGGCTGGTGGTTCCTCAAATCTGCCTTTCCCTGGCTTTGCCAAGAATGCATTGGAATACCTTGATTTCACCTGATGCAGAATGAGAAAACTGCATAAAGCATCCCAGGCTGTGACATTAGTTCAGATCATGCCATCAAGAAACCTGATGCCTTTGTCTCTGTCCTTTAATGTCTTCCATCTTTGCTTAGCCAAGGCCACTGTGTTCACAAAACAAAACGAGACCTTGCTATTGTCATTCAGCCTCACAATTGCTCCTTGCAGTGTTTCTCTTGGCATTTCCCATCATTCTTTCACGTCCTGCATCTCTGCTGCTCCTGCCTCTTTTCCCCTCTGCTTTCCCTGCTTTATCTCCTGCTTTTGTCTGCTGCTCCCCACTGTGCCTCTGTTAATCCTTTTGTTGTGTCCCTCACGTCGGTGGTGCGAGCACCACTCCTCCGTCAGCCTCCTCTGCTCTTCCTGCTTCTTCTCGCTGTGCATCCAGCCACTTCCCCTCGTCTATCTGCCGCTCTGCCATGCACAGCTGCTGCTCTTCTCCCCACCTCCACCACTCCCGCTGCTGCTGCTGCTCCAAAAACAGTTTTGACCAGCTCTACTTCCAAACAATGAGGCTTTGACCTCTTTCCCCTGGGAGAAGATTTCACAGCCAAACACGTCTCACTGGCAGGAGCTTTTCCTGATATTCAGCCTGTTTCCTTCTCCCATTGCTCCTACTTAAATCTCTTTATATTGAACTAACAGCTCATGCCCCAGGCTAGGTGTTTTACCCCTCCTGTTCTGGCTGTTGCAGAGAAGGGCTGGATACAGATAGTGTCGCCAAAAGGAACAGGGACACCCTCCTAATATGCAGCGCTGTCTGTCCAAGTAAGCAAGCTCCTGTTCTACCCAGAAGGAACTGAACAAACACTCTTACCATAATGAAAAATAGGCCACATACCTTACAAAAATTCACCAAGGGCCAAATCTTGATCAGTTTTTATTCATCTGAAGGAAAGACACTCGTACGGACAGCTGTGTCAACAGCCTGTGAGCCAGGGGCTGACTGAATCTGAGCTCCTGAAGGGGAACAGGGATCTGAAATAGGTGAATAAGGCCCAAACAGAGTACATTTGGACATGGGGAGAGAGGTTTGAACCCAGGAGGCAGAGGAGAAAAACACTGAGCTCGCACAGAGTGCAAAAGCAGGAGACACCAAGTTTAATTAGTGAAGAAAAAAAAATGAAGAAATAAAACAGACCATATATAGAAGGGAGAGGGGTGGGAGGGGGGCTCAAGCAGCTGGATGTGGGCTGAGGTGCATTAGGTGACCTGATGAGAAGGGTTGAGTAGGGCTAAAGGTGAACGCACCCACACACACAGCGAGAATAACAAATTGTGGAATGACAGAACACAACTGCAAAGAGACTTGTGTTTTAAGGGTGAAGACTGTCTTTTATCAGAAAGTATCAGAAAAGTGCTCAGTCAAAGAGGAGATTAAGACTGATCGTAAAGCTCCACTTAAAGTCTAAGGCAGCCAACTGATGTCTAACACAGCTCCATGGCTGGTGTGAAACAGAAGTGGTCATCTATCCGCACAACCACTGAGACTCCTCCTTGCTAGGTTCAACACACATACCAGGGATAGAGAATGCAGTTTTACCGCGCAGAGGAAGCCAATTGAACTGCTGAAGAAAGGGGGAGATTTTCTGTTCCTTCCTACCCTCCCAGCTGCACCTTCTGGACACTTTCTGGGCTCTGGCACTTCTTCACACCTTTCATCTACGGATCTCACTCACTAAACTATCACAAACATGTCCATTTCTTTTTTTGGGATCAATTTGCTGCTGGCTTAGTGAATTGGTGCTAGCAAGGGTTCAGAGAGTACAATTTTAAAAGCACAAATCACAGCTGTTTAGGCACAGGATAATGAAGATGAAGGGAAAATGGAGCATTGTTTTTCCTCATCAGAGTCAATATTGAATCTAGCTGAGTGTACACAGCACTATAACCTGAGTGAACATCTTCCTTTTCTCAGGTGTTTTAAAATGTGCCAACCGATATGTTCCCATTAGCACGTTGTAAGGGCTGCTCATTTTCCTAGTCTAGACAGGCCTTTCAAGCAGACATGCAGATCTGCCTTCAGGCATTTTGTCAGGGCAATCCTCAAAAGCACCTTTCAGAGGCTCAACAGACAACTTCAAATGGCAATTTGGAATCTTATTCTTGGTGGTTAAAATAGCTTATTTTGGCCAGTCCAAAAGCTAAATTGTTAATACCAGATGAATTAATAGCAGTGAAAACTGCTCATTAGAAATTATAATGGCACTGAACACCACAACAAATCCCCTATAGTGTAAATCAACCTGGTCCCATTTATTTAATGAAGCTACAACCACTTACAGCAGCCAAGGACCTGCCCTAACATTTTCATGTACCTAACATACCATTGCAACCTTCTCCCTCAATTTTTCTGCCATTCTTATAATTTTTCCCTTAGAGGGCTTCTTTAGACATAGCAAAGACTGCTTGGTAATTTTTCTGTCTAGCCTCCTATTTCCCTTGCTACTCTCCCGCACAGTAATTTGTGTGAGGAAAAGGTAAATCAGAGCCACATGTTCCCTTTAAAAGCCCGAGATAAAGGACAGCAGCAATATTGTTTGCTGTGAATTCACTGGGATTAGGCAAAATGCTGTTTACTATGGAGAAGACCACAGTATCAGCATGCTTCCTCTGTTTTGCATGTTATTTGTTGGGACAAGCACAGTTTCTTCTATCAATATAAGAGGCAGCTGAGGGTGGTGCATCATGTCCTGGACTTTCTAGGCAGTGTCCCATTGCCCTCCAACAAGCTGGCACAATCAGATATCCCACACTTAGCCACCAAACAAGCTGTACCTAGTGAAGGCACTAGCTGAAGGTGTGGAGAACATACAAATATTTTAAAATTCTTGATTACTCCCAAAACAAAAAGAGCTAGTCAAAATCAGAGTTTAGTTTGTTAATGAAAAAATAGGGGAGGGGGATTACTTTGAGATTTTTTTCCAAGTAAACTGTAATACTCATGTAAATCTGAAAACAGGACATTTTTATTTTGAAATGCCACCACTGTAGTGTGAATGTGTGTCCTAATCTGTTTTGTCTCCTGCAGTGGAGAGGGAGTTGTGTATCACTTACATCACTGGTGACATCCCAGTCAAGGGGATATCACCAAGGGAGATACAGTCCAGTCAGTTTCTGCAGCTCCAGAACAAAGATGGGCATTATTACTGGATCTAAGAAAAACCTCCTTAATTAATTATCACATCTAGGGTCTGACAGTCCACCAGGCCACAACACAAAGAACCATGACCCATTCCAATAAAGTCAAGAGCATCACTGTGGAATTACACTTACATGAGTGCAGACTAAAACTCTTGTTCTTATTCTGGCTGTTTTATCTGTTCCCAGTTACTCTAATTAGCAATTCCCTGAGGAATGATTAATCCACCTATCTCCAGCTGAAGAGTGCAAAGCTGACTATTTGAACATAAATTTAATGCTTCCCACCAGATATTTTTAGGAACTATTTATTTCATGCCACACTTCCTTAGTTTTGCATCTATGTTGGACTTACCTATGTGCAAAAAAGTGTGTATGTCCTGTGTTTACATCTATTCTGGAAATAAATTAAATCCACAAATGATTTTGGCATTTCAGGTAATGGTCTTGCACTAGAGCTGCTGGCCAGTGCTTGTTTGTAACAATTTGCTTAAAATCAGTGTTTTTCAGCGTGTTTCAAGAACTAGTTACCAATAACATTTAATGAACACTCAGCAGTCCTGGACTACTCAATTGTATCACCTGTAGCCACATGGCTTCAAAGCTGACTCTTCTGCCACATTTGGAGTGTTGGAGGCACTTAGGCATTGTTGATACTGGTACTGGAGCAATTTAGCCCAAATCAATGCTGTTCTATTCATCTAAAGCTTAAAGACTTGGGGGGTGTTTTCTCCCACTTCATTTTGGTCTCTAAGCCATGCAGTCTTTCCTGAAACTTCTAGCACTAAATCTCAGCAAATGATACCTGGATGTGTTTGCTTTGAAGACAGAAGAAATTCTTACATACAGTGGGACCTCTTAATACTTCTCTAGGGCACTTCCACCACCTGCCATAGTTTTGCTCAGAGCCATGGTTTGCTGTAGGCCTTGTTTGATGGAAGATGCTGCACCAGAGGTACAAAACCATAAAACGTATCAACATAAATATCCCCCTTGCAGCAGAAAACTAACCATAACTGCTGTGTATAACTGCAGCAATATTCCCACCAGCTTGCTGGTGTAAATGAGGATAGGGACATATCTATTTACAGCACAAACTGCTGGGCTCTGAACAGAAGGGTACCAGCACCATCTGCATGGTTCTTACCTGTCCAGCAGTCACCCAGCACAGCCCAACATGAATGTGAGGTTGCTGCCTTTCCTCCTCCTCCCAGGACCCAACAGTCTCAGGTTACTCCATGCTGGCTGTGGGCAGGAGAATGTCTCTGCACTGGAACTTTCACGAGCTTTGATGATTTAATGTGTCTGTACCCTGAGGACAGGACTAGGTATTCCTGGTTTTCAGTCACAACCTCTGATCTTTTTAAAACTTGCTTAGCTCTTTTAAAACTTGCTTAGCTCTTCTTTACTCATTTCCTTTCCACCTTGCTGGCTTAATCCAGGCTTTGGTCAGGTGAGATGGCTCTGGGAAGCTTTCCCACTGTGAGATAGCTACTCCATTACCTCTGTTACTGTACATTTGTTTAATTAATTGCTCATTTTGTTCCTGAGCTGTTGTGCTGGCCCAGTACACTTACTGTATGCATGAGTGCCTAAAAGGTGACGAGGCTCCTAGGGATGACTCTGTCCCTTTCATTTATTTATGGAAGTTGGGCACATGATCCCTTATAAATTGCAGGCACCACTTGCTCAGCCTGACTGTAGATACAGTGCCACGGGCTCCAGCCCCTCTCAGCTGGCACAGACAGCAAGCAAGGAAGGCAGCAAGGACTGTGCTGCAGAGAGCAGGACTGATCAGCCTGGATCAGGAAAGCAATTAAACTTTATGTGGCATTTGAACTGTGGACCTGGAGGTGCACAAAATAGCCTTTGGCCACTCTAAGATCTTTTTTTTAAGTGCTGTGACTACTTAACAGAGGTAATTGTAAGAGCATAAATCAAGGGTTCTGTTATTCCTCAAGAGGCAAACATTTATTACAGCAGACTTTAAAATTATTTTGAAGCATAGAAATTATGAGAATTTAGATAGCAGATTACTTATTGTCAACAGGCAATGTAGCAGAAGCTTCAGCAACAGCAGCTGAGACAAGCAGCCTCATCAGTATATGGGCTTATATTTAAGCACTGAACTATGATGACAGATGTTCCTTCTGGTAGGAATGCTGGCTTAAACAGCCCAAACCAATGGTTCTGATCCCTGAGCTGCCTTGGTCAGTCTGGGTCACCATCCAACCCCACAAGCAGCTACAATGAAAAGGAGGAGGGGGTGGCACATGGTGGGAAGGAGAGAGGGTGTGAGGGCTTATCTAAGGGTGACTTGAGCCAGCAGTGCTGCTAAAAGCCACCCTTGTCAGACTAGGTTCCAGCTGTCTGAAGCCCTGGGATCTTTGCTTCTTTTCTGCCTAGAGACAGCTTTGAAGGTTGCTCAAGTGTCAAACTGGGTGTTTCCAGGCCCACTTCATCCACCTTCCCATCTCTGGTGTGTGAGCAGGGAGTGTGTACAGTGGGATATTGTAGGATATGCTGCACCTGTGTAAAACAGAGTCAATAGAGGTTTCACTTGGAGGATGGGATGAGGGAAGGTACAAGCAGTTGTCCTCCGCAGTAGATCCGTGTGTTGAGGGAGTCCACTGAGGCATAAAACCTTCCTTGCCAGGCTACCTCAAGTCCAGGGCAGAGAATTTATTGTCCTGTATCCAGGGCCAGGAGTGCAGCTCTGGCTCTGCTGCGATTTGAGTAGTCTGGGACCAACAATTTACCTGTAGCTCACTTTTCACCATCTGTTAAACATCTTAAGACAATTGTGCTGAATGTCAAACATGTTGGGTTCTGTATCAGCTGGGTTATAATTGATGAGTGGCTATGATGTGGCTGTTGGAAGACTTCCACAGAAAGTGGAACTTCTTTTATCCACAACTGTGCTGCCCCTATTCATCCTCTGCACTTTCCCTGTGGGTATGTGTAGCTGAATCACTGAGCACTGATCTGGTTTTCCTTGTTCATAAGCACTGCTTTTTTTCCAGTACAAAAAGGAGACACCAAAGAAGTTGTTGACTTCATGTAATTCCTCTGAGGTGCTCAGATACCGAGTTGCTGCACACACTCTTGATAGATGAGATTAGATAAAGGAATGAGGTCAAATAGCAGTTTTCTGCTGCTATCTTCCAGGCAGTGGAGATGGAGCTAATATGATGGGCATCCTGGGAACACCTAAGAAAGATAGGTCACTGGGAATCAACTAAATAAACCATTTTCTTCTCCTAGAACTGCAACTATGCAGACACTGTCCCCCATCCCATTCAACTCTTCCCTATTCCTGAGATGCAGCAGTCTGAGTCTCTAAGTACAATATTTCTGGATCTTTTTTTTTCTTCTTGCAGTGACTGTTGGAAAACTGAACGTAAAAAGAAGTATGTAGCAAAAAAGCAAATTTGTAGTTATGAAACTTCAAAAATTCACTAGCAAAAATGCTATCCTTTTTTAAAATTAGCAAGTATGATTATTCTAATTCCAAGATATTTGATTGGAGAGCTAGAAAACTTGCAAAGTATACTTCTGCTAGTGGATTGAACTTGACAATGTTTTGTGAACTAATCCTATGCCTTGGAAAGGCTTGGATATATATTTTGTTCAAATGAATTGATTCCACAGAGCGCAAGTTGTCAGTAGCCTGTTAACAATAAGTAAATTTAGAAGAGTACTGTTCTATTGGGATTTAAATCTTTATCTCAGCAGTAACACTTGCCATCTAATTTTGATCAATGGTTACAAAGCCATTACTAACTTCCAGGAAAAACTTCACAAAAGCTATCACTGGAATTACTTTTTTTCTGAAACGCTTGGAAGAATTTTTGGGAAAGACATGAGGAAAAGATCGAGAATCTAGTCATCCTGCACAAATACAAAATATTAGAGAAGCATTTCAAGCAATTTCATTCAGAGACTTCCCAGGTTATCTTCCTCCTCTTTCCTTTTCCCCTTGTTCCCCAGTAAACCTTTGACACTGTCTCCCATGGCACCCTCCTGGATACACTGGCAGCCCATGTCTTGGAGAGGTGTGCTTCTCACTGAGTTAAGAACTGGCTGGATGGCCGGGCCCGGAGTGATGGTTAATGGTGCTGTATCCACCCAGTATCTGGTAAACAGTGGTGAAACCCAAGGCTCAGTGTTTGGGCCAGTCCTGTTTAATATTTTTCACAACCACCTGAAGGAGGGGACTGACTGTCTCCTCAGTCATTCTGCTGGTGACACCAAGTTTGGCAGGAGTATTGATCTGCTGGAGTGTAGGAAGGCTCTGCAGAGGGATCTGGACAGGCTGGATCACTGGGCTGAGACCAGTGGTATGGGGTTCAACAAGGCCAAGTGCCACGTTCTGCACTTGGGTCACAGCAACCCCAGGCAGTGCTAGGCTGGGGGAAGACAGCCTGGAAAGCTGCCCAGCAGAAAAGCAGCCGGGTGTGCTGGTTGACCCTCTTTGCAGAAGTGGTTGATTACAAAGGCTTCTGCTGCCTTCTTGAAGAAGGACACCTTGTGTGCCACAAACTTCTCTTCAAGCTCCTTCTTGACTGAAGTCTCTCTGATTTGCAGTTTAGCACACAATAGAGGCCATGCCAGCAGCAGAGCAAAGAAACATTCCCCTGCACTGAGCAAGTGCAGTACCCATGTCACTAGTTATTTGAATAAATTGCCAGTCAGGGTAGCCGTACATCTCTAGGCTGTGACACTTTTGAGGCAGTATTGCTGTCTGTACCATTCAGAGCTGCAGTGCCAAAGAATAAAAATATCTCTAATATCATGTCATCCCGCTCTTTTCAGGGATGCTCAATACTGAACTGAGCAAGAGGAGATTTCTAGAATCTCTCATCTCCTGTGGTATCACAGCTTCAGAAATCCTAGAATCTTTTCCTCTGGAGGAAGCTTCTGAATGATCCCTTTGTGAACTTGTGTCCAGGCCCTGGACCAGTGCCTGGTTTTCAAATCCCATATACTTTGTGCTATGAGGGGTGTCCCTTTTGACCCTGGAGTCTCTGTTCCACCTCAGGCTGATACTACAGAGGGTTTGGCCAGAAACTTCTCCATTACCTCTCCAGTAAGAGTCAGTTCTTCCGATGAGACCTGGTCTCCAGAAGTTCCTGATGTGGTGGTGTGCATTCCAGATTCCACTTCAATTATTCACACGGGACTGCTCTGTGCTACTTGCTACTCAGACAGCCTCCCTCTCTCATTTTTCTTTTAAATAAGACATGCTCTCCTCTAACCACAGAGAAAGGTCTCAGGAGCTGACATGTATTTACTCTAGGTGGGGTTCTTGGTCCTACCCTTTTGAAAAGGAAATCTCCTGTATCAGGTGCAACCCCAAAGACAGTTTTAGTGGAGCAGGAAAGACTAGGAAAGACTTTCACCACTTGAATTGATTCATCAATTAAACAAGAGCAAGTCTGTCCCTCAGACTTTGGGGACCTTGGGGCTTTCACTTCAGCTTTGAGGCATTTATGTTCTGTATGTTTCCTATACAGTGTTTTCTGTCTTAAGAACATGGGGCCCTGTCCTTGTAAAGCTCCTTTTTGTGCTAAAGGATTTGCTGTCCTTGATCCTGAGAATCCAAACCAAACTATTCCAAGTCTGGTCTTAGGAGTGCTGCTAGTTCCTTGTGACCTGTCAGAAGCACTTTGCTCTTGTACTCAAACACCTCAGAGAAGGATTGGCATCACTGCACAGGAACCCTGCAAGCAGCAGCCAGCTCTGTGCAGCACAGCTGGGGTTATTAAATGTCCAAATGGTTAGACAGAAAGTCTTCCTGGACTACTAAAAATTATGTGATAGATTAATTAGAGATGACATTTAGAAAGGATCTTCCATTGTAGTCCCAGAAAGTCTCAAATTTCACCTATAAAAGGGATGCTCTGACTGGCAGCTCAAGGGCCACACTTTGCCCAGAGAAAATTCCTTTGCTTTGCTGGAAATGGGGAACATCTGCTAGTACTGCACATAGGGCCCAGCAGCTGAATGACCCCTGTAGTGCCTGTACATAATCAATTATTAAGAGTCAGGGCCTGCCATTCTTGTAACCACATGACCAGCAAGACAGGTTGTGGGGAGAGGGGCTGAAGAGGGAATTAGCCAGGATCACCTGGAAAGGCTCCATTGTCCCACCCATGGCTAGCATGTGTGGGGGGAGCACACAGTTTATTTTACACTAGGCTGCTGGGTCAGACAGGGTCAGCAAGACAGTAGATCATACAGCTTTTAACTGTGTTCAAATCCTACAGAGCCTTGTAGGAGATAGAAGGGCAGGCTGTATCAGTGCTGATAGAACACGCTGGCTTTTTTCTGTGTAGTAAGGGATTGTTTGCACTAAGAGCAGCTACTATACATAAGCTGGGAAAAAAAGGTGCATTTTAACACACCAAGCCCAGACACAGTAAGTCCTGGTTTTGCCAAACATCTTCACAGCTGCTTTCCAGGCACTTGCTTTTGAGTTCCTGAGCCCCAATTAGATGGCCAACGCCCCAGAGCAGCTGATAGCTGGAATGAGATTTACAGCAGCCAGGGTGCTGAGCAGGGGAATACCAGAGGAAAGCAGGAAGGCTGGGGTGAGCGTGGAGCCTTATTGTTCCCTAGAACTTAAGGATTTGAGTAGCCTTGAGTTAGGTACCTGCTGCTTACAATGGGTATTTATGGCCACCGAGTTATTTCCTTAGAGTAGTCATCCCTTCGGACATGAGTGGCTCATCAGGCACGTACTTGACATTGTAACCAACCTTATCATTAGAGCAAAGCACAAGATAGAGCAGCTGTAACCACTCTCATTCAAAAGCAAGGCTAGAAGATGAGAGAGCCACATGCCTCGTGTGTCATTGCTGGTGGATAGCTACTGCGCCGGGAAGTGTCAAGAAACAAAGAGGCATCCTTGAATCCTCATC
The DNA here is from genome assembly GCF_012460135.2 of Molothrus ater. Classification (NCBI taxonomy): domain Eukaryota; kingdom Metazoa; phylum Chordata; class Aves; order Passeriformes; family Icteridae; genus Molothrus; species Molothrus ater. The sequence goes on from NC_050483.2 coordinate 30,481,831, forward strand.
CTGCTCATCTTCACAGCTCCTGCAAATTCTGTTACATTAAGTATGGTGTGGCACGAGCCTGGCAGTGACTCAGTGTGTGAAAGCCATCATGCTGTGTGAAGTCCTTATTCATGTCCCTTCCAGGACATCCGTAAGTCAGTCACACTGTGACCAAAGGCACACATAAGAAACATTAAACTCTTGGAACAACTTTTCCTTAATTTCCATCTCTTCAAAGTCTGTGTGTACAGTCAGTCTTGTTTAGGTTATACATGAATAGCACAGACTCATTTGTAACACTCTGTACTCTTTGTAACCCTTTGTACTGCACACCTGCCTGACCACACAACCTCCTTGCACCTCTGCTCAGGCCATCTCTGGCTGTTCTAGTTGAATCACAGCACCAGCTTTGCTAACAGTATGTTTTCACTGTGGTTGTGGGAGAGACTATCAGTACCAGCAATGCCAAATACCTAGCAGCCAAGAATCAAGCTACAAAAAAAAGCCAGAGTTTGCTTTAAAACTACATTTATAAGAAGTAATAACAACATAGTAGGATTCATTCTACCTGACTTCTTGCATTTCAGTATTGAGACTTCCTTCCAAGTTTTCTCCTACATCACCATGGTTAGAAATAATATTTTGGTCCATGCTCTGGGTGTGCCAGAAACCACTAGATAGCTAGAGACTCACAATGGATTGTTTGAATTGACAATGTTGTTCAGCTGTTTATAAGACTATCTGGCATTTAAATACAGTGCATGAAAAAATCTGAAGTGGGTAGAAAATGCTGTCAGACTGGAATGGTAGCTGACTTTGCAAAGGTGTAAAGTGCAGTGAAGGATGAGTGGTGCCAGCTGCCTGCATGGTCCCTTGCCTGCCATGGACTTCCTGCATGGCCCTGGGCAAGTCACATGGCTTCCTTGGGCCCAGCTCCTCATCATTGCAAAACATAGAGCATCTGCTCACTGCACAGAGGTGCTGGGGAGATCCATACTTCAAGGGAGACGTGCTGAGGCAGTTGGGTTTCTAAGATTTATTCTACAGGGTCAAAGCAGTAGAGAGACTCCAAAGTTTTGGTTAGCCTCCACACAGAAATGGAAATTGTTTATCATGTTAAAACTGTTTCAGGAAAGAAAGATATTAGAGTAAAATATTTCCCTTCCTCCCTCTCCCCCCCCCTCCAAAAAAGCTACAATTTGACACTACTAAAACAGCTTATAAAATCTCACTTGTCTTTTTCATTAGCTTTCCCTTCAGTCTTTGCACTTCAAGGGAGATAGCTCCACAGGCCTGTAGCACTGCCTTAATTCAGGTGAGATGTGTTAGTTATGCCTTCAAACAGTCAATCTGGTCTCGTGGCAGAAAAGAGAGGCCAGGCTCTGCCAGTGAGACTCTGCCCCACGAGCCCCAGCTGGGGAAGTAGCTCTGTCTGAGCAGTACCAGGGACCCTGTGCCTCAGAGCACCACTCGTGGTCTGGCTGCCTCGGAGCTCACCTTACCTCCTGTCAGCGTCTTTCACTTCTCACCATGGGTCGGTAACAAAACTGAGTTACAAACACCATAAAGATGAACTTAAAGGACCGTGTTTTGTAATCAGCCCTCCAAAACTTTTGTGGGTTAACAACACGGTTCCACTTTTGACTCATCTCTAGAAATGAGTCTCCTTTCTTTCTGCCAAAAAAGGTGACCTGCCAGCCAGTCTGACACAAGGTAATTTGTCCTGTTTATCTGATGACTTCGATAAGGCATAAAGATTACTGCTCTTCCTTCATCCTGAAGTACCAAGTTGTTTATATACTGTAATCCCGAGTGACTTTTTTTTTACAGTGAGAGCTTGAATGTGACCATTATTTGGAGAAAAATCTTTGTTGTAAAACTAAAAAAGCACTTTACATATGTTCTTGGTCTATTTTCTTCCAGCTTGCACATTATCCCTAGTCCTGGCCCCTCTCAGCAGTCACGAGATAAGCTTCGAAGAAACAAGGTTGTTGATTGACGGCTCATTAGAAGTTGCAAGAGCAACAAAAGGGAGCCTGCAGCAGCCGGAGCTCACCGCCCGCCTGGCTGTGAGGACGCTGGTCAGCACTGGCCTGAGAGGAACAAAGACCGCGGGAGACACTGGAGGAAAACAACATGAAATTTTCATGGTGTGCGAGAAAGGCCAGGTGTAATGGATCAGGGCCAAAGCCTCCCCTGCCCCCACGGCCCCGCCGCATAGATTGACTTTCTATATTTAGGCACTCACGGAGAGCATAGGTTGTGCCACACGGCACGTACACGTGCGCACAAATCCAGGGTACCCTGGCTTCTCTGTGCCAAACTGAATTATCTGTCAATCCATTCAGCACGAAGGGCTCCAAGTACATACAGTGTTAATATCTGTACATATTAGATGTCACAGCTCCAGCCTTAGATAAGGTCACACACAGAGCCAAACTCACCCCTGCAGTGTAAGCCAGGCAAGGCTTACGAGGAATGAATTTGGCTTAATGTGCCTGCCTGTAGCTATGTTTGTTTTTACAAATCTTGTTTATCCCTGGCGTAAGCATTTCCTCGTAGTGTGGAGACTTCTGCCAGGCACATGCCAATCCACCTCCAACCCACAAACTGGCGTGTCTGCTTCTTTAGCTTCTCACAGGGGTCTTCCAAGCCCCCTGATCCAAGTGCTGAAGGGCACTTGCTCATCAGACATGCTGGCTGGTGACAGCCTTCCCTCAATCCTCTCAGAGCTAAACAGCAGAGACACGTTCATAACAAATGGATGCAAAGAAAATTAGCCTTTGCTCTTTGTATAGTGTCATCTGACAAGAGTTGCAAGTGAGTTTTAGTTAAAATTTTTCAGTGGAATCTTTATGCTCAAATTCCCTCTTTTCCATGCTGAGGAGAATTCTATTTGAGGCATAGGTAGGTGTGCTTGATGTCAAAAATAATATTTTAATTCTAGTAGGTCACTTAGACTTCTTCAGTAAGTGCTCAAAAAAGAACAGTTGTCTGCCTTATCTAGTAGTTATCTAACTTCCAGTTATGTGCTTTTCATGAATAGTCAAATACAGGGCTTTAAATTTATCTCTTGTAAGATTTCATACTAGTACAAATTCACTATGAAAGTGGATCAAAATTCCTGGATCATCCTTTTTTTTTTTTTTGCATTTTAATACATTAAATACATGCAGAAACATTTGTAGGATTCTCCTAAATGTGGAACATCCAGTAGAAACACTAGACTTGAAGAGAAAATCAGATTGTAGAGGTGTGCAATAAGGTGCCATTAATTATTTAACTTAGAAACTCACATGCTGCTGGAATTTAGGTAACACTTCTGGTTATATTAAGACTTTATAGGTCGAGGAGAGCCAGTGTTTTGTGAAATGGATAAAATGACACCAAAGACATTATTCTGCCATGGGATTTACTGATAAAACCTAAACCTATTACCTCTGCTCTTCAGTAAGCATAAATCTAGTATAAGATTTCATAAATTTAGTAGTGTTACGTGAGCATAAAATTGGGATAAACACAGATGTAATTTGCAGCTTGACTTTAAATTAATAAAATTCCCTGTCCTATAACACACAATAACCATTTTCATATCTTTAATATGTTTTCTCGTCAGTTCCTGAAGAGCTATGAGGGTAATGCTTAAAACGGAATCTTTATTTTAGCAATAGATAGTTTGAGTCCTGAGTCCAGGCAAGGTGATTTGCCTAGGATTGCCTGTAGATTCCTTTTGAGCCATCTTTCATTCCTTTGTTCTGCCTTTGGCTCATGCCAGATCTAATTTTGCTTTCACTTAAGAATTGAATTTACTTGTAGTTAGCTCTTCAGAAAAACTTCCAAAGTGTTATCTGCTGTAAACCACAATAAATTACTAAGGACTGAAGTTTGCATACAGAAATCTGCTGATTTCAGTAGAAGTGTGGGGATGGGGAAAGGGAGCCCTGAGAGAATCACCTAGCACGCAGCTATAGCAGAAAGCCCGTACAAAGTTGCTGTCGCAGCACAGCTATACACAAAAAGGCATGAGATGTAACCTTTCTCCTGTATTGTAACCCACCCCTTCCCAGAGTGGCCGCAGTGAATTGAAAGGAAATATTGAAGCAGGCTGTGCATTCTTCAGCCGTGGGGCCGTGTGGGCTTCCTCGGGCCCTGCCCACACAAAGGCCAGCGCGGCTCTGTGGGGACCCAGCGGTCCCGGGGGGGCCCTGTGCGGGAGCTGCCATATCCCTCCATTGTGATTTCCCCTGGAAAATAGTCCTCTGCTTTACAAAAAGCCCAAAACACAATAGTGTGACTCAGCAGTTCGGACCTGCAGGCCAGCAAGCCGGCTCTGTAAAGGTGTTGTTGCTTGTGAGGGAAGGAGGGAAGATTCCAGCACTGCCTGCTTTTGGACCTCGCTTTGCCGTCAGCCTTGGGTAAAGGTGACTTCTGTCAGTGCTGTGCTCAGCTGCCAGGGGGCCACAGACACATCAGCCTGGGAGATGCTGGAAGAACAGGCATTCAAGGAAAACTCATAGAAATCACACAATTGTCAAACCTGCCCCGGGATTTTGGAAAGCCAGCTGGCATCTCGGACTGATACCACAAATCATACAGCAGGCAGATGAGGCAGCTATCTCGGCTTTGCTGTCAATAAAGTAGGTCAGACACTGGCTTGCCAGCCTCTCAGTTACCATAACAATACTATTTGTAACACACTTCGACAACAAACAAAAAGCACAAAAGCTAGAAACTACAGCTAGTAACACTCCGTGGCCATGCTTGGGGTCAGTCGCTGGTCCCCTTCCTGGGCAGGAGAGAGCAAGAGAGAGACAAATGAAAAATGAGACCAGGTAGTGGTAGAAAGCAAAGAGACTGGCAGAGCAGCAAAGCAGATGAGAGGAAGAAAAGACAAGAGGGGAGGCAACATCAGCAAATAAGCAGAGAGGTGAAAAAGTAGCAGAAAACTTTAACAAAACAAAGGGGAAAAAGAATATGAAAGTCGATTTAACCAGAAACAGTCCCTCTGGCTAGTCCCCCTAGAAGGGGAGTGATGACTTAGGTCAGAAGAGGGGCTGTGCAGCACCAGAGGGGAGGGCAGGGTGTGAACAAACCCACTTCCCCAGGGAGTGAACAAACCAACCCAGAGTCACAAACACAGAGAGGCAGGGTGCTGCCTGCCCATCTGCTCAAAGCTTCCCCCTGCCCCTTGCCTTGCAGCCACTGAAAGGTGGGATCCACGTCTCTCAGCCACTGCCTGCCTCTGCTCACCCTGGCTTCTCCCCACTTCTACACCCTCTCCTCCTGCCGTTCCTCGGAAGCCAGCAGTGAGCCTGCTCTCTATGTGAAATGCTCAGGAGAGCTTCTATTGCCTCAAGCTTCTGCACTGTTGCCTGATTACCTTTCAACCTCCCCACTTTTGTTCCCCACTTGTTTTCCCCCTCAGTTTGCCTCTAATCAGAAGTTCTGGGCAAGATTTTAAAATCTGAGGCAATGCTCAGATGGGACTTCTGTACCCAAGGTCAGATGGACATTTAAAAAGCTGACCATTCAGGATTTGGGACTTTTCAGTAAAGCAGTCCTTTGAACTGCTGTGCCATTTGTTCAATTGCAGACTGTTGTTAAAAGACATTATGATTGAGTCTCCCTTTTAAGAGCAGACAACTCTTGTACTTCACTGTTTTTTGGGGATTTTTTTTTGTTTGTTACAGACCGCTCCATTTTCACTGAGCACCCCCCAACATTTTTTATTTCTCTTTTCTTTTCTTTTCTTTTCTTTTCTTTTCTTTTCTTTTCTTTTCTTTTCTTTTCTTTTCTTTTCTTTTCTTTTCTTTTCTTTTCTTTTCTTTTCTTTTCTTTTCTTTTCTTTTCTTTTCTTTTTTCCTGTTTCCTTTTTTCTTGTTTCCTTTTTTCTTCTCTTCTCTTCTCTTCTCTTCTCTTCTCTTCTCTTCTCTTCTCTTCTCTTCTCTTCTCTTCTCTTCTCTTCTCTTCTCTTTCAAAAATAGATCATTCAAATAATTGGAAGTAAGTAATGAAAACTGGTCCAGAGAGTTTCATGTTCTATTATGAGTTTTCCACATGTGTCAATCTGCTCTGCTGCTGCAAACCCTCAACACCAGGCAGGGAGGGAGGATGGGAATTTGAAGGAAGACAACCTCCCTTTAACAGAATGGACAAAAGTACTACTTGCCACCTGCTGGCACCTTTTGAAGGAACTCAGCATGTTTTCCCCCACAGAATTGTCCATCTACTACTGTACACCTGTAGAACCTGAAGCACAAAGCATGTGAGTGGATCCCACTGCAGTATTGTGTCTTTTGCAGAGCTGGGATGCAGGCATCTCCTCACCATTTCTCTGCCCTCTGTAGCTCTTCCTCCCCTGTCTGTCCCAGCAGTGGATGGCTTGCTGGACTTTGATGAGGTAGCCACAAAAATGAAAAAAAGATTGCAAAAAAGAAATAGCAAACACCTCTCCAGATTTAAGGAGATACTTTACTGTAGTTTTGTAAGAGGATCTCATCTATCTCTTTAATAAGTAAAGAATTTGGGTGACACAGGACCTTCTTGTCTCCAGTGGAGAACATTTTTTTCCCAGGGAACCTGAAGCTCAGTTATTAAAAATGAAAATCTGTCTCAGCCTTTCAACTCTGTTCTTGGAAACACCAGCCCTTAAAAAGGGGAGAGTTAAGAAGGAGCCAAACAGAGGGACCTTTTCCAGATAAGCTTTCCTGTGATCTTGGTATCAGGACGGACGGCAGCACTCGGCTGCAGAGAGGAGAAAAGGTGAGCTGTGTTGCTTTTTACATATCACAGAAAATGCTGTGTTTCCTCTTCAGAATTGCTGCCCACCTGGAGTGCTGAGCTGCACATGCACAATTAAAACCCAAAGAAAACCCTTTTCCCAAAAGTGCCTAATGCAACTCCCCAGGCTGGTGTGGGAAAGGGGATTTCATGAGCATTAGAGATACTGTGATGAACTGGTGAATCGTTAGTTGCAAACATTCCTTCAGGAAAATTGTAAAGCAGCATCCTGTTCTGCCAAATTCTTTTCAGACTTGTTTTCCAGAGTTTGACATTTGTCAAGAACTGTTTTTTTTTTCCCCACCCATATTGTAAAGTCTATCCATTCTAGTTGTACTGGCATTTGGAGATGATTTGCCAGTGGATTCAATGGAAGAAGAATAAGGTCCTCAGTTTTGTTAGTTCTCATAAGTATACATTAAAATATACTGCATTTAAAATGAATACAGTGAAAACAAAAATTCAAGGCAGCAAAAGGAATTTTTTCTACAGAAAGTAGGATTTTTTTGACTACATAGTAAACTTAAACTTTTGGGGTTTATAAAAAAAAGTTCCTAACGCGAGGAGAGCATATTAATGTCAATAACTGAAGAAAATAAAGACAAAGATCAAAAATTACTTGAAGAATATTCTCTAGGTTGTGAAACAGGGAACACCATAGATTTATATAGGAAAATGAGGGTTGGAATTTGCAAACAAGTGTCCCTAGACAGACTCTTCATAAACGTATTCTGAGCTGACTGAATATTCAATGTCCTCTAAGCCCTTAAGAAACGAAAACCTGCAATTGGAGAAAAAAAAATATTTTTCTATTCTATATTTTTAATGTTTATCTTTCTTTTCATATATTTAAATACTAACAATGTGAAGTACTCAGCAGCTTCTAACACTAGATCCTCCTTTTGAACTATTGACAGAATTAGGCAATTCTGTTTTTATATTCACTTTTACTTTCTAGTTTCAGTTTTAATTTTATTGCATCTAGGACTTAATGCTCCAGTGTGCTGAACACCCTGAATGGTCCTGTATTGCAACATAAACAGTCAGCACTAGGCGTCAAATCTCTCTGCTTTACCGTCACATTCAGGATAGCTGAGTGCTACTTTTCCACCATTTTCTATCCAAATATGAATGATTTTGAGGTCAAACCTCAATAAATAACACTGAATATTTACCAAAATAAATGAATTCTCTGCTGGTTCCAGCCAAAGGTCCACACAGCACAACACACAGTCTCTGGCAGTTGTTTGCTAAAACATGTGACACACGTAAATGTGATGTTCTTCTTCTGCATGATGACAACAATACAACATCTACAGGATGACAATATCTGTACGGGGATCGTGCACAATGTACTTTGTTAGGACCTGATACTGCAAGGACTTCTCTATTTGATGACCTGTGAGTAGCACTGAGAATAATGAAAAAGCTGAGAATCTCGAATCTGTGCATGTGCCCCTAGATAGGAACAATCACTGTCATTAGTTTTAAAATAAATGAAAGAAATAGATTTGGGAGTTTTTAAAGGGTGAATAAAAATGTGTCCCTTAGGTATTTTAAACTTAGAATTCCAAAAGAATTTTCCACCCTAGCTGATTTGCACTGGCCCAGGTTGGTAAGGGAGGTAATGGAGTTTCCATCCCTTGAAATAGTCTAAAGGCATCTGGACGTGGTGTAGGTTTAGGTGGCCTTGCCTGAGCAGTGGGGTTGGACCAGTTTTCTCCAGGGACCCCTTCTACCTCAGCAGTTTTGCAGATCTGTGATAACTGAGCTCCAAAATCAAATAGTCTCAACCAGGCAAGGAACCCTTGCAGGCAGTGAAGTGTGGTGTCAAACCCCAAGCTTACACATGACCCACCTGTGACATTTGGCAGCACCATAACTTTTCATGCAGTGAGATAAAGATCTGATTCTGCCCTGCCCTGAGTATATCTGGGGAGTCCTGAGTATAGTCAGTGCTCATTACCAATCACAGTCAAAAATGTTCTTGATCTTACCCCTCTGAAGTCAAGTTTGTCTTTGCAAGGAGTGGATTAGGCCTTTACAGAATGAGGCTGCAACTCTGTAAAGATCAGATATAGATTTTCCTTTAATATAGCCCTTATGAAATCCCAGTAGTGGAGTCAAACATCTGAGGAAGTTTATGCTGCAGGAGTTAGTCCAGAATCCAAGAAAGGAAGATGATGAAGAAGAGAAGTCATAAGAACGAGATGGGAAAAAGCAGGAGAGAGTGCACAGGAGTACAGAATTAGAAGGAAAAACATGGGCAATGGAAGAAACCCAGAGACAGGAGAAAATGCTGCTGTGTTTGGTCTCTCTTTTAATTTTTTTTTTTTCAAAAAAAGGGAAGAGAAATCTTGGGAACTTCCCCCTACATCATTAGCAGGCAGAAGAAATTCTATTCTGTGCAAAATCTCTAGAATTGGACAACTACTTAGAGAAGATGAAAGTGTATAGCAAGTGTTTTTGAGAGGAGAAGAAAGGAGGGAGAGAAAGAAGGAAAAGAAAAAAAGGAAAAGAAAAGAAAAGAAAAGAAAAGAAAAGAAAAGAAAAGAAAAGAAAAGAAAAGAAAAGAAAAGAAAAGAAAAGAAAAGAAAAGAAAAGAAAAGAAAAGAAAAAAGAAAAGAGAAAAATTCAGACTGACTCCAGTACACAAGAGCATGTTCAGTAACACACAGAAACACAGACACCTCAAGCCTGGTTGTCAGTGTTTCCCTTAGCCCAATGTCTCTAAGGCATGGCTGAATTTGCAGAGCTGACTGTAGAAAGGCTATATGGAAAATGCAAACTCCTGTCTTCAGTGTTTGCAGTAGGAGCCAGAGCACCTCAAGAGAGGATGAAGCCTTTTCCCAATCCAATGACATTATCTGGAGAGAAAAAGTGGCCTCAGTTTTGGTTTCAGAAAAGCAAGAAGGAGTAACCTTGGCAGGCTGCCTTAAACTTTGCTCCCTTCAGAAGAAAACCCCAACAGCAATATCCTCTCACTTTTATTTATAGACAGCAAGCAATCCTGTTCTCACACACACTGATTGAAATGTGCAGCACTTTCTCCTACCAGCACTGGATGCCGAACACAGGGAGCCCTTCCATCAGGACGCAGGCCAGCTTTCCCTCAGAGTCTGGCTTATGTGAGAAATACACAGGGATGGTCAAACATGAAATTCAAGACTTTTTTTCTGCCTCACACAACAATAAAGTGTGGCAGAACACATTTAGTAAAGCCACTGATATGTGTCAGGGCAGAAGACACCGTTTTCCACTCCTCTGCACTCAGACTGAGCCCCCTGAAAAATCACCCCATTGACCAAATGTTTTTAAGATAACAAAATAAATAGAATCAACCCCGTATGTTTTTCTTGTTCATCCTTTGCTTTATGATCCATGAGACTACCCTTAATTTCCCTATTCCAACCATGAGAGCTACAAAAATAGAAAAATAGAAATGAAAACTGAGCTCATCAGACAAGACTACCCCCACCAAAGTCAAGTTGGCCCTGTGTGGGTTTTGGAGCCCACCCAGGCAGAGCAGCTTGCAAGGCCCGTGCCTAAGATCACAATGTACTCTGCAATTACAGCACAATGCTGACAATAGCATTTTGTCAGTAAAATAAGAAATAGTTGTGAAGACATGTGAGGAGTACGTAGGGCGGATAACTAAATAAAAGAAGCAATTTTGTTCACTATTCTTTTGAACAGTAGAGCAGGCTGACAGAAGGGTTACAGGATGGTACAGTATTTCCATCCACAGATGTCACAGGGACACTGCTGCACGTGATTTAAGATTAATCTCTTGAATCAAAATGTCACCATGTACACTAATGAGCAAAAACTCTCTGGCAGAGAATCTGTCCCTTGGGCTCCTGTTCCCAGGTAAGAAGCTTGTCTCCATACTATTGTAGAAACTCTCTCAGCTGAGAGCAGTGAGGTTGGTGGTATAACTTGCCCCTGGTTCACAATTTTCCATTTCAGACTCGCTGTCTCTGTCTTGGTTTCGGTCTATTTACTCGGAGCCATTTCTTAACAATGTCTAATTTCCTCAAGGAATCCCTCTGAGTCCCCTCTCTTAGAAATGCTGCCATATCTTTTTTTTTAATCACTGAAAGGCACAAATATCCTTCCTGAGCCCTCTTACCATCCAGCCTGATTATACACATAGATTTCAGTTTCCATACATTTTCTACACAGTAGGAGTTCCCAAAATGCAGCCTCTGGGGATATAAAGTGTGGCCCCAACTGCAGCTCAATGAGATGAAAACAAAGCCGATCAGGTACTGTTCTTACTGTTAATGAGCCTAACCAGCAGGCAGTTATTACTCAGTCTGGAAGATATAAGTGGTTGGAATCATAGCACATTCATTTTTTATTTATAGTGATACACATTCAAATTAGAAGTAGCCCTCCAGCAGCTGGCATTTTGTCAGGGTCTGACCATCAGTGTGATAAAATTTGACTATCTTGATGATATAGAATGCTTTTGTTGCCTTTTGTTTTTTTTTAATATCAGTTGCCTCTTCTCCTACTTACAATTCCCTTGACTATCAAAAGCGAACAATGAGGCTTAATTACTTTAAGAACCTTATCCTCTTGTCCTTTACTGAAAATGAAAGAAAAGAGTATTTTTTCTTTCTTATTTGATGGTGAGATACAAGTCAAACATGATCTGACCTTCTCGTAAATAAGTAGACTCAAGCCTTCTGGCAAATAAAAGAGTTGAAATGAACACTTGGACGAGAACCACAAAGAAATGGATTTTTGGAGACAATGAACATTATTAGCCTGTTAATCTATTAATGGCAACTGTAAATACCTCACTCAAAATCATAGGGACTCTGAAACATTTAACTGGAGAGGCTCTGTGAGCCTGCCCAGGACAATGTGATACGAGGAAAACGTAGTAATTCGCCTCACCTTGCTAGCCATCGGTTTGCAATCTAACCCCTCCCCTGAGTTTAAGTTACAAACCTCAGTAACTGTGTGGCAGACTTGACAGCAATTAACATTACTCAGCTGCCAGCTGGGTTTTAAAACCTCCTTTCCAGGCGATCTTGTTACGTAGGTTTTAAAAACAGCCTGACAGGGTGCTGCTCTGCGCCAAGGAGTTGGGTCCTACCTCTCTTAACATGGTGAGATTTTGCTACTGATTACAGGGGGAGCTGATAAATCATTGGCAGAGTAAAGGTAAATGCACCGAGCTGTTGTTCGCAGCATGAGGCTTGGGGGTTTTATGCTGATCTCATCGAGGGGGCTTCACAGAAAGCACTGTGAAGAAGTTATCCTTATTAGTTTGATTCTTTAGTCCTGTGCAGTCCTGTAGTCGTACTCATCTACAGGAAAGAGCACAACACACTGCGAAGAACTCCTAGACCTTCACACCTCAGGGCTCAGACTTTACAAGCCACGAAGAACTTTGTAAGTCATTGAAAGCCGAAAAATCAAAGTTTTGTTGGAAATCAACTACCTGGAGTGGCACTCCCATCAGATTTAAAGCTAGCCCAGCGCGGCTACGGCTCAGTCCCGGCTGGGGCTGCCTGCCGAGCTGCGGGAGCATTCCGAGGTGCGAGCAGCGCGTCCCGCTGAAGGCGGACGGGCACCGAGCCCTCGCGGCTGCACCTGGACCGGGCCGGAGCGGGCCCGCGCCGCCCCGCCTCAGCCGCGCGCCGGGCCCGCCCCTCCCCGCCCATTGGCTGGCGGGCGGGGGCGGGGCGGGGCGCGGCGGGGGCGGGGCTGCCGTCAGCTGTTCGCGGCGCGCCCGACGGCGCTGGCCGCAGTTTGGCGGTGCGGAGGCTGCAGCGGAGGCGGCGGCGGCTCCTCCCGGGACGTCCCGTCCCCGAGGGACGCCCGTCCCGCTTCTTGGTGAGTGCCCGGGAAGCGCCTTCGCCACTGGGGGCCGGCTGCTCTGTGCCAGGTTGCCGGTGAGGGCGGTGCCGAGGCCGGGCGCGATCGTGACAGGGAAGGGCGTTCGCCTCGGGGCCGTCCCGGCCCGGCCGGTCCAGCCCGGAGTCCCGCGCCTGCTGGGGAGCGGGAAGAAAGAGGGTGCGGGCGAGGAATGAGCTCGGTGGGCGCTGAGAAAGCAGCTAATTCGCTGATGTAGGCGATGGCTGATTCCACAGCCAGCGCTGCCCCTCCCGGGCCGCCCCACCGAGCTCGGGAGTCTCGTCCCACGGCGCTGCCCGGAGAAGCCGCGTTAAACCTCTTGGCCGGGGGCACATCTGCGGGGCTAGAGTCCGGGCGGGGAAGAGTTAAAGGCGGCCAGCGGTGGCGAAGCGAGGCCGGCCAGCTTTGTTTTGGGATGCTGGCACGCACGTGTGCGCTGAGCCCTCCCTCCGCTCCCGGCCCGCCGCCTGTCAGCGCGGGCGTGCGGCTGCCCCGGCCCGCGGCTGTCCCCGCTGGCGTGTGCGAGGAAGTGCCGTGGGCAGGACACGGCACCGGAGACGCGGGGGCTGCCCGGGCAAAGACCCGTAGCCCGAGCTGTCCGGTGTCTGTGGCTCCTAGCGTGAGCTGCGTTTGGAGGTTGTAGAAGGAGTTCCAGTGAGTAGTAGAATGAGCTGCCCTTCGCGCTGCATCGGCATTCTCTGAAAATCTCTGCAAAAGGGTCGGGCCGTATTGCAGGAGGTCGAGTTAAACTTCTTGCTCTTTAAACCCTCTTTTGTTTGGGGTTTGCTCTGTGCCTTTGCTGCACTTCCCTTGAGGAATGCCCGTGTCCCAGTGAGGCTGACAGATGAGATCTGGCAAACTTTCCTGCAAAGACAAAATACATTCCCGCCTGCTTCTCTGTCAGGTGACTGATCCAGCAGAAAAGCTGGCAAGGAGATCATCCACGGCTGCCTCTTGGGGCCCATAACTCCTTTCAGTGTGCTACTTTAAGCCATGGATGAGAATGTTATGAGTGCTCTACCACTGTTGTCATCTAGCAGAGTTGCATCTGGCTGTGGGGCTGGTACCTGTTCTGCCCTGCAGAAACTTCTTTGGGAGTTGTGGCTCAGTTGAGTGAACTGCTGAGATGCAGCAACTTAAATAGCCAGAGTGCCCCCCAGCCAGAGCCCTGCAGAAACAGTTCTTGCACTGCTTGGTCCTGTTGTCTCTAGCTGGTGTGCGGAGCGCTGCTCACCTGGGGGGAGATGGGAGCACCAAGGGCAGCGCTGAACACATCCTTATAAAGTTATTATTAATGTCTCCTTCAGGCCTGAAATTCCTCTTGCTAGTCTTCCATTCTGTTAAATGCTTCGCAAACCAGAGCAAAGGAAGAGACATGAAGAGTTGAATTTCACTGCCTTGTTTGGAACTGGGTGGAAATCCTGGAGATGGATCTCTTAGGAGTCTGTCTTCCAATTGGGTTAGATGCACAGGTAACAGTAAAGGGACTTGTGGCATTTTTGGTAATACTGCTTCTAATTGCTTTATGTTTGCAAAGAGCTCTGAGATAGTGATTTAGGGTTCATGGGGGTTTTTCCCCTCTGCCATCTTTGTTCAGCTTTGTGCTGTAACAGAGCTCAGGAGTGTTTACTGTGGCAACTACAGAAATCCTGCTTTAAACACTGACACCAGCCATGTTTTTCTGTAGTAGTAGGGATGAACCATTGCACTAACAGTGTATGTAGGCTTGAGGGTAAGCAGGATAAGGAAGTGACTACATTGCCAAGTTTGGGACATGTCTTAGGTTGAGCTGAGGGGAGAAATGAGAAGTTTAAAGGAAAGTTGGCCCTCATAGGGAGAAGTAATGGAGAGCTTCACAGAAGTGGCTTTGACAACTCTTCAGTTTTGCAACCACTTGGGTTTCTTAAAAATCTGGCCTTGCAGCCTTATGATTACAAGAGCTTTTCTTTATCAATAAGAAATAGGTGGGAAAAAGTGAATGGGATATACCATAAAGTTCAAGTATAGCCAGCCAAAACAAAGCAGACCCCAAAGAAGCTGAGTGGCCATGGGGCTATGAGAAGAATCTGGGTTGCTTTTTGAAATGTCTTTTCAGTTTCTATGTGCTGAGGTTGGGGCCTGGCTCTCTACTTGTGAGCAGGTGTGGAATTGGAGCTGTGGACTTATACGCGTGTGAACTTTGTCTCTCTCTGGCCCAGCACCTGAGGACTTTCTGCAAAGCCTTAACCTTCACCACAGGTCGCTCACCTCTCCTGTCCATGCAGATGGGCAGCACTGGGAAGTGGGGAAGAGGGAAGGTGTGGTAAAATCGGTTGTGTTTTACTGTTGGAGCAGAAGGCGTTCTCTCCTGGACAACATTCTTGCTGTGTCTTAGCTGTTTCCTCAAATGTCCCTTTATTGCAGGAGCAATGGATCGCCCCAGCTACCTGGAAGAGGACTATTCTAGCCTGGATGGGCTGGACGATGACGTGTTTCACTCTGATGACTTTGGACTTGCAGGTCAGCCTGGTGAGATGACTGCAACTGGCTTTTTCACACAGAACCAGTCCTACAGCTGCCTTCTGGGGAGGTTTCAACTATTCCCCCTCACACACTGCTGTGGTCCCGGTATCAGGCATCCTGAGCAGCAGGACAAGGCAACTCAAACACTCAGCCCATCCTCTTCCAGTCAGGATGTTATGTTGCCTTGTGGAGTCACTGAAGAGCCACGGAGACTCTTCTATGGTAAGAGCACTCCAGTGTCACTAGCTTTGCAGCAAAGAAACTGTCCCTTTAGCACTTCCCCAATCAAGCAAAGTCTCTTTCATTAGGGTGTTTTATTAAAGGACTGAAATTATTTTGCTTTAGTCCTACTCCCTCAAGAAAGACAACTTGTATTTTCTTACCCTTGCTTGTCCACTGCAGGAACCAGACACTTGCTCATTGCTTCTGCTGTCTTTAATATTCCCTCTTTCTCTCTCTGGCTTTATTCTGTCACATTTGATTTTACTGCTAGATGTCTAAATGTTCACCGTACTTCATATCCTACAATTTGCCTACATTTTTAACCACCAATGGTCTGTCTCATCCACATAGGAAGTGGAAACTCCTAGGAGTTTTCAGTGGAGAGAAGATGCAAAAAGTTACAGCTTTTAGGCTCTTCACTGGAGTTAAAATTTCTGAATAAGTAGCATGTCCATCCACTATTTTACTAGTAACTGATGGGTCACCACTCAGCTTTGTGTATCCAATTCAGCTTTAATTCAAATCACTAAAATCACTAAATGACAGAAAACTGAGAAAAAACTGACAAAAATGTACTTCTACCTTTGAGGGGAGACAACTTGAGGCAGAGATCCTGTAAAACTGCAAAACTGTCCTTAAAATTCCCAAGCCACAGCATTTAGCTGAGCTGTAAACAAGCAAAAGGAATCAATTTTAAGATCCTGCCACTCATTTGACTATGGGAATCAACACATCAATGCTCTGTTTAATCAATATAAGTTTATTTGAAAGCTGGGCAAATCTTTTACTGCACTGTGTTACAGAATACACAGTCATTCTTTGGCCTTCAGAAACTAGACTTCAAACATCAAAAATGTAGGACTATGTACAGCTCTTTCCTCCATGAAGTGCACTGAGCAGAAAAGATAATCTTTGCACTGGAAGAATGACTCTTCTGCTCTGTTTTGTAGGGAGTGCTGGTTACCGTTTACATGTCCCTCCAGCTGGCTTTGTGTTGGATCCGCACCTCCAGGAGGAACCTCAGGAAGGTCAGCGGGAAGCACGTGCTGAGGTGCAGATTGCACGGAAGTTGCAGTGCATTGCCGACCAGTTCCACCGGCTCCACATACAGAGGGTAGGGTGTCTCTGGAGGGGAAAGTGGGCTTTACCTGTCCAAGAGTGCTGCTCTGAAGACTGGCTCCAGCCATCAGCTAAGTGAACTGTTGTCTAAGACAGCAGACTGCCAGCAATGATAAAATGGCAGGAGTATCCTGATGCATTTTGCTTATGCTAGATTGCTTACTCTTCCTAAAGACTGGCAGGTGGAGGGAAGAGAATATGAGGGAATATGAATATGAGCATTTACTGTCCAGGAAGGGAGCTCTTCTGTGTTAGCTGCTGCTATTCCAGCTCTTCCTGTTCGTCAGCAGTGGGTTTGAGGCTTTTCCCAGGGATCTTCCTCTTGCTTTTTATTACAGCTTTTACTCTTCGCCATTCTCCTCACCACCAGCACCTTCTCTTCTGTGGCACATGTAGCCATCAGTGGCTTATGTCAGCTCATTGTCTTGGAGATAACAAGCCTGGAGTCTGTTCTGACACTCCTTGTTGTCCAACGGTAGTTCTATGTAATGTTGTAAAGAATATTTAGATCATACTAGACTTACTAGCAGCTACTAGTAAGACAGTCGTAGCTAGTGTCTCAGACTTGTGACTAACTTCCTCACCACAAAATACACCTGCAAGATGCTATCAGGTCTGAAAAACACACTCCAGATTCTTGGTTTCTTAAAAAAACAAAACAAAAAGAAAAAAAAACCAAAACCCAAACACTGCTGTTCAAAGAAACAAAATAACCATTACCCCCAGAACCCTTGATTCTTTCTTCCTTGCTCTCCTTCCCCTTTGACTAGAGATAAAATGGAAATCTCAGCCCATACAGAGATGGTCAGAGGTGACAGAAGCTTGGCAGTAGGCAGCAGTTTGCCCCTTCTATGCAAGCCCAACAAGGAGGGTGTGCATCTGCTTGTATATTAAGAAATTTTGCTGACTTCAGAAAGGGACAGAAAGTTTATCCTACTCCAAGTGAGTTTGTCCTCTGTTAACTGTGGGATCGTTTGCAGCCCCTCTCTAAGGTAAGTGAGGATCTCTGTCTGGGTCAGAGTGTGTGGCTTGTGGCTGGGCAAAAGCTTGGTCCTCTCTGTGTCACCTGAGAGATGAGGAAATTCTGGGATTACTCATCTCCTAATAGGTGGATGATTAAAGAAGGAAAAGGAAGATTAGCCTGTAGAAATGTAGATGGGGCTATGAATGTCATTTAGCAAACTGCAGGAATAAAGAGCTACCACGAGATTTTTAACGTGTTGTTTGTGGTTGAATGGGGTTTTCCCCGGTGGCGCCTTTTCGCCAGCGTTAGCTGCAGGCCCCGCTCTCTCGCCAGGCTGTCTCTCAGGAAAGGGAAGGTTTAACCAACTTGGCAGAGGAGCCCTGCACTGAACTGGTGGAACTGGTTGTAACTTGACCCCTTTCATCTGGGGGGAGTGTCCCTATCTGATGCCCGTGCCTTGGAAACGCGTCCCGGAGCGCCCCCCCGCCCCGGCCCCAGCAGGGCAGGCGGGGTCGGGCTCCCGGTGCCCGGCCGCGGCTCCCGGTGCCGGCCCGGCCGCGCAGCCCCGGCCAGCGGCCAGCCCGGCGTGTGGAGCCGTAGTAAACAAAGGCGTCCGGCTGTGCTGGGCGGCGCGGCCCGGCCCGGCCCCCGGGGCCCGCCAGAGGAGGGGCTCCGCGCTCTTTGTTTGAACTGGAACAGCAACAAGTTGTAAAGGGGACGGGAGCCTTCAGCCATTTAAATTTGAAAACAAAACGGGGAAAAAAATACCAAAATCAAACCAACTCGAAAACTTAACCCGAGGACAGAGTAGTTCAGCCAGTGGTTATCCACAGCCTGACCCTGGGATAGGCCTTGGCATTTGGATCTGCTGAGGGATTCTTTCTTGTTTGTCAGGAAAACTGAGTATTGAGCCACATACTGGTGTCCAAAGCACTGATCCCTGTAGAGTGTTTGGTTGTCATGCCCAATCCCTTCCCTCCTAGTCCTGCATGGAGATTTCCTTTGGCTTTTGGCATGAATCCCCCGTGGAGAACCCCCTCTGTCCTATGTGCAATGTCTCTGCCCAGCCCGTTGCTGAAGGAGCAGGCGGTCTGCCCCTGGAGACACGTGAGCCGTTCTCAATGTGCTGTGGTTTGGAAGGGGCAGTCTCTGAGGCATGGAAAACTGGGCTGTCGTTTATCTTGCTGTGAAACTAACCCCTGATTTGAAAACCCCATTTCAGCTTGTCTAAAACATTTGGTCAAAACCAACTTTCCAGAGTGGTGTCTTGAATCAGATTTAGAATACCACAAAGTTAGTCACACCAGTGTGGTCTTGTGAAGTCCTGAGAGAGAGCAAGCTTGGTTTTCAACAAGCTGTGCCTGTTTTCAGAGCCTACAAAACATTTATCTGTGAACCTGTAGAAAGAAAAAATGTGTGCCCTTTCAGTGGAAGTTAGGAAAGGCTTTTAGCATTGGAATGGTGCATCCAGCTAACTCAAGAGCTGCCTTCCCACGGCTCTTGACTTCTGTGAGACTCTCCAGCAGTTCAGGTATCGCCCCCATTCTGCTGCTGCAGCAGCAGCAAGGCTGTGTTGACACAAAGGGTGCTGGTTAATGTACATCCCTGGCTGAGAGAGAAACTGAGCAGGCAATTGCTGCTGAGGCTGACATCACTGAGTTGTCATTGGACTCTGCTGCATGCATGGTCTAACCCCATCCTACACTTGGAGCCCTGGAGAGTCATTGTTATCTCTTCTCTGGGCTTCTGGAGCTAAATGGTATTTATTCTGTGGTTCTTGGCTATACAAAAGATTTTTGGGTATACATCTAGCAAGAATAAGAAAATTGGCCGCACCTATACTTGCTTTTGGAATGAAAATCACTTTCAGAGTTTCATTTCCTATTAATATGTTAAACAGAAAACAGTAATATAAAACCTGGCTATTTCATCCTTAGAACAGTGCTAGAGCAATAACACAACATTCCCTAGAACTCCATGTCTTTCATCTCCTCAAGATGCTGAATTTCTTGCAAGAAGACTTGAGCAACGTTCTATGTTCCTGAATAGCAGAGCCTGCTACAGATTGATCTAGATTGCAAGGGCTCTGCAGAATGACTTGTGAGACCCATATAGATGGGGTTTTTTTGAGTTCTTTACTGTCTCTTACTTGATTGAGGCTGTGTAGCTTCTAGCAGACTTCCCTGTTTTATTTTTTTCACCCTGCCCCTGGAAAACAAAGGTAGAGGCAAGCCATGCTTTCTGCAAGAGAAGCCAGTACCTGCCACCTCCTCCTTGGTTTGAAGCAAGTGTGTCTTTGCTATGGAATCAGTGAACTGCTGCTGTAGCTCAGCCTGTGGCTGAACTTCAAGAGCATGCTCTGAGGTTATGGAGAACAGAGCTGAGCTTATGGGTTGGTTGGGATATGTTTCCCACACCCCACATGTCCAGGCTGTGGCAACAAGTGCTTGGGCTCTGCTTCAGGTCCTGAGTGCACTTGGGTTTCCTTGTCTTGAGGAGGGGCTTTGAGCTGTGCTGAATGGAGAGTGTATTTCATGACATGAGGGGCTGTTAGATGGGGTTGTGTGAGTACACAACCAGGAATGGTGGCAGCAGCAAAGCCGTCCCAGAGGAGTAGGGGGTTATCCAGGGGTGGGGTGGATGACACTGTATATCAGGATCACACCCCTTCAGTTTGATGGGCTCCAGTGAGGCACTGGAACTCTATAACTTTTTCCAAATAAAATAACTCTTTTTAAGCAGGCTGCAGCTTTGAGGGGACTGCTTTTATCATATTTCTTCTTCGTGGAGATAAGATCACTTCACAGGGGATAAAATTGTCTCTTTAAGAGCCAAGGAGTGGTAGCCTTGAACAGTTCTGGGCTCAGGTCCAAGCAGAGCCACTGACTTGCTGTATGACCTCAGACAAGTCTCTTGACCTCCTTGTGCTTCAGTCAACCCATCTGGAAAGCTCAGTTTAAAAAAAGCTAAGCCTCAATGAGAACCAGATGCTGAATCAGAACTGAGCTTTCTTGAGTAAATAAAGTGCATTACAAACAACAACAAAGTCCCTTTCCAACACATCAGGAATCCTGCAGTTGATTTAGATATGCTGACCATGCTCAAAAATCCTCTGTGGATCTAGCTATAGAAAACTTTGTTTCTCTAAATTCCCCAGTTGGTTCAGCAAGTAAGTCTTACCATCACTGCAGCAGGGTTCAGCAGCCCATGGAACACAAATGCCTGCATCCACACTGGCTGTGGGCAGACAGCTAGGCACGTACCTGTTTGCCTCAAGCTAATGACACTGAAAATGTCCAGAAGGAAATGTTATTTTCCTTTGAAAGTGAAACGTGTAATGTTTTGCATACTTCTTCCTGTCTGTCTCTCATAAGAGTTATCAGGGCCTCCTCTGAGACACTTCTACTTATGCAACAGGGAGCCTGCATCGCTTGTTGGAAACTTACTGGCGTGAGAGAATGGGTACATAGTACTACATGTGCATCATTTATCCCAAACTCCGTCAGGCTTTTTTCACTATTGAGGATATTCAGGGCATTTTTAACAGTTGCTTTTTTACATTGGAATTGTTTGCAGAAATCTGTTCTTTATGATGACCTTATATTTTAGGAAAAATGGTCAGGAAAGCTTCCTAATAATAATGCAGAGATTCAGACTGTTCTGCAGCTAAGCCTGTAGCACCAGCAGCTCCATTCTTCACTTGTATCTACAGTCTCTCTGAGACCTGGGGTATGTGTTTTTGTTCATTTGTTTCTTGAGTAGGTCAGTGTGTTTCAGGATCTTCCCTGCTGGCTGGTCCTTGCTGCTGCTCTGCACAACAGTGGGTCACCTCTTCGGCTCTGCTTTCTGTGCATTGCCCACTGGTGCAGGACTCGAATCTCCAGCTGAGGATGCACTAACATGGTGAGAGAGAGAGCTCCTGAAGTGAGTGAACCCAATTTAAAGGGCAGGGGGTAGGGTGGGTGTGAGTTTGGGAAGCTTGAGACGTAAAACAAAGTTCTTTCAGGGCTATGGAACTGGAATCCTATGCTCCATTCTTATGGTCAGCGGAGTAAAAAATTTCATATAAGGAGGTAGAAACAGATTTTTTGCTTAATGTTATTAGATTTTTTTCCCCCTTTATTTTAATTTTGACAAATGACAATGAAGGAAGAGGTGGCCTTGGAAGTGTACCTTCCCCGTGCATACAAATGACAGAAAAACTTGCTACCCCTTGTCTATCACCTGTTTTGAAATCCTGCTGCCCATGGAGCTGATTACTTGACATGTAGGTTAACAGAAATGTGCTGGACCATTTCACATCTTGTCTGAAATGGTATTCTCTGGTATGTTAAGAAAAGACACTGAGAACAAGAATGTAATTATGCCACTGTATAATTTCATGTTTCTACTGTATCTTGAATGTTATATGAAGTTCTGGTTTCCTTCATCAAAAATGATGCAGCAGAACTGGAAAAGGTTCAGAGAAGGGCAAGACAGATGATAGAACTTCCATATGAAAAAATGAGCTAAGGACTGCTAAGCCTAAAAAAAGATACAAACCAAGAGGGAAGCAATATTAAACAGAAATCAAAAGTGACATGAAGGAGATGAATAGACTCATTTCTCCCAGTACAAGAACTAGGCAAAATCAAGTCAAACTAGTGGGAGCCACCTCAAAGTAAATGAGGTCATTTTTCATGGAACAGGTGAAAGCTGTGGAGCTCCTTGTCAAGGCATATTGTGCATCCTAGTGCTTTATCTGGGTTCAAGGGGAATTGAGACAAGTTTATGGCCATTGAAGCAGACATTAAATAAACAGAAACCAGATCTGACTCAGAAAATCCTAAGCTCAAACTAGTTAGATGCTGAAAAAGAGTACTAGTGGAAGCTATTGCATGTACTTGCCCTTAGCTTTCCCTCAGGCAGTCATGTAAGGCTGCTGCTGGAGGCTGGGCTATACAAACTCTTGATGCAAGCCACATATAATCATTGTGTATCAGTTTAATAAGACCCACAAAACTTCTACATCATCCTAATCTAGCCTCTTCTATGTTTTCAGCTGACAAAGACTTAAATATATTACATGTATGTTCCTGCTTAAAATAGGGGATAATGTTAAAAAGCAAAACTTCCTGCCTAGCTCTGATAGAGAAGGTGGTTAGAGGATAAGGGAGCTGGGAGGGAGCTGGGTGGCAGGAGAGCTGTCTAAGCTCTGTGCAACTGTGTGCCATGAATCCTGCTGGACACTGGACTGTCTTGAGGCAGTGGGGCCACGACCTCAAAAGACCAAGATTGCCCAGAATAAAGAGCACAGAACAGTTCTTTGAGACAGTGCAGGTGAATTGTTCTGCAGTATTTCTAACATCAGTGTTCAGTGCTGCTGTCTCTCCTGTACAACCCCTTCAGTCTCCGCAGGTTCTTCTGGATCTCCTCAGCTCTTGCAGCACTGTGACAGTGGTAACATGCTTTCTGCTTGAAGCAGTGTGACAGCTGAGAAATTATTTTTGAATTAAGAAATAATTGTGGTAATGCCCCACTTATTTTTTATTGTGGGAGAGTAGAAAATGCAGGTTATAACTTGACTGAGATCATACAAGGATTGCAGATAGGAACCTAGTTGTTCTGCCTACAGCCCTCTGCCTAAGTTGTTTGATCTTATTAAGATAGTGCCATCTCTGAGGGGGATGATGAGATATTTGGACTGATTATTTACAGAGAGGAGTGTACATGTTTGTATTTTACTCAATTAAATTTTACTGTGGAAGGGCAGGAAAGCAAGTGCCCAAATGCAGAGTTCTCTTTTGTTTCAAGCCACTGAGGAGGAATGTCCTGCCAGCCTTTATAGTCTCCGTTTGGATGTTGGGTTTTTTGTTTGTATGTTTCTCCTCACTAGCCGCCTTGCCAATTGAAAAGGAATTCTTCCGAGGACCGGACCATGGCAGAAAAAAATAGCTGTCCAAAAACAAGCAGTGAGGCAACTCCTGTTAACCCCAGTGGGGTTTTCCGTGATGGGATCCAGACCCGAGGGCGCGCTGGCAATGGGGCCAGAGCCCCCGGGGCCAGCGGACCCGGCCGCCGGGCGCGGAGGAGCGAGCGGTGCGTGCGAGGGCCCGGCCGGCCGTGTTTGCGCTCGGCGGCTGTGTTTATATCGCTGGCTAAATTTAGCCTCTGACTCATCGGCGCTGCTGACGAGAGTTTGCGCTGCCCACAGGCTCCAGCCCTGCACCTGCCCTCCCGCCGCCTCCCCGCGCAGCCGGGCGGCCCCGCGCCCACCCCTTCCCCCCCGCGCCAGGATATTTTTCCTGTAAAAACTTTTAAAGTGTTATTTTAAGCAAACCCCGAGGCAGACTTTAATCACTAGGGGGGGTCTCCGCAGCAGTGAGCAGTTTTGGGAGCGCCTCCCTTCTGCTGGTGAAGCAATGGATGCCAAACACAGGTCAGCAGGTCCCGCGGCCCGCGCAGGGCAGGCACGAACACCGGGAGCTGTGGAACAGCCCTGCCCCATCACACGCAGGTTCAGTCAATAAACCCTTAAAAAGGTCAAAAACTCTTGCAGCTGCCGGCTGTGGCTGGGCGGTGTGGGGTGTTCTCTCCTGGGTATCTCTTCCAGCACTCTCACACACACACCCCACACCCAGAGCATGGGACCGAGCCGTGCCGGACCCCGGACCGCAGGTACGGAGTGGTATCAGGCACGGTTCTGTGGAAATGCGGGACCTTTATTTACCATATTTGTGGAAAATAAGCCAGCGTGCCCCTCGGGATGGGGAAGGAGGGGAAGGCCGAGGGCCTGGGAACGCAGTGGCCGGTGGTTGCCCTTCCCAGGTTGCCGTCAGCTGGCTGTTGCCATGGCGGCTGTCTGCTTCCCCTTCCTGCCCGCGCTGGAGAGGAAGGCGCGAGTGGCTGCGTGTTTGTTTTTAAACGCCGAGAAGGCTCAGAAAGGGCTCACCTGCGCAGCTGCGCCGGCAGCGGGCTTGGGGAACAGCCGCTGCTGTTTGCTACTCTGTCCATGCCCTCTCCCGTGCTTGGGCTGGGCAGCCCACGCATTAGTTTCGGTGTTCCCCTGCACCCTACGTCCTTTTGGCTTTGCCCAGTATTGTCTATCCTCTCTCCATAAACACAGGCGTTGCTCGTCTTGTTGCAAAGTCTGATGGAGGCTCATGAGAAAGGAAGCAATACTTGACATGATGCCTCCTTTTACTACAAGTTGAGTCCCATGTAAGAGTCATTGCAAGACAGAAGGATGGAGTTTCTGGAGGAAGAGCTCTCATCCTCTTTATTGTGTTACCATGAGAAGCCATGTGGCTGAGCTCCTCTTTCATTTTTTTCCTCTATTACTGCCTCCTTTTTTTCTCTGCTGGTTCTACACATGCATTATACTTTGGTCATTAGGAATCACAGCTGGAAAGATTTGTATTTGACTTCCAATGGCCTGCATTTCTCTCTCCAGTGGGGGACACCTTCTGTAACCTCTGTTGCCTTGGGGACTGTGACTTTCTAGTCTTTGTAAACTGAAGCATATTTTGTGGTAGCACAATATGCCTCCAGCCACCTGGCAGCCAAAACAGCCTTCAGCGATGAGTCAGCAACTGCTCCTGGTGTGGAAGTATTTTTGTATTCAGTGAATAAATACAATCCCAACAACTTGTTGCTGATACTTGTATTAGTCATTAAAAGAAGAATAATATTTTTATGTACACATATGCAATTATTCTTCTTTTGCTCTCACAGCACCATTTAGGTCCATATTAATCCTTCTAGTTAAGATGGGATCAGAGTATGACCCTTAATTGTCTGGAAGCTATGAAGCAAAGTCAGAAGCTGCCCATGAGATCAAGAGGGTAGATGGAATGTACCAGACAGACCCCCATACAGCACATGCATATGACAAGCATATTTACTTTTTTAAACAGGGCTGTTAATGGCACGTGTATATCAAGTGTAAAAATGAGTCTTATTAATCTGTTAAACATTTATGCTCATGGATTCAAGGAGCTGTGTCAAAGAGACAGCATTTTCTTTGAAGTGCATCACCTGTCCTGATCTTCCCTTTGATCACCCTGTGCAAAGGGTTGGTAGGAGTACAAAAGGTTTTGACGTCTGGGGTGCTATTTGCCAGATATGTATCTGTATGCTTACAGTGTGAAACGTATTAGGAATTAATTATGGGGAAGGACTAAGTGTCGGGTCAGTCATGTTCCTCTTTCATTTGCTTCCAGTAAAAGTCTTGCATGTTTTTTTTGTGTTTGTTTACAAGTAGTCTGGTTTTTGGTTCAGCACAGTTCATGGAAGAGGCTTCACTAATGTACTGTTGCTGCAGAGAACACTTTTCCTGTAAAATGGCCTTTTCTTGTGACTCATTGAAGCATTCATGCTAACATTTCAGACAGACAGTCTCTTAAGGATATCCCCTTTAAAAAGCAGCAGCTGCAATAGGAAATGGTTTTATGTGTTTCCAGCTTTGTGTTGACTTACTGTATTCACAAGCCTAGTCTTCTTTAGTTACAGTTAGTGTGGAGGGCAAAAGGGGCTTCTTTCCTTCTTGGGAAGGAAGCCTCAAAAGGGTTATTTTGTTGCTCCCACATGGAGGTGTCAAAGTGTTCATCTCTGGTATTTTTGTGCAGTAGTGATTCTGAGGATTGAATTATTTTGATAAAGGGCAAATCAGCCTTGTGAAGCTTAGGGAAATGATACACCAGTATCACAGTAGTTATGAATCTTAGAAAAATGTCTCAAAACATATCACATTTTAAAAAAATATATATGCCAAGTTCATGGAATCACTGTTCTGGGTTTTCTGTCCATCCTGAAAGCTAAATTATACCGCACCAAAAACTCCTCAGTCTTGAAATATTTAAGAATTTTGGTCTTGGCTGAAGCATATCTGGGGAAGAAGACACAGAAGCTTGTGAAAAGGGCATTTTTTAGTTATTTCCATAAATTGTTTACTGCAAATAATGTCTGCCATTCCATTCTGTGACTCTTGTCCCATGCTGAATTAGTACCACAGAAAGCAGATCAGCCCAGAAGCAGAGGTGTTAACTCCAAACCCCATTAGCTAGGCTTGCTGCTGAAGCATGGAGTCCCAGGTTGCTCCTCTTCACAGGTCATCATCTTTCTGTTGTCCTGGAGCAAGCATCAGTCTGAGTACACGATGCCATGAATCAGATAGTTTAGGATGACCTGTTAAAGAGTAAGGGCAACTTCTTTATCGGATTAGTTCTGCCCTTGATCGTTGTGCTGCTCTAGTTCACTTTCCAGCACTGCTGTGGGGAGAGGACATCGTGAATGAGCTGCTCCAGTATGTGGGCCAGTGAAAGTGTGTGTGGGACCACACCACCACGGAAAAAAATGCTGGCTGGATACAGACCTAGGGAAATGCAAGCAAGCCCTAGATCTAGGAATAAAACCTGGAAAGCTGCCCTCAACATAGTGCTCTATTTTTTACTTCAAAACAAAATGGTGTCAACATTCTTAAAAAAGTTATTTGAGATGATATGCTTCTTATAAGCAAGGAGAACCAAGGGTAAAATATTTCCTATTCTGCTCTTGCATGGAAATCTCCTTGAGTGTGTTAGGCAAATACATGAAACAATTTTAATTGGAAAAGGACAAAAATGCTGTACCATAAGTGACTTCAAGAGGCAGTGAAATAAACATAAGAGAATATAAAGTAAAATATATATTAGAGTTCTTCTCAGTATTTGTCTTATCACATCCCACTGATTCTCTTGCAGGCCTGTAAAACATCATAAGGTACAGTTCTAAAACTCTTATTTACCAGATAAAACCAAAACTTAATACCTTCCTCAAAAAAATTAAAAAAAAAAGGCATACGACCTTCTTGTGAAAAAACAGTTCTTCCACTGTTTTTTCCAGAACATGGCCTCCTTTACCTATCACTGGAAAGAGCAGCTAATCCTTTTCTCCTGAGGTGAGGTTGAGGAGCCAGAATAATTAGAAATCTGCTATTGTATGAG
This sequence comes from Molothrus ater, assembly GCF_012460135.2. Classification (NCBI taxonomy): domain Eukaryota; kingdom Metazoa; phylum Chordata; class Aves; order Passeriformes; family Icteridae; genus Molothrus; species Molothrus ater. The sequence continues at coordinate 30,509,233 of NC_050483.2, forward strand.
AAGCACAAAGCAGCCTCCTACATGAAGGAGACATCAATATGGGGGTTCTTACATGTGTTTATGCTCCCAACAGTGTGAAATAGTAAAACTGTACATGCCAGATCAGGACTCCTCTTGTGTGCCCCCAAATTAACCCACTTTATAAAAATTCCATAAGAGTTTCCATTAGAGAGGGTCTGCCAATGAAGCTGACATGTATTTCAAGCTTAGGATTTCTGTACCAAGTTTTAAACATCCTTTTGCCTTTCCCTTACTAAGTCTCTATAAGACAATTTTTTACCCTCTTGGCTGCTAATAGAATAAAATAATCTAACAAAGCAGATTGTCTCCAGAGCATCTGCAATATGTTTGTCCAGTATGCTCTCCTAGCATAGTTCCTGGCTTGTGGAAACTGCAGGAGACCACTTTGTCCTTGCACACCGCTTCGTTGAGGTCATACCCAAAGATCTCTGTTTAAGGAATCTGCCTAAGCTGTAATAGCTTGATAAAAACATGGTATCTACATGTCACAGGGACGTTGTGGTTCCCTGTGCAGTTTGAGCAGTTTTAGGAGTGTGGCTGTGTGGAGGACAGTGCTAAGAATCTCTGGAGTTTGATGAGGAAGGGAAAGCCTGGTCAAACTGAGATGCGAGTAACAAACCAAAAACTTTGCTTTTGCTTTTTGAGACCAAATTAGTGTTTTTTAACCCAGTCCTACAGGACAGTTTATAAAAGATTGTTTTCCCCTGTAAACCTAGCAATGCCTGTGCAATCAGTAAGGACTAGTTACTTTGAAATAAATAATAGCAGGCTCTAGAGCCACTTCTTACAGGTTATGCTACAAACACAGTGCTCTTGAAATGTGTGATGAGATCTGTGTGAACTTTTTCAAATCCATTTCTTCTTCTTGTTAATTCTTGAGGGCAAGAATAATGACCCACTGCTAAGATGCAAGATGAACACAGGTTTTCTGGAAGGCTCTTTTGTGTGTGCTTGTGATTCAAATGGCACACATCTACTCACTCTGGAATACGAACATAATTTAATGGCTATCTGGAAGGGCTTTGAAGAGCTGTCTATTGACACATCTCCAATACACCAACTCCAGTTGCAACTCTCTTATTTGTGATTATGTGAAAAATGCCTTGCAACTGTGTTGTTCTGCCCTGTTGGGCTAATCTGAGTTGAAACATCTTGTTCATATAATGTGCTTCAGTGCTCTTTTATGAACTCCTGTGTACTAAGGCAAAGTTGTGGGAAGCCAATCTTCTGTTTCCTCGTCTGCTGGGGATTGGGGAGGGGGGTAGGGGGCGGAGATTTGGGCTGGTTTGTTTTGTTTTCCAGAAATGATCAAGTCTGCTTAGCAAATATGGAATTCTGGATGAGAAAATGAAGACTGACTTCTAATAGAGAGTCGGTTATTGAGGTGAAATAGTATCCCAGACTGGGCAATGTAAGGAGAAACCCACCTGTTTGTACGAGATGCCATTAAAGTGCAGGAGGGTGGGGGTATAATCGGAGCCACTTTTGCAGGGGTGATTACTTATAACAAAAGGAGGAACAGCGTCCCTGTCCCAAAGCTGCATTATGTAGTCTGGTGTCCCCCTGAAACTCAACTCCCATCTTTCTTCCTTGACAATGGGACCTGAAATAACCTCTTGGTTTTGGTTTTTTGTGTGTTTTCAAGTATGTTCTTGCTTAAGGTTTAATTGGCTCCAGTCAGTAGGAAAGGGCTCCAAGGCTGATTATTTATGGCTTACTGTCAAAAGTGGCTATAAAAAGGGCAGTATTATCTTGGAGATGCTGGGAAGGAAAATGTGGTGGGGGGAGGGTGGGGGAGTGTGTGTGTGCACGAATGTGTTTTCTTGTACTAGATGAAATCAGAGTTTTGCTGTCTCAGCAGTGTGGTTTAAATTGAAGATTAACCCTTTGACCTTCACGGTGTCAAATCACTTACAGATGGATCACCAGTTATATTTTTTCTTTTTTTTACTTTCGGGGTGAAGGGGGGCTTTTTTTTTAAAAAAAAAAAAGGTTGTTTGTTCATGCAGCTGGGGCTTTTGAAAGGCTCAGAAGCCAATCTGATTAAAAACAGCACTTGGCTAAACTCTGCGAAATCCTACAAGCAAAAAAAAAAAGTTTAATCCTCTTGTGCACAATGCATAAAGGGTCTGCTCTTTTCTTTTTGTAATGTTAGAGCTACAATTATTTCTGGAGAACTTATCATTTCCCTCTCTCCCCTCATCCCTTGCTGCACCCCCTTGTTATGCTGATGGGATTAAAGTGTCTGCTCTTGAAAAGTGTAACTGAGTTGTTATTGGAAAAGAGAAGTGGTATGTTGCAATTTTAGAAATATAAATAACCTTGCTTTAACTGTTCTTCTCTACAGCATCAGCAGAACAGAAATCAAGTGTGGTGGCAGCTTTTTCTCTTCCTACACAACTTGGCCTTAAACACGGAGGTGAACAGGAACCACACTGGGCAGAGGTGAGCTTCGCCTGCCTGTTTCAGGCCACATCCAGTCTGCAGGGAGCACTGAACAAACACTGGTTCGGGGGCGAGACGTTGCACACCGCCGGCCGGATGTGAGGACTCTGACTTTCTGATACTTGTCTTCAAGTCTGGGTGTTTTCACGGACTCTTCTTTGCTGCTGCCTGCCTTGTGAGGCAGGGAGCTCTTGTCCAACACTGTTGAAGGAAAGCCAGAATGTGGGTGTGTTTGGTAAAGCTTGCTGCTGGCTCCCTGCACCGGTGACCTCTGTGCAAGGGAGGCAGGTATTAGACTGACGGCTTCCTCTGCCCTGCGTAGTAGGGGATGGTAAGAGTGCAGGAGTGTCATTTTGGCTGCTAGTTAAAAGTGATGCCTGGGATTGATGACTAAACATACTTGGAGTATCTTTTAGAGCAGAGGTGCTCAATTCCTCCACATTTTTAGCAGTGAAAAACATTCAAGTAGCTTGGTTCCATCAGGTTACTTGTTTTATTCATTGGTTACTGTTTATTTCATTGTGCCCTGTGTAAGAGAAAATCACAAAGAAATCTGACCTTTTTGGCCATTCCATTGGGCACCACTTGCAGTGCTCTCACAAGAAAAGTTGTTCTTTGTCATTGCCATCAATTAAAAAAAAAAAAAATCAGTAGAACAGGCTGAAAAAGAAACCTTCTTGGGGTTGCTGGTGGCTACTAGCTTCTGCCTGCTTTCAGTTCAGTGTTCTCAGTGCCCATGAGCCAGCAGGAAGCCAAAATCCATGGAATATGGCATGTGTCATTCTTCTACAATGCTAATGTATATGTTTTTAGTAGTTTTATGATGGATGTTTATTTTATTTTGGTTTTCTTTTCTCCTACTATATAATGTGGTTGGTCAGGAAGGCTTAGATCCCAGGCATCCGATAATTTTGCTCAGGATTTGACAGGGAAATAATTTAGCATCTAGTCTGATATGAACACTGTACAAGCAGTCTGTCCATTACTCTAGTGTGTAGTATTTGGAGGCTGCTGTAAGCATATACTGACTAGCAGCAGTAATGTTATTTCAAGGGAGATCTTCTGTCAGTTTGTATGCACTCAGAGGTTTGTCCGTATGGCTGACACTATTGGACCAGCACAGGGAAACTACCCTACCAAAAGGAAGTAGCCTTAAATATTGATGGCTGCTTCTCTGTAGCCTTAAATATACTTAGTTCACAGACCCAGTGACAGCTAGGGTGAAACATGAACAGGGAAGCAATACAGACCTTATTATTTTTTCTGAAAATTTCCATATTGCCACTGCACCTTGTTGTAGGTCTCAAATGATACAACCAACTTGAGGAAGAGCTGTCCAGAGAATTGCTCTTCAGTTGTGTTAGAAATGTTCAGCTGCAGGTGTTGAGAAATTCTTGATCCACTCTGAAAAATACTCATTACTGTAGGGAAGAGTAGTTTACTTGCACATATGCTTTCCTTCTCCACTCCTCTTTGCATATTTGTCTCTAATTCCTGCTTTCTCTGGAATTTGTAATCTAATCATTGCACTGTAGTGTCTGGTAACAGTTTGCTGAACAGAGTTAAATTTGGACCTTCTTGCTTTCTCTCAGACCCACTCTTTTTGATTTTCATCCTGCGTCTACTGCGGCAAAATGTACTTTAGCTCCCTGAAAGAGGTTCCCAAGCCTTTTTCACCCTCCTATATTCACAGTCACTCTCTTTAAACATAAGGAGAGCGTTTATGTGAGAAAAGCTTTTTTTCTCCTTTTGTGTTATTTTTCTAGCTAGAGCTAGAGTAATATGTTTGTCCATGATGGTTAATAATTCATATAAATGAATCTCAAGTAATATTTTCGGGGGTGGGTTTATGGAGAGGGAGGGTGGGAGGTTTTTTTTAGGACGGGGAATTGTTTTTGGTTTTGTATTGTTCCTTTAAGCATGTGCACTACAGAGTTACCCAGAGGGATCTAAGTGATAGCTGTTGCTGACTATGCTGCAGCAGGATGGAAGCTGCTCTCTGCCCATGCTGCCAGAGACGAGGCTTTCCATACTTTGCTTTGCACAGTCTGCTTGATGTAAATGCTGGTCATTGGAGAAAGAGGACTTAAATGGTGGGGAAAGCCTGAGGTGTAGTGCAAGCACAGATTGAGCTGGCGACCCCTGAGAAACCAAATATTAAGGAGAAGACTCTTAAATAAGAAGCTCTTTAAGAGGCAGTAGTGGAAGTGTGGAGGCTCAGGAAGCAATGCAGCAATGATGCCTCCCCTTGTGGCATGCCCTTGGATGTGATGCATGCATTTCCCTCTGCTTGCCAGGACCTGTTTATCAGGAACAATCAATGCTACATCATAACCCTGCAAACTACAAAAAATTCAGCAACTGCTTCTGACATTTAAAAATCATTGTGAGCTTTCCCCTTTCCCTCTGCCTTGACTTGATGGTCAAACAGGCTAATAAGGCCTGTCCTCTGGATGCATAAGCTGGAAAGATAAGTCTGGTACTGCCACTTTCTAGTGTTAAGATCTGACCAATTTATCTAGGATGAGACTCTTCTTAACATGGAGAAGCAAGTACCTGAAATGGTTCCTCAGTCAGGCTGCTGGCCTCAGTAAAGTCATTTGGCTCAGGGAAAGACACATCTTTGCCAGTCCATATTTCCCACTGCAACAACAGACTTATCAAAATTGGTCATGCCAGGGTCTCAAAACCTCCTTGAACAACAATACTTCATTGGAGACATAGAGCTAATGCTAGACAAAGGCCGACTTCCTGCAATATGTGTGTTGGTTACTGGTGCCAGAGATTTACAACCACTGATAATATATTTTAATTATATTCCATATCTGCGTATCTCAGAGAAAGGAAATATGCTCTGTCAACCCAAAAGTATTACTTTGCTTCATGTAGATTTGGAGGGGCAGGCTGGTTATTTGCTTAGGGAAAAGCAACTACTTCATACTTAAAGTCTCACCTGTTTGGGGAAATGGTTTCACACATTTAGCAACAAACACATGGATGCACAGCTCTCATGCATGTGTCACCCATTCTGTGTTTGTAAGGCCCCTTTGAACACCTGCTGGGGAGATCTTGCCGCAGAGTTGCTAGCTACTGCAGCATGGCCAGGGACATACATTGATTATTTGGAGAAATGGTTCTAAAGAACATGATTTAAATCCTGTGCTGAAGGATTATGCTCAGGTTTTTAGATATGAGTTTGTTCTGATGTAAGGAATGGGATGCTTTCTCTCTGTGCTGTTAAACTATAGTCTAGCAATTTAGAAAGAAGAGTTGGATCTTTCTCCTAAAACAAATTCCTGTTTTTAATGAGCAGTTCTTAAGAAAAACTTGAGCTGCTGCTCATGGTGCCAGCAGCCTTTAAATATCTTATTTGCCTTCCCCAGATCTCCAAAATGGCTTCAGAACTCAACTGTCCTTACTTGAGGGATGGAGTTCTTTCCATCCCTTCCCAGCTTCCTACTCTTTTGATTATCTTGTAGCCTGCTCATCCTAGGATCCAGCAAGCCTGGTGCTAGTAGGGAATAGTTAGCTTTATTTTTGTTTCCTGCAATTTTTGACAGCTGAGCCAGTAATCACAAAGTACTGCCCAGGGATAGCTGCAAACTGCTGCAAATAGAATACAAAAAAGGCAGGAAAGGATGAAATTGCATGGAAAATGCTGCTGCTGGGTCTATATCAGGCTGCAGCCCTCTCTCAAGGTGCTGATGATCCCTGGTAGCATTGAATTCCTGCATAACTGATCACATATTTCAGTTTAAATAGGTTGTTACTAAATATTTGTTGGCTAAACTCTTTGAGGAGTCCTGAAAGAAACTTCCTTGTCAGCCTTTGTTTTGGAGCTGTGTATCAGCAAGAAAATAGAGGCGAGGAACCCAGCCTTTCTTGGTGTAGAAAGTGCGATTGCAAAGACATCTTTCTGTCTACTACTGTTTATTTTGTCCCCTCAAGCCTGGATTAAAGGTATAGGCAATGTGTGTATGTGAAGTTACTAGTCCTCGAGTTGCTCCACAGCAGTCACTGGAGCTGTACCCAAGGTGGAACCTCATTTGGTGTGGCACTTGGCACTCTTCTGGGAAACAGCAGATCCTGACCATTAGTAAACTAGGAAGAAAGGTTGGTTTTTTGGTTTTTTGTTTGTTTTTTTTTTTTTTTAAGAAAAAGCAAAATTACTTGAGGCAGTTATTACAATGTGACCCTATCAACTGTACAATGAATTCCACGCTTCTGCTGCTGGTCCTGACCCATATCTCTGCTGAAGCTGTGGGAGTGGTGAGACTGTGACATGCTGAACGGTGTGATATTGAGGGTATTTTTAAAGGGAAAAATAGGGAAAGCACTCAGTGTATGTGCTAGAATCAAACAAGAATGCAGATTTGTGGAGCTTTGGCCTTGTTCTACCAGCAGTATTTACTGCGGGATCATAAATAAAAGAATCATAGAATGCTGGTTCATATTAATGGGAGGTCTGCCCATGAACCAAGCACTGTTGAGTATTAGCATAATTTGACAACAAAGGTTTTTATAATGTCCTTCAAGAGACTCTGTCTTTCAAACTGGCATTTGTGATCGTTTGCAAAAATGCCTACCTGTTGCCTTTGATCGTTTTAGCAAGAAGAAATACCTCAAGGAATTGATAAAAGATCCTAGGACAATCTTTTACAGTTCCTAAAGACTTCAGTGGTCTCTGTTTCTTTGGTTTGCATGTGTTCACACAGGTGTTACACCTGTGCTCAGCTCTTCTCCACCAGGAAAAGCAGAAAAGACCAAACACATCAAATGCACTGGAATGTAATTGTGTGGGTGTGCGTGAGTGTGACTGTGTGTGTGTGTTCTTGAACTGAATGCAGTCTGACATCCCCTACCCCTTCTTTCTTCCATGTGCCTCACCTTCCCCCTTAGCCACAGAAAGGAGGGTCTCTTCCTGCGAATCCCATGCTGGAAGTTGGTTTCTGGGAAGCGAAACCTAATGTCTGTGGGCTGTTTTTTAAAGCCATGTTTCAGTTCTGTCTTCAGACTTTTTTGCTGCCTTTGGGGAACAGAGGGGTGGGAAGGGTAGATTGTTAAACTGTTTTTAAAATCTATTATGGAAATTTTGCATGTATAAAGTTATTCTTAAATCTAAAGGAGTCTCCCCAGTTTGCGGACATGGCTCCAGGAGAGCATCATCACAGATTCCTCGACTCGGTTTTAGATGAGACCATCTATACTCAAATAGTCTATACTCCTGAAAGTATAGATGACAAAAGTATTGATGACAAAAGGAGGACGGATTGGTGTGATGGAAGGACGACATTGTCAGTATGTCCTTAAATACATATCAGAAGTTAGGCTTGTAAAAGGGAAATTTTAAAACAATCCACAGGATATGTATGTCTATTTCTACTGGGTGCATTTGAAAATCCTGCCACTAAATTTGATTTTGGGTATGTAGATATTGGGGTTTTTGGTTAAAATAATTGTGGCTCTCTTCTGTTCTCTTCCATGGTATGTAGTACAGTCTCCCATGTTTCTAGGTGAAATTCACTGATAAAAATACTGTGAAATGTGGATTCATATTTTCCTCTCTTCCTTCCCCCCCTGCTTCCTGCATCACTGTTCTTTGGTGGGATATTAAACAAACAAACAAACAAACAAACAAACAACAGCAAAGTTGTTCAGAGTCCTTCATCTGGAAAACAAAAAGGGTAAGACGAGCTAGAATTTGCAATGTACTTAATAAATTTCCTCTCAGTGGAGGGTTTCCCTATGACTTCTAATTTTCACCAGAATATGATACTGTCCTGCTGCAGAAGTAAACCCGATGCTCTCCTGTGAGATTTCTGTCTGGATTAGTCCTGAAGTGCACACACCTTCTTTGCCATGGACTGAGACCCAGTGAGAATGTAGCATTTTGTTTATCCTGGTTGTGTGCCTCCAGGACTCCTGCCTATACCAATGGTGACTGGGCAGAGCTCCTTTTTGTATCTGTGCAGTATATTTGCTTTCTGCTTTCTTCTTTGGTGCTTTTTAATACTTTAATACTTGGATTTTTTTTCTAATAACTGGTACAATTTTTAATAAAATTGTTAAATTTGTCTGTGTTCCTTGATTTATTTTTTAAGGGATGGAGGGCCTTTACACAGCTGACCTATGGAGTTACCTAAATCAGTGATACAATTTGGGTTGTTCAACTTTGAAAATATCTGGTGGGTCATTTTATGTGCACCCTAATACCAGGCCCTGGAACAAGGACAAGATCTGCTTCTGAGATTGGACTGCTTTCCTTGGGCATAATTTGATTTATAAAATAGTTTTTCAATAAGATATATTTCCATGCTTCGACAGAGAACTGCTGCTGCTTGGAACTGCACAGTTAACCCACTTCAAATCAGGAAGATCTTGTTAAGATACATGAGGTACATCCTCCAAATTTGCAAAACGTAATCTTTGATTGATGACCACTTACCTACTGCCTACACAGGTACATTCAAAGGCACTGAAGCCTTAAGAATAAAGACTCGTTGCTAGATAATCCTGTTAAGGAAATATGGTTCTCACTGGTCTTCTGAGGCAGCAGAGGAAGGTGAGAGTGTTTGTAGGGTGGTAATGACTCCTTCAAACACAGACTTGTGAATGTCTTGGCCATCCCAAGCACAGCAATGTCAGGCCTGTCTTCAAGTTTTCCTCTGCTCCTATTGGGAAAAACTACCTCCACTAAGTAAAGGTAGCTAAAATGGGTGGAGCAGCAATCACGATATGTGTTTTGTGAATTATTTGTAATATAGCTGGTCAAATTCCTTCAACCCCATTGTTCCTCCAGTGCAATGCTGCTGCAGTGAGCATAGGAGGCTTAGGGAACCAAGTTAACAATCCTACCCGATGTTAAGTTGCCTTGACTGGTGTCTGCATGTTACAAAAGGGCCTTTCATTCCAAGAACACATGATGCGTGTGGTATGAAAAGCCACATGTGCATCTAAGACCACAGGGGGAAAAAGACAGTTTTTCTTTTCATTGTATTAGATCTAGTGAGAAGTGTGTCCCCTGGTCAGCCTCATGTGACCGTGAAAGAGTCTGTTGTAACACACTGATACAAGGGGACAGACGTGAGATTGACTTCGATGGGTGGGTTTGCTCAGAATTCCCTCATTTTCATGGTTAAGTTCTCACCGTTAATTAAACTCTCACTCTTAGACGCTTTAATAATTCTTGTACCAAAGAGAAGAATGGCTTTTAAAAATGAATGGTTTGTAATGCTACCCCAGAAGCATTTGCCAAAGCAGCAGCATGCACTGCACCTTGCTCAAAGTAAAGGCAAGCGTGCAGATGTATGATCAACCTCCCTTCCTCTGAGACCTGCTAAATTACTCTTGACTCTTTGGTTTGGCTCTATCATGACCTGCTGGCTGTTACTTGCCTAAGGCAAAGTAGACTCAGGGTGCATGGAAACATCTTCAGGGTTAGGCATCAGGACCAAATAGTACAGGCTGGAACATTCCTATTGCACATGAATACTTTTTAATTTATTTTATTTTATTGTTAGTTTGAAAGAAATTGAATATCCTAGAAAATGTGCTTTGGAAAACTTTCTTCTTAAAGTACTAAGCCCTGCATACTAACAGGGCAGCTTTCAATTTATTTCCAGCCATGGCCCCTTTCATGACAATCACATGTCCCTCACTTTCTATACTAACGTGACTAGCACTTTAAAGGAAAATGAGTTCTGTTATTAACTTCCTAGCTGCATGCTGTAGGGACAAGGTAAAAAGTTTAAGTAGGATTACTGCTTCAAGGAAAAAATGTTTATCAAGAAGTGCTCAGCCTGTCTCGTTAAAAATAATAAAGCACTCTGAGGACAAGAAAGTTCTTTGGTTGCGCAAGCTACTGCACAAAGCACTCTATTTTCATGACTCTGGCTGCTGAAGTTTAGAAGCCACTATAGTGTATTGATTGGGGAATATTTTTCAAGCACTCATAACACTGTTTTATGGTGCAGTAAATGTGCTTGTCCTCAGTCTCCGCAATGTATAGGCAAGCTTGGAAACAACTCTACTAACCAGCTTTCTCCTTGTGCTCTCATACTTAAGTAATTCAGACATGATACAGCCCTATTTCTTTAATTTGCTTGCAACCCCCCCCCCCCCCCCCCCCGCCTCCTTGTTTCTGGTTATGAAGAGATGGGGTTTGGGGAGGAAAAAGCATCCTGAAACCTTTTGACAGCTTTGGGAGATTGGTGTTAAAATGCAAGAGCTACAGTTGTTTCATTGTTCATATTACTGGTTTCTGTCAAAGAAACCTGTTTCCAATGGGAATCTAAAAACGAGGTGACAATAACTTCTGATAGTGAGTTGTCTTCCACCTGACATGATGCATGATGCCCTAACACAGCTAGAGTGTCTGACAACAAACCACCAGGCGTGACACACTGACATCAGTATTCATATTGCCCTCTATAAATCCTTTAAATCTTGATTTCTCTTAAATGAATTATGTTCTCTGTAACGTTCATAATGGACTCTTTTCTTTCTCCATTAAAGTCTGTGTCAGCATTCTCCTTCTCTGTGTTTTGCCTTAGGGCTCTTGATGTATACAAAGACTCCTCTGTTTTCTGCTCTTAGTCACACGCTTTCACTCTTAACCTCAGCGCTATAAACTAAACATCCACCCACTATGGCTGGAGATGACCCTGTTTACGTCTGCTGCTGAAATCACGACAGCAGCAGTCATGAAACTTTCTTTTCATGGAGACAGCTCTTAGTAAGAAGACAATAAGGCTTGACTTCAACACTGCAAGTTTTTGAAAAAAAATTAACATAAATAAATAGCCAGGAAAGATTAATGGAATATATAAAGAAATTGGTTGTCTCAATCATTTTACATCACCAACCTTTTAAAATTACCGTATCTGAATTGTTGTAGCAGTCTACTATGGTATTGGAACACACCAACTCAATCTGAGACAGCAAGGGCACAAGCAGGAGAATGGGGCTGATTTTTACATTTCAGGGCTGGTTATGATGATCAGCCTGAACCATGACTCTCTGCAATCCAGCAGTGAGTGTAGAACAGCAGGGGCAGCCACACCACTGAGAAATTCCCATTTTCAGACACCTGTGCTACCAGACTTACTGCCATGACTACTGAACAGAGAGCTGCTTGAGAGGATGGCTCTTCCTAAGGAGACCAGCAGCCCCTTAGTAAACAGGGTGACGAGTGACCGGTTTGAGAACATGAAGGAAAGTGTAAGGAGCACTGCTAACTCACAGTGGAGTATCCCCTCCCTCAACCTGCTGGCCATGCTCTTCCTAATGCAGCTCAGGATCCCATGGTCCTTCTTGGCCACAAGGACACACTGCTGCCTCAGGGACAGTTTGCTGTTCACCAGGACCCCCAGTCCTTCTCCACAGAGCTGCTTCCCAGCAGCTCAGCCCTCAGCCTTTGCTGAGCCATGTGGTTATTCCTGCCCAGGTGCAGGTTCCTGCATTGTTGAATCTCAGGCAGTTCTTCTCTGCCCATCTCTCCAGCCTGTTGAGGTCCTTCTGAAGGGCTGCACAGCCCTCTGGGGTATCAGTCACTCCTCCCAGCTTTGTGTGCTCAGTGACCTTGCTGTCATCAGTTAGCAAGAAGGTGTTGAGATGCTCTCAATAGAAAATATATTTCAGTGTCTTCCAATGAGTCTTCCCTGTGACCCTGCTCAACATTTCCACTATTGGAGCAGCAGCTTCCCAGAGCTCTCCACACTACTTCCCGTCACACAGGGAGGCTCAGGGCTCTGCAGCTGGCAGCCAGCTTGCCCAGTCTCTTAGGCATTTGCACAAAGCCCTCCTTCGACAGGACAGGGTCACAGAGCTCATTTTGCCTCAGTGCAAGCATGCTCCCTATGGAATCTTTGCTGGCACTTTCATTAGTCTAATTTTAAATATCCCAAGTGAATGGCTCTCTACTATTTCCCTTGAGAGACTGCTGTACCTACTAATAAATCTTACTGACAAAAGGTTTTTCCCAATATCCATCCTAACTTCTTTCTCTCTTAATTATATTCCAATACCCCAGTTGTATGTCCTTGTGTCACTTTGCAAGGAAACCTTACCAAAGTCATTTCTATAACTAATGCAGCACTCACTGAACTCCTTGGCAAAAGCTCCTGCTGACTTCAAGGTACTTGCAGCCAATTTTTGGGCAAAGCTCTGCGTTCCCCCTCAGTGCAAGCCTGTAATCCTAGAGCCAGCATGGTGTGCCATAGCAAGGCTCAGTTAGTGTTGCTACCCAACCCTTTCACTGCTGCCCTCAGTCTTTCTGCCTGAGACCACCAAAGACTTCAATGAGGGTAGGAAAGTAGACAAGATGTATAACCCAGGATATTCTTCAGGCTTTCTGAGGTGCATAACTCCCCTGCTTGCTGGCACTGGCTCCCCCAGTGGGGCTGGAAGCCTGTGGGATTCAGGGCTGAGGCTCCAGTAGGATGGTTTGGTATGTATATATTGGGAGCAGCTCACCCGGGAACAGAAACTTGGCTGCACCACCCAAGTTCTGCTGGTCTGGCAGCCTGGCTGTGTCCCTGCATGGCAATATCCCTGCCTGGGGTTACACTAGTAACAACAACATGACATTAATTCCTGCATGTTGGATGTAGTAAAGCATTTCCCCTTCACTTCCTTCCCTGTATGATTGTGAGTCATGGTTCTTGGGAGCCGATAACATGGGAACCCAAACGATGCTTCGAGCTGTGCCCAAACACGAACAAATACTTGATCAGTCAGGGAATTATCAGAAAAATAAATGTTTGTTGATGTAAGCTGTTATTTGGAGCTCATGTGCTCATGTCATGTTATGTGGTCTTTATGCCTCCATCTGAACTAGGCACTTTTCCTTCAGGTAAAGTTTCCTTCCTCATCCAGAGAAACAGAACCAATCCCCTCCTCACTCCTGCTGCAGTAGTTTGCTTGCCCTTTGCAAAAGGAAAACCAAAGCAGAATATCTATCCAGCTTTGTACCAGCTGCCCGTGAGGTTGGCCAGAGGGAGTTTCCCTTGCTGGAGGAGGGATTACCACAGGCCACATCTACAGCTGAACTCTCCTTAACCTGGTAGATATGGTGTGTAATTGTAACATCCCACTCTGTTGTGATCTTTAGTTAAAGGTGCGTGGAGTCAGTCAACCATTTTGACACTTTATTGGAGTGGATACAACAGAGAATGATGGAAGGTGGGCAAAGGGATTTTTACTCCTGGTTGTTCTCTTGTAACATAAGGCACAAAATCAGATCCAGCAAGGTGCATTGGTGTTTACCTATCCCTTTTGAAACTGAAGTCCAACCCCACAGTCTCATCCAGCTCCTGCCTAACCCTGGAAGGGATTTTCACATTCCCCACCATCCTAAAATTCTGCTGGAGGCACTGAATATCTTAGGACCAATCCCATGCCACAGTCCTGTGTGATCTACCAAGCTGGTGCTTTTCTGGCTCTCTCATTTGAGATAGCTGTTGGGGCAGCCTGTTTCAGAGTGTGCCACCAAAGCAAGGTTGACAAAAGATGCAGAGGAGGGTGATCCTTCCTCTGCTGTGAACCAATCACTCTCATTTGAACTCTTACCCAGAGTCGCTGTCTACTGCCAGACAGGATCTGGTGCTCTCTGTTCCCAGAGGAAGGCCCTACACATGTGAGGATGAGTTGCTCTAAGCTCCTTCTGTCACATCTATAACACATTTTGGAGTCCAGAGAGTGAGAAAAGAGAGTGAATACAACCATCTTAGGGCTAGGAAAAGCAAGGTGTGACTGTGAATTCTGTTTCTGTTTACAATCAATTGAATTTGAGGGTTCAATCTTTGAACCAGGTTGAGAGAAGTTCTGAATACCAAGGTTTTGAATACCTTGTGAAGTATTCAAAATCTGGAGAGAAGTGTTTTATTGACACTCTTCTCATGATCTCTGTGCTTCAATGGCCTTCCCAGCTGTCTCCCTGCTGAGGACACCAGTGGATGTTCTCTGCTCTTAGACAACTGCTGCTTCCTACATTGCCTGAGGGGCAGCTCAGGCACCTGGTTCAGGGCAGTGGAGCTGATGGAGGAACCTAAGAGTTGGTGCTGTAGAGCTCAAAGTTAGGATGTTAACTGCCTTTTATGCTTCTCCTTGATCATTACTGCAGAAAACAGGGTAGTGCATTTTGTTAATCTCAGAACAGACACAGTTCTATAATGGGACATTACTTTTGTGCATTTCACTTCTTTGTCTGAGATAAGATATGGTCTCTAATGTCTCTTTTTTTTTCCTTTCTTCGAGTTGGTACTTTTCCAGAGCACTTCTTCATCTTGCCAACTAGTGATTAATTGGCTGTACTGAAAGGTTCAACACTTTTCTGTACGTTTACCAGAGGAGGCAGAGGAATGTGTGCTCTATCTAGAGTAAAAGCATGCCCTAAGTGGATTTAAAAATGGGTCATCACTTGCTCATTTTAGAATCTGTGGCCTTAAAGCACATAAGCAGAGATGCCCTACCTTTTTGATACCATTTAAAAAAAAATTCATGGTGAATGGGAATGTCAGTGGGAAGTTCCAAGACTTCTGTTTATCTTCAGTCAAACACCATACAAGCAGCTCAATCACAGACTTCTTTGTGCTATGCTGGTGTTGCCAGCTGTCACATAGAATGTGGTTTTGTCCCTTGCTGCTGGAATTTCCATGCTGATTATACAATTTTACCTCCTGACAGTCCAGGGGGAAAAACATTACTAAAAAACATCAGCCTAGGCAGGGTCTTGTCAGCCCTAGTTTCAGTTCCAGCACCTGGTGTCTTTCAGCATTTCCAGCCCTACAGTAAGGCTTTGGAGGGTTAATGGTCCACTTAACAGAGAGACTTGAGAACTCTTTGAGCAAAGCTTGGAATGGGACTCATTTCTCTGTTTCACAGAACTGCATCTCTGCTACTTGCTACATATCCTTTTGAAAGGAAATCCCAAATTAGGGCCTTCTACAATTTGTGTTGTCACCCTTCTGCAAGAGAGCTTCATGAAGCAATTTGACCTTGTTCCTACTTCTGTGTTAGCATCTGATTCATTTGCCCTTAAGTTGGAAATTCATGCTCTTGCAACCAGACATCCATGGTTCATGTCTTACATATGACCCAAACATGGGTGTGTTTCAGCTGGCCATGATGCTTGTAACCACCAGACCACAATCTGCTCCCAGAGCCAAGAATAGCAGCAGGATTTCTGATGTTCAATTTTCAACAAAGCTGTCTCCCTTGCAAGACATTTTGGAGTGTTAGCAATGTTGGTAAACTGACAAGGACCCAGGAGTGGGCAGGTTGAATTGGAAATGAAAAGACAAAACAAAAAAAATGGTATTTTTTAAAACATTCTCTGTGGCTGCAGCTCTCTTCACAGAGAGCAGCAGGCACAACTCATTCTCTAGTCTTGTTTTTAGTGTTTTGGTTTTGTTTTGTTTTTGTTTTTTTTTTTAAGTGACTCACAATTTTTAAATTTGTGGTGGGTTATAGTATTGCCAAATCTAATATATCTTATCCTTCATCTAAACCTCTCTCCAAAGTTTTCATGCTTATTCAGTCCTTGATCTGTCTTTTGGGATGGCTTCTAAGGACACCAACCAGTAGCAGATGTGATAGTATTTTTATTTTTATTGTGGACATCTCCTGAAAACATTGTACCAAAATAACAAAACAGCAACAGCTCTTAGGGGCTACCAGATAGTCTCCAGCCAGTCACTTCTTTTTGTCCTTGCCAGCCTAATTTGATTTGAACAGACAACTGATAAAGGAATGCTATCAAGCCCAGGCAAGTCGTGTTTCTGCTTCTCCATCTGAATCATTTCTTGATTGCCTGTTGAATGCTTGAGAGCAAGTTGGGGGCCTTCCAAAACAAAGCAAAGATAGCCTCCCTGTCCCAGAGAGGTTACTGTGCAAACAGAGACTGCCCAGCATGTAACAGCAGCCTCATGTGCATACGGGAAGCAGTGGAGGCAGTTGATCATATGGATTGTGTAGGCAGGACTTAAAGATAGATGTGAGGCCATATGAGTTGCCTGTGTGTGCTGTTGGCCTGCTGGAGCTCCCAGGGTGCAGCCCTGGGCAGCCCTTCCTCCCAGGGGCAGGGGGAATGCAGCCCAGGCAGGTCACTGGTCCCAGACACGTCCCACTGGGCACACTGTGCTCATGTGTAATGCTTTAAACTGAGCTTAAAGGGGTTTGCACGGATATCCCACGTGATCCAAGTGACCAAGACTAAATTGCCAAGCTTTTCAACAGGAAAGGAGGCTTCTAGATCAAAAATTATAATGTTTCACCATACATAAATTACAGGTTCATTTCTCTACGTACTGACAGTTATAAACAACACTTTTTTGGCCCTAGGTCAGAGGTATGGCTTTGACCATAATTGTATTCTTTGTAGATAACTTATTTTTGTTTTGGTTACCAGAGCTTTTGCAATGGATCAGGCCTTTGCATTACTGTTTGTGTCCCATGGTTCCATTTTTCTGCTGCGACAGCCACCTCCTGTCACCAACACTACCTGGGTGCTGGGCACAAAGGTGGGGCAGCATGGGTCACCATGGGTCACCATCAAGGGGAGGGGAGCTCAGCAGAGAAAAGCTCTTCAGTTTTGAGCAGGACCTATGATGGCAGAGTAGTGAGAAGCCCTGGTGTGGTGGTGTGTAGTGCAAGGTGCTTTGCCCTGCCAGAGGAGGAGGAGGAGGAGGAAGCAGTGTTCTTTATCACTTTTGTTTCCCACTATCCTGCAGTCAGATTTTCTGCTTGTTTTTCACTGTGCCCTTCATGTGTTTTCCATCTCTCCAGAAATCACTGGCTTTGTTTAAAATAGACTTCAAGTGGCTGCCAAGACTTTATCCAGAGAGGGAGAAAAATGCACGGACGCCAAGTTCCTATAGAGTTATCAAAAGCTTTCACTCCCCATCAAGAATACACCAGAAGCCTGGTCTTCTCAAGAAGAGTTCTGAATACTCACTACAAGTCATCCTGCAAGAGCCACCAAAGCACTTCTGCCCAGGAGAGCTATCCTCAGATCCCAGTGGTGTCTGCTGAGATCTGCTTGCAAGTGGCCTCACAAATCACTCACATCCTGGGATGTTTGCAGTGTATTGAATCTACAGAAAAATATCACAAAGTTAGAGGAAAATGGATTAAGGATTTTTGATTCAAAAATATTTAAAGGTACCCTGTTCATAAAGTCATAGATTTCATCAGAGCACAACTTTGTGCTATAGGCTTGCAGCCAAGGAAGATTCACCTTGAGGGGCTTTGCTGGCTGTATTTGCTTTCTCTTTATATTTTACCACCTTTTTCTAACCCAACCCTAAAGGGATTTCCTGCTCTGTCTCCAAAAGGAGATGCTATTGTTAAGTAATTCCCAGCTTAGAGCTTAGCATCTCCTTCTCTCAGCAACAGTTCAAGTCAGCAAGATAAGTACGTGTAAAATTGAAAACAGGATCAGCTCCTTCATCACCAGGGCAAAAGGTATTGAAATAGAGACAAAACCAGATATTCTTTGCTTTTAGGTAGAGCAGTGTGATTTAACTCTGGCTTTTGGACTTGATTCCTAATATTTCTTGATTAGAAAAGCTTACTGAAAATACTTGAGATGGCTGGTGGGGAGAGACTTTCTTGACAGAAGCAGCTTTCTGACAGAACGTAAACAATCCCAGAGCAGGCTTCATGAACAGTACTCCTCCCACCAGGAGCAAAAACATACCAGCTCAAAGCCAGCAGCTCTGATGCTTTGGTTGCTACAAAAAGCTGTGGTGTGTGTCTCAAAGATACCAGGAGCAAAGGGCTGTCCTTGCACACTTTGGTTTCCAAGGGGCAGCAAGGTCTCATTTTGACTAAGTCATGCAACAGCCTCTTGTCACCTGCTCTTTTACCTCCCAAAACAGCATCAGGGAGGGAAAGCTGTCTTGGCTGAAAGAAGTGTGTAGTGAATGCCAGACTTCCTGATGTTTTAAAGGAGGGAGAGACTTACAATTTTAGATGAAGTGAAAAATGATCTCCTGTTTCTCCTATTGCTCATCTCCCTGCTCCCCTTAGAGGCTGTCCTCTGCTCTCTGCTTGGTCACAGGTAGTCTTGGTTTGCTGCAGCTGCTTTTGTTATGTTCCTCCTCTTACTCTTCCTAGGAAAATAACATCAACTCATTACTTTTTTTTCCTGCATGTTGAAAGAGACTGATACAAAGTCTTCTACAAATCCTGGCTGTAGATTAGTGAAAGCCATGTAGGTCTTTCATGAAGCCTGTGGGAGCTGGATGCTGAGGTCCTTCCTCACTTCACCACCAGCATGGATGCAGTGTTTTCAGGGAAAAAGGAGTGTCCCTGACTATGCTACCCCTGTACATGTGTGTATCCCTACTGTGATTAAGTCTGCAGTTATGGTAAGCACACAGAGAACTCAATACACAAAATATGAACTTGTTTTGAAAGTCTGGGCAATAACATCTTGATAACTGACTTTATCTCTTTAAATAATGACTGAGAAATACTCCTTTCTCCATAGTATTGTGACAAATCACAATACTCTAGAAAGCATCTTGGGGGAAATTGCTGCTCCTATCCTATTTAATTTACTATTGTAAATTAAATATTTGGTCATTCACCTCATTCATGGTACTGATGCTCCGTAGGAAAAGAGTAGTACTTTCACTGCTTTTTTCCTAATACTGTTTTACTGCCACTTCCTGTGTAAGCAGGGAATGCTCATAGAGCCCAAAGCAGTCCTGCATTACAAAATATCTTTCTATCTAACCTGGTTCACTGAATCCCAGAAAGCTGAGTATCCACTGCAGGAGTTAGCCTTAGATGTTGTTAAGACACACAGCTACTCCCCAGTTCATAGTGGGGAGGGGGGAAGGAAGGGGGAGACCGAGTAACAGAAAACCCCTGGTGCTGTGAAAAATGGAGTGAGATGTAAGAGGGAAGAGATGCAGCACCCAAGTAACCAGCAAGAACAAAGGACAAATTCAGCCTTTGCACAGCAAGCAGAAATTTATAAAAGGCATCAGACCAGGATGCTTCTTGCTTAGTTCCTTTCTAATAGCTCTGAAAATGAAGTGAATTAATAGTTTCCAAACCTAACAGGTAAGTTTGTAGCAATCAGAAACATGAGAATAAAAAGGGTGGTGAAGCAATATTGAGAAAGAAGATTACATACTGGAAATTGGGCTCTGTGCAAAATCTTTTTTCTGTCTTTTTTTTAGTTACTGTAACTATAAGCAAGAAATGTGTTCCAGAGGAAATGAGAATTTAAGAAAATATGGACAGTTTGGCAGGGCCACAAAATGAAAGCTTTAAGGAAAGAACATTTAGAGAACAGAAGGAAATATTAGTGGGAGAAATGATAGCAGCATAAAAACATCACCTTTTGAAAGATATCATTTTGCACCCAACCTTTTAACATCATTTAACATGCATATGGTAAGTTTTATCATATTGATGCTAGAATGGGAAATTATGAGCATGTGTTTTTTTTAACCTGCTGGGAGAAAAAAGTGCATACAGAAAGGCAGGGAAAGAAAAAAGCAATTCCAGCAACTTAATAGTTAAGGTGTTGGAATAGTTACCAGACACTGTTTCTGTAGGAATGATGAAGCTGAGATTTAGAAGACGTTGAAAGAATTGTGATTCTGAATGGCCAAATACACATTAGTGCCCCCACCTTGACACAAATAAACCACAGCTGCCTGGACAGCATAATTCCCTTTTGGCTTGAAACTGTATATGTTATTTAGAAGGCTCTTTGAGAATAGAAGTAGCCCAGTGAAAGATTCATAGAGAAGCCAGGGATCTAAAGCTGACCCAGCAAATAACTGCTTCTTGCTGTCTGTGCTAGAAAACTAAGTCAGTTGGATCCCTAGCAAAGGTAGCTGGAAATACAGAAAAATAACTCCTGATCCTTTCCTCTAAGAAGATAACAAAGAGATAGCAGGTGCTTGGAAGTTGTATCAAAAGGCCTCATTTTGAATGCCTGCGAGCACGGAGCTTGTGCTGCCATGTTTGCCTTTGGTTGGATGTCAGCAAAGAATGGAATTTGGCTCCTCCTTATTCTGCAATGTGTAATTTTTATCTCTCCAATATATGAAGTCACCAAACCTTCTGATCTGTTTACTCAGTGCTTCCAGAGGCCGTTCATTTCAAAACATTACCACGTTACAGGTACCTGGAGTCCCCAGTTCAACCCTTTTTAGCAGTTATTTATTACTCTGCTTTGGTCTGTAAATGCTGAAAGCACAGTTTTTTCTGCCCCAGCTGGCCCATTGCAGGGCTTCACCCTCTTCAGCCTTTGCCACCCAAAACCCCCTGGTCCTTGTGCAAGAGTAGCTTCAGCAATCATTCAGACAGCTGGTCCTGGCTCCACAGCCCTCAGCCTGCACATCCACCTGCAAACAACGTGCTGGCCAGACAGGAGCATCCATGGAAGGCATCATATGCATCATGCCAGAGGTGTGGACATCAAACGTTCCACAAGGCCAAGGATGGAAAGGGCAGCCTGCCTGTGGTTGCTTTTCATGAAACTTCACCAAAAGTTTCTGTAGAGCATACTCAAGAAAAAAGGGGAAGAGCTTGGTGGCGTGGTGGGAATTTTGGATTGTTTTGTTCTTGTTCAACTGGTATACCAGTTTCCAATCATTGATTGAGAAGTGAAAGACTGAACAACTCTTCTGTTCCAGGACAGTAGTGGAGTTTGTTTAGGCGGGATCTGTCAGAACTTGCAGTCTACCGATAGTGAGACTCAGCCTTGGATGGAAAACTGGCCCAAGAAAACTAAATATTTGAGCAGCTAATCTGTGCTGCATTATCAGTATACCTGAGATAAATAATTAAAGCTGGCTCTTGCAGAGCTACAAAGTCTCTGGCCATGCCTTTATGTTGCAGTGTTGGCATCCTCTCAGGTGCCTGAGAAGCTTTGCTTCCAGCCTCCCTTTGGAATTACTTAGTGCTAAATGCACCACATATGGTGGTGTTTGTTTAGTCAGACGAAAATATCCCTGTGGATATCATGGAGACCATTCCTTGATGCAGATCACTGCCATTCATGCTTTGGGATATTATAATCCAAGATGCTGCACTGTGCTGGGACAGGCAGGTCACTGCTTTCCAGAAGGATGCAACCTCAAATGCACTGCACTCGCCATTTGTCCCTTTTGTTTGCCCTTCAGGCTGCCAAGTGCTTTGGTAGCCACACAACTGCAGGCATCACATGAGCAAATCTTTGAATGTTTGCTCCTGTCAGGACTGTTGGTTAAATATTTGGGAAAGGTGGCTACAGTGTGCAGGTCACTGAAATGCAGGAAGGATCCCAAAGTGTTTTACAAATGGTGTTTAACTCATGGTTCATCCCATCTAATGTAAGGGTTTTGCCTGGAATACTTAAATTGAAGCTTTGTCCCTCTGGCTTAGTTTCTGTCATCCAGAGAAGCCTTCTAGTTCCTAGCAATTCATAACCCACTGATGGGATGCTGAAAACCCAGCCTGAAACACCACCTACATCCTGTGTGAAGAGGATGAGGACCAGGAGGCACTCATCTTCATCCCACTGGGAACTCCCTTGCTTGCAGCAGGGTGGGTGGAGGAGGGGAATGGTGTCTCATAGAATACCCAGGATATGGGCAAACTCCTCTGGCCTTTACTGCTTCACATCCTTGTCAGGTGTGATCTAGGGCACAATAGTGTGTATTCCTTGAAATAGTGTATATTCCTGGCAGCTCTTACAGCTGGAAACTCCCTGGGATGTTGGCTTGCTTAGCCAAAGCTGGGAGAGCAAGTTGTTCTTTCACAGAAAGCTAGGGAAACCCCTGACTGCAGAGGGAAGGGTCAGAGGTGCTGCCAGTGGAAGCTACAGAGATGAGCCTGGGTCAGGTAAACCCACTGGCCCATGCAGGAAGGTTAGAAAAATGAGTCAGGAAGTGAGGAACATGCTCATGTAAGCTGTGGCACCAGTGTACAGAAAGGCTCTGTGATTCACAGGACAAACTATGAACTTTTGGAAACGGCTTCTGGACCTCCTCCTTCTACCTGAGCCCAGCTCAGAGCTTCTTCTGCAGTGTAGTGGGGAGAAATGCTGGTGACATTCACTACTGTCACCAAGGCCTACATATTGTGCTGTCACTTGTTTTAAGGTGCTGGGGAAGGTCTGCATGCTATGTGCTGTATTCAGTGTGTGCTCGGTGAACATTTAAACCATCCTGTGACACAAGCCGGGAGGTTTGGGGCAGGGTATGCTGGAGATACCATGGGTCTCTGGAGAGCTGGACTCATCCTTGAGGCTTAGGGCAACTGGAGGTACCAGAATTTCTGCCTGGAAGAGGGGAAGAGAGAAAAGCGAAGCCAGAAACAGTGCTGTGGCCATTTCAATCACAGGATTCATAGATGAGTGGATTACAGACCAATACAGCCACCAGGCCCCCTTCTGGTCTTACTGCAGCAGCAGTGCACACCAAGCACGCCTTGCTCAAGAGAAGTGAGTCCTCTGTGCTCTTTTATATGGAGCTTGATGGCTGCTTTGGGACTGCCAGTCCTGGTGGGCACACGAGGGATGCCCTGTCCTTTCAGACCCTACTGGTCTGGCAAAATGCCCCGCGTTTGGCATTGTGTCGGCACATCTGCAGTGAGTGTCTGTGCCTCAGGAGGGATAGAGGTGACTTCACTCCCTTTAGTGCCGTGGTGGCAGTCCATTTTCACCACTGCACTGCTGGTCCAGTGGTGTGCTGGACCACCTAAGCACTGCCTTTATTTTTCAGATACAGTATGAAATTAATCAGCAGACTTACTGCCACATCACCGTGTCCAAGAGTGAGTAAATGAAGCTAGATGGTCCTGTGCAAGAGCATTGATTTGCAACATTAAATTAGAGAAGTGATATGAAAAACATAAATCAAACTCTTGCTACTGGTAACAGAGAAGCAATTTTCTCCAGGACAGATCACTATAGAAGATTTCTTGCATCTTCTGGAAAAAGAAATGTTGGCTGCTGCCAGAGAGATGATACAGAGTAAACAGACTGTATGGCAGTTCAGGCCCATGAATGACTGGGCCACAGTGCCAGCAAACGGCTCCCACCCACTGCACTGCCCAACACACTTCTTCAAGTGAGAAACAAATACCACTACCTGTGTCACCAAACTCAGAGGTAATAAAGATCAGCTGGCCAAGTGAAAAGCCACTCTTGCTTTTTCCTTCCCCTATCAGCAGCAAACAGCCTGGGCTACGTGCACAGGAGGGCAACAGGCCCCCTGTTCCTCAACACAACTGCTGGGGTCCCCTTACCCCCAGGTTGCCTTCTGCCCCCATGGCCAGGCTGCCTTCACCAGCCCCCTGGTGAGGGGAAAGCTCGGCTGTGAGTAATCTTTGATGTGATACAGCTACAGGCCCAATTAGCAGGTACAAGCAGTGAAGGTGAATATTAAGAGCTGCTTAGAGGATTGATTTTTCATTAAGATGAATCTATTGTAATTAAGCCTAACAGAGATGTTTGTGCTAATGCTGCATTATTAATTGCCTGAATTCAATCCTTCTTTTTTTTTAAGTTATTAAGCACATGAAGTTTCTTTACCTTTTTTTTCTTTCAGTCTTGTATTACTTCTCCCTCTAGAATATATATTGGTGTGTCTTTTCTTCTTTCAATGTCTGTTTTCTCTCAAGACCATTTTTTTTCTGTTGTGTTTAATTGTTTTTCTCCTGATTTATTATTCCAAGCCCATGCTAGGCAGTCTGTTTATTTATAATTTGGATTATTTTTAAATGGATACAGAGCTCTAGGTCAGTGTTTAAAAATTAACTAAAAAAATACACAAATGAGGCCCAATGGTCAACATAAGATTACACATCCTCTAGGATTCACATGCTACTCCAAATAAACCACTGGGGAATACCAGCCCCAGGCCCCAAAAACATGGAAAATTCCCTAATCTGGACTGAAGTGGGCTGCTATAGAACATATATATGGGGAACCCCTCACAGAAAACACCAGGCCACTCTTCTTACAATTGAACCAGCAGGTGTTAGTGTGAGCCCTTAGGAGGAGTGTCAGTGATGGTGTGCTATGGCAGAAAAATGCTGGGCTCTGCCCAGCCCAGGTACCCACTTCCCAAGAGCTGATCCTCTCACAATTAGGCATTTTGGGAGAATGCAATTCCAAGAAGAATAAGATGGCCCTCACAATACATATCAAAATGACCAGAGCATCCTGAACTTCTACTGTACCTTCCTCCTTCCACCATGGAGGCTGCCGATTCCCAGTGGAAAGGAAAACCCAGGGAAGGTGATGGGTGTTGTTCTGCACAGAGACAGAACCCCCCCATCAGCTCCCCCCTGCTTTGGCACTACCCCACGTGTGGTACCCTGAGGTTGTATCCCTCTCTTCACACTCCATTGCAAAACTTCTCCAGTAAACAAACAAACGTTGTCAGCCACTGTGTGTGTTTGAGAGGCAGCGCTGCGCGTGGAGGAGGGGCAGCAGCCCCAGATGGCAGCGTGCAGTGCAAGCCGGCCTGGATGGCAGCAGGCAGAGGGGGCGGCCATGCTGCAGCCTGCAGAAGGGGCGGCAATGCCATCACACCCCCACGGGGCAGCAGTGCCGTGGTCAGCTGGCCACAGAAACACCATCACCCCCCTGCAAACAGGGCTTCCCACGGCTGCTGCCGTTGGTGCTCTGAGGTCCCTTGTCCCTGCATAAGGAGTGCAGCGCTGAGGGGTGGCCTGAGGCAGCAGGGAGCGAGCAGTGCCCTTGTTCATGCCCGGAGGGGCCTCGCTGGCTTTCCCGTGCTGGCTTGACAACTGGGACATTGAGTTGGTTTGCACAAAGGTATGGAGCAGTGGCATGGGGTAGCCAGTGCTGTGTGTCCTGGTCATCCCCCTGCAGAGGTGAGGACATGTCCACCAAAGACAAGAACACTGGAGATGCAGGAATGAAATCCACCTGCTCTGTCAGTCACAGCCTGGGCTGCTGCTTAAGACACTCAGATCTTTCACAGTGGTGCAAAGAGGGAGTGAAACCTTCCCCAGGGAGGGCTGTACCTTGTGCCCAGACAGAGGCAGGGCCGGTGTGTGGAGATGCTGGTGCTGGACACCAAACCAGCACCGCTCCCACTGCAGCACAAGGGTGATTTAGCTGTTGCCCCAATGAAAACAAGATCAGGCTTTTTAGTGCGGTGTTAACAGCTATGTTAAAATCCTCACACTTTCCAACAAAAGAAAGGCCCTCAGAGAAACCCAAACAAACACTCACACAAGCAACACTGGAAGTTGGCTTGAGTTACAAACACAGGAAATTAAATACAAAACCATGTTACAATAGCACTGAGAATCTGACTTAAAACAAGCCAGACTAGAGCATGCACTGTTCAGATGGCCGTATTTTTCCCTACCCCCACTCCCAGGGGGATTGTCTCTATAAATATACGCATGCATGTAAGTAGCTGTATGTTTGTATATGCACATACATGCATGCACAATTCCTACCACATTGAATAAACCAGGGAATTAAAAGAATACAGTAGCCTTTCCCTGGACTGAGTTGGCCCAGTATACAAATACATGAAGGTGTTTCAGTCAAGACTGCAAACATAGTATATTATGGGGACAAAGTTTGTTTGGCTTTTTTTTCTTCATTCCCAAATAGAGATTCTTGCAAAGATTCAGTTCACAGCACAATTTCACAACAAATGAAGGTGCAACTGAGAACAGTGTGAAGGTGAGAGCAAGAACAAGAAGACAAGAGTTCCTTAAACAGGTTTTATTACTGAAGAAAACATCATATTTAATCATCAGTTTCAATTACATTAGCAGAAGACACATTTATTCCAGAAGAAATTCACACCAAGGGTTATGC
The DNA here is from genome assembly GCF_012460135.2 of Molothrus ater. NCBI lineage: Eukaryota > Metazoa > Chordata > Aves > Passeriformes > Icteridae > Molothrus > Molothrus ater. Next base: position 30,535,520 of record NC_050483.2, read on the forward strand.
CACTACAGCAGGATTACCTGGAAAAAATACTCTCCAGACTGACAAAGCTTTAATGGGCTTTACAATTGGTCCTCTTGTGTGCCCCTTGGTATGACAGCCAGCATGCTGCCATCAGGTGCCATTCCATGTCCTCAGCAGGAGGCTCTTCTCACCTCCAGTTGCAGCCTCACGCTGCTGGAGGCCGGTGGAAAGGGGAGGGTGGCCTCAGGTTAACATGTCTTGACTTGTCCCTTTCTGTAGGCAAAGCCCTTTCCCTTTGCTGCAAATCCCTATCTCGTGGCCTCAGTCCTAAGGTACATGCTTGTTTTTCTGCTTTTATCTTCAAAACACTCACAAATGTATTTCAAATGAGAACTCTATTATGTTTTCCTTTCCTTTATTACACTTTGCTACAGTTTGTCAATACTGGCTACCGGTGTTATTTGAGGCCACTCTTGAAAAAAAAAAGAAGGTCCTTCCCGAGCTCTGCACATTTATCTGAAGTTCTGCATAAGGTCACATGTCTCCTCCAGCAGAAGGTCTTGCAAAGTTAAACAAAGTCCCCTCGCTTGCTCTGTCTGAGTAAATACAGACCATATTGGAGTAAATAAACAGCCAGGCAGTGTCCCAGACAATGGGCCTTGGCGATGAATTAATAAACTCTGCCTCTCGCATTAGTAGAGTGTGACTGGAACTGGCAGGAGGCCCTGGCGGCGCTCCAGAAACGATTATTACTAGACAGAGCCAAAGGAGACTTGGCACGGCGCGGAGCCCACAGCTGGAGATTAGGTAACAGAGTCCGCCCGCTGGCCGAGCTGCCAGGGCGTTGGTTACCCTGCCTGAGGAGAGGGTCAGGGCTCTGCTTTTGTACTCGTATTCATGTTGGGTGCCTATCTCTGAAACTCACGCTGCTCCAGTCTGTAATCCATGGCTTTATTCTACAGGATCAAACTGCCATCCCAAACTCTGGCAGCTGACCAGATACCTGTCTGGTGAAACTACAGAGGATGAGCCTGCACCATCCCTGTCCTGTGCAGCACCCAGAGAGTCTGGTACCTGTGGGGAAACAGGGCTTGGTGGCACTGCACAGGCAGCACAGCAGGGCAGTGCTGCTCTGGGTGAGGAAGCAAGAATTGCTTCTGTGGAGAGAAGCCGTATCTAGGCTTGTCTTCTGAGCTGGAAGTTGAATCCAGAGCTGGGAGGTCTGCTGAGGATGTAAAGTCCTCCTGATGGCTTGCTCTGGGGGCTGGCTGAAACCCATGGGCAGCCACTGCTCTTCCTGAGCTAGACAAAATTGTCAGCCAGACATACTGATAAAGGAGGTGTAAATAGGAAGGGACCATGGTAAGCCATCCCCTCTGTTCCCACCTCCAAAGAAAAGGTGTCCATGTTGCTTCATGAACTGTGGTGTTGCAGCCCCTGAGCTCTCTCCCAAACCCAAAGAACCATTGCCTTGGAAGCCTGGCAGCCATGTTGGATGAGCACTGCAGCAACCTCAGGTAGCAGGTTTATCATCTGGGCTGCCTCCAGCATGGATGCCCTGCTGACACAGCTCTTCTGCTTCCAAGAGTTGAGCTACTTTCTGCTAAACCAGGGTTATCCTGGTTTATTTAGACCTGCTTCTTGGATCTCTGACATGGGGCTGCTCATTGCCATGCATAGACATGCCTGTGTTTGCAACTCACATCCCTGCAATCAGCTGTCAGCCTGTTAGCAATATATCAGGTAGGCCTGGCACTAGTGTTCTGGAGTATAGTTGGAGGGGGAAGTCATACCTGCTCCTGCTAGGAAGCATTTTGAGAAGTATGAATGCAAAACTCAAACTTTTTCAGTGTCTGCTGACCAAGAGAGGCTGTATGCTAAACTACTCTCTTCTCATTCATATATCCATGATGAGAAGATGGTGGTCTGAACTCCATCCCTGAGGGCCCCACACTATTCTGATGACCCTAATTTCAGGAACATCTCTTTTTGGTGCCCATGTCTTTTACATCTCAATGACTGCAGCTCTGAAAATGAAAAAGTATAAATCAGCCTTTCTGAGAGCCATTAGCATGAATAGAACTACCTGGATTACCTCGGAAATACACTTTGCCAAATATGAGGCGGTAAGAAAAGTTACCAAAATGAAGAGAATGAAGTCTTTTATTTCACATATATGCTATGGTAAATGGCATTTTCTTATCCTCATTTACTGCTGAATCTCCAACCTGTCCTGGACTGAATGCCCCCAGAGAAGAACAATAATAGTTCCCAGCTCTGAATACTGCCTTTTGTCATCAGGTTTGAAAGCCCTTCACAAAGGAGAGGAATCTCATTTTCTGTGTTTTTCCACAGGGAGAAAAGGGGTCACGCAGGCAGAGCCGGAGCACCGCTGCACTCAATGCCAGCCCGCTGTTGTGCCTCCTTCCCAGGACACGACCGTGCCCTCGGCTGCCACCCCGCTCCGGAGGCTGCAGTGCTGCAATGCTGCAATGCCCCTTGCGCGGGCTTGTCCGGTAAACATTCGCTATCTGCGCGGGAGACTGCGAATGCCCCTGGTGTGAGTGACTAGCTGCTGGTCGAATCAAACGGAGCAGTTTCCACTGAATGCGGACCAGGGCTAATGTAAAACCGATTCCACAGCCCTTTGCTCACTCTCCAAGCTCCTCCTTCCTCAGCAAACAAGTGGGTTTTTTCTTTCATAACAAAACTTGAAGCGAAGACTTGCTTTCCGTTACCTAAAGTGCAGATCTTGTCCTTCTCCTTAAATCACCTTCAGCTTGATGAGCGTGGGCACTCCTTGCTGGTGCCTCCAAACATCGCCTGGAGAGAAAACCTCTGCGGAAAGTGAAATTCAGAAGAGCTAATAAAACATTTTCTGAAGAGTTTGAATCTCTCATTCCAAAGAAAACAAAAAGGTCGGCTGACCTTTCAACCTGACCCTTTTCTCTTTTTTTCTAAGGCATTAAGAAAAACATTCTGCAAACAATGAGTGCTCGTGGTAATTGTCCCTCCCCTGTGCCCCAGTTCTTGCCAAAAGCAACATTTCAATGGCTATGGGGGGTGGAGGTTGAAAGCAAATGAGTGAGCAAGCAAATGCTGGCTTTCACACATCAGTGGCTGGCTACGCCCTGACCACATCCAAGGAGGTTCAAGGTGAGGGAGTCAAGCTCTCAGGCTGCTCCTCACAGAGTTTTACAGTTGCAGAGTCTGAAATACTGCGGTTCAAGAATGGAAATCTGTGTCGGAAGCATTCAGAAAGTCCAGTCAAAGGGTAAGAAAAAGGGTCATATAGCCTTAAAGTGAAGTGTAATTTAGATCAACATCTCTTCCATCGGCTGTTGAATTCCACCTTCACATCACGTGCCACATCTACTCATTCCTCAGTTTGTCACTAGTGTTAGGGAGAGGCCTGTGTGAGAACAATTTCATGTTAGAAAAAAAAAATGTGTTTTTTATATGAGAAAAGCCTTCTTGTACCATTTATCTCCATTGTTTTCCAGCACTCGGACCTGCGGTGGATCCTGCTGTGACATGTTTCCAGCTGCAAAAGGAATCAAAAGATTTAGGGTTGAGTTCCCTCCTGATTCTGGAACATGTTCCACTGTGCAATCTTTTGTAATATCTCTCTGCAATAAAAGCACTAATGCTCTCCAAGAGGCCTCCCCCTTTCACTTTCCTCATAAGAGGTGATGACAAGCTCCCAGCCCAATTGTCTGCGCACATCCTTAACTGTGTGAGCCAGAGATTTAGCTACCTTTCCTGGTTCTGACACTAACCTGTACACAAGTCCAGGGCAAACCATTTAATCTTTACCCCACCCCGGCAAAATGTCCATAGAAATCCCTTTTTGCTAGTACCAGAGCAGAAGCATTAGCACTGCTGGGAGATGGTTTTAAACAGGGGGTTTCAGCTGCCTTTGGGACTCAACTGCCAGGAAAAGAGACCTGCCTATGCCAGGGCTCATCTTGCTAATTCTGAGGCAGCTGAATCCATTCTGTAAAAGCACACTGGTAGTGTCAAGGTCCTGCCTTTGAACGTGTTTCTCCAGCTGTAAAATGTGGATAGAAACACTGAGTGAGCTCTGTAAAGGTCTGCTGAGATTTAAGCTATGTTGGCATTCTCCTCCTCAGTGTTAGTGGAACTGGCAAACACTAGGAGAGAGCAGGAGGGTTTCTACTTTTCTCTGAATCGTACTGTAAATCTCCACAGCCCTGAGAACAGACCTTGTAATTGCCAACAAGCACACAAGTGGGTTTAGGTGCTGGTGTGGGAGGAAAGAAGAGGGCCGGGGGGGTGGTGGTAAGGTGGGGGCTGGGGGGGGTGTGTGTCATGACACGATAAGTAAACAGTGCATCCAGAATCTCTTCGTTACCATCCAGATTTACTTCTCCTCTTCAGTAGGGGTTTGTACAGCAAAGTACAGTTTTGTGGCTCTTCTTCAAGACCATTAACTCAATATAAAAATATCAGCACTGTTTTTATTATCTGAAAAAAGAGCTCAGAGCTGAGTTTTTGTGAGCAATGCTTGGTTCATTATACAATGACTCAGACTAGGTTTTGTGGTGGAGGATTCAGCTTTTCCTTAGTGGTAGGATCAAGATGTTCTGTTTCCATGATAATCTACCTTTCATCTCTCTCATGTTGCAAAATTCATTTTTACCTTGATCCCACACAAACGTCTTAGTTTCTTGCCTTTGTTATTGTAAATTATTTACTTTAGAAATGCTGAATCATGACACTGAGGTTAGAGAAAATTGCCCTTGTAATTTAAAGTAAGAATTGTTCCCACATCTTCTGAAGATTCCTGGACTATTATTTTTGTGTGTCCTTACATTTTATGGTTCAAAAAAGTTCAAGTGGCACTCGGCTTGACCCCCCTCAGAGAGGTCCAAGCCTGAACCTTTTACCCTGGTGGAGATATTTAATTCTAGCAAATGATGCCTCCCCAATGCTACGTGGGAGAAGCTGTGCCTGTGTATCCACAGAAGAGCTGCATACTCAGCGACAGTACTGACTTCCTTCAGCTTTCCTCGAAACCTGGGTGGCACTGCACCACCCAGGTGGGTCCTGGGGGCAGCTGTGTGGGCTCCTGTTTCTGTGAATGGTGTGGCACCTGAACAAAGGCTGCCTGCAATTCAGAGAAGTGCTCCAGAGTTTGTGTGCACACCTGAAGCTTACATTCACACCTAGAGCCTGCAAAGATTGGGATAAATTCTCCTGAAGAAAAAGATGATCATAGTTCCTGGTTTTTATTTGAATAGAAACACAGGGAAAAGGAGCCAGAGCCCCAGACCCAAGCATGCACTGCAGCCCATCAAGAAGCCTGGAAATACATCACAGTGTGATGCCATGGCTTGGTTATTACCCTGCTGCAACCTGGCCCACGAGTGGCAGGGCCACGTCTCGCCTCTCCATAAGCTGTGTTGCAGTGGCTGAATGATAGCAGTGAGCAGACATGGTGCTGTGAGCAGACATGCACTGCTTGCCCATGCTCCTACGGCACACAGCTACCAAGGCTCCCTCCACTGTGATCACCAATGGCACTAGAACTCGTTTATGTGTCACATCCTGCAGTGGATGTGAGTGCTGGGACAGGCTGCTGTGTGGTGTGTGCTGCCTGCCGTACTGCAGTGACTGGCTACCAGCAGCTACCAACCAGTCTGACCCAGTAATCTTTCTTTTCCCATTTTTAACAGTTTTTGAGAATGCAAGGAGGAGATGCAGGAGAGTGGTTAGAAGACAGTGTGCATATTTTCAATTTTCTTTTCAATTTCTTTTTAAAGCCATAATTCACACATTCCTGTGTTACATATACTTACAGGTGTCTGTTTTACCACCCTGTGCATTTTCTGTAGGGTTACTGCAACACTGGCACTACTTTGAGAGTAAACTCTGATGAGATACAACCAGTGGGGTGGGGCCAGTGGCCTGGGGCTGGCATGCACGGCTCCTGCCCTCTTTTCTCTGAGCCAGCTGGTCGCCCACTGCCTCTACCAGCGGCCGCCACCTCTGCTCCACTGAGCCCAGACAGGGGCCACCTCGTTAGTCATTTAATGAGTAAACAAACCATTTCTTCAGCCTTCTCCAGGATCATTCAGCCTGAGCCAGAAAGTGAGCCTGGCAGAAAAGGGTCTCTTGTTCTGGCCCCCCTCTGCAGCAGGTGACGAGGGGCTTCTCCCTTGAAGTGGTGCAGGGCTGCTGCACAAGCAAGCCCACTGTGTACATAGCACATGGGACCACAGTGCCAATGACTTCTTCCAGAGGCCAGCTCAATCTGTATCAGTTAATCCATGTTTTCTGTGCATTAGACCTCATGTTCTTTTATATTCCCACTGATAATTGAATTCTCCATTTTAATGGCTCTCATCTTCTGTAGATGTCAGCAGTGCTCTGTAACTGTGGATTATTTAAGCCTCAGCACATCTTTAAGTCGGGTTTAATACCCTCCATTTAGAGAAAGGCTGGGCAAGGCCAGGCAGCAGTCAGAGGGTATGTGCCAAACTGCACCATGGCCAGGGATAAAGCCCCATTGTCCTCTGTTTCTGAAATGGGATGTTGTCTGTTTAATCTAGGCAACTCTGTCAAAGGATGGGGTTTCCCATCAGGATGATGGGATGGTTTCTGTGCGTGTGAGAGCCCAAGCCAAAGTCCAAAACTGAAGTGCTTTTGGCTTTTCCAGTGTCAAAGTAACTATTTTACCTGTTAGTTGCCCTGCATTTTACAACCCTTCACATCCTGCATGACCTCACAACTTCATGGATGGACTCTCAGGAAGTGCTAGCCTGCTTACAGGCACAGCTATAGGGCAGCCACTATCTCAGCTCAGGCTGGAAGGAAAGGTGTTGGAGTGCAGAGCTGTGGGGAGTTGTAGGACAGCAGGAACATCACCCATCTTCTTTTCTCCCAGAGTTTATTAGGATGCCATGAAGGCACTTGATGCTTGCTCCTGCTTCATGTGTGAGGCTTTGCCACCCTGTGCAGGAGTCACATGGGTGCTGTCCCTGCCAGCTCAGAGGCAGCGCTGCAGGCAGGCAGACCTCCCTTGCCCTGCCACCCGCTCTCTGGAGGGGTGCCGAGGGGAGAACCTATTCTGGAGGATTGGAAACAATGCAGGATGAGGGGGAGAGCATGAAGCAGGAACATTTGGGTCGCGTGTTAGCACTAGAAACCTGCCAGAAATGGGACAAATGCAGGAGTGCAATTAGTGACCCGTATTCCTGGCTGTTTCCAGGGAGCGTTCATTCCCCCTTCCCAGCTGTGCTGGGGTGGAGGTGAATTTGCAGTGCAGCGGGAGCACTAACAAGTTAATGTTTAACATTATTATTACCTCATCTTCCAGAGGCTCCTTCTAAACATAACAATTGACGACAGGCTCCTGATAGTTCGGAGAAGACCGACCTCAGCCCTAAGACTATGATGAATATGATTTCCCTTCCCCCTCTGTTTTGATTTTCTGCTCTGTTACTCCAGAGCATTGGCTGGCCATGACCCCTGGCTGCTTTTTCTGTAATTACCAGCTCCTGCCAGATTTACTGTGGAAGTTAATGTCTGTTCCAGCCAAGTCAGCCCCACTGTTATATTGTACGAGACAGTAACCCCTTCAGTACAGGCAGAGCTCTGGTGAAGCAAAACAAAGAATTGGGAACAGGGCTTCTTGAGGCCCTGGGGAAATTTTCACTTGATAGGGGTGCTGCATTAACAGGAGCACTGTCATTGTGCAATCTTCCTTGGGGTCTTTCAAGTCCTTCAGAGCACAAGGGGTGCGCAGTGTGGAAACAACAAGAAAGCAACTTGTACAAGAGTTTACTCTGACAAACTCTCAGGATTTGCTCTCAGTCCGCTATGCGCCTCTGGGCCATTTCTTCAGAGCCTGTGCATGGTCTGGTGGGACTTACTTTAATAAATTAACATTCTGGACATTTACCCTTAAACTGGAAGGATTTTTTTCAGATGTTGTTTTTGCAAGTAATTTTTTACATGCTCAAACGAAGCATGCTAAAAAGGGCAAGGCTCAGATAGCTGTCCAGCAGATGCACAGGTCTCAGCTTCAGTCCAGCCATCAGAAACACCCAGTTCTGCACCAACACATTCTGCCCAGCTGATCAGAGCAGCTCCTGGGCTGCACTCACTGCAGCAGTGTGCAAGTGCAAGGGCATTTTAAATGTCTGTGGAAGGTGAAACATAATTGAAACATAGTCAGGGGCTAAATGTGGTTAAAATACAGTCCAGATTCTGATAGAAATTATATTCAGCTATGTCTGGAATAATTCCATCTAAGCCATTGGAGCTGTGGCGTGCAAATCCTGTGCCAGGAGGTCATGGGGAAATTAGATGAGTAGCCTTCATACGGTGTGCACCACAGGAACAAGAAGTGGCCACCAGTGCAGTGAGCAAAGTCAGAAACTTCTGCTTCAGACACAGTTGGGAGATAATAATGAGGATTCAAAGAGATCACACAAGTACCAGTCTGTTAACATGACCCATTACTGTGGAGGGGAAGGCACTAAGAATAGACCAAGTAGGCTTGAGTAATGCATTTGCACCAAATTCTGCTCTAGGACTCCCGTATTTCTGTTTAAGATTTTGCAGACAGATGCACAGCATGTGTGTGTCCTGTCATTCTTTGCGTTTTACACTGCTATTTAGGTGCTTGGGGCAGTACACACACATTAGGTCTCTGCATTGGACTTACTGGGGTGACTCCTGGACACCTGTCTGAGACTCTGAGATGTGCTGCAGCACAGTAAGGGGCTTTTGACCTCCTGGGCCAACCAAATATTCAGAAAACCATGAGAAATCTATAAAGTTTAAAGAAAAGAAAAATATCCAAAAATATCTAACTGGAGATATTTATCCATAGAAAAAGAGGACACATCTGAAAATGTGTATGGATGGGCATCACTAGTCTTCACCACAATTTGAATCTGTGGTTCCTGGCAGATAGCCCATTCTTGAGGGAAAACCAGCACTCTCTTCTTCACCAACACCATCAGAGCCCGCTTTTGGGTTTGTGGGGCTGCAAGTGGGACTGGGCACCTGAGCTGCTTGGAAGGAGAGGCTCTCTCTTTATTCCCACTGTGGAAGCTGGGACTGGAGCCATGCCAGGACAGTGGGGCTGGAAGGAGCAGTTTGATGTGTGGGGACTCACAGAACCCAGCTTTCAGGTAAAAGACCACCAGTGACTACAGGCACAGCTGAGGTATAAAGAGCTACTGGCTATCTGCATCCAGATTTGCCAGGAGCTCACCTGCACCACTGTCCCAATGTGGTCAGTGTGGGTCCTGAGCTCTCCTGGGCTGGCTGCCTTTTGGCACTGATGGAGAAGGGAAGGTGTACACCCTGGTGATGTTGGCAGTGGATTGCAAAACAGAAACAGTGGATTGCAAAACAGAAGAGTAAATGCAGAGTATCCCTATCAGAAACATGGGGAGATGAAAATCATCTGCAGCACCCTGGGCACCAATTCTTAACCAGAACCAGGAGGAGGCTCACCCGCCAACCCCTCCAAAGCCCAGGCTGAGTGAGGACAGTGAAGGGGACCCTGCATGGGCCTCTCAGTGATGAAGCAGACCTTCTCAAATCTTTTCTAGCCTGTGAAACAACCCAGTGGCCTGTCACGCGACGAGGGGACGTGTCTGGCAGGCTGGCCCTGCGAGATGCAGGGTCTGTGGCAGGAGGCCACGGCGTCCTGGCTGCCCGCCAGCCCGCGAGGCTCCCTCCTCCAGCAACCTGCCAATCTGCCGCCCCTGGACGTGCTGTCGGGGAGCCGAGAGCAGCCTGGCCCCATGCTGTGCTCAGGCGTGAGGTATTTATTATCCCAGCAGTGAGATGGTGGGAGTTGGATCCGTGAGGAAGGCAGGGATTGGCTCTGCCCTTGGCACAGGGGATGCCTGAACTGGGGACAGGAGGGTGCCACAGGAGCCATGGATAGCACTGTGGATGGAGGTGTCTGTCTTCCAGTGTGCACAGGTGCCCGTTGTGAGTTGGCTGAAATAATCCACAACACCTCAGCTTAGGTCCCAGGAGATCACCCCACAGCTCCTGCCCTTGTCCCCCAGGCTGACAAGATCTGCAGCACTGCCTGCAACATGCTGCGTGCAGTGTGCTGGGCACACTCAGGCACATTTGCCTGCCCTCTGGATGCCACCACAGGTTTTTGGCAGCACCCCCATTGTGGGAGGCTGTGCAGACATGAAGAGAGGCCATCGGTGTCTCTGGGTGAACTGTGAATGGCGTCGTGCTCACCCTCACCGCTCTGTAGATGCAGAAGCCCCGCATGGATGGTATTGCATGAGCTGAGTTGTTTCGAGGCATGCTTGTGAAACAACCCACAGGGTGTCAGGGATCACCAGGGCAGGGCTGACCACTTGTCTGGTGCAGCTGGCTGGGTACCTGCCCCTGGCTGTGGCTTGTACCCACACTGCTGAGAGGAAGGAAGACCTGATTCCTGCATCAGAGCAGTGATACTGTGCTGGACTTTGCAGGCAGGGAGCACCCCAGAGTGCTGTCCACCTTGTGAGGAAACAGGGCTATTGCTTCTGTCCTTCATCTCCTCTCCCTTTGGTATGAAGTACATTGCTGGACATGTGGGAATCTTTCAGGTATTTCCATGTGAGGAATAGCACAGGATAGATAAATGTGTTACAGGCCATTTGCAACATCTTCACTTTACCAGTGCAGAGTTTGAGAGTCTCCAACAGCTGAAGCCTGGCATCCTCTTGAGTTCTCAATTTCCAACCTTCAGCTTTGCAATACTGAGAGAGCTGGATTGGCAAAAAATTAGTTAGACTGTCTTGATTTTAAATCACTCTCTCTCTGATTTTTAAAATATATTTTCAACCAGTACTGAAATGTGAAATACATTGTCAGTGTTTTCTTAAGTGTCTTCAGGTGCAAATAAACATGACTGGAAGCCCTTGAACAAGGGCAGGAGTGGGAGGTAGTTCTGTCAGTTCCATTTATGATGTTGACTGGGATTTGCTTAATTTTTTGACTTTGACTCCAGTTTTCTTGCCATTTTGCGGTGGGTACGTGTTTTGTTTGAGTAACTATTTTAACAGTTACAGCTTAGGATAAGAGCTTTCTGTGTCTGTAAATTATTGGTATAGATGGGCAATTTGTCAGCTTGAAACACCAAAGAATTACACCTACACTGCTGTGCTGATATATACAAGTACCTATAGGCAGACTGTTTATTGTTTATTATTGGCAATTACACATCCTGGAAAACCCGTGTAGTGAAACCCTTCCTGTCATAAACACGCTCAGCTATCTGGTCATCAAGCTGTGGGATTTTTCATGTTGGGTTGGAGGCTGACACCAAACCCAGCAACAGAACAAAAGCTTGGTCAGAGGGAAGAGGGTTTGCTGTATATGAAGTGAGTTTTGATTCATTCCCAAGCTCAGATGTTGCTTTGGGAAATATATTCTCTTCAGGCCTCTCGCTGTGACTCTATAAACAGAGGCAGCAGCGGGCATTTGGAGGCACTAAAAGTGATTTAAATGATCCAGCCTGGGACTTTTGCCAAGCAGCACCTCCTTCTGTTTGCTGCGGGGGCTTTTCTGCCCTCCCCCTTGCTGGTGGGTTGGTTGTTGTTTTTTGGGTTTTTATTCTCCTTCCATGCAAAATTTTTTGAGACTATCCTTTGAGACAATCTCTTTCTCCTAAAAGAAGAAGGAGGAAAAAAAAAAGCTTGCTTCTCCAGATGGACAGCTGCTCCCTGCTCCTTTTGATGTTGCTTTTATCTGCCAGGCCAGTGCTCTCTCACCCTCTCCTCCCCCCCGGAGGCAGTTTCCATGGGGGTCTCAGGGGAGCTTTGTCTCTCACATGTGTTTAAAGAGAAATGTGGAGCTGACACAAAGGCTCCACAGCTCGACCTTTCGCCCTCCCAAGTTATGAGGGCCATAAAGCTCGAGTCCCTGGTAACAGCGCCGATGACCAGGGCAGTTCTGGACACAGACAGAGCTTTTTTGGCAGAAAATTGTTTAACTAAAAATAGTTCTAGGAAAGAAAATAAAATCTTGTGCAAACTAAGCAATGTCTTTTATTGCCTTATTTGGTGTTACTGGTAATATGAATTTCTTTGGTATGGCCAGAGGCAGATGGCTTCACTGCATTTAGTACCAGCTTTGAAATGCGTGGGGCACAGATAAAAAGTGACACCTGCTGAGGTGCTGGGGAACGAGCCTGTGCTCGCTGTCCTGCAGATGCAAGAGGTGAAGGCTGCTCTGCTGCAGCACCTGATGCTGGGCAGAGCTCAGTGGAGGCCCTGGCTGAGGCAAAACCTCCAGGCATCGAGGCTTTCTCCACCAGGCAATGGGAGACCCTGCTGGAGAGGAGGAACCTCCGAGTCCAGCAAAGGGTTGAGGAGCTGCCAAGCCAGCCAACAAACAACTTTTAGCCTCAGGGGTCACAGCCTTAGCTTTGCTCCAGAACAGATGAAGGGATTGCTCTTCCCTTACTGCTCACACCTGTGAGGCTGTCCAGGACTAGGTGTGCCCCCTGGGAGCCTCCCACCATGATTTGGGTCATTAGTAGTGCCATCTTTCTCTTCCTATTTGGCCTGGCTAGCAGCAGATGTTGGATCCAGGTGCTCCAGAGCTGACACAAAGGTTCACTAGTATTTGCTTTCCTGCTGAAGCTCTTGCCTTTGCCTAAAATGGGCCAGATATGGAATGAATGGGAGAAAAATTCCCTATGCATGAGTTGTATCAAGTGGAGAAGCTTGGAAGCTCACAGGCAAATGACTTGCCCAGGACAGCTGGAGCCTAATGACAAAGCTGCTCCCCTCAGAGCTGCTGAAGACCAGAAGAGGAATTCAGAGGTGGATCCTTCAGTTCCTTAAGGGAAACTCTAATGCTTGAATGTGAAAAAGGGCTTGTGACAATGAAGTCCTGTTGCCCCAGTTTTCTCTCCTCAAAGTCAAACTTGCTGCACTGTGGCCTGACTTTTCAGGCAGGGGTTTGACCGCGTGCATGAAGACAGAAAAGGAGTTTCAAAATTTTTATGGAATCTAAATATTGTGAGAAAATGCCTCACTGTCTTTTGGTAGCAGGTTGTTAGGGAGCAGTGGCCACCTGTTCCATATGTATGTGTGGGTGTATCAGCTTGATGGAGTTCTTATCAAAGCTTAGGGCTGTAGCAGTAATAAGACATTTCCCAGGATCTTTCCTATAACTTTTGTTCTTCTAAACCAGATAAAGTGGGGGGTCACTTGCTGTACAACATAGGGATAGGCTTTTCCTACTCAGAAAAAAATTCAGGAGGCTTTTATTTTTTGGGTTAAATAAAGCAAAGCCAAGAAGCAGGGGGGAAGGGAGGAAACCAAGTCTCTAAAAGAAGGAAAAACTTCAGTGATTTATGCTGAGACATTTTGTGTTTTTAACCTAAATACAGCTACTGTTAGAGCAGACAGGGAAAATTTTTACACCAAAAGGTACACACAAAAAACAAAGACAGCATCTCTTCCACTTACATGATCTCTCACCCTGGTAGTTTTTGCTTGAAATGAGTAGCTTTGAGCATCAACCTAAGTAAAACTCCCTGTGCAACCTTGCACCAACAACCACATACAGTAATTCTTCATGTAGCCACGTTTGTCTGCCTGTCTTGCATGATAAGGTGCACATATGCACTATCGTATTTCTTCCATAAATCTCCTTTTCTTTTCAGAAAGTTGTAAACCTAAAGATAACAGCACACACTCTCTTAAAAGCAAGGTTGACATTGAAATCCTTGGCTTAAAAATGTTGCCTGGGGGAAAAAAGTCTCCATCAGTCCAAAGGCAGCAGATTTGGCTCATGTGCCAATTGTCACTCTCCCACCACACCACGGGGAGCCTGCTGGGGGAAGGAATGGTGCAGAAAAGGAGTGTGAAGAGCAAGCAGTCCTTTGACTCTGGCGATCTTCAGTGGTATATGAGCCTTGAGGGGATCACATGATGGAAATAGAGCAAAACAACCATCTAGCTCCTCTAAATCACATCACCTTGTGGAATCAGTGAACACAATCTCTTCCCTCCCATATATCATCCTCACACCAGACAGATCTCGAATGCAGAGGAGAACTGAGCACTTCTGCTCCAAAGCATGCGTCTGTGGTTAATAACAGGTGATCCTAATCACTGCTCCTGGAGCCCAGGGCTAGCTGATAACTCTCTCTTCTGGCTACTGACCCCCATAATCATCTCATTCCTGAGAGGGAGCAGATATTGTGAATGATGGGTTTCAGCAACTGGGACAAAAATAGTCCTCCTTTTGCTTAAGAAATTCAGATATCAGCAAACTAAGGGAGAAGCAAAGAGGCTGAACAGCCACACTGCAGGGCTGGGAAAGATCTTCATCATGTATCTGGATCTGTCACAGGTCTGCTCTCAGTGACCCTAGGCAAATTAGTTAGTCTCACAGCCTCATTTTCTTCCTCTGGAAAAATCAAGATAATAATATAAAAAAGCAGCTCCAGAATGGCACTATGAGGACACATCATTAATTGGTATATTTATAAGAAGTGTTGAATTTTCCAGAGATATTATATTAACAGCTGAGAAACACACTTTGCTGAACCCACTTCTTTCCTCAGAGAGTGGTTTCAGTGCTTCTGCAGCAGCCCTTGAGGCTGCAGTGCCACTGAAGGGCAGCCTTACCAGCTCTCCACTTACACTTTAAAACCTCTGTGCAGGCAGCAGCAGTCACAGATGCAGCTGCAAGAAGAAACCACATACCACACTTGTGCAGGTGCATGTGGGCCCCAGTGGGGAAGAATATTAACTATTTCCTGGTAATAGGGACACAGAGGTCCTTCACAGCTCACATAATCTCAGCACAGTTCCAGGACATGGCCCAGTGTGGGAAGCTGCTATCCAAATGAATGCACAACTGTGCTTAACAGATCCTGGCTTACTTAACTGCAGACTGTATTCTGGATTCTCTTTCAAATTCATCTAGGTTTGTGCATTGTGCCTTGTGCCTTGTGCCTGTGTATCTTCAATGTGGCAGGGAAAACTTTCATCCTATGACTTCCATTAGTGTTAGTTTAAAGATTAATTTCTAGAAGGCATAGTTGATATTTACCCCAGTATTTCAAGATCAGATCCATTTTGTGTAGCAAGCTAATCATATTATTTGCATCTCTCCTTGACAAAAAGTTGCAGCAGGATCATTCTTTAGTTTCCACTAGGTACCTGGGAACTAGAAGAAAAATTTATAATTGATGCTTTTTAAGAACAGTTTTATCTCTTTGGGAGAAAATTGTTTAGTTATATTCTTCTAATATGTTCTGCAATTGTAATTATTGTATGAAATGGAAACTGCATGCTTATTTGCAGAAGTAACAAGGCGAGTTTCCCTTCTCAGAAAAGACTGAAGTGAGGATGAGGCTTCCACTATGAATGTATGCAGCTACATTTAAAAATAATTTTCTATGAAATTGCTTCCAGTTATCTGGTTTTCTAGAATATTAAGATGCAAATCTAGGCAAAGTAGATTTTTTTATACACTAAATATCTGTGAACCTATTAGGATTGGCTGAGCTGAAGCTGCTAGAGGAGATAATGATGTTCTGCTGAAACGCAGCAATGCTTCAGTGAACCCTGATGATGACAATACATTGAAATAACAACATGTGGCGTTGCAAGCCACCCACACTTCATCATGCATCACACCAAAAATGTCACGTTATGCTGATGGTAAAGTTTCTCTTCTAAAATCACAAAGCTGGCAGTTCTAGCTGCAATGCTCACAACAAAGTGTCCCTTTTCATTTCATGTCTTGCTGGTTTCAACTGTACCCAGGATCTTTCTTGTTGATGGTGGATGCCTCAGAGCATTTAAAAATGGGATTCAGAAAAATACTTAACCATCCAAGTTTCTGCTCTTACAGAGCCCCACCTGAACAGTAGGAGGCTGTAAAATGAGGCAGAGAATCCAGCAAGAAAGAAGTCTGGCACCAGATTTCCATGCCATCTTGCTTTCAAGCAAGAAGTGGTCTCTGTCTTTCAATTCTACTTGAAATATACCTTCTTCAGGTGTTCCAAATGCTCTTGCACTTAAAAATCTTTGAAAGCTGAGATTCGGCATGAATTTCAGAAAAGGATTTAGGGTGGTAGTTATTGCTATTATAGCAGAAATGGGATTTTATCTTCCATCTATGCCATCATAACAAAATAGTTAAGAAAACTTTTTCTTTTTGTTTGCCTCCTTGTCTGTTCGCCTCCTTGTCTGATAAATAAGACAACACATTTTTTCACAACCACCTTCAACATTCTACCACTGATGGAGCTAAAGAGAAAGATTTTAGGGAAAAAAATGGCTGAAATGGATCAGGCAAGATCCAAAGAGGGCCTGCCTGTATTAAGGTTGGGATCTGGAAGGAGTTTTGGTTTCCAAACCATAAATTTTAATGCTGATAACCTCAGTTATGCTTAATTCTGCAAATACCTGCTTTTAACAGGTGTTTCAACTCTTAACATCCAAAGAAAAATCCTATCTAAGCACTCTTACAGTGCTTACTAGCACTTCAGTGTTTGCAGGCCAGCAGCCTATGACTTCTACTCCATATTGACAGTAGTGGAGATCCAGACACAAAATATTTCTTCCCTCTGCCATTCCCTCCTTTTCCCTGTTGGGCTGGAGGATGATGCTTGCTGGTTTTTGTTGGGGATATTTTTTCCCCCCAAAAACAACACTGATGATAACAACAACGATGATGATGATGAACCTGTGTTTTTCACAGCAGAGCTTGGCAGTTGCGAGTCATCCCAGGATGTACATTAGATGCCACAAAGTAATTGACAGTCTTAAACATGGTTAAGTCCATTAGGACTTCTTCCATCTAACCAAGGAGAGAGATCTCATTTTATATTTTTAAGGCACTGTGGAGATGGACATAATTCCCTTAAAAAAGGGTTTAAAATTCACATTTCCCACCTCCCTAGAAAGTGTGACAATGATCAGGGGAGAGGCTGGGGTGGGACATTTCTTCTCTTGGAGGTCTTCATCTGGGAAGGGAAAGAAAATTGGATATGTCAGAGAGAAAAAGATTGACTATGGTTATGATGCCTACTGGCTAGGACACACAATAGCCAGAGCCTTGGCTTCCCTGCCCTGCTCAGGATTGCTCGTGCATTTCCCTTACCATCTGACTGCAAACTAGACAGCTATAAACTTTCCTTTTGGTCCAACTAATATCTAATCCTTTCCTAAAGCTGGCTTTCCCACAAGAGAGTTTAGGAATACCCCCAGATTTCTTGTCTGGTGGCCAGAATACTGTAAGGAACTGTGGCTCTATGGAGGGTAGGAAAGGGCAATAAGCAAGGCTCCCCTGCATTTCACACCTCTGGCCAGTTGCACCTGCTAAGATATCACACACATGAATTACATGATGTGACAGTGGCCATGTGACTCACTGTGTACTGCATATTTCCCGCTGCACTTAGATCTGAGTTGTGTCTGTCCCTGCCTCCTGGAAGGTCGGAACCTCCTCTGGCTCCTGGCTTTTGCTCAATGGGACTGAAAATTAGGTATCACACAGCCTCACCCTGCAGTGACAACGTTTCTCTTTTGGACTCAGAAAGTATAGTGTGTGAGCGAAGCCATTCAGCCCTCAGTCTTTCAGGTGATACTGCCAGTAATATTTGCAGTGATTTAGTTAGGGCAGTGATGTTTTGTTGCGGGAACTCCCATCCAGTGGCCCCTGAACTGAGCACACAGGTTTCACACTGCAAAGGCAAGAAGCAGTTCCTCAGCAGAAAGAGCTTTGGATGGCTATTGGGCACAGACAGATTTAGAACCAGGGAAGAGTCTTATGGACCCCATTACTGATCAATAGAGCCACTGTTTCCTGAGCTATGGCATGGCATACATCTAAAAACAAAGATAGTATAAAAAAGTATAAAAATAGATGTGACGCAGTGCATGGACTTCTTAGCAAAAGGACTTTGGGTTTGGGAACTTCCTGTACAGGCACATGCTGCATCTTCTCCTTGTTCATATGGCAGGGGAAATGAAAGATGAGAAATACCAAGGGTGGCAATTAAGACTGTTTTCATTTCCTCTTTCTTGTTTGTTACTTGGTCCTTCTCTGGTAAAAGAAAAAAACCCAAAAACAACCCGACAACAAAAAACACAGCTGCACCTGGGGTTTTACATAAATGTTCTCTTGCACTTCAACTCGTTCACCTCCTGGCAACACTGAACTCCAGCAAAATACAGTGTACTCTCTCTTTAAGAGAGACTGCTCCCTGCCCAGCTGTTGACTTGCCTGAAGGTGAGACCTCTGCTTAAATTCATGGCTCCAGCTGTCAAAAGCAAAGAAAAGCAGCTTTTCCTTGGCGGCTCTCTGCTTTGGGTAGAATTTGACATCTTCCTCAGTCAGCAGAATTTAATCAGCATCAAGTGCCCACAGCCACTCAGCTCCACCACTGCTGGGGCTGGGGCTGGGGAACCAGACCTGTGAAGGAGAAGAGGGGGAGAGTCTTCAACACAGCAGGCAAAGACACAGGCACAATCACACATTTCTATGGGAAATCCAAAGCTTGTCACCATCTAGGGAGAGCTTCATTATCCCATTTGACTTAAGAATTGCTGTTATCATGCAGTAACCTTAGCCAGCTCAGAGTCTGCCATGTCCTCCTGAGCAGCTGAGAGCAGTAAATGGAGAGAGTTATTGACAGCTAACAATTATACTGATCCAAAGTAAAGCTGGTGAAATGGGCTCAGGGGTATGGTTTCCCAGACCTGAGTTGACAAGTAAAGCCAAGGGAGCAACTTTTGATATTGTTATGCCTTGTTTGCCTTTCTCCTGGGGAAAAGAGCACCTTAAGTTATTGTAGCATAGATGCCAACAAACTAAATGATCCAGCACATGTCAGAAAATTGTTAGTTTTCTGAGTTTAATTTCCAAGTGCCTAACCTATAAAGCCCAGCATGTGATTCATTCATGAACCTCAAATGATCAGATCAGACCAGTGTGGGCACACATAGGTATGCTCAGGCCTGCCTATGGACATACAGGATGGGATCCTACATAAATGCAGGAGGGCATTTACTTTTTCTTGGTACTGTCACCTGCTTCCTGCAACCAAGGCCCCAAATCCTGCAGAGGGAAACACACTGGGAAGAGATCAGAATAAGGTGAGGTGAGGGAGTGGCAGTTCCCAGTCCAGGGAAGAACAAACTCTTTACTGTGAGGGTGTTGAGACACTGGAATAGGTTACCCAGAGAAATTGAGGATGTGCCATCACTGGAAGTGGTCAAGACCAGGTAAAATGGAACTTTGAGCAACCTGGTCTAGTGGAAGGCAGAAGGGCTGGGACTAGATGATCTTTAACCCCTTCCAACACAAAGCATCCTATGATGTTGGGGGACTTGCTTGGAGCAAGACAACTGCTGTTACAGCAGAACTGTGCATAAGGTGCTTTGTCAAGGAGACCTTGCATTAGTGCTTACCTATTTAGAATAACCTATTCACATTCAAAGTTATTTATCTGTATATTTTCAACACTCAAACTCCAGGCATTCTTATACATGTAGTTCATTTTCTAGCACCTGCAGCTATTACCCATTTCCTGACAATATCATCATGCCCATTGAGGAGAGGAAGGACATGTTGGGTTGTTGGGAGGTTTTTTTTAATGTTTACCTCTTCCACCTGTGTGATATTAGCCTGTATAATGGCCTGGAGTTAAAGCAAAGGAGGTGGCTGCTAGGAGCAAACAGGAAATGAGGCAATACCCGAGGTAAGGCAGGCAAGGGCAGCAGAGAAACAAGCCTGGGGGGATATTAACTGGTGAATATCCACATGCCTCCAAGCAGAGGGGTGATTTAGCTCTCCTTAGACCCAACCTATGTATCAGAGGGGCACCAAAGACCAGAATGCTCTCAGCTAGGAAAGTAGAGGAGTGAGAAAGAAGGAGATGGGTAGGGGGGGAGATGCTGTGAATGCAGGTGGGAGTGCAGGTAAAGGCTTGCTGCTCAGGGACGGGGGGAGAGCTCGCAGGTGCATTGCAGGCTAGCAGCTTGACAGTGATCAATGGAGGGCTCCGGCTGTGAACTGTGTACTCTTGCAGCCTGTAGCCATGAATGTGGTGGGTTTTTTTCCCCTGTTCCTTTGTATTTGGGGAGTGAACTTCATAAAACCTGCATTCATCGTTTCTGCTCAGCCACATGACAAACTTCTACTGAACTGTGTCCTGGAGGGGCGATGCAGCCACAATAACAAGATCCCTCCTGCCCCAGTCATTAGGAACACTGCATTTCTCATGTCACAGAGCTGGGGGAGGGGACCGAGAGCAGCCGAGGAAGCAAATCCCGCTGAGGATACTGTTTCAATATGAAAGAGACCATTAACCCGGTGTATTTACCTACAAAACTCATCAAATGCCCTACCAAAAGACATACTCTTAATCTTATCATAATATCACTCATCTTTCTCAACTTTTGCCTTCCAAAAAAGCTGTTACTGATAAGCAAACTTACAATCTAGCTCCCCTCTTTAAGCCTCTTTAAAACTTTGTGGTGCTAAAGGCACAATGCTGATCTTGTGTAGTGTCTGGAACCTCTTCTTCTCAAATGATATTGCCTGTATAGAGCAGCTAACTGAACACATCTGTTGAATGTAATTTGAATGCTGCATGTTTGTTCTATACGTATTACCTTCTATATTACTTAGAAATAATGGGTCTAATTTTTTTTTTTCTTTTGACCATGGTATTATTTGTGAAGGTGGTTTTCTACTGCCAGCCAAGTTCAGTGAGGGGTCAAACACTGTTTGCATTTTTTTAGTAAAATTTTGTTATTGATTGTGTATGTAGATGTATATGTTTAATTATTTTAATAGTTCTTATATATATGTATAGAATATATATATGTTCTTACATATATGTATGTAAGAACATATATACATATGTATGTAGATGTATATGTGTATGTTTAATTATTTTAATAGTTCTTCCCTACTTCCTTTAACTAGAAGAGGTGATATGCTCATTCACAAGCAGATCCTCAGTTATCATTCACTATAATGCAGTTTCATGGAAGGAGATGAGCTGTGACAAGCTTTGTGTCTGTAGGATTACCTGCTGCACATCGCTCTGCTTGTAGGAAATGGGCCAACTAATAATGTTGGATTACAGAATAGATGGAAATAACTGAAATGTATTTTCTTTTGGGATCAGAAATATTTTGCTAGAAGTCTTAGAACTTTCATCAAATTTAGTGACAGCAACTATTTTAAAAAGTACACATTCAGCAAATGTCTGCTGAGAATTTTTCTCTACCAACTCCATTTTATCTGTTTTCTTAAAGAGGTCCTATAGACTCTGACACAGCCAGATTGCTGTGGCATGCAAAAATACTAGTGTTAGCTGAACCCCAGTAATTGTACAAACATGTGCTTTTAGCTGGGGCAAACACAGGATAAATGACATTAACACTTCTCTTGGGTATAGACTAAACATACTTCTCCTCTCAGGAGGAAGCCTGATTGCAGGTCCAGCAGGGCAGCCTGGCTAATGGGCAGTAACTATCTGAGCTTAGCCTGAAGATGTGCCCAGCTTGATGTGAAGCCCAGCTCCTTCCCAACAGTGACAAGGGGCCTTCCCTCGTGCCTGACCTGGTGAGTAGAAAGGGAAAGTGTATGATAAGTGTTATTTAATTTGCATTACTGTGATACTTAAGAGCTCTGGTTTGGATTAAGGACTTTGTTGTGCTAGGCTCTGTTTAAACACATGTAAAAACATGACACTGTCCTCAAGAGCTGCCTGCCCTGCACAAACACTCATGGAAGTCAGGTATGGTTTCCCCCGAGGTTGGGCTTTGTCTTCTGTAACACCTTGTGCTGTGCCAGGCATGTTGTCAGTTGTTGCAGGCCCTCCACAACTCACAGCCCACACCTCTGCCTGCTCCTGGCTGAATTGGTAATTCAGCAAGTGCCTGTGTTTGTGTAGTATGCAGTAGGGTACCCAGAAAGATACTTGAGGCCAAGTGGGACAGACCTCCTATTTTAAGGGTAGCTACAAAAAAGACCCCAAGTACTGCAGTTCTGAGTGGAAACACCTTGAACTGGCTCATCATGGAAAACAAGCACCTAGCACTAGGCAACTCAGGGGTCAGGAGAAGGCAGAGCTGAGCTGGCATGGGCAGTACTACAACACCTCTTGGGAGTGCTGCATGCTTGATGCATGCAGGATGACTAAAAGGCTGCAGGGCTTGTCATCCCATGGGAAGTATCTCTCCATCAACTCTGAGGCAATCTGTTGAATAACAACAACAAAACTGCCTTTGGAGGCAGCAACTAAAGTAGGACCAGTGAGAAGCAGTTAGTTTACCCTGTGAGAAATGTGTATTTGTTTTGCCTGTAGGCTGTTCATAGGACTTCTGGCTTTAGCAGAAGTACCACAGAATGTTAAGGGTTGGAAGCAACCTTAAAGATCACCTAGTACCAACCCCTGCCTTCCATGGGGAGGGATACCTCCCACTAGACCAGGTTCCTCAAGGCCTTAGAAATCCTACCATGTTCCCTAAAACTTCCTCAATAAAGGTGAGTTATAAGCAATATCTGTCTTTCAAAGCAGCAATCCTTCCTTTATGAAGGAATGGTGGTGTGATTCCTGAGAAGGAACTGGATAAAAACCTGTTTGGGTAATACCCAAGAATGTTCAGTGGCATATAGTGACAGACTCATAGTGGTGTGTGTCCAAATGGTATTTGGATTTACCATTTTCTGAAAGTAAGCAAAGACTTCTCTTTGCAGTAGTCTTCTAATTTGCCCTCTTTCTCTCAACATTAAAGGCCTGACTACATTACTCCTCATAAACCTACGCTCATAGAATGTGCTGAGTTGAAAGGGACTCACTAGAATCATCAAAGTTCAGCTCCTGGTCCTGTGCACATCACCCCAAGAATCACATCATATGCCTGAGGGCATTGTCCAAATGCCTCTTGAACTTTGTCTGGCTGGTGCTGTGACCACTTCCCTGGGGACCCTGTTCCAGTGCCCAAACACCCTCTGGGTGAAGAACCTTCTTCCTGGAATCAGTCTCGGGCCATTCCCTCAGGTTTTGTCATTGGTCACCAGAGAGAAGAGATTGGTGCCTGCCCTTCCAATTCTCCTGATGAGGAGGCTGCAGTCAGCTATGAGGTCTTCCCTCAGTCTCCTCCTGGATGCAGACCAAGTGATCCCACCCACTACTTTTCTGGTTTCCCCTCTAGACCCTTACCCATCCTTGGTGCCCTCCTTTGGATACTCTCTAACACTTTATATCTTTCTTATACTGTGGCTCTCAGAACTGCCCCCAGCACTGGAGGTGAGGCTGCCCCAGCTCAGAGCAGAGAGAACAATCCCCTCCCTTGCCTGGCTGTGATGCTGTGCCTGATGCACCCCAGGACACAGGTGGCCCTCCTGGCTGCCAGGGCACTGCTGACTCATGTTCAGCTTGCCACAGACCAGGACCACCGGGTTCCTTTCCATAGCATTGCTCTCAAGTGTCTCATTCCCCCATCTGTATGTACACCCAGTTTTTCCTGTCCCAGGTGCAGAATCTGGCACCTGTCTTTGTTGAACTTAATTAGAAAACTTATTTAGAAAATCTATATTGCTTTTTATAGATAGCCAGTCAGTTTGGTTGTGTTCAAGATCTACAGAGTGCCCATCTGGACAAAGTTCATCAACATGGTGACAGCATCATTTACATGTAAGTTGTATGTGATGTGCTGCTTGCAACTACTCTGTCTTGTAGGTTAAAAAAGTTGTGTGCAGACTGATTCCAGGAAAGCATTTACATATCAAAAGATGTCAGAATTCTCAAAACTGGTATAAGCTTAATAAACAAGGGTCCTCAGGTGTTGTGCAGGATGGTTTGGTTTTGTTCAGAAGGAAGGATGCAGTGCAGTCGAGGTGTTGTGGTCTGACTGATAAACCAGTTCTGGTCAAGTTGGGGCACAGAGCTTACACCACTTAGCTAACCTCACAGAAGTGAAGCAACTTGCCTTTTCTTTAATGTATTGCACTCTGGCTCACTCCTGTGATCAGTCACTCCACAATAAAAATACATATTTTTACTCTTGTAGACAAAATGTATAAACATTTGACCCCTGGAAATATGATATACAGCTAGAGACAGCGCTTGAAAACCCTGGAGTATGTATGTGCATTATAAATTTCCCCTATCTCACAGGACCAGCATGGTAGAAAGAAAGATAATTGGTTGTCTCTCGGTCTCCCTCTCCACCCCGCTCCCTCACACCCTTGCACCCCTCCTCCCCTTTACTGCAGGATGTGCCAGCACTTGTCTTGGCAAAAGCCAGTCTCGGATGTTAAAACTGAAGAAAGTTCAGTTTGTGTGTTTGTGACTAGCTCAGCCTTTACCAGGCCCCTTGTCCTCCCACCCCAGCCTGCCCCACAAGCAGGGTATGTGGTGGTGGGTGTGCTCTTGGGAGATGCAAGAGACTTCTCTGAGCTCAGGGCAGGTAACATCAGCTGATGGCTGTGTGATTGCCACCCAGCACCCTCCACTACACTGCACACAGATACTGGTTGTTTGTTATCCCTATCCTTTTCCATTGCTAGAAAGACTGCCTGCAAATCTTACCACCATCCCCACTTTTGGCAGTGGCGATTTTGTGACAGAAAACTCCATTTGGAGTTGCAAAGCAGCTCATTTTCCAAAGAAGCTACCAACCAATAGTTGGGTGTTTCTCCTTCAGCCAGACACAGTCTGGTCTGAATTTCAACCAGGAACCAAGATATGACAGCTTCCCATTCTCACTAAAACCTCACAGTGTCCTGTCCTGATCATTAAAGATTAATTGCCCTGTGAGTAAACATGCATGCTGTTCTTAATGCACATGCATCTGCAGTCCATGCCAGGACTTGGTTTGGTGGAACCTTATGCATCATAATATGTTAATAATTTGTGAAGCTCCATCCTAAGCTTGCTCTCTCTATTTCTTCCTTGTTAAATTTAATGGCAATTTTTCATATAAGCTTGTTCCCCTGGTCATTATTTCATATACCACTGAGGAAGCACGTGTTACTGGTGTTCTGCAATACATAGCTGTAGCCTTTAATCTATGCACAGAAGAGGCTAGAAAAAAAACAAAAACAGTCTCAAGTTTGTGTGGCAGCTCATCTTCAGTCTGGTCAGTTCCATGGGAGAAGTCTCAGGGCTTTGAGTGCAGCATTTCCAAACACTGAGAACAAACCCTAAGCATCTACAAAAACCGCAGAGTGTACAGTTAATACACCCAGATGTGCTGTCAGCTCCACAGTACTGCACTGGAGTGGATGGAGTGTGTAAATCTTGGAAAGGTTAAAGCTGAGAGACCAGTGATATGCATAAAGACTCATGTTCCTTCCAGGAGAAAGAGGAGGGGGGTGAGGTGTTATCATTCTCCATTAATCACTTACATCTCCAACCTGCCTAAATCCTCTGAAAAGAACCAGCAAAGAAAACACCAGCTGCTGTAGCTCCTACTTTTTCCTCTGTAACCACCGGTCTCCCTCCCTCCTCCCTGCCTTCCCCAGACTGTTTATTTTTACTGCTCGTGAATCAGCCAGGAACTTGCTCCCTGCAACAGGATCAGCTGAGAACAAGCTGCAGATTGAATGTTCCCTGAAATCCTGGGTTTGTTTTGTAGCTTAGGACCAGGAGCAAAACAGAGGAGAAAAGGAGAGAAAGTGATACCTGTCTTCTTTCTCAGCCAAAGACTTTCATTCTGCAGAGAGCAGGACTTTCCCAACTTGCTCTTCAAATGCACTGCAGCTTTCACTAGAGATTCTGAGCATGCTAAGCTTATAAAAATCACTTAAGCTGTGGGTGCGTTGGGTAGGGAACCATTGTTTTGTACAGATGTGCCTACAGCAGCCTGAGCTGCTGCACCAGAACACCACACCACAAGCAGCACAACACTCTCCCTTTGGACGCGGCTGTGCTGGGATGTGAGAACTGCCCTGTCTTGAATAGCAAAAAGATTCACCTTCCAAGCTCGACTGCACCATGGCTACTCCAGCTCTGACATTATTGCCACCAGAGGCAGGGGCAGGATGTTAGTGAGGTCACTGCCCTGCTTAGTGAAAGCCATCCTGGGTGACAGCTGGTACATGACTGTGATAGAGAAGAATGGCAAGACCGAGAATGGTGAAGAATGGTGACAGAGAAGTGACTGATAGGAAGGAAAGAGCTGAGACAGAGGGAAACAAGAGAGGAATTTTTTTTTTTTATGTGAAAGGAGAAAAAGAAAAGGTAAAATCATTCTTGGAAGAATGAGTGTCTTCCTCAGCCACGATGGGGTTGCCTCTCTGAGCCCACTCTAACCACAGCACCCATGAGTGCAAGACCTGTGCATTCTTCTGCCACACTGCAGTCCTGATCCCTAGGAGGATCACACTACTGATCCACAAGCAGTAGAATTTGGGGAATCAGTTTGGAGTCCTGTCCTCCACAGAGCAAAAAAAACCAAGGAAAACCTTATTGACAGAGCCCCCCAAATATTAGCTTTCTCCAGACTCTTGTGTTCAAACAGTCCAAAGGCCACCCTGACATTTTCCATCCGACACATCATGTAATCCGATTTAAATCCAGCATTTCAATTTGTTCACCTCCGAAAGGCACGAAGGCATTCCCTTGTCACTGAGTGGAATGGAAAAGCACTCAACTTGTGCTGAGGGGTGCATCCCCCCATGCAGCACTGCCACAGCATGCACCCCAGGCTGAGCTGTCACTCGGGCTCTGGCCTGCTGCAGAACTGCTAATCTCACACCGAAGAGGCTACTTGCTGCCAAGACTTCTCTGCCAAAAGATAACTTTATAATACTGATAATCAGGTGCCTTGTGATGATGAAATGCCTGTTGCTTGCCCCTGTATGAGGAGTTTCTTGCTGACATGCTGCCTATTACAGCAAACCACATTAATTACAGAAAAAGCAGTCTTTTACTGAAAAGAAGCAACAAAATCTTATCTTAGCCTAGAAGTGGAGAAAGTGCAATTAATTAATTTGTTTCTGAGTCTAACCTCTAGACATAATAGATTTTCCAGCACAGCTATATATTGTAATTACAGGATGGAGCATGTCTATACTGTAGCTTGTATTTGAGTGTGTAATGAGGAGTGAAAGATTGATGTTCAGTGTGGTCAGATGACTAATACACTGTTAAGAGCTGAACTGGTCGAGCAAGAGTAACAGGCACCGGAGATAGCATTTGGTGTCTTGCTGAATAATGATGTAGTTTCCTATGTTAATTATCTTCCTTTAACCTGATAATTAACTTGTCCTAAGAGTACTGAGTGCAACACAACATTGAAGACACTGCTGCTCCATGGGTAGCTGGTGTCATGCCACTGCTTATCCCTGTGGTCCTTATTGTCCCTCAAGAACACTAGGGGATTTTCCCAGACTGCACACAGTAGGCATGGATATATAAACACATGTGACAGATGACAGATGCCTTCTGAGAAATTGTGTTAATGATACTCTTCAGTCTTGTCTGGGAAAACAACGAAAGGAAAGACCAGGGTGAGAGAACACCATACCTTGATTGCAAAATAATGTTAGGTAAACCTTTAGCATACACAAAGTCACTTTCATCCTAGGATTTGTGGGGGCTTTTTTTTTTTGTCAAACATATCTCTTTTGCAATGTTCATCATAAAGACCTAGAATACTCGTCCTCCAATGAAGTTCAGTGGGGTTTTAGCTCTCCTGCTGTGTTCAAATGATGATAAAACAATGTTGGGTCATTATAAGGTTTAAGCATGATAAATGCCCTACATTTACTGTGTCTCACTGGCTGAGTTCTCTGTAAAACTTCTCTCTGTGCTTGGCAGTTTAAGTCCTGAAGATTTAACTGCTTTTTTACTGGATTTATAACCCAATCATAACTTCTCTGAAAAAAAAATCCCACACAAAAACCAACAGGTGGGGTTGAGGTTTCACTACAAAAACAAGCAGGCAAACAAAAATTTTAACAAAATAAATTCTTTGATAAGGAGGTTTCTGCCACAGTATTCTGTAAACTTAGCACAATACTTGCACACTCTATGTCCAAGCAATGCCACTCCTGAACTTTGAAAGCTGTAGGGGTCAGTTGTTGCAGAATTTTTTAAGGCTACAGGCAATAACAAAGGAACTGCGTTTGTAATATCTGCATTGCTTCTGATAATTTCCTTGTCAGGACTGCATTTAAGGCTCTGTGAGCTTGATTGGCAATGTCTAGGTTACCTGCTCCTGCAAGCAGGGGTGACTCACCTGTGATTTCTATAGCCTGAGCACTAACAAAGAGCCTGTGACTTGCAGTCTGCCTGGGGCTCCTGTCTGCTGCCCTGTGTGCCTTTGAAGACAACATGTATTCAGAAACAGGGGGAGGCAGAAATAAAGGGACAGGGAGAGCAACAAACCCAGATTACCGTCTGGGCACCTGCACTTCCTGTTTCTGAGTGGCTCCACTCACAGTAACAGTGCTTAGATTCTTCTGCTTTACAGAGGTACCCCCTGCAACCCTTAATCTCAGAAGAAGCTTTTGATAAACAAAGCCAGTAAGTGAGATCAGATTTGGATATGGAGAGACGTCACCAGAACTTGTCAGGGTAGCAAGGGATGTTGCCTGAATGTGTAGGCAGTAGGAGGCAAGTAGGAGAGCAAAAACACTCCATGAGCTGATAAGAGTGGATTAAGGATTCGGCACTGAGCAAACCACTAGAGAAGAAGGACATGTTTCAGAAAGACAGAATGAGAAATCATGGCCAGTGCTGTTCCTGCCCTAATGAACTGACCACTGCTGGAAATGGTTATCTCAGGATGGTGTTGAAAACCATCTGCTATGATGGACGAGATGTTTTGGGTGTTGTAAGAAGGCACGAGTGATGCTTGCTGACACTGAAGCTCCAGAAGCTCTGCACATGATTCTCATTTTCTCTCTCACAGGAGGCAGAAGAAAAGACACAAGCTAGTAATATCCAGCCTGCTGTTTCAGACTCACTCACATGGAGTCCAGGCTGTTTATATGGCAGAGATACCTTCAAGGCCTTGTCACCTCAGCCTCGAGTGTCTCTGCCTGCTCTCCTGTGCTGCCATCCACCGGGGGATGGTGTGTGAGGTGGAGGTGGCTGGAGCAGAGGGGGAAGGCAGGCGGACAGCTCATGTAGAAAACAGCTTTGCAATGCCTAGATCCTGCAGTTTTTCTTTCCCCCTATTGTTAAGTGGCATTGAGCACCAGCAAAACAGGAAGCTGCTTCCTCCAGCCGCTGACCCAGCCAACCCAGGGCAGCTGCTGGCTGTGCAGAGTGGCCTCCCCACACCACCCTGTTCCTAGAAAGTGTTGGGACATTTGGAAGAGTGTTTAAGGAAGAGCAAAATGTACCACTAAATCTTGAATAAGTAGGTATGCTTGGTAACTCTTACAAGAAGGGGATCATACGGGAAATATCTGGTTAAAACAGTCAAAAAAAACCTCTCTGTTTTTCCAAAACTAGGGCATATGGAAGTGAGAGCAATGATTGTCTAAGCCAGTCTCTGTCACCTCACTCATCTGGTAACGAACTTGACTGTCTTTTTTTTGTGATGTGCAGATCTTGTATCGGACATCATTGTTTGAGTTATGAAGAAACTGTTGTTTTACAGGCACTGCAGCTTTTGTTGTGATCCTTAAGCCTCAGAAGTCCAGCCAGGTCTCGCTTTGCTTGGCATCCTCAACAGAGGCAGGAAATAGTGCTGGTGAGGTGGTAGGTGACCCTTTTCTTCCTGAGACAGCAACACCTCATGGTATCAAGAGAATACATGCTGCTGGGGTTTCTGTCCTTCTGATGAGACTGCAAATGGAGGATAGCAATGACATTGTGGCTCCCTTTCTAATTACACATCCCCAGGTGATCTCTGATACCAAGAACAAGGTTATCCTCCCTGGTGACATTCTGCTGATCTAAAATTCCCATTGATTTGTTTTGGTTTAGTTTTTGGTTTTGTTTTTTTTTCTATGTTGTGATATTCTTCATTTGGTCTTTTAAAAACTCATATAGTTAAAGAAAATTCCTGAAACTTCACAGGGAATGTGTGGTGGAAATTTTTCACAAGTGCATTTCTGTCTTTCTGAAAGTAAGACACATTGATGTGAAAGAAATGATGCTCAGCCTAATCTCTGTCACCTCATTACTCTTGAGCTCCAACTTAATTACCTCCCTGATGCTTTGCACAGCTCTTAAACAGCCATTTTGTATCTACTTAAAAAGCTGCCATACTAAATGACGCGATGACTAGATATACTCTTACCACTGGAGAGAGGAGATGTGAGGTTTGGTTGGAGTTTAAAATACCATTTCTAGAGCACCCAGAAGGTGCTTCATATTGTACAGGTTTAATCCTGCATTCAGGAGTTCACAGATGACTTACACAGACCCACTGAAACCATGCTGAGCGCTTACGTCACAAACCCATGGTGCCACACACAGTCTCTGGCTGATGTCTGTGAGTACAGTGCAGTGTCACATCCCAGCAGTGTTGGCAGCAGCCACAGGCCAGGACTGAGAGCAGGAGAGGACAGGCAGGACAGCTCAGCTGCGTCACCTCGCAGGTGCACTCCTTCAGAACAGGCTGTTCTTACACTCTGCTCTACTCACAGCTGAAAGTTACCAGGACCAATCAAAACACAGAGTGGATATTCAAGTTGCATCTCTCTCCTTTTTTATCTGACCATTTTCCTCCAGTGTTTTGCATTGGATTTGGAGGTACGTGAGATTGTCTTTTGCTTGTTCTGTCCTTCAAACTAAACACATATGATGACATGTTGCTTCTTGTCCCTTGGCCCTTCCACCCTTTGGGAGTTAAATGAATTGGCTCTTTAATTTCCTTGTTCCCAGAAGTATGTCAAGCACTACAGCATTATTCATGGACTCATGGACTCAAATACATGCCATTGCAGGGTCCTAGAGAGCAGAGATGACACCATCACTTGTACACATGAACAGCTCTGCATCTGGGCTTTTCTTCCAGCCTTCCCCCCCCCCCCGCCATTTTTTGTGAGATGGTGGCTTGTCACAAAACCACTTCAAGCACGTGTGAGATACTTAATAATATGGTAAATATACATCCCTTATCTTCCTTGACAGGGAAGCTTTCTAAAATTTGGATGGTACTTCAAAACCATGTAGGTCTTTTCCAACAAAAAATCTTTTTGTGTCTCACTCACATAGGCTTTGATTTGCACTACAATAGTAATGTGGTGCATTAGAGTTTTAAGAAATGTGTCCATATCTATTTCCTGGTCTCCCTCACAAAATATAAATCCCTATTAACATTGCTATACACAATGAAAGTCAGTGTCTGTTGAACTCAAGGTTACACTTAACCTATCTTGAAACTCATTATGTGTAAATATGACATGATAATAAATAGAATAGGAGGGATTCACTAAAATGAACAGAAATGCTTAGGGAAGAGCTTAGGGTAAATGAATCGGCTCCTAAAACAAAAGGAACCTGATTCTTGAGGAGATCTTCTCTTTAGAAGCTGGCTTTTTCACCAGGAGAAGCTTCTCATGCAGCAGCTTTCTGGTGGTCTCAAAAAGATCTTTCTAAAATGCCATGTTTAGTTCTCTGTTGGAATCTATAAGGTATTCAGAATCATTTTCTTTCTCAGGGTTACCAGCTGATGAATCAAATAACATTGCTTTGTGCCTCTGATCAACACATTTCTTGATCAACAGGTCTCCGATCACTGTCCCCTTGCATGTCCTTTATTTCTTTTCACAAGGGCCACTTATAAAGTAGGTTAGGACCCAATTTCAGGACTGATGTTCACGTGTAGAAATGTAACCAAATAATTGCTTTGTTGGAAATCCACCTAATACCAGAAGAAAAGAATAAGTGTTCCTTCCTCTTGTTAAAATTTTTCTGCTCTACTCCCCTGGCAGAGGGCTTAGGGATGTTATGGTAGCTATTCCAGGGTTAATAGTCTTTCTGCCCAACCAGCCTCTGTTAAATGTTGGCTCTAGAAGGCTTTTCCTTTGCCTATTAATCTCAGATCAGGTGAGGCCAGTAAGGCAGTGAGGTGAGCATCTCTGTTTTTACAGTGCTAATGACAGACTTGTGAAGGGGGGAGGCTGTTACTGGGCTCTTGCTCTAACACTGACTCTTTTTCCTGTACATAGCTATACTTTGACATGGTATTCTTGAACTTACAGATCAAAGAGAATTACCAGAATGATCCACTTGTGAATTGTGGGCCATTATCTGTTATTAACTCATCTTGAGCACTGTGGTAAGCAAACTGTAATTTACAGTATGTTATTACATTTCTGCTCACTGTGGTGTGCAGCAGCTGAATATGTGTGTGTGCTAGTCCATAACAATGGCTAATTCAAACAGATCTTTGCCAACCTCTACTAAGGTTGATCAAGAATTTAATTTACTTCTAATAGTTTTGTTTTTCTGCTTCCTGCCCCTCCCACCACATTTAGGAGAGATTTCACCTTCTCCTTTTCAGTACATGCTTGCTTCCAGGAAAACTTGGAAGTGCAGCAACAACCTCCTCCAGTTCTCTGCCAGATTTCCTTCAGATTTAATGATTCAGGTGGCTTCATTTGCTAAATTTTTGCCAAAAAAAAAAAAAAGTAAAAAAAAAAAGTAGTTCTCCACTGACACCATATAATAAAGTTGAGCAAACAGGAGGGCTGGTAGGAGACTTATTTTTATTGCCTGGCCCTGGTCACATGACAGATCAGGTTACAAAATACTAATACCCCTGCCAACTCTCAGGATCCACCAATTCCTCTTGCTACTGTTTTAATCCAACCTGCCTTTTCTTATTTTTTCTTTCCTTTTTTTTTATGTTTTTTTTCTATTTTTCCCTATTTTTTTTTTTTTTTTTGTGAGGGCATGGGGTGAGGGGAAAGACATCAGACTGGGGCAGGAGATAGAGTGAAAAGCGAGTATATCATGATTGGGAGTATCCCTTTAGCTCCTTCAGTGTTTGTTCAGCACTTTTTCGCCAGCTGAATAGCTTATTCCCTCAGAGTGTTGGCAGCCTTTGGCAAAAGTAAAGCAATGTCAGCATTCCCCTGTTCCATCTATTTTTTGGAAAGCAATCGTTAAAAATGTTCCATTTTCACCTTGTTTGCAAGTTGTGATTAAGGCTTCTCCCCCAATTAAATTGTGACATTCTGGCATGAAAAACAGCTTCAAGATCGGGAAGATAAGCTAGCACACATGCACACATGCAAAAAAAAAAAAAAAGTCCTCCTTCTTTCTTGTGGAAAGAAATTCAGCAGTTCAGTGGAGCCACTTCTTTTATTAGCAGTGAGACAAATATATTTTCCAAAAAATTGCTGATAAAACAACAGATTTGGAAAACATAAACTTCATGCAACTCTCTGGAGGTCTTCACAGCAGTTTCCTCTTTGTCCCTTCTTCCAGCATACAGCAGAACCAGAGCTTTAGTGTCGGACTCCTGCAAGGAATCTGCCTGGAGAGGTGGATGCCCTGTACCTCTGCACAGTCTCTGATGGGGCAGCTCCACCGCTGCTGACACCTCAGCTACACCAAGATGGGCACCACTATGGCCGCAATGTCCCGAGGGTGGAGGTACACCTCAGCAACAGAGGCAGTGCCTCACAGAGTGGGGGGATTCAGGGAAAAAACCTCTGTGCTGTCCTTCCCACAGACACTGATGGTTTTGGTTGTGTCAAAGGTTTAAGACAATAACTACACATAATGTTTCTCCACCTTTATAATGAAGAGCTGTGGCACAGAGCAGTTAGGAGAGCAGTTCATGACAACACAAGACTTCTCTAGTGAAGTCAACAGTCAGAATTCAGGTGACAGTGGTAGTCCCTGTGTTTCAGCTACGAGACCACCCATCTTCTCTTCTGGCAAGCATTAGTGGAAATGTACTTCTGCCTTCCAGTGCCTGTGACCATGGTAGTTTCCAAGGGGGAGTGTGTTGCAATTGTTCTAGTTTTTCCATTTCTGCTCTTCTTTCACAAGTTGCCTATAAAAACCTGCAACACTTTTACATTGACCATGTTCTGGACTCTCTTGAAAACACAACCCTGCTCTGATTTCTGACAAAACAACCTCTTGTAGTCAGGAGTGTGTTATGACTTCTCCAGTGAGCAGGCAGGGTTGGGGGAAGTACGTGTCAGCAGTGACTCCATGCATCCACCCATCTTCGCTTGGTGCGCCCACTGATCGCAAGCTGGTAGGGGCGGGGATCATCACTTATTACACTTCTACAGGGCTTTGGCCTTCAGTACTTCCAACCACAGCACTGATGGGGTCCCCTTAGAATGCTTGTTTTCAGGAGGCTTCAATCACTTTTTCATGTGATTTTTTAATGCCATGAGAAACAATGGAATTTATTTTACTGAAGTCTTTCCTCCTTAACTGCAAATAATACAAATGCAAAAGCATCAGGAGGATGATACCATCCACGATGTGGGGAAAGTAGTGCTGGATCTCTACACTTCCCTTGACTCTGACATAGTGGAGTTACCCTAATAACCTGGTAGATTTTCAGAAACCATGGCCATGTTGCAATTACCTGCTTGTTGGGCATTTGTTTCCTTGTTCTTTAGGCAGCTCCATTTCTGTGTGTGCAATCACAGCACCCTCTACTGCCTCCCGCTGAACCTGCAAAGGACCGCGAGTAGTGGACTCTAAAAAGGACTTTTGGAGTGACTAGGCTTTCTCATTATCACGTGTGGTTCAAATTACGAAACAACACCCCCAGCATGAGAATAATAATCCAACTAGGTTCTGTCTAGAACGCAGACCAGAGCCCATATATGAAAAGTATGAATTCCCCCAGGGATTCAAGCACCTATCAGCCTGAAAGCAGTTTTTTCTTTTAATCTGTAAGGCATTATCTTCCACTTTTGTTAGGTCCATGAAGGAAAAATAGATCTATTTTCCTAGTGATAAACACGAAAAGACGCTAGATCACGTGCTACTCCTGTGTGCTCCTGCACCGACTGCCACGGGCCTGACAGAAAACTCCCATTACAGAATCCAGCCCTCAGGAGCCTCAGGTGTCAGGGGTGTGAAGTGCTCTCTCGGCCCTGCCAGCCGCAGGTTTCCCCTCTGCTGTTTTAGCACAAACCCAGGGGTCTGGTTCGTTTAGTCTCAAATCCCGCCCTTCACCGCCAGCCGCGCTCAGCGCGGCCCTTTGCACCAGTCTCGCCTCACGGGGGGCGACGGGCCAGTCCCAGGTGAAGCGTGCGAGCGCCTCCCGGGACCCGGGCACGGACACCGTGGCACGTCGGCTCCGCAACGCGGTCTCTGGGCCCCGGCAGCGGGCGGAGGAACCGCGCCGGACCCAGCAGTGCAAGGGGCGGGGCCGCAGGAATAGCAATGGGCCCGGCCGGGCCGAGCAGGGGGCGGGGCCGTCCCGGTCCCGCCCAGCCCGCGCCGCTGACGTGGCGCTGCCCCGCGGCGCGCGTGCGCAGGCGGCCCTTCCGGAGCGGAGCAGGATGGTGCTGCTGGAGAGCGAGCAGGTGCGGGGCCGCGGCCCGCCGGCAATGGGGGCGAGCCCGTGTGCCGCCGCGGAGCGAGCGAGGGAGGGAGGGAGGGAGGGAGAGAGGGAGAGAGGGGGGCCCGCGAAGCCGCGCGGAGATGCCGGGCCCGCACCGGTCCCGGCGGCGTGGGAGCCGCTGCGGGGGAGGGGAGGGGAGCGGAGAGAGAGAGAGAGCGGAGCGGGCGTCACGGTTCCCGGGGACTGTCTCCCGGGGCAGAAGCGCCGGGGCCGCGGGAGGTCCGAGGGCTCAGAGCTCGTGTTCGGAGTCAGAACCGCGGGCCGGGCCGTCCCCGGCTGGGACTTCGTGTCCTGCAGCTTCAGCGTGGAGAAAGCCGGGAGTTCGCCTCGGTGCTGCCTCCCGCGGGTGGGAGAGAGCCCGGGCCCGGCCGTGGACAAGAGCTCGGAGCTCGTGTGGGGGCTCCCAGCCACGGGCACGTCTCTTTCTCTTGCAGTTCCTGACGGAGCTTACCAGGCTCTTCCAAAAGTGCAGGACTTCCGGGAGCGTTTTCATAACGCTGAAGAAATGTAAGTGTTGAGTCTGTTACTGGGTTAAAGAGGTGTTAATATGAATCTGACTGTTGTCACCAGGTATTTTAAGCGATAGGAGCTGTAATCCAGGGTATCTGAAGACAAGAGCAGTCATGGGAACAAACCCGTCAGCAGGAGCACTGATTAGTGCTATTACTATTAGTCCTACAATTGTTAGCTGTAGGACTAATAGTACTAGTAGCATCAGTACTAATAACCTTTGAGTGAGACTGTATTTCAAACTGCAGGACATTCAAACTAGGATTTTCTGATTGTTAAGCAGTAAGTTAAAATCGTTTGTTTTCTGTAAAAGGAGAATTCTGATGTGGTTTTTGTGATGTTTTGTTTTCTGATGCTGGTTCCTGTTAGCTGGCACTACTGGAGAGGCCGAGGCAGGAGGCAGCAGGGTGACACGCGTTTAAAGCATGCTGCTGCTCGAGCAGACAGGGCATATAGCACGTTGAGGGGAGGATTGACTTCATTTTTTCTGGTAGATGTAATTTACAGAACAGATCTTTCTGGGGTTCTAGAGTAAGAGCAATTTGGCAACAGTATTAGTTCAGTTGGCCTGAAATTCCAAGGTGTTTTACAGATCTGCTCATGAGCAGTTTTTAACACCTCATATCAGAAGTCATCTGTTGATTATTCTCATTATATGAAATGAATATTCTCATTAAATGAAATGAGAATAATGAATATTCTCATTAAATGAAATGAGAATAAAAATTCTTTTTCAATGCAGATGATGGTCGAACAAAACCAGTTCCACGCAAAGGCCATGTAGAAAGTTTTGAACCAGCAGACAATAAATGTCTCCTGAGAGCAACTGATGGAAAGAAGAAAATCAGCACAGTGGTAAGTGATAACTTTTAAGTTAGAAAAGCTAGTGGCTCTGTGTGTTTTTGATTTAATGCTCCATATTTTAAGTGAAACTTGAGAAAATGTTAACTGATAGTTGAAAACCTGATGTGTGTTTACTTTGAATGGGGGATTGGGAAAGGCTTTAGCTGACTTTAGGTCTGTTCTGTGATATGACACAAAGAAAAACGTTACTTAAGAGAAATAGCTGAGAACGTGAGCTGCAGCATTTTATGGCCCCACAA
Source organism: Molothrus ater (assembly GCF_012460135.2). Classification (NCBI taxonomy): domain Eukaryota; kingdom Metazoa; phylum Chordata; class Aves; order Passeriformes; family Icteridae; genus Molothrus; species Molothrus ater. The sequence continues at coordinate 30,572,607 of NC_050483.2, forward strand.
GTGAATCAAACCTTTCTTTGAATGCTTTCACATTTTTCCCATGTGAAAACATGTGACTTAGGGATGAATGGCGTATAGAGGGTTTTATTAATCAAGGAGTGTTTTCAGTTTTCTAAATCAGTGGAGTCCTATGACATACCAGTACAGCACATTGACCACTGAATGTTGATCCAACTGTTGCTAAAAAGACCAGATGGTAACTGGTGGGTAAACATGTACTGATACTTGGCCTGTAATAGCAGACAGAGTTTTCGTGGTTAACCTCCAGTATTACTTTTGTAGGTGAGCTCAAAGGAAGTAAATAAATTCCAGATGGTAAGTTTTTTATGCCTTCATCTTCCTTTTCTGTAGGTAGTAGAAGTGGTCTGTTGCAAGCAGTGGGCAGCTGTGAACAGGTTGATTTCTTGCTGAACTGCCACAAAAACTAACTGAGACTACCCATTTATCTTAATCTGTTTTTAAAATATCCTGTTTTATTTTATCTAACCTTGTATATTGGTTTAAACAACAGTATTTTCCTAGTGCAGGGTGTAAGAGCATGATTCTCTGGGAAAAGACAGATAATTGGCCATTTGTAATACATAAAATGTTATCTTGCATATTGTCATTCAAGTATTTGGGGTTCTTTTAAATGGTTCTCATTGTTTTTTCAGGCATATTCAAATTTGCTACGAGCTAACATGGATGGCTTGAAGAAGAAAGACAAGAAAAGCAAGGCCAAGAAGAGCAAAGCAACACAGTGATGGGACAGTGTGCTACCATCGCTATTATAGACTTGACCCTTGCTCAAAGCAAAGTCCATTTCTTTTTGAGTTACCACTTGTCTTTGGCTTTCCTTCCAGCAGGAAACTGGGATATGATCAGTACTTTTGTTTAAACTGAGAGCAGAGGTGCTTTTTTTGGGTTGTTGTATGGCAGGAGGATGTACAGCATTCTACTGGAATAGCTTTACACTCAGCTGGTTTGTACTTACACTGCTGCTGTGTTCTCTGCAGTGTAAAACCTGTCTGGGGGGGTAGCACAGGGTGAAGAGAAATGCACCATTTCAGAAGCAAAACAAGACTGGAGCAGGAGCCTCAGTGACAGATGCCCAGTTTTATAGATGAGCCTCAGTAATTCTAGGGAAAGCAGGTGCCAACATATTATCAGAACAGCTGCTTTCCTGTTTCTGTCTTAATCTGAGGGCTGTGTCTACATGATGCAGTGCAGATATCCCCAAGGCAGCCAGCACAGTGCTCGAGTTCTTGCAGAGCTTTACTGCATGCTGATGCAGCTGTTCTGACCTGGGCTCGGGGTGGCAGGAGGGTAGGACTCTGCATCATGCTCCCTTCAGACATAGCTTAGAAATGGTCCTCACCTAAACTTTTTTTTTAAAAACATCATCCTTCAGTATATTCAGGGATCTGAATTTTCCTTCCTTCATATGAACAGATGTAAAAAGTAAAGATGTAATTGCTCCTATTAAAGATAATAAGAAATGGACTGTGTGTAATGGCTGATGTGACTTGTCATGGTGAATTGCTAGGAATGGCACAGTTATCTGTGTCTTTAGGATTGTATGCTGCTTTGGACATTGCTGTTAGAACCTTCACAGTTCCCAGTTTTGTGGTTTGTCTTGCAAGTTGCCCCTATGCATTTTAACTTCGTCACCTTTGCTACAAGAAAGGGTAGAAAAAGTAGGTAGGTATTTATTAATGTAATGAGTCTGCAAATGGCAATCATTTGTTTTAGAGAAAGAGGTGTAAGTTTAAACAAAAGGTACCAAGTGGGGAGGGAAGGAAAACATCAGTGTACTTCCAGAAATCCTTAATATTTCTGTACTTTCCTCCAGTGTTTGGTGTGAAATACAGTACATAGTTAACTATGACTCCTGTAAATCATAGTTTCTCAGCTTCATTCTTCCTGATGGGTTGTGCTACAGTTTAGCTTCAAGAAGATAATTATAATACTTCCATCATTACTATAACTTCAAACTTAATCTGACAACTCAGGTAAAGAAAGTTAGTTCAAAACTGGTTGTGCCTCAAGCACATGCAGGTTACTTTTTATCTTTAAAGTCTTTGGTTTAGGTTCTGCAGGTCTAGAACAAGTGTTCTGTTTTAATCAGGTCTTCATATTGCAGAAGCTGCTTCTTGATTTAAATGCAGAAGTACAGACAGGACAAGCAAAGACAGCCAGGCTTGTAACAACTCAGTCTGAAATTTACCATATTTTATACATAAATTGAAATAGTAGGTTAAAAAATACAACTAAAATCAACACACAAAAGGCTTGTAATGAGTATTTCAATACGGCTCAGCAGTTTTTATTACATAAAAATTCCTCAAAAGTGTTTAAAACAATTTTCATTTATAATTCTAGAACTGATGTTTCTTGTTGCAGTACTATTGTTGCATAAAAGGCATTCTGAAACAATTTTTTACAAAAAGTAGTTTCACATCTGTACAGCTGCTTTGTGTAGCATAAGAGGCGAGAACTACATGGCAATACCTGTCTGTGGCTCTAGTCAAGACTTGCTCCTTAATTGCCTATAAAACAACTAATTCCACATTTTGAAAACATTTAGTTTTGTATTTGTTGTGGTTTAGGAATGTCATTCTCTAGTTTGGTGCTCCAGGTGAATGAATGCATGTGCCACCCACTAGCTCCTCCCCCTGCTGGTGGCCAGAGAGGAGAATTGGGAAGCACAGAAGGTAAAGAGCACAGGCTGAGGTAAGAATATACTGGAAACAGCAATGAGATAAGAAAACAGTAACAGCAACAATACCAGTGGCACAGAGTACAGGAAGGGTGAGCGAGTCCATAGAAACAACTGGACCCAAGTGCTCCCTCTGCCATGCTGTGCCCACCTGGAATGGTGTGAGGTGGTACAGATCAACCTCTGGGTTCTGGCCATGCCTCCTAGCTACAGCAAATATTAACCTTGTCCTGGCTAGACCCAGGCCAATATTATACATGAAATGCAATCTGGACACAGAAAAAGGCCCTAGTTGCCTGTCTTGCATTATTGCAGCTTTTTGAAATTCCTTTTGACAAAACGCTGTTGTCCATTTGTAGGAGCATCCCAGAAATGATGCTTTAAGTACTAAAACAAAACCTTGTATTCATCTCGATAACTGTACAGGATAAGTGCGGAAATCCTGCAGGGGGAAGGAAAAAAGAGTTTTAGTATTTTGAAACTGCAGGTTTGAATGCTGCAATTCCTATGACAAATCCTCAGAATAAGACAGCAGCAAAGATTTAGCAGAAAATCAGTAAGTTTTAGTTTGTTTGGCTGTGACTGCAATTTTCCCCTCATCTTCTTTCCACTGATCTTGCCTGTTCAGTTTTCACTCCAGTGATCTGAAGGCTTAGGGCTAAGTAGTGCTCAGGCCCCAGATGGGATAGGAAGATAGTGAGGGTCTGTATTACATTCATACCCAGCATTGCATGGAGTATTATTTGGGAGTAGTATTCTGTTGCTCACAGCCTTGGAAGTCCCATGAAGAAAAATGCTTCACTTGATAATGTAGCTTAGTAAACAGCAAACCTGGAGCAATTTTGGTGCATTTGAGAAAAGGGAACCAGCTTTAGTCTTATTGAAAGGTTAAATAGTACTTTCAAGTGGAACAAAGGCGTAAGTACCGAGGTCTCAAGTAGACCAGTACATGCAGCATTTAACAATTTGAGATTTAAAACTGGACATGGTGGATGTGTCCAGACTATCTGTATCAGCCTTGCCAGAATCCAACAGGCAGACTATGAGGTGAACATAAACGTTTTTATGCTTACAAAACAGAAATGGGCTTTACTGTACATGTTGGGAGAGCATACTTTATGTTTGCATGAAACTGGGCACTCACCTGCACCTGACTGCCATGGTATTATTTCAGAGCAGGAGGAGTTAAATGTATTCATGAGTTTTAGAGGACAAGCTGAGTCTCTCTGATCAGAAAAGAGGGCTTTTATGTAGCAGTATAGATGTATATATTATACATAATGCATCTATATTTACATATATAGAAGTATATGTACTATATATAGCAGGATACCTGACTGTGCATAATTGTCTGCTATTCATTTCTATTAACAAAGCAAGTGAGATAAAAGTGGCAATATATCCTAGAACTTATTGAAAAGACTTAGAAAAATGAAGAATTTATATTTTATCTGTAACTGAGGGTTAGTGACCAGTCCTATACTTTTGAAGGAACTATACACATTTCCTGAGTATTTCTTTTTGCCTCAGAGAGAGGGGAAAGTGAAAGACAAGTTAGGAGCAGCTTATCTTCTAGTTTGAATATAAAAAAAAAAAAATGGAAAAAATCTAGTTTATGTACCCATAAGAGTTTTAACAAATTTACCTCTTTTCCATTTTGAGACTGTAAATTTCATCACAAATTGCTTGTAAATATGAAGATCTCTGCTTGGGCCATCGTGACATCAGTTGTCTCACAGTAGCATCAAAGGCTTGTCTATCTCCATCAAGCTAAGGAAAAAAATTGACAGGGAACTATGCTACTCTCCTACTTTTGTGAAGGAAATACTTCTCCCAGTAGGATGCAGCCTTCTGAATACTGTGTAATGTCAATGCTCTAATTAAACAGCTTTCAAACATGATAAATGTCAACAACATGTGCAACTTAATTCCTAAAAAAATTAATTTAGTGATCAGTTTCTTAACACATTTCAGCACAAGCAATGAAAAGGGCTGTGTCAGCTTGGCAGTGCTGGAGAGAATACAGTAACTGTGATGTAATGGTGATTGAAAGGGAATGATGTAAGCTGATCATGTGCATATGTATTTAACATTTTTTTAAGTAAAACGTGATAAACTACCTCCATGATTCATACAGACTGAATGAACAAAGTATTTTGAAAATGTTTTGAAATGTTTCACTGGGTTTTGGTTACCAGACCAGCACTGCTTCAGAGAAGCAGATAAAAGGTATGAAAGTAATAAATGCACTTCCAGTAGGATGCCATTCTTGAGTTTGGGTTTTTAGAGGGTGGAGAGGCATCCATCTCTCTCAAGCTAGTGTTGTCATTGGAGAAAAGAAGAAAGCTTTGTCTTTGGTGTTGTCATCTTTCATGCACCAATGACCAGCTCCTGAGTTGCTAAAGGTGTCAATATAATAAACAACCCTTTTATATCTTGGCTTCACTAAGGGATGTTTCAGCTACTGTACATGAAACAATTGCCTCTGTATTTTGGGTTCTCCTTCATTAAGGGCTTCAAGGAACACCTTTGTTGAAACTGCTATTAATGCTTATTGGTTTCTGAAAAAGAGCAGTTAAGATTTAATTTTAGATAACTATTCTTGGGGGAAAAAACCTCAGAGCTTTGGATTAGGACTTTCTAATGTTGTCTTGTGTAACTTGGACATTTCACAAAAAGTTTTTCTTAGTCAAGCTTCCTGGGTAAAAAAATCTTTTTTAAACCTAATTCAAACTTGAAAGAAAAATCTAGAATGGGTGAATTTTACAATTCACTTCACTGGGAACAGAATTTATCATCTATTGTGTTCAGTTAGAGTTCTAACAACATTACTTAATTGCTTACCTCTAATGATAAGAAGTGTATCACAGTTGCTTTTGGAAGATCAACCTGTAAAAATATCAAGAAATCAATACTTAACCATTCTCTCTTATCAGTTTGCCAACTAGAGATGAGCTATACTGAAGGGAGCCAGATCTTTTGATTTCCAGAGAAGCATTCATGCTGCTAAAATGGGAAACTTAGTTTAAAATGATTAAAACATTTTTAACCATTCTTGACAGATTCCATTATGGAAAGTTGCACATAGGTGCAGGCCAACAGGCAGTTATGTTTCCTGAAAAGCATACACCATTTCAAAGTCCTTTGTGACATGGTCAGTGAAGTCTAAAAGCCATATACAAACAAGAGCTATGTTTGCTTAAATGGAAGTGCAAATCTAGCAGGAACAAGTTATTACATCTACCACAATAGTTGGTGTATTACAGCTTAAGAGCTTACATGCTTAAATGCTTGTTATATTTTATTCCATGCAGCTGTCCCATACACACAATTTGAGACACTTTTCAAGTATCAGAGAAACAGACCAGGGGTCTTACTCAACCTGAAGTTTGACTCATTTGGTTATCACTAAAGTGAGGCAATTAGCAGTGGTTTGTTCCAGATAGGAACGGCACCATCCACTGCAATTAAGGATTCAGAATTAGTTCAGGCTTCTGCCAAATACTTACTGCTAAAATCTCAATCTCACTTGTTTTTTGTTGCAGGCTAGAAATGAATGTCTGAAGTCTTGTTTGTACCTGGGAACAAAAGATGGGCAAAAGTAAAATATACAGCTTGTGAGACAGGTTGGGAACACTGTTTTCATACTGCATAGGTGAGAACAAAATAGGCTGCTTCTAACAAGATGTAGAACTACATCATATTGAAACAAATATTTAATATGATTTTCAGTAAAAATTTCACAATAATCCTTGATGAGCAGAGAGGAAGGAGACTGGAGCTGAGACACTCTTGACTCAGTGGTACACACTTGACAATACTGGTTCTAAAGCAGACAGAACAACATGGATGCTTGCATAACTAGTGAAAACTGCCCTCTGTTTCTGGGTGTTAGATAACTTTCAAAGGAACGTGAGAACCTGTGACTGGATGCAGTGAATCACCTCCATTAAAGAAGGAGGATGGCTTTTGAAAGCCAAACCAAAATAAGGGTCATGCCTTGTAACACCTTTTATCAGAGCAAGCTAGGGGTCCTGCAAAGGTAGCACTTTAAAAACGTAGTTGCAGGCTTGCATTATGTTGTCTTTTCTACCTTGGAAAAGTTGCTTTTACATATTCAAAACCTGAAAACAATAAGTCTGTTTAGCTCAGAGAGTAACATCCATTTCTTTATTTGGGTTCTGAGAACTATTAACTGGGGAGATTTTTTTTGTTGCACATCCAAGTTTGGACTGAAAAGGGGATAAAATGACAGTTCTGTTTTACCATGTACTCTAAATATCTTGAGGGTAATAATGTTAAACAAGAAAATTCTGACATTTGTTTCTAGCATCACTGAATGTTTTCTACACTACTATAGTATCAAGTTTTAGGCAGGTTGTAGGGTTTTTTGTTATTGTTTTGGTTTGGGGTTTTTTTGTGTTTTTTTTTTTAAATCCACAATTTTCTTAGGCCTTTAGTTTGAGACAACTTAATGAAATAAAATGCATGAAGTACCTTTTACAAACATACTACAAATTAAAAGTATGATGACCTTGCACCTTTGTGCTGGTTTTGTCTGGGGCAGAGTTAGCTTTTTTCACAGTGGCAGTTATGGGGCTATCTTTTGGATTTTTGCTGAACACAGGATTGATAACAGATGGTTTTGTTATTGCTGAGCAGTTAATCACTGATAAAGATAAGTAAGGAAGCAATAGATGGCAAGACTATCAGCCACAGATGTAGGGATCAAACACTATTGTACTAAAGTTACAGGAATTTTCCAACATCTTCCCTCACAGCTGCACAGACTACTTCTTTTAAAACAATATGACTTGTTTGATAACAGAGCCAAGGCCTCTTTCTCCTTTTCGTACAGCCACGCTGGTGGGGAAGCTGGGGGTGCATGGGAGGTTGGGAGGTGACACAGCCAGGGCAGGTGACCCCAGCTGACCAAAGGGACACTCCAGACCATGTGACATCATGCTCAGTGTATAAAGTTGGGGGAAGAAGGAAGAAGGGGGGACATTTGGAGCGATGGTGTTTGTCTTCCCATTCACCATTAGAGCTGATGGGACCCTGCTCTTCTGGGGATGGCTGAACACCTGCTGGCCCGTGGGAAGCACTGAATTCATTCCTTGTTTTGCTTTGCTGGTGTGCACAGCTTTTGCTTTCCCTTATTAAACTCTCTTTGTCTCAACCCAGGAGTTTTCTGGCTTTTATCCTTCTGATTCTCTCCCTGATCCCACTGGTGTGGGAGTGAGTGAGTGGCTGCTTGGGCCTTGGCTGCTGGCTGGGGTTAAACCATGACAACCTTTAACACACTTCAGCATTTAGGGAGGAAGAAAAACAAAAGGGAAGTTCCAGAACCAACAGCTCCTAGAAAAGTATTTTAGTATGCACGCACAATGATAGCTGATGTCACAGATAATCCCTAAAATCCAAATTGTTAGAAAGAGTGGTATTTGCCTTCAACCACCTGTGTTGTTCCTAGTCTAATTTATGAATAAAGAACAAACAGGATGAATTTGTTTAAGTTAGGTGATAATGAAGTATGAATTCTACCATTCCTTAACTTCTAAGGATCACTTCTGAATACTTATTTGATGTGTGTGTACCTGAATTTCTTGACGCCGCCTGGCACTGGCAGACAATTTTTCAGGGGCTATAACACTAACGTTAGGCACTGTTCCGTGTGATTCAAACACACCTGAAATGCAAACACATCATTTTAGTTCATAGTATTTCTTTATACAACAAGTATCAAGAAACAGAAAATACACAAATACTACAAATACTATGCTAAAATCATTGTAGTACAGGGATTAAAAAACTGCTGAAAACCTCCAAAATCTGACAGGATAATGAGATGTGCACATAAATTCTCAAACACTCACAACTTTGATGGACTGGTTGTTAAGACTAAGAAATTTGGTATTTTACATCACTGTTCCCTGAAACTAAGAAAAGGTTCCAAATGACTTTCGTAATTTCACAAAGGAATGCAGAGCACCTAATATCAAAAAAAGCCATTACAAGAATGAGGTGACTGCTTAATGCTCAGTCCCGTAACAGAATCACTGACAAAATGAACAATAAACACCAGCTTCTCCAAATAACAAAAATTACCATTTGAAATGGCTTATTTTGAAATCCAAATTTCCACTTCTGGTAGTCACACACACACACAACCAACCCGCCAAGTTAAACATGGCCTCTTTCCCTCCCTATTATGCCAAAGTGTGTCTGTGTGAAGTGTTTCTTGAAGAATCACCACCATCACACACTGTATCAGTGCTCAATAAAACAAGATGCAAAAATGCCAAACTTTAGCCACAAAGTAAGCACTTAATATTATTCTTTAGGTACAAACTTATCAGAATAAGGAATGCATATCCACAGCTAGAAAGGGAAAAGCATTTTCATTTGGTCTCAATATTTTAATAATCACAGATCAAGTTATTTTTCATCAAGATGACACTTAAATTTCTCCTCAGCTAGAAAATTTGGCGAATTTTGGCTTTCCCAGCCTCTTCGATTACTGTATCAATGAATGCTTGTATGGAGAATATTCTGCCCATTGGTCTGAGCACTTAGTTTGGAGAAAAAGTCTGTTTAAAATCAGTTGGAACAATATCTGAGATTAGGAGGCAGTGCCTCTAATCAGAGCTCTGCTATAAAACATTTTCTTATTTTGCCTTTGGTACTATTCTCCTAAAAACCAGTTTTTGAGCAGAAAGAGGAACAGTTAGTTTGTATGTTCTGTAACTAGATATTAAATACCTGAAATATTAGTAAATGATCCTTTTTGATTTGGTATTGAAAGATTATCTGCGGTTTCTCTAAAAATAAACAAAGACAGTTAAGGAAGATACAATTATAAAGAAATACTGTAATAAGACAGTAGTTTCAGATTATCATAGATAGTTAAACTTAATTCCAACAGATAAAGAAGTCTGCAGATAGTCCCCAGCACACATTTATTATTCATGAATCAATTTATTCAGGAACTGTCAAGAAACCATACAAAATTACATTTAAAATCAGGTCTAGAAGCAATGCTCCCTATGGATACAAAAAACATCCTCCCTATCATACAAGAGTGATTTATAGCCTAACACAAAACATATTCTTAGAGTATTCTCTCTGAGTTATTAATTTAATCTGCTTCTCACAGGTTTCTGTGACATAATACTAAAGTATAAAAGTCACATTTATACTTAAGAGCACACATATTCAAAGGAGTCTTCAATAGTTAGTTTGGATACCTTTACTTTCCACATTCAGAAATTCATTAAAAGAGAAATTTCCCAGGGCTATTACAATCAGCTATTGCATTTCTCTGTTTAGTGATACCATGCAAGGGTTTTTCTATTCTGCTTTCAGGATTAGAAATAAGGTAACTTTTTGAAAGAATGATTTTCTTTTACAGCTTCTAGTAGATCTGTCACAAAGCACCTGAGGATCAGGTTAGTTGCAAAATAAAATACTAAGAATGGCTGAGGCCAGAAAAAGGAGAATGAGAGGTGAATAGCAGGAAACAACAACTGCTTGTATAAACTATGCTTGATTTCAGTATTTCCAAGCTTAATGATTTCCTTTATTGTTAAGCCTAGTCAGAAAAACTGGATGGCAAATCTGTTAAGATTCTGAATTCTACTTTGTGTGACTAATGCATGTCTATTCCTGCTGTCAGTGCATACATACAAATATATCTGGATGCATGTATAATTACAGACTTACAGGGGGCTATGTGTAAGTGACAGCTGCGCTGCTTGAGCAGTACATTTCTCTACTAACTAGTCCTGTCATTTCTGTACTAACTTCCACTGGTGACTGTAAATAGTAATTTCAATGAAGCCAGGATGAAGGGGTTTTCCTGTGTACCTCAAGTCTTTGTCAGGTGTTACTTTCACTTGTGCCATCAGAGCATACAGAAGTGCAAGAGTTACACCTTCATTTCATCATACCAATACTGTTTCAGAATGAAAGGGATTTGCTGCTTTAATTCTTTGATTACACAGTACACAAAAGCAATGGACTTCTGCTCAGTAACAGGAACTTGCAGACAGCCAGACAAAAAGTACTGCTGTTCTAGCAGCTTTGGGGTAACTGTGTGACCTTTTAATTTATGAAGCACTATGGATGTGTGAATGTAGCAGCAGCTAGGGAAATCAGTTTCTTTCTTAATCTCAATACAATTCTGTAACAAAACCTTTTGCTTTCTTTTCCCCTCAAAAGAAATTCAGCAATTTCTTTACCAAGTAAAATTAAAGTTTAACTCAGCATATACAAACATATCTAAATCACTTCTGATTTAGACTATCCACATTATTGACACATTATACTGCTTACCTACTGCATCTTTCGTCACCGATTTTCAATTTCAGTTTCTGGATCAGGTGATCTACTAAGTCAGACTCCAAAATCCTTTTCTCTGTCTGCCTGTCTTTCTCAAAGGATTTCACCTATGATGTAGTTCAATGGGTCTTAAGATTGTTGATTCTTAAAATGGCATACAAATAAACTTATCAAACTTAATCAAAACCAAACTATTTCACCCATTAAAGGTGAAAGAGTCAGGTAGGAAGCTATTATCATTACCAGTCAATCACTGCCAATTAAATCTTTGATCAGATTTTTTTCTGCCAACTACTGATTTATTCTGCATTCCCAAAGCAAGGTTGGCTCCCTGCATCTAATGTGATAATTAAGTTCTAAACAATGGTTTATAATTAAGTATCATATTATTAATATTTTTATTCAAATAATTATATTAGAATAAAGCTTGCCTTTCAATTTGCAAGAGTTAACTCAAACATTCAAAACTTAGGAATCTGCACCTTCTTTATTGGCAAGAGGTTAATCAGCAACACCACCATTCACCTCATTAACATCTCCTTTATTGGTTTTGCTTCAATAAAGCCATATTTAAAAGAACACTCTACAATAGGCTTGTAGAGGACTTTGAAATATCACTGTGTCATCACCAAGGTTTACTCATTCTTGCAATTATTGCTGTTACAGTAACAGAGTGAATAAGAAAAATGTTTTAGAAAGGCACATTGGCTGTTTGTGCCATATGCTGTCAAATGATTAGTATTTTTTCAGTCAAAAAATGAATCTTTGTTCAAAAAATAATGATCTTTTCTCTAATGATCCAGAACATTTTAAAACTTTCAACTTCAAAAAACCAAAGATACCAAAACCACAGGGTGCAAGAGTACAGAAGAAGAACAGAGTACATTCATATTGTGATAAAGTCCAGTCTTTGCATCCTAATCTCAGTTTATAGAGGTGAAGAGTGTGGTTCTGACTGACTGTTGGAACTACACTGATTTTTATAGATTTACATTTGAGTTGTATTTATTTTGTAACATGAAAAGAAACCGACTGCAAAGATTGTTAAGTCAACAAATTCATTTTGTAGATTTAAGGAAGTCAGAGACAAGAGAAACCTTTTTCCATGCTAAACCATCGATGGCACTGTCAAGCAATGTTTGCAATAGTTTTTGGACTTTCCTAGAGGGAAGGAGGTCTGTGAATAACAGTGTTATACAGGGATAAAAAACGTTTAAAATGTTGAAATTGTTCAGAACATTTCTATGACTTAACAACCAAAACTGTATTTACCTCAACTCCACTTATTTAAGTATAATTTACATTGTATTAATAATGACCTCAAAAAAAAAGTAGGACAGAGTATAAATCTGAAACACTATAAAGCATCCCCTGGTCCCATGCTTACCTTCACATGACTTCCTTCTTTCTCTGACACCAGAGCCACATATGTAATCCCAGAGCACCTGCAGTATTCCTGCAGTTCTTCCTGGGACTAAAGTGAGAACAAAAGAAGGGGAATGGGACATTATTTGACATCTTATAAAATGGCCAATTAAGTAACCAATCAGTCTCCTGTCTTTAATAAAGTAACTTGATATACAACAGTCACACAACTTCAGAGAGAGAAAAGCTTTATTAACAACTTGAGCAGATGAAACTTCATTATGCATGTATTTATCCACCCAAGGCTTGCTAAAATTGAAATCAAAGTCTATGCTTGGATAGAGAGAATGCCTAGGTCCTGCAGCCCAGGTTCCCACACAGAAGGGCTACCTAGACGTAGAAGTGCAGAGTTCAAGTAACTGTAAAAATGTGCAGTGCAGCATCAGGCAGACAGACACCACCCTGCTGCCTGCAGCTTTCAGTCCTGCATGGCTGGAGGTCTGCCACTAAAGCTGACTCCAGCTGGCTTCCTGTAAAACCAAGGCTATGCTGACTCAGCACTGCTTGCAGGACAGCATTAGACAGAGGCAAGAACTGATCAAGCAGTCATTCCTTATGGATCAAACAAACAAACAAACCAAACAACCCCAAACCAAGAAACTCCAGCCTACGTGATCATAGGAAAAGTATATAATCTAGAATTTTTAGTCCCAAGGGACTGAAATGATTGGAAATTTTATGGCAAAATAATTACAAAAAAGTCAGGCAAACTGAATGAGCTCAAAGCTTCCTGCCCTGCAGCACATGATGTGCAATGGGCAACTGCAGTCTCTCTCTTGTTAGTCACAAACTGGGACACTTGAAGGTGAAGCAGACTCATAATCCTTAAGTAAGTGCCACCACCTCTAAAAGGGACTTCAGTGTTGCCATGTAGCTCACTACATTCCAGTGAAGCAGTGCTGGCTACAGCTCTGTTTGCTTTCAGCTGGACATAAATGGGCCCAGCTCAGCTTGCCACTCTCTCTTCCCCTCCTACTACACATCTCTTCAAGGACTACATGGGGACCCATCTAGTAGCTCAGTTTGCTAAACTGTATTTCTAACAGTAAAATAATGTCAATATTCCCTCTGTACCTGAGTGTCTTTGGCCATCTGGCTATTTAAAAGTTGATGCTACTGTTCTGTTCTTGATGTACCCCCTATTAAGTATTAAATTTATTAATAGGAGGGATCCTTCTTCACACTTTTAAATACTCTGGAGGAATGCTGCAAAGCATTGAGACTTTCTTGACATTACTGTATCTGAATAGCACCCTACATGCTCAGTATTATGAGCCTCCACCTCAATAAAAACAGAAAAATACCCCAAAAAAGTATGGTTTCAGTCTGCACTAAATTGGAGAACAATAATACAGTTAACACATGGAGATAAAAAATTCTACCTGGGACCAGTCATACATTATTTCAGCTGGAATTCCTGCAGTCCAGAATTTCTGAACAATGTTGATAGCTCTACCCATTGACATCTGACCAACACTTACAACCAGCAGGTCACACGAGCTGACAGAAACCTGAAGGGAAAGTAAAATCAAGGAGACAATATTAGTCACAAGACCACCTTCCACCTAAGGTTACAAAGATGGACAAATATTCCAACATTTGCCAAAATGCATCACCCTAAAAAGCAAAAAAGGGATTAGATCCACCTGTATTGAGAGCTACAAGCCACCTAAGTCTGTCTGAAATTCCCTGAAGCTCAATCTTCGATGCAAAGCACCTCCATAGACTAACCTGCCAAGTATCCCTGCCTACTCTGTTCCTTCCTTCCCACTATCCTTGCCAAGGTTAATTTATTCTTATAGAGAAAAGAGAATAAAATACACATTTCACAACCAAGTGATTATATGTGACACTGTACAAAGTAGTCAATATTCTTAAAGTTTCTTTCCATCTCTAACTTCTATACTTCGATAAAGGGAGAAGTAGTAGGGGAAAAATAACACTAAATATCTACAGTTGTACTCTTCCATCTGAAAGAATACACAGTCTGAGAAAAACATCCCATTAAATTAAAAATAAAATGGTGTAAGCCTGAAGATCCTGTCTTCCCTTAATTCTCATTTAATAAATAGTTCTATGTAGAGAAACACAAAAGAACACAGGTCATCTTGATGTCTGCCTTCTATTTCAGTACAGTATTATTTTGGAACATATCTGAACATCTTATTTTTTGTCCATCTCTAGCTACAATTAGGTTATTGAACTGTCGGAAGTAAGCAAATTCCCCACTTCCCAAAAAAGACTTACAGAATCCTCCACACTGGAAACAGCAGCAGTTATTTTATCTATAGCTATGCTGACTCCAACAGCTGAAGGAACTGGTCCTACTGTCTGTGGCCCTCTAAACTGTGGAATCTCAAGACAAGAAAAAGACAGAATGGAAGACCAGTTAGTTATCTTGGCAAAATGGGTTAAAAAAATCAAAATATACTAGAAGAGATAAGCACATACCAGATGATCATATCTGCCTCCTGCAGCAAGAATTTCAGGCACAGTTCTTTGTCTTCTTTTGATGTATGCTATAAACTGAAAGATAATACCATTGTGCTGCTGTATTTTGTAAACTAGTCCCAGATTTATAGAGATCTGTAAAATAAAAACAAATATGTGCACATATATATTTAATTTCCTGTTAGCAGCATGGATTTAAAACATTGCTTTCACATAAGGAAGATCTATGGAAACATTCCTTATCTCCAAAAATTTAAAATACAGTGAAAAATAAGGAAATTAAAGGTGCTTTATTCTTACAGCATCTCAAGAAACCTGTAGCACAAAACCCAAACAGCAAGCTTCAAGGAAGGTGGAGGTCTTTAGTAGTCATTAGATTTCTGTCTTTTTAAAATATTTACAGTTTGTTTCAAAATTTATTAAATCCCCTCTTTTATGCTCTAAGTAATGCCTTCAGTCTTGGGTGGAGAAAGGAAAAAAGTTTGAGTGTCATTAGATAAGTTAAGCCAGAGCCTTCTGACTAGAAGAGGTCTTATTTTTAAAATGCATCTTTAATAAAGAAAAAAAAAAAAGGGGGAAAAAAGGAAGAAGTATCAATTCAGTATTATTTGCCATCAAGACACTTGCACGTGCTTTTTCTGTTCTAAAATATCTTTATTTCTTGGCATATTACAATGCACAGCAGCCCTGTAAATCCATTAATTTATTAGCAGAGCATTTTACAAACCTGAAGTTTTATTCCCAGTTGCTTTAACAGACCAATGATTTCCTCTAAATCCTTCATGCCATGCTTCAACAGCTGAGTGACACTTGGCTTTTGTTTTATCATTGTGTTTAGAAAGGGAAATACATTACTTGCTTCTCCCTTCTGCTCAATGAACTTATAGAGTCGAGAAAGCTAAAAACAAAAAAATAAAATTATAAGCATACATAGCAACACATACAACATTCATAATAGGTCCCATCTGAAAACAAGAAAAATATCTGACTTTCTAATTGTGGGAGTAAGACATGTGCCTTTTTTGTTTGTTTTGGCTAGCAGGCTGTTTTTACATAGTGGAGTTGAGGAAAGCAATAGGAAGACACAAGTCTCCGACTACCCAGAAGTTACCTTCAACTCTACGCACATTCAACGTTTGCAGAGAAGTTTTTTTAAAAGTTCCTCTCAGTTTTCTTTATTAAATACTTCTCTGTAGTATTCCATTTACCCTTTACTACTTTCCACATGTTTAGAGAACAAGCTGCAATACTGACTTTCAGAGAGAACAGAGAACAAAGTCAGACCAATTGCAAAGGGATTGACCTGAACAGCACATGTAACAGGTTATTTTTCTTCCTCTGGTTGATTAAATTACAAAGAAAATAAAATATTACTGACTTATGGCAAATTACAGGGAAATTAGCACTGAATTAAGATCACTTACACTAGATGATGTGAGAGAAAGATTACAGAACTTGGCTTCTACTTCTCTTTTAGTTAGCTTTTCAGTCTACAAGAAAAACAGATTAAATCAACATTTGATTGTGTTTAATGCATTATTGTAATTATTCAAATTAATTTCACTTATATTCTGTGCTTATAAAAGACCTATTAAAATACATTTTAAATTTAATTTTTAAATGTTTTTATTGACTAGCCTGTCAATTCTTGATTAGACAGGTGAATAATTCCCTCATTAATACACATTCAAGAATCATCTTAAACCATCCCAATCCAGAAGTAACAAGAAAGTAATTAATCAACATTTACAGCCCAAAGCCAACCTTTTTATGTATCTAGAGTACACTCCTGGTTAGGCTGGCAATGGGCTGTTATTCATTTTTAGTGATAGCCCCACAAAACAGAATATTCTACAGAGATGATTACAGAGGATAGGTTAATAACTAATGCCTTACCACAGCATCATAGAGAATGATGTAGACTTGATTGAGTTTGTCCTCTGGTATCCCACAGTGCAAAAGTATAGCTTTCAGTAAGGCAGTGTGGTTCAGATAAATACTGTAATTTCTTTCCTAGCAAAGCATAAATAAAGAAAAGGAGAAAGAATGAAAAAGCCAAGTTTTACCTGCATTCTGTTTTCTTAAAAAAAAACCCAACCCCCACAAAACAAAGAGGCTTCCTATACATTTAATAATAATAATTAACTTCAAACCATTTCTTTCACTACCTTACCTTTCATCTTTAACTAAAGAATGGCAAGTCTTGTCCCATTCTACAGTAATCACTTGTCTGACAGAAGAAAGACATTATTTCAATGGTACCATAAAGGATTCAGTTCTTTCCTTTGCACATAAACCTATGCTTCATTTTAAGTTTACCTAGGAAACACATCTTTTATGACAGTGTTCTATAAGTGACTATAGATTAAATGTGAAAATAGTTCTGTACAGCTTAAGGGAAGTATCCTTTTACAACACATCAAACTTATTATTGAGTTAAATTAAAATTTTGGGTGGAAAAGAGAGGAAAGGGGCTGATTATAGAGAATCTACCTGTAGCACTGAAAATTCTTGAATGATTTCTGAAATTGCATAAATTGTTTCTGCTATAGGCAAAAAGCTATTTCCAGTAGATGTAATGATGTCAAATGCACATTCTAGGAGTTCTTTGGGATGACAGCGGTCTAACTTCCGAGGTCTGAAAACTCGCTCTATACAGTATCTAAAGGAAACATTGAACAATCAATCAGCCTCTTCAGAAGTCACTGTCAAAGTCAGTGCAAAGTGTCACCCCTACATCTCTTACCTTTTCAAGTTTGATATGTTATTTCTAGCTACAAATCTTGCAAAAGGAATCTGAAAAACAAAATACATGAAAACTGTTGAAACCACACAGTTGGTTTGACTGAGCTCTGCAACTAGAGATGAATTATACTGTGTAGTTAGTTACACTTGTACTCTCCCAAGTGTAATATAATGCCTAAAACACCTGACATAGCCAAGTAGTATTAATCTAACCATTCTGCTGCAAGTTTTAAATGAAAACATTATTTTCACCTATGTTAAAAAAACAAACAAACAAACGCTATTTCTTCAAAATGTGGTCAGGGCTCCAGCTGTCAAGAGGAGGAGTACAGAACCCAGGAGAACAAGAACAGACATTGAAAGATACACTACTTCAGCAGCCAAAAGAAATGTAAGCTTAAACCAAATTCTACCACAGCACCCTCCAAACCCTCTGAAGCTTTGGCTGCAGAGATGATGCTACTTACTCTGAGGTCATAAGGAAGCATTACCAGCATCCCACTGTGATCCATGAAATATGAAGCTTCATTATGTTCATATAGTTTCTTATTCCTGGGCATCAGCAGTGGAGTATGCAGCTTGATGGCTCCTGCACAAAACCAGAAAACACTATTATCTCTCATTTCAGAAGAACACCTGCTTTTTACAAGTTCATGAACACCCTTGCAGGGCATAATTATGTCAATCCATAAGTGAAAAAATTACATTAAATGTCCTTAATGGACTTTCCTCTTCTATATTTAAAGAAAGAATGTAAAATTTTGTTTCATGCCTATGCTGCATGCTTCTGGCAGAGAGGCCACAGAAGAGAGAACTGCCAATTCCACAGCCCAGCAGAATCTTTACCTTGCCCTCCCTCTTTAAACACCACCTTTCACAAAAGCAGGCAAATGAAACAGATGAGAAACTCTGCAGTTACCAGTAACAATTACTGCTTTGGTCTAGAGACATTTCAATATAGAACAAATTTTGTTCAGACATGTTGCATCCTCTGTCTCAAAAACATACTAGAAGTGTTTGTGTTTCATTTTTAAAACCTCATGAATACCTTTCTTTTCCTGGCTACATTTTGCAACCATCTATCTGCATGAATCCAATCTTCACTGAAACCTAAATATTAATAATACCACTTATTACTGAAAAATTGTTTTCTGTTTTAATATTTGATTGAGAATCACTAGAAAATTTATTTAAGATTAACTCAATTAGATTTTAACTCAACATTAACTTTTAAACGAGAAAAGAAGTGCCCCAGATAGAAAGAATTTCTTCTAGCCATTACAGATGTCAGACACAATCTAATGGAAAGAAATAAATATCCAATCCCCATTTTTTTCCAAAAGCATGAAAACATTTCAGTCCTTAAAATTTCCCAAATCTGTCAAGCTTTAAGGAGCAATGGGAGAGGTAAACCCATCCTTGACTTTGTATTTCGCAGCTTCTCACTCTTTTGTATTGCCAAATTTTGATCATGCTTAATCAGATTATGATTTACTTGGAAAATGCAAAGTTTCCATTTCAAAATTCAGTATTTTTATATAAAATAGTATCATGAACACCTGTAAGACAACACAATTTATAACATTCCAAGTGAGACAGTGGCTGTATAAATTTCCTTCTCAAAAAATAATTTTAAGCGAATGCTATTATTAATGACTGGATAGATTCCTGGAAAGGAAAATGAGAGACTATTAAATATCATGGCATCAGCTTCAGCTCAGGAAGTTCCTGAACAGCAAAGCACTTCCAAGAATACATCACTGGAAGTACCCCTACATGCTTGCTTTGTTTCCATACTCTCCCTTATGCTCTTCCCATTCTGGCTGCTCAAAAGAGGTTACTGTGCTCCATGGATGCCTGATCTCCCACTACAGAGCTAGCCTTTGCATTCAGATCCAAATTTTGTGTAACAGGCTGTGCCTCTAAAACTTCATACAGATTTATCAGAACAACCATGTAAATTCAAAAATATAATTAAGACTTTCACTCTTCTTTCTGTAGGAAATGTAAATAATTCAGATTTTATATTAGTAGCTATTACTGGAATGACAAAATAACAGAAGAAAACATAGAAACGTCAAATGATCAACTACTGAACATGTTTTCTGATTTCTCTTACAGAAGTAAATCCATTCCATTCTCTTAAATCCATTCCATTCTTTTAAATCCATTCAATCACAAGAAAGGAAATGAATGACTTTTGTAAACACACCCACCGTGTCTTTTAAATATCCGGCTGACAATGTCACATACATGCTGCTGTATCTTGGCTGCCCAAATAGAAAAACTACCCTGAAACCATCACAAATAAAAAGTACATATATAATTCACACGTGATGAACATTCCATGTAGGCAATCATTCCATGTAATACAGGCAATAAACATTCTGCTATCTCATCCCACTACAAAAAACTGCAATGCTTACAGAATAAAAAATAACTAAAGCTATATGTAGCATAATTGTACTGTGTTACCTTTAATTTCTTTAGATTTAGAAAGATTCAAGAGCTGATAAACTAAGAAAAATCAAATCAATTAGAAAGCATCCAGGGTCAACACTTTCTGCTGACAACCAGTCAACCAATAATTTGACAGGAATTCAGAGTAAAGAAAGTAATCATCTGGACATAAGCTTAAAGCTCTAGCTGCTACAAACAAACACTGCTGGTTTCTTCACTGAAGAATGAATGTAAGGCTCAAATGGGAAGCAGCTATTGTAACCCACACAGTAAAGACTGTAGTTTTAAGTGGGAACCAATGTAAAGGTGAATCTTGAGATAATGCAATTCACTCAGAAATGCACAGTGAATTGCATTGAGATAATGCAATGCACTCAGAAATGCTACAGAAATGCTTATCCATATAAGCATATTTTAAAAAAATTCAACACAGGGAAAAGCCAAACCCACACCTCCCCTGAACACCTACAAACCTTCAGCATATCACTGTCATAAGTATAGTCTATTGCTGGAGATATTCTCTGTGCAAATATCTGACTCATCATGGTCCGGTAGGCCTTGCCATCCACGTTTGCTAAGGTGTGGTGGAGGACTTCATGGAGTTCAGACTCTTCCATTTGGGGTGGTGGAAGATGTTCACTTTTTAACAGCTCCACAGCAGTTGGTCGTGCTGCAGGATCATGGTTCAGGAGCCACGTAATAACCAATCTCTACAAATTAAATCAAAATTTTACAGATTAGAAACATTTTGCAAGGTAACAGTATTTGCAACAAA
This sequence comes from Molothrus ater, assembly GCF_012460135.2. NCBI lineage: Eukaryota > Metazoa > Chordata > Aves > Passeriformes > Icteridae > Molothrus > Molothrus ater. The sequence continues at coordinate 30,593,501 of NC_050483.2, forward strand.
CTTGGTAGTTATATCAATTTGATAACAAACTCTAGGACTCTACAGGGGAAAAGCCAGCAGAATCTGAATCTTTGGCATGGACATTATTTGCTTACTAAATTATTAGTATCTTTTATTATCATCTGAAAAAATTTACTAAACCACACAACATATTAGAAATGTGTCTCCTGGGATGACAAAATATGCAGTATCCTTTTCCTTTGATGTTCCATGGTATGCTAACTCGCATCTCTTTATCAACAAAATTAAGAGAAAGTTAAGAGGAAAAGCAGAATTGCATGCATGAAGTTAAGAGAAAAAGCAGAACTGCATGCATGAAATCAAAGATTTGAAAGGCACAAGTGTCAGAGTAGGAGGAATCTCCCTGGCATATTCCAGCAAAATGTACAAAATGGATATGTTTTATGGTACTAGTAACATGCAGATTGTGTTTTAAAAGCATAACACACTAAGTTAATACTAATGGTCAACAAAAGAGTTGATTAGCACAAGGATAAAGCCACCTAGATGGTCCAGAAAAGATTACACCGCTCCTTATCACTTCATTACTCTGCCATGGAGGCCTCCAGAACAGCTCTTGGCAGCTCTGTCAAGCTTGGAGCAGCCAATTGAGCTTTTGCACATCTCCTTCTGTTGTGTGACACATTTCTTTCAAAAAGTTTAAATAAAAAGTTAAACAATTGAGCTGCCATTTCTCTGAGCATAAAAAGTTAAAATTGTCTCCCAGAGCTTTAAGATGTGCCAGTGAACTCTAAATTTGTTCATGACTGTGCTCAGAGAATTCTGTAGGTAAATATATTTCTATGTCAACAATTCTTTTGAGGTTTAATTTCCTTACTTTGTTCTAATATCATGTAATAAGAACTTGGCAGAGAATACTAGGTGGGGAATTAAGCGGGAAATTAAGGGGCAAAAATTATAACCAATGTTTTCTGAGAAGGAATACCTAATAGTTAAAATATATTCAAAATTACCTGCTTTGCATGCTTGACTTCATCAAAGTCCTTAGGAAATACAATTGCAGGCTAACAAAACAGAAACCAAAATCCACATTTGAATTTTAACAAGCAGTCCAGATTGCTCAGATTAGTCTTACTTTTAAGTTCTACATATTAAACAGATAAATAAAGCATTTCCATTGCCCATGAAAAAAAAAAAAACCCCAATCAAACAAACAAACCAATCCCCACATGGCAAATTAAATTTATTTGAGGAGCTAAAAGGAGGATGAAAGCTCTGATGTTTTGTACAATGAAAGTACAACCCATAACCACAAGCATTTACCAACTACAAATAGCAACTTATTCCTGAGAAAGGCTCACCAGGCCTAAACCTAAGTATACTGAAGAGATGATTCCTTTATCTGACAAGTAATAATTAATTTCACAGACAGAACACAGACTGATGGCATTACCATCAGAATCCACAGTGCATTAAAGGAATGTCAGTGCACCAGCTCCAATTGTATTCTTCACTTTTCATTATATGTTTTACAAACCTTGTTTTTGAGCACTCCCTGTGGCAACATTTTTTTGCTATATTTTGCATCTTTTTGCTTCTCTTAACAAATTATTTGATGCATAGAATTAGCGTATTTCATAGCTGTGTACTTACCAGCCTTAGCTGACTAAGAACAAAGATCCTTTCTGATGCAGTATTCATAGGATGATAACACATTTCAAAGAAAATTATACCTAGGCTGAACAGGTCCACTTTCTAAAGAAGAAAAAAATGAAAACTTGTATGTAGTACCTATCAATTCTCTGAAGACAAAAATAGCAGAGCAAAAAAATCCCAACAAACGTTTAGGTTAAATTGAAAGCTGGAGAGAAGGCTGGTTTTTTTTCTGTGTTTTTGTGTGTTTTTCTGTCTTTTTGTGTGTTTTTATTATTATGCATTTTTAAAGCTTTTTTGTTAGAAGACACAATCCATTAAGATTTGGTAGACTTTAAAGCCTTCTATCATCACAGCACTGCTATGAATAAATGATGGTTGCACTCGAGTTGTGGTCAGCAGCTTAACAGCAAAGTGAGGAGCAGATGTTCCTCAGGGTTAGGCAGTGGGACTGGCATTGTTTAACATCTTTGTTGGTGACATGGACAGTGGGACTGAGAGCAGCCTCAGCAAGTTTGCTGGTGACACTGAGCTGTGTGGTGCAGGTGACACGCTGGAGGGAAGGGATGCCATCAAAAGGGATCTTGACAGGCTGGAGAGGTGGGTCTGGGTGAACCTCATGAAGATCAACAAGGCCAAGTGCAAGGTCCTGCACATGGGTTGGGGTAATCCCAAGCACAAATACAGGCTGGGCAGAGAATGGATTGAGAGGAGGAGCCATGAGAAGAACATGAGGATGTTGGCTGACAGGACTCTCAACATGATCTGTCAGTACACTCACAGCCCAAAAAGCAAAAACATCCTGTGCTGCATCAAAAGCAGTGTGATCAACAAGCTTAAGGAGGTGATTCTCTCAATCTACTCCACTCTCATGCTATCCCACCTGGAGTGCTGCATCCAGCTCTGGGCCCCCAACATAAGGAGAACATAGATCTGGTAGAGCAAGTACATGGAACAAGTCCAGAGAGGGCCACAAAGATGATTAAAGGAACAGAGCACCACTCTCATGAGGAAAGGCTGAGAGAATTGGAATTGCTTAGCCTGGAGAGAAGGCTCCATGGAGACCTTAGATCAGCCTTTCAGTACCTCAAGGGAACTACAAGAATGCCAGAGAGGGACTTTTTACAAGTCCCTCTCACTGAGTGACAGGCCAAGGGATAATGGCTTTAAAATGAAAGAGGATAGGTTTAGACTGAATATTAGGAAAAAAATCTTTACTGTGAGGGTGGAACAGGTTGCTCAGAGAAGTTGTGGATGCCCCATTTCTGGAAGTGGTCAAGGCCAGGTTGGATGGGGCTTGAAGCAACCTGGTCTAGAGGAAGGTGTCCCTGCCCATGGCAGGGTGTTGGAACTGGATAAGCTTTGGGGTCCCTTTCAACCTAAACCATTCTATAATTCTATGACTCCCACTTTGAAAACATTTCCTTGCTTTGTCTCTGCATATAAACAGGATTCTCTTTGATGGAAAAAATATACCCTCACCTCCCACAATCACAGTCTAGAAATCCAGAACAGCAGTTTACACTATATTACCTTAACTAAAGGTAATATAATGTATACTATATAAAAGGTAAGATTTCTATCCTATTCAGTTACAGAGGTCCTCTATCATTACATGCTTTCAATTTGAAGTTGCTTGCATCTTGTCATAATCAAGCACAGGCAGAACAATTGACTTGCCCAAATCGTTCTATCCTTGATTTCCTCTTGAAGGAATGTTTAATTCCCCTGATTAGCACAGGAGTCAATGACATGCTGTTCCACACTGAATTCATCTTGTCAAGGAGGAATGACCCAAATCATACCTGCTACATCTTAGATTCCTTGCTACCTTTTCATTAAGTCTACTCCAATCATACCTGATTGTATGTAGATTTAGTGCTTCCTTGGACCTCTGGGCTGACATACAGCGCGGTGCCAACCATCCCTGTCAAGTTACCTAGGTGGCAAAAGATGAGAGCACCAGTTTCAAGAAAGTCAGAAAGAAATGCAGCATCCATATCAAGAAAAAGCTCGTTCATGTTCTCTAGGTGGGAGTGCAGTCCTTACTGAGAGAGACCAAGCTGAGAATACTTTGACAAACAGACAGTTCTTACCCTCACAGGTCAAGTACCCGTGTCTATCTGTAGTAACTAAACCTATCTATTGCTTTACAGACTTGTAGTAGGTCAGTACACAAATGTTACAACTAAATTTCACTGCCGTTACATTTGTCTTTAAACATACCATGTACTAAAGTTCCCTCAAAATACCATATTCAGACTCTAGCTAAAATCAAACCAATCAACCAAGGACACTGAAGTCTTGAAATTTTCCTATACAGGCAAGAGAACACAAGTGCAGATGGAACAGATATACAGGCTCTCTCTATAGCTCACCATGAGGAAAGCATTGATCTAAGGCAGAAGGCTAGCAGAGGAAGCTAATTGATTCTTAGATAAGAGGCAAAACTGCCAGATTACAATATAGCTACCCAACTTGGGTTATATCTCTTAATAAAGAGAAATTCTATTTTCAAAGAACAAATGGAAATTTTAACAGCCTATACAAGACCACAGAATATAAATGCTTGCTTAAAATAATTTATAACAAGTTGCAGTGTAAACTAACCTGATGGGTCAGACACAGCAGAACCATCCGAGAGATTTTCCTCTTGTTTAGAGACCACCTGAAACCAGCAAAACAGTCATATTGTAAATGACACGTGAAATACTTCTGTTGGCTGCTCTGTCATTTGGGTTGGCAGTGCATGGTTTAATTCTAGAACCGTAGAAATTTAAAAGAAATTTATAGCATTCTCAATATATAAACATTGTGGTCATTTAACTTACATTTTTTTGGTTTTTTTTTTTCAAATTCAAAAACCAAATTCAAGAGTTTTTTCATTCACTTTAAGCTATACTTACTGCATTTGCTGGATAATCTGTAGCTAAACCAAAATCACCAATTTTCACATGATCATCTGAATCTAAAAAAATGTTCACAGGTTTCAAGTCTCTGTGGATCATTCCCTGTTACAGGAAGAGAATAAAAAAAGACCCACAGAATGTTAAAGAATAAACATTATTCAAAATAGAAGTCCTTATAATGGACTAGAAAACCATATTACATACTTTTAATACAGTGGTAGACCTACTGCATGAAGTCACTAAAGATCAGTCTTGAAGACAGACTATCATTTGTAGCCCAGAAGCCAGAAAAAATTTTAAGTGCTACCAGCTATCTAACAGAATGTTTTTAAAAGATGGTCAGATTTTTATGACTAATGGGTAAAATCTGAAGTGGTTTATTATAAAATTCATGTTCATTATAAAATATAATAAAACCCAAGAACCAACTAATAGTGGAAAGGGCAAAGAGAGGAAACTTGCTAATGCATGCCCCAAGATGAAGAACCCAGAGAGAAAGAGGCATAACACAGATATCATGTACAGGCCATGACTATCCTGTTTACAGACCTTCTCATGGATGTAAGCTAACCCATCCAAAATTTCTCGGAAAAGCCTCCAAAGCCGACTGGTGTCTTCATATAACCCTTGGTCAATAGTGTCCCTCAATGTGCTCTTTTCACAATATTCCATCTTCAGTTGTGCATTCACAGGGGACAAAGGGAAGAAAGAACAGTTTTGTTAAGACAAGACACTATCAGAAACTTGTACCTGTACCCATATTACTGCCTGGGCTCAGGAGCAAATAGTATCACCAAAAAAATCAGCTATTTGGAATTCTCCTGAGAGCTGTCTTTTAGCTACAAACATGCATTCACTTCTGGGTCCTACCTCATTTTCTGGGACAATGGTATGAGCCTGCAGAGTAGCATATTCTCTAACATAAACATTAACAACAAAGTGAAACCAGCCAAGCCATAGTATGTGATAAAGCCAAACCACAAAGAATGTCTGGCTTTATTGCACTTGGTGTCTTAACTGCTTTTATTATGAATATACACAACGCATACAAACAAGCTTATTAAAAACTAATTCCATCTACTTGTAACTTCCTTCCAGACAAGTTCTAGCATTAAGTGCATTATAAAAAATTGCACATCACCACAGAATAGTTAGCTATGATATATAGCTATAAATAGTTTCTGGGAGAAGTTGACTAACTCCTAACACAAAGGAGGTGTCAGTAGAATAGCCTGAAGCTGCAACTCTGCAGGAGTTTAATTGTGTGCCTACTGTTAGAGCCATACAACGGGCTTTACAGATTACTGATTTCTATTAAAATAAAGTGCATACACAATACTGTGCTTTTGAAGAGAATGAGGAAGTTTTCACATCTGTGAAAGACAACTTTCCCTCAGGAATTTAGCATGGTAGACTTCAACTCCACATTGGGAATTAACACCAATTAACAACCAAACCGAGGAACAGCTAGAGTGTTGGGTATTGAGATGGATATTCTCAACAAATAAGCACAAGGCAAAAGAATGCTTTGAAAGCCACAGACTCAAAGGTTGGCTGCTTGGGTTGTTCTATGGTTAGATCAGGAATTGCCAACTTTTAGTTGTACATGAGCAACACCAGTTATCCCATTACACACTATGGCACTCCCAAACTTTGTTCTCTCCAGGCACAAATATAGAGCCTTGGAAATCACAACAAACCACGTGCACTGCACAGTGCCTTCCACCAGCTAAGCCTTCAGAAAACCAGTCTAATGCAAAAACAGCACTGAAATTACTTGTTTGCATTTTTTAAGGTCATTACTTCTCATGAAAATCAGCAACTAGTATCTGCAGGTTGAAATAAACTGTATCCTTTCATGTGAACACATTTGTACCTGAATGTACAGATAATGCACTGTCTGAATGACTGGTGTCCTGTCCTCTCCTCCATGGCTGTTCTTTTCATTGCCCTCTTCATTCTTTATCACAACGAAAGTAACGGAACAGTTAGCTACAGGAAGATGTGCAGACTTTTTTATTACATACTACTGTTTTTTAATGGCTGGAATACATTGATGAGAACTCAGCTTCTATAGATAGTTTGAAAAAGAGCAAAATAATAGAGTGAAATTTTGTAATACCATTGCATCTAAATAAACTAGAAAAACAGGTGTGGCCAATTCTCAAAGTGAAAATTAATAGCATTTTGCCATTATTAGATACTGAAGGAAAAGAATTCTGGAATAACTAGATGAATCCTAAATCTCAAGCTGTATCATATTAAAAAAAAGAGAAAGATAAGATTTGAAACTAGTAGATAGAAAGCTTGCTTGACAAACAATGCAACCCCCACCTTCAACCAACAATTTTGGTATGGTGTGTATACATATACATATATATTGAGAAAAGAATGCACTGCCATATTATTAAATGATATACTGAAAACCTTTTCTTGCCAATGTACATTATAACAGAAAGAGGAAGGAGATGCAGCTTTAAATAAAAGCATGTTACAGATCACCAGGGTTGGCAGTGACATACTGTAAATGCTGTAGAAGAGTGTGAATTAGCTTTCTAGTGATACAGTGCACTGACTGTCCACAGCAAGTGCTGTGACACAATCTTAAAATCAACTAAAACCTTAGTCATTATACTGACTTCCCCTCTCTTTCAGACTGTTAGCAGTATGCATTTTGTCTGCTCTAAAAAGTTGCATATGAACACATATATTGGTTAAAATCATAAAGGCAGAACAGAATTTCAACTTTGAGAGGTGTAAGACCATGTAATCCATAACTGTTAAATCATAAACACACTGAAGTGTTAAATTTGCAATAACCTGGGTCATGACTAAAAAAACCCCCATATTTAGTTCAATAAACACTTCAGGAAACAGAATCCAGATTAGCTGCATCAGACTGATTTCTATGGGATGCAGCTCACAATGGCACATCACTTACTCTAACAGACAGGTAAGGTTATGTTTCTGTAATTACAGCAGAAGTGAAATAACTGACCTATTTACTTGTCAAGGACTATTTTATTATATTTTAATTTTCACTAATTTTATCTTTACACTTACTGGAGAATGACCTTTACTATTTTCATCTTCATTTTCAAAAATTATTTCGCTTTCAGAATCTGTGGTTGGCCTGTTTAAAAACACAGAAAGAAAAAAAATCTCAAAAGTCCTGCATACCAAGTAATATTTACTAAAGAATTTGGAAATAATTTTGGGGGGGGAAAAAAAATCTAAGCTTCTGCTGAAGACTTTCTAAAGACTTTGAAAAAAAAGCAAAACAAAACAATACCCAGAAAACCATCCTGCTTGCAAAGAAACGCTTCCTTTGACAATCCAGTTCTAAAATGGAAGGTATATATTTGCCATCAGTAAAATTTAATTGCTATTTCCAGTAAGCAGAACTGAGATAAATTTATTTAATTGCTTATACAAAAAAATCACTGAGTGAGACAACTGAGCCATACACAGAGGAAGGTATGGAATACACTAATAAAAACCAAAACAAAAAAGGTCAAATTTGATATTTTTCAAGATTTGTAATATTTTTCTGTTATTCTTTATTAAAAAATTTTATTCTCAAGGCTGGAAAGGACAGTCAAACATAAGGTAAGCAGTCATGCATTCTGGCACAAATATGCTTCAAGAAGCATACATCAAATTAATTTCCACATTGATTGACAATCCTTAGCTAGAAAATTTCCTCTTCCTGGCTATGTGACTGCTGGCACATACACTGGTTTTGAACAAGGGGACAGAATAAAAATGCAGTGAACTACTTCTGACAAAAGAAACGAGAATGGTAAGACACAAACTTGGAAAAACTAACTCTGCTCACGCTCCCTACAGCGCCAGTACTGAAGCCTACTTACAAAATTGAATGGGAGAACACGCCATCACCATCATCGTCGTCATCGCTGGACTCCTGATCAGCTCCACTGAATTTGTTGCTGGAGGATCTTTCACATGAAGTGCTCCACTCAACTGAACTTGTCAAACACGGAGGGGGAGCATTAGTTTCCACATCATTTGTCTCCTCAGTGGAAAGGATGAAGAGACCAGCTTTGGGGGGCACTCTCCTTTCGTCAGTCGTTCCAGATGTTGACACAGTGGGAACAGGACTTTCATGTTTTTCTATCCAAGCATTGTAATACCTCACAATATTCTCATGGTTCAAGCGGGAAAGCAACGTCACTTCCCCCTTAATCCTCCGGAACTGCTTGCTGGTGGGGTTTATGCGAATACGTTTCACAGCATAATAGCAACCATCAAGCTTATTTCTCACCTGAAAAATTCAAATTTATCTAAAGTCAAATGCTTACAAATGCCTTACCAAGCAGAGCCAGAAGGATAATTTTTTTCACAAAACAGGAAGTCTTCCTTTCACCTGGAAAATGACTACAATTCAAATGCAAGGTTCCTGATACTGACAGGCTTCTCCCCAATCTCCCAGCAACCTCTCACAACTTTTCATACTATTCAATTCCAGATAAAAACCTCAACACAGGCACAGCACCAGCAGACAGTAAATAAAACCATGCAAACATTGAATATATTTTTCTGCTTCAGAGAAAACAAACATATCCTTAAAAAGGTTTCCACAGAGGAAACCATTTTTATACCATACCTTGATGACTGCTCCAAAAGCCCCTTTACCAAGTAATTTTAGCTCTTCAAACTCATTGTAGTATCGTGAAAATTGTCTCTGTGTTTCTGTGGAGAATGAAGCACTGGATATCTGACTGCTGGGTACAACTGTCTCCATGCAATCTATCCCTGCTGAATCTGCAATGAAGACAAAGTTACCATCACTGGCAATATGGGGGTGAGGCACGAGGGACTGTCAAATAAGGAGCAAGGAGGAGGCTAAACGTAAATACTTTCAAGTGTAACTAAACCCTAAAATACAGAAGTGCTCTGCTGTGTAAAGCTCTAGTGCAAGTGTTAGTCTTAATACTGTTTTTAAGTACTAACATGAATTATGCTGGACAAAGGAATGATTTTAACAAGAACTTAAGAAGGAAAAGTCTCATAGGAACACCACCTTACAAGGACAAAATTAAATCTGTATTTACACCATGCAGGAGGTGGATGACTTTACAGGTTTCTTTAAAGCATAAGCTGCTTCTACAGAAGAAAAAACAGTAGTCAGTCCACCCCAGCCAGTCTTGCACAGAGAAGTTGAAGATCACACTACCTTTTAAGTTAGTTCACGTAACACACTTGCACAGTCTTGTGAAGCTGTAGCACAGGTCAATTTTTCTTACTGCAGGCATGCAGTTCACTTACTTAGCAGAACACAGGAAGTACCAAGTTCCTTACCATCTAGATTTTCTTCAGCTACAGGTATTTTTGTTCGCGGAATGTTTATAAAACTATGTTGTAGCAGCTGCTGAGGAGTCCATCTTTCTTTATCTTCCAAGCAAACACACCTGTTAGCAAACCACAGAGAGAACTATTTCATGTCTGACATAAATGTTAGAAGAGTTCTTATTATATCTAAGAAATTATTACCTCCATCATTTAGGTGAGAATCAGAAGCAAGTAGACAGACTAACTGGCTTATCACAGTGATATACAGTTGGTGGCAGAGCAGAGAAAAAGAGGACCAAACCTGCTCTCCCAAATCCCAGATTAGCAGCCTGAGCCATGAGATCAACCTCTTCTATAAAACTACAACTAGAAACACAGGAAGACATATCTATTCTTTAAAAAAACTGTTAAAATCTTAAAAAAAAAACAACTAAACAAAAAAACAAAAAACAAACAAACAAAAAAAAAAAACAAAACCAAAAACCAAAGACAAAAAGATACAGGAATGTGACAAACATACTTTTCTAGAAAGTCTTGAAAGTCAGCAGGTAAATTGGTAGGCACAGCAACTGGGAATTCCTTGGTTGCTTGGCCCTGGCTGAGCGAGAGCAGAAGCAAGCCCAGACGCCACACATCTCCTTTTTTTCCAGGTTTGTAGGGAAGACCATCCTCACTAAATCGAACCTTGGTTTGCTCAAAAACATCAGCTTTGCAGATGTCAGCTAAGCGCTTGGAAATGCTGTAGTCTGTGACCTTGATGTTTCCTTCAGCATCTACCAGGACACTGGAAGCACAAAGGACCTTGTGCACTACTGAATTATTGTGCAAGTAGTCGAGAGCTGACAAGATCTGGATCACATAATGGCGCAACTGCTCAACTGGAACTGGAGTCTCTTTGTCCAAGTACGTAGAAAGGCTACAACCACTTATGTGCTCCACTAAAATATCCACCACAATTGAGTTGTCCCGTTCTTGGAGGTTCATACATTTGTAATGTACTATGTTTGGGTGACTTAGCTTTGCCAGTGAGTTGAACTCTGTTTCTGCTCCCTGAAGCTGGTAGAGAAACACAACATAACATGGATTTTATCATATCTTGGGACACATTACTAATAAAATATGGAACACAAACAAAATACTTATTAAAATATATGACATCCTCATACTTCTCTGAGAAGGAAGTATTGTGCACTGGAGAAAGTACAGCTTTGATTTTAACAGGTAAGCTTGATTCGTTATTTCTTCAGAATTTCAGTATTTTGTTTATGCATACTTGCAAACATGCTTTTTATTGTAAAGGAACTCCTGAATACCTCAACACATTAATTTTCTTTCATGCTTAGATACTAGCATTTTCAAGTTCATTACTCCCCTCTTAAGCTTAATATAAACTAGCAGCCTAAAGAAAAGCACTGAACCTCACCTAATCTTTATTAAGCCAAATGCAAAATATAGGTATTACCTGTTTCTTAGACTTCTCAATCTTTTCTATTTCATGAGTTGTAAGAAACCTTCCCATCTTTTTTTGCCAGTGCAGAACCCACTCATATATTAGAACAAAGTCTCCACTGTGAATTTCCAAGGCATTGTAGACAGATTTACCAAGCTGTTCATCTCTGCCTATACACAAAGGGAGAGAAGAGGAACATGGCTTCTTTTGTTTCTAAGGATTTGACAAAAGCTCTGCAAATGCTAAATAAATACCAGTAAGTCTGTTTTCTAAAGTCAGAAACATAAACCTACTTACAACTAGACAAGACATGTATCTATCTAGTAAGTATGGAATATATCAAGCTTGATGAGACTGAATGCTAGGTAACAGCACTCAAATGAAAGCAATCACATGACAAAAAACTGCTGCACATTTTCAAGAATTTCAAGTTTTAATAAATTAACAACTTTCCTGCTTAGCAAATGCCAAGTTCTACACATAGTAACGCAATTGTTCATCCTCAAACTGCAAAATAATAAAAGTTTCCATTCTCAAGAGACTTTCAGGCTGTTCATCCATTCACTGAGGAAGTGCTAAGTTGAAAACAAACAATGAAAACATCTGATGGTCTGTCCGTGTGGGCACTCCGTGGAGGTCTTTCTTCCAACTCAGTCTTCTGTCATGTCGTGTATTAATGTTTTTGCTAAACCTGCTGGTTTTATGCCATTGCTATCAGCAGCAATGGAAGGAAAGTATCCATTTCCAGGCCTGTGCTTATCAGTGGTTTCACGTGTTACTGAAAGCATACCAAATCCCAGCATTTCAAGTTGCAATTGTAATTTGCTTACCCAGACATTTTCCTTTATGGACAGTAAGCGGTCCAGCACCACTTGTGCTGAAGTTCAGAACTTCATGATTTCCAGGGGACTCTTCATTATTACTAAAAGAAAGCTGGCGTTCTCGTCTGCAATGTGAAGAGAACATTTTTCTCCAACTCAGAAAGATAGTATATTTAAAGTCAGGAGTTGAATAAAAACATTAAAACTTGGAAATGTACCAAGTTATCCACAGCACATAGCTTAGTTAAACTATGACAAATGAAGGTGGGGGGGGAAGGTGGCAGGGAAGAGACCAAAATTAACAGGTCAACATCATGGCACATTATTGCCTTCAAATTTCACTTTGTAATCTAATCTTTGCAACAAAAAAATCAAACCCAAAAACCAACAAATAAGTAAATAAATCTAAAAAATCCACATGCAAACTGACATACTTGGAACGTCCAGCTGAATTTGGTCGGTGTTTATTATTCACCCCATGTTCCAAACAGCTCCCATTTAAACGTGAAGCAGCTCTAGGTCCTGCAGTATCTCTCCTGTGAGAATCTTCTTGATTTGTCAGAGCAGCTATTTCCAAACGTTCCTATAAATCAGGAAAAAGACCAAATAAGTGCAGGAGCCACTCCTATCATCAAAATATAGAAGTACTTAGTTATTACTCTATAAAGTCATGCAGATCACAGAAGAAATATGTTTTCATAATAAATGTACAAATGAAGCCAAAGAAAAAGTGCTGAGATTTCAGAAAGGACATTTCAGCACTGTCCATGGCAAAAATGCAAAGAAACTAGAAACATTAAATACCAGCTTTTTTCTGTCTGTTTGAAAACACCCACCCTTGGTACACTCAAGATGCTAGTATATTCCAGAAACCCAAATAATCAAGAACCTATTTTAATTTAGATCTACTAGAAGCCGTGAATAAGCAAAGATGTCCAAGTACTTTTTATAAGTACTGTTACAGTACTGGGAAGAACTTACTGCAATGTTTGTTTGCACATCTGCTTACAAAGAATACCTGTTTGGCAATCTCTTTCTTTTTTCTTTCTTCCCTTTTCTCTTCCTCCCTTCTCTGAATCTCATTAAGGATTTCACGTTGCTGAAATAAAATTTCAGTTGTTAGAAATGCAACAGTACATGCAATGCAACTGCTAAAATCTTACCCTGATTTAAAAGTAAAAAAGTTACAATGCTGATTTTTTGGAAGTGTTGAAAGCGGACTTAGAAGATGTCACAAGAATAAAAAAATAGAAGTCAAATTAGCTCTCTTGAGGAAGTTAATAGTATCAATTGTATGATACAGGAGAATGGAACTGTAAATTACTTCTACTGCCAGACCCAACAATAAAGTTTCATGCACACAAAAAAAAGGGAGATAAATCCAAGTGATCTTTTAAAATCTGGAGCTATTCTATCCATATTTCCCACAGAGTGGAGACTTCACACTACTAGCCCCTGTGAGACTTGGATGAATCCCCTCATTTCTACTGAAAGATATTGGTGGTCTGACATCTCTTTAGGGTGAATTTGTTGCTCTCTAGAGATGCCTGTCACAGTGAATGTTCCAGTCACCCTAGGAGTGAAAGAAGGTATGAATACCTGTCTGCCTGGCTAACACTTCCTAGTTTACAATGGAATGCACTTAATATGTACCTTTGCTTAAGCTTTTGTATAAGGTCCTCTTGATAAGGGATTTTTATCAACATTTACAATCAACATTTAGGTTTGTTTCAGGCACAAATATTTCCCTGGGTTAAAACCACATCATTAAAATATTACAATTACAGCAGCAGATAGTTCATATAATACACATTGATCAACTCATACTAGCAGGTCTGACAAGTTAATAATTCACTAAAACTCACCATTGTGCAGAGTGATTTTAAAATCACGATTATGTTATTTTAAGAATATATGGTTATTCATACATTGATTTCTCTTACCTCCTGCTCCTCTCTTCTCTTAACTTCTTGTGCCTTACGCAATTCCTCCTGAGCCAATCTTTCCTGTTCTTTCTGATGATTTTTTAGCATTTCTTCATGAAAAGACTTGGAAGGCGGTTTATTATACTCACTGAGAAATGACTGTACATGGTCAGCAAGTTCAAATATCATCACCTGAAAGAAAAAAGGTACAAATGAAATGCAGAGTCAAATGATAGCCAAATGCTACCCACCCAGCAACACAGCAGAAGCATGACTGTCAATTTTGTTATTTATCAGGGAGAATTTATCATACTTCAGTATTTTTTTGTCAGAACTATTTATTAATAAATTGTAACAGGAAAAATCCCTGACCACAGTAGCAAAGATGGCAAAAAATACTGAAAAACAGACAACCTAAGCCATCTTATTTTTCTAACAGAAAAGTGAAATTTAAAAATTATTTTCCATCTTCTTCTAGGCATAATCTTTCTACTCCCACAGATATGGGTTTATGACATATGAGCTACAACAGAACAAATCCTTTGCACTTATCTGTTACTGTACCTACTGCTATGAAATAGTTATTATTTCACTGCTAACCACAAATCCAGCCCTTCCTCTGCAAAGCAGTCTCCCCTTTAGAACTGTAAAATCACATAAAGTGCTCCATATTCATATAGCTACAACCACTAAAATAAGAACTGCACTGAAAACTCTGCTACATGGCTTGCCAGGTTGGAATCAATTTTCAGTCACTGTTTACTTGAACTATTGATGATCTGTTGACCTGTCAGGGCTTAAGCTTTCAGCAGTCTAGTAGCATCCCCTTATTAGTTCAAGCACTCCACAGTGCTAAGAGACCACTTTAGCTCTAAAATTAAAGAACAGTACAGGACAAAGGTGCAGTCAGCAGCACCACGGAGCAGGATTTACATGTACAGGTGGGAGATAAGCCAAATTAAATTGTACTATCCGCCCGTAACAGGGTGACATTTAGAAGAGTCTCAAACACTGAATCCCCTGCTTGAAAGGAAGAATGAAGCCAGGAGGCAATTCAAAATAGAAAGAACAGCACAATATGCATAAATCTGACACGTGCAACTAGATTATCTTTCCCAAGTTACTATTCAGAAGGGAAGGCAATCATTGCATGCACATATGTATTAAAAAACCCATCAAAAACAAGAGAAAATTCAATAATTAAAAAAAAAAACACTGACAGTTTGCTCTTCAGTTTCAATAGGAGGTTGAAGTATTGTCAAACTTTCTGTATCAGAATACAATTTAATGAGGAGTACCTGTCAAGGTATAGAGAAAAGTTATCTTCCTTTTTTCTGCAGATAAAGTAATTCAGGATAGCACTGCATATGCCATTCATACAAAATATGTACCATACATGTAATTCACAACCACATCTACACTTTGCTGGAGCAAGCATGACTCTTTTTTGGAAAATCAACATTAGGAAAATGTATGACATATTTAGATCCTTTCAATGAGATCAGAAATCAAACCTGGGACTTGGAAGCCCTACAGGCTAATAATTCTTGTGGTCACTTGTGAGCAGACCCAGTATATATTGATTGGTTTTGTGGTTACTTAGAGATTTAACCCTTGTACCTTCTATGAATTGTCCATAGACTGTCATTAGGAAAAAACAAACAGCAAATAACAAACCCCAGCTCTAAATTCCAGAATACTTTATTAAACTGCTAATTTCCAAAGATACTGAAAAATCTGAGGAAATTCTTGGTTACTGAACAGAAGGTATCTAGCTAAAACAGTTATTGTGACAGTATCTGCAGAAACATTGGCAATCAAAATACAAGTATGGTATTCAAATGGAAAAAAAGGCTTGATATGGCAGGAGTGAATGACAGATAGCTCCTGCTAAACCTGTAAAGTTGACAGGCTTGGGAAACTGAAAGCAAAATATTACCCCACTTCAGCCTATTATAATGTCCACAGCTGTGTAATACTCACTTTTAAAAAGACAAACGGAGCTATTGAAATGTGTTCACCTGCAACATTTCCAAATAGCGATAAGAAACATACCCAACCCCCTGCTTTTACCAAGAATTCTTTGTTTGCTTGTAATTCTTTGAATCATTTCAGCCCTCAACAACAGAAAGGTATTGCTAATACTAAACATACCCAAGGATGTATAACATCACTTAAAACAGATAAAAGGTCTAAGCTTCCCATGTTTCTCCATCTTTCTTTTTTTACTTTTTTACCCAGTTCCAGGGAAACTCAAGTATCAATACTCCTAAACACAGAAAAAAAAGGGACAGTGGCATGAAGTGACTGTACTAAAAACTGTTGAGCTGGTATTGGAACGAAGGCCTCTCGCCCTCCAGTTCAGCATTAGGTGAACAAGATCAGATGGAAAAACTCCCTAGGTAACCACTGTTTGCTTAAACAGATAGGGCCTCTTATGATATTCAAATCAATCTGAAAAGTGCAGAAAGCTCTTTTCAGTCAATATTGCTCTTCATATTGCCAAATAACTCAGAACCTTTAAACCTAGTAACATGAACCTTTAAACCAGGATTAAAGCTTGCAGTATTTATACATGGATTTTGAGAGCATCCATAGTCTGAACTTTCATTAATTAGGAACATTCCTAAGAAAGACGGTCCCTCCTTCCTTAAAAGCAATGCAACTTACACTTCCAATGTGGATATATTCCACAATATTATACCATACCATTTAGAACTATTTAGGTTCAGAGTATATTTCTCAAGGAAGTGAAAAGCTCTTACCTCTCCACAGCGCTGTTTTGCTAATTCAGCTAGTCTGGATTTTAGTTCATTTATTTTCTCATTTGACAAGCCTTTTGAATTTTTTAGCTGTATTTCAGGAACTCTGTGGGACAGCAACAAAACATAAAAAAGTCCTCATTAGAAAAATTGAGTGTAAAAAGCAACAGATTGTTGATAAAAACTGTGTGAGGGAAAAGGAATGGAGTCCATAGTCACTTGGCAATTATAGTCAATGCTCAAATAAGTGGAATATAAATATTACATATACAAGATAAAGTCAGAAATACTGTATTATATTCCCTATCATCAAATTTTCCGGTTGCAGATTACCTCTTGGTAACACTTAACAGCAGAACTACCAAAGAAACCCTGCACATGCTAGTAATTCAGTTCTTAACCACTAACTTTCTGAACAAGCCATTTAAAACATTACTAACATAACGTTTAGATGTTTAAAATTTATTTATCACCACTATACAGGTAACACAAACCCTAAGAAACAAATGCAATAGATAAATATCAGCTATATTTAAAAGATATTTTAAATAAAGTAAACAAGCAAAATGTCTGTAGATGTGTTATTTCAAACTAAAACAAAATAATGAGAGTAGCTGTTAGATCCTTGTTACAGGGTATAACTGAGCTATCACTTAGTAAGGAAGAGCATTTCCCTTCTACAGCACTCATGCCACAGCACAAAGGGATGGACTGAAGGGAGTTATGTTTTGGACTATCAGTGGTATAAGCACTGAACAAAATAGGGCACAGAGCAACACTTAGCCCAGGAATCACTTGCCTACACAAAACGGTAGGGCAGGCTCGTCACCTGCAACTCCTTCTACACTTTCTCTAGAGAATTCTTCCAAAAGCTAATCCAACAGAAAACAGAAGGCTTTAAATAGAAAGGAAATTCAGTCTGTCTCAGATGAAAGAGTCAGGAGTTCAAGAAGTTTAACAAGGGCACTAAGACAGTGGCAGGTACTCCTGTGGTTATGTATCTCCAGTGCAGTTCTGCACTGACAAACTCATCCCTATTATTCTCCATTGCACAAAATACTAAGTCCAATTCAGGTGCCAAAGTTTAGAGTTGCATATTATAAAATACTCCAGGCTTAATAAATACTGACATGCAGAAAGCAAGACTAAGTTTTACTCCCATAAAACTACACGTCTTTTCAACTTACACTTTACTACAGAAAGCAGAGACAAAAGGTTATAATTTAATGTTCACTTACGTATCAGGGTAAGTATGTGGACACTTGACCCACAGGTCAACTTTGGCATACACTTCATTAGCACCAGTCAATCCCTGAGGACGCAGAACTAAATTAATTTCAGGAGGTTGTCTTACCTAAAACACAAACCAAAACTTCTGATTGAAAAGGTTTACTTGGTTTTGCTTTAATGAAAACACTCAACTCTCAACCTATATTACAGTAGAACACAGCTTAAACCATCCAAACCATGAAAAAAATACATTAATGTGTTGACATTGCTCAGTAGGAGTGAACGGGTCCACTGACTATCATGGTTTATCCAGTATATTTTTACAATTTCTTCAGAGATTCAGACTGAGCAAAAATGAGGTTCTATAATAAAACTTTCATTCTGCTTACTGTAATACAGCAGTAGAAAAAAATAAACTTAACACAGGTTATTTATATCACAAATTAAAGCATTCATTGTAAGGACAGCATTTTTCTTTAGTGTTTAGATTACTAACCCAGGCATTATTTTCTTTTCCAACATGGCAACAGACCATAATGTCACACTGATATACACCTTACATGGCCAAACCAATGGACAGTATTTTTTTTTCCTGTAGTTGTTTTTAGTGTTTTGCCATAAATAAGAATTTTAACAAGCATTGCCTTCCCCATCCCTACCCTGTTCAAATCACCTACTCAAAATCAGAATAAAGTAAAATATGCCTATATAAGTATTCCCAACTTTTTCTTTTCAATTAGGTTTAAAAACAAACAACAACAACAAAAAAACCCAACAAAACAACCTAGCCTTTAGTAACATGAAAAAGAGGGAGGGAAGTAAGACCATATGGAATAACAAATACAGAAATAGATGGTAACTATCCCCTTTGCTTTTCTAGCAAGGAGAAGAACATCTCACAGGAAGAGGATATCAGGTATGACCTTCAATACAGAGTGAACAGATCTGGAAACCCAACAAATTACTGAGAGTGTTTTCATCAAACTTCATAAGAAGAAAAGTCACAAGTTGCTGCAAAAATTTTAAGTTCAAGTCTCCGGCACAAAAGAAAGCAGAGGATATACAGTAGACATTCAAGACAAAAGAATGCAAAAAGAAACAACAGTAAAAGTGAACCTGTGGAACAGAACAGTGACCATTAGCTCCAGATACAGGAAAAGAGTATAACGGACACAGCTGGAAAGGAAATATCAATTTGATGGGGACACGAAAGACAAATGGAACAGAGTCGTGAGTACCAGGCCTGAACATTATCTAGCTGTTAATTAAAAAAACCCCACACCTATAAAAATGAAAGCAAAACTATTATCATGGAAATAGGCGCACTGTGACAAAACCACAGCATATAATAACTATGTAAATATTGTCAGGTATACCAACGAGATGAATTAGTTGAGCAAGTATGTAATTAGTAGGTTGAGGAATGAAGTAAGAGGCATTTTTTCAAAAGCCTTTAGACAATTACTTAGAAAGCAATTTATGGGTACAGCACTGATTATAGAGCGAGCGCTTTTATCTCGAGAATCAATCGCAAAGGTGGCCGGTTGCAAGACTGAAGGAAGGACGACGGACGGGCAGCGAGAGCCGCGACACGTCAGGCAAGAAGACACGGAGCGGCCCCAGCGAGGCAGCGCCGGCCGCCCCCCCGCAGCCGTCCGGCCCCGCTCCGCACCGAACCCGCACCGGCCCAGCCCGGCCCGGCCCGGCCCGGCCCGCTGCGCCTCCGCCCCGCGCCCGGCGCGCTGTGCGCGGACCCCGCTCGCTACCTTCCAGGCCTGGCTCTGCCGCAGGTCCTGGAAGTCCTGCCCGTAAATGGACTCCAGCACCTGGAGCTCGTTCTCCTGCCGCAGCTGGTAACTCTCCGGCGGCTCCGCAGCGAGCTCCGCCGGCAGCTGCCGCCCGCCGCTGGCCCGGGCCATGTCAGCGCTGCCGGCGGGGGCGCGCAGCGGCCATGGCGGGCCCCGCGCTGCCGCCCTGGGACCGGAGCCGGAGCGCGGCCCGGCACCGCCTCCGCCGCGGCGGCAGGAGGAGGAGGAGCCGGGGACAGGGGCCCGGTGCTTCGTCTGCAGGAACGTGTCGAGGTGGAACGGAACCCTAAGGATCGCCGAGTGAAACGCCCTGCTCCTCACGGGACTCCCTAAACGAAACAGTGTGACTAAGAGCACTGTCCAAACTCTGGGAGACTCGGTGCCACTGCCACTTCCCTGGGAACCTGTTCCGCTGACCAACCACCCTCTGGGTGAAGAACCTCTTCTAATGTCCGGTCTGAGCTCCCACAGGATATGCCTCCAGGTATATCTGCATTACAGAGATACACAGCTAAGACAGTTGGATACTCTGTAGATTTTTTTGAACTGACCTTGAGAAAGAGTCACAAAAGGGAAAAAATAACCGCGAATTTCGGTATAGATTTCATGTAGAGCAGGGGCAGGATACAAGTTCCCGTGAAAACTGTAGAAAGGCTTCCAATGACAGCTGCAGTAGGGAGTAATAGCAGGTGGAGGGCGAATGGTTGAACTGCGAACAAAACAGGGAGGCGGGTGTCCTTGGTGGGACCTGCTAGAGGGAGGCAGCTGGGGGCTGTCAGGGGAGCAGTGACAACCAGAGAAGAAAATGTGCTTTCCTTCGGTCACTTCACACGGTAACTGCTGAAAAGGCCTGCCACGAGAGGGAGCCTTTAAAGTTTTGGGATCTTCATAAAGAAACCCCAAGTAAATTCATACAAGCTTATCTATTAGTGAGTAATCCCCAGCCAAAAAAAAAAAAAAAAAAAGAAAAAGTTACAGTAGTCTGCAGGTTGCTACCACGCACCCAGATATAGGAATGTAGTTTTGGTGACTTTGACTTTACTCCCTGACCTTTGGGTACAGACTTTCTGTTATAAAGAAACCACTCATTTACACTAATGATTGGTTTCTATAGCCCTCAATTTGTACTTCTGAAATTGAAAGCTTGTTCCACGCAAACTTTATCTTTCAGTTGCACTTAAAGAGTGTCGTTAGTATCAAATGAAAACCAAGTGTTAAATTGTATCACTGTTGTGAGGCTGGTCTTTGTTCCTCACCATTCCTGGAATGTCTTTAGTGGCAGGGTCCTTCTATCTCGTCTGCTTTTTGGTGGGAAGTGGTCTGGAAACAGACCAAAGCTCTTTAGTGTTTATCTAGCAACAACAGAGACATCCCTTTGCTCAGTCATGTGTGACCTGGGGCACTGTAACTGATCACTGGAGTTTCCTCTGGTACAATTGGGTATGCTCATTATCAATTTGTATATAATAAATAAAAAGTTTCCCTGCGTTAAAGACTGGAAATAAAAAAGTCCAGGCCAGAGATTCATCTTCTCTCCCACACAAATACACAGCAAGAATGCCTCGGTGATGCAGTAAGCAATTAAGAAATGTCAGCAAAATTTCCTTTAACAGCAATTATGGGTTTATACTTCCCAAGCATGTGGTGTGGGGCACACAGCTCACCACATGGGAAAATCTCCCCTGTTACACTGCATAGCAGTGGGTGGGCCAGATAACAGTATGCCTTTTAAAGCTGCCTGACTTTCCCCTACTTTGTGACTTGGCAAAATTTTAACCAGTTAAGATGAAGTGCTCTAGACCAGATGTCTACCTCAAACTATTTTTTCCCCTTAATTACTTCTATAATGATTCATTGTTTCTAAGAAGAAAGCCAGAGTAAAATAACATAATTTTAAAAACATTTTAAGAATTTGTTTTTAAAAGTCTTGTACTCCAGCAGGAGTGTGAAAATTTGATGAGGAGGAGACAACCTTTTTTCAGTGCTGTGGCTTTGCTAGCTAACCTTCTGGAAACCTGCATGAACTGAACCAAATTACATTACTGCAGGGAGTCTTCACATGCTCAGCACAGATTTACTGGAATACGATGAACATCCACCGGCCTCAAACGTGTGCCAGACTGCATCTGGATAGAAGCTTCCCTTCCAAGATTTAAGGCAAAATTTAAAACTCTCTCCCACAACATTAAAATTTAATTCTAGGAAATAAAATTTAAATGGTTTGTGAGAATGTGCTTTCAGTTCCCCATGTGCATGGTGAGGGGAAGTCAGTCTTCCTATGAAGTGCAGGAGGAAGGAAAAAGGTTCTGAGTGTTAAGAGTAAGAAATCTGGCAGAAAATAAAACCTCTTGCATTCCAGCCAGTCTTCAGAGATCAGAGGGGCTGCATGCAGCTGGGCTTATTCCGATTATAACCAAATTAGCATGACATGGTCATGTTCAATGGGAACTTCCATGAGCAGATTCACAAATAATGTGATTTATTGAAGCAACAGAAATAGTCTGAATAAATGCACAAACTATGATAGAGCTCTAATGATAACATTGTGTCAACTTGGGTAATAATAATAATAGCAGGTACATGCTTACCAAGACAGCATCTCCACTTGGATGGAGGGAGAGGAGAGTAGCCTGAGAACTGTCTCTGAGGTCTTTAAGGGTGTTTCTCCTAACAGATCTGCCCTCCTTACATACAGTGCAATCTGATCCCCCTATTTCTAAGTTACCTATAGCATGGTCTAAGCAGAGCGTTGAATAATGCAGTCATTTATGTGGTAGCATGTACTTCATTAAGCTTATTAGCATATGCAGACATGAGCATTTTAATATTTAAATGACTTTTAATCAGACAAAGATTTCTTTTTTGGCCATGGTGTCCTTCGAAGTTCCAGCTGTGCAATTTACTTCTGTTCTGTTCCTTTCCTAATTCAAACTCAAACCATCCTATGCCCACAGGACCTCTTCCTTTTGCCAGCTCAATCTTTCTTGGCTATGTAGATCTGTGCAAAGACAATGCAGAGGGTACACAGTGTAGGCTGTAGATAGTAAACATCAACTCTTGCCTGGCTCCTTGGTCATCATTCCATACCAATGGAGGAACTGAAGAAAGGGACAGCTGTGTGAGGAAAAGCACCTTGCAGGTGACTGGGAGGTGAAGGGACTGAGGTCAGACTCTGGTTACAGACACTGGCCACAAGAATGCTGGAGGCCAAAAGGAGGAAAAAACCTGTTTGGGAAAGGAAAGATAAGGGGAAAGCATGGTGAAAGCTGCTGATTATTGCCTAGAAAGTGGGGGGAAATTGGACCGGGTGGACAAAGTGAATGAGTTATGTGTGAGAGGAAAAGGTAGGAGGGTGAGTGAGTCTGAGGCCACAATCAGAGTGAGTCAGAGATGTGAATTACGAGACAAGTGGCTGGAGCAATGAACTCCTAGAGGAATGAGAGGAGGCTGCAAATGGCTGGGCCCAAACACATGGAGGTACAAGCAGAGGCTTGGCCAACAGCCTCCAGGATCTGTGGTGGGATGGGGTAATGGCAGTCCCCTATCCCTGTGGTCAGCAAGTGTCTTCGAACCCATGGCACAGCACCTAGCTCTGTCCTGGATCACTGAAGTTCACATCACAGGAGACCGGGCGAATGTTACTGGAACACATCTCATGGGCCTGGGGTGCCTGAGGAAGCCTTGCTCTGCCGAGGCTGAGCACATGGATAGCTCCTCTTCCCGGGGCACTTCCAGGCTGGCAGCTAGTGGCTGAAAAAACCTTTTTGGCTTAATTTTTAACTAGCACTAGTCTCCAAATTAAAGGCAAACGTGAATCCACTATATGGAGGCACATCATCTGTAGAATCAATGCCCTTATTACGACCACTTAAGAGCTTTTCTGGAAAATTATACATTTAGAAAAAAAATCTATTTTAACAAGTAACATGCGTATCTAGAACGCAGCATCGTCTTTTGACAGTCTGTCATCAGCATTAGGGACCTGTTTCAAAACACCGGTTTAAAAGGCGCCCGCCCGCTCCCAGAGCCCCCGAGCGAAATGGCGGCCGCGTTACGTGATGGCGGCGCGCCCGCCCTGAGGAGCGCGGCGCGCCGGCGGCTCCCGCTTCCCCCGGCTCGGGATGGCCGCAGGGTTTGGCTGTGCGGGGCCGCAGGGGCTCGGCGCCC
This sequence comes from Molothrus ater, assembly GCF_012460135.2. Lineage (NCBI taxonomy): Eukaryota > Metazoa > Chordata > Aves > Passeriformes > Icteridae > Molothrus > Molothrus ater. The sequence continues at coordinate 30,617,500 of NC_050483.2, forward strand.
GCGCCGGGATGTGGGAGCACGACGGAGCAGGGCTGCCGCTGCCAGCCGCGCTCAGCGCGGGGCGCGCCAGGATCGTGCGGATCGCTCGAGCGCCCCCCGCCTTCCGATCCAAACCCCAGCTCATTTTCCCCGAGGAACAGCGGGAGCGCAGGGGCAGCCCCTGAGCAGTCACTGGCCTCTCTGGACGCTGTGCGAGGGTCTCCGCGGTGCTCTCTGGCGCCGCGCAGAGCAAGCAGAGAGACGGGAGGGAGCCGTGTCTCGCCACGGGCGGAGCGCGCAGGAGCAGAGGAGAGAGCGGGAGCAGGTGTGCCACGGGGAAAGCCGTGCTCTTCCTCTCTCAGGGCTGTGAGCAAAGCCAGAGCCAACGCTGAGAGTGCAGTGGGGGGACAGAGTTGATGTCTCCCCAGTTTTGCAGGCCGGTTTTGCTGTGCAGTGAGCCCGTGGCCGTGCGAGCGTGTGCGCGGCGGCCGCGCCGCGACCCTCGGCAGCGGAGGGAGGATGAGCCGCGGTGCGGAGTGTGATTCTGGGGACCACGATTCCTTCTCTCTCGCATATTGCGGTAAAACATGCTGAGGAGACCTGTGGCGGGGTGAAGCAAAAACTATGGCACATCTGATCGGAAGGAGAAGCCTGGTTTGTTTTCTGTTTTTGTTTACTGGCTGTCATGACTTACTAGGTGACAACGCGAACAGCCAGCCCTGCTTCTCGGGACACAGGAATGTGGTGAAGATGCCTCCGAGAGGCAGAGACCGGGCTTTATCCTCAGAAGCGTCTGTTTGCCTGTGGGCTCCATTCATTCACTAAAGACAAGGGCTGGACAACCGGTGTTATTAGGGGGCAGCAAGGAAGGCGGAACCTCGCCATGGGGTACGACAGAAGCTGGGTGCTGGTGAATGAAAGCGACCATGCCCCGTCCCAGGCTGTCACCGGAGCTCTGGAGACGGGCAACGCCTCGGCCGGGCAGATGGTGTGGCAGGGCGGGAATGTCAGCGAGGCGGGCGCCGTGAAGAGCGAGGAGCACGGCGAGGAGCAGAGCTACCGGCACTTCACCACCACCGTGCAGGTTGTCATCTTTGTGGGCTCTTTGCTGGGTGAGTGAGAGTTGCTGGAGTTCCTGGTTGATTTTATTTAATTTTTGGTTTCAATCCTTGCGGTCAGGGACTGCAGACCAAAAGGTACCTGGCATCACTGGTTGCCTTCGTGACTCTTCTTGCTGCATTTCTGGTCCTCAGGTGTATGATTTAAAGTTCCTTGTAGGTTTTGATGTGTAAAAGCTGTTGCCGTAAAATGTATTCGTCATGGATACATTACATTGTACATTAGACGTATGTATTACTTAGTAACCTTCTCTACTAGAATTTAAACGGGCAAAATTTAGATGGGTTCATGACATGTTTATTTTCAGCTGCAATGGGATCTGTTCTCTTTAACATAAACAAGGGTGTGGAGTGTTTTAAAACAAGTTTTGCTGAATTTCTGTTTCACTCTGCAGTAATTTGGCATTTGTGTCCCCCAGATTTTAAATAAATCCTTTAGAAGTACTTTATACTGTAAGTATGTATAACCACGTGCAATCTTGCTTTACAGTAGGAATCATGTGTTGTCATATGAATCATATGTGGTTGTAAGGTATTGCTATATAATTTTACAAATGTGTGTACATTTGCTTTCTTGATGCTTACACCAAATTTTGTTAGGAATATGTGCGCATTTCTTAGCAAAAAAAAAAAAAAAAAGAAAAAAAATTCCAAAACAAAACTCTAAGGCAAAATAAGCCTTATGGTGAGTCAAGTTAGCACTGTTTGGGAGATAAGTAAGCTGGATTTCAGTAAAATGTCACTACTACCTCAATCATTCAAGGCTTTACACACAGGGCTTGAGTGAGAAAGCACCCAGCTTTTCTTAAGGGAGTTAATCAGGAATTTGCTGATGGTCATTGGCTCATTTTATCAAGGATTTGTTTTGGATTTTTTGGATTTTCCTGATCCTGAGTAATGCTAAAGTCCATTTTTGTGGTCATGGTAATAAATTCTAATATCTATGTCCTTTTGGTAACATTCCTTAATAAGTAATATTCCTTAAATAAGTTTTAAGAAGATGATAAGCATAGCCATGTCCCAGTCAACAATGCACTTACTGGCTCTTACTGTAAATCACTGAGTTTTTTGGCATCAACTATTCCTCTGTGCAGTGGAGATAATCCTCACGGTTCTTGCTTTTGTTTCTTCTTAGCATATAGTGTGGGGAAAGGATACTTTTAATATCATAGGTACTCTGTGGCTTTTTCTATGTTGGGTAGTACCTGGCATAAAACAATAGCCAGCAAACAGTGTCCTAAAATAACAAGACTAGATGAGGAAAGCTAGAATTTTAATTCTTTCTTTTTTTGAGTTTTGAACCTTACAGAGAATAAATTTGAGTCATATGTCCAGATCCTGTTTCATGAGCATGGATCCTCCAAAATTATTTGAAGAAGAAAACAGACATTATCACGTAGTCATTCCTTCAGCAGCTAGGAGTTCTAAAAAACCAACCAACCAACCAAAAAATACCATTGGTACAAATTTTGCAAGATTAATGTAAGTTATGGTTTGGCCTCCTGTAATTTGTTTTCAAGACATGGAGGAAACATTTCAAAATGTCACAAGGGGTTTATTTGCTGATTGGACGGCTGGGAGGCTGATGAAATTTCCAGATCAATAACTTTTCCAGGCCTGTCAAAGAGCTAAACAGGGGAGGAAATAATATACTTTTTTAATTATGAAAGTGCACTAGTCCAATGACAAATGTTAGCAGTGGGCCTCATGCATTTACAGTGATGGAAACCAATCTAAACTATTTTTTTGAAACTAGTAGCCTTTGCTACTAGTCTCCCTGTGTCCCTGAAGTGCTAATTTAAAACATTGATGATACACAGTATCACAACAGCTGAGAACTTTAGAGTCTTTAAAAATGTCTTCCCATATCAACCCAATGAATGTACTACTATTTCTTTTTTACTGAATGGAAAGAAAGCCACATCTCTCATATGTTGCCAAGAGTTTTGGATATACAGTATCTCTGCGTCAGCAAAGGATAACGCTGTTAATTGTCATTTATCCTCTGCCATGGTCCTTGGAGCGCGAGTGGTATCCAGCTCTTTTCTCCATCATGTGAGCCCCCCTACTAAGCTGCAGAACAGCAGTTCTTTGCCCTAGTGAGTCCCAGGTTCCTCTTTGCAGAGGGGCAGCCCTTCAGTAGGTGGATGAGACAGACCTTCTCCCTAAAGCCTGAGATAGGGTCACACCCCTCAGTGGTAGGATGTGCGGGTTTGAATCCTTTCTGGTTTGGGTGGATGTGCAGCTTGTGCATTTCACATCATCAGTGCTTGCCCAAGCACTTTGCTATTGATAAAATAGCATTAATTACCCTTTTAAAGGAAAAAAAAAATTCAGCTTGAAATGGAACAAACCTGTATGACTCACCCAGTCTTGATAATGATTGCAGGGGTCTGACATTAGCAGGAGTGTGCAGCATGGAGAGGTCCAGGTCCTGCAAGAGGGAAGAATCGCAGTTGGTGTTGTGAATTTAATTTAGGTCCCTGCTGCGCACAAGAATGTTTTCAGCTGTGAGAGAGATGCCTGTTATGGTTTTCTTTTCTCCCATTTAAGACCTCTATTTGAGTCCTGTGGAAAGACTTGGGACACTAGGATAAATTCTTGTGTTAGTTCTCACTGTGATATGACAGAACAGTGCTGTTTTGAGTGTTTCATTATATCTGCTGAAGGCAAGGAAGAGTCAAATTTTTTTTTTCTTTTTCTTTATTTTAAGCTTGGAATGACATAGGGCTCCCTTTCCAAGTGACTAAAGTTTTAATAGCTTTCTTTTTATCAAAGAAGATTCCTGAGATCAGTTTTGCGGTGAATATAGGAGTACAGCAATACTGATCTGTGAGGTGTATTTTTCTCTTGCTGTTAGAAGGAAACAGTGTGCATAGACTAATTATTACTTCAGCTTTGAAAGAAGAAGGAGAGTGTATCACTTCTGAGTTTTGGTGGGGAGAGGTCACTAGAGGTGGCTGCAGCCTCTTTCAGTTGAGTGCGAGCAGTAGGGTGAGATCTTGGAAATGAAGAGGGTCTCCAGAGAGCTCTTGGAACCAGTGTGCACAGTGACCTTAGTTGGAAAGGGAGATAAAAATGATGGGTGAAATGCAGTGGACAATAGCACCTTCTCAGGAAAAGGGAAAGGAAGACCAGAAATAAGAGTTTTGAGGCAGATGAGGATGTGGGCTCTCTCTCTGAACATGGACTTCCCACGGTTTACTTACTTGCATATAAAGTTGCAGCAGATAAGTAGAGGAGCTTATGAGTTGTGTTTTTACTGACAGGTGTAACTGAATGCTCATGTCATGTCAGGTTTAGGTGAGATTATATCCCCTTGTAGAATTATAATGCAAAAGTGTTTGGGTTGGAAAGGACCTTAAAGGTCATCTCATTCTAGCACCCCTGCCATGGGCAGGGACACCCTTAGTTAGAGCAGGCTGCTTAATGCTCCATCCAACCTAGCCCTGAACACTTCCAGGAGCAGGGCATCCACAACTTCCCTGGGCAATCTGTTCCAGTGTCTCACCACCCTCACAGTTTATTCTTCCATATATCTAACTGAAATTTCCCCTTTACTGGGTTGGAGTTTCTGTTCTTTTCGTATTTCAAGGTATGAGAATCAACATTTGTTCCCGAGGCTGAGTATGTTCACAATTTTCATATTATATAAAACTGAATTTCTTCTTTAAAAAATAATTATTGTCAGTTGTTTAGGAAAAAAATCCACACGCACAAAATTGATGCAATTTACAACGAGAAAGGAAATGTCTTTAGTGCTGATGTCTACTCCCCAGAATGAATATGCATCTTACTTTCTATGCATTTTTTACTAGCTGTATCCCACATAATCCCAAATCCAGGAAGCTTTCCCAGACATTTTAGATCAGTGCCTTATTTGAGGTTTGGGGAATTAGGCTCTATGTTACTTACTCTGTCAGCTTCCTAAATCTGTCCTGTACAGAAGGAAATTTAACTGGAAAGGCTGAGGATGCTCTGCTAAAGTTCCAACTCTATTTCAGTGGTTATAGTGCATTTTGGAAAGCCATGGGTTAGATTGGTTACCTCCTGGTTTCCAGCCATGTTTTGAAGGAAAATTATGTGCTTTGAAAGAGGTGTGCAGAGTGAACCTCTGCTGCCTTCCCATTGTCCTGTAGGACAGGCTTGCTCCTTTTCATGAGGATTTCCCAGTCTCCCTCTGCCCCTGAAACTGATCTTCTCCTTGTCTTGGTATCTGTGCAGAGAGATGTAAAACAGTATTGCAGCAACTAATTTTTAAAGGGATAGGTCCCTTACGGGGTACAAACCTGAAGTAAGACAGCCTAGGTAACAAACATTTACCTAATGTTTACAAACATTTGCCTAATGTTCGTAAAGGCAAATGTATGTTAGCACAAGGAATAGAATATCTATTTTTTAATAGCTACCAGTAAAGCTTGCCATAGGCATCTTCTGTAAAGAATGGAGCAGGGAATCTTGAAGTAAAAAATACTGCAGATATATGACTCAAGGCTAGACTGAGAGAATTTTTAAAGAATGAGGATCATGTCTGCAAGAGCTCCAGCCAAAATTTATAGCTATGCCCACAAAAAAGGGTAGAGTTACCTGATGGTAAGAAACAAAAAGGTTTGGGGATGGGAATTACGATGTTTTGTTTCACTGGTATCACACTTATAAGAAGTGCCCTAGACGAAATCTTCTAAAACATCGAGTTTGCATAGATTAATTTAGTTGCTGATTAGCTGAAATAAAGTTTGGCAAAGCAAAAAGTGACTGAAAATCAAGTCTAAAAGGAAGCATCAGGCAAATGATGCTATGAGCGGTGGTTGCATGTACTACTAACTGCATAGTATTACCATCTTGCAGTACCATAACATTGTAGTAATAATTTTCCCCTGCAGTTTTGTATGGGTGGTTCTGAGCCTCAGGAGTCATGGACTGTGCAGCAGTTAAGTCCAGTCCAGGATGCACCTTGGTAAAGTCAACCTGGAAGAGATGTTATGCTTTTGTTTTTTATGTGTGTTCAGTTGAACTGCTAAGCAATTCTCTTTGGAAGAAAAATTGAGTTTGAGGAAAGGATGAAGAAGAGGGGCTGTGAGAGTGCTGGGGCTCCTGTTGCCATGGAGACCTCTCTTCTCCCCGAGCTTCTGCAGAGGCGCCTTGTCTGGCTTTGGCTGAGGGGCCCTTCAGGTAGCACTGCTGCTGCCTTTTAAAAGAGAGGCTTTGGGAAAACAGCCCTTTACCTAGCCTGGAAGTATGAGATGCAATGATTTATACCTGAAATGCATATTCCTGATACTGTGGGGATACTGTGTGATGAAGAGTTCCTCATACATGTATTGGGGGGGGTTAACCAATGTCTCTAAAGATCATGTGTGTCAAGGATGTTAAACTGGTGCCTTGTAGGCAGCCATTGATCCCATTTATCCTAGAATCACAGAATATCCTGAGTTGGAAGGGACCCACAAGGATCATCGAGTCTGACTCCTGGTCCTACACATGACAGCCCCAAGAATTACACCATGTGCCTGAGAGTATTTTCCAAATGCTTCTTGAGCTCTGCTGCTGTGTCCACTTCCCTGGGGAGTCTGTTCCAGTACCCAACCACCCACTGGATGAAGAACCTTTTCCTGATATCCAACCTGCACCTTCTCTGACAGCTTCAGGCCATTCTCTCAGATCCTGTCACTGGTGGTCACAGAGAAGAGATCAGTGCCTGCCCCTCTGCCTCCCCTCATGAGGAAGTTGCAGACTGCTGCTGTTTAGGGAGAAACTGATTCATACCAGTCATTTACTGTCTGTACTCCCCTGTGAACACTTTAATGAGAGCTATGAACCACAGCTCTTTAACTAAGTGACTGGATGTCATGATTTGCTTTTTATTGTGAGTTACAGTTGCTGAAACACCTGCTGGTGTGTATCACTCGATTGTTTTGAACTTCAGTGAAAATCTAGATCTGAGATTTTGTATTGATATCATGGGCAGTAAGTTAGTGTTTCAGGCATGAATGAACCCATGCACTTAGCAAGAATTTTAAATAGTGTTAGTTCTGTTACAGATTTCATTTAGTGGCTTGCTATTAGGAAGGTGTCATGAGCTCTTAAATGAGGGGTTTTTCTCTATTCTGTTCATCTTTAATTTCTTTTTTCTGTGATGTTGGAAAAAGTATGTTTGCCACTGAGGAACATTTTTCAAGATCTAGGAAATTGTATACATCTCCACAAAAGGTGCTGGCTGTGCTGCAGAATCCTGTAGGCCAGTAGAGGTGTTCCTGCTGCAGCTCCATGTCCTCAGAATGAGCAATAGCAAGGCTGAGCACACATTCCTAAGAGGCTCACATGCAAACAGTACATCTATACCTGTTACCCATAAGCAGCCACACAGACTGACACAGCAAGAAAATGCAGCATTCAGGCAGACACAAGGTGTATCAATGGCCTCATCCTCTTCCCCTCTCTGGGGAAGGATGAAAGCCCATTAGTATAAAATATATAAGTATATGGATATATAAGCCAATATGGATCACTCTGTAGCAGCTGGTCCTAGACTCCCAGTCTGCCCAGTAGCTGGCCTGGGATCCTCTTGTCTCCCAGTTGCCTCACACACAGATTAGATGGCTTTTTCCAGGAGCTGGTTTGGAGCTCCTGGTCCTCTCAGAGCCCTTTTGTGCCCCCTGGTTACCTGGATCACACCTATGGCCACACCAGCATTGGCTTCCTGAGCATCTCCTTCTTGCTGGCTGGTCTGGCTTGGTGTTCAGTCATGATCACACACTGAACACGCTCACACAAATGCTCACTCTCTGTCTCTCCAGGCACTGCCATCTTGATGCATCAGCCCTGATGTCCCATGGTCTTTCCCCAGTTACTGCACTTGGATTTCTGTTTGCTCACAGCTCCATGGAGGAGAGAGCTCCTCACCCATGAGAAGAGTTGGCAATGGAGTTTAATGACAAGGTGGGACAGACCGTGCTGATCAGGTGCAGGGTGTGGCCAGACCAGTGTATGAACTAAATGCCAATTTATGGATGCCTTTTATCTCATTTTCCCTCTGATCTCATGCACTTTTTCCTATCCAAACCACCATGGCTAGATACCTGGAGCTTGGTCTGTAAGATGAGTCACCACAGTGGGAACTTGAGATAAGATAAAGGGGATACTGTTGTCCAGGTGTTATCTCAGACCTAGGGACATGTTAGAAAAGCTTGGGGAGAAGAATCTATCACTGGTAATGGGCACAAATAATGCTGGATTTAGAAGCCTCAAGGACAGCCAACTCAGCAACTGTGCTGAAATCAGCTCAGATTCCCTAAAAGGTAATTCTGGCAGGGGCAGATTGCAACCACCAACTCACAGCCCACCAGCTCAAAAGAAGAGAAAGAATAAGCACGTGCACTTATTAGCCTTAGAGGTGAGGAAATAATATAGCCAACAGAATAAGAGAACTGTGTAGTCAATGAGCATTAATTCCTTTGTTTGCTAGGATGTATAAATAGCAAAATGTTTTGAATGACCTTGAGACCCCCACCACTGAGAAGCCCAGGGTGAAGAAGGACCAACAGAATATCACTGGATCCACAGGTGGTGACTATTTTCTACTTGATTTCTCCACTGCTCCCTCTCTCTGTTCTATTTCTTTCTACCTCACCTACATTGTTAAATAAAATCCGTGGTACTGGCTTTGGCATGTAGTCTGGTTTTATGGGGAGTGTTTGGGACGGGAGCTCCTTTCTCTGAGTAGGATTTTGAGGTTCCCACACTTGCTGTCTCCCTGCTCCTTCATGGAGGTGAATATTTCCTAATATAGGCTACAAGACACTTTGATATTTCGTTAAGATGAGACTCTGAGATCATATAGGAGATGCACACTAGTGGGAATATCAATGTGAAGTGCTTTGCAGAGAAAAAAAAAGGATTTTATATACATCCTGTATATATTTAAGGAAAATTTTCCATATTACCAAAGTAATGTTTTGTTTTTCTGTTGTACTTGTTTTTGATCCCATCACAGAATTTGTAAATGACTCTAAATAGTCTTGGGTGTCCAGTATGGGAGGTCACTGGGGCAATAGCTAAATTGGATGCCCAAAGACTTGGGATTTCTCCATGTTATGTTTCCTATACTTGCTGTCTCAATATCCAACGAGGAACAAGTTCTCAAAATCTTTTGATAGTGGGGTAGGTACTGCTACAAAGTTTGCAAATGGCAGAAATACTAGTGAAACAATTACTGTATTGTACCTTTGTTCATCTCACTGCTGATTAAATGCTCTCCCTGCAGGAAATACAGCTTCTTGTTTTCTGAACAGTACTGTTACATGTAAGCCTTTTTTATTTTTAGCATCTTTAAATTAGATTTAGCTGCTGGAAGCAGGGAGAAGAACTGGTGCCTTGTAGTCAGCCAGCTTCCACAGAAACATTGCAATAAGGAAAATATCCTGGACTGAAAGTCTGGCTGAATAAGAAATTGTGTAACCTCTCACGGTAAGGCATGAGTTTAGCCAGACAATGCAAATGGCATTATGGTGGTAACAAAAGCAGCAGTGAAGCTGGAATGGTGATGGCAGGGAGAGCTCTGATTGTCTTATTCTCAGCTCATGGTCTTGCTGTCATTGGCAATTGCTGGGAAATCGCTGTGGACTGCTGCCTTTTAAAATGGCTTATTAGTTATGATATTCTATGCTGTAATTGACATTGCTTTCCATTACAAATAATCTGGATCCTAGGAAATACAGTCCTTCCTTCTGTTCTGCCAGTTCTCTTGGGATGGGGGAAAAAAGCCTCTAGTTGTTTGGGAAACAGAGACTATTTTTATCTGCTTTTTTCTACCACCTTTGACTTATTTTCTTGTCTGTCAAAGCAATTCCATACAAAGACTCATGAATTTCTTCCAGAAGACTGATAAAATACAAAGTAATCTTGCTTCTTGTGTAACCTCTTCTATCTTTGTCCACAAACCTTGTGTCACTTGGCATGTTTCCAGATCCCACCACACCTTACTTTTGTTGTACCTATATTTTGTGTGGCACAACTAGATAATTCTTGATACCATAGAACAAACAAAAAAGTCAGTCATAAAAGGGGCTAAAATACATTTTCTTCTGCTATTGCCTGAATTAATTGGAACAAGTGGAAACCACTGAGATAAGGTGGGGTTTTTTCACTTTAATAGCTGTAATGTTTTAGGAGTATCTAGAAGAAAAAGAGTTGTCTGATTTGCCTTTTCCATTTGTGGTATTAGGCTGTTTATTTCCCATTTCTTTTTCAGAGGAGCATTAGCTACAACCCCTTTGGATTGTATCAGTCTGAATTAGGGACTTCTCTGCCCCTGAGCAGGTAATCACATATATTGTGCTCTGGCCAATAACATTGTTTCTTTTTGGAATTTGGCTGGCACATTGAGCTTAACATGTTAGTTTTTAAAGGTTTTATTAATTTAGCTTGTCTTTTTGCTTCAGTGACTAAGATTGCTGTCCCCCTGTTGTACTGTAGGGTGGTGGCTGTGTATGGTGCTTAGCAGTAAATTAAGATGTAGTTGCTTGGCAAATGCTCGGAGTAGCCTCACCAGACTCCCACTTACCCAGAGCACATAGCTACCAAAGGAAGCAGGCTAGGGCTGAACTCACCTGTCTTGCTTGGCCTTCCCCCTGTTCCTCTCTTTCCTGGGCAAATCAGCTGTGCCACCTGCCCTGTGTGATTGCCCTTTGTTTGTTACATGTTCTCCCAGCACAGAGAGATAAGCATTCATCCTGTTTTGTTTGGCATGCACAGATAGCCTGTGATGCCTGGACACAGTATCCATCCTTTTTTTTTATTGACATGTTGTGTCTCCATCTTGCCTAAGTTAGTCTGGGAGAGGACCTGTACGTGTACAGTAACACTGTGTATATGACAGCTAATCACCAGGGAATTACAGGGGGATGTTGCCACATACAACATACTGTTCTCTGACATGTCCGTGGCTTTTTTTGAGCCCATATTTTAAAAGATAGAGGCTTATTTTGCCCAGTCCACACAAACATTGATGCATTAATAGAAAATGAGGACATTGAAAGGAACATCATGTACAGGTCAGCAGAATTATTATTATACTTACAGAAAAAGCTGCAGAACTCAGTAGTCTATTACAGAATGTTCTTTTACTCCACTTATAAAAATTGTTATCTGTTATCCTTATTTTCATCCACTGCAGTTCTCTAGTGTTCATGTAAGATTTGGTTAAGTATTCTATTAAGTATTCAGTATTCTATGTCTGCACTTTAATTTGAAAAAAAGAATAAATTGCCACCACACTAGAATTTCTCTGACTGTAACAAGCCTTTGTAATAGGACAGCAAAGACATCCTTTTTTTTTAAATTTGTTTTTTAAAACACAGTCAGTAGAAGAAAAGAGATAGTAAAGTCCAGAGAGCAAATGAAAGAGTAAAAGAAGCCAGAGTATGTGAAGATAGCAGAAGGAGCAATGGTTGTGATGTGCATAGAGATTCATACAGCTGAAATTGTTCAAAATGATGAGTGGGTTTTGGCTGTCTGTCCTGAGAAGCCATACAGATGGATGGTCACCATCTGCTGAGTATCAGGCTTGGGATACCCACCCAAAGAATCCTCCTCTGCTTTTGCAAAATTGGGCCATAAGTGACTTCCAAAGGTAACATGGCTTCTTAGGGAATACTGTGATCTTATCTCAATACTCCTCCTATTTGTGGTCTCTCATTGTAGACAATGGCCAGGTTCTACCTTTGGAAGCTCTAGAAAGAAAATATTCATATACTTCTGATTTTAGAAACCCCGCCCTCCCCACACCCACATCCCCCCTCTCCCTCCTACACACTTCTATCGTGTTTCAGTCAACTTATTTTATAATAAATTTTTATTTGAAAAATGATTCACTACACTGGAAGAGTCTTAATTAGAAAATCCCTGCTGGTTGTTGAGTGCTTTTAGTTATTCTGATTAATGAGACACTGCCACTATGTGGAATAATTCTGCCATGATATGGAAAGTCTTTTAAACAATTTGCTGCTGCTTAGGGGTTCCCTAAGATTGATTATAAACTGAGATCATCACAGGAGCATGCAATAAAAAAAATTCTGTGCTTTTTTAAACTCTGTTGCAAAACCTGTAAAGAACTGGAATAAAGACTGAAATCTGACTGTAGATATGAAGTTGAGTTGCACAAATTTACCTTGGTCTATGGAAAAGAAGCAGGCAAACCAAAGAGTTTTTTTACATCTCCTTTTTCCTGTAGCCTTTTTACTGTTTTGGTGCTAAACCGACTGAGTGCAGTCCGAGATTTTTTTTTTTGGATTTGTTGTTTTTGGCATGGTAACTGCTGTGACAGCAGCATGAAATAGGAGTCTCAGACTAGTAGTATGTTAGCTAGTTCTTAGGGAGTATGCTTTGGTTTTCCTTGCACAAAGGAAAGTAGGTGCCAGGAAGCTCAGTGCCATGTCTGGAGCAGTGACTGCTCCAGAACTGCTCTGTCCCATCTGTGTAGACTAGAGGTAGAGTGGAAATATGCTCAAGTGCTTTAAAGCATTTAAAAGAAAGTGGATTTAGAGAAAAAAAATTACCCACTTATATCTTTGGTAGCCAACAAATACAGCATGAAAATAGTCTTTGAGAATCTTCATGGTTTTAAATGTCATAAAGAATGCTTAGAAATAAAAAAATATTACCCTAAAATTACCCTAAATATGTGGACAAAGAGGCAGAGCTGCACATTTCTTTTTCAACAATTGTCCTGTTTCTCAGTAATGTAGAATTGGTAAAAAAAATCTGTTAACATAAGTTAGAATAGAGGAGGGAAATAATTTCAGTGCCAGTTGCATTGGATGACAGTTTTTATATTTTTTCAGAGCAGTGGAAATTTGGTAATTGTATTATCAATGTACATCATTCATCTAAATGTGATATTTGAAAGAAATGTAATTTAACCAGACAACACCTTCTGATTCCTCTGGTAGGCTGTGGAGAGGAACACTGGGGTCTGCCAGTGCTGATCACACTGGGGGCGCGACAGGTGATGTAAGGAGTGAGTTGGTGACACAAGAAGCATCTGCTGGCAGCTTGGCTTAGGTCCTTTGTTGCAGAGAGAATTAAAAATGGTGATCAGAATAATACAGAGCAGTTTCTGACTTTGTGTCTCTGGGAGGCTGACACTCTAATATTCCCAGCAGAGCTTGGACTTGCCATGTGTGAGATGCATACAGGAGGGAAGTCTCTTCCTCTCTCCCTTTCCCCCCACTTTTGTATTCCAAAGAAAAACACCTGCCTCCTTCTTTTATGGGTTGCATTACTTTGATTTATTAACCTGATGGAAGAGTAGAGGAAAACTGCCCGTCTTCTCCTCATTCTGTTGTCCATAGCAGGGAGAGTCAGAGATGACCTGCAAGTCCTGCTTTCCTCTCAGGACTTGTCACAGACTTAGCATGTTTGAGGGGGCAGTAAGGTGTAGCTTTATGATCATGTTCCTCTAAATAAGTATTGGGACAGCCAAATTCATTGGCAGTGCTTGCTTCAAGGATCAAAAGTGGCTTCAGGTCTCAGTTTTGCATTTTGTTATGGTTTTATCTTTTCTAAGATAAACATAAATTTATAATGTAAATCTTCTGGTATTTCCTACAGATAAACTATCATCTCAGCAAAGGGAAGCTAGTTATGAAATATTTCACTACTACTTCATAAATCAGGCAGCCTGGGATCAGTGGGATGGCAAAAACGGAATGTATAAAAATGCTTCCCAATTAAATCTCCTCATTTCCAATAAATGAAAATAGTCCATTGGTTCATTCCCCAATTCTCTTAGTGTGCGGCAATATAAAATTTACTTTTAATTTCTATTTTCTTTTCAGAATATCATTTTCAAGTCACATTAGCCTTGAGAGAGTAATGGCTTGTACTGATGCCTATAAGGGAGCTTTCTGTACCCAGGCAGGTACATCTATGGTCTGTGTGTTTCAAAACATTGCAAAAAATAAAGCTAAATGACTGCCATCATATTGTAATGCCCCCTGTAGTAGAAATCACTAGCCATGTGTTTCATCTGGAAGAGCTACTTTTCTTAAAACAAACCAAAACAAACAAAAAACCAAACCAAACCCACAAAAAAAAATCTAAGCCCTCAGACATGTTGTGAATTAAATGTGAAATAATGGATGCATTGTTTAGTCTAACCACTCTGTACTGTCAGATTAAGACTATTATAAATAGGCTATGAATCAGGAATTTAAAGCCAGTAATGTATATACAACTCAAACATTAATAGTTCAATACTTTTTTTTGATTGATGCATACAATAGATGCTTTCTGAAAAATTTATATAGCCATTGTAGTTGTCAGTTCCATCCCTATTAGCATATTTTGCCAATAAAGCTTGAAGCAGTAAATTAACTTTTCTGTCCTTAAAATACCAGTAGTTTTTGATTGATTGCTGTTGGAACAGTGAGGCGTGAACAAAGAAATTAATAATCTCCACTAGAAACAATTTTGCAGGCATCAGGGAAGTCATGTAAATCCTGCTGGGGATGCAGGCTGGGATGCCTTGCTCTCCTCAGGGTGCAGGTTCCACTGTGCTCTCTCGAGCAGCTCAGAGGAGCCATGGTTGAACGAGTCAGGGTTTAACAATGCCTTTGAGTTCTGATGCAGTGATTTTTTTGACAGCATTACAGTGCTAATTTCTGCAGTTAATTTTTAATTGAGTAGGCTCCAGAGGCAACTGTAGCCTCTCACTAGAACGCCATGGGCCCTTTGTTTTTTCTTTCTCTGCTTTCAGTCTAGATCACATACTGTTTAAATTTCAAGTTTGTTACTTGACTGCTGAAGGCTTTCTTTACTGTGCTCTTAGAAAAGAGGTTGCTTCTGAATGCACTTCTCATAAATTAAAGCTTTTAAAGCAGCATTACAGTTTGTGTCACTCTTACAGTATTAGCACAGAGATCCAAGTGGATCATGGATATGGAGCATTCACAGGTTTCTGTGTACAGACGAGTGGGTTGTCAGGGCAGGGCAAAGGGTTGTCACATGGTTTCCTGTGCAGAATATTTTTCTAGGAAAGCACTGGAGTGTTTCAATCTGATGGTAATAAATACCTTAAAAAAAAAAAGGGGATAATTTCAACAGAATCTGAAAGAAATCCATATGCTAGTTTGCTAAAATGAAAGCATCTTATAAGATATTATTATTATCTTATTATATAGAAGCAGCTATTTTTCCTCCTGTATTTATATAATTTTCAAAATATGAGAGATTATTACAATTATGCAATCTTGAATTATTATTACTACAGTGTAGCCTTCTGTTTGCTTGTATTAAACTTACCCTTGAAGTTTACACAGTGATTCTCATGTGGTGTTCCCCAGTACACATCTAGAAGCAAATTGTTTTGAACAGTTACTGACAATGGGTTGTCTCCCACTGGAAAATCAGAAAAAGTCGAGGTAACCTCTGACAGTGGATTGTGCTGCTGTTTGAGTGTCTCCTCATTAAGCATTACTGATGCTTGTATTGGCACTTCAATAACTGAATGATTTCTTACAATGTCTCTTAGGTAAAGAGAATTTCTGGAATGCCTTTTTCTTGATAAGTTTTTTGAATAAAATGTCCTAGATTGAATTAACATGAGAAAAACAAGTCATATTCATTTTGTTGTATTTAAGATTGATTTATAGTATTTTCTTAGTGTAAGCATGATGATGGTTTGATTTTGGAACTTCAGTGATAACAAGCCTGAGAGTTTTTAGTTATATAAAAAACCTGAGAGTAATTTAGTTATATGACATTGTTCACCATATGCACTACTGTTGGTTGGGTTTTTTTAAACTATTCCATTTTTTATTTTTCAATCCATTTATCATATGTTTTTGATGTGATTTGCATATTTCCAGTGCTAGTTTTATGCCTAATAACTTATTCTAATAAAACAACCCAAACACATTCCAAATCCAAATACTACAACTGTGCTGTTTTATTATGAAGTGATTTTACATTTGTATTTGTGAATGTATTATTAAGTTGTTTTTGTGGGCATTGTTGATACAAATGAGTATAATGGTGAAATAAAAGTGATCTAAAGATTCAAGTAACCTTCATCACAAATGAATCAAGAGGGTATGTTTTGAAAATATGTTTTATCAATGCATATAAATATCTTAAGGGCAAATGTCAAGAGGATGGGGCCAGACGCTTTTTAGTGGTGCCCAGTGACAGGAGAAGGGGCACAACTTGAAACACAGGAAATTCCATCTGAATATGTGGCAAAACTCCTTTACTTCGAGGATGACAGAACACTGGACCAATCTGCCATGAGAGAGTGTGGAGTCTCCTTCCCTGGAGATGTTCAAAACCTGTCTGGATGTGATCCTCTGCAACCTGCTCTGGGTGAACCTGCCTTACCAGGGGGTTGGACTGGATGATCTCCAGAGGTCTCTTCCAACTCCAACCATTCTGTGAAACAACTGAAATGTTGTCCATATCAAAAATAATGTGTGGTTAAGAAAAACTAAATCTTTGATCGCTTCTGAAAGGCTTCATCTGAAAATTATCAAAACCACTTTGATAAGGAAGAATTTAGTCTTTCATGCGCAACAGCTTAAATTGACCAAGACCAAGAAAAAATGCAGAACTGGTTTGTACTGCCTCTATCAGATGTAATATTGTTACTGTGGTCTAAGAATTGCTGTCAGAGGTGTCTTTGTTTTATCCATACATGACATTCTTTTAACATTCTTTTAATAAAGCATTCTGGCTTTGCTGCTTCTGCTGATGCTTTCACACTTATTTGTTCTGTTTGCATTTCATTCAGACTGATCTTGGTATTTCTGTTGCAGGTCTCCACAGACAAATCCCTAAATGGCTCAGGAAAGGATCCACTACTCTTTCTTGTATTAAGGTCACAAGCTGAAGTATGCCAAAACCCCTGTAGTTAAATAAACAAGAACTTTTTCTTTGTCTCTGCTATCTTGGAAGATCTTTTGGATTTGTCATAGTGATTTTTGAGGGACTATTGAAATATGGGATCCTTATCTTGCTCTTCATATTCCATACCCTAAAGGTACAAAGTATATCCATGTTTGCTTTTAAGGTAACAAGACTAATTATATAGTTATTGCTGAAATATTGCATCCAGGCAATGGCAGTACAACTTGAAGGCTTTTTGTGTGTTAAGGACATATTTTAGTCCCTTAATGGAAAAGCTGAAATTACTATAGATATTTGGAATATGGTTTTGTTGCTACTTTGTCTACTGAAGTCAAGAAAAATTGCTGAATTGTTTTTACTTTTGCTTGTTTCCATGTGGCATAGAGAGATACTAAACATTTTCACCTGCTGACAGTGGGTGACTCAGTACAAGAGAGGAGCAATTACATAAATATGTCATCCAAACATTCCCAACCAGTGTGACATGGTGGTTTTTGTAGGAAAGCAAAAGGGAAAAAGTATGTGAGAAGTGTAAAAATACAAAATATGAAATATAAGTAATACATGCCTTGATTTGTAGCAGTAAATGGGTTGAATGTTTAATGAGCAGAGGTCAATCATACAGCAACTAATATCTTGCTTATTTGTGGATTTACTGCCTGTGTCACAACAAGAAATGTTGTTTTTGAGATGGCTGCAGAGAACAGATGCAAGAACCATGGAAAGCTTTGCTAATGAGCATGTATTTGTATGTGTGTGTTGGAAAACACAGCAAGCTGTAAGTGGTTTGATGCACCCACTTGCTGATTTGCCCCAGTCAAGTCACTGCCTCTGTGCTGTGTATCCTCTTTGGTGAAGAGGTAGGACAAGCACATATGGAGCCTCCTTCTCGTTTCTGCTGTAGGCTGCTGTCCTTTACAGGGTTAGCTGTATGCTGCATGTGTCTTAGGTTCATTTAATTTTTACATGCATATGGCTAATTAATACATGATTCACCTTATCAGGTCATACATGCATACATATACATATATATATATGAAGACAATGAAATATTTTTTTAGTTTCAGAAAATAAAGCTAGAAACTAAATTTATGTTATATTGTTCCAGCTTTTTATAATTTTTTCATATTGAAATCAGTTTGATTTTAATATGCTAAGAGGCCCAAAAATTCCATTTGCCAGCAAAGAGATTCTGTTCAGCTGCATCTATCAGCAAAACACAAGTTTAAAATTATATTCTGCATGCAGATGATTGGTGAGGGAGTTTGTGTTATCAGTACATGATAAGTCATGCACTGCTGCACTAGTGCAATGTAATATACAGCAAAGTACTGGCAATGTTCTGGTAGGTTTCAGGGTACATTATCTTCTGCTGTGTCCAGCAATTTATGAAGTTCAAATATGGATGTCTACTTGTATTTCTAACACTAGGGAAGAAAAGCAGATTTAAAACATAAAATGACCATGTTCTCTTCCTTTGCCAGTATTGCAGTCATCTGGATTATTGGAAGGTTAAAGAAAAGTTAAAAGCTCTTTCATCATCAAATACATCAGGGGTGTATTTGGGGTGACTGTTAGGCAGTTTTACAGCTTATCTTACTATCAGAACTATTTCGCTGCTACACAGTGTCCAGACCTAGAATTTGAAAAAAAATCATAGTCTTAAGGTAAAGAAAAATTTCAATGTTTCTCCAGTTTTTGTATCTTAATCTGGCTCCATTTACTACAGTCAATCCTGGGCACTTGCATGTTGGTCTGGATTCTAAGTCATCAGTCCTAAGGAGCTGTATTCCTGTGGTTTTTTAATTGAATGGAAGTGTTAAGTACTAATACTATTTTTTTCAGTGTTTCCTGTGAAGGCATTTGAAGATTGAAAAGTTGAGGTCCATTTCACTAAGCCCAGTGTTATTCTGGGTTTAGCAGTGCTGTCTTACACAGAATGGACCTGTGAACTGTCTCTTGCTGGGAGGATTTTGAGCTAAGAAAAGGGAACTCAGTTATAAAAAGTAAAAGAAAGCAGATTAGGAGGGGACAATACAGAAGTCCAATAGTTGAGTTCTGTGGGAGACTGTAAAAAAATAAGGGAGAAGAAATCTGGGGAGAGTGTCAACAACTGATTCTGTAAGTGAAATGCTTGATCAAAAAAATATAAAATTATACTTCAGGCCTCTATATATTTTAAGAAAACACCAAACCAAATCAAACCAAACCCCACTTGCATTCTGTCAGGCCAGAAATGCCACCATCATCTTAACAGTGAAGCACCTTGCCTGCCCAGAGTTATTCCATGGGAGCACTTCTCTTTGATAGATGGGATAAATCTGATTTGGTTCCATAAATTCATATTTCTTCAGAGAAATGCCACACTTTGATAACTAAACAGAATATTTTTTCCATGTGATTTTTAATAATATATTGATATAGGATCATAGTGATTTTTTTTAAGAACTCCTGGTTTCTCAGATGTGTGTCAGAGTCCCCAGATCTACTTTCTTATTCTGAGTATTGCTTCAGTACATTTACAGGGCTGGGAGGAGTGGAGAGAACCATTCATTACAGTCAGCTGGCAGGGAGGGAAAAAAGCTTGTTTCTAAATATAATGTAAATTAATCCCACTGCACAGGATGTATTAGGCATATGTAATTCCTGTCTGAAGACATCTGTGTTTGAAAAATGAAGAGCAAATACGCCCAGCTGGTGACCTGGTGAATGGTTGCATGGCAAAACTATATAAAAAATAAAATTTTGTTTCTATTAAACTGACACTTGGAGAAAGGGAAGCACTAGCAATCTAATGCAGGAATGATGTCAGCTCTTTCTTGGTTGTATAGAGCAAAAAAAGTCACAGGACTGTGGGGTGGGTCCAGAAATAATTTCTGCTCTATAAAATAGCTGTTGGTGTGATATCATTCAGCTACAAACTCCTTAATTTCAGCTGTAATGGGGGATGAAAATTGGTGCTAATGTAACACTCTTTTAATCAAGAGTGCAAGATAGCCTCAATTTTCTAAAAAAAAAAGGATAAAGTCTGTCTTCCAGCTACTAGTAATTACTACAGGCTTTTAAAATTTTGCTCTCTGTTAAGTGGCATTCATTTAAAAATTCATATATATCTCATTTTTTCCTCAATAAGCAAGCCAGAGCAAAACAGCTACCCAGTAATTTAGTAAAATTAAAATTGTCCAGTTGGTTGTATAGGCTGCATAGATCTCACATATCCACTATACTGCAATATAGCACAGCTACTAATTTCTTTCATAAGTTTTGTCTGGAAATCTTAAGTGAACAAATAGAAAAGGACTGGATGCAGAAGAAATAATTTTGCATAAGCATGATACTGTTGGACTGTATTGGCATTGCATTCTGGTCTGGCAGCAGTGGATATGAGGGTGAAGGCAGGAGAGAATAAGGTTCTGAACAGCACAGGAGGTCATCAGGTTGAGTGTGGAAGGTGGGAAGTTGCTCCTGTCAGCTGTTGATGGTGGAGCAGCTTACAGCCCAGGCCAAATGCTGGAGTTGCTCTAAACCACAATTTTATTCCCAGCCTCCCAAGTGCAAAGCTGTCAGGCTCCTCCTGGACCTGCCCTTGGCATGTCACACAGAAATGCCAGGGGTCCCACAGGTTCTTCCTAAAAGAACCTTGTTAGGGACTAGGGCTGGCTTTCTAATGAAGCATCTGTGATGTGAGAAGTCACAGCTTTGTGACTTTACATCCTTAATGGCACCAACATACCTGCCTGTGAATTGCAGGTGCTTGTGGGAAGCCAGACAAAAAGGTGCATTTGAAGAGCCATGTTTGCACTTACATAAGGGGGTAACCAACAAAAGTGACCGCAGGCTCTCTGCAAACAAAGGTACAAAGAAGCAGTTAAGAGTTATTCAAAAACAAATCCTAAAACTTGCTTGTTTCCTGTGTTAAGTCTGCTATTTCCAGGTAGATTCAGTGGTCAGGGTTGCTCAAGTAAATCACTCTGCTGCTTGACACAGTCCTCTCATGACAATACAGGTTCAAACCAGCCCTTTTTTGATTGCTTTATAGAACAAAGGGACAATGGCTATTCCTCTTGTGCCAAGGATGCTGAAGAACAGACAGCTTGTCCATTCAGGAAGATTACTGGCTTCACCTGCATTCCAAGCCTTGTGGTGTTTCACTGGCAATATCAGATTGGCTCTCGGAGGCATGAAGCCTTGTGTAGGGGTTTCACTAGATATGATCCTTTGTTGGCAAAGGAGATTCAGGATCCCAGACTTCTGCTAATGATTTCACATATGATTGATGATGTGGGCATCCAATATTTTTATCTCTTCTATATCTGTTCCTTGTACTTCCTTTCTCTGTACAATTGGTCAAAAAATTGCTCCCTACGTCATGGGGAAATCTTGTGGAGATCATGTAAAATCCTTGGTTTAAAAAATTTGGTTACATTTTTGTACTAAGGCTGGTCCCTTAGGCACTGTAATTTAAAAAGCTGCTAACTTTGAAAAGACTTTATATTCCTGTTATTGTTAGGACAGTACATCTTGACACTCTTTTTCAGTTTTTCAATTTCCTAGTTTAGGTTTGAAAGCTACACTTTGTTGCCATATTTTCCTGACATGGGAACAATCCATGGTTCTGAAGTTGCAGATGCAATATTCTCTAAATTTTTTTTTTCCAAGGTCTCGAAGAGTTTCAGATTATTTGAGGAGATTGGTTTTAAAATAGAGGCCAGGAATTCAGGCAAGTCAAGTGTACTTAAGCAAAATAAGTAGTTTTGGAGGTTTGGTTGTTTTCTTGATGGGCTGAAATGGTCTTGATGGCTGTTGAAGGACCATAGTTTATCAAAAGGGAGAAAATGATTGTTCCTGTCTAGAAATTCTTTCCATTTAGTGGGATAGCAAATACAAAAGGTGAGGTAGGAAAAAGTGGCAGGGGCTATGAAGAACTGGAAGATTACCAGTGCAATGCTTTTTTACCTTCTTTCAAATAAGCATATCTGAAAGAAATACAAGTGGGAATACAAGACCATTAGCAGGATGCAGTTACTTTAGAATCTCCCTACAGACAATAAACATATCAAATACTAAGGACAACAGTAAGAAAAAAGTCACAATGGAAATACATTAGTGGTAAATTTACAAGTTATTTGACATTAAAAACCATATCATATAAGTTATGTTTGCTGTAAGTATAATTTAAAATTTCCTCATATATGTTTTCTACTTTTGCTCTACCTTCAGAGAAAGTCAGAATAGCAGCTGCCCATGGATTATGTAGGCAGGTTGTGGCCTTGGAGAATTCTAAGTGGTGCTGCAACAAAAACCAGTAACTTACCTGATTTAATATACATTGCTGGGAACAGAAACCACATAGACAAGTATCAGGCTTTAAATGAAAGGGCTTCCAATATATATTAAATCAATGCTGAAACAGTCTACAGGGAACTACCCCATGCTGGGCAAATTCCTGCTTTGTGTAGTTCATTGGACTTGATAAGTCTCTTACATAATTATACTTCTGAATCAATAGTTAGGATGAAAGTAGGTATGTGTGAATGAGAATTCTAAGAATAGGAGTGAGAAACATCTTAAAATTAGGGAGTTCATCTGTTTTATGAAGAGAAAAGAAGGTTTGGCATCCAGCAAACCTTGTTCCAAGGTAGTTCATTTGCAGCAGACACTTCATTTTGGATATAAAACATTTGGTTGCACATATGCACAAACTGAAATTGAAAGAAATATACTAAAATGACAAACTAAATACTTTCCCACTATTTTCAACTGGACTGCAATTGTTATTTTAACACCAAATTTTGAAGTTTGTAGCAAAAATGTTAGAAAAGCTTGGATTTGGTTTCAGAAGGTTTACTTTTTGTTTTAGTTTTATGGTCTTCTTTAATCTATAAAAGTTATTCCATCAGTCTCATGGCTACACTTCTTCAAACTAATATAAAAAGACTTATAAAGACTTATAAAGAATTGCAAGAATTTATCCATGCTTGAGCAGGGTTTGGCCAACATGATCTTCAGAGGTCCCTTCCAGCCTCAACCATTCTGTAATTCTGTGATAAATTTACACATTTCTTCAAGCTGTGTAAGCCAAAATGTATCCTGATAGACCCATATACTTTCTGGAAATGAATAGGTAAGTATACATATTAATAAGAAGAGTGTTTGATAGCTACCTATCACGAATGCCAAAAATGTTTCCAATTAACCACTTTTTTGGAGTGTGGTTTGTCAGAGAAAGGTCTGTGAAAAACAAAATACTCAAAATACTTTGAAAAACTCAAAATACTCAAAATACTTCCTCAAAATACTTTGAAAAACAATAATAAATAGTATTGGAGAGTTGGGAATTTAGTCACTCTGGTGTTTCAACACCAGAATTTTTCCCATTCATCATGTTCACAGAAACTGTGACTTTTTCAGTTAGTTTTTAATGAATGATTTTAATGGCTAAAGCCTTGTTGCTAACCTTTTTTGTGGCTTCCTGATTTGTTTTTCATAAAGAGGGCTGCCAGCTCCTTCCCTGTGACAATGCAGGGAGCGTGGGTGGGGTACACAGAGGCTCTCTTCTAGGAAGGATGGCTGGATTCCTGGAACCCTGCTCTGGAGGGAAGTGAGCAAGCCGAGGATGTCAGGTTGTGAGGAGGAGGATTATGCTGGAGAGTGGACTATGTTTTGATTCAGTTGTGTGCTGATTAAAGTTAACAAAAATGTAAGATGGATGTCATACCCAGCTAATGGATTGAGTTCCATGAATTAGTCGACAAAGAGCAGTATTCATTTATTTATTTTTTAAACTGTATGGCAAATGCATTTCTTCAAATAACTGCCTCTGGTTTCTATGGTGATCTTACTTCTGCTTGTTAAAGGTATTTTTATGACTCTTTCACATTATTTGAAGTAGTGCTAAAAGCTAGTACTTCAGGACTATCTCAGCTGTTGATGCCTGCATCTGGCATAAATTCAAGGAGTACAAATTGGAAGAGGGGCAAAAGTAATTTTTGCTGCTCTGAATCAGACTAATGTACTCTGATAAAATTTCATGGTCAGAAAATGTTACTGTTTGTAGATTCAGTGAACTTGAACCACAATAAAGGCTAGAAGGACTTTGGGGCGGCATGCTGTGGTGAACCACCCTATTTACTTTCTCAGTGTACTTCTGTGCAATTTAATGTACAATGTAGGTGCTTATCTGTGATGTTTCTCAATTAAAAAAAGAAGTAGGGAATGACTGGAAACCATCATCTTTTCAATCTCATACAGTAGAGTTAGTATGTAGTACATGGAGATTTATTGAATGTTGATAGTTGTCATAACTAATAACAGGATAAAATTAACTCTGACTTGGAAGGCTTTAAACATGTTTCTAATGTGAAAAGAGCTGCTCTCATGCAGTGATTACCTTTAATATTTCACATTTCTTTTTTACTTGGACAATTGGTCAAAGGCACAGATGAGCTACTTACAGGGAGCAGCTGAGGACACTTGGTGAGCTTGGAGGAGAGAAGGCAGAGGGGTGACCCCATTTCAGCCTGCACCTTCCTCAAGGGGGGCAACAGAATGGGAGGTGGTGATATCCTTTCTCTGGTGACCAGAAATGGGACATGAGGAAATGGAATCAAGCTGGAATCAATCAGGGGAAGCTCAGATGAGGCATTAGGAAGAGGTTCTTCACTGAGAGAGGGTGATTGGTCACTGGAACAGGCTCCCCAGAGAAGTGGTCACAGCACCAACCGTGTTCAGCGAGTCTCTGCGTGATGCTCTTAGTCAGAGGGTTTAGTTGTAGGTAGTCTTGAGGCAGTCAGTGAACCTCACTGGGCCCCTCCCAGCTATTCTATTCTAAGCTTGATTCTTCTGTCCTGCTCAGTCAGTCTGTGTACTGAGGAGGTTGTCAAATAATGTCAGGTGTCATAAGGGTTTTTTGTAGACATGGCTCTCTCTCTGAGAAGACCAAATATATGCTTTTCCTTTTTAAACTAAAACCACTTCATCTTTCTGCATTAGTGGTGGAACCTGGCAATATGGGATATGCTTTGTGACATGTGATTGTTTATCTCGTGTTCCTGACAGTATTGACTTATAGAAAATTGCAAGATGCTGCATTTTCCAGCTGTTTGTTCACTCCCATTTTTCTTGGATGCTTCTCAGCTAACCAGTAAAAACCCCATGGGAAGTTTGGATCCAAGATTATGTTGCTCTAGATCAGTTATCCAGCAGAAACCCTTCAAAAACTAACCTATGGTAGAAAATGACAGCTTTGCCCACTCTGAGGACGTGCAACACTCCAGTACACTCGTAACTTAAGGAGAATAAATTTTTCCCAGGTCCATCAGTGAATGACTAATACATGGAGAGTGGAAAAGAGCCTCTAGACATTGTGGAGAGATTCAGAGCACAATTGGTATTCAGAGCACAATTGTTTATTGAATTGCCTTGTTGCCTGGAGCAATGTTGTCCTCTTCCATGGAAAGAAGTTGCTGGGGAAAACTGAGGAACAATGAAATGGGAAATGTTTGCAGTTTTGTTCCAAACTTCTTATATTTCATGCCACACAAAGTTTCTGGTGTAATTCTTCCTCTGCTTTGGGATGTATGAAGGGAAATACTTGATTTGAGGGCATCAGCACAAAGATCTACCAGTCTACACTAAGGCTGATCTGTTCATTGCAGCAGGTTATTAATAGATAAATCATAGTTGCAAATGAAAAAATGTTTCCCTGAGGGATATTCCCTGACTAATTTTCCAGTGTCCCAAGTGGACACTTCTGTCTGCTTATCCTTTTTTGCCTTTCAGGCTCTGATTTTATTTTATCTGCTTAAAGAGTTCCTCCTCGTCTTTGAACCAATACATTTTTACACTTCATTTTTCCCATTTAGGATCAGTCAGAACAGAGCTAATTTCATTTCCTTGTGACTCTCTGATGTATAAATGACAATTTGACATAATTTGCAGAAGTAATTCAACAGCTCATAATACGGAGTCTTACATGAAGCTCCTCTGCAGGACCCTGAAGAGAAGCTTAGTAGTTCTCTTGAGGCTTCTGAAGTATTAATGAAAACATTTCTGAATTCTTTTAGTTTTCCATTCTTCATTTATATTAATTCCAACGAAGGTGAAACTTGCTTGGGAATTAATGTTATAAAATCTATGCAATTGAAACTAGATGAAAGATCTAAATTCATTTTAAACAAACAAGCAAAAACACAAAAAAAGCCTGTTTTCTCCCCTCTCCAGGGCATTGTAAAAATATATTATTACTGTTAGAAGTACTTTCTAATAGCTGGAGAGTTGGAGATATTTTTGAAAGCAAGTGGTTTGATTGACTGAGTATCTCCTAGCAACTTAGATAGCTTTAAATACAACTGATTGAATACTGTCTGAGGAATACATTGTTGAGCCCAAAGCACCTGCCAAAACCAGGTGATGATTTCTTTCTTCAAAATACATCAGGTAGTAGAGATGTAACTCAATATTTTGTCAGTATCAAAAGGAATTTGGATAAGACACATGACACAATATATAGAAAATTGAATCCCAAATGATATTCAGGTACTGCAGACTGAAATAGGAGGTGTGTGAGGTAGATTTTAAAGTTCATATTGCATGCTTCAGTTGAAACAGTGCTATTTTATCAAGAAGCAGAAGTAGACTTTTTGCTAGTTCTTGGAACTTGCCACTTGTTGTACACGTTGGCCATGTGAACAAGAATATGGTCTTGCTGGTATTTTACATGGACAGCCATTGGAATACTCTACTTGCCACATAAAAGCTTGGGGGTTTTTATTGATTGGAGGAGAAATCAAGACAAAGAATGGTAAGGTCAACAGAGAGAAGTTTTGGGGGACTGCAGCTGCTTTTTCATATCTCAATCAGCAGCTTAAGATGCTGTTTTCTCTCATTATGTCTATTTGTAGGTAACCTACAAAAACGCTAACAAATCTGCCACATAAATCAATTACACTTCAACTCAAAAGAACTGGTAAGTGTCAACAATACAGAGTATCCACAATGTGGCTGTTGATATGGTCTGCAGTAAGAACAGTTTAACTTGGAGGTGGGAAGCTAAACTCTGCACGCTGTCCAGCTGCAGAGAATAAATGGAGTTGTCTTGTCGAGCAGTATTTGTATGCTGGTAGCTATGCTTTGATCTAGTGGTACTGCACAGTACAGCTTTGGGAGAAACAAAATAAAGGAGAAAGAGAATGTCTGTGAAGTCAGGGCTGGAAAGCTGGGACCAGGTTACATGATGATGTTACATGAGTGTGCCCCACTCACTCAGCTGTGCTAGCAGAGATCCTTGCCTCCATAGAGCAGAGGGCTGAAGCACTTGATCTAGGCAGGCTGAAGTAGTTGGGTTGTTAAGCCTGGAGAAGAAAAGGCTCCAGGGAGACCTCACTGCAGCCTTCCAGTACTTCAAGGGGGCTACAAGAGAGCTGTCTGGAAAGGGATTTTTTACAAGGGCACGTAGTGATAGGACATGGGGAAATGACTTTAAGCTGAAAGAGGGCAGGTTTAGATTAGATATTAGCAAGAAATTCTTTACTGTGAGGGTGGTAAGGTACTGGAACAGGTTCCCCACAGACATTGTGGAGGTCCCATCCCTGGACAAGGCCAGGTTAAATAGGACTTTGAGCAACCTGGTCTAGTGGAAGTTGTCCCTGCCCATGGCAGGGGGATTGGAAAAAGACGAACTTTCAGGTCCCTTCCAACCCAAACTATTCTATGATCTTTCTAAAGACAGATTTTTAAAGGAGAGAGAAAATCCTTTGAGTTTTATGGTATCTGATATGCATTAGAAGGGGCCCATGCTGTAAGAACAGATCACTTAATTTACTTTTGTGCTGTTGCTGTGTAAGATAGAATCAGGGAAATTTGTGGAGAACCTCTGATATTTCTTTGTGAGATTTGGATGGAATGCATTGATAAGGGAAAAATACTGTCATGGCTAATCCTGCTTTTTTTTCCCTGAACTTCTGCTTCACTGCTGTCCACCCACCCTATTTGAAACAAATGTGTAGAGCTTGAATATCTGAATCAGCAGGTTGTATTCTGTCTGTACTTCTGTGAAGTTATGTGCAGCAAGTCGTTTTTTTTTTTTCTGTTCTGCTTGTCCTATTTGTTTTGTTGTTATGTACATAGAGAATGTCTTGGGGGAGTGGGGGGAAGGTAGATTTCTTCTGGATGTGGCTTTACACAGGCCTGTCTGTGCCATTGAAGTGGTCAATGAAAAGAAAAGCAAGCTGTTGTAATCTACTTACAAACAGATTAAAGATACATACTTATATTTATATTTTAATTGTATCTGTATTTACTTAGTGTAAATTTGTAATATGTAAATTTTTAATAGTGTAAATTTTTATATTTAAAAAAGAATTCTGTACTATTTATTAAAATATGAACACTTTAGCCAGTTTCTGTATTTGAATACTCAGGAATATAGGAATCAACATAAGTATCTAAAAATATGGTTTAGATAGTTTTCTTAGGCATTTGCCTCTGAAATGCCCTAATCCATTCATTACCAGAAGCTGGGAGGGGATAGCTGGGGTGTAATATGTTTTCAGCCTTCTGATTCATGAAGCCACTAGCCCTTACAGACTTTCTAATTTGAGCAGCATCATGATCCAAATCGGTGATACCTGCAAACTCCAAACAATGATTTCCATTTGTAGTACTAGGTGAAATTCAAATCTGTTGAGATTATTATTACTGGGGCCTGGAGTTGGTTGTTTGTTTGTCTGTTTTCCTTTTTTTATGCCTCCTGTCTCTACTCACAGGTAACATCATGGTGCTGTGGTCCACGTGCAGAACATCGCTGCTGAAATCGGTAACAAACCGCTTCATTAAGAATTTGGCCTGCTCGGGGATCTGTGCCAGCCTAGTCTGTGTGCCTTTTGACATTGCCCTTAGTGCCAGTCCACACTGCTGCTGGTGGATCTATACGATGCTCTTCTGCAGGATTGCCAAGTTTCTGCACAAAGTCTTCTGCTCGGTGACCATCCTTAGTTTTCCAGCCATTGCTCTTGACAGGTAATGGGGAAAATTTGCCATGATCCTGGATTTTTCTTTCTTCTTTCTCCCTTTGTCTTGGTAAATGTAATTTACTGTATGTAATGCACACCAATGTTGCAACTGCAACAGCATATCAGTTGAAAACTTGTGATCTGCCTCACAAAAAGCACAAACTCCTACTGCTTATATTGATAAGTGTGAAAAGTTAGGTCTGTCATGAAAACTCTGTGAGCTTAAAAGTCCACAGCAGTACTCCAGTAGTAAGCAAACAATCAATGTCTGAAATTTGAAGTGCATGTCAGAGATGCACTTTTTTTTTTAAATGCACACAGAATGTTCAGTGTTCAGCAATGCTTTTGCTCAGGGCTTGCCAACCACAGCTTGTGCAAATGAAAACGTCATTGTACTTCCAATAGATGTAATGTAATTGCATGTAATTTGATAACATGTACACAAATTACATGTTAATACATGTAATGTAATAACACATAATTTGTGACCAACAGCTTTTTCCAAATATTCAGAAAAAATATGTTATAAAGCAACTTCTAAAACTATGAGTCTGGCCTTTGAATGTGACACATGCCTCCATAATGTCTTTTGAAATTTTGAGGGTGTGCAACGTACTGTCTAGTTTACAAGTGAGTTAATGCTGAAATTTTCGAAATAATATTCATATGCATCAGCCAAAGTGATGTATTGAAAGAAATTTTCACCACCAAAAATGTGATCTTGACATTTAAACAGTCATAGTCAGTTTTTTTTTCTACAGACAGACCTGTAAAGGCAGACCTTTGGGGGTTTTTCTTGGTGGGTGGTTTTGTTGTTTTTTTTTTTTTTTCCTTTTCCCTTTCATAAACAGGTAGTCAGTTTGCAACCCAGTTAGGAATTTGGACCACCATTATGCTCAGGTGGCGGAGAGGTTTCTCATAAGCAGTATGGCCATGAAAATAATTATGATTTTTTTTTTTTGTTTGACAGATACTACTCTGTTTTATATCCTCTGGAAAGAAAAATATCTGATGCAAAATCCCGAGACCTGGTTATCTATATCTGGGCCCATGCAATAGTGGCCAGCATTCCAGTATTTGCTGTGACCAATGTGTCTGATATTTATGCCATGTCCACTTGCTCTGAATCTTGGAGCTACTCCCTTGGCCACCTGATATATGTCATCATCTATAATATCACCACTGTGATTGTGCCAGTGGCTGTGGTATTTCTCTTTATGATTCTCATTCGCAGAGCGTTGAGTGCCAGCCAGAAGAAAAAAGTCATCATAGCTGCATTAAGGACCCCTCAGAATACAGTTTCTATCCCATATGCCTCCCAGCGAGAAGCTGAGCTCCACCTCATGCTGCTTTCTATGGTTATGATATTTATCCTCTGCAGTGTCCCCTACGTGACTCTGGTGATTTACCGCACCATACTCAATATTTCAGATATTTCAGTCTTCTTGCTCCTCACTGCTATTTGGTTGCCCAAGGTCTCTTTGCTGGCCAACCCTTTGTTATTTTTAACTGTTAACAGATCGGTACGGAAGTGCTTAGTGGGGACAATAGTGCAGCTGCACCGAAGGTTCAGCAGGAGAAACATTGTCAGCTCGGGTGGTATTGCAGATGATAATCTGGAGCCCAGTGTCCATTCAGGAAGCCAGCTTCTGGAGATGTTTCATATTGGGCAACAACAAATCTTCAAGCCAATGGAAGATGAGGAGAATGAGACCAAATCCATTGGCTCTGGTGACTTTCAAAGGAAAGAAATTCCTAGCACCAGTTTGGAGCTCAGACAGACTTTGGTTCACAGGTTTGTACCACAGATGATTTCAGACTCTGAAGCTCAGGTGGCCCCAGCTGTGCCCACAGAAGCTGATGCAGTAAATGACAAGTATTCCATGCAGTTTGGTTTTGGACCCTTTGAGCTGCCTCCACAGTGGCTCTCAGAAAACCGGAACAATAAGAAGCGACTCCTGCCTCCTTTGGGGAATACCCCTGAAGAGCTAATCCAGACAAAACAGCCTAAGTGTAAAGCAGAAAGAAAAGTCAGCAGAAACAATAAAGTCAGTATTTTTCCCAAAGTGGATTCTTAGTAAGAGCAGGAGCTTTAAGTGACAGAGGAATGTCAATTTCTATTACATTTTTGATCCCATGGATCTTTATTATGTTGAAATTTATTACAGCCTGATTTTTTTTTGCCAAATATAAGTTAAATGAACAAACAAAAGAAAAACATATATATACAAGTGTTCCTTATTAATATGAAATACTTAATGAAAATAATATATCAAATATATATGGAAATTTGTAGTTTGATCTCTGAAATCCCTACAATGATACCTTGTTATTAACTTTCAAAAGTACATATGAATTTGGGAACTATTTTAATGGCTGAATTATGGAAATGCAGCAGTTGGTTTTCTGGGAAATGTTATGTTGTATTAAAATGGACTGGGCATCAAAGTAACTTTACAGGAAATGCTGTAGAGAGCAGAAGACATGCATGGTAAGTCCTACTCTCCCACAAATAGACACAGCAAGATTCTGCACATTTCATGAATGAAGTAGGATGGACTATTAAGGGCATTTGTTTTCTGTTACACACATTTATTTGATCAGTGTTAAAACTTGATGGATTTTTTTGCACAAATTAGTTACCAAGCATCTGCTGTACATCTAAAATATTTTAAAACCTAACCACTGTTTTTTGGCTTAAAACATCCACAAAGCCAAGAATACCCAAATCATCATGCATGTTAAACCTGAGAAAGACCTCTTTATAAAAAAGATCCCACATAGATTCTTGTAGATTTAAGTAAAAACTGGATTGGAGACCATGCAGGACAAATTCTGACTCCAGTAAACAAATATGTATGTGCTAAGAATCCTGTGATAAAGGGCATATACAAATGTCCTGAAAGTGTAATGTGTGTATCAAGTAACTAAGGGATAAGCCTTGAAATAAACTTAGCTGATGGTGCACTCTGCTGTTTTCTTATGGGAAAGCAAGCAAATGAAAGAAATGGGTGTGAAATACTAGTGGCCTTTCTCTGAGTGTGACATCTCAGTTTCTGAATCTGTCTCACTGTCACACAGAGAGAGAGACTCACCAAGAGGGATTCTGAGTGTTTCAGTGACAGTGGAACTGTTGGGTGAAGAAGCTGGCGACAGACCTAAAAAGGCAAAGGTTTATTAATGCTGTTGCTCAATATTGCCAGAAGTAGAGAAGTTTTCCTTCTATCTGCACAGATACAGATACCAACCCTCCTGCTCCACTCATCTTGCAGAGCAGACCATACAGTGTATGAACACAAGACTTTCAAATCTGGTGCCCAGTTCCTGAGTGAGTGAGTCATGCCAGTCCTGCGATCAGCTCGGCAGCCTTTCTGTGAGAGTTCAGGCATTGTGCTGCAGCTTGCCTGTCTGCATATTGTCTCATTTATACTAAACGTGAACTTTAAACTCTATCTGTCTGTTAGGTGACCTAAAACTATTGCAACCCTGACATTTTAGTTCTTGTTTCAAGCAGTCTTTCATTTGCACTCACTGTTGTCTCTGTGGGTAGTTTCTGAAAAGCACAATCTCGTAACACCTGTTTGCTCCTTGTGGTTTTCCTGTACTTCAGCCCTTTGCTGCATGCTGAACCTTTATCTGTGATTTCTGTCTGTTTGTGAAAGTAGTTTTCTTTAAAGCATACTTTAAAAGGACAAGGTGAAGATTCTTGACAAGTTCAAAGAAACTTACTAAATCCAACCAGTTAATCTTAAAAGTAAGAAGAAATTCTGCTAAAGCAGAATGTACCTTTTCTTCCTTCAATGTGATTGAAGGAAGTCACCAGCTTCTGATGGCTCCAAGGTTGTGGATTTCTACAAGTCATTAAAAGCAAATGTTTTAATAAAAATGTATTTAAAGTGTATAAATTGCTGTGTAAAATATGTTTTTCTCCATTTCCTCTTTGGTTTCAGTGCATTTCATTTCTTGCTAATTCAAGAGCTTATCAGTTTGGGAGAGAGGAACAGTCTTCAGGGGGTCCAAATGGGTGCCTTTCTTAAATACAGAGATGAAAAGACAGACATAGCTTGCCTGAAATCAGACAGATGAAAGATTCCAGAAAAAAACTGGTCCTTCTGTGGCAGAGGTGGAGAATTACTACAGCATGCATTTTTTAAAGTGCCAATAAAAAGTAATTTGATGGAGTGTGTTTTTCTAAAATTAGTGAAAGAACAGATGCCATAGAGAAAATCTTGAAAACCTAAACGTCAAAGTAGGAGTTGTAGTTTCCTTGCGAATTTTGGCTAAGTTTAACATTTATGTCTCGCTTACATGTAGGCACTGCTCAAAATCTCTGTGATTTCTGAATGTGGATAAATGTTTACTCAGATCTGAACTCCTTTGAAGAAAGCAAACTTATTTTTGTCCTTTTCAACTCTCATGTTGAATGAAGCACCAATGATAAAATTAAAGAGTTAAATTGTATATAATTTCATTTTATATCTGGAAAGGAAAGGGTTTATGATGGGTTTTTACTGTTGAGACAAAAATATTTCTTTCTTTCAAAAAGAATACCTGTAAACACTTGATTGTACTTTTTTTAGCAGATTATATCCAAAGACACTGAAATCCTTCCCCAATAAATTATCTACAGTGGTTTTTCATACCTCAAGAATTACCTGAGAATGTTCTTAGTTCATCTTTTAGCAATTCATCCATGTGGAAAATATCCACAAAAGCACATATTTCTATAGAAAAAACCCCAACCTGTGTAAAAACCAACCTGTTTAATCTCTGTAAAATTCACAGACCAGCCTCTATGTAGAATTGCCATCAGAAAATTCAGAAAATTCTTTATGCAAGATGGAATATTTGACTTGTTTCATTTTAAACTCCTTTTAAGACAGTAGTAGCTTTGAGTCATTACTGCTGTTGCTTGGATTGTTGTTTAAATTATTCACCTGGTCAAAATATTTTCCACTGTCCAATTTGAAAAAAAAATCAAGTCTTGTTATAACATCACATTAAAGTTACACAGAAGTGAGTTAAGGGGATTTTTTGAGTCTTTTTTACATAATCACTTTTTCCTTTGCAAGACAGGAGTCTGATTATTGCCCTAACCTTTAGAGGAATTAACACAGTGAATATTAGCTGTGGTTGTCCTAACCTGAGTACTGGAACTGTTACAGTCTGCCTTAGAAATATTGCTTATGGTAAATAAAAGATACTTCAGGTGAGTACAGAGAAAGATATAAAAAATAATCAAATGTAAATAACTAATGACTATTAAAAAATCTTGATTTTTTTTTCTCCAACATCTTTGAGACAATGAAATTAAAGTGTTTTGGCTACCTATTTGTTTATTAAAAGGTCTTTCAGAATAGGAGTATGAAGGTAAGCAATAGTAATTGGGAACAAGTTCCCTGTATGTCCTCTGTTGTTTGTATCTCTTTTTGATTGGATCAGGAAGAAAAGGATAAATAAATTCTGTTACTATGACAACTGTGTTCTGAGTATCAAGACAGCTTGTCTAAGTGTGATTTCATCATGTTATAACATATTTTTTAGGATGAAAAGCACATCTTGGAGTGTTTTTCCTCCTGTCCACTTTCTAGACAAAAAGAGTATTTTCCATTCCAACTTAAAAAAAAAAAAAATTGTTATACTTCAAGGAACTATGTAGTTTATCTTGGAACAAAATTGACCTGTTCCTGGAAAAGCGAAAAAAGAAAGTTGATCCTTGATTCTGCTTTTCTAGTTCAAGCTTCAGCACATCTGACACCTATAAGAATATTTGAGATGATGTAATATTTAATGTTATTAATAAAGTTCAGTCCATATTGGAGAGGAAGACTCTTATGACCTGATTTACAGGATTTGAGATGAGCTCTATGAACATCTTCATCTCTGGGTCTCCCAGGATACATAGCAGATGATAAGATCAACTGTGGTTTGAGATATCCCTCCTCAGCCATTATTACCCAGTCTCAGGTATGACAGCCTCATCGGAAACCTTCCCTGGTTCTACAAACAGCAGCAAGAAGCCCATTCCTGCACCAATTTCAAAGGAGTTTTATGTCCATTTGTAAGCAGATCCAGAGCCAGATGGTCTCCTCTCAAAGGCTCTTGTGAGGTTGTAGTCAGTCTGTAATAGGAAAGTTGATAACAAGACAAACTCTGCCAGCTGTTCAGCATATGCATTATACTGTAGGAAAACAATAAATATTGGGGCAGTTACCCTAGCTGCTAGCCATACCTCATTATGCATAGTGAATGTAATTCCTAATACCCCCATATTTTAATTTAGCCAGTTTGGAACAATACTGTCCATTCTACTGTTTTCTCATTGTCATTACTGGCCCATGTAAACTTGCACATGTAAACATGCATTCTTCTATTTTTTAATTTTTTTTTGCTTCAGATCATGATCTGCACCATCTGGAAAGCACAGGTTCCAAACACCACTATGGTATTGCTTTAGCAATCAGAAGACGTTAAAATTTTAATGTACCAGAGCTCAGCATGCTTAGGGAGGAGGCAAAACCACACAGGGTGCCCTAGTGCATTTTCTGTTTGTCTTCAGTTCTTAACTGGGAACCACATGGCATTGTGACTACCCTAAATACCAGGAAAAATGGTTCTCTTAGTGGCACATGTGACAGTAAAATGCAATATACTGTAAGCATCAACCAAAGCTCTACTGCAGACCTCAATAAATAACACCACTAGCTAAGTAAGATTTATTTCAGCACAAAAATTTGTCAATCAAAACCTTCATTTAAACCAGATGCACTTTGTTTCTTCAGAGGAAACCGTTTCTTGTGAATTTTGACTGCCAATGAAAACCTGACTTTAACACACATGGGTGTCAAAGGAAGCAGTAGGAGCCTGGAGTTGTCTCTGCCGCTTTTTAAGTTAATCGGACCATGGGAATTAATCCTCACATTTTGTTTAAACGCAGGAAAGATAAAAAGGGATGGGAATAGGAAAGCAATCGCGCTCCCCTTATTAATAATGAATTCCTTTTTAACAGCGAGTGTTCACGTAAAAACAGTGACAACAGTAACAATTTGAAGTTTTACCGGGTTTATTGAAAAGCGATTCAACTATCCTTGTGTGCGAGCATCACACAATGAGTGCAGAAGCCCAGCCTTGGCAGAGAGAGAGCACCAATAATTCCCAGCACGGGCACTGCTCGGACCAGGACGGGGAGGGCAGAGCTGCAGCAGGGCACAGGGGGAGCTCGGTCACCTCCGGATCCCCGCGAACGGAGCGGGAGCGGAGCGGGAACAGAGGGGAACCGGAGCGGGACCGGAGCGGGACCGGAGCGGGACCAGCCGCGCCAGCCACGGGCCCGCTGCAGGACAGCCGCAGCTATCGCGGGACTTCGCGGCCTGGGCGTCACGGCAACGGCGGCGGCGCCCGCGCTGCTGCCCTCCCGCGGTGAGGACGGGGCTCCTGCCTCGCTGCCTTCCTGCTTGCCTGCCTCGCTGCCTTCCTCTCTGCCTCCCTGCCTTCCTGCTTGCCTGCCTCCCTGCCTTCCTCTCTGCCTCCCTGCCTTCCTCTCTGCCTCCCTGCCTTCCTCTCTGCCTCGCTGCCTTCCTGCTTGCCTGCCTCCCTGCCTGCCTCTCTGCTTTCTTTCCTTTCCTTCCTCCCTCCCGTCAGCCTCGCTGCCTTCCTCTCTGCTTTCCTGCCTCCCTGCCTCTCTCCCTCCCTCCCTGCCTCCCTACCTTCCCCTCTACTTTCTTTCTTTCCTCCCTCCCTGCCTGCCTGCTTTCCTCCCTCCCTCCCTGCCTCCTTGCCTCCCTGCCTGCCTCCTTCTCTCCCTGCCTGCCTCCTTCTCTCCCTTCCTCCCTCCTTCTCTCCCTGCCTCCCTTATACTGAAATAAAGACTTGTATTCATTTGAGCCCTCTGAGAATTTCCAGCACGTGTCATGATGCGCTGAGATGTCGAATTCCTGTGAATTCACACAGTTTTGTTGTTTCAGAGAAACGTGTGTGTCTGTAGTTTAAACTACAGCCATGATAATTCCTCTGTTGTGAGATTATTTGTAAGATGTATGCTATTCAAAGGATAATAAGCACGTTTGAATACTTCTATTGGCTTGATATAAATATATATTTGTATGTATATTAATAAGAAAAGCACATACTTGAGTGGCAAGCCAGTCTGAACTGGAAAAACCTTGCAATATGGAGTTGCTAGAAAACATTTGAAACTTACATGTATATCTGAAATATTGCAGGGCTTCTAGTGCTTTATTATGAAACTGTTCATTTGAAAGGTTGTTTTTGCTGGATTTTCCCCCAATTTTAGGTAACAGTGGATATTACAAGTAGGAGCTTGGATGAAA
Organism: Molothrus ater; assembly: GCF_012460135.2. Taxonomy (NCBI): domain Eukaryota; kingdom Metazoa; phylum Chordata; class Aves; order Passeriformes; family Icteridae; genus Molothrus; species Molothrus ater. The sequence goes on from NC_050483.2 coordinate 30,654,838, forward strand.
TTTCAAGGCCTACATCTAGCTCGACCTAATTGTAGATCTTTAAATACATCTATGGAGTTAACAACGCCAGAACCATGTTTGCAAGAGGTAATTTTTCTCTCCTTCAGCAGGTTAAAACCTCCATGCCTAATTCTTTGTAGTAGAATGCTAAAGAAGTAGTATTCTGCTTTTTTAGTACCCTAGCCTGACAACCCCAAATCTGACAGTCTGTGGAATGATGAGCTGGAGAATCAATGTGAAATCTAAGTAAAAGAGCTCTTTCCTAGCATCAATATCAGACCTGAAAATGGTTCTGTTATTTAAGAAGTACTCTGCAGTGTTGTACAGAATTGTCGTTGTTCTTTGTGATAGCACGTGAGTATTGTGCTTATCTTCTTCACCCAAAACATCCCTGTTTTCATGGTGGCTATAATTTGCATTTCATAGGTAGATTCACCCATCAGTTTGGCTGATGGTTACCAGAGTGGCAGTCTAGAAGATGGCTGTCCAGCAGAAAACAAAGGTGATGACAGAGATAAATCTGATGTCCAGGAAGTAAGAACTGATCAGCCAACAGGGGAGAGCATGACCATCTCTCTTCACAAGTGTCTATGGAATCCCATCGAGTTGTCAGGTGGGAATGACTAAAACTTTCTTGTATTGTGTCTAGACCAAGTTTGGGTAAAATTCTGCTGATTGAAGGAATAGAGGTTGCAAATAGGCAAAATTCTGGAAAAGAAGATGTCAAAATCCATACCTTCATTTTTCTTCACTATTTGAAATCCACCTTTGAAAGAAATGTGTTATTACTGTCGTAAAGTACAATAAATGTCTTGTGGCACCATAAACTGTGATCTGGCTGAAAAGATAATTAAAACTCACGTGTGTGTGTTCCATGGAATCATGTTAGAAAGTGTTTTCATTAAGATGTTTTTATCAAACTTTTCAGAGTAATCATGATCATTTATTAGAAACATTGTATCCTAATAATGGTCCACCTGTCCTAAAACCTGGAATTTGTGGTTATAAATTACAGTATTTAACAAATGAACAATGTTAATACTAATAAAGTACTTTCAATGTAAGTATGCAGTGTATAACTTTAATTGAAGCACTTGCAGAAGGGTTTCATGGCATTCTTCTGTCATTCTGTAAATGGTAATGGATTAATGTTCTGGGGTGTCCAACTGTTTACAAATAGAGATGCAAAGGCCAATGAGTGAAACAGGTGTTTGGATACCATCTTGAAATTTAGTTAAGGTTTCATGACAGAACTGGGGTCAAAAGAAATCCTTTGATTCCTGCTCCTGTTTTTAACATGAGTTCTGGTGTACTACTATATGCTATTTTTAAAATTAATTCATTGCAAGGGCTCTGTGGTGATCCCTAATTGACAAAAATGTATCTGGTTTATTGTGAAAGGCTTTTCCCTGTGTTTTTCAGGATGTACCTCTACTTCAGATTCTCGAGATGAAAGCACTGAAACACATATGTTGAAATTCTGTGAACCTTGCCCGGGACAACCAAGTAATGCAAAGTCAGATACTACTTCACAAACTTTTAAATCCTGTGAAACTTCCCCAGAAAAAACAGGTAATGCAAAATCAGATAGTACTTTTCAAGTGTATAAAATGAGCAGTGCAATAAAACCTTTTCCTTTTCTTATTAATGCTTCTGAGTTTGTAATGGTCATGTATTTGTGTGTATATTCTCTAGTTATAAAAGAATACTGCAAATTGAACATGTATATGAATTGTGCTTTTCAAGAGGTATTGGATGAATTCTTTATTTAGAGATTGCTTTATTAATGGATATTAATTTTCTTTAATGCTATAATAGAATTTGACTTTTCTGTAGATTCAATCAGTTTAATAAGGCAGAATTCAGTGGTTATCATATCCAGTGCAGCAATGTTGGTCACCAAACATGACATTAATATCTACAGAACAGAAATTCAATAGAACTCAGCCTAAAGCTTCACTCAGTAGTTTAAGGTTTATATCAATCTGTTGAGTTCAGGCCAGTTGAAATAAGTGCTCTTTTTTTTACCATCTATCCTTTGGTCCATCTGTCCTCTGTAGCTCACTTAGATTTTTATAGCTCTCCCCTTGTTGTATCTCTGATCTTTTTATGGCATAAAGTAGACCAATGCATCACAGTAAATGGTTGGATCAATGGCTATGAAAAGCATTTGACCTCAAAAGATTAGAAAATGAAACAGAGTGTTGCAGGGTTCCAAAATTTGTAAATCTGTGGGATTAGGGGCAGTGCTACAAGTGTTTCCTCTACTCTTAATGTGGAAGCCATAGAAGAGGACAGAGCATGAGGATGCTATAGGAAGGGGAAAAGGTAAAAGTTATAATTATAATCTGTATATTTAGGAAAAAAAAGGAGACAATGTAGAAATCTACTTTATTAAGTAATGGTAGTTTCCATCATGTTTCACAGTTTTCCATTTTTTATAGCAATATTTTTCTAGAACCAGTATCGGAATCTGGTTTTGCTAAGACATAAGACTGAAACTTGTCTAATATTTAAAGGCAGGGATATTACAGAGTCTCTCTTAACCCCCCCTCAAAAGTCTCTCTTTTGAATTATTAATTTCAAAATGCAAAATGTATTCTACAAGTCAGGCTGAAAAAATTATTTTATATTTTTGAAGTCAGTGATTTTTGAAGTCAGTATCAGTGATCTCCTGATACTGTGGAGATGTTGTCACTCTGCCATTATAAATATGAATCAAATCACTTGCCCAAAATAGGTGACTTTTCTTCTCTCACACCTCTATATCCAACTGATACAGCTCAGAGTTTGATTCAGCACTCTGTTGCAAAGACTTCTCTATTTTTCCCTGCTACAAACAGGTTTAGAAATTAACATGTGTTTGAGAATGTTGTACTCTTGTCTATGGGTGTTGCCAAATTACTTGACTGCTTTTTAGCGTTTGTTTGTTTTTTTGACATGCTTCAAGCCAACATTATTTTTAAATGTATTCTCCAGCAGACTCTTCTGACTTGGAATGTTCTGAAGACATGGACATAAATGCTCAGATTCAAGCAGCTATGAAGAAAATGAATAAACTTGACACCATACTCGAAAAACAGTGTTTTAAAGAAAAAGCAGTTAAAAAGCAAGGCAGAGAAATGAGGGCAATGCTCTGGGAAGAACTTCAGGTTAGAAGTGTTCTGCTTATTTTGTGACTGATATATCTTAGAGTACTGTCTTACAGAATTATCATATTTCAGAGAAGCCTTATTATCAAATAACTCACAGTTGGCTAACTAAAATTAAGAAATGGATCTTAAAAAGTAAGATTGGGTAGTTTTTAATACGTATTGGCTAGGCAGGCTTTGAAAGAAGGAGATGTTCCTTAAAAATTGATAAGACAAATTGCCAAATACGCAGCTGTCTGGGTGTGGTTTATCAGCATAGTATTTTGCTTGAGTTCTCTGCTTGCAGGGAGAGTAAGGTGTGTCAGGAGGTAACATCAGTGAACCCAGGCTGAAAAGCATTTATTCTGCTCAAGAGGGATCCTTCTTAGGCCCAGCTGTTTCAGTACTGTCTGTTGTTGAAGAAATTAAAGATGCTGCCTGAAGAAGACATAAGAATGCTACAACACAAATTCCTTTACCCTATCCCTGTCCTGGCCTCTAACTGTTAAATGCCTTGAAACAAGTTCGTATTTCCTCTGCTTTACATGAATAGAAACGTGAGTTGCTAAAAAATATGATTGGTTTGACTGCATTTCATAATTTCACTGGGTTTGGATTTGGAGCCACACAGACATTACAGAACTTCTTTGTCTGCTGAAGTGGGTCTCCACATAAGACAGTGTGTAACAGAGGCTTTAAAGTTTCACCATACTTTTTTCATAACTTCAGGAGATATTCAGATAGCCTCAAGAAGAATATAAATTGAGAAGAGTAATTTTTAATAGGGTCTGAAGTTTATTAGATCTGATAAGCAGACAATGTATTTCCCTTTAAAGAATTTACTTTAAATACATGAATGTATCTCTGCATACACAGTCTATTTCTTTTGAATAGTGTATCAGAACCACAGGAAGCAATGAGGAGGTGGAAAACACAAACCAGTTTTTGGCTGTGTTCTCACCATGGCATAATACCACTGGTAAGTAAAGAGAAACAGAATTGTGATACATCCTATCTTTTTTCTTTTTGGGGAGATAATAGGGATTTGAGATCTGAATGGTTATTGCTGAGCAAAAATCTCAGCTTGAATATTGGAAGTACATGCATAATAATGGTAGCAGTATGTGGTTAAAATATTTAAACAAAATTTACTATTTACAATGTAACCTGCTTTTATTTCTATGCTAAAGTTTGGGTTACTAAGGGAAGGAAACAATGTGATAGGGATGATATTTAGGCAGCCTCCAGTAGATGTCAGGATATATTAAAATAACAGTAGACAAACAAGACTATATAACTGCTAACTCCTTTATCTCAAAAGTAACTCCTGTAGAGACCATCTGCATCATGTGGTTTCTGGTGTACTGCACTGACAAAACTGCATAGTTTAGATTTATTGCTTTCCTCCAGCTTGATCTTTATATTTTCTGTATCATGGTAGAGCCTGACTTTTCAGGTCTTATTTATTTTGGTATTTATTTAATTAAACAAATGTCTTGATGGCTGCCCTGGTTGATACTGAAATGGAATACATTTAATATATTTTGCTTTTCAGAACTTGAATTTGATAGAGCTTTATTAAGTAAATTATATATAAGAGCTATTATAGTTTTTAATGTAGCTTTGAAATCAAGCACAAGTTTGGGTACAAAATCATTAATAACTTAAGTGTTCCAAGCCTTTCAGGCACAACAAAACCTTCTGACACACTCTCAGCAGAAATGTAAATCAGGGGTTAATTAAACAGCCCTAAATTCCTTACCCTGTGCTCTGTTTAACAAAATCATTTGTTCACTTGAGTCCATTACACTGCATTATTAGTGGTTATTGTATGTTTTTTTCATTGTGAAAATCATATGTAATTAGTTTGGTTCTTTGCAATATGAGTCCTTTTCTGTAAGTGCTAAGTGTATAGACTGTGACTTACTGCTCTAACTGGTATTTCCAGTTGGCTCATATGAATACTTCAATTAATTAGGTTTTTTGAGTAACTGAAACAACTAGGATGCTTGAACACTGTTTTTCTAGACTATGCCCTTGACCTAAGCTGCTTGGAAGTCTAATAATTCATGCACAGGCAGACACCAGCTGTGAAAACCTGGATGCCTTACTCTCATTCAAAGTTTTAGATGACTTATCACATGGTGTCTGCAGAGGCATTTGAACTTTAGGGCCTTGGGCTATGTCTTTGAGAATGTGATGAATTGTCTTCCATGTGCAGTAGTTGTTAAGAGCATGAACACAGCCATAAGAAACTGCATAAATATGACTCACACTTTACACTTTCCCCCTTTATTTCTTGAGAAATACAGTGCTTATGTCATTTATCCAAGTGAATTTCTTTACTTTCCAATTGTATGATACACATGACGCTAGATCTTGTATAAATAAATTTCAATTAAATTTTACTGGAAAAATTCCTTACAGATCTCTCCCATGCTAAAGAGGATGAAATATGCAGTACAGTATTTCACACACACATGAATCCTGAAGATTATAATTGCCATAAAGCCCAAGAAAACCAGGGTAAGCTTTATTAATGGTAGAGTTTGTATTTTTAGCAATGGCAAAATGACATATGCAATGGGTGGGTAATGAAGACTCAGCCTTTTTGGCAAGGCCAGTGAAATGGGAAAAAGCAAGGTTACTTACTGGAAGAGTAACAGGTCTTACTTTTTTGCAAATGAAGGAAGAGAACAGCTATATGATTAAGATGCTTAACTCAACATGCTAAGAAAACTTTTTAGTATTGGGTTTATAAAGCCATTTTTCTTTCATTTCAAAAGGAAGAGGTGTGTAACTGATATATTGTAAAATGTATCATTGATTCTTCATGGCAATTTAAAAACTTATCTTTGCTGTTACTCTAAGGTATCTTAGCTTTTATTAATAGGCTTATATTCAAGAAACTAGAAATGGCAAGTGGTGCTGAATCTGACTGCAACTGTTCTGTATTCTTTTGGTTTTCAGCAGAAATTGTTTGGATTTGTGTCAAACATAAATCTTTAGACAACTTATTTTATATTTTGCTCTCCTGATTATTGTAAAGTCTGCATTGCTTTTATGAAATAAGTACTTTCTGGGAAAACTCAAACACCTGCTGATTCTTTTAGGGACATTGTGTTATCATGCATTGTACAGACGTTTCAAATGCTGTTAGTGGTGTAGTGTGTCCTATCATGTCAAAATAAATGGAATTGTGCTTGTATGCCTCTATTATTTTCCTATTTGAAATCCAAGTTTGTGTGGTTAGTAACTTTTCACAAGTCTTGTGATATAAGAATAATAGCTTCAACTGCCATTGCTATCAGCTGCAACTCTTTAATCCTTTGTCAACTACAATTCTATGTAAACAGAAGGAATCTATCTTCCTGGTGACTGGCTAAGATGACAAAGATGTAATATAGTGTATTCCTTAAGGCTGAAGCCTCGATGGTACCAATATCTCTGAAGTTTGTAGAATGTGACTGCATATTTTAATTTTTGAACATGGAACTCAGCTTCTTTGTCATTTTAGCACTTGTCTTAGTTACCCAGTATGTGACCTCGTCTTTGTGGGCTGGAGCTTTTAATTTCTCTGTCCTTCTACCATGTATTTTCATTCCTTCCTTAAAATAATGCTTGACCCTCAGCTTCTTTCTCCAAAATTCCTGAGCTGTGCTGGAGTGCCCTTGGCATAACAATGGCAGGTTTCACTAGCACTATTCAATACAGCACTGACTTCTGGAGCTTCCAGTATAGGCATGGTTGGGAGTTGCTATCACTTGCACTGTTTTGAGATGTTCTGCACATTCCTGCTTTGGGAATGCATGAAGTAGAGATCAGTTACAGCTTGTGAGCAGTATATATTGCTTTAAATGACTTCTACTATTTCTGCTGGAGGCTTTTCATGTGGTGTCTGAATAGCTAAGAATTACTGTTTTTGTTGCTTTTGGATTTCTGTGTCACAGCTGTCATAAAGGCAGACCAAGAGCAAGAGGAGCTTGTGAAGAAGAATGTATGCACTAGTTTTATGCTGTTACTTCATCAGTCTCATCAAGATTTTTACCAAATCTTTGTAATATGTGCCAAATCTACCAAAATGCATATGGAAAATTTGTTTAGTTGCAATCTCTCTTTTAATTACCCTTGGCAGTCTTCAGTGTATTCTCTGTCTCAGTGATCCATGTCTGTCCCTTCTTTCTTCAATGTTCTGAGATGTTCTGTATGATGGCTCCCTCTCAAAAATGCTATTCTACAGTCAAGTGGAAGATACAGTTTAAAAGTAAGGTATATCTTGCATGTTATGTTGGTGTTTGATGTGTTCTGCTCATTTCAGGATGCAACTTGTCATCTTTATATCGATGCTTACATTCCTATATGATCCATTTCCTTGACACACGATGTTGCGTGGTAATGGTAAAGAAAGCTTAGGATGCTTTCAGAAAGCTGTTGTGCATTTGAACTGTGAGGGGGTTTCTTAGTCATATCCAACACGTCAGTCCTTTAAGGTTTGTGTATTGTGTAATTCCATGAAAAGGATGCATGGAATTTATTTCATATCTTTAGGAGCTTGCTTTCATTCTATTCACTCTGAAAAAGAGTTATTTCCATAGCCTGTCTTCTATTATCTAACATGTCAAATTAATTTTTTTGTAGGGAAATAACCCACCCATTTTTCAAATTTCTGCTTTCCATAAAAGCAAAAAGTAGCATGCCTGCTTTTGAAACAGTTCTTGAGATTTAGAAGTTGATTATGTTTGCTTAGACTTGTTATTTAATGTGACAAATATTTGCTGTTTGTAAAGGAATTGTTATTTTAAGCATGGTGAAAGTCTCTGAAAAACAGAATCATGCCTTTTTTTTTGGTCATGGATAGAAACCTATTGTTATTTGAAAATGATGTGTGTGTTTAATAGATTTACAGCTCTATGATGAGTTTTAGTTTTTAACAATATTTGTTTTATAAGCTGTGTTATAATAATATCAACTATATAATCTGTTTTTCAGCTGTTTTATTTAGAAAAATGTACTTGATATGTCTCCAGATAGTTCTGTGGTTTTCAAAAAAATTATTGTCTGGTTTTGTAATGATGAGAAAACTGCAATGATGAGAGGGTTTAAAGGAATGTTGTGGCTTTTAAGGCCACCATGTTTAACATTTTTGAGGTCAGAAATTCAAAACTATTTTAGCCTTTGTAACATTGAGTGATTTCATATAATAAAAAGTTGAAAATTAAATTAGATTTTGGCAATAGTATGTTTTCAATGCAATAATACATGATACTATTTACACAAATAATGAAAACATCATACAAAAAGTTTGTCTATTGACTCTATATATTTGCTAAGGGTTTGAATGGGATTGATGTTATTACAGTTCTTGTAGAATCAAAATAGGAATGATTTTAATGTAGCAACTTTTCTTCCTCTAACATCAGATTATCCAAGTGAATTAGAAACAGAAAAACCAGCAGAAAAAACTCATAGCAAAAATAAAACCAGCCAGCATTTCATTAAAAAGAACATTGAGGTAAGCATTGAAGCATAAAACCAATAACATTTTTTAAATGTTACCTAGAAATTAGTCAATAAGTACTTTTGGAGACAGTTTTCTCTTAAAATCAGGAACTTTAGAAGCTAATTAGGCACAAATGAAGAAATTACCTGTCTATTAAACCTGCTATTTATGGCAGAGTACTGTGTTAGGTAGTTCTCAACTTGGATGCTTATATTGGTTAGGATAACACTGCTTCTATGCATTTGATAGATAATACTGGAAACTGAATTGTTGTGTTTGTGCCTGGACATAGTTTTTTTTAAGGGCAATATCCTAAGACTTTTGAAAAAATTTATTTACTGTTAAATAAACTTAACTTTATTTAGTGTTAACCTGATGCATAAATAAGGGATAGATATACAGGTTGCTCATGTGTAGCCTGGATGGGACCATGTTTTGTCAGAAAATGCATCCCTTGATTTTCTGCCTCTTTTTTTCCAGTGAGGACCTAGTAGGTATCATGATTTTTCATCCAATGAAAAATATTTGCCTCCCCACTATGTCAAAGACTAAGATAAGATTATAAATTTATTATATGTAGGCTATATTTTTCTGCCAGAGTGATAATTTGTATTATTGAAATAAACAAGATTTAGCTGTTAATTTCATAGAGTTTAAAAGCTCTGTTTTGGAGGTGTTTGAGTTAGTGGAGTTCTTAAGCATGGGTTTTTTTCTTGTTGTAAATATTTCAGCTAGCAAGGGATTCAGGAAACCAATTTGTTATGCTTGAGGGAGAAAGGAAAAGGCTAACTGAACTCCTGAAAGATACAGAAGATGGAACTGAATTGCAAGATCTTGAGGTATGACAAATTTAGTGCGTACTGTTCTGTTGTATTTAGCTTATTTTTACAGTAAATCTAAATTTGATCTTAGTTCTACCATTAAATACCCTACTGAGATATGAGAGAAAATATGATACATCCTGTTGAATTTGTCTCCAAAAATGAATTCTCATTGTTTTTTTTGTTAATTTTACTAACATCAGAACCTAAAAGAAAAGTTAGGCACAGGAGGAGGGAACCTTAGAACAACACTTGGAGAAAATTACCTTTTTTTTTTTTTTTCCCATAAAATGTGAAGTTGTGGAGTATCAGTCTGAGTGGTTAGTGCTGTATGCGGTAGTCTCAGGGAGAAAGGCCAGCAACTACTTGCAAAAACTTCTCAAAAACAATTATTTGACAACTGATAAGTGGACTTCAAAATGCAATAATTGGGGAAATACACATTTATGAAGCTTCTGTGTCCATTTAGAAAGATAATGTGACATCTTTTTGTGGCTTCCAATTCAGTCTGTCTTAAAAGTACATAAAGTCTGCTTAAACATTAGATATCTATGCTTTAACATAATATTGTTAAACAGTGCACAGTCTGCATATTTCAGTGAATAGCATGAGCTGAAATGAATAAAAATCATCCTCATGGAGAGTAAGAAAGAGTATTTGATTGTCCCATCAATCATTGTTTCTAGGACATGGTCTTCAGTTTGATAAATGTCATCATTTAAAGATCTGAAGATGTTTTAAACAACCTTCTGTTAGTAAACATAGCTTTCTGGCCTAGGAAATAGTGGCTTTTAAAAATAATTTATTTTACTGATTGCAGAAGTGTTCTCTCAAAACGTGTAGTTACCAGGTTTTCTTTCTCTTTAAGCTAGTGTCTGTCATAGAATTTAGAGGCATTTTTACAGAGTAGCTAATGCAAATTCCAACTAACAGTATGTACTTTTTTTTGCTTCAATTCTCAAGGCATCAAGGCAATGGAAAAGTGTAACATTTGTCCCCATTTTGTATTTGGCATATGTCACTATCACGTTGTCATGTATCTACAGGGATTTCACTGTTAATATTAGATATGAAGTAGATCATCTTACAGGACACGTGTGTTGCTGTATGTTCTTGATACCACGGACAAGAATGGCAATTTGTGGTTACTCTAGTCTGTACTAGATAATTTCTTTAGAGAAAAAAGCTCTTAACTCTCCTGTCAAAGTAGAGTGAAAGAAAGGATAATAGTTACTTAGACCTGTCTAGTCTAGTGATGGATTCTTCCTCTCCCACATTTGAATTTTTTTTTATGGGTGAGGCATTTCTGTGGCTACTTCATAACAAAAATCATGAGGAAATTATCAGCTAATGAGTAATCTAGACAACTTCAAGCTGGCCCAGATAACTATCCAGCTAATGGCTACTTTCATCTTATTTTATTCTGACTTTTAAAAAGCTGCAAAAAGCTGTGCAATCACATTGGCTGGAGTAATGTTTTGGAGGCTGTCAGTCAAGGCAGATCTGGTTATTTTGTATGAATTCCTCTGTATGGTGAAATGTGAATTAGATAACCTCATTTGACTTGTACTTCTATATATGCCAAATATCCAAACATCACTTCTCACTTTTTGAAAGAATGTTTTATGAGTGTTTAAAATATTTTAGAAGTACACATATTCATGCTAATTTAATTGTCAAAGCTGAAGCTGCAGGGTTATAATTGTTTCAGATGTTCCACAGAAAGCACTGACCGTGCTGTTATAAAAGTATTGTTCTGAGTTAACACACAGGAAACATTGACAGGACAGAAGCTTATTTTCCAAGCAAAGCTATCATGAAAATACAGAAGAGAATGTGTGAGTCCATTTCATCCTAGAGTAAAATGAATGTTGGAGTAATTTGGGTATTTGGAGTATGGGATACAGACACTGAGCTGTAGCTAACGAGCTCAGTTACATCTTACTGGACTCCTGTAGAGTAATTTCTGTTTTTGCTCTGTGATTTTAATTCTCTGATTAGGAGGAGGTTAACATGGCACAAATGTAGTACCATGCTGGATATTTATGTTTTTGTGGTCACTGTCTCACCTGAACAGATGTTTCCAAAAAGGTGGCAAGCATCTGAGACATTTGTGAGTGGCTATTTTGAAGTCAGATCAGGTCTGGTCAGGCTCATTAGTTGTCTCTCATCATACTTGTATGAGAAAGCATTAGAACTGATTTTGTTTAACAAAAAGGATGACTCTCTCTTGACTCTCTTTTCTTCTTTCTCTTTCTCTCTTTTTTTCCCTTTATTATGAAGATAATTTAGGACAGGTGTTTGGGGTATGCTTATTATTTCTTTTTGCAACTAACATGCTTTAGGGTAATGGGGATGAACCACAAATGACCTCATAGCAGTGGTATTGTAATTGGAAGCTGATATTTCCTCCTCTTGTATGGATGCAACTGCTTGAATAGCCAGAGGACTAATTTGGAAGCTGGAAACAAATGGTGGACATCAATTTCTTGCAAGGTAGATGTTAGAGTCTTAGGGCAAGGTACTTGTCCTATTCTGGTAGGAAAAAGAAAGGAAACCAGCAATACACTCATGTCTTTCCACACATCCTTCCTCTTCTAAGGTCCTATCTACTGCTTCATTCTACCACATTCTAGCAGTCTGTGGTCAGGACACAGAGATGCAATCTGCTGCTCTGATACCCAGTGGGTGGGAGTTGTGCAGACTTGCTTGCCTGAGTGAGAGGCAGGGAGTGCCAAGCTGCTGTGGAGACTCGCATCTGTCTGTGGGTATGAGCTCATTGGCTTGGCTTAAGTAACCTAGCTCACTCACAATATGCAGCTGTATGTAGTAGGAGTATATATTCATATGTGTTATTCAGGTGTTAACTGCTATCAAGAGGAAAAAGTCATGTAAATCATGATCAGGAAAAGAACTCTCTCCTTTGTGTCTCTAACAGGGTTTCTGTGATAACACATAGGGGCTCTAGAAGGATGTCAGCTACTGACCTCAGAGCAGTTCCTTTGATTTCCTATGAATGCCTTGTTTTCTTCTTTGGTGGTACCTTGCAAGCATCACATTACATCTCAAACCCTCCATTTGAGATTTGGCTCCAGGTGGTTTCTGCTGTAGTGTCAACCTCTGCGGCTTCATTCCAAACAAAGTTTTAGTTAGGCTTTCTTGCTTTTTGGCTCCTTTCTCAGATGGAAAGTGGTTGTCCATTTAAGTTGCTCCTTGGTTGTATTTAAAAGTGATGAATGTATGAATGTCTCTACTTGTTCTGTCCATAGCTGCTCTCGAGTGTGCTAGGGACATGAATATTTGGGAGATTTTAGCTGTATACTGAGATGGATGAAAATGTACATTTTATTATTAAGTATGGTTTATCTGAATAATAAATACACTTGGTATGCAACTGCCCTTAAAGTCTGTTTCCTTTGCAAATGAAGCTTAAGTATTTTCTGTACTTCCAACAGGAGAATGTACCTGTCTGGCAGGCACCAGGAGAAGGGTACACACCTGAACTGATGGAATTTCATCTCCTGAATGAGATAGACAATATGCTTCACCTGCTACTCTCTGATGGGGAGTTTCCTGCTCTTTCCAGCTCTAGCTCAAAATGTCCAAGCCGGATATATCAGGTAGGTTACAGATCTGTTTTATTTTATTTGATATTTTATTTGACATGTGTGTTGAGATCAATACTGCATATGGCTGTATTTGTATCTTTTGCATTTTTCATTAAGATCCTCTATTTTATCATAAAGTCTATGTGTTAGGGAGTGAAGTGAGAAATTTTAGCTGTAGAAACAATGGAAAAACAATTTGTTGCTATTTTGACTCATAGGTAATTTGAGAACTGACTTGTTTTTAAGAGTTTTTGATTCCACACTTCCAAGATACAGAAATTGGTAACTCATACATTTTTATCTGCATGAGGGTGCTTTTTTCAGCATAGAAAAAAATTATCCATGATAGTTTATCTTTGGGAATTAGAATTAGGTTTCTTCTTATCTCAGGATACCAAAAGTGCCTGTTCACTTATGATCTGAAGGATAAGGCAATAACTGATAAGCAATGTTAAAGACTGTAGGAGATTGATTGAAATTGTATGTCCCTTGTTTTTAATGGCCTTTGTCTTTTTGCCTTGCCTGTAATATTGAGATTTGAAGATTAAGAATCAAGGTCTCAGCCTTGAGAAATGATTGTTTGACTTTTGTACTTGGAAGACTACAATTTATCCCATGCCCTGGTACTGTTGCCTCTACTATAATGGGGTTTAAAACCAAAAACCCAGATTCTTATTTTTCATTTATTTGTGTAAAGCTTATATACTTCTGTAATATTTTCTTCTTATGTCCAGAACTGATGTACCAGAGAATATGTGTAAAAATGTTCATTCACAAAACTGTTTTCAGTTACCAGCGTATGAGAAACATCTCTTTAAGAGGCTAAAATACCTGTGGGTTTGGTTTTTTTCTCCTTTTGTAAGGGCACTTTAATGTCATTTTTATTGGCTTCTTTCTGAACACGAGGTTTTGTTTTACCTCTATCAGTATTTTCTGTAACTCAATTCCAGAGGAGTCACATTTTCATGTTGATCATTTACCAGCTGGGATCTAATGTGTGAAAAAGCACCTCCCTCTTGTTGGTAATCACATAACAAATGCAGTTGTTACCCTGAGCTTCCCAGTGGTTGCCTGATCTTGTGTTCAGTGTTGTAAGACATCAGCTTGAAGTTAATGTGACTTGCCTGTGATAATGAATGCTCTGTCTGGAAATGTTTGTCCAAGTTATTGTTGTTGCTTCCTTTCAGGTAATAGCCCAGAAGTATTTGAACAGAAATCTGCATTTAAGTGTATGCTAATGAAAGAGTAACATATTATCTTTTTTGAGTAATATTAAACCTAACAACCAAAACCAGGTAGCTAATTCCTTGTTACCTTTCATTAGTGAAAAGCAGTTCCCTTCAATTTTGTTTTGCAGCATGTAAAAAGCTTTCAGACATTGTAGTTCTATGATTTTAATTTAGAATTAGCTTAGAGTTGGATATGATGAAGCTGCACATTCTTTTCTTCCAATAATTGTGTTAGATGTAGCTTCCAAAATGCAGACACTTAATCACTGTTGCCTCAGTGGGAGATGTCCTTTTTGCCTCTGATGGATACTTTGCCAGGATACAGGAACTATTCTCTCACTCTGAAATCTTTAATAATGGGCTTCAATTATCCTGCAATACCATAGCTTAGCTGTAACAGAGGAGTAGACATGTTCATCTTTTTGTGCAAGGGGTCCAGCGGGATTAAGAATGCTTTTCCATGACTAATGTTCTCTTTTACATGGAAATGTTTCTCATCAGAACTGTATTTCTCTCAGAAATGTTTCTTTGCTCTGGTGCCAAATCAACTAAATATTTAAAAATGTTTCTGTCTTACTTAATATTTTTGGGGAAGAATAAATTAAGTTGAATTTAATCCTGAAAGAAACAGGAAAATGATAGGCTGAAGAATATGGAGTGTAAGACTGTGTGTGATGAGTACAGTTACCAGCTTGAAAAACTGAAAAACCACCTGAAAACTAAAGCAAATGAACATGGTATTTAAAGAAACAATAATATCTGTAGGCTGGATTGTCTTAAAAGATAATTGATCTGTATCACCATGAGGAGTTCTTTCATAACTGATTGGGTTTTTTTAGTCAGGAAAATATTCCCTTTTTCTATTATAGAAGTGGTCTACAGTTAGCAGTTTAAGATTAGATAAATACTCAAAATTCAGAAGATACACTAATTTTTCAATTAATGAAGTCCTTGATAGCCTATGCTCTATGCCTGTGCTTTGCCAAAACAGATGAATGTCACAGATGATATCTGTTTCAGAGCATGGTTAGAAGCAGGTTAATAAACTGATCAGCCAGTTTTATGCCTCAGATGATTGTATGACCCTAATATGCTTCATTAGGTGGGATTTTGTTATTATTTATTTATAAAATGTGGAGGAGAGGGAGTGCAACAAATAATTATAGATATTTCAAATACTGCAAATTTCTCTTTGGCATTGTGTTTGTTACATCTTTGGCTCTTGCTTAGTATTTGAATTTTCCCTTGTGTAAAATGTTTAACAGTTTTATTTTCTACGGATCTAAAGATATGAAAGACAAAGTAATCTTAAATGGACTTCTCTACTGTGTACATGTGCTATACAATTGAAACAGAACATATTCTGAATTGTGCGAAACATTGGCAATAAAATGTTTTCCTTGATATAATACTTTATACATTTATTTCATGATACCTTGAGAAGAATGTTAATTAGTAAGTGGGAAAAGGCCTTGACTTTACTCATATTGTGTGAGTTTCTATCAGTTACTATTCAGGGATGAGAGAAGTGAGGCTGTAAGAACTACTTATGAGAAAGCAGCCGCTTAATGCTCCAGAGTGCTCAAATTTCAAATAGATTATTATGAATAATTTTGAAAGCAATACAGAATGAAGCAGAAAATAATGATTGTTACAGGAAAGTTTGCTGTCATTGTGGTACTGCCAACTGTTATTGATTGTAAATATAATTAAAAATTTTACTGTATTAAAATAAGTTTATTTTCAAGCAACTAATATTTTGATTTAAATGTCAGAACTCATAGATTTGCTTGATGTTTAGAAAAAGTTGTTTACAGATACAGTTTTTTGTATATTGTTGCTGAGGAATTTGCTGTTGAATGTTGAATTGTGAAGGTTGTTTTCTTTACAATTAGTCATGCTACTTGGAATTATTTCCTTGTGTGTCTATTAAAATTTCTCCAGCTGCTTCTGAAAGTAAGAATGAATAGAGTACTTTTTTATTCTATGGCTGCTCGTGTCCCTTTGGGTTGAATTGATTATCAAGATAGGGGAAGGTTTTTTTTGCTTAGGCTTTTTACCTTTGCCACTATTGGATTTTTCTATAGAAACTATGATTTGCAAGAGAAAGCTCTGGGGTTTTTTCTGATTACAACATAACTTTGCACTTTTGCCAATACTTGTCATTCTCAATGAACTGAATTGTGTGTAGTACTGAAACTGACTTTATTTGGGACTGATAGAAACTTCAGAATCTAGTCCAAACCTATTGAAGGATGTGAGAATGTGTAACCCAAATCTTTAATAAAGGTTGGGCAATTAACTCCAACTTACAGAGAGAGGGTTTTTCCTCGTTTACCTTGATACCTAGTAAACAAAAGATGTTGTCATTTTTGGCTCAGTTTTTTCCTTTTCCTTCTGGCTTAATTCTGATCCCAGTATGGTTAAGAGGATCAAACTTTGAACCAGTCATTCAGTCACCCCTATTCTCAGAGTGCTTGTATTGTTGTAGTAGAAATTAAGTATCCAGGTGTTAGATCTGGAGACTAAGAAATTCCTCTTAAAATGCAAAGGGTAAGAATTCTTCTGTTGAAATATGTTTTGCCTGATATTTAGCTATTGTATTTGAAAAGACACATAATGAAAACTATTCATTTGCAGAATTTGACATTGATGTGTTGTTCTAAGCATTTCACTATTTTCTTAGTAGAAATCAGAAGAACCCTCATCTGTCTATGAAGCAATATAAAGTTACATGGTTAACTTCTATCAATTATTTTCTTAGGAGCCTCTGGTTTATGCAAGCAGAAGCCTAGAAACAGTTCCAGGTGAGAAGGTTCTGCGGGACAATAAGGAAAAACGTGATCAACAGAATCGTCTGAAAGAAATAGATTATCAGCTGGAATCCCTAGAGAGAAGTCTTGTAAGTTTCCTATTTTTTCATATTTTTCTTCCCTTATTCTGAGAATTTTGGAGTTTATCATTCCTTGTGTCTTTAAATAAAATCAAGTTTTTTAACCTTGTGCAAATTTCTGAAGGAATCCCCAAAGAAATATGCAGGCAAAAGCCCCAAATAATTATTGTTAGTCTGAGAAATCTTTTTTTTTCAGTTGTAATGCATACTTACCTTTATTATAGGATACTTCAAAGTCAAAGACATTATCCTCCTCTCTTCTTCCTCAGAGGTGCATAGCATAAACAATAATATATAAATGCATCCTTAAAGGATTTTTTAATGGCTCATGTACTTCAGTGTTCTTTGAAGGACCAAGTCTGATGAGAATATTGTATACACTAAGTTATTGTGGTAATCTTTCTTTATTATCAATAAATTGAAAGAAAAATAGCATTTTTATTTCTGTGCATTGTAGAAATTTGTTTCCTGTGTGAAGCTGGTTTTACAGTTTTTCACTTAGTAAGAAGAACATAAATATCTAAGTTTGTGACTGACCAAAGATCCATGTAGCCTACCTTTTTCTCTTGGAGGTCGTTATTCAGCAGTAGGCTTACTCTCCACAACAATTAACGTTAGGAAGAGTATTGTTCCTGTTATCTTTTATTACCCTCAAAAAGGGATCTCCAGTGCAGATCAAAATCTTTGTGCTTCAGGTGGCAGCATAACCACAGTGGTATAATCTCAATTACTTACAGCACCTTTGCTGTAGTTGCAAAAGCTCCAGCCACTCAACATAAGCGAGCTTTATTCTGGCAGTGCTGGAGTATACCTGAATATGGGAACAAAGACTTTGGACAAGGAAACAGTGATTGTTTTAGAGGCTGTTCACTTGGGTGTGTGTGAGTACAGTAAAGAAGCATATTTAATTCTTATTTATTCACAGTTCCAAAACAATACTAGAACTTCTTTTTTAGTGCACTATTATGTTGTATTAAACAGTTAAAAAAGAGAGACAAATAAATAGGGGAAATCTGTGAGCTTTAGTATATTGAGTAGGTTAATGGGTAATCAGATAAAGTAAGTCTGCATATTGTAATATTTTCTGCTCATTGACCTTTATATCACATTTTGTCACTACTGACCTTACTCATGAGGCAAGCACAATCTGAGGAAGTGTGTCTGGGGATTGAATGATAGTCTACAGCAGGCCTGGGAAATGCAGTGGGCTGCTGACTCATTCAAATATTTTGTTTATAAATGGGTCAGTTCCAAAACTTGTTTGGGTTATAGCAGTTTTGTTTGGTATCAGATTACATACAGACTCTTGCAATGTACCACCCATTTTTCCTTTACTGGATTGTGTGTACTTAAAACTCTAAATTGATAGACTGTAATGCCAGTTTACACTGTTTAAAAATACAGAATGTCACCTGCACCAATGTGTAGCATTGCTGCCTGCATTGCAGCACCTGGCAGGGCTTCTTTAGGGGACACACTATCCTTCTGATCATTGCTGCTCTGTAGCGTGACTGAGATCGTGGCATGTGGATGTCAAATATTTGAGTACTAGGTCCTCTGTGAGATACTTCAATTGTCAGTGAAGGTAAAGAAGTGTTCAGGTCTGAATGCAAGTAGTTTTTTCCTTCTAACAGTAAAGTTAAATATATAGAAAGGATGCACTTTCTTGAGTGAAAAAAGAGCAAGTGAAAAAAGCACTTTAAAAAAGAGTGCTTTTTTTTTCCTTTTTAACGAAACACACATAATTGATTTTTTTTTCCTCTTAGATCAGATAACTTATGTGCAGTTTTGTTTGGACCTTGTTTCTATACCAAAGTAATACTTTGGCAAATCTGGTCTCTGCCAAGACACTGCATGATGAAAAACTAAGCTGAAAGCTTGGGTTGAGGAAGGGAGTCCATAGACTGCATGTTTCCAGAATAATTTAATGATTTCTGGAAATACTGGTTTTTATTCAATAGGTGGCACTCTTCACTATATGTCAGAAGAGGAATGCCTAGGCATGGTTCTAAGGGATATTTTGACTGGTAATAAAGTTGTCATTTCTGCTTTATAAAGTGCAGGTTGTGAGAGATTTACCTCTCACTTGTGGCAAGCGTCCACGTGTGCAGCTTTTAGCATTGTTTTTTTTCTTTTTTTAAATTGTGCATTTAAAATCCATTTTTTTAAAATTCGCATTGCATTTCAATTTCTCCTTTACTCTTTCCTAAACCCCTGTAATTTGCTATGTAAAATTATAAACAAATTCTCTGCTCTGAGTAGAGGAGGTGATTTGTCACCAGTTAGGAGTGTTGTTTCTGAATGCATGGTTATACTTGATAGTTGTAAAATACAGTATTTTACAAACATAGTATCTGAGAGAACTTACATTAAAATGTATTTTGAAAAGTCCCTTGGACAAAATATTTTTGGTTTTCCCTTCCTAGGTGGAAATTATGAATAGTTTGTCTAAACAGAATTTAGCTCTGTGTGTTAGGACTTTGCTTGCAGTAGGTATAAAGGTAAATCTATTAGCTTTTTTTGAAGTATGGTAGAATGCTGTATTTTTTCACTACTGTAAAATGGATTATTTAAATTTAAATGGATTATTTAAATTTATTTGTATAATGGTAATGACCTTCTCTTCAAGGGCAATTAATCATATTTCTGGAGGAGGCTGTTTTGTAGGTGCTGGCTTCTGAAATGATAACATTTATGGATTCCTCCACTACAGTTAACCTCATATATGCTGTAAGACTTCATGGTCTCAGCTAAGTCTGGGAATAAACTCACAAAACAAAGCCAGAAGATAAAACTTTAATCTAATTTACATTTGATATAGACACAAAGAATCTACTAAATATTACACTTGAATTAGTGAAACTAAGGGCTTTGGAATCTGAGTTCCTCCTTTACTTTTAAAAAAATTGTCCCTAGTGAATTAATATACCAAAGAACGCATTGTTGAAATGCATTGTGAAATCTCAATCCAACTGAAATGTATCTGTACCTTGGTATCTGGGCCCTTGCTGAATTTCTTTTAGGTTTCAGTTTGACCTTAGTTCACTTGTTCTTCATTCGAAACCATGTCTGACTCTCTCTGCATTCTTTCATCTTTCAGTTTCCTGGAAACCACTGAGCTTATCTTTGTTTTGTGGATTGCATTGTTAACTGCTGCTTCAAAAAATACCCAGTTCAGCTGCCAAATGCGTGTTGCTGAGCATTAATGAAAAGAATTTTATATAGAAAGAATAATAAATGTAGTTATTTTTCAATTGTGGCTTTGTCTGCTTGGCCATTTGTGATAATCCCGTAGCATGTTTGATGATGTGTTGAATTTCTTCATGGCAGACAGTAGATTTAAATGCACATCAAAGCAAGCCAGTATGTAAGATAGCTTCACCTTTGCTGCCTATAATTGTGTGGATTTCTAATATATTACACTGGAAGCTGATTAATTCCGGCCATTAGTCTGCCTACACATTTCTTTTTGGATTTTTGGTTAAATATATGAAATCAGAAATACTTTGAATGCATATTGAATATATATTCATGTAGTAATGTGTATGCACACATACAAGTATAGATGCTAATTACCTACTGGGCACTGATACTGATACCTACTTGAAAAAAAGGTGTCCTTACTTCTAGTAGGTGCTTTTAAAGCAGAAGCTAGATATAGTTACCGGAGTCTTAAGTTTAAATTTAACAGATGTCTGTACACCTCTAGGAATCATTTTTTTCCAAGTACATGCAATCTCATGGCCAAATGCATTGTGTGATTGCTAATAATTAAGGGATTTTTTTAATGCAAAGTAGTATTAGGAAAATATACGTTTGGTTATTGGAATAGCTAAAATTTGCAGAAAGGTTTGCAACTGGGGAAGATGATGAAGAACAAAAATAATAAATGTGATGATGCTTTCAGGAGCTTTGATTACCTGTAGGAGCTTACTCCAAAAAGCACGATTCTTATCATTTTGATGCAAAATAAAGTATATCTGTGGGAAAATCTCAGGATAAAATTAATTATTGCTTGGTCCTGGAGAAGGTCTTACATCACTTACATCATTTACTGTTCATCAGGGTGATGATGGGGTTTGTTACACATAGTCTTATTCTAGTTTTAGCCCTGGTACTGAATGAATTTAGTGTACCTGATCCTGAGTCTGTATTAGGCAGCTTCCAGAAAAGAAGAATAGTTTCTTCCTGACCATGGTCATAGTTCCTTTCTTTTCTTCTAAAGGGAAGAAGAGAGCAACATAAAGACCTACCACATATCTGGAAAGTAATTTGTCAACCAGACAATACTGTAATATGTTGTTGTATCACAGTCTCTCCAGAAATTAACAACTATCACTTTTGATCACAGAAACACTTCCATATTTTAACTATTCTGTGCATAGTCATTGTAGACTATAGCAGATAAATAGCAAAGGTCTTTATATTAATTCATATGGTATCATGTGGTGTCTGGTTTCTAAATAAGCATGTTTTTGTCCATAAAAGTAGAAATTGCTTAATAGAACATTTTCATAAGACATTGCACCAAATAAAAGGAAAAAGGACACCCTATCTAAATAAAGTTGAGATATACCACTCTCTATATTATTTCTTCAAAAAGTGTCAACCAGGTACTAAAGTTGCTTGTCAAGCTGTTGTCGGGCTTCAAGCAAATCTTGTTTTACAAGACTTCATTCTAATTATGTGATTGTACAGAGTTGTTTCAGAGTGAAATGTGGTAGCATTTCCACCTGGGAAAATATCAGTGCGAAAATCTTAGTTGCTTCATTTAACAGCTACTACACACTAGAAGAGAGCAATAAAATTAAAATTAATAGTAGATTGAAAAAATGTAAACATTTCACTCATGATTTAAATAAATTTACTGTGTATTGATTGTTTTCCACTGTACTGTGGATAAGAATGAAGTGGATAAATGAAGCTGCTTAAAGGATTTGTAAAACATATTTTAAAACTACATATTGCATTAAGATTCAATAAAACTAAATAATTTTTGTACACATGTTGAATTTTTAAAACTAAATTGTATTAAAATATTGATCAGTTAAATCCTTAAAAATGCTTCTAGTTTATATAGAAAATAAAGATAATATTTATGTAAATGACTATTAAGTTGAACTGCATCCATGAGATGGTGATAAGTAATACTGCCAGTTGCATCATAAGTATTAGTTATAGTTGATTCTGGATATGAGAAATAATTGCTGGAATTTGATACCTGTAATGGGACCTGTTTTAAATATAATGGATTTCTAGGTAAGAATGATCAAATTTTCTGTCAATTCAATGTACTGATCCTTCCTCTCCCAAAATGTAACTTACAGTTAAGACAGCAACTCTGCTGGTTTACAACTCTGCTATATTGTAGTGTTTGCAATCATAAAATAACAAAGTATCTTTGATGACTCACCCATCTCTAAATTCATGTAGTGGTACTTCTTGTTTGATCTCCTCCCATTTTGTGTTTCTAACATGGCTTAAATGTAACTACACAGCTTTCTTAATTTTGTTTATTTAACACCATCAAACAGATTAGTATTGGAAATATGCTTTTTCTTAGACAGTGAAAGACTCCATGAAAATTGACTTGCTTCTGTGCTCTTGTGTTACTTATTCAGTATATCTTTGTCACACTGCTGTCCTCTCTGATTTCAACAGTGTTGTTGTATTTGTCTATTACTTTTTTTACTGTGTCATAAATTTTTCTGCCTCCTGACTTCACTCATAATCTCCAATGTGGGTTCCATATATCTACTCGTAATGCTCTTTTTCATTCCTTCTAAACTCCCCTTTCAACCTGTTATGCTTCGTTCATGGTTGAGATAAATACATGCCTTCAAAGCAGGATGGTGCCCTTCATCCATATTTGTAAAAAATTGCTCATTGCTGTGCTCATGACTGAAGCCTTCTGGTTAAAGACAGTCAAGCATATTAAGCACTGGAGTTTTGGTGTTTTCCAGGTACTTGACTGTGTACATGTACCTTTTGTATGGATGTACTTAACAAGTTGATTTGGGCTTTTCATTTCTCCTATCTCTTCCCTGTTTGTACATCACATTTCAATACAATAACTGTGGTTTCTAGCTGTGGTAATGTGGAAGTAATGCTTAAAAATTCTCTGGTTAGTAGGTGTCAACACCATAAAATTTTCATGATTGAAGTGTGCATGTCCCTCTGAGGCAAGGAGAAGGTATTTACCTGTTGTCACACATCTCCACTTGCAATTGCAGGACTTCCTCATTCCTTGCTGAAAGTTAGCACTGTTCTTTAATCTCTGTAGGAAAGAGGAATTATTTTTGTTGGCCTGCTTGCGCTCTGTACTCTAAGTGAAATAGTCAGGAAAAAGCCCCTGTTTCTTTGCAAATTTTGTTGGGGAAGGCTGTTTCTACTTTTCCCCAGGATGTCCCATTCAAATGAGAAACTAAAAACAGCAGGGCTCCTGTGGGTGAGACTTTCTGCAATGTGTACTTAGGTGTAATTTATCCTTTGTGGGTGAGCATCTTAATCTTTTGAAAAGTAGCATATAAATGCATCTCTCCATCTTATAGTTGGTGGCTGTGTGATTTTGAGTCTGTGATAAATGTCAACATAGAAAATTTTGGCTGTATATTTATCTTATACCTGTGTGTGCCTGTATGTCTCCATGTACAAACTCTGTAGCAGAGCTTTGGTTTTATTCTTGAGACACTTTAGCTTACTAGGCCAGGATGGAAGTGTAATCATACAGCATCCCTACGAGTGAAAGATATAAAGCACATAGCAGATGCACAAGTTGGAGATACTCCTGTAAACTGCATCAAACTATTTGACAGGCACGTGGGGTTCCTAGGCCAAAACCTTCTTAAATGTCCTACTGATATGTGACTTCTAGAAATATTTTTAATATTGCTGTTGGCATGTTGTTTATTTCAGTTTAAGTTATATAATATTTTATGTATTTTCATCTATGAAAGGCAGTAGTAGTAAACAAAATGTTATTCTCAGTATGATTCCCAAGAATATAAAAATCCCATTGAATTTATAGATAAGAGGGATACTGCAATGAATGTTTTAAAACAAACTGATAGCATACTGTGATAAATCTGATAATCACAGTTTTATGACAAGGCTTAGTTGAAAGCTTGAAGTATTTCCAACAGAATTTTGGCTTCTAGAAGGAGTTTCCTGTGATGAAAACAGCAGTATTCCTAGCATGAATGTAGTAATTTTATTTTCAGAAACAGGGTAATCTTGTTTACAGAGTCAAACAAAGTTGGTTGGAGAAAAGCTTTGGAAGTTTTTTTCTCATCTATCTAAATAGTCTAATTATACAAATATTTTTTAGTTGTGCTGCACAGCACAGGTCAGTATCAAAAAATACTTAGGAGGCTGGGATGTCCTCTTTCCAGAAAATCTGCACTTAAAATATTCCCTCTCATTAGAGCTAAGGGCATTTAAACTTTTGATGGAAAAAATAGGCAAATGCCCGACATTCTGCTACTGAGTGTTTGTACTGGTTGCCAGTTTGGCAGAGTTGGGCACCTCGTGGCTTGTCTCATGCTTCAGTCTGTTTTTTGATGCTGGACTGAGCATTCCTTTGTCTATGGCCTGTGTTTGGTACACATGCTCAGAGCATGCCAATACACCCAAGCAGCCATAGGTACAAAATGTGTTACCAGGCATGATCAAAATTCTGCCTCTTTTCTTTCAGAGACATAACCTGGCGTAGAGAACACCCCCACTTATTCAACCTAAACAATTTCATCTCAGTAGCTTTATCTCCATTTTGCTTCAGGCAAGAGTACCTAACCCTACATAGAAATCTTTTTCTAAGATTTAGAGGAGGAAGGACATCATCTGTCCCATGGTGCTATTACGTTAATCATCAAGGAGCAAAGTATTCAGGGGCAAACCAGCATCAATTAGAAGGACCGTATTTCTCTGGCCTGGTGATGGGTGGAATATTGAGCACTGGTTGTATCTCTCATGCAAAATTCATGAACAGATTGTTGGACTAGGAACTTTTTTTGATGACAGTCTCATCATTGATCTAGATCAATGGTTTCTGAAACCATGATTTTTTTTTTCAGGGCTGTGATGAAAATTTTTCAGACTTGCTTATGTCCTAGCCATTGAAGTCTCTCCTCATAAAAAGGGAAATTAGGCTGAGACTTAGAAATGGCTTTCTGGGCATGTACATTTGTAACTATGCAGGGCAAGTGTACTTGTCATCACACAAATTGATGGTGTCCCTGTAAGAAGCATGGCCACATACTTTGTGAAAAATCTTAACCTTTAACACAGTCCTGCAGTTCTTAAAGAAGCAGGGTTGTAGGATCATCTCCTTGACTCATTTTTATGCTGTCTGTTTTGGTTTGGGTTTTGATTTCCCCTCAGAGCAGGGTGCTAATAACACCAAGGGTGCAGGTTTGATCCCTGTACAAGCCATTCACTTGGTCATCCTTCCAACTCAGAATATTCTGTGTGATTCGCCTCCTTATTTCTTCATTTTGGCACTGTTCTGCTTAGAGATTCTGAGAAGTGTACATTGGTACATAATACTGCATGGTAATGACCACTTTTTCTATGTTCTGTACAACTTATTTATGGAGAAATGCTTTCTATATGGGGTTTTACCTTTACTTTCAACTATTCAGGTAGTACCAAAAAAAGAAGTGCATTGTAATAAGTTGACATTGGAAGACAGAAGATAGTGACTGGACTTTGTAAGAAATGCTTCTTAATAAGACCCATTTTTATTTTTGTATTCTGTCAGTTATGTTTAGGTTTATTTGAATTCCTTCTGTAGAAGAGGTTTCACATTTCTAAACGATTCCTTCAAGAGTATTTGCGCTATATCTTCATAGGTTCTTTTTCCCTGCCTCTTCATTGTAATTTAAAGAGTAAATCAATTGTGTAGTTAGTTACATTTCCAAAATGCAAAACCCAGTCAAAATTAAACACACTTCCATACTCATAATCATCTCCCATGGTATGTCCTCTATCACTGCTCTTTTTTTTAAGAACACTTCCCTATTCCTTATGTGGTTGTCTTAATTTTCTGACATGCAGAGACCTCCCCATTCCATTCTGGTGGGATCCAGTCATTATTCATATCATATAGTCTTTTCTGCCCTGACTATTGATGTTTGTTTTAAACAATGTATTTTTCTTTTAATTGCATTAATCTTCCCTAGTGCCTCAATGCAAAATGTAATTATACTGTGATATGTATATATGTTGAACACTAAACAATATTTGTTGCTAAGAAGAGTGTTTAAATGTTCTGAATGCTTTCACTTTTTGAGATGTTAGTGGAAAAGAAGATTAAAACTGAATAACTGCTTCTACAAACATGGGCATGTGGTTGTAGCAGTTCTTTTTTTCTTCCTAGCTGCTTTTCTTTCTGTAAATCAAAGCCTTCCTTCAAAGAAATATCAATGAAGAGTGGTGTCTCTCAGCAGGGAGTCTTCATTCTGCAGGAAACAAACATTTTGTGCCTGTCCTCTGCTATTGGCTTAAATGTAATAGAAGCCTATTAAGAGTGTGCTGGAAGCTTCTGGTTTGTGAGGAGCAGTCTACAGAGCCTTTTTTTTGTTGAAGCCATGTATATTACTTTCTCAGTGTAATTGCATATAAATATAACACAATGCTACAGTTTTTTGATTTGTTATATATTTAACAGGTGTATGTATGTAATTGGGGAAGTAATTAGAGTTGTTTATGGTTAGAATTTCACTCATATACAATATCTTGTACTTATTTTTTGTTTAGGATTATTGATTGAGGAAATAAATTGTAGGTACCAACAAGTGTTTTTATTGCTAGTATTTTTAGAGACAAAGCTAGAAAACAGTAGTGAGGTAAGTGACTTCAAAGTGATAGCAATAACCAGCTAAGAATTTTTTAATTTAGTAAAGGAATAAAAGAATGGTGAACTTTTTGGTATTGTATGCAAAGGAAGGCTTTGTATTTGTGAGAGAAATCTTAAGTATAGTGTGATGGTGGTCCTTCTCAGAAAGGCATGTCTGTGAACTTATATAAAACTAATAATAAACTTGAGTTATGTTAATTCAAGAAATGACAGAATTAGTAACTATATAGGACGTAAAGAGTATGCACTTATTTGTGGAGAAAGATTAGAAATAGTAACCATGAATATATTATTCAGACTCTATGAGTGAAACATTTAGACTGTAACCTGTAAATATTATAGGTATGAAATATGGAGATAAACTAGGGGTGTCTGGTGAATTCATGCCAACAGTCATTATGCAAACAATACATTATGCCTTTCCACCTGAATGGTACAAAAACGGAATTTTCAGTGTTTGAAATTACTGTATGAGTAACTTTGATTGGTTTTTCAATCCCTGTCTCATTACCTAGTGACTTCCAGTTACTTTATAAGTGTAACAGTGTATCTCCCTTTTTAATCAATCCACCTGTCAAGCACTCTTTGATTGGAGAAGTGTGAACACCATCCTGTAGTACAAGTTCCAGTACAGAAATGGCCTTTTAACTTGTCTTTGTATTCTTTATTTTCAATTATCTGTACTTCCTTATCTGACAGTTTGCTTTTTAAATGTTTATAGTACAATAGTTTTAGTTATTTTTTGAAATTTTTGTACTGTCACTAGGAGTTTCAGGTGCAATATATGTAAGCTAAAAGCTAAAGCATAGTGTTGGAAACAGAATTGGTAATGTAAGCAGCAAAATCAGCTGAAAATTTAGATTCCTTATGTTAATGACATGTTTTTATTTTCATAAAAATGAATAAAGACAAATTAGATTATATCTGTTTTATTGTTGCATGCTAAAGAAATGTCCTTTTTTTTCCCTAAATGCAAGTGTTGCTCAATAAGAGGATGATCATAGTAGGAAAAGTAATATCTGTATCTTGCTTGTTTTTATACCAGGGGTTCATAACAGCATTTAGCTACAGAGTAAAGTGAGTGGACAAATCGTTTAATTAATCTCCATCATGATGCATCATGCCCTCTTCATTAAATAGATGTAACAGGGAGAAAAGCCAGTTGTTTCTAATAATTTTCGAGTGCTTTTGTGGTTTGTATACTTCAGTGTTCTGAAGGTCGGATAGAACTACCAGACCATAAAATCCAGCCAGCGAGAGATCTGGAGCTAAGAGAGCTCAAGGATTTATTAAGTGATGTGAAACTCTATTGTTTTGTGCATGTGTTACATAATTGCTGTCAGTGCAGGGCTGTTAAAATTCCCTGCTAGTAATAACACGAATACCATTTTATAGCTTCAAGAGGAGATAAAAGAAGTTTCTTAGTCAGCACTTCAACAATATCACAGCACATGTCAGTTTTATTATTCTGGGGCCTTCAGTTTTGGCAGATGCTCTCCATTCTGGCCATGGTGTGGTAATTACCATATAAATTAAGCAGTGAAATAAGCTGAGTGCAGCCTTATCCCTGCTGCCTGTAACCAGGTTGCAAGTATCACAGTGTGAAACAGGCATAATTCAAGGCTGATTAAATTTAGAAGGCCACATTTTGAAATCCTGAACCTTTATCCCAATTCGAGTCAATTTTAAAAGTAAATTGAAGCCATTTAGTTGCTGTGCAAACAGAGGGATCATTCTTTCTCCACAAGGTACTCTCCATAATAGCATTCCAGGAATTAGTTCAATCCATCCTGGTTTGATTCATAGCCACTAATTATATTTCAGCATGCATTCTAATTCTTCATATTATATGTGTCCCTACTTTAATGAGTTGTAACTAGTCCTTAAATGGGGAGCTTTGCACTTTTCTTTTATATCTAACAGGCTTTACTTTGGATTTTATGGGATTAAGCTACTATGGAAAATCTAGGAAAGTAAGCTGAAATTAAAGGTTTTGTTTTATTTTGTTTTGGCCTTTCCCCCCCCCCCCCCAATACAATTAATTCTGCTCATTTGGGAAGCTTTGGAAATTGTTAAATCAAGAGTCCAAATGCAAAATTTTCAGATTATAGTGATAAACCAGATATTTTTATCCATGTGATAAGTAACCTCATGTGTCAAGATTGGGCAAAAAAAATAAAGATGATGTGGGCGACTGATGCTTTTTAAAATCAGAAAAATTGTGTTGGAAAAAAAAGCCTCAAAAGAAAAATAGTCTATTACGTAATTTTTTTTTCTGGTGGTGCATTACAGAAGTCAAAGCATTTTAGAGAACTGGATATATTATGAATGGTGTAGTGGACACAAGAAAACATGGCCAGGGTTTCAGTGGGCAAGTGACAAAGCTGATGATGTAACTGTAATCTTTTGATTTAGATTTTTCTTTTAAATTCAGTGTCATAGAAAGAACAAGAGCAGAAACTTATGCCATCAGAGTTAGGCTACAGTTAATTGTCTTTTGCTTTACTGGACTGGTTTTTTTCTACATTAAAATGTGATTCCACAAAATTGCTGCATTAGAGATAACCTCTGATCTTTTAATGGGATGGAAAGTAAAATTTGCTTACTTTCCACCTCTGAGGGATAATGTGCAAGATATTTAAGTTATTAAATTTATATGAAGTATCTTTGCATTCAAAAGTTACTGAAATTCTTATCTTCTCAATTTACAAGTACTTTTGGAATAAAAACTGTTTTCCCTGTTTTGTTGATTTTCTTCAAGTAGAGCGGATGGATTTCCTTTTACATTCTTGACATGAAACTGGCAGTGTAAACAGTGAGAAAAAACTGAAATAATAGGAATTTTAATCTTTAAATATCAGAATTGTATTTAACCATTGTAGAAATAAACACTAGTGTCAGAACCAATTCCAGTTCAGCTAATTTTATTATTCCTACTTCAAGTCCTGTTTGGTGTAAGGTAATTCTTTTTTCTGCTCTGGTATGTTGTTTGGTTGGGATCCTTTTCCTCTTTTCCCTTGTCCTTCAGCAAGCTTTTTTCAGTAGCTGATTGACTTATTTTTCTAACTGACAATTTAGATAGTTTCATGCAGCACTTCAGTGGCCTTTAGAAACAAAGGTGGTACATAAAAATAAGCTCTTATTTGAATAGCTTGATTCTGAATTACTAAGGACTCATACTGTTAAATACTGGGGTAATCTTTATATGACCATATTGAATACATTTTGATAGAGTTAAAGAAGAGGCACCTCCAACCTACCAGATGGATGACACATGACATTTAATGACTTTTTCTCTTTTGAAGAATCCTATTTCTTTCTTTCTCATTTTTGTAAACCTTTTCTGAAGATAGTATTAGGTAGACTATTTAAATAAAACCTACATTTTCTGTATGTGTACCTACTCTATGCATTGTTATTAATTCTTGCTATATAATTACCTTCATTAGGGCTCTTCTGTGTGCATTTTCTTAAAAGATTACATCAATTAAGACCTGCCATAATCCCACAACTTTTGAGAAGTCACAGGGTAGTATGACTGGCTGTAGAGATCTGTTTGGGCAGAATAATTTTAATGCTGAATGCTGAAGTTACTACTTGGTTTTCATACTCAGACCTTTCAGTAAATGCTTGGTTTGGTAAGACCTTCATGGGAGTATTTTCTGTGCTTGACAGATATCATCTGAGAACACAGGTAAAAGTGGATAAAAACAGTAATTGGTGCTGAGAATGTGGGAAGGAAAGAGCTTGGTTAATCAGTAGAGGTGTGTTACAGTTAAAGTTTGATAAACTGTTGAGCTTGCTTCATAAGCAAATACATACAACAAAACAACTCCAAGCTACTAATTATATTATACTAAATGACTTATTATTTGGATTTTTGCCAGGTAGAAAATGATTAGGCCAAGTCTTACTTGTACTTTCACAGTTGACCTCCCAGTAATCCCACAGAGGAGGAAAAACCCCAAAAAAACAAACCCAAAACTCAGCCAAAACCCATGGGAAGTAATATTTTGTAGGAAAAAATGTGCTTAAGTGTTGTCAAACTTCATATTGCTTCTTGAAAAATTTAATTCCACTTCCATCCTTTGATCATATTCATTCACAACTTTACCAATTCCATTACAAAAAAAATTTAGTTTTAAATAAAAGTAAAATGCTTCTTTTATGTAGGTATCTAAGACATTGGTAGAACCTGTTACAGTAACTCCACATACTGGATTATGTATTTGGACAGAGCTCTTGACCCTTCAGCTTTTCCTTCTCTGCTGTCTCTCAGGCTTCCTGTTTGTATTCTGTTTGCAATTATTTGTAGTGGTTTTTTTTGGGTTTCAGAGTGTATCAGTGGACTAACCAAGTTAAGCAGGGCAATGTAGATCACAGCTGTTCCTCTTATGTTTAGCTAGTTTTGACTGTGGAGTTTACTTTTATAAATTCCATTCAGCAGGCAGATAAAAGAAAACAAAATGCACTGTGAGAACAACATAATTTAATGTACAGTTTTAATTCTGATTAATAATTTTCACTCATTTTGTTTTTGGAACACAGCATGCAGCAAACACTTTCTAATTCAATTTGTTCCTAATCTTCTCAATTTAAAGCCATTTCTGTGGTTTACCTCACAATTATGTATTTGAAACTATAAACTGCCAGGTGATGTGCAGATTTGCTAACTGCAAATAAATATAAAGTTTAAGTACAGTTAAATTAAGTAGTGTTGTGTAGTTTTGGTACAGGATACCAGAATCTCATGCAGAAATGTTATTTATGTTCTGGCGAAAGCTAGAGAGAGCGGTCAAGTTGTCTTAATTAATCTCCATGTATCATTAAGCCTTACTAGGTTGTTTTTTTTTCACTAAAGGGAAAAATTGTTTCCTGAAAAAAGCCTACACTCTTCTTCTAAATTTGTCCAAATGTGATGTAGACAAAAGAAAACAAACTAAACAAGGTAAAGATGGGATTGGCTTTCAGCTTTTTGATACAACAGAACTGCTGATGTCCTTAACAGAAGTTTTAGAAGCGCGTAAAAGCTAATAAAGTAACATAGTATAGGAACAATATAATATGAAAGACTGAAAATCCTGGTTTTGAGGGATTTATGGTATAGCAAGTTAAATTTTGAATTTAGTGATTTTAACAATCTGTCTGGCTTGAACTAGCTAAACATTCTCTGTAGGAGAACATTTAAAGTAGTCTAATTAATCATTAATACAGTTTAGTGAAATGAATGCCCCCTGCAATGAGTTTGCTCTGTCTGCATAGCAGCCAGTGGTCAGCCACAGCTGAAAAGTACAAATGCTTTCTGCTCTGAAGAAAAGCATTCAGTTTTTGGATATTTGTAATTGCAAGAAAATACAAAGAAAAAACATGAAGGTACACAAGATTTGAAGTGAAATTGTATGGATGTCATCTGAATCATTCTTGCATAGCTGTCTAGCTCAAAATGCCTGAAGACAATTAACATGTATTTCAGCTTCATGGACTATTAAGTATTACTTTGGCCTCCAAAAATGCTGTCTTCAAATAATTCAACAATAATTTAAGAAATGCTCTATTTTTGTTAGTTATAACATCATAATTTTGGAAGCTGGTGGAAGCTTTCAGACTTTTGAATTTCTTTTTGTTAAGAAAGGGGAACTCTGCCCAAAATTCTGAGTGCTGCCAGACGCTTCACAGATTGCCTGTGTACAAGGTTTTAACTGTAGATGCAGTTAGGCAGGTGTCAGGTAAATTCAGAGAGGGAGATTACTTGTATAAGTTAAATTTTAAGTCCAATATTAATTTTTATTCTTAGGTAACTAAGATTTTTTCCCCCAGAATAATCTGATAATTCATATTCTTTTCGATCACTGCATCTCTGTCAGATAAAATACATATAAGAACTTAAATCATTGCAAGACCAGTCACTTTAGAAACTCTTGATATTATATAAACATGTGTACACTGCAAGAAAGGCTACATCCAACTAAATGAAATCCACTTATTCCTGCATGTGCATTCAAGTGCTCTCTGTGAATGCTGTTTGTACTTGGGTGTCAGCTTACCTCAAACATATTTAAAAAAGCCCCTCATTCAGTTTCTTAGATTGTACTTGAAATGTTTAAGGAGTCTGCTGAAGTCTCAAGTCAGTTTAAGGTTCTCAGCTAAAGCTAGTCATAATCTGTGCTCATGATTGCCATTAGTAAAATTGAAAAGTATGTTATACTGGTTTTTACTAGTTTACCTTCTGAAAAAGTAGACAGATGTCTTTTCATTTTGAGCAGAATACTGTTATTCTATATTTTGAGTACAGGATGAGTATTATAGCTTGGATAAAATAAGAAGTCTTTCATTCTCAGGCCCATCTAGTTTCAAGGAATGTCATTTATGTGGTAATTTCTTTCAGCATTTATTTCCTGTCCTAAATCTTGAATGAATCAAATGGAATATATTACCTGTGGCATAGATTTTAAAATAGTATCATCTTGACTATCTCTTTGCATGGAGGGAGAATATCCTGATACTGTGCTGCTTCTTAGGCTTTCCTACAACTCTCTAAGTTAGTTATTCAGAATTATTGCTTCTTTTGAACATTTTCTGTAGATATGAATATACATGCATGGTAGTCTTTTCAGGTAAACTAGGCAGTTGTTTAATGAGCCATAACATTTATGGCTTTTGGAACAGTTTATCATAAATGTTCAAGAGCCACATTCTTTGTTATGTTTTTGTAAGGTGATAGAGAAAAAGCAGAATACATATTTAAAGAAGAATATTTGAAATTGAATTAATTTTCTTTAACACACTACTCTTCTTCCTCTTTGTAGATACTTTGTGTTTTAGCACAGTAGCCTTAACAAAGAATTCTGGAATAGGAAACTGGTGATAATAGAAACTGTGGTCTTGTATCTCAGACTTCTCTAGTGAACTGATAGTGTACAAGTTGTTCAAAACAATTATCTAAACATCACAAATATTTTCACTT
The DNA here is from genome assembly GCF_012460135.2 of Molothrus ater. NCBI lineage: Eukaryota > Metazoa > Chordata > Aves > Passeriformes > Icteridae > Molothrus > Molothrus ater. Next base: position 30,688,840 of record NC_050483.2, read on the forward strand.
AACCTAGTGACATAGTTCTGAGCATAGTTCTGAAATAAATGGAAATAAATTTTAAAAAATTGTTTTTCTGCCACACATAGTACGGTTTTGACTAAGAAAGTTTACATAGAATCATTTAGTCTAGAAAAGATCTTTAATGTCATTGAATCCAACCCAGCACTGCCAAGTCCACCTCTAAGCTGTGTCCCTGAAGTGCCAGACCTACACATCATTTAAATACCACCAGGGGTGATGACTCAGCCACTTCCCTGGGCAGCCTGCTCCAGTGCCTGACCACCCTTTCAGTGAAGAAATATCCAATCTAATCCTCCTGTGGTGCAACTTGAGGCCATTTCCTCTGTCCTGTCACTCATCACATGGCAGAATGCCCATCTGCCTGCAATCTTCTTTCGGGCAGTTGTAGGGAGCAATGAAGTCCCCCTGAGCCTCCTCTCCTCCAAGCTAAACGAGCCCAGCTCCCTCAGCAGCTCTAGCAGGACTTGTGCTCCAGATCCTTCTCCTTCTTCATTGTTCTTCTTTGATGCTGAATTACTTTTATTAACTAGTAAAGTTATCAATAAAGTAAAATGCTGTGGAAAGTCAGAAGGTGTGTTTAGTGTTTGAACATTAGTAACAAGTACGTTGTGTAAAGCAGTAAGAAAAAGGAACTAGCTATTCAAAATAGAATACTTAGCCTGAGAGACAGAACACAGAATGATATCATTAGCTCAGTACAGTATCTGTTTTGTGTATTTTCATTTTTTCAGAATTAAAACTTAGATTACTGGGTTTGTGGGGAAAAGGGAATATTGGTCAAAGAACTGTGAAAACTATTGCTATATAGACAATGCTAGAAATAGTTTTCATCTTGAGTTACATATTTATTTTTCCATTCTGACAGATTTATCAGGAGTGTTCATATAAAAAACAAAATAGTTGGAAATGTCTTAGGCTTATTTTCTGTGAAAGCAGAATATATACACATAACAAATGTGTTACTCTTACATTATAGTTTATAACAGCAGAGTGATAGTTTGGCTTAGGGTGTCCATAATGTCAGTAGCTTATCTCTAACTTTTGGCATCCTTTAATAATGATTATGCTTTATTGGCATATACCTGCACAACCATCTTTAATAAAATGGGAAACCTTGCTATAAGGGGGGGGTTTTGTTAGTGTGACAAGTAGACTAAACAGTAAAGGTGATTAAGTGTCAGAATTCATATTGGATTTCAAAGTCTCTTACTTCAGACATGCTATTGAGTTCTCTTTCATATCATACATGAAAGACATATAATAATATTGCTAGACATAACCATCTCCTCACTTTTGGTTTCAATTGTTTTCCCTCTCCAGAACCAACATAATAGTTCTGTTTAAAATATGAGGTCAGTATTTATGTATTTAGATGCTTCCACGATGATGAAGTTTCATAGATGTTTTAATTATATACTTGCATTTACTGTCATGGGGTAAATTGAGTGGCTTTGTCATAATTAGATGCATATGCTTAAGGGTGTTGAAGTATGAAAAGAAGAGTCTACTTATTTAATATTTTATGATCTTTTCAGTTTGTCTTCACTACTTAAACTCATATTATAAATGTCTGATCCTGCACACTAACAATATTCACCTTGTAATGTGAATTTAAAAAAACTATCTATGATTTTTTTTTCTTTTTTTAGGTTTTTAGGAGGGAGAGGTTGTGTTTATTTAGGATGAGGCCTGTAATTTCCATTACTGGAAATTATGCAAGTGGCAGAAAAGTAACATAACTCATTGTTCTGGCCTATGCCTATGAGATGGTTTTAAAAAATAATTCAACAAAATGTCCAGGCCATTTCAGAGGTTTCATAACATAGCAAAAATGCATGTTTTTAGGATAAGAGTGGAATTTTCTGCTAAGTGGAATGCTTTTTTGCATTTTCTTTATGGCAATAACACCTATGAACTTCCTCCAGCTACACTAAAAGGTGGGCAGAAATATTGTGATAGTCCTATCTGTGAAGTTTGAATTCTATATGATTTTTAAATTCTTGCTAGATGAGGTTTATACATGTGTATTCAGTTGTGTATGCTTGCTTAGATGCTGCCTTGCCAAGTCAAGCCATAGAAACCAGGGCTAAATTTTCAAAACACTGTGGCATCAGTAAACTCTGCACAGTGCACATAGGCTGTGTGCAGAGTCATTTTCTCATGCAAATTATTCTTTGCATATCTAGTTGGTGCTTTTACCATAGTAACGTGGAGATTTGCTTTCACAATAGGAAAGTGCCCATTGTGTGCACATAATAAATTAGATGCATAACTCTAATCATGTGAAAAGAGTTTTTTGCATGACCAGATGAGACATTGCAAGGTAGCTATTACGCATTGAGATGGCTGGCTGTGAAAAGAGCCCATAAAGGACAGATACTCCTTTTTTCCTTCTTGGTAGTTGTCTCTTATATTTAATCATTTTGTAGAATTGGTTTTAAAAACTTTGTTTTGTCTCTTTACCACTCAGGAAATATTAATCTTCTATTATGTAAATCATATCATTGTTTAAGCAATGGTTGATATGCATGAATTTTGTATAAAGGAATAAAACTTTTTTGCTATGTTATATGGTTTAGCTGGATGTGGTTTCTACCTACACTCTAAATGTATGATTACTGATCTACTTAAAGACCAACTATTTTCTACTTTTATGGGAAACAGATGGAATGTCTGGAATTCCACTTACAAAAAGGAATCTGTATCCTGCTGAGTAATAGCAAGACGGTTGTCTTTTTTTCCTAGCTGCAGATGTAAAATTCAATACCCAAAGGCATGCAAATTATTGAGGGTGATTTATGGTTAAGATTTAATATTGTTCCTTAAATTACATAGCTATAAGGAGTATATCTGGCTGCAGGATTAATTTCAAGAGATGTAGCTTAATCTTTTATTGGAGAAATATATTTCTTAAAGGAAAAATAGAAGTAATGGGTTTAAGTGTTTCAGTTGTTCATATTATTTGTATTTTTTATTTCATGTATTTGTTGCTGTTTGTAAGCATTCATTACATGCATGTGAACTTCCTATGACTTTACCAAGTTTAAATACCTACAGCAACTAAAACCGCAATGCACCATTGAATGTGTTTTGCTTATGTTGATGACAGCAGAAACAGGAGATACTCAGAAACTTGAAAGACATAGCTTTATATATTATTAAGAAATTTAAATACATTATTCTTAAATATCAGCCACTTCTGACAACATCAATGAACCAAAATATTGCTACACTTCCATCAATAACTGTAATACAGATAAGCAGTGTATGTATAATCTTTTATAGGCTAGACATGCATCATTATTTTAAGAAGATGATAATTTGCATTTACCCAGAAAAATTCCTGACAGACATTTCTTTCATTGATAACATTTTGTAATTATTTTCTAGTTATCAGCCTTTTTTCTGAGGAAAAGTATTGTAAAAAGATGAGGACATTAGAAATAATAAACCTAAAGAACCTCAAGCCATTATTCAGTTTAAAGCAGATATGTGGGGATAAAATAGCAATTACTCTTTCTTTACTTGTGTGGATTTTGAATAATATGAACTATGTGACTATATTCCTCAGATTTGAAGACTTCAGCAAATCATTGTTATTTTTATAATAAATTAATTCTTAATTTTCTTGGGTTAGCAGGTGAAGAAATGTCACCAGTTTCTATCTTAAAAATATTTAATTGAACATCATTTTTATGCTAACAGAAATCCAATTTTAAATTTGAAGTCCTACATAAAGACTTTTGAGCACTTGTTTGAGGCAAATAGAGGCAAAAAAAAAAAGACTGGCAAGTTGTGTTGTTGACCACTCTTCAGAAGTGCACCATATAAATATACAATTCATAAAGGTATTTTTTTTAATTTAGAATGAAACTGTCAAAAGTAAATTAGAATTTGTATAAGCACAAGAATCTTCACTCTCATTTTTTCTGCAACCCTCTGTTTGTTGAAATCACAGTGCTAATCTGTTATGGACATCTAGTAATTGGAAAAATTCCACGTCTAGGAAATAGAATTAACAGCTCCTTTTTTTTCATGTCAGGAGAGCTAATTGTTACAAACATCCAGAGTACAAGTGTGGGAGAACAATGTTTAAGTTGTGCCAGTTGTGTGTTTGAAGTCAAACACTTCATGCCTCTGAAGAAGTAGCAGTGAGATGTATGCACTGTTTCAAAGGGGGAAATATGATTTTGGGGCTTGGAGATTTTTTGATGTAATGAAAGCACAGAGCTCATGCTGAAGTAATTGGAATTCAGTCTCCTAATTAGGTTTCATAAATGTCATCTATAGGGTTAAAATACTTTGTTTCTTCACCTGTTTCTTTGTGTAATTGATAGTGATAATTCTATTGGGACTGACTACCCCCATTTATATCCCAGATCAGAATGTGGGTACCTGCCTGTTTACCAGTTTGCCTCCTTTTTCTAGTTTGATTTATCCTCTTTTGATTGCTTCCATAGATTTTGGGGTTTGGCTTTTTAGACTGTTTAAAGGAAGTAAGTTAATTTTACTATTTTATTTCTGCCTTTAAACAATGAGTATATTACCATGTCCATAAATCGTGCTTAGTAAATTAATATGCCTTAATTCCAGAAAGAGGAGTACTTTGTAGGTTCCCTTAAATAGAGGACAAGACTTTTGGAGAGAATGCTGTGATATTGGGCGGGAAAAAACTGCAAACAGTCCACCACATTTTCCTTTGACACAATCTCTGTGGCTGAGGACACACCCTTACTGAACATTTTAGAAGTCATTCTAGGTATGAAATGTCTATGAGGATGTTGTGATGGGAAGTCATCCAAGAAACAATGTGCCATAAAGGAAGAAATAACAAACATAGTTATACTACTGTCTCTACTTATAAAGTAAAGCATTATCATGTTAAAAGCATTGTAATGCTAGCTAGAGTGAAAGGAAATATGAATACATCTCCATCCACTTGTCATATTATTTCTTGTTCTGTGTAGAGCACATCAGTAACAAGAGGCTCAAAGCATTTATTTGGAGGAGATTAACTGTTAAAGAACATTCAGCATTCGTACTGTTTTCTGAAAATTTGGGTTTTGCTGTTTGTTTTTAGCATGAGATGCCTTTTTAGTGTAGGGTGGTTTTGTGTGTGCTTTTTTCCTCTAGGTGATTTCAGGTGGTAATGTAGCAGGGCAGTTGATAAGATATTTGGAGGTGTGGCTGATTTGTTGCTCTTGATAGAATTTTGAGGCAAATCAACTGTTTTGATGAAGCAGAAAATTATCTTTTTTCCTTAGTTCTTGTGTCTCAAATTTTGATTGTGTTGTATTTCCCACATGTACTTCTGTTTGCCTTTTCTGATGTCACAGTCCTTTTCTCTTCCTTTCTTTCCCTGTTTCCCCCTTAATAGAGATGGCCCCTTATGGGTTGTTATTATTGAAACATTATTATCACTGCAACCTGCTCATCCCTACATTTCTTACAAAATCTTTCTCTCAGTAGTGCTGTCTCATGCTTTGTGCTTTCTCCTTTCGTTTATGTAGCTTCCTTCTTTGGCCCCTGCATGTTCCTTCTGTTTTGTGTCCTGCAAGAAATTTCTGAGTTTTAGTCACTGTTGAAACTACTCTTTGTCAAGAAAACAGAGAGGGGAGTATAAGAATCTCTTTTAAGATGTTTTTCCCTTTTGTTGAAGAGAAGAAGGTAGAATGGGAAATTCTTTTCCCTACTCTCAGTACCTTTTTGGAAGCACTTTTTTCCCCTACTAAGGAATGTGTGTAAAGCTTTTAAATTCAGGAAGCTTTTAGTTGCTGTAAGTAAGACTGGATTCAAAATCAGGTGGCAGAGATGAATAAACCATGTCTGTTAACAGTGCTGTGTTGAATTCTACATCACAATACCTATCCTGTTGAGATGCTTTTCTTCATACTGAAATAAGAATTTAAGTAGTGCACAGTGGATCACTGAAAAGTGCTTTAAGAAATATTAAAAAAAAATAAGTATAGCTATTGTTTTGGTATCTTTGTCTGTTTCTTTGTTGTCTAAATTCAGACTGTTTTTAATCCTTCAACCCCTGTTGTTTCTTGCATTATTGCTCTGAATGCACCATACATTGTTATTTCTGCCCAAGTTCCCTTCAATGAGACAGAGTTGATCCATTGTCCCTTCTAACCTCATACTGTGGGGAAGTGTTGAGAGTGTGAACTACAGAGATACATTTTTGTATTTGGAGTACCACTCTGATTATTAATATAGCTGTATTTTTTCTTGTTCTCTTCAGTCTTTATTGCCATGAGCATGTAATTGGGTACTGAATTTGGTATTTGTCCTGAATGCTTGCCTCTCTAGAATATGTGACTCCAGGGGAGGAAAATTCTTCTACTGTGACATCAATTAATGGTATTGTGTTGTATAGTAGGCATGAATGGCAGAAATCCAGCCAGTCAGAGGAGGCATGTAACTTCAGGTTCTTTTGTTGTAATATTCAGAGTTGGTTTAAGCTGGATACAAAGCTTTGATTAGTGCATAAAATCCCATCACTTTGAAAAATTTAAACATACTTTAGCTACTGACTGACGTTGGGAGGGGTATATGGATGATTTCTTGAGATTTTACTTAGTCATGAGATTCATAGCATGGATAATGATTTCCATAGAATGGGATGAAAATGGGAAGCATTATTTACATGGGTGTTTATAAAGTGCAGTGTTCTTGTTCAAGTTTGAAGATGATACCAGACTGGGGAAGGGCAGAGAGGGTGATGCAGCTCTCAGCTCAATACACTTTAGAGCGGGGCTGCTGTCCAGAGAAACTTCAGCAAGCTGGGGCAATGGGCCAGCAGAAACTTTGTGAAATTCAGCAAGGGTAAAAGCAAAGCCTTCACCTGGGAAAGAGGACCTGCCAACAACAGTTCTGGGGACCTACGGGCTGGAAAGCAGTGGAACTGCCAACAGCATCTTGGACAATATTTACAGGAGCAGAGGCTCCATATGATTACTTATATTCTGTTGTTTAATATTGATCCTAATTTCCTGTAATGTTTTTGTATTTGTAAACAATGAGCCCATTGCTGCCATTTCTGTTACTGTCCTTTTTACAGATTTTCACTTCTTCAACTTTGGCAGTTTTGCTTTCTTTTTGAGGGCAAACTTGTATATATGTGAAATGTGCTGCTTCATCTCAGCATGTTGACTGGAAGCTGAGAATTCTCATGAAATTATTGCCCTTTTCACATAAATAATTCTATTATTCTAAGTGTCTGTATCTTAAATGAAGGGAAAAAGATGTGTTTACATGATGTTAGTCATTGTGGTCATTGTGGTGGAGATTTTGTGTTTTGACAAGAAAAAGCTTCATGTTTGGATGCTTGTCCATCTCTTAATGAGTAGCTGCTGAGGAATGCTGCAAGGCTCTGCCAGTGCTTTTTATAAACATGAAGGATTGTACAGGTATTTAAAATCTGTAGTGGGCATTCTCCAATTATAATCAACTCCTACTTTATTTAAACTCAAATCAAACTTGCTAGTTGACCACCTACTGAGTATCAGCCTGGAGCATTATGAAGGTGGAAACATATTTAGCAAATGGGAGCCAAGTTATATAGGACTGGCTTTGCTCACATTACTGCATTCGTATGTTTATCAACGTGTTTTAAATATAAAGATTTACCCCTCTCAATTTTTAAATAGTGATAAGCCCTACTGACCTCTGTCTTGCTTAGGCTTAATGCTTGGCACTTTTAAATCGCTTTTACTGTCACCTACAACGTTTAAGAAAAATCCAAACCAACCAGTAAATGTAACCCTTCACAGATGTTAGCACGTTTATAGCACAGTTGTTTTAATAAAGCACAGTAACAGCTTTGTTGCAGGAAATATGGGCAAATATCTCTTCCAGCAGAAAATATGGGAAGAATTTATGGACAAAGAATATTGGGGCACTTTAGGTGGTAAAAGTAAAACCTATATACTTAAATTGCTGAGGCATCTCTCTAGCACAGTTGTTTAACCCCCCCAGTTTTAGATCTAATTCCTGTTGGGGCTGGTTGTGCTATAGAACCCCCATATGTCTGTAGGACAGGAAGAAAGTAGGGCTTTTTTATTTAAAAAGCCACCTAAGTTGTGAAATAGAAGTTAATCAGATCTCTCTTGTATAAATTCAGAGTGGAATCTGGTTCTGCTTTTATAGTATGCAAGATTGCTGCCCAACAAGGCTATGGAGCAGGTCATGTTGAGTGTGATCACACAGCACATATAGGACAACAAGGCATCAGACCCAGCCAGCAGGGGTTTAGGAAAGCTAGGTTCTGCCTGATCAACCCCTGCTGGCTGGGTCTGATCCCTTGTGACTGGGTGAATGAGGGAAAGGCTGTGGAGGCACCACAGCCGTTCCCTCATTCAGGTAGCCTGACTTCAGCAAGGCCTTTGACACTGTCTCCCATGGCCATGGTCTCTCCTGGAAAAGCTGGCAGCCCATGGCTTGGACAGGAGCACTCTTTGCTGGGTTAAGAACTGGCTGGACAGTCAGGCCCAGAGAGAGTGGTGGTGAGCAGTGCTACATCCAGTGGGCAGCCAGGCACCAGTGGTGCACCCTCATGATGAGTGTTGGGCTGGGACCTGTTTAATATCTTTATTGATGATCTGGATGAGAGGATTGAGTCTACTATTAGCAAAAATGCAGATAACACCAAGCTGAGTTAAAGTATTGATCTATTGGAGGGTAGTAGTTTTTTGCAGAGGAACAGACGGACTGAGACCAACAGCATAAGGTTCAACAGACCCAAGTGCCAGGTCCTGCAATGACCCATGCAGTGCTGCAGGCTGGGGGAAGAGTGGCTGGAAGGCTGCCCAGTGGAAAGGAATCTGGGGATGTTGGTCAACAGCTGGCTGAACATAATCCAGCATGTGCCCAGGTGGCCAAGAAGGCCAGCAGCATTCCAGCCTGTGTCAGGAATGGTGTGGCCAGCAGGAGCAGGGAAAGGATTCTCCCACTTTACTCAGCACTGGTGAAGGCACACCTTGAATGCTGTGTCTAGTTCTGGGCCCTTCAGTTCAGGAGGGACATTGAGGTGCTGGAGTATGTCTGAGGAAGGGCAGCAAAGAGATGGGGTACTATAAATGGGGTACAGCCTTTTCCAAGTCAGGCCAAAGAATCAGAAAAGAAAAGTAAATGCATCAAAAATTTAGAGGAATCTTGAATTATTGAATGAATTATTAAGGTCTGAAGGGAAAATTGGATTAATTCAAAATGAGCAGATCACCACAGAAGATCAATAAATGTATGCAGACTTTTGTAAGCAGTTAATAAAGCAATCTAGGATTTGGTCGTGTGACAAAATGTTTAATTACCCAGATATCCTTTGAGAGAGGTATAATAGAGTAAGTTTAAGAAGCATTCACTGGTGACTTTTTTCCTTTTAGCAATGTCATAGTGTTTTGGTTTTTCTTTCTTTAGAAGGAAAATGAAAGCAACTTGCTGGAAAGTTTCTATAGATGTAGTTTTAAATAGTGAGAAAACAGCTAAAAATGGCTAAGTGAAAGGCAACTTGATTGATGTGACAGTGCAATGATGGTACTCACAATGTTTAGTAAAGAAAACAAAATAGAAAAAGTGGATGTCAAGAGGCAGACTCTGAGAACTAATAGGACTAAACTTCTCAAGGGAATAAGGATTGAAAGAAAGCTTTTTTAAAAAAAAACAAACCTCCCACCCCCCTAACTTTCGAACTCTTTTTAAAAGTGAAAGGTCAGACGTGAAGGTAATCCAGTTGCAAAAGAAGCCTTGGAACTAATTTGTTGATTTCAAACACATTAAGACAGTATATTAAAAGGGAAAATAATCTTGTATTCATAAGATAATATGGATAAACGTAGCAGAAAAATATCAGGTTAGAGAGAGAATTTCATAAAGACAAACACTGACAGGCTCGGAAATCAAGTATGTCAAAGAAAGAAACCTTGTATGTTAGAAAATCCTAATACTAAAAGAAGGAGCAAACCTGTTTTAAGTCATGCTAGGGACAAAGTTCTTAATTTTAAATTTTTTTCTTTTACATCACGTTTTGCTAAAAAAATTGTATACAAGTGTTAACCTTACTATTTCTAATATCAGTGAACTAGCATCTCTATCCATAACGAAAAAATCCCCCCGAAAGTAAGATAGAGTCTCTGTGCAGACTGAGTATTTTCAAATATCTGGTTGATAATCAGACTTAAATTACTGCAAGAAGAAATCTCAGAATTGTTATTAGTCAAAATTAAAAATGGCCACAAGAGTGGTTACTGAGAGGCTGCAAATGGAAGCACTTATTTTTTAAAAATAAGGAAAAAATAACAAGGATTAAACAGCAAACAGATTTGTCAAGAAAAGGGGATCACAAAAAAGAACTTCTTCCTATGCCACTATGGCTTTAGATAGAAGCAGTAGATTGAAATTGGATTCAAATCAATTTATATGTGCAGGCTAGAAACATTAAATGTTCACTGAGGAAAAGTCAGTGAAACTTGACTTTTCCTCAGTGACAGGATTTCTCTTTGGCTCAGTTTTAGTTTGAATTTTCATATGACCTGGAAATTGAAATGAACAGTATGCTTATTAATTTTTTTGGTAGCATGAAGTTGACAGATATGTCAGTATCTTAAAAAAATGTGTATTGTATAAAAATGGTCCAAAAATAGTTAGGATGCAGTTCATCAAGGTGCTGATTAGAAATGACAGCACAAATACAAATAACAATACCTGTTGAGGTGGAAGTCTTCTCAGGTTTATGGCAGAACTACCTGAGTCATGTTACACCATCAACCATCATTCTGTGGTGTATAAAAAGATATATTTCTGTTCTGTGCAGGTTTGTTAGGTTTCAGTTAGAATCCCATATTCTGTTATGCAAACCTTAGTGAAAGAGCAGTGGACTCTTTAGTGAGAGAGCAAAGGGGAGCATCAAACCATGTCTAGATGCCTAGATCACAGACCTAGAAAATAACTACACCAATATGGAAAGACCTGGGGTGAGTTGGAATGAATGAGAGAACTCTTGGGAGAATATGGTAGCAGTCTTTAAGTATGCACTTCTGCAAACTGGAATCAAGGAAATGGTTTCTGTAGTGAAAAGTCAAAATAGAAATTGTGCTTCATTTGAAGAACAACAACAACCATTAAAAAAAATCCAGATGAGCTATTAAGAAAACAATAAATAACTTCATATTTTAAGTAACTTATACCCACTAGGGGTGGGGAAACAGATTAGACAAAAGCTGAATTGTAAATGGCATGAGGATAATTAAATACTTCTAGAGAGCTTGGAATAGGAGATTTTTCATAGCTTCTTCTAGGTAATTTTTCATGTTTCTTTTCAAAATGTCTAATTTTCTATATAGGCAAGAGGAGATGTCAGAGAATTTCATAGAGGAGCTAGATGCAGTGACAGACAGCAGTAACAGGGAAAATGCAGTCCTCAAAAGAATTGGTTATTGCAGGACCTAGAGTGGATATGTTGAATAATACATTATGGGGAGGGTGCAGTTTCCCTAGATTATCAATACATCTGTACCTGTGAAATGCTGAATACAATCCATGTTTCATCTGAAGGTAGTCCAGTAACAGTCATCTGTGAAATGCCTGTAAAACATCCTCAGTTAGTAAAGAAGAGAATTAAGATAAGCATTCAGTCATGAAAAGAAGATAGATCAAGAGGTACTGTGTAGTGTAATGTATTTTTCATTGTGTATTGACATTGTCAAGCAAATTTTTTCTTTGATATATTTAATCTTTTATTTCATTTTTAATTCTGTTCATTTGAAAGCATTAACTATGGATTTGATTATTTGAACAGTCATGAAGCTTCAATAAAAGCTACAAATGCTTTGCATCTCAGGTTATGCAGTATTAACTTAACCTGAGACCTGGAATTGTTTTCGTAATGTGAACACCTTGTTATAGAGTGAATCACTTAGGAAAAAATGTAACTCTGGTACAGAAGAGTATTTCTGCAAACATCAAAGCCAATGGTTGGTCTACTAAGGCGCATCTAGTAAATGTCTCATCGTCAAAAAAAACTCATAGACTTAGTTATCAGTGAAAGCGTCTCATTTTTGTACTAATATTTGAAAAAGGAGATAGGAAGAAAAGCAAAAGGGACAATGAAGAAGTTGATTGAGTATTAATTTATAGTTTCATGAATAAAGTAAGAGGTTTCAGCCAAGACAGAGAGGCCTAAAATAATCTTTGAGCTCTGTTATTCACTTGGATTTCATGATGGGATATAGCAAGCATCAATTTAGTTTTATTGTGCAGATGGTGTATGTCTAGACTCTCATACTAAAAAACTCTGGAGTTTTTCCTGGCTTGCAATGTGGGGCTTGTTCTTTGTGGTTGAAGAAAAAACACTGTGAATTGGAGGAGATTGTGGCTCTTAAGTGACTTGCCTGTATACTGTGGGAACAGACATGATATTTATTTAGCACAAATCCAGTAAGTGCTTGGTGAATCTGCTGCCCCTAAAACAGTATGGGAAAAAAAAGTATATTTGAGAGTAGTGATCAGCAAGACTGGCAGAGAGGACTCCTTGTCCCAAGAGGGTGGGAAAATACAGCAGAAATACGCAATTTCCATAGAGGTTAATACAGCATTAAGAATATAAGTGTTGTATCACCCTCTGTCAACATCAAGAATATGAGCACAACAGTGGTGCTAGTACTGATAATGGAGCTGTCATTAGAATGGATTCACCTTGGACTGCACATGCTCTCTGGAGATCATGAGTAGATTCCATGATAGCTGGCCTACATGGAGTTCTCTCTTGCCATGATTTTCCTTCTAACAGGTGTTTTCAAGATAGCATATGTATGGTCCCACAAACAGCCATCACATTGGATGGCAATCCATGCACAGCTTTAGACTCAGACATTTATTTTATATATTTGACAAAGAACAGTTGTATACTAAAAAGTTCTTGGTAAATGTTTGACTTGACAACAAATTCCAGTGTAAAACTCAGATGAATTTAATCCATTCTTTCACACTTGTCTGGTTTTTTTGAACCTTTGTGTTGTTAGCTGTCGTATGAAACCCAGCAATTGGCTGATGATTTTAGCTTTTTTACAACCATCAAGTAAATAGTGACTTTAGCAAGCCCAGAAGATGATGTTCATGAACAATGTGTTGTTAAACCGTTATGATGATTTACCAAGACTGTTAAAGGAAAATTAATTAATTTGGTGTTAGAAGCTGAAATGTGAGATAGAGAGTCTTCCTTGTAGTTATTGATGGTGGCACATATTGTTTGAGTTTTCTCAGAAAGAGCGTTAAAATCTTGTGCTGGTTAGGAGTATTAAATTCCTGGCATTGTGTGAATGTTTTTCAGACACTCCCTTGTAAGTATTTAGGGTTATTGAAGTTTAACTAGACTCAGAATGCAATTGGTGGAAACTAGCTCACAAATCATGCTTCATAAGCATTATTTTCATATCTTTTCCTTCAGAAAAAAACCAAGAGGGGTACAAACTGGAATAAAAGACATTCCTTTTAAACATAAGAGAGAAAAATCCCAAGCCTTTGAGGGTGATTGAACACTAGTATTGGTGACGAAGAAGTTATGGAGTCTTCTTCCCCAAAGAGAGTTGGAAACTGACTGGACACAGCCTGATCAACATACTGTAGTTGATTCTGCTTTAAGCAGAATTTTTGGACTAGACAATCTCCAGAGGTCCCTTCCAATCTCAGTTATGATATGATCCTGTGATTCTATATTTGATGAAATGAGTTTGTGTCTTTGGAGAAGTCTAAGTATTTGATACCTACTCATACTAGTTTCTTTCAACCTAATGATTTTTCTTTTTTATTATTTTATTGGATATACTGTATTGGTTGACTGTCTCATTCTGAAAAAACCAGACAAAACCAGTAATTTTAATGTTTATGAAGAAAGGAGGAAATCCATTAAAAGCATAAATATGAAGTTTTTTGTTGCCATGTGTATGAACACCATGCTTCACATGTTATAACTATAAATTACATGGTAGTAGCCCTTGACTTTTGGCAAGGTTGGGATAAAATGCATGTCTGAAAATTTAGAGTGGAATTTTGCTTAGATATATTTATCTTGTTTTTGGAAAATACCCTGGGTAAAGGTGCTAGAGGATATAGATGAACTCTAAAGGCCTTATGATTTACAGGAAGAAAATCCTCTGAAGCAGGGAAATGCGAACAAGTATTTAATACTGCATCACAAGAATTTCAGTTATATTTAGATGCCAAGGAGAGTGATGAGTAGGAGAATTAAACTACAGTGGACCACCCTGAAGTAGTTTTGAAGCACCTTGCCCCAGAGCAACCCTTTGAACAAGCCGAAATAAAAAAGGAAAAGAATTTTTTTAATCCTTTGTCCTTTATGTTCTGTAGGCTGTGAGTTCCTTGGTACTATTAAAAGATGCATCAGATAATCTCACATCTGGATAGTGTCTGTGGCTTTACTCAAACTCCTTGTAGTTATATGACAGGAACATTGAAATATGCAGATGCAAAGAGCATATCAGTATGCCTTGGCTTTACCTTGTGATATTTTCGATTGTTTGAAATATTCATATGCTTGAAATGTAATTTTCTCATCAGGTAATGCTGTAGAATGTCCTAGGTAATCCCCTTCAGAGATTCCCCTTCAGCTAGTCCCCTTCCCACTCATCTTTAGCAATAGTCTTAGTATGTTTAGTAATGCTGTAATTTTAATTACAGTTCAGTACTTTTATAGTGGCAGACATAGTGTGCAATAGATGCTGTGCAGATAGTTGGCTGTGTAGGATATATAGCAGTCAGGATTAAATAGCGATAAAGGAGTCACTGAACTGCACTAATAAACCAGCCGTGATTACAGTCTGTGGCAATGCACAGGCAGAGATTAGAAGATGTGTGCTGATGAATAGACCATAGACTTTCTGCTTATGGTATTTTTCTTTGTGTGAGGTAAGTGAGGAGAAAATGGTAGTGTAAGAGTATGGTCCTAAATTACATGAAATATGTAATGAAGGCAGTATAATTGAGGAAGTTGAATTAAACATTCCTTCAGTTTTTTGAGGTCACCTCTTGTTTTTAGTTCTGTTCATCAATGTTTTCCTCATTTCAATATTTTATGGTAATCTTACTGTTACATGGTTGTCAATAAAAATACTTTGCTTTACTGTTCAAATAAACTAAAATTTAATCACTTGAGGTGTCATGCTGTGTCTAATTTCAGAAGAAATATGGAATGCAATTTTCTCTTCATTGTTGGACTTTTTTTGTGCTTGCCTTTCTCAAATTCAATTTTTTTTTTGCTATAATCTCAGTTTTGTGATCACTTGTATGAACAAAGACACAACATTGTTCTCAAAGATTTGTAGGTCTGATTTCTCATTTTTAGCATATACAATATTGCATAGTTTGCCCATATTAGTATTCTTTCGTGCATCATATAATATATTTTATTCAAGGAATTCAGAGTCCTCCAGTCAAGCTTTTGACCAAACCATTTTGTCCCTTTAATAGTAATTTTTTCAAATAAATTAAAGTGAGATACAGTAAGTGGCTAAACAGAAAAAATTATATAGTAAAACCAGGAATAGAAATTGCATTGTAAGCAAAATTTATCCTTTTATGGGTACAGTATCTATGGTCTTTATTTCCCTCATTATAGTATATAGAGCTTCTAGTAGCAATTGAAGTTTATCAGGTTAAACTCCTCTGGTTTACTTTGCAGCAGCTTCAGAATAGCCACAGGTGTTTCTTAAATTTGGGATCAGGTTCAATTTGTTTTAGAATAAGATGTATCATTGGTTCCTTGACTGCATAGCTGTTCTTGTCTCAGGATCTGTTGGTCCCTTTTCTGCAGTGCTGTAACTTCAGACAGGTGTGTCTTTATGCTGTAGCTGTGACCAGATGTAAGCATGAAGAGCTTGGCAAGGCTTTCACTCCTCCTCTTTGCTACACTATTCCTCTTTTTGCAAAGGCAATACAGTACTGGCCCCTCCCAGCTGTCCAGAAACCACAAGATTTCCTCTTGGTAAAACTCTCAACCAAGTACTGCTCATCTGTTATAAAGAGGCCTCATTTGGAGAAGGAAAGCTGTCATTTTATGTCTTATGTCATTATATTTGGTTTTTATTACCAAATATCCACCACTTCTTGTTTTCTTTTTCTTCCCAGAGTAGCCTTTTAAAGATTTTAGTGTGAACTTTTTTCCTGTGTCATGGGAAGAATAAATCTTAAGTTTCTCATTATAGAAATTGTTAGAATTCTTTGATGACTCTTGTCAAAAATATTCCTGAATATTTTTAAAATATTGACTTTTTTCCATATGGTTTGTTTCATGAGCATATGGGTCTGGTTTGTGGTTTTGGAAGATACAGTGATCCAGATTTTTTTTGCATGTCCTAGAGTCAAATATTGGGATTTTACAAAATTCTTTAATTATGTACTGCAGGGTAGGAATTTGCATTCCACACATTCATTTCACTTACTAATTTATTCTTAATACTTTATTATTTTGTACTGGTTTCATTTGCAGCCTTTTCCTTTGTCCACCACCATATTTCTGGTTTTGTGAATAAGTCAGTAAATGATTTATTAACTCATTAGGGTGCACAGTGGGTGTGTGCATACATACTTGCACATCCTTACCCCATTCCACATGCACAGTATGTGGAAAAAATCAAGAGAGAGAGAGAGAGAGAGAGAGAATGAGAAAGACTCAAATCACTGATTCTTTTTCATTACTGAGCCTTCCTTTTTTATTTTTTCAACAAGATGTGCATTTCTATCCTAGGAACATCGTGAAAGATAGGTAGGTACCATGGCTTAGCACATTCTGCCCTCCCACCTTGGGCAAGTCAGTTAAAGCTGTATTGAGTGAATGTATGTTAATTCCTGGGCTTTCTCTGCCGTTCAGGGTGAGGATTATGTGGGTTTAGAATAATATTCAGAGCAGTCAGTTTACTGAGCTGGGAACAGCCTAAGGCTAACTTATAAGAGGAAAAAAGGCCTGAATTCAGAACCCAAATGTCTGTGGACTCACCCTTTCTGGAGTCTGCTTTTTTTTATGTGGGCTCCAGTCAGGTGCCTTTGTCTTCTTAAGATCTAAAACCTAGAGGAATTTTTTAAAGCTAGGCACTTTTAAAACATTTTTGTTTCAAACAAGGAAGAGCTCTTCTAATTACTCAATTTATCTCATGGTTCAAACATTCACTTGGCAACGGGGGAACTAAATTTAGTTCTTTGTATGCCCACTGTTTCAAACTAAAAGTGTGGTTTTCTAAGAAAAACCTATCCATCCTTGGCAGAATGGTGTAGAATAGATTGGTGCATTACTGTTCATGGCTATCGATGAAACTGCTCTGTCACGTGAGAAAGACAAGCCAAAGAGGATGTGCCTGGAAAGGTGCAAGATGCTGTGACACAGTGCCTAGCACTTCCAGCTCTGAGCAGGGAGGCTGAAGTGCCTTAAACCTCTTTCCCAAGAGTGACTTGAGGATAAAATACAAAAGTACCTATGTCATGTCCCTTGCCTTGTTTTCTCCATATTCCATTTTATGGCTTTTCACTATGGTGCCTGACAGCCTATAACTCCCAGTAGCCAATATTAAACTGGCTCACATAAAACTACAAATGACTCGCCCATGTAAGGAATATTTTTCCAATAATGCATAAAATAAAACATAGACTGTGTCAAATGCATCAACTGCATTTAAATAATTCCTGTATGAGGTGGTGCTTAGTACAGTAAGGGGATACATGTGTGAATAGATTCCATAAGGCAAGAACAAGCTGTTGGTGTCTCCTGCCAGGCAGACCAGTGAGATCCACAACAATTCATTCTTAAAATTCCAGAAGGAATGAATTTCTGATGTCTCTGGAAAGGATACAATATCATTGTGTGGCTCAGATCCCTAATGTGTCTTTCTTAATTAAAACTCATTCATTTTAGGAATTAAATATAACTCTCAAATTGTACCAGCCAGGCAACCATACATGTATTCACATTGTAAAGTCTATACTAATACACAGCATCATCATTCCAGATTGTAGCTGTAGCCAGCCTTGGTATTTACGTACACTTTTATGCCTGAAACAACATGTTAGATGTTTATATATGTTTTTCTTTTTGCCATTAGCATAAAAAAAATCAGATATATGGACCTTCCGTCTCTTCTGATTTCCTTTTATTGCATCTTATGCAGCATAATCGTGCTGGAAACTGCAGCTGCTCTATGTTTTCAGAGATGTATATCTTTCTAAGGATATATATTATACTTACCTTATTTTTGATATAGAAACTATTTTTCAATCTGGTCCTTGCTACATTTTATTTGAATAATTTGAATAATCCTGGAAGTCTTTTAAAAGTTTGAAATTTTAATAAGCCTAATGGAAAATCATATTAACCTAAGAAGTGAGTGTCCTTGGTTAAAGAAGTTAGGATTTTTAAATATTTGTCATTCACTCTAAGTTCTGATTTTTTGTTTCAAAAAATATGATCAGTTCTTTTCTCAATGTTTTTTTAAAAGGAACTCTCTATCTGAATTAACCTAATGAATAAGTAGCTTTCTCCTAACTGCCTGGAAGAAGCAAATAAAACCCTTGACTCTGTCACTGCCTAGTGATTCAGTAGCTGTGATTCCACATAACTGAGAGTAATATAGTGTCCTCTAAAACCAACAATGTCACCATTAATTCGTCAGATACACAGCTGTGAACTTTGGTTATTCTTTTTTACCAAAGCAACTGGGCAAAAACATTCCAATGTGCAGTAAAGAAAGTTCCAAGCAACTGGGGTGCACAGTGCTTTGTGTTTAAGCCATTGACCTTGTAATGTGATCACACAGACTTTTTGTAAATTAATCTTTCAGATCTTATGAGTGACATGTGAACTTTGACTTTATGGGCAAAAGACAGACTCCAGCTTCAGCAGAGTCACCTGTATCCCAAATGCATGATAAATTTACATAACTTTCTTTTGAAAAACATGAGCCTTTCGGTGCTTTCATGTCTTTTACTAGGGGAAGTATTGTACTGTTTTTTTCCTTTTTGTGCTGTGGTGTACATCACTGAGTATAAATGGGATTGACAAAAGCTTAATTTAAAAATATATTTTATATCCTCTTGCAAGTATACATTTCAAACTGCAAAATATAAACTTTTGTCTGAGTTATATGCATCTGTATCATTTTACGTTTTTGTAATTTGTTTGTTGTTTCTAGAATTGTTTTAATTTCTCTAAAAGCAAAATTTCTTAGCATCAATATTTACTCAGCTGTTTTGAATTGCGTTTTACGTATGAGCACATTCTGCACAAAATGGTTGAAAAATTCAAACACTAAAATATTCTCCTATCATCAAGACTTTTTTTTTAAACCAAGGGTCTTTTTACTATAAAGCCTTCTACATGAGTGTAACTATTTTTTCTCCCTGGTACAGGAAAGCTGGTGTGCTTATGCTTAGAATATGCTGTTTGGGATGTCTGATTTCCTGTACCTCTTTCATTTGGCTTGTGGCCTGCTCCTTGGTGATGGGGAGGAAATACAGGAACCTGCCCAATGTGATTGTGTGACCTGTTGAATGCTGTTGCTGCTTCTAGTTACAGACACACAGCCTTCTCTTATCTACCAGGCATGGATTTACCAGGAAAAGTGAGTGGAGACAAGGAGAAATGTACTGCAGTGATGTGTTGTGTACCTTCTGGTCTATGGCTCCCATTGTCAAATCAACTGACTGCCTCTCCAAACTGAGTGAAGGGTTTCTTGCTTTTTATCTGTATGCAGATACCTGCGCTTCTGATTACATGAACCAGGAAAATAAGGAGCGGCAACACTTGGAATGCATGGACTTTTTCAGTTGTCCTTGCCACAAGACATAGGGAAGAGAGCAAACAAAGATGCTGAAAGTGGTTTTTATTGCTAAGGCCTAGGGAATTGAAAACTATTACAGTTAGTGGCAGAAAGTAGCTGAGGTTTTCTCTCATTGCCTCAGAAGAAAAATAGAGGGGTTTGTTCTCTTACCTGTTCTTAAAATGTTTATGCTGTTTCTAGTTTGGCAAAGACATAAAATACATGGGTTTTGGTTATAATAATATATGAAACTTATCATGCCAGCAGGCATGTAGACAGTACTTTTGCACATTTACTTTGCTAGACAAGCCTGAGAAAAAGTGTGTTTTAATAAATAATCAAAACTGAAGTTTACTTTAACAACTAGACTTTCTGTGCAGTGCCTTTTGTAGTTAGGAAAAAAAAAGTTATAATTTTGCTTTTTTATGTGTCTTCATAAAAACAGCTGCCAAACATCAAGTGGTAACAATAGATTAGCACTCATATTATCTTAGTCTCAGCTTTTTTAATGTTATTGTTATGTGGTAAATGAGAATTTTCTGGTAATATATATATGAATGTTTTGAGCTTTAACTCCTGCTGTTGTACTTACTGAAAGGTTTTGTGCCTCACCCCCTATCCAAAATCAAGAACGGGTGCAGGAAGGCTTGAAACTCCAAATAAAATGTTTTGCCTGGGGCAATATTGTTCATCACATTCTTCCTAAAGGCTTTTGGGTTTTCCTTTTGAATGGAAATACGAAAGCCAGATGCAGTTACCTCATTTCAAAATACCCTTCCATTCTTCAGTAAAGAAAAAGCTTCTTATTATTCTCTTCCTTTTTAAAAAATGTTATTTCAGCACTCCATAACATATATGCCCACATTGACAAACACAGCTACAACCTGATGTTCCCTGTAGAAACTTTGCACTTGCCTTATGGCAACAGGCCCCACCAACAGAACTGATAAAGAATTTTCTTTCTCTGGCCTCTCACAAGCAGAGACAGAGATTTGGCACAACTATCCATACCCTTAATCATTTATCTATGGTTACGTACAGGGATCTTTCCCTTAAAGACAATGACAGTTTCATAGATTTTAGATGGGATCTTCCTTTATGGGAGTAATTATCCATGCCATGAATTGAAAAGTACAGAAACATTTCAGAAGCAGTGAATGGGTACTTGATTTTTCCTTTTTTTAAAGACACTTCATAGTCCTGAGACTGTGAGGTAGGATTCCATATTTGCAATTCACACAGCTACAAAGATTGACAACTTCTCTTTTTTATTCCTCTAAGTTGTGTAATTTTTGGTACTATTAATGTTCTAGATTTTAGCAGTGTTTGAATTCTTGCGTTTTCCCATACATGGCAATAGTGTACATGCTGTTATATTAAACTTGTGGGAGCAAGACAATGAAATGCTAAACTGGTGTGATACATTATGGGTCTTGTTATTTAAAGGTAGATAATAGATTTGCAATTCTATATTTCAACATATTTCTTCACCACAAGTTTCTGAAAAGTAGTATATTTTATTGCTTTTTCTGTGACTTGCCAAATTTATTTTTTAATATTGACTTCTTCCCATTTATTCTCTTTTGGTTAAATAGCCTTTTAAATGTTTTGTCAGAAAGGCTTCAGTTTTAAAAAGTAATTAGTAAGCAAAATCTTAAATGTTCTGTCCTTAAATTTTAGCCTTAAATTACAATTCCGAGTGCTGGTGTCTCTCTGCTGCCTGTGAGGACCTTGGGGAACTACAGCTGACATTAGCACTTGGCTGGAGCTCTTGATTTAGGTGGTGTTAATGTGAAACAAAGACAGGATGTCAAAAACTCTATAAGAAAACCACATTCATAAAAGAGAATTTGATCAACCTTAAGTCAGATAACTGAGATTGTACCCTACCTATATTACTTCACTGGAGAGCCCTGTGGGTTTCTGCATCTCCTTATTCTACACATAGCAGACTTTCCTTCAAATAATTCTTCTGCTGTCAGAAGAGAATATTTACGCCTTCAAAATACGTACTGCAGGTCAGACTTACCATATACATTATCATATTACTTAGAAAAAGTCAGTATGTAGAGGTGCCTGTTGCTATTGATGCACAAAGCCAATCAGTTAAGAGTCACTTTAAAAGATATCCCTGAAGAGTATCAGAAAATTGAGTCTGAAGCTTCTGTCTGTGGTTGCTTTAGATGAGTCTTTATGGCCTGCTGCTCCTTGGGCCAGTCCTTTCCATATTTTTTAAGACTAAAGTACTCTTAATTGCATAGGTCATCTAGTTCATATGTTTGTGGCTTCTCTGTTTTCAGAGAATTACAGAAGGATAGAATGGTTGGGTTGGAAGGGATTTGAACCTCATCTAGTTCCAACTGCCCTGCCATGGCTAGGGACACCTCCACTAGACCAGGCTGCTCAGAGCCACATCTAACCTGGCCTTGAACACTTCTGTTCTTAAACACTTTCTGTTCCTCCAGTAGATTATAGACCTGTAAGCATTCTTAAAATCTCTGGATAGTTCAGTGCAGTTTAAAAGATGGTATATGTGAGGGTGATCCCATTATGCTACACTATTTCTCGGAAAAAAATATTAAGCCAATATGACAGAAAAAAAGAAAAAAAAGAAATGGGGTTTTGTAACAGAAAACAGCTGCAACCACATCAAGGCATTTTTGTCTACTCTACTGGCTTTACTGAAAATTAAAGCCACAACTTAATATTCGAGGAAGAGATTTCTATGGAATGAAATCTGTTAAATGCTTAATAACAAACAGTTAAAAACACAAAATGGGATGTTTAGGAAACTGGTTTTGAATGCTAAATAGTCTAGATTGCAGAAGTTCTGCTTCTTCACGAGAGGCTAGAAAATGAGAGGCTTATTCTGAGTAATGGATTGTAAATACCAGTTCAGGAATTTGTGTCTTATGTTTTCACGCACCGTCAGTGTGTTTCGTTAAAATCAGCTTGCTTCAAATATAGGAACTCTTGAAACTGTATGAAATCAAGTGCTTTAAAAACAGGGAGCTATCCATTTGTTGAGAAAGGTTTTAGAAATGAAAATTTTTAAAGTGGCTCATATATGGAAAAATACTTGGATTTTTTTCTATCTGCAAACACAGTAGATTAGAAGAGATAAGTTTTGAACTAATCTTCAGTTAAAGAGCTGAATTCCTGCAAAACATCTGTTGACAACCTTGGAGTAGATAGATTTTCAAATTCAAAGTGATTTAAATCAGACATTTTTCTTATAGTTCAGTGTTTAAATGAAGGGGAATTTACATCATGATTTATGCAGCTTTAAAAATTCTTAAACTTTGAAATTACGTTTCTCTAAGGAACACTCAACTCTTATTGTTTAGTGACTAGTAGGATATCCAGTTAAACAGGCTCTTTACATCAAGTCAGTATCTCTTTGCCCTAGTCAGGAAAATATACTCTGTGCACATTTAATTACACAATTTAATATATATTTATTTAGAATTTTAGTTCTTATCTTCAATTAAAGATGCTGAATAAATTTGCTTCCTTTCTTAAATGCTGTTTACTTGAAATTTGTGCCCTGCTGCTAATGATGGAAGCTGGAGTAAAATTGAATAGCAGAACAATGTTGAAACTTCACAAAAGAAAATTTTTATTATACAATATATACAAAAGTCAAATATGCTATACAAATGGTGTTTGGATCTTAGGGGAAATGGTACAATATAACGTGATGCATAAGTCTTATATTAACTCCAAAATTACAGAAAAAGCCATAATGCTAATGGAAATACATATTTTGATGAGTTATATTTAATATTTTAATTGTTTCGGTTGAATCCAATACTGCTTAGGGTCTAAATGTTAAAAATACCCTATTGGTTCAGATAATGAAAATGGAGCTTCAAAGTCATATGTACTTAATTGAGGAAAATGATGATGCAGAGTAATTTTCAGTTACTTGAAAAACACTTATTTTTATTACAATGTGTGCTTGATAGAAATGTTAGAAACTTTAGGTCTGCATGACATTTGCAGGTTCTGTTTCCTAAAGTTACCTTCCTAAAACTTGGTGGGGACATACTAATTTAGATTTTAGTGCCCATGGGTGAGAACCTGGTAATATGTAAGCACACAGAAAACGTTATGCAACCTGTAGATCAAAAGCTACCATGAAATGAAGCTAAAATTGAAAGTTAGAGTAAAAAGTACAACTTGTAGCAATTCAGAAATACAGCTTTTTGGATCTTTAAAAATGATGGAAACAATTCCATAGGGTTCTAAGAAATGATTCCTGCTTACAAACCTCTTAATTATACCCTCGTATAGTACCATGAAATCTCTGCAGCTGTAGGCAATGCAGCTTGGTGTCTATAGTGTCAAATGAAAAAGAAATTATTGCAAAAGATCTTTTAGCTTCCTTTTTTTTTTTTTCCCCCCCTCCAACTTCTGTTACCTCTAGCAGCCAGTTGCTTTCTCTTTCTAAAGTTTACAGTGTGGCATAGCTGATGAAACACACTTTTCCTTTATTGGCACGCTCAAGCCACAAGCAATTGACTTGATATTTTTGAGAAAGGCAAAATTTAAACAAGTGTCACACCTCTTTGTAATAACTAAAATAGGCATGTTTATGACAAGTTCTTGGAGGCAAAACTGATTTAATTGTTTTTACCTCTATAACCAATAGGCTACCTTTAAAAAACTACTGCAACTATCATGTCTTGTCTCCACAGTTTTCACCTACTTTGTTACTCTAAATAAGATCAAAATTGTATGAACTCATGTCTCCTTTTGATTTCTGTTAAAATTTCTCTTTGTCAGAGAAAAAAGGGAAAAAAATTCTAGTTTTTTTTTATTTTCAATTTCTTAGTGAAGTTCATTTTCTCTTCTGAAATTCGGAATTTTTTTTTTAGTGGAGGTTTCATTTTATTCCACAAGGCATTTTATTCCAATGTATAATCACTTTGATGTTGAGGTTCTGGTGGCTCATAATGTTACAAGTTGAATTTTCTTTTCAGACAGTGATGTTACCGGATGCCCAATAATCTCCTCCTCTTTTTATCTGGTGCTTCTGTTTTTTGCCAAGATACTTCTGTCCTTTCTGTGTTTTGGCTCTTAGCAGCAGCAGCTACCAAAAATTGACTAGTAGACCTGTTCCTTTTGCCCTTACACAGACAGAAACAGTGGAAAAAATAAGAGAAGGGAAAATTTAACTAACAGAAGTAAATACAGCAGAAGGAGGAAAAAACAGAAGTAGGAGATTTTCTCCTATGGCTTAGGAATCCTGCTCATTCTTGAAGATGTATGTCATTGCTGAAACACTACAGAAGTCCCCAAGCCCACCAGACATAAGCACAGAACTACGAGATGGTAAATGATGATTGTAAGGAGCTCTTAATTTCTGAATCCATGATTCAGCTTTCAGTCTCAATTTTTAACACTGTCAAAACCATGCACATTACTGGCCTCTCCAAAAACGTGCTCATTGAGTTGTGAGCATGTTTCTGGTCTACTCCCTTTAATATTTTCTGCCATTACATTCTGAACTAACCCTTATGAAGCAGCTGTACAGAGGAAAGATTAACTTTTTTCTTTTACATTCATTGAGCTTTTTCTCTTAACACAGTGTTTATAAAACAAACAAGCAACTACTAGAAGCAGTAAAGTGACATGCTGAACACTTAACTTCTTTGTGAAAGCAGATGTGTGGGTCTCTGTACTGGGTTTGGCTGGGATGTTAATGTTTTCTTAGCAGCCTACATGGTGCTGTGTGTTGGATTTGTGACCAAGAAGTGCTGATAACTCACCTATGTTTTAGCTATTGCTGAACAGCCTTTGCACAGCATCAGGGCCTTCTGTGGTTCTCAGTCTGCCCTCCCAGTGAGTAGTCTGGGGATGTGCAGCAGGCTGGGATCGAGACAATGACCCAAACTAACCAAAAAGACATTCCATGCCAATGCATATAACCTTATGCACAGTAATAAAAAGGGAAAAGAGAAGGTTCTACAAAGTTAACCATTTTTTGGCTGGGTGTTAGTCTACCCATGGGAGATACTGAGTAATTGCCTTTGCGTTGCTTGTTTTGTTATCTTCTCTCTCTTTGCTTATTAAACAATTTTTATCTCGATCCACAAGTTTTATTGCTTTTATTCTTCCTTTACTCTTTTTGCTCTTCCTGTCCTCTTACCCTTCCCCACTGGGAAGTAAGCCAGCCTCTGGGTGGTGCTTAGTTACCTGCTGGGGTTAATCTACAGTGGACATATTACATTAATTTAAATCAGTTTACATGTTATGGGCACCAAACTGACTCCTGGGGTGCAAAAGAACTTTGGGCTTTCAACATGTCTGGAAATTATAAGAAGCTCTTCCACAATTACATGTGTGTGGTTTGTATGCAGCATGAAGCAAATGAATGTTAATAATATTTCACAGTTGCACCGACCAGTACTGTTTGTAGACAAATACATGATGCTTGGGTGTGATGCAGAAAAGTGAGACCTTGGAGCTGATGGTCCACATTGAATTATGTGGAGATAGAAGGCAAGGATTGCCTTTTCAAATCAGAATAGAGCTGTTTGAGAAACTGTCAATAAGTTATTGAATAACTAAAACTTACAAAACTTCCCTAGGCTGATCTATCGAAAATCTGAAATTTGTCTCAATAGATCAGTATTCTCTTAAAATGGAGTCATTTTATCAGGAAGAAAGCAGTTACCTCAGAATTGACTGTTGCAGTCTCACACACTAGTAAAAATGTCAGCAAATTAGGTATCAAAGTAAATTATTTCAAACAAATACACTATCATGTGAACTATTGAGTGCAGCACTTTCAGACTAAGAAACAAAATTTCCATGCTTATAGATGTGCCAGCTGCACGAATCCTTAAATATCCTTCTGACTTTGTAGCTTGCGCATTTACTGTGTGTCATTTTTTTGATTATTTACTATAATTAGAAATAATCCTGACATGTTAGCTTTCTCCCCATGGTAAAATCTGATACGGGCTTTCAGTGATAGTGTGGTTTTGTTACTGTACAGATGTAGAAAGAAAGCCTAAAGATTTGAACTTGAAAACTTGTAGTCACAGCAGGGCTATCCACAGCAAATGACAAGTTTGCATTCCTACCACATGCAGTAAGGTTTTCTCTATAGACTCCTGTCACGGAGGAATTCAGCAAGGAACAAGAAATCTTCAGTCAGAGGAGGGCCACAAGTGTGTGAAAAGCTAACCACACATAAACAGTAAAGGTCATTAGCAGGCTCCTAAACTCCTGGCTAGGAATTAGTTTTTTGGATCATTAACGGTAAAAAGCCTTGGAAATGAATAGGACTCAGTGTCCTATTAAAAATTAGCCAGAACAATTAAAAGGTTTTCTAGTTTTTAATGGAAACCAGACTTGATACCTCATTTTCCCTTGTCTAGTGGGCTGTTTCTGCATTTTGAATGACACTCATTTTACGTCCATGTGTTTTTAAAAAAATGTCTTGAGTATTTATCCTGTATAGGAGTTGTAAATTATTTACAATGAGGGGAATGAAAGCTTGGGAGATATAGAATCGAGTGTCTCCCTGGGACTCTGTTTCTGATTCCAAGTCATGGCTCTGAATTGTTACAGTTGGTTGTGACTGGATTTTTTCTGATGTGTGCAAATATATACTCTGCAGACTCCTAATACAGTTGTTGTATTACGCAATTCCATAAGTTCAAATGCTCATTTGGTTGCAAATGCACAGCCTTTTTTGCTGTGAGATGTCTTTCCCAACGGTGTTTCCCTAAACTCTGTTTCCTGATTTTAACAGCAGCCTTTCCGCTTTCATTTCAATGTAAATTCCTGGCTGCTGAGTGGATGACTGGTGGCTATTTATCTTCTCCACTGTGTATTTTTTCCTTAAGCCTACAGTCATCTCTTGAGTTTGGCAAAAAAAAAAAAACCAGTGTGCCTTTAGTATTTTAAAACGTAATTTTTGGAGAGGTTTATTAAATACTTTCTGTATCTTTACATGCATGTCTTACAAAAAATCCAAAGGGAGAAAAAGAGAAAGAGAAAGAGTGAGAAAGAAAAAGGAAGGAACAAAGAAATGTTTTACACTGTCTGCTTTGGCTGCAGGCCTGCCACTCTGGAAAAAAACAAGATCACTAGTTCCCAAACTTTTTAACTCCAAAGTTATTATATTAATTTCCCTCCCCATATGCCTTAGGCTCTAAATGTTACCCTTCTGGTAATAATCAAGATAATCTATGAATACAAGCCATATGATTTTCCTGAAAGATAAAAAAAAGAAGAAAAACATTTGGATGAGGGACAATGGACTGCAGATAAATGGGATGGGGATGGGGATGGGGATGGGGATGGGGGAAATAAAGGGATGAAAGAAAGGCAGGACAAGATGGTCTTCCTCCCAATGTTAATTTTGTACTGATCATTTATTTGCTTCACATACATAATTCCTTTCTGCAGTGAATTGCCCTCTCATTAACATAAAATTAGCTCCAAATGATCTTGGCCAGGAGGTTTGAAATATGTTAGTATAGAACCACACACTCAAAACCATGTGGGAATCCATGTGGGCTTCCAGATGTGGGAATCTTCTATGTTACAAATATAGTTATGTTTACACAGTATAATCTGCTCTGTGGATATACTCTCGACGCAGCTGTGCTTCCAGTAGTGATCTCTTTTGTTATGCTCTTCCTGTGTGGATGCTGTTGCTTCTTACAGTGAGTCCATTCTGATAATCACTGCTTGGAAATAAACGTTATCCTGCAATTAAAATACTTTTCAAGAATTGAAGGACTTCAGCATGGGCTAGTAGTTTAGATTAAAAGTGAAAACTTGAAACATTTCATGTTTCATTTTTGCTTCATCATAGTGTTTTGCTACTAATTTTTTTCCCCTGAGTTATTTTTCATCAGTGAGTATTTCCTACACTAGGATTAAAATTTAGAAGACTAAGTAAAGTTTGAAGATGTTGTAATGTTTTGCATGTTTTTATGTAAGCACTTAAGCTTGAGGTTTGATTTCAGTTAATATTATCAAAAATACATAGATTGATACCAAGATTACTTGAATCTCAATATAATTACCTGATGATGTGTTAATCTAAATAAGATCTCTATCCATAATAGCCCTTAACATCTTGATTTCTTTAATGCAGTTGCAGTTTTATGTGCAAGAAAGAAACTTGGAGTATCTTTGGGAAGAAAATTGATATCTGCAGGAAAAGACTATTGGGTTAAATAACTCTATAGAGCTGAGCTTATGCACATCAGTTAGTGCCTGAACTGTACAGGATTTTGTCTGTAGCAGTGATTATTAGCTATTAATAATGTTTGAATATGTAAGTACAGAATGGTGACTGAAGGTAACTAAAAATGTCATTCTTGTTCACTTTTTAGTGTCATCTTGTAATTTTAATAGCCACAAGTTTTTCAAAGAAATATTCTTTCCTTCCTGACTGGAAACTGTCCCCACTGATGAACATGAGTAATCAGTTTTGAGGTGAAATCCACACACCCTGTGGTACCTTGGCTGTAGCCAAGTCATGTCATAAAAATCAAACAGGATAGTATGACTCCTGTAGTTGGATCAGAGACCTTCAGGGAAAAAAATATCAGCTAAACATCTGATATTGTTCTCTCTTCTGAAACGACAGCAGCTCCATCCTCTAGCATAATGTAAAGTAAATTCTCAGTAGAAGTCATTACACAATGAATAAAATTTTTATTTTACATAAATCACTGTAGCCTAAGGATTCATTAATTTGTCAGCTGATCCTTTGTGTCTTGGAGGTTGTGTAAAACTGAGATTTTGATTGCAGAAAGCATTTTTCTCTATTAAATGTTGCATAGTGTTTCCAACATTTTAAATATATATTATGATGTCTTCTATAGCTCCTATTTCATGGGCAAATGTATTACATATGTCTAAAAGTAGTCCTGTCCTTATCATTATAATCTTTGAATTGCCAGGGAAAATTGTGCTACTTTATTTTTAGGAGCATTAAGGATTGTAAAAGCTGGAAGTAACTCCCTATTGCTAACCTCTTTAAGCAAAATAGCCTTTGCTATTCTTCACCATAACCAACTAATATCAGTCATTATCTTTAATATCAAATTTTAAGAAATGCCCTGTGTGATAAAAATGATGGGAGTGTGCCAGTCTCTGAATAGGAAATTAACTGAAAAGATACATCTGTGAGCTATGCAAGCAGTGACAGCTTGAAGGAAGCCCTAAAACTGTCCTACAGAAGACAGAGCTTTCTTCTGTCACTTGCCATGGGTCATGCTTGCCATGGTAGGTAAGTGATGTGCTTTGTGTCACATGGTTGAGAGAGAGACTATGTGGCATTTCTAGTGTGAGAGGCTGGGAATATTTCAGTCAGCAGGTGACAGTCTTTGTGGGCTGGTGCTGTCCAAAAGTATTTCTAACCCCAGCTGCATTGCCCCAACAGTCCTTTATGAATGTGCTTTTTTGCTTTCAGTAACTAAAATCCTAAAGAGTGTCTATGTGTGTGTGTCTGTAGGTATTCATAGCAAACCAATAAATATGAAAAAGTGCATTCTCTGGTAATTAAAAACCAGTCAGATCTCATGGAAGACTATGCAAAATCAAAGGCCTCTCAGTGGCTTGTGGACATCAGGCTTCTTTCCTAACTTTCATCATAGAATCTATCTAGAACCTAGTGAGGATGCTGCATAAATTTTGTGATTATGGAAATGCATATTTAAATTCAGTTTGAATTGAAAGACATTGATATTTGTTTAAGGATTCTGCCAGTGTATCTCTCAAGCTGTTTTATGGCGCTGCTTTTCATTAATTATATTTTGACGGAAGAAATTCTTGCCTTTTTTTTTTTCAGACTGAAGAACAAATGAGCCTCTCTGAAGAGCAGCTTAAGACCCTTCTGGAAGAATGTATGCAGCCTCAGAGAACAATAAGTAACGTTACCATGCCACAGTCTCAGGAATCTCTTTCTTTTGGATTAAGTCCCCCTTGTTACACAAGTCAAGACTCCACTCTTCACTCCACATCTAGTCTTTCCAAAATGTTAGTTGAAGACCATATTGTAGGGATGTTAATGGCTCAGGAAAAGGCTGGACTGGGAGACAAAAGCTTATGTGTTAATGCAGAGAGCAAAATCCCTGGCTACTATACCAGCAAAGCATTGGCTGGTAGTCACTTATCAAAGGATTCACTGGCCCAAACAGAGGAACCTGATGACCTAGAAGGTTTACAGAAGATGGAAGATAAGAGTATTACTGAAGGTTACTTTATGTCAAGAGCACTCAACACAAAAAGATTGAAGAAACCTTCTTTCTTGGGTGAACCATTATATTGCATCAGCAGGAACAATGAGCCATGCACAGAGGCTGACATTCTCAGCATACCACTGGAAACCAAAGGAGGTGAGACTCTTAACAACCCTTTAGAATAGGCTTTTGATTATAATGAAAAAACCTAAGCAGGTTCTCACCAAAGGTATGCACCAATACACACTGATTATTACGGTGGGACAAGAATGTTCTTTTAGAAAACATAAAACTGTGCCAAAACTAATATGCACAAAATAACAGAATGTTTATTAAAATTCTTACCCTGAAATAATTGACTAGGAGTTTTATGAAATATATCACTGATGTTGATTAATTCTGTCAGCTGGAAAACAGTGCTGAAAACACATATGGATTACCTTTTTGATAGTAGAAAGTCATGTTCATTGTTCTGTGGAGAGCAAATATTCTCCCAGTAGCTGGTACAAAAATCCACACTAAAATCCAAGTGGTTCATGAAAGTTTTTAATAAGGTAAACTTGGTCATATAGAAACAGACATGACCTGGCTATATGAAAGATAATAATAAACTGCTTTTAGGGAGTTCAAATTTACACACACAAGATACCAAAATTAATAATACTGAACAATTACTTTTAGTTTGGTAAAAGAAGGAATAGACTTTAAACAGAAAAAAAAAATCTCTGTCTGGTATTATAAAACAATTGTGGAAATGTCTCTTGTTTTTTTATGTTCTTTACTCATATGTAATTACATAGTGATATTGTAATCTAAATATATGTTTAGATTTTTAACCTAAGACTAATTCTCTTCCTGGAAGGCCAAATGTTAAATAAGCCAGATTTTACACAGGTAAACCTTTAATTTTTTCATTAAAAATTTAATTTTTCATTAAAAATTTAATTTTTCATCAAAGTTTTGACAGTATGAAATTTGTGATTCTAGTGCTAGAATCTCATCTTACTAGAAATCAATACATTTTGCTATGTTTGTTGATTGGTCTTTGTTATACTGGTTATCTGTTCTGGATTTAGAGAAACTTTTTTCACATATATCAGTAATTAAGAACATTCAAATATCCCTCTGCTATGTTAATTTCATAATTATAATCACAACACTTTCTTTGATTGTTTGTACTTAATCTTTCTACAATGATGGGAATTTTAATATTTTTCAAAGTGATTCTGCCTTGTCAGAATGCAGAAAGTCTTGGCATTGCTGCTTTTACACTGCCAGACAAAGTTGATATCCATACTTACCTGCACTACTTTCCCCTTAGGAGATTTAAGTGCTACTTCTACGTGAAGAAAATAGAAATAGTACCTGTAGGAAAGGTTGGGTGGTTTTGGTTTGGCTTTTTTTCCTGGCAGGTTACTTATCAGCTACCTTCACAAGCTGTCTTTGCTCTTCATGTAGATGCAGGCATGAGAGAAGCAGGCAAGGGAAGAGAGTGCTCTGCCCAGAGGAGAGCAGGGTGGCAGTGGTGCTCATGGGGAGCACCACAGAGATCACCTCTGCAGGGACAGCCTGATCTCATGCAGAAGTAACATGATTACACACTGCACCACCAGGCCTCTTTGGCAGCCAACAGTGAGGAAAACTCAGTGACTTGCTGCCTTCACTTGAGTTAAAATTCTCCTTTAGTCCGAAGAGATGTAGCATGGTCATATATATATATATATATATATATATATATATATGAGTAATCCCATTATATATACATATTTATATATATATGTTCTAAGAAGGGATGTGTTTAATCAAGGAAAGCCCGATGCACTGTGACCATTGGGTAGTGAAGTGAGCAGGTAACTATAGATATAGTCACTGTGAGGTAATTTTATTGCACAAGAGAGGAAGGAGATTTTCAATATTAAGTGGATTTCCATATGGGACATCTCATTGTAGAAGCCTACAAGGTGAATGTGTTAACATTTATCACATAATAATTTAAATATCTTTGAGTCAAAATCATGTGTGTCATACTCTGAAATATCCTGTAATGGGGTATTTTGATTACCTGTTTTCACTAGTGACTGAAACAGATGATGAGTAATGTTTAACCCTGTAGAGCTCAAACCTGTATGGTTAATAAGCATCTTGGTTTTATGATGTTTTTGCATACAAATTCTTTTTTTGAGTGGGGAAGTATTCTGAATTTTCAGTCCCTGATATTTTTTTCATTTTTTACTAAGAAGCTAATTAATTTGTTTCCTACAAAGGTGACTCAGTTCTGTCTCAAGCAATTAGTTCTGGACATAGGCCAAAGTGTGTGTTATTTATTGAATTTGTAAACTTGCTTAACGTATTCTGTAGATAATTTGCTTGTTAGTTCAGACATGATTAAATGTGCTAATTGTATTGAGAAATAGAGATCCAAGTGCAATCCAGTTTAAGGCAAATACATCTGCAGATGAAGGTATGAGAAGTGTCAGGTGTTATTTTAATTTGTAAGAGATATTTACATAGTTGCGTTTTGTTATTGTCTTTATTCTAAAGGACATTTAAATATGGATGCATAATCTTCTGTAAGTAGTTTGAATTTTTTGGCCACTCTACATACAGTTTAAATTCTTTGTAGTGCTGGCTAAGCAAATAAAATAGTGTGAAACTGGTGTAGCACAATTTCAGTTTTGCATTCCTTATGGTACTGTAGTCTGTGATATAGATTTACTGTAATACATTCAATTATATATATTTTCAGGAAAGTGTAATTATTAGCATAATGCATATATATGTATATATGTGAAGGAAACTCTCATGTTCCTTCAAAGATAAGTGATGCCTGCTTCTTGAAAGAAGAACTAGTCTATACCCAGCTCATATGTTTGTAAACATAGATAATGTTTACTGAGGTTAACAGAATCCAGACTTGCCCACGTGCAGATATGAAAAGGCTGTTATTTCTCACAGTTGCATGAGCCAGTGAATTATTATTTCCAGCTCTATTTTGAGGGGGTATATTACGTTTTAAGTAGAACAAACCATTTTTATATTTTGCTCTTGAAAATAATGTTGTCCTTACAGCAGCTCAGCACCTTTTCCTTTTCTCTTTTTCAGATCATATGAACATTGAAATTTGAGGGGAAAGTGACTATATGCTTCTCTGAACAATTGTTTTCTGGAAGTGTAGCCAAACCTCTGTCAGTGATATTGCACTGATACAGTATCATATCAAGCAACCTGATGGGAATAAATTATTAGAATTGAAAATGTTCCATGAGTTGATTTTTTCTTTAGAGATAATTATTATTTTCGTTGTAATATACTGTTGCATTTCAGTTTCAAAATAAACTCTTGCATTTCATTAAATTTCCTGGGAGTGCTCTGTCTTGTAAAGAAATGTACACAGATATTGTGTAGCTGTGTGTCTGATAAGACATGTATGTCTTTGTTTGTAAAAAAATAAAAACAAAACCAAAAAGCCAACCAAAACTTTAGTATTTACTGATGGGGCTTTATTAGAGAGGGTGTGAAATATATATAATAATTTCATTTTTCTTCACATACACACACACAGAGTCTAGCTTTTTCATAAAGTTAGCCAAATCATGTCTTCTGTTATCTCACTGCAGTTTGCTGGAGCTTGCAGCCTGTCTGACTCGGTCCTGACTCAGTGAAGCATCCCATTACTCAGTTTTTTGCCCCGGGGCTGTCTGTTGGCTGGACCCCTGGTTTGCCTGAAGGCTGGAATTGCACAAGTGCTCTGCTGGATCAGAACATCAGCACTAGTCTGCTCAGGTCTGCCTGATTCTTGTCTGGGAAAACTGCTAACCACACAGCAAACATTCATGTCTTTGAGTTAAGAAATGCAATTAAATGAGGAAGGATGCAGCCCCTGGCGAAGGCTTGGAGGGAGTAAAAGTGGAGGCATTCAGAAGTTTGCCCTGGCAGCTCCTGGGTTGTGAAACCGTGTAGTGATGGGGGAAGGGTAATGCAGCTGGTTTGGGTTTGAGTGCATAGTAACAATTCATTACAGGTTTTTGATTGTCTAGTCTTTAACTAGTATTTTTTCCTGATTTTTGGCTTATTTACTCAGCTGATGGTCAGTTTCCCATTTCATGTGCTCCAATGTCAGAATAAGAAAACATTATTAAAAAAACATGGTTCATTTTTAAAAGTTTTTTTGAGTGGGGAGAGATACTCTAGCAAAGAAGACTCAACAGATTTTCCCATTGACAAGCTCTCGTGTGACTTCTTGACCTAAAAGAACAAATTGTTTCTCAGATCCTATACCTATAGTCGTTTAACATTCACCACAAAAAGATGTATGGATAGTATATTAACTATACATGGGCTGTTATTGCATAGGGTTTACTTCATCTAATATGAGTGTTTAAATAAATGCACATATTGGCCCAGATTTTAATCCAATTTACAGAGCTGCCAGTAGGATTGGATGCACACTTCTGAGGAAGCTGTAATTGTGTGGATACAACAGAGATCAGTATGTAATCAATTTGCTTTCAGTTAAAAATCTGAATGGAACATTATATTTGCAACAAGTCTTTGCTATTTCTTTTTTTACTTTCTGATATTTTTACTTGTTCTCCAACAGCAATAACAAACCTTTGCATAGTGGATATTCTGCATAGGATTGCTGTAAGCACATTTCCATTGAACTTTTCAAATCTCACCTGCATGTATTTCTTACCATAAAAATATTAAGCCTCTGTCATAATTTTTTTAGCATAAATATAATTAAAGCAATACTGACAAGTGTTTTTAAAGAGTATTTTCTGTGCCTGTATGATATTCATTCAGAACTGTCTGCTGGCTCTGATCTTTCCACAGTCCAGTTATTTTCACATGGAACTTGTGTTTTATAGAGACCTTCTCAAAAACAGTGTTTCAAGTGCTTGGGCAGTTTTTGAAGAAATCTAAATTCTGTTTAAAGCTTGTATGTATAATATCTAGAGAACATTAAGAAAAACACAACATAATTCCTAATTTTCTTGTTTTATTTTCTTATCTTGGATCTCTTGCTGCTATAAAAAAGCTTTTGCTAGCACCCTTAAGGAAGGGTTACTGTTGCTAACAAAGATTTACAACATTCCTGAAGCCACACATCTTTTTATTTGCATCTGGCATTTCAGGGATAAGCAGTTTGGATGGATATTGACTTGAAATGTATATTCCAACAGGAGGTCCATAACCTAACTTTTAGTCATGGGAAGTGCTGAGCACCCTGCACCAGTTGAAGTCACTCCAAGCCAGAGGGACCTAGCACTCATGGCTTGCTATTCCAGAGGTGTGTTGGGTCAGTACCCAAAGCTCAGAGACTATAAAAAATTAGTGACCTAAGATTTATCTGTGCTTGGTTTCTACTGCATTATATGAAAAGGTTGTTTGGGAATATTTTATTTCTTGCTTGATGTTACAGGTGAAGTATCAATTCAAGCCCTCCTTTCTTTTTCTATTCTCAGTTTTAAGTAAAACTGTTGGGAAAAAATTATTTAGAAAAATATGGTACCAGTGAGAGGTGGACAATAACAGAGATATTATATAAAATATAGTGACAAGGTCATTTGCTAAAACATCACCAATACCAGAGTAAAAAGAAAGTTGAGCCCAGGAGGATTCATGGGTTTTTCTTTGTTTTTCCAGTGACTCTGTGTTGTGACCTGCAATAACCCCTCCATTGGGGCCACCACTAGAATTCCAGCTGCACTGGAATGTGGCAGCTTCTCCTCAGGGAGTGATGCAGCAGTAATGATTAAGATATTTAAATTAATTTTCTTTTGCAGCCTAATGTGGGATTTAGAAACAGGTTTTTTGAAATACATAGCTTCATTCAACATAAGTTTTATTTGGCAAAAAATTCTGATAACTAACTTCTTTAATGTCCTCTCTAGCTCCTTTAATCCAAAATACAGCAGAGCACAGGACACTGATTTTTAAAGTTATCCTTCTGATTTTTGGGCTTTGAGGTGTTTGAGGAACAAGAAGTTTCATGTGTACATGTAAATTTATGCTGTTTGCTCTCCTTATCTTTTTTCACACAATGATTTTACAGCACAGATAGATGCTTTGTTCCAAAAACTTAATTGGTGAAGGCAACACAGCCATGAAGAAAAGATTCTGGTGTGATTCATCTAATTGCTGAGCAATACAGGACCAAATCATTCTGTCTTTGTCACTGAGACCCCTCAGTGACACACATACAGTGCTGGTGTTTGTGGTGGCCAGTGCTCAACTGTTGATACTGATTTTCTTCAGCGGGTATGTTTTGATGCTGCTATGGTTTGCTCTCTTAAATGGCAAACTGCATTTTTTTTTTCTTCTGAAAGTGGAAAATTAAGGTGGTTCAAACAATTTCATTAACATTATGTATGTATATTTATATATATATGCATGTATAAATTGTGTGTATTAATTGAATATGTAATATAGAAAATACACTATACATTTGAGTGGGATATTTTAAAGGATTACAGCCTTGATTTCAGTATACTGCAATGGTGTCAGAAGTTCACTCTAGCTTTACAGTTATTGTGCAGATGTAGAGTGGTTGAGGGATTTTCATTTCGAAGAGTAGTGACAAAATATATATCCTGATTAAAAAAAAAAATTGTTAAAAAGTTTAGTGAATCTGGACAAAAATAAAATGAGTGAAATTATTCTTTTATGTCCAGAATTGAAGTTTAAATTAAAGTAGTTCTACCAAGGGGTGAAAAAACTTTCAGTTTTGTCATAAAAAAAAAAAAAAATAAAAAGAGGAAAACGCCCCACAAAAATGCTGGGCCTAATGCCTTTTTCCAAGACACGTGGGCTGGTGTCTGCTTAGTGGAGCTGTGGTGCATGCTTTCCTTCTCACTTCCCCAGCAGAACTCCTGCAGAGCCAGTGGGCATGCTGAGCACAGAGAGAAAACAGGCTGTGCAAAAATTATCTGCTGCACAGATCAGAGAGGAAAGGGCTGCTTAAACATGTCATCAGAGTAACAAGGACTAGTCTAGAAATGTGAAAAAGTATGCCAGTGAATTAATGTGCTGAAAGGGTGTCTTTTTACCTCCATATCAGGGATGGATAAGTGAGAGGCAGTTGTTTGCAACTCAATTTCTGTGATTTCAATGACTACTGAATTTTAATATTTTATTAAACCCCCATATTTGCTGGATAAAATTTCAGCAAATAATATGAGATATATATGAGAAATAATATAACCTTTTTGTTATGCTTCTTAAAAAGGTTTTCTAAGCACAGTTTTTAAAAAGATCCCCTCTTTCTTGCTTTTTACATGAAAAATTTGCCAGAGTTCCAAGCATGTTTCCTCCCCCACTTATGAAGAGAGAGCCTCACCTCTGGGAGTCTCACCGTATGAAGGACAGACACAAGACAAGGTGGTTTGGCAGATACTCAGGAAGCTGACAAGTTAGGAGGGTTTATGAAAGTTAGGAAAAATAGTAATTGATTTTTTCTTTAATTTAATTTAATTTTCAACAGATGTGCTTGCTTATTGAGAAATAATTGCTCCTTTATTTGTAGTGAGATTTAAAGGTCAGAAAAACTGTTTCCTTTTCAAATAGAATAGAGGCAGCTGAATACTACTAATGCCATAACCTACATTTATCCAATTATACGTTTCATTGAGGGATTGGCTAGAATCCAGATGCAGTAGTTGGAATAAAAGGCTCCCTGTCATTTATGTCTATGTGAAATAGTTCACTGCTTGCAATTGAATCTGCAATACTTCTTATGCTTAAAAAAACCCCAGTAAACTGGAATATTCTGGAGTGTGCAGTAACTTGCAGAATGTTAAAGTGCTTTGTAGGCAGGTATTCTGTATTCAGAACATTTTTTCCCCTAAAAATCTGCTGTTTTCTTGTGAAATACTGGTCTGTGCCATTGTTTTTTATTGTTTGCTTTGTGTATTTGGTATGCATAGTTTTGGTGGGAAGGGCATTGCCAGAGGCATTCTACCCTAATTTTACAATAACACTAAAATGGCCTCTCCATACACATTTTGTGAGCAGAGCTATCAAGGGAAATGGACACAGAGTCTCAGCAGCTCTTAGTTTAGCCTTGTATGTTTTGTCTAGGCTAGCAGTTCTTCACTTTGAAGGCAGGTGAGAAATAAAAGACAAATGATGTCTGGGCTTCCTGGGATTTGTTTAAATTTAAAAATCCAAGTTTCTCTATGATACTCGTCTAATTTTATGGATTTCCTGTGGAAGATTTTTTTCTTTAAGACTTCTGCTTGCCAAGCACTTTTTTTAATGAGTTCTCTCCCTCTTGTTGTAACTCTGCTTAACTTTTCATACAACTTCGTGCTCCAGTTTTTTCTCCTTGGAAAAGGTGAGAAATAAGAATGAGAACTTCCCTTGTGGATACTTTAAGATAGATGCTTACTTCTGCAATCTCAACAGTCCTTTCCAAAATGAATTTATGTTGAAAATCTACCACTTACTGTGGACTTCCCTGCAAAAACATACCAATATCAGTAAAAAATGCACTATTGTCATTAAGATGCAGATCTTTCTACACTTATCTCAGTCTTCATAGCTTATGAATACCTAGTGGTTAAACTACTACTCCTGTTGAATATATGTTCAATGGAAATGACCACTTTAAAACTGAAGCCCATTTGCATGGGCTCTGAGAAGACCATGTTGTGGAAGGAAATCATTGTGTTCTCTACAATAGCAAGAAATTAAAAGATTACTTATGCAGAAATAGTTGGCCAATACCAAGTAATTCTAGAAGTGGCATGCATTGGTTGGTACACTTACAAGTTCCATTGATGAGCCTCCAGGGAGGTTGGGAACAGCAAATTTCCCACAGGGTTCTCTGCCCTGTGAAGTGTGGCCACCTGCCATGTTCTTGTGTTTAGTTCTTCTTTAGTAGTTTCTTTGGGCAAGTAAAGGCCTAACTTACCTCAACTATAGCTTTTTTTGTGTCCTACAGTATTCACACCCACCAAGAAACAAGTGGGTGGACTTAGGCTATGGATTAACACAAAGCATATGGCTTGCCTTTTTTATTCTAATGACAAGAAAAGCTACCAAAAATGCATGCATGCATGCATTAAATTAGCATGAAAGTTTGGCATGGTCAGACAAGATCATTGGAATGGGCTGCCAAGGCTGCCTTCCCCCAAAGCAGCAGCAGTTCTCTGTTACAAACTTTTGGTTAGACCTACATATATTCATATATGGATGTGTCCAGATATAGATACATGCTCAGAAAACTGTTGGTTTTAAGGTATCTCCTTCTTCCTGCAAGTAAATGAAGGAATTTCTCCAGGTTGGAAACATCTTTGGTTTTTATAGTTCTCAGTCTTCTCAGTGTCTTTTGGAGGCCAGAAGAGTTAAGAGACCAAACCTGGAGGACAAATGGTAGTCCAGGCCCAGGTAAGATTAGACAGGTTACACTGACAGTGCACTCCCACTACCCCATCTCATTCCAGGGAAGTCAAGCAGACAGTCCTGTAACTGATGAGGGCAGATATTCCTGGCCCTTCCTAACAGGCCAGGAGCTCTTTGTTCTCCTCGTTCTCAGTGGGAAAAAATTCAAATATACAGGACTGCCCTCAAAAGAGTAGTGACATAGAACAGGAGTCTTCATCCTCAGGAAAAGAAAATGTAAAAGATAATTTTCTACACCTGCAGGATGCCCTCACTACCCTTCTCATGTGGGTACTCCTGTTACAGCACCTGACTTTGCTAAGGGGTGCACAAAACAAGCTGCTGCTGCAAGCAGAGATCGAGGAGCCAGTCTTGACCATTCTTAGTTTTAGCAGCGTGTCCTAGAAGTTGATAGAGTGCCCTGGCATCAGCTCTTTGATCACACTAGCAGTTTCAGTTGTGAGAGTCTGCTGCACCAGCGCCTGCACGAATAGCCAATATGCTGCCTCTTTCATGTGAAAGGGGGCAGGCCTGGCTGGGCATGACTGCAGTCACTCAAAGACTGTTCTGCCTCCTGGTTGCCTCAAGGGCAGCATGGCATGGAAGTCTTAAAGTGAAGCCTTCAGAACCCAAGGTGCCAGCTGCCCATGCTGTGACTGCAGCACTGCCTGCAGGTGGGCCAGAGGTTACACACAGGGTAACAGCTCAGGTGCACTCCCTCAGCATAGCTGTAATGTAGAGTGCAGAGAAAATCTTGCGTGGTAGCCAAATTTGACACAAATAATACAGCAGTGATCCAGAGGTGTATTACAAAACATTAATAAAACAAGAGCACAAAGGTATAAATATAAATGTCCTTGGTGGTTTATTGTTCTTTGTATGTAAGAAGCTTTATTGTACAACTTACACAACTTTAGAATGGAAAACCAGTTAAAAATGTTTACAAAAAAGCATGTTCTTAGAAAATTATGCTAGCAAAAACATTGGGAGGAGGGAAGCAAAAAAATCTTCAGTGTGCAAACTTTTTATAAAAATAGAAATACTAACTCTACAGGTAGCATTTCATGATAAATTATTTAAATAGCCTATCTACACAATTATGTGATTAACTATTACAAGGGCAATGAGAAAAATAATTTATAAAAATACAAGCAATGGTATACAAGATGACAGGAAAAATATAATACAACATCAGAAATTGTATTTGACTTTTTTTTTCCAATGCCATTTCCTTTCTGGGAATACATTTTCTGCAAAGAAATTTTTACTATGTACAGCATTAACTTTTTAGTACTACAGTAGCTTTAAAGTTTGTTAGACATTTGAACTCGCTTGCTCCAAAGGTTTTTCTCAGTCACATAACAATGAGGTAATATTTGTACGTAAAACTTTCACCATGTTCATTTCTTTTTGTTTTTTCAAAAGACAAGGAAATATTATAAGGATGCTGCCCCTTCTGTTGAGGAAAACAGTCTTTTAATGTACATCAAGGCCTCTCCCTCTTTTGCAAGGAGCTCCTGAAATTGTCCAGTCTGTGATGAATTACTTCTTTTGTAGCTGCATGTCACTAGTTCCAAACTGAGCATGCAGTGGCCCAAAGAGGCTGTTACAGGGTTAGTGAGGGCTGTCCTCAAGCCTCCTGCTGCAGTCTCCTCAGGGCAGCTCTCCTGGCTCTGGGTTTGGCCCACTGAGCAGAGGTAAAGCATCACAGACGTTTCCCAGCACTAGAGAACATTAAGAGGGTGAATGGCATTCCCTCATCCCTAGTGCTATAAATGGGACAGAAACTGCTGCTATCAAAAAGGATTTGAATTTTAGCACTGCAGAACAGTTGCCTGCCAGGACACCAACTGCCTTGCACAAAGAAAGGAAAAGCCAACATTGAGCTCAGACTGAGAAAAACAAACATCCCATTGCCCACACCCTCACTCTTCCTTGTGCCTCAAAGCCTTTATGGGAAAATTGCTCTTTGTAACAAATACATCACCACTATCTGCTCCAGACAAGACTTTTTTTCTCAACTAAACCCTTTCTAGTTTCAGTATAGAACAGAGACAATAAATAATCTGTATTTACAATCTTACAGTCATGAAGACTTGTAACAATGATTAGGTGGATAGTCTTGACGCATTTCTTGTTGTTTTTATCAATAATCCCTCAGTCATTATAACATCAAGAATAGGCAAAAATAAATATTTTACAATTTTATCTACAGGCCCCTTTTCCTCCCCTCTAAAGAAGCGAGGGGTTTAAAACATCTATGGCATGTAGAAAAGGAATGTTTTCATTACATGATTTTTGTGCCTCTTTAACCATAAAAAGTGAAGCATGTGCTGGTTTCCTGAAGGACAGCACAGTCTAGCTGAGATGGTGGTGCTTTCTGGCACCATATCTGAAGGAACACATTTGAAGGTAAGCAAGGCCAGCATCTAGATCAGGCAAAAACAGAATCTAATCATAAATCCCAGTTCTCCCAAAGCTGGTGTGATCCAGTGTACCAGTTTTTTATCCTCTTTCTCTCCTGCCATGACAAAAATCAGTTTTAGGATATCTGTTTTGTCCTGTGTAGTACAGCAGCTGATCTAGCTCACCAAAAACAGAGTAAGGGTATTTTTTTATCTGAAAGGTATGACATAGAAAACAATTTCTCCAAGTTAAATGGATGTAAACCAAAGTAGCACAGCCTTCCTTAAAAAAATTCTCTACCCCATAAAGAAAGACCTAGAGTTCCCCCTCCCACCCAAACTCCCTCTTCCCCACACAATGAAAGGTCTTCAGTTTAAGTAGTCCACAGCACATCCAAAGATGTTCTTTTACAAAATGCTACTCCATGGGACCTCCAGTTAGAGAGGCAGTGACACTGCACTGTGATAAACAGCAAACAAATGTCTTTCCTACTGAAAGAAGTGTGCTTGTTCAGTGACGACAATTCTCATTTGCAAGACACGTTTGTTTCCTTCCACTTCAGCAGAGGTCAGATACCAAGTATGTTCTCACTTTCGTTCTCTCAAAAGCATTCTCTTGAGGCAGGTCATGTGTTTCGAGTCCACATTTATGCAGAAAGAAGAAAGGAAGGAATAATATAATGGTCCCAGGATTTGTAAGGCTAAACGTTTCAAAAGGTGCAATTACCAGCATTTTTCAATAGTCTCTGAATCCAACAATCTTGTGATTACGAATCTGTGAAAAAAGGAAAATGTATATTTAAATATTTCTGTGTATTATGCATGATTATATCCTAGTCATTAATGCCCAGACACATTTGTAG
The DNA here is from genome assembly GCF_012460135.2 of Molothrus ater. Classification (NCBI taxonomy): domain Eukaryota; kingdom Metazoa; phylum Chordata; class Aves; order Passeriformes; family Icteridae; genus Molothrus; species Molothrus ater. The sequence goes on from NC_050483.2 coordinate 30,732,543, forward strand.
AGAAAACTGAAATTAGGTACTTCCTTGAGTTAGACTTCATAATCTAATCTATGTAACTATTACATAATGAAGTGACAATTTCAGAAGACTAAGACAGCTGGAACTAGTTGTATGCACTTCCACTAAACTTCAAGACTGCAATATATGGACAGCCTTCTACTTTGCTTACTTTTAAGCAAATCAGCTTTTTCCTTGCTCAGAGCAATATATTGCATTTCTACCTTAGATTTTGTCAGATGTGCTCATTTGTTCAAATCAGCACTTCAAAGAAGAGTCAAAATGTATTTCATTTCTGGAACTCAACAGGAATTTCTGATACTTTGAAATAACACAATAGAAATATACTTAGATTTTACATATTTAAAATTTTAACTGTGGAGAGTTTATCAAGGCGTCCTGTTCCTGCCTGCAGAACTCATTTGAACCTGAACCACAAAAGATCACAGTTCAACTTTCTCTCTTGGGTCTTACGTCTTATGTTCTCGAACCAATTCATTTATCTAGGATCTCTTAAATGCAATGTCATCCTTACCTCTGCATTCATATTTAAGGTCTGAGAAGAACACCATTTCTTGAGAGAAGACAAATAATCCTAGCCGACCACCAGCATAGGTTTTATCGTAGATTGGTCCTGAGTCTGCCATGATTTTCTTCCCTTCATACATTACAACCCTACAAAGAGACAACAGCTCAGCCATCTTTGACAAGGTCCTGTGAGGCTTATTTTCCAGACATCCACTTTTCCTGTGATATTTACTTCAGATAAAAGTATGATACTCACCTGATGTAGCCAGTCTTTGGTCTGTGGCTAAGTCGCCATCTGTATGCAGTGAAGTCTTTCCAGCCTATGTGACGAGGATCATGCCACAAAGTTCTCACCTGTGAAAGAATGTTTTTCATCAACCAAAGGCCAGAGATAACACAGCAGTTATTTTGACATGAAGGTGTCTTATTATTAAAGGCTGCAAATAAGTCATTAGGCTCTGTAGTAGCCTAAAGATAGAAATAATAGAAATCAACTGCATTCAAATTTACTTTTAAAATATGTAAATGGAAAGCTACAGCTATTCCACTAACAAATTGATTCACTGCTGCTGGGAAGTCTGTCTGCAGCAAGCAATCTTGTTAATTGTATATTATATTTCACTTGATTAGGAAAAATTATGAAGTTATTGGTATTTGGCAAGAAGCCTACATGATCAGCATGTGCAGGCCCCCTCTAAGTGTCTAATTTTCTGGAAGAACAGCCTGCCTTATGCAGAAGATTATGTTATTACACTGAAGTGCTCATGTTATCACATTAAGAGTACTTCAGCATGTAGTAAGTGCCACTCTTACCTGGCCAGGAGTGTTTCCTGTATGCCACAGAGCATTACGAAGGTGTTCTCCTGGACCAGTGGTGGAATTCACAACTTTGATGGAGAGACCTGAATAGCCTTGAGCTTTGGTTGGTGTGGAATCCCAGTAAGACTGGGTGATCTGCTTCCACATGACAACATAGAAACGACTGCTAGATTGGTAGCCAAATACAAAGCCAGCATAGTCATCATCCCTTTCTGTATTGATAAAGAAGGTACCACTGAAGTCCACAGCGTTGAATTCATCAAAACCTATGGGGACATCAAAGAATAAAGTTTTAGGAGCTACTTTTTTACAATTCTTAAATAACTCCTTAATAGTTACTTAGGTCCTCTTCCTCTCCCCCACCCTAACTAACAAAAACAACAAAACCACCCCTCACCCTCACTAACAAACAAACAAACAAGCAAACAAACAAAAATCAAACCACCCCAAACAACAGTGCCTGTTAAATTTTTCCCCTTACCGACTGCAAGGCCAGGGTCACAGTTGACTGTCTGAACCAGTTCTTTACCCTGGTGACGAACAACCCAGTTTGGATCATTTTGGGATGTTCCTTTGGGATCCAGGGGAATCATCTGGAATTTTCGGAAGTCAGTCTCACTAATTTCCACATTTTCAGGGCAGATATCATCAATGTCTGGCACACTATCTTGGTCAAAGTCATCTTTGCAAGCATCTCCACGTCCATCACCTGTAGGACAAAAGTAATTTTACTGTTTAATTACCACCACTGTTTGTTTCTGAGTCGTACAGCTTGGGAGTTGAAGTCTGACTTGCAGACCTCTGACTGCCCAGGTACTTGGCAGACACATGACAGAAGCCACAGCAGTGACTGTATAAATGCCCTTTCACTCCAGCCTGATAGTGACTTAGGAGTAAGTTGGATATGTGGTCATTTTTACATTGATCTTTACTCCTGAGAAGCACTATAACAACATTCTGGTTTTTTTTCTGGTACAGACATTCTGGTTTTTTATCACTTAGTTTTGTCCAACATTAAATAGTGTGAAAAAAATACCATCAAACTATTAAAAAAACTCTTAAAATGTCATTACGATACTGGCTCTTACCATCAGAATCAGCTTGATCTGGGTTGGCAACCAGTCTGCAGTTGTCTTTGTCATCAGGGATACCATCATTGTCATCATCATGGTCACAGGCATCACCTTTTCCATCCTTGTCATGGTCAGCTTGATTGGCATTGGGCACATAGGGGCAGTTATCAAGGTTATTTTGATGACCATCTTCATCTATGTCCTGGTTGTTGTCACATTGATCACCTATGAGGTCAGAATCAGTGTCTTCCTATCAGAGGAGAAAAAAACCAAAACATTTTAAAAGGCCACTTAAAGAAGGCTGAGATAGAGGTATCTAAAATAGGAGTCTTAAAACATAGAATTAATCAGGATTTCTGCTTGCTTTATCAAGAGCTAAGATGGATATAGTGGGTGGATTCATACACACTTAAAACTGCCTGTGCTAACTAGTTTTATGCTACTTTAGTCTTGTTCTGGTTTTAATTTGAATTCACAGCATCAGAAAGCAGTGTGATCATCAGCTATCTTGTGCCTTTGCCACATGTCTCTTCTGTCACTAGTCTACGATACTGGATGCAGGGTGCTTTATCTCCTACCTTCCCTGGCAGCAGCAATGTGGTTTCAAAGGCCAATTCAGGGTTGGACTACTCTGTACTTAGTAAGTAGAGACTACAACATTAAACAGTGTACCAATGCTTAGTGTTACATCACAGCTCAATTTTCTCTATCATAAATGCTCTTCATGCCCCCTGATTCATCAGTCAAGACAATTGTTCCCATGCTGGTGACAGACTGCATTAACTAACTAGTTAGTTAGTTAGTGCTTGCTGATCGCATATTTTAGACAGTCATTTGCATAATCAGCTCCCGAACTAAGAACTAAGCTCCGAACTAAGAAAAACAATCCTGTCATCCCTGAGGTTGCCTCACATTTAGCCTAGTAGACTTGTGAGCACAGGTGGGTGACCCTGGAGTAGACAGAAGGCATACCATACACTGTTGGATTAGCTACTAATTCTGGCACTTGAAATCTAATATCTCTACTTCTAGAACTTGATTAGGATAGTGTTTGGAAAGCCATTAGAGTCTTAAAATTCAAAGTCACAAGAGAAAGGATCCTCCTGAAAGCAGCTGCTTCAAAGGATCTTCAAGCAATTCCCTCCCTCAAGTGGGGAAATAGTAAAGCAAGTGACAATGACTAAGACATTTTATATTATCTGTTTAAATCCTTCAAGTAACACTGCTTTTAGGCTACATGGCCACACTACACTACATTCCACTAATTTGCAACTGCTTTTCTAGCCCTTCAAACATTCCAGTTGTGTCCCTGAAGCTATTAAACTTAGTCTTTTAACTGACAGGATGCCACAGGCTTAATCTACTTCTGCCTTCAGTTTTTGAATCAGTAAGTTGTCTGAGAGTCTGGATCCCCCTGGATTTTTATGAAGGTGAATTTTAGAAGTGTCAGAATATGCCTTTTTCTTAGAGAAAAGCAACTTGTGCTGCCTTCTACTTTCTGCTCGAAAAATTATCTTCTGAAATGCAGTTGGCTTCAAGTTTAGCGACAAAGTTTAAAGAACAGCTTTATGTCTAACTGAACACAGCCCTACAGCTATGAAGAGAGTAGTTCCACTACACACATTTCACTCAATGTTCCCAAAGTATTTCATATTCTCACTGTGAGGATCACCAGAACTGACAAACCTAAGAAATGTTTAGGTGACAAGCACATGTAGCAGTCTCACAGATCTTCACTATGGCTACTTTTCAGAAAATACCTAGCAGCTGTTCAGACTCTGAGGGCATGCTATTTGATAAAGGCACCACATTGGAAAGTAGTAAGAATGATTTGTGACAAGTCAAATTTCAGGTGTAACCGGTTCAATTATTTTCTACAACACACAACATGCTGTATTTTCTAGCACATCAGTCCTCTACTTACATATAATTCAAATCCCTTACCTGGTCAGGGTTGTGTTCCAGTGGGCAGTTATCACACTGATCTCCAACACCATCCAAGTCTGTATCCCTCTGGTCTACATTGTAGACATACTGGCAGTTGTCCCTTTCATTAAGCACCCCTGTAAGAGTTCATGAATGAAAATCAGACATCTACATGCTGCAAAGGACTGTATAAAGCCACCACACACTTCTTGATACCTTTTTTAAAGCATTTTGAGCAGTATTTGAAAGCTTTGAAATGTGACTCATCACTAGCTCTGTCACAGGCTCTGCTCCTATTGCCTTGGGAAAGTGGAGCTAGAACTGAACTGTGCCAAAATCCGTATATTCCAGAGTGAATTTCCATTAGCCCTAACTGTTCCTTCAGTAGCCTTCATGTCCTGAAACCACCACAAGGGAACTTTTGTGCGTTCAGGGATGAAATTTGGTAGGAAATCAGGGTTACATTGTGTTCATTTGATTTATGGCTGATTAGAAAACCATCTAAAGGAGTGATCAGAGGCCACCTACCATCTCCATCAATATCTATTGCACATGCATCTCCTTCTCCATTGTTGTCAGTGTCAGTTTGATCAGGGTTGTGATTGTAGGGACAGTTGTCACAGCGGTCACCAACATCATCCCTGTCATAGTCATACTGCTGTGGGTTATAGATGAATGGACAGTTGTCCTGCAAAAATGAGAAAAGTCAAGTTTTAAAATGAATCAAATTAAAGCTTTAACCAGATTCTGCTTATGCTTGTACTGCTATATAAAAGAAGAAATGAAAGGCAGGGGTAACAGTTAAAACTCAGATGCTACTATCTCAAAACACCCTGTTGCTGGCATGAGTGTATGAATGGCTGATTGAAAAATGAAAATGCACTTCCAAAGCTCAAACAGCTGCAGAAAGTTTGTCTGCACAGTTATGCATATCTAAGGTTTCTAGGATAGCTGTCATTGCCAGCAATTTCCTATGGTCCTCTCTTAAGATTAAGGTTAGAAGCTATACCCCAGCTTTGGGAGGGGGAGTGGGAAAACCACATTCTCAAAGGCTGTTCCTTTCTGTTTCTTACCCGGTCATCAGGAATGCCATCATCATCATCATCACTGTCACAGGCATCACCAATCCCATCCTTATCATAGTCTTCCTGCCCTGAGTTAGGCAGATTAGGGCAGTTATCCTACAAAGAAAGAAGTACACAGAGATGTTCACTCTTGGTATTATTACAACATGGATTTGAGCGGGTAAAATCTAATAATTAGGCAAAATTGTAACACCTCAGTCAGGTAGGAGTAGCCTTACTGTAATTTTCTCAATTTAAACTAGTCATTACAGTGATAAGTAATTTTTAAAATAAAGATTGGGCTGTTTTTGACAATCTTACCCTGCTGCTCTTCCCTTGGAGATTGCTATCAGAACAAAGCTGATATAGGTATGGCCTAAATTAGAATCTTCCTAGAACATTTACAACATTTTTTCCCATATCACAAGAATATATAAAGCAATACACCAACAGCAAGAACCTCCCAGCAATGCCTTGACAATGGTATCCCTACACCTCCTCTATCCCTAGGTTATCTGCTGAGAGAATAGTTTAACCGCTGAGGCTGTTAGAATGGCAGATGGTAAAAGAGGATAAACTTACTTTTTTACAGTGGTAAGTAGCATTGGCAACACAAACCAGGTTCTCATTTGGCCATCCATCCAAGTCTGTATCTTCTCCACAGATGATGCCATTGCCAGCATAGCCTGGTTTACACTCACAGCGATACATGGGGTCACTAAAGTGGCCAAGGTAATTGCATTTGGCGTTCTTGTTGCAGTCATGTGTTCCATCTGTGCATGGATTACGTGGCTTGCAGACCTAGAAGACCACAAAGAACTTAAACCCACTGAAAACATTGTTTTATCCCTCACTTTTCCCCCAAAGATTCAAATACATCCTAATCAATCAGGTAAAAAAAAGCCTCATACATGGCTTTCTTCCAGTCCTCAACTCCAGTACCAGATTTAGTACTAATTATTTTTCTTGTTCAAACCTTCTGTATTATTAAATGGAACCAAGCACTAAGATATGAGGCACATACTTTTGTATCATTAGTGAATACTCCTGAGTTACTCTTAAAATTATGTGTAACCTCTGACCCCTGCATGGCTGAGGAGGATAATGATATTTAAAACTCATTTTGATCTTCAAAATAAATTAATCAATGCTTCTTCTGTTCTGAACCACAGAAGATGGTGTTTTATTAAATGCTCCAAGCCTTTTTTGCCTAGAACATATAGGTGTTTTCTGGTTTTTAGAAACTTTGTGAGATTTTGTAACTCAGAACAATTCTCAAATTGACAATACCTGTTTGTTACTCATGGCATCCTCAACACTGCGACCAAATGGCTGTGTTCCAGTGAAACGTGGTGGGCAAGGCAGACAGTTGTACCCAGGTTCAGTATTCTCACACCTGTGCACTCCATTGAACACAAAGCAGGCATCAGGAACCTCTTTGCACTGAAATTGAGTTTGAGATAAAGGAGAACAACAGTTAGCATTATAAAACAGTGATTCTGTCCTCCCTTTCCGTTTTCTTTCATTCCCTTTCAAGGAGAAAACTACTGTCTTCTTACCTCATCAATGTCTTGGCAGTGAATACCATCACCATGGTAGCCAGCAGGACAGGCCCCACACTTCCAGGAACCATCAGGGGCACTGGTGCACGTAGCCCCTGCAAAGCAGGGATTAGACAGACACCCATCTGTGAAACAAGCAGGAGATGTTATGATAAAGGACGCTTTACCATGCTGCTACAGTACTGTATTTGGCTGATATCCTGGTCTAAAACTAGCACTTGAGGTTTGCAGACCTTACACTGGTATTTTCAAGATTATCAACAACCTTCAGATGTTTATGGTCAAATGGATACTCACCAATTGGACAGTCCTGTTTGTTGCAGACCTGAGTCCCTCTAGCTTCACCTACACAAGTCTTCCCACCATACTGAGGCTCGGGATTATTGCAGAGACGGCTTCGCTTCTGAAGTCCTCCTCCACATGTCACTGTGCAAGCATCCCATGGAGACCATGGTCCCCAGTTGCCATTAACTAATGGGAGAAGAAGATAGAAAACATGTAATAGCTTTAATTCAGTGCTACAATGAGTTTCTACCTGACTGAAGACTTTACTTTTGTAGGGAGAGTAGGTCAGACATTGTTCTGACATAAATGACAGAATAAATGGACTCCATGGAAGAGGCATAGAAATAGTTTCATCTGAAATTAACCTGTGAGGTTTCATATAGCACACCTCTAAGTTTAAAGAGAGAAGAAAGAAGAATACTAGAACAATCTTAATAAGTAACTACTCAGGATGTTCACTAAGCTACCAATTACTAGTTACCACTAGGACACACTTACTTGGGCAAGGATCTTTCTGGCAGGCTTTGTTTTCTCTTGCTTCACCCTCACAGGGTTTGCCATTCAGCTGTGGTACTGGAGAGTTGCAAAGACGAATTCTAGTAATGATGCCCGTGCCACAAGTGACAGAACATGATGACCATGGCGACCAGTGACTCCAGCCACCATCCTGTTTAACTACAAGAGAGATTTCTGTTACTCATAATTTCTGAAGACTTCAGCTGTACAGCACCTAGAACATAGCCAGTACCAGGACCAAAGACTCCATGTGGAATGGACAGCCTCCTGACTGTCACAGATCAAGTTTTGCAACTAGGGAAATTTCATACCTAGACTGGCATCATGTTTCATCCTGGGAGCAGTGCCCAAACATGCCTGTTTACTGCATTAACTATCTGCTCCCCTCCACCTTGTATTAACAAGTCCTTAAAGCTAGAAGCCAAGGATCCATGCCAGTGGCACAGCTACATGGTAATCCTTGCTTTTAACATTGAGCCAATAAAAGCAGCCTCTGTTTTACTAACAGCATGAGCAGATTAAGTACTTACATCTCTTATCACACTCTTGAAGGTGGCAAGTCCTAGTCTGTACAGAGGAGCCTTCACAGCGGTTGTTGAGACTGTCACAGGATCGGCCTCTCTGCTGAATCCCATTACCACAGGTCACAGAACACGAGGTCCATTCAGACCAAGGAGACCATCCATCGTCTGCGTAGTCGCTAGCTGCAGAGAGATACAGCTCTGAGTAAGACTCCAGGTAGATGCTTTCCCATACCTTTTCTCCCACCCCTCTCTCTGCAAAAAAGGACACCACTGTCCTCAGAAGCCACATTCATCTTCCTTCTTTGTGTAAGACAAAGGCCATGAACTCAAACATTTCAGTATGTTACATATTGTAGGAAATATCTGAACATGTATCATGTAAGTGATCAGCCTCAAAGACACATCAGATTAACCTACTTCAGAAGCACAAGGTTCCCCTTGGATATCCAGTTCTGGTATACTGCAGAGCAGCATGGGTCTAGTTAGAGATGAACAACTGCTACAGGACTCTGAAAGTAGTAAGTACTTACGCCAGCACCGAGGGCAGCACTCCCCATCAGGCACGGTGGCATTGGAACAAGGCATGAGAGGACAGGACACTTTCCGGCATATAGTGGCAGAGTTCTATAATGAATTGTGAGATTTACAGTTACCAAGCAGAATTTAAACAATGTCTGGAGTCTGGGTAAATAATAGGGACCTTTTCTGCAGAACTTTAAGACTCAGTAGCATATCTAAAGCAGAAACCCTTGTATTTAGAGCTAAAATAGAAAACAAGGGGTAGTCCCAGGTATTTTCAGTCAAACTTCATCTTGTTTCCATTCTCACCTATTATTTTTTAGTCAAAAGCAGAAATATTTTGGTTCTGCAGAAGTTTATCAGTAGTAGCTAGCAGATGCTGGCTCAAGTAAATGACTACTATGTGATACCCAAAGTACAAGGTCAGATTTCAAAGAAATTAAGAAAGAATGAGAAGCCAACATTCTTTTCTGTTAATATGGATTTAAGCTGATTATATGGTAAAGATAAAATGAGTTTAGTGGACTCTGCTCAAGTGCTGTGCAATCTATAACTTATAATTAGAGGTTTTTGATCTGCAAGCCAAACAGGCAGGGTAAGAACACCCACCCCCAACCTCAATAGGAGCTAAAGGGCACTCTGTAGTTTTGCCTCTTAAAGGTAGCAGTTTGGTCAGAAGAATGCTCTCATGATAATTATTTTAATCTCCCCAAGCAAATTACTAGATTAAGGCAATTGCAGCTAACATTGAGTAAACAGATTGGTAGGAACAAGGCAAATGCAAAAGTTACAGTACCATTTGCTGACTACAAGACAAAAGACACAGTGAGCTAAAGAAGCAGACACAGAATTTGAGTTGCCTTGTATTGCACACATACAAATTAGTTTCTAAAGATTTTTAGTTTCTAAAGAGTGGCATACTTTTTAACCCACTGTTTGGTAGACTGGTATCCTAAAATGTGTTTGCTAAGGTATACTTAAATGGAAAAGGCAAATAATTTAAAGAAATCCTGAAACTGTACATTTTGTGTATGTTTACAACATTCAGCAGAAGTGAAACACAAAGTTTAAATATCTTTCCAGGTGAATCCAGGGATTTAAACAGCTAAACTGAAATCCAAAAGGTATTGCTGTTCCATATAATCTGCAAAAGCTAATAGGACACACCTAGAAGCATTTTCTAGATAAAGAAAAACACAAGTTTAAGTGCCTTTACTGAGTACTAGAATATCTTTTTCTACTAAGTCAGCAGGAGGTTCAGTGAGGACAGAATGTAGATCTATAAAAGCTGATAGTACCATACATTTGTTGTGTTGATAATGACTTTTAGTTTACTGATGGACTTATGTAAAGAATACAGGCATTCCCCAAATTAAGGAACTAAAACCATTAATGGCTGTATCAGAGTGATACATATAATTTCAGAGTTTCATATAAATTTCTAGAATACGGCTGTTGAGACAAGGTATGGAAGCTGCCTTTGTATCAGAGATCCAGTAGAATGAAATAAACGGAGTAATTCTAAGGCTTTTCTAGTAAGCTCAGTTCTGTGTATGATTCACTCTAACAAACAATGCAGTTTAGAAATATCTGTTAATTCCAGCTTATGAGTTTATATTCAGGTGATTTTTGAACATGAGGAATCTTACCTGGCAAGTACATTCAGTGCAGCTGTCAATAGTCCACTCCTCTTTATTTTTGTGCAAGACTCCATTATGAATGCACGCTCCAGGAGTGATCTGGACTACTTTGGCAATGATTTCATTTTCTTCAGTCTTGGGGGTGAGAAGCAAAAAGAAGACATTTAGGATTTAATACAGAAATACCCTTTTTCACAAAAGTCAAAGTAAATATTTTGCTGTTTACATAGGCTCTCAAAAGTCAGGTTATAATTCATTCACTAAGTGCTAGTTAATGAAAGGTACCATGAAGCTGACCATCACTTACCACTTTTCGGACTCTGTCTTGAAGTGTTGTAACCATGGACCGTAGCCCTTGCAGTTCCACAAACATATTTGTTAGTTCATCACAGGAAAATCCACAGACTGCTTGGATGTCCTTTGTTTTATGGCCAATGTAATTAGTGCGGATAGCTGGGCTGGAACCATTGATGGGGTTGTCCAAAGTAATGATTGCACTAGTGGCTAAGAGAAAAAAACAGACGTGAAGTAAATGCATTTTATACCACATGCATTTATCATTCCAGGCTAACACCTGCTAAACAGCTGCCACCAGATTCATTAGGGTGCCTGCAGAAATATAATCTTATTTCTTATGCAATGTGGATTTGCATGTCAGCATTACTTCTGAGTTCTGTTTCAACTCGTCTTTCTAACGTAATGAGGAATCTTATTTTTAATAGGTCATTGGACTCAGAAGATTGTAAACTTACAGCTGGAGCAGCCTTTGTTCCGCAGGATAGTTTCCAGAGTTGTTCCAAACACAAACCGCACATTCTGCAGCAGACCCTGTGGACAGAGGAAGAATTACAGCTACTTGCAGCAACTGCAAAGGAAAGAAGTACCACTTGCACTTGGAGAGACTGAAGGTCATGCAAGATCTTACAGAGCAATTTTACGACAGACAGACGGAAAAGTGAAACATATTGCTCTATTCTCCTTAATGAGAACCAGCCCTGCTTCCTAACGGTCTTATCCTTGAGCATAAGGACTTGGCGACTCTCCAGGCAGGAAGGAAAAAACCCATGGATTTCTGAATCTCGTTTAAGAAACTAAGCAATGAAGCTGCAACTACCTGTCTGGAAGCTTCAGTGCCTTCTTATTGATGCAGAAAGTTCCATCCCTGCAAATCTAATGCTTTACCCTTCAAACTCCATTAGTAAACTTTAGCAGATTTAGAGTTCTTTGTTGCTGTTTAGGCTCATTGAGTAGGCAATGCACCTTCAAAACAGATGACTGAAAATTCTAGGCAAAAACATAAGTGAAAGTCTTACCTGGAAGTTGTCATTGACTCCCCCTTTGGCGATACGCAGTCTAGCACTGCTGGCGAGGTCCCTAGTAAAGATGTTCTGGATGGGGATGTCCAGCTCAGCATTCTCCATTTTCTCACACCCCACATAGAGCTGAGCTCGGTCCTCCTGCACAAACAGGGTGATATTCTTCCAGTGTCCTGTAGCTAGCAAGACATCCTCTACTGACACTAACTGCTGCTTGCCATCAGCAGAAAGGCTCAGGTCCAGGGAGCCTGCCTTCCCATTTGATACTAGACTGAAGACATGACCAGAGCCATCTTTCTGTTCCACAGAGAGCAGTGTGCCTCTGCTCTTCTTGGCTTGCCGGAGAGTGGCCAGGAGAATGAAACCCTTCTCAGCATGGATGGCATCTAATAAGTCTTGGAACTTCGAGTCAGGGACAGCAGGGATGCGACTGGCATCTTCAATGCGGTAAGCAGGGCTGGAGGATTCTGGTCCCTTCACCAGGTACACCCCGGGGGCCCGGCGCCCAGCTCCCTTCTTCATGAAGCCAATGAGTTCAAAGAGATCGAAGACGCTGTTATCATCATTCCTGGACTCTGCAGGGAGAGATCAGGATAAGCACCATGAGAGAAGGACAAGAGGCTGAGTAGGTGTAAATCTCCCAGGACTACTTAACATTTTGGCTCCTGGTGCACATCGTGCAAGGCACAGTGCCTCACATCAGAGCACAGACAGTAGCTCTGATGGTGCAGCAGTCCCACCAGGAGCTGCTGTGCAGCACTACATGTGCATTCTTGTACAGGAGCCAGTCGGCGGCACAGGAGTGCCAGGTACCCGCTGACTGACACACAAAGGTAGCAGCCATTCTGGCACCTCATTACACTCTAGCAGCACAGAAATAGACAGCAAAGCCCACTCTGCAATATTCCTATGCTAGGACATGTCAAAGTAAGTTTGGATAATCTAGCTGAGTGACAGTAGCACAGTAGCAGCTTCTCTATGTCACCAAGACGGCAGCCTACTACCCCATTTCTTCTTCAGGCAGTTCCTACACCATGTTCCTCCTTCCCTCAGCTCAGCACAGAGGTAGAAAAGCTTCATGCTCGAGTTCTGGAGACTCTGTGTTCCCATTTCTGAAGGCTACACAAATTCCACACCAGAGAGAAGTTTCCTGTTCCCAACTAGCTGATGCTCAAGTTAAAACGTTTTTGTTCACTGAGAGCTTTAGAGCTCTTTACCACCGAGCACAACTTCATCAACACAGGCACCAAAGTTTTTTATTTTTGCCCCCGGTACGAGCACAGAGCTGGCCTTACCTGCAGTGCGCTTGGTCTCTGATCCGCCGAGCACGAGGAGAAGGAGGCAGAGAGCAGTCGCTGGCCCCATGGCAAAGGTCTGTCTCTGAACCAGCCTGGGGACACACACGGGGAAGGTCACCGCGCTGCCGTCGCAGCCACGGCCGGCGCCAGCGAGGCTCCCGCAGGCAGGGAGGCTGCGCAGCGGGGACGGGGCAGGTGTCCCCGGCCGCCCCGGGACGGGACAGCGAGCGCGGCGGGAGCCGCTTCAGCACTCACCTGCGGGAAGAGCGATCCGGGCGGTCAGCGCCGGCCTCTAGGTACCGGCGACCAATATCCGCGGGCGGCCCCGACTGTCCCGGCGCGGGAGGGCGAGCACCGACGGGCAGCTGTAGCGGCGCTGCCGGGACTCTGCGGGCGCCGGCCGCCGCGCCCGGCTATAAAGGGATGGCTCGCATTCCTGGGCGCACGGCGGGCCAATCGGCGGCGGCGGGGCAGGAAGCGGGAGGCGGGAACCGGGTGGCTCCCGGGCCAGGGACAACTTTCCGCAGGGGCCGGGGGGCGGGGGCGGGCGCGCCCCGCGGGCCGGGGGAGCGGGCGGACGCGGAGCCGCCGCCGCCCGGCCGCGCCGCGCCGCGAGGGGGCGCTGCTCCCTCGGGGCCTCCCGCGCTGCCCGCGGCCCAAGGCGCCGCCCGGCTCCCATCGCCTTCCCCGCCGGCAGCGGGAGCCGGGCGAGGCCGCCGGGAGCCCTTGTTCCCTCAGCCGGCCGTGAACCCTGCCTGGCACCCGCCTGTCCCGCCGCCCGCTCGGCGTCCCGGCCCCGCTCTCCGGCCCCGGCCGCAGGGGGGGCACCTGGCGGGGCCCTGGAGGAGAGGTGCGCCCAGACGCCGCTGCCTCCGGCTGTCCTGAGAGCTGGTGAAAGCATCCTCCACTTAATTAACGCAATTCACTTAATGAGACCTTCTCTGCCTGCCCACTGGTTCCAATACACAGCACACAGGACACTAGGTTCACAAAAGGGCAATAACGTGAATTCTCGTTAGCCCTTCCTGCCCAGCCTTCGTAGAGCCGGGCCCTGAGAGGGCCGAGAGGACAGAGGACGGCAGGCTGGAGCAGCAGGGACCTGCTGTCTCCTTTCCACTCCTTGTCACTGGGGGAAAGTGTGTGGGGATGACCCTCAAACAACGTGGCCTTAGAAATGAAATGACTATCACTGTAGTGCAGCTGAGACTCTCCCATAGCAGCTTTGTTTAATGAACAAAATGACTAGCACTACTTGAGCTAGGATTTCCCATGTAATATGAATTCCAGGTAACAGGAAATCTAAAGGTTAAAAGGTAGGTTCCATCTGTCATGTCACATTCTGAATGACTGAAAGTGACTTGAGCGTGTGAAACAGCTTTGAAGTAATCGAATTCCAAAAATGGTTAATTCCTCTGCATTCCCTGGCCTTTGTATGCTTGGCATGTGCTACTGTGGAAAGTGGAGTGTCAGTGAACGAGAAGGACCTAGTCAGGCAATTGCGTGTGTGGTGAGGGAAAATTGGAGTGAGCAGTGACTGAGTTGGACTCTGAACAGTGTAAAATGCATCAGACAATTGTGCTGGCTAATGTATGAGGAGGAATTACTGCACTACGGATTATCCTAGGAAATGCTCTGGGAAATTCTTGACCCAAAGAATGAGATAGCTGGAGAATTGTGTATATTAGGGCAAAGCCAAAATTATTGTCTGCCCTTTTAACTTAGAGTATACCATCTGAAGTAGGCCTCTTTACTGTACAGTGATTCATAGAAAAAAAACCTCAACTGTCTCAAGATAAAGAGCTGAGAGAGAAGAGAAATGATGGTGATGATGAGAGCTGTGTCAGTAAAAAAATCCTAAAAGATCAGCAAGAGAGAGAGCATGCAAGGTACATGGACTGCTGTAACCTGGATAGGTTTAACATTTTATGCTAGTTGAGATCGTTTTTCCCCCTTCTTGCAGTCAGTATTCTCAGCATACAGCTGAAGAGCATAGTGAATGCTGTATCATATATCACAGAGGATTTCACTTCTGGATGTATAATGGTACAAAAAAGAACAGCTTATCCGTTAACTGTTTGCTGAATAAGGAATTGGTTGGATGGTCACATCCAGTGGGTGGTGGTGAAGGGCTCAGAATCCTGAGGGACATGAGTCCCTCAGGGGTCTGTACTGGGACCAGTTCTATTTAATGTCTTTCTCAATTACATAGGTGAAGGGATCATCAAGTTTGCAGATGACACCAAGCTGAGTGGTGCAGCTGACACACCTGAAGGATGGAATATCATCCACATGGACTGGGACAAGCTCATGAACCAGTTCATGGAAATCTCATGAGATTAAACAAGGCCAAGTGCAGGGTGCTGCACCCAGGTCAGGCAATCCCCAATATCAGCACAGGCTGGGGATGAGTAGACCCAGAGCAGCCCTGTCCAGAAGGACTTGGGGATGCTGCTGGCTGAGAGGCTGCACATGAGCCAGCCATGGGCACTGCCAGCCCAGAGAGCCAAACGTGTCCTGGGCTGCATCCAGAGCAGTGTGGGCAGCAGGGCCAGGGAGGGGATTCTGCCCCTCTGCCCTGCTCTGCTGAGACCCCACCTGCAGGGCTGCATCAGCTCTGGGGTCCCAGCACAGGAAGGACACGGAGCTACTGGAGTGACTCCAGAGGAGGCTACCAAGTTGATGAGAGGGATGGACCACCTCTCCCACAAGGAAAGACTTAAAGAATTGGGATTGTTCAGCCTATAGAAGGCTGTGAATTGACTTTATGGCGGCCTTTCACTACCTGAAGGGAGCCTACAGGAGAGCTGGAGAGGAACTTTTTACAAGGGCATATAGGGGTGGGAAAAGGGGTAGTGCCCTCACACTGAAAGAGAGTAGATTTAGATTAAATACTGGGATGAAATTCTTTATTCCATCTCTGTAAGGCCAGGCTGGATGGGGATCTGAGGAACTCGGTCTAGTGGAAGGTGTACTTGCCCATGACAGAGGGAAAGTAAAGCAATACTGGAGCGTTTTGCCCACCACAATTTCTCCCTCTGAACGGAATCCAGTCCCTGGAAATTGATGTGAGATGGTATTGAATAACATTAGGGCCTGACCACCCCTCCTTCTGGCTATTGTAAAAAATTAACCCTGTCCTGGCTGAAACTAGGACAGTGGCTAAAGTCAGATGAGAAGGATCTCACAATTTATGACTTTCTATGGCTGCCCTCTGTTGATGTTTATTGTCCTGACAGTAAAGAAGCTAATGGTTGCGTACCAAGGGGAAGAGTGCAGATTTACTGCAGGACGTAACCCTTTCCCTTTGGGGTGGAATCCAGGACATTGCTGTTTGGCAAATCTGTGCCATGTCTGTGAAAGAGTAATTCTACATAATTTGGAGTAAAAAAATACTTTGGTGCATTGCATATGGTCTTGACAAGAATACCTTTCTTAGTGGTGTTCTTTTTTTTTTGCAGGCATATTCTGTGTGTTAATCACAGCTGCAATCTGCCTGCATGCACAAGGCAGATTGGGCTTTTTTTTTTTTTTTTTTGTTTTGTTTTGTTTTTTGTTTTGTTTTTGTTTTTGAAGTTCTTCCATCAAAATTAGACTTTTTCCCATACCAAAAAAAGTGTGGGGAATTGCAATGTCTGATTAACTGATAGCTAACTCATTGAGCTGAGCCCTTACCCCTTAAAAAACAGAAATGTTTTAATTTCTTATAAATTGTTATGGGTGTGCAGCACATTTGTTTACTAAGAGTCAGATCTGGGGGTTTGCAAAATGTACTACAATTTAAAGAGAAGAATATACTTTAAAGGGATTAACTGATAAATTTTCTTGCAGGGTTGCATATGCAACCTAGCAATATATATACTGGCAATGTAATGCCAGTAGCATTTTTTCATCAGAAAAAGTGAAGCCATTCAGTAATTTTTAAGCCTTTTTTTTCCCCTAGAAGGACAAAGCATTTCTTTTAAAGAAATATTTAGAATTTGCATCATGTACCAAAAAATACCCCTGAACTCTATTCCTGAAACTGAAACCAAGTTGGTTTCTTTTGTCTGTGAAGGCATAAAGAGGAAAACCCTAGTATTCTGTATCAAAAGGCTTTTTCATGTACTTCCTTTGTAAGTAGCAGAAGAAAAGTAACCGTAGATATAGGCATCTAGTCTCTGCCTCAGCAAAGTATTTCTAGTCA
This sequence comes from Molothrus ater, assembly GCF_012460135.2. Lineage (NCBI taxonomy): Eukaryota > Metazoa > Chordata > Aves > Passeriformes > Icteridae > Molothrus > Molothrus ater. Next base: position 30,749,793 of record NC_050483.2, read on the forward strand.
GTGAATCATTAGAGCATGTATTCAAATTCAAGCACATGGTAGAGTTTCCTTGGTTTTCATTAGAATTCTTGTGGACATACTTGTGGACCTGCGTTTTCAGATGTTTTATTCAGCAGAGGTGACCATAAGTACATGTTTGTACATTTATACTGGGACTTTTGATCCTCTGAAGTGAAAGAAAGCTGTTCATTTACATCCGTTAGCAAGCTTGTCCCAGTATGTTTTTGTGAGTTGTAAACAGGCAGCTGCAGAGCTTATATTCCTCACAACATAATCACAGATAAAGTAAAAAAGAGATTTAATTTTTTGTTCACCTACCAGAGCATCTCCTGTCTCCATTAACTTCATATTACACAATCAGGCAGGATTGATTATGTGCAAGACAGAACATACACGTTTTGCCACAACATGAAACCTCACTTGAGCAAAATACCATATCATATACAAACCTTTACCCTCTTCTTTCCTTCTTTTAATTAGGCAGAAGCAATCAATTATTTGCAGATCCGATAGAACACTCTTAAAAATGCTGTTAATTACTTAATATTGCATAATATCTTCAAATCATCAGGAAAAAAGGCATTGAAAGATCTGTGCAATACATAGCTGGGTGTTGCTGGCAGTCATGTGGTAGAAAAAACAAATAACTTGTATATTAAAAAAGGACTGTTCTGTCATTACACAACTTGAAAGATATGTGTTTAAAATAACTAAGAGAATTTATGAATAAACAGTAATGTACTCATGAGAGGGAAGATTAACTTTGTGCTAGGAAGTGGTGTGCCTGGAGTTTCTTAAAGGCCAGTTGCTTAAAATGGAGTGTCTAGAAGGGACAGAGAAATATAAAATGGAAAGCCTGGTTGGTAATTTCCAATGTCCTCTCTGTGTTATGGCAATATGTGTAGTTCTCTGCTTTTTTTCTACTTGCACAAAAACTGTTCATGCAATCTATCTATATTACAGTCTGTCTTATGAACTTGGTCTAGAGTTAACAAGATTAGACAAAGGATGAACTTCACAACTGAGCTGTAAAATACAGAATAGTGGCATTTAGTCATTCCCTTATTCTGCACAAGTTTCTACACAGTTTGATGCAGCAGCACATTAGGAAGAACACAGACTGGAAGAGATTCCATTTCATGTTGAAGAAGGAGACTGAATAACAAAATTGCCTGGTATAGTTATTTTCAGGCTTTTATTACAACAATGCCTTGGGGGCAGGGAAGTAAGATGTCTTGCCAAGAGATTATTTTGAGCAAATAAAATGATCTATGAAATTTATGACTAAGACTCCTTGACACGCCCCAGCTGAAACTCCCAAGCAGTCTGCTACTTAGTGGAACTGCAAGCCACATAATGTACATACATGAGGTGAAAAGTGCATAGAAAGTATGGGTACATATTATGTCTAGCCTTTTCTTTATCCCAGAGGTCATAACAGTTGTATTGAATACTGCAAAGCCTTTCCCATTCCTGTAGATTTTAGATGCATCATTAGCCCTGTTGACCAGGTTACATGGTAAAAAATTTTTCAGAACCAGGTTCTTACATGGCTTTATTAGAAGTTATCCTGATTTTGTCCGGGATAGAGTTAATTTTCTTCCTATGAGCTGGTGCAGCACTGTGTTTTGGAATTAGGATGAGAATAATATTGATAACGCACTGCTGTTTTAGTTGTTGCTAGGTAGTGTTTATATTGAGCCAAGGACTTTTCAGCTTCTCACCCCACTCTACCAGCTAGTAGTCTGGGGGGCACAAGAAGCTGGAAAGGGATACAGCCAGGACAGCTGACACTAACTGGTCAGAGGAATGGTCCATACTATGGCATCATGCTGTATGATAAAACTGGGGAATTGGCATGGGAATGGTGTCTCACTGCTTGGGAATTGGCTGGGCATCACCATCAGTGAGGGGTGAGCAATTACATTGGGCATCATTGTATATGTTAATTCTATATTATAACAGTAATAACAAATAGCAGTGTTATTGTTATTATTTTTCTTTTTCTGTCCTTTTAGCCTTTATCTTAACCCACAGATTTTATTTATTTTTCTTCTGCTTCTCTACCCCATCCCACTGATGGGGGTAGTGAGTGTTGTGTGGTGTTAAGGTGCCTGCTGGGTTAATCCATGACAGAAGTGCAGCCTGCTGTGACTCATGCTTTCTAAATTCAAATCACATATAGCATTATATCTATATCAATTACAGTTGTCTCCCAAATTGTGTCACTTTAATTACTTTAACTGTTCGGAATGGGAGGAAATTTTGAGAAAGTTGTCTGAGCAGTTTGCTTGATACTGTAGCATTGCCAAGTTGCACAGCCCGTGGAGTAGAGTAAGCAGTTCTGGAGAGAGTCATGCTGCACTGAAGAAGCCTGATGTGTAGCATATACCTCCCTCTTTCCCCTGAAAAAATAAAACTAATATTTTCCACTATCCAGACACCTTGCTAATCTCTGAAATAAAACCTCTTATAATATCTGAAATAAGACAGTCTGAGAGGTCCAGTAACATTAGAGACATCGAATAATTTGATCCTTACTGAGGGATGATTCTTATGGCCCTTCTGAGGCTCCAGACTTGGCCTGCAAAATAGAATGAAAGCACAAGCAGTGCTCTTAACAGTTCAGCCTAGGCATACTTTCACCCAATATTAGGAAGTTCTCTAGGAAATTACTCTGGGACACATGGGCCTTGAAGTTACAGCCTAGCTTATTCTTTTAGTGGCCTCACTTTGTTAGCAAGCACTTCAACGTCACAAACATGTTAGTGAAAATAGTTCCTGGGAACTGAGAATGTATACATCAAAATTACTTTGTCTATGATTTGAATGGGGTAGATTTTTTTTAGCCAAATTTTGTAAGGAGATGAGACATCTGTGATTATGCTCTGTATCTGTTTGGATATGTCTGTGTAACAAAGTGCTCTCTTCCTACCCCCCAGATAACTTTAAAACTGTTTTCAAGCACAGTCAAACACAAATTCAGCAGAGGAGCAGCATTTTAAAGGAAGTTCTACCAGGTCCTATGAAAATTGGCATCTGAATAAAGAAAGACAACCCAAATTGGGATGCCACTTGGAGAGATCTTTACAAACTTGGGAGGTTGGCCTATGCAGCCTCATGAAGCCTCAACAAGGCCAAGTGGAAGGTCCTGTACCAGTTTTAGTGCAATCCCAAGCATGAATGCAGGCTGGGCAGAGGACAGATTGAAAGTAACCCTGAGGAGAAAGACTTGGGGGTGTTGATGGTTGAGAAGCTCAGCACGACCCAGCAATGTGCACTTGCAACCCAGAGAGCCAATCACGTCCTGGGCTGCCTCATAAGAAACATGGTCAGCAGGTTGAGGGAGGAGTTTCTTCGTCTCTGCTCTGCCCTTGTGAGACCCCACCAAATACTGCATCCAGCTCTGGGACTTCCAGCATGAGAAGTTTGTGGGCCTGCTGGAGCAAGCCCAGAGACGGGCCATGAAGATGATGCGAGGGCTGGAGCACCTCTCCTGTGTAAACAGGCTGAGAGTTGGAATGCTTGTCCTGGAGAAGAGAAGGCTCCAAGGAGACCTTATAACACCTCTGAGTACTTAAAGAGAGCTTAAAGAGACTCAAATACAGCAGACCATTTCCAACTGCCCAACCTGTTTTTGGAAACCTTTTGTTCAATTTAGTTCCACAGCATCCCCATGCAGCTTGCTTACATCTCTCTTCTTGTAGAGTTGCTTTCACAGTACAGTTTTCTGTATTGGAAATTACTCTGATTTCTTCTTGTCCTTCCTTCAGGAGGCATAGAGATTGGTTGCTGTCCCCTTACAAGCAATCTTGCACACATGAAAGCCTCCTATCATGTCTTTCCTCAGTCTTCTAGACTAAACAAAGCCAATTTCTTCAATCTCTCTTCATAGTTCATATTTTCTGAACATCTTCATCTCCACTTTGGACTTTTTCCAGCTTTTCTTTAGCTCTTTTGAAAAGCATGGTTATAAAAACTCTCATGCAATGCAATTCTTTATCTAAAGCCCTAATAAGACTTAGGGAAAAAGTTTAGTCTCTTATGTATAGAGTATTTCTGGTAGCATGTACTGGCCTGACAGTGGCCATCTCTTTCCTTGAATTTTAGTTTTGCAAAGTGTCATATCATTAATTTTTATGCTGCCTGCTGTGGTTTAATACAGGCCTCCAATCCTGTCAATGTTTTTTTGTTTTCTTGCCAGTTATTTTTGCATTGTATTTAACTTCTTGTTCATATATACAGGAGCTGGTCTTCACTGTGATGAATTTCAACTTAGTTTTTTGTATACAAGACTTTTTATAAGGTAGAGCAGTTTGCATCTTAACATGGTTTTAGCCAAGTTTGCTAAGGTCAGTGAAGACCAAGAATCTGATATAACTGCACAGAGCAAGCCAGCAAGTCTTGGAGGTTACTGTCAGTATTAGAGCATTTATTACAGAAGTACTCAAGAATATTCTTTAAATATTTGTAGACTTATATTATTTAATTGCGGGGGTGGAAGAACAGAGGCATGAAGGAAGGCCTTGACAGTAAGATCTTTAAAAAATGCCAGTCCAAAATTGGTGTCCCTGCAGAACAGCCTTGGATGTATTAGCCAAATGTAAACGATTTGCTTCCTAAGAATGTCTGATTCCTGCAATGGTAAAGGCGTTCAAAGTTGAGGGCCGTTTGGAAAATTTTGTCCAAAGGAACCTATCTGAAAACATCAAGCCAAGGCATAACCAAGGCATAGGCTGGAATGTAATTGGAGTGTCTGTATCTAGGAGTACATACTATCTTATGTCTTGGCAACAGGTCTGAAGTAAAATAGACAGCCTTGTAGCTATGCTTATTAGCTCCGGCACAGCACTAACCAGCCGTGTCTCTGTGCCACAGCTGTGCATGTCTGTGAGCAGACTTAATGCAAGACTCTCTCCATTGTTCATTTAGACAAACACTGAATCTTTGTTCTCAGTCTTTTCCTCAACAGGTAGACAAAGCACTGTACTGCCTCACAATGGCAGCCTAATATTTTTTGTTGATAAAATTAAAGATTTGAGGATACCAGCTGCAATTTTCTCTCAGAAATTTTTAACTACCTGTAGTTTCCCAGTGCAGAGCGGTGCCAAATGTACTTATTAAAAGTGTAATTCATCAATGCAGAATCCCCTTTAGATTGCTGACTGCTGCATGCAATTGTGCACATCGTGTATCTTTGAACACATTCTCAGGCATGTACAAATTTAAATGATACCATTCTTAATCCAAAGTACCTGTCCTTTCTGGACTCTGTGGATTCTATCTTTCTGCTTTTCTCTTTCATTGCTAAATTACTGATTGAGAAACAACTTTACAAAGTTTATCTCTGAGAAACTGTGAGTTTCAGTGTATCTATTCTCCTCTTATGCCTCTTCCTACAAATATGCTCCATATGATAAAGTGGCCTAGAAACAAATGCTGGCTGTGTAACTCTGAACAATTATTTTATCACGCTAAAGACAGGATAGTGTTCAACATACAGGTGCAAGAAAACTGAAACTGCTAGAATATGTTTCAGAGTATGACCAAGAGGCACAAGCCAGGAAAAAGTACAGCCTCCAATTCACTTTTAGAAACATAAACGGATGAAGTATATGCATATTGCATTTAATAATGTATATATGCTCAGGGAGAGATAAATGGTATTTCTGCTTTTAGACAAAAATAGACAAAAAATCAGGAAGATGAAGATGTTAATTTCTGGAGTTCCTAACTCTGCATGCAGCTTTTCAGTTCATCATATACTAGAAACTTGCTCCTGTGTTGCTGAATAAATCACTCTATGTTGCTTTGTGTTTGAGGTGTTTGTGCTTTGTGTTTGAGGCTTTGTGTTTGTGTTTTATTTCTGAGCCAAGTGATACCCCACAAAAAATAGCTATTCTATGAACAAGTAGGAAGACATGTTTAATCAGAGCTTTCAGGAGTTAGAAACTAAAAAGGCAGTGGAATGTGGTATGTGGATTGGCACGAAAAAGTAGGCGACTTCCATTTTTTTTTTGTTGGAAGGTGTTATTTGAGGTCAGGTAGCCCACGTAGGCTGAAGGGGAGAAAAGAAAAAAAAAGCATAAATCCAATCCCCATTGCCTCTAATACGTTAAGGAATGGGGTGTTTGTGGAGAAATTCTCTGGGCAGCACAGGTCATGATTTTGGAGGCAAGCATCTAAATATATGAACTTAAATGGGAAACAGGACATTCTGCATGGTTTTCTGCACCCCAACGTGCCTGACCATAAGGTTGTGAGAGAGGGTTAGCTTTGAAAGATTGGAATCTGCCAGTAGTCAGAGGTTGCTGTCCCAGTTATGACCATGATTTTGGGACCTAGCCCTGAATGATCTAGCTGCTATTGACTCCATTATGATCCACATATTTTTCATGTGATTATCAGTCAAAACACTCTTGTTCTTCTTTAAGGATATACTCAATAAGGGGAATATTGGTAGCCACATCATGTTTTGATGGAGAGGAAACACAAGTTTTCTTCCTTCAAAAGAGACATTCTGTGTCTTGAACTTCTTCATGTATAAACAAGATACTAGTATATTAATAGGTTAAATAGGACTGTATAACTGAATACATAAAAACAAAATGCAGAAAGTGTACAAAGGTTATGGGATTTTTAGTTGGCATATCAATTCTAACCACCAAAGGGAAATTCTGATAGAGTTTATAATACATGTTTTGATATGTTTATAGAGGGAATGCTAGCTAATGTATGGTTATCCAACTGCTTTTAGAATTTGTTGGCTTATTTCCTTCTCCTGTAAATGATGCGTTAAGGACACTAGCTTGTATTTGTTTCATCAAGCAAGGATGTTAGCGACACCGTGAGTATTTTCATTTATTGCCTTTTATAGCTAAAGCAATTTTATAATTGCAAAACTCCTTTTTAATTACCATTGTTATTTCTGCAGTTGGAAGCTCACCCTGCTGAGGAATGTTGGTTTTGTTCTTGATTCTTTGCCTTCCCAGCTTGTATAATTCTGCATAAGCAATTATTAAAATGTAAACTTGTCTAGCAACAAAACAACCACAGAGCTTTCCACATAAAGATGAGTAACTGTAGAGGCAAGTAGGAAGTGAAAAATTTAAACTTTGAAGGGAAAAAGGAAAGGAAGAGAACATTTATAAGTACGCTTGGTCGGAGTACAAAGGATGAACAGCGTTCCTACGTGGGCCTTGCCCTTCACTTGCTTTGGTTTCCCTGTAGAAGCCAAATCAATTTTTCATTCTCAGATCACCCATCAATGAGGTCCACAGCACAAATGGTAGGATAGCTATGAAATACATACAACATATCAAAGGTACAATACTGTTATGAATTCAGAACATTAAAAAAAATAAATCTCTGTCAAATAATACATTGCTTAGATAGATTCCACCAGACTTCAATTTATCCATTTCAGTCAGAAGCCAGCAGGATATAGGAGGTAATGTGTTGTACTAGTTCACTAGAAAAGTGCTTCAAAAATAATTTAAGGAAATGCACAAAGAAAATGTAGTGATTTTTTCCTGATGGATAGGTTTTGCCGTTCTGTTAGAGCTATATTGTTACTCTTTTCTGGTCCATTCATGCCTCAATTTATTGAAACTATGAAGAAATACATGTTTTCTCAGAATTTGCGACCAAACAGAATACATTCCCAAGAGTTACAAAGAGGTTTCACGTCTAAAATGTTCAAATAAATCTCCAGTCATAAGAATGCGTAACCAAAATACCATAAAGGCCATTTTACTAAAGGAAAACATCAAAACTGAAGTTTTGTGTAGTGGAGATTCTTCACAGTGGTGGGAGTTGGCACATGCAATGGTATTAGGAAAGGAAAATAAGCATGCACAGTATAAAGTATTTAGAATGACTAGGCTTTTAATTTTGTTTGTAATTTCAAAGATAAGCTAGTCTTCACACAGAGAAGGAAAGAAAAGCCATAGTTTTTTTATTAAATTATTTTGGGAAAAAAAACCTACTTTAAACTTTCTTCCTTTCTGTGCCTGAGTACAAATAAATGCCTGGCTGTATAGGTAGCCTGGGAATGGTACAAGTACAGCATGAACTTACAGGGTGTGCATGGTAAAAATGCACTTTATGAACTGTCTATAGGTACAGCATTAATTTAATGAAACCTGTCAGCTAGAGTGTTAAGTGCAATCTGCTTACTGAAACATTTGGAATCTGTGCTGCTGAGAATGTGACCTAAAAATGTTGCCTTTAAACTTTTATATAACCTCATCTTGACCTGGCTGCATTTCAGCTGAAGTTTTCAACAGTCAGTAACTTACACTGTTTCATGTGAGCAGCAGGGAAGACTTCAGACTGAGGGACAGCAAGTTGAGAAATTAATTGTCTAAAAAAGGGAGGAGGAAAATGATGGAATGAGGAAAACATGAGAACAGAATTGCTGTGAAACTTGGTGACAATGACAATAAGATTATTCTTATTGTTTGGTTTTACCCTGTGCCCCATAAAACTTTAATCCAGTCATGTGGGGAAAGGAAAGTAGATTACTGTACAAATTATTCATGCAAAAGAACATACACTAGAACACACTTTTTTAGCAAAAGTGTTTGGGATCAGCACTTGGGATGTGCAGAATAGGAACAAATATTCGGTTTGTAAAGACCTCAGAAAGAAATACTAATAATCCTCTTGAGATGGGAGGAGAATCACTGTTAGAATGAGTGTGTCATATCATCTGAAGAGTAGTGGTTACTTGGGTGTTGCAATGGCCAGAAAAATGAACAGTTGCTCTGTGTTGCTGGAGAACAATACTGGTAATTTTTCCTCTGATGGTGGTCTTGTAAAATTTTTTTTCTCTTGTCTGGTAGAATATGGTACTGTCTCTGATAATTTGTTTGAGGGGTAAATGTATCTGCAAAGATCAAGACTCTGCAGTCATATGAAATCATTAACAGGTTTTTTCTACAAAAACCCTCAACCAACCCAGATTTTCATTTTGGCACAAATTCAATCATTAATTGGGTTTTGTTGCCGTTAGTAAATTGAGCAAGATAGTATTACGCTTTTTGAGGCAGGGCTATTGTTCCAAATAAAAGTCTGTTTTGAAGTTCTATTTGGGTCAGAAGTTGGTAACTATTCAAAGGAGAGGGGAACACATAAAATGAGGAAAGATTGCAAGAGTAAAAATCTCTAAAATGATTGAAGCATCTCATGTTGACCAGGGGTTTATCTAAGAGAAACTTTCTCTAACTTTTTCATCTGTACCTTTTGGTAAAAGAAGACTTCAAACATTGGTCAGCCTCATGTTTTTGGGGGGCATTTTGCTGTAGCATTGATTTACAGCTGTAATCCAGTGACTTTCAAAAGCATAGAGAAACTAAAGGTCAACATATTTTCTGGAGATGAAAATTTTGGCTCTAAAGTTCTTTTAGGTAGTTTTGGCAAATGTTCTCCATGGTCTTGAGTGCCACACTTATCTATATTTGTATTACTTGGATAATAAACGGAGGCCTGTGCTGTGTCTTTTACGATGTCATTGCCCTTGGTTAGCTAGAAATAAACTGAAAAATACACACTGACAAATATTATGATTTATCACTCCATATGACAAGATAAATGATCTTTTATTTTTTTCTTCAGCATATAGTTTTTGATAGCCTTGTGATGAGATAATCAATGGACAAAATGCCATCTTCAGTTAAGTCATCATATTGCCACTGGAAAATGTTGCAGCCAAAGCCCTGCCTAAGTGTTGCTCTCTTAGAAATTTCTAAATGTGTTAACATTAGCAAATGCTTCTTGTAAGTATCTTCTCTATGTGAATTAAGACAAGATGTCTCGATGTCTTTCCTAGACTGGATTTTAGGGCAGAGACCCAATGGGACAGTCTGAACCAGATGAGCATTTATTCTTTAAGTGCGTGACAATTACATGTGGCTTTTGACACTGAGCAAGGAAACTTGGCTTTTATCCCTATTAAAGAAAGGGATATATTCTGATGATAGACTCAGATGTAAAACAACCTCAACTAGATATTTAGACAGGCAGGGAAGACTGGTACTGGATCTTACCCTGGTCAAAATTGTTTAAATAATTAGGATCACAAAATGCCTTGTAAAGTAAAGGTTTTCTTGGTGAGGTACCAAAGATGTCATGGCTGAGATTTCCAGAAAAAGGCAAAATTTAGTCCTGTGGCTTTACTTCCCCCTGTTTTCAGTGTATGTATAATTTATGGTGGCACTTCTGGAGCCTTAAACTTTCTGTATTCTAGAATTCTTCAGGATGTGTGTGTTCTCAAACACACACATATGCACAACTGCCTACTCACCCTCCCGAAGAATCAACACAGCATGTCGCGTCAGTCTGGCAGGATTACATTCATTAGATGTTCATTTTTGCTCCTGACCTTTACCCACCCCCTCTCCTTTAATTTTCATTGTGAAGAAACAGCTTTAATAGTGGAATTATTTCTGGATTAGTTGACCTCTTTAGCATATTGTCTATGGGCCTGTTTACCTTGCAAGAATCAATGAGCCTGATCTGAGTCCCATAACAATGTCACAATGGCCTGGAATGAGCAGTAGGCAGAGAAACTCAGGACTATTAGCCTGGCATAGGGAATGGCAATGGTCAAAGGCTTCTGGCAGCTTATTTGAGCTGGCAAGAGATTGAGAGCTGCTGCCAAAAAACCCCGCAGAGACCAATTTCTGAAAAAATCAGAACGGTGTGCCTGAGGAAACTACTGTGTCCATCTGTCCTGTGCTAGATACTGAGAGAAATCCCAATGTCTACTACAAGAGGTTTTGAAAAGCTGAAGAAAATCGCTTTCCAAGATGCACTGTCCAGTTTTTGAACCTGGATGGTGGGAGATATGGTCTTCAGCACAACTGAGATCAATGTAAAACTCTTAGGCAAATCCCTTCCTGATCTGCCAGATCCCAGCTCCTGGGCCTGGAGGACCTCACTGGAAATTTATATAATGAATAGTTTTCCGTGTAGAGACCTCAATATGGAGACAGGTTTATTTTAAGTTTTGATCACAAGTGCAGAAATATATACATATATGTTTATTTGGCACATTTATCCCATTTCTTTTGTGGGAGGCTGTTTGAATTTTTAGGCTGAATCATTTCCTGTACTTGTTGTGTGGGTCTTTTTTCCTTTTATTTTTTTTCTTTGCTGGGAAATGTGTAAAAGGCCTACTGCTCAGTCAGGATCTTGCATCTTTCCTCCTTTCTGTCTTTGAATTCTTACTCCGACTGTTGTGATTTGTCACTTAATTTAATGCTAGATTCTAATATTTAAACTCAGAACCAACTTCCCCCTCAAAATAGTCACTTGCAGTCATGATTAAGAACCTCATATCAGCCTATTGTTTTTTATCTTGAGAAGTGAAAATACTGATTTCTAGCATGGCAGATGGCAATTGTTTGTTATGCACTGAATTTTCTTTTGCTTTTTTCTGTCCAAATGTCAAACAAACCAAACTTATTTCATTTTTTCCCAATGTGGATTTTTTCGGAGAGGCTATTTGGACTTGCCTTTGACCACAGTACTCTTGGCAGGCTTATAATAGACCTATAAACTCCAGTTGTAAGCGGCTGTTGGATGAAAGCATTAGTTTAAAGAATAGTTTCAGGGTCTTTGTAGGAAATTCTTAAAGTCCTCTAACCCGATAGATTTTCACACAGTGGGTTTTGCATCACTGTCACATTTTCTCCCATGATTTCCCCATTTAGTCTATTTGAGTATGAATCTTATTAAGATATCTTTGTTTATAATTGTCTTCAAGGCAAGAATGTGGAAGAATTGCAATTCCAGAACGTTTTAAATCCAAGTTGCATCAGCAAAGAAAAGTCTGGAAAACAAGGAGGAAAATCAACACTGAGGAAGAAAGGAAAACTGTTAACAAGGTGGGGAGGAGGACTGGACTCTCAGAGAGATTTTGCTGAGCCCTTCCAGTCCCAGCCTGCTCCTCTGGACTTCCTCAACATGACTCTTTGCTGATATGCAGGTGTGGAGGAAGGATGAGGAGTATTTAAAGCACAGAGTGGAATTCATCACTCCCAGACACTTGAAATCTCCCACTCATTATTATGAGCTTTTAATCAGGATCTGGCTCTATTGCCGGCTCCTGAGTGAACCTCCACTTCTGAACAGAATAGGAAGCTTTGCTTTAGGCCAGCACATTGTAGTGAATCACTCTTCCATTTTTTGCAGCATGCACAGCAGAACTGTTTGTTCTAGAAATGAGCCTAAACACTAAATGCTGGATTCAAATTCAGGCTTTCCTAAAGTGTTCTTCTCTGATGGATGCACCAAATCCCTTCATTCATGTCATAGCTAGTATCTGTCCCTCTCTGTCTCTGGAAAAGTGATGCTCTTGACTTGCACTGCCATTGTGCCTATCACAGAGAAATTAAAAAGTCAAATTTTGTAAAGTCTTCATTTTTTCCCAAGGAAATGAAAACCACACTTTACCCCTTCCTTTCCTGGCTAAAAAAATCTAATTATGAACTGCTGTCTTAAATTGATCTCAATCCTGCATGAGGGACAGGATTGATTATCAGGCAGGACTTTGGGGCATTTTCAGTTTGCAGGCTAATTGTTTACTAAATTTTACAGTGTTTGCCTTTTCTTTGAGAACAAGCTAAAGCTAGGAATGTGAGTGTGCTGGAAATTTATTGCATCTGGCAGCTTCAAATCGTGATTCTCAGCCAATGTGTTTATGAAAGAAAAAGTTACCAAGTGTATGGTAATAAATAGCATGGTTCAAGTGTTGTCCTTTTTCAAGCAACTCCTACAGTATATGGCATACATGAACAAACCTTAAGCTGGTATTAAACTTTTGCAAAAGGTTTGACAGACCTGTCTCTTCTTGCTCTTTTCTGACCTTATGTGTAGCTGGCTTGATTAATTTCTTGTTAATTTATGGTTTTGTGCTAACAACTAGATAATGTATTTTATTTCAGTGAATCTGCTAATTTTGTTTCTCGGCAAAGTAACAGAAAATTTCCCTCAGAATTTCTGAAGAGATAACATTTTTGTGTGACAGGATCAAGGCACGTTGCCCCTTTGAGCCAAGTCTACCAGTGGCAGAAATACAATCTGGCCCATCTGCACCAACATATCTCCTGTGCTGATTCTGTGTGCAGATACCAAAATCAAAGCAAGAGCTTGATTTCCAAACAAAACTAAAGAAAACTTTGTACAGACAGCATCTCATAAACCTCTAGTGAGTTTTATGCTCATGTTTAAGGCACTTCAGTCAGACTCCAAAGGGAACCAGTGCTTCTCACTTCAGGCATTTCATTTTCTCCTTGCTTATCAACTCATCAGACTTCAATGATCTTTCAAAAAGTCAAATTTGCACATTCCTTGAGAGTGGGGCTGGGAGAAAGCATTTGCACAGTATGGTTGTCCTGGTTCCATCCAGGACAGGGTTAATTTTTGCTGTAGCCAGGAGGGGCATGGCCAGGACCCAGAGGTGATTCTGTACCACCTCTGGGTACATCATTGCCAGGGCTGGGAGTCTCTTATGAGGAGCAGGGGTTTGTTCCAGTCAGGTAAGTGTGGCAGCGGGAGCATTTGGGTAGTGCTGGTTCTGAGCTGGAAGGAGAGGTCAGGGTGGTGTGGCTGTGGTCAGGCTCCACACTGAGCATTGTGCATGTGAATGATTGCATCACTTTTGTACAATTTTGTTATTAATATTGCTGCTCTTACCACTATTTTTTTTTATCCCGTTGCTGTTTCCAGTAAGTTATTCTTATCTCAGCCCGTGATCTTTACCTTTTGTGCCTCTAACTCTCCATCCTGCCACAGGGCAGACGGGGAGGGGGAGCAAGTGAGCAGCAGCAAGGTTGGGAGAGGCTCAGTGGGAGCACTAAATGGGGGAGTACCATTTCTAAACCATGACAATAATCCATTTGTAATTTAGTTGCTGAGATGGTATAGGGAGAAGAAATGTAGCAATTGAAAATAACATGTGATAAACTTTATTTTTTAATTTCCTTTCATTTATGCGATGCCAGATACATACATTCCAAATCCTTCGCAAATCATCAGTAACCTAGGATCTACATCAAATATAGCTGATAGTTTAAATAAATAAGCAATTCTTCTGAAATGCTGCTTGTCATGTTTTTCTTTCTTGCCCAGTTTTGTGGTAACTTTCAGGTTAGATTGCTCACTCAGGAGATTTTTTTCTGTTTCCCAATCTATGGTATGTGTCTGCTTACTTTTAAACAAATGTTAAAGCTGTTAACGATCAGACAGATGCCAGTGCAAAAGTTCAAGTCCTGAAATGTTAATTTCTTTTTCTCTGTCTATTGTCACTTTAAGTGGACTGAGGAAGTCTATAGTTAGTTATTGCTGTTTCTCAGTGAAACATTAAAAGCCTAAATGCATTCAGCTGCATTGAGTGAGGCTCAGAAGAAATGGTGTCCTGACAGGGTTTTGGATGGAAGCTATTTTAAAAGTAATTGGCTCCTTAGCTTGTTAAGGTTAAATGTATATACATTGACATATATGAAATAGGATTGTCATATCCAGAACTGAAAGATGCTTCATTGTAACAGAACTGAGTATTGGGAAAGATGAACTCATTATAAAGTCTCTGCAATTATAAAAAGTAGAAGAAATTTATTGAAGATTCTAAAAGATTAATTAATGTTATGCCATTCTGATAGATAAAATTTAACTTTACAGTTTTAGTATCCTGGAGGAAAGAATGTTTTTCTTTTTGTGTCATTTCAAAAGGGCTTCTAGAATGCATTAATGCAAATCTTTAGAATGAATTAATACAAGTCTCCAATATGTATTCATGAATCTTTGCTCCCCAAAGAGTTTATAAAACTTTTTCCGGACTACATTCTCTCTGTATGACAGCAACATTTCAATTTCATGGCACAAAGTCATCTTTCAACATCACCATAATGCTAAGATTTTTAATTTTCTCTGTTTTATGATACTGCATTATATATCTATAAAAAATCAGGCAATGAATTCCCTAAAGCTCAACAGGTGTCCCTGAATTCTGGTACTCACTTGAACAGGGACAAGCCTTTGGAAAACTAAATGAATGCCACAAAACTGAGCTTTCCTAAAACAGGAATTTTTCAACAAGTCTGATGACTAAAAGAACTTTTCTTAAACTTCCTAAAATCCTTCTGCCTGCCAAAAATCCTCCCACCTCAGATTCCCACAAACTTAAAGTAGGAAATAATTTCAAAATTTTTATCTATAAGAAACGTTACTGATTTACTTAAATGTTGCAGAACCAAATACCCTTCCAATACAAATGAAGGAAAATGCAAAAATAGTTTCTATTAAAACCCACACTAAATGGATCGTTGTGTCTGCCTCCCAGCATGATGCAAACCCTTACTTACTTCTGGTTTTACTTTTAAAATTCCTAATCCTCTAATACATGAAAATTCAAGTCCAATTTTTATTATACGCCTAAGACTGAAAATGCATAGGCATCACTTCACCTTTTAATGCAGTGTGGTTTAAAGCAAAAATAAAATAATTTGCTTTGCCCTCTGAAAATCAGTGATGACCTCCCAGATGACTGATTCACTTAATAACTTTGGGGAACACAAGTATGAAACTAAAATGGAGTAAGAATCCAGTGGGTGCTGCCCTATCCTTTGACACTGCTTTAAAACAGTGCTTTTTGTACAGCTAACACATTTTTCCCTTGGAGTTAAAAGAATTTTTCTTCTGATTTTAAACAAAAGCATGATCTCAATTATTTGGCAAGTCCTTAAAGATGTTATTCTGCACTTAAGAAGAAGAGAGTAATGATTCTGGTGGCTTTTTGGTTATTTTTTTCCCCACAGTTTACCATGACTAACTCATGAGCACAATCCCTTCATGAAATGATAAGGCTTAGTAAAATGCATTATCCAATACAATTGTATAATGGAAAATGTCCTTACTGTGCAATGATAGACAGTCCTACCATTTCCATACCATCTATCTGCCTCCCCCAGCTTAATAAACCAATTCCTGAATGATTCAAAGATACTTTATAGAAAAGCCTGAGCCATCTTAGAAGAAATGTAAGTTGATAATATCAGAAGTTATTTTGCCTTAATTAGTTGATATATGCTAAAAATTACTTTAAAAAATCGAGATAAACCCCCCAACTTTGGATTTTCCTTACTACTCAGGTCACATATAATTTCTAAATGTGAATAATAATTGTGAATAATTATTATCACAGAATGATTGTGAACAAATGAGAATCACTAAAATCTGCATGATAAAGGATACTGGGAAACTTTCCTCATCTAAAGGATGGAAAAAACCCAATGCAAGAAACCCATTCTTTTTGCCTGCTTAGCATCCCATCATCTGCAGAGCGTGTCAGTAACGTGTGAAGCAGCTGACCTTGTCCCATGGTACGCTATAGAGCTTGGTGGAACTGCAGTCCAAGGCTCTGCTCTTTGCTCCTAGGCTGGCTTTGTGCTCGTTCTCTTGGTGCTCTGCATTACATCCTTGGCCAATTCAGCAGCAATATTACACATGCTCATGAGGAACCTCTGAGCAGCCTTTCTTTCTGGGAAGGATAAGCTGCCTCATGTGGGACCTTGCATGTGGGAGGAGTACACAAAAGAATTGGATGATTCAGAGTCCTTAGAGAACCAAACTATAGCAGCAGACTGACTATTGAGGCTCTGTCTGGACAAACTGGGTTTGATTCCTGATGTGGCAGTGCAAAACTGCAGCAAACACGTTGATGATCTTCCCATCAGGCTTGCATTTTATTTCCAACCTTTACAGTGCTAGGAGGCTGCAAGGCTCTTCTGGTTGGAGGGCAGAAGATCAGAACAAACAAGCCAAAGCCAAATTTTGGTGCAATCCAATTACCATAGTAGCTGCTTGTTTTTATGGTAAAAGGTTTGGGTTAGTTGTGTCTTTTTTTTTCTTTAAAGAATATTTTAAAAATAAAAACATCTATATATTTTTAATAAAAAAAGTAGTAACAGGGCATGGAAATCTATCCATGTAATGCTTTGATATTTGCAGTTCAACCTCAGCCCTGTATCAGCTCACACTTCCAAGACATGAATATCTATACTATGATGAAGAAGAAGGTAAAGTTACAGATTGCCTTGAAGACATTCAATGTCAAGAGGCATATATAAAGTTCAGACAGGAATTTCAGGAAAACCCAACTCTCTTCTGGCCCAGTAAATTCCTACTTGCTCTTGAGTCAACCCGATCTTTTGTAATGCCTCATATTTCTGAAAAATCTATCAATGAAAAATGTCTGCTTGCACCAGTAGTCATTTTCTGTAAAGAACTTCTTTAGTTCTTTAAAAGTTTGTTGCTTTATGGCCTCCCCGTACACATCCCATGTCTACAGCAGAAGGATTACTGGAGGGATCCCAGTGCCTGTCCCACAGTATATTAACACCAGAAAGCTACATGGATCCAGCTGAGATATATGACCTTTAGATTCACTTATAACTGCAGTAACCATTTTGGATGTTATAAGTTTTTCATTGGTGCACATAAAAAATAAGTGCAGATATATTTTTCTATACTTGTCACCATTTCCTCCATTAAATCAGGCAATAGCAGCAGGCAGGTCAACATTTTCCTCATTATTTTAATTGGAAGATGTTCATATAAGCCAATAAGCCAAAACACTTTTTTCCTTGCAGTGGATCTAGGCTGCTGCAGTTTTTACTGACACACCCCTTGAATCAGTCGAGAGTAAAACATACACTGCTAATACTATGATTTTGCACATGGATTTAATTTTTAGGATTAATATAGAGTATGTGCGGTCTGTGATGTGACTGTTCAGTCTTTTCTGAATTGATAACTTATTTAAGGCAGGAGCTACGTTTTGTATTCCTTGAAGTAGTAAATGTGGGACTAAACCAGCACACTGTGAATCTCAAATTATTAAACGTTTAAGTAGTTTATAATTTAATATTAGGTTATGCTAGAGCAGTTGCTCATAGTGATGCTAGATATTTAAAGGGGTCTAATGAGATCTAGTGGCCTGGCTCAAAATTAATTAAATACTTCCACTCACAAACTAAAAACTGAAAAAGCTATGCAAATAATTTAGAAAATAGAAGAGTGACAACCTAGAAAATGGTAGAAAAAACATTGGTTTTAGCATGTGATTAAATACTTGATGAAGGAAAATTCCACTGTATTTGTTCTCATTGATTTATTTTGCCTGTTTTAAGCCAAAGAATTGGATTCCAGGAGTTTTGATGTTTGCTTAAGATCACAGACCTTAGCACTACTAGTTCCTTCATGCCATGGGAATGTACCTGCCTGTCAGAGGTGTAATTTTACCTGATGGTGTGAGAGTACTCAGGGTACACATTCTGGGCTTCCTAAGGAATCTCATCCAGCTCTTTTTCTTGTCCTAAGGCAAGCAGTTGTTGCCAGAAGGGAAAGGATCTGGAGAAAAAAAACCTTCTAACTCAGGTGTCTTCTAAAATGCTGGATTTCACTCAAGAAGGAACTTTCAGACCCTTCAGTATCATCAGCACCATCACAACATCAGATTTCTAGTTTGTGAACCAGATGTAGCACAAGGTCAAGAAGGAAAAGCTCAGGGCAGGAGTGTGTTGTGTGGTGTCAATGAGTTTATTTGTCAACTCAATGGATAACTAAGGAGTTCTGCAGTGAAGTCTGCCTGTTCCTGCCTTCTGCCCCAGAGATTTACTTGCAAGGCATATGGTCAGCTCTGCATGTTCTTAGATACATTAGGAACTTGGAGAGACATTAAGGTTGTGAATTTGAACTCACTGCATTGTTGTGTTTTTCTGGCAAGTCTTTTTTTCAACAGTCTAAACGATTTCCATCTACAGCAGAATTTAATCCAGACCAGAACAGAGGATCTCAGTCTGCTCATTCTGTGGGAGGGTGCAGATTGGGATGTGGTTCCAGCCTCTCTGGCTTAAGCCCATTTCTTGTCTCTGTTGTGGTTTTATGAGTTGATATAGCAAATATGTGACATTTGGTCTCCTTTTTTCTTCTCTTGGAGTTTTTAGAGTCATAAGAGTTCCCACTGTAAGGCAGAAAACAACAGAAGAAGAAGAAGTCTGAATAATAATGGTATTCTGTGCAGAAATCTCCATGCCTGGAGAACAGCAATTATTTGGAACCTCCTAAAGGTTAAGGACATGTTGGATGTATAGACATTTGTGGATCATGAAAAAGTCCCTTTTGAGGAAGAGCAGAGACACAAACATAATTTTCCCCAGCGGATGCTAACAAGCTATGAAGTCTCATTCTCTATCTAAGGAATTTCTAAAGGAATAGCATTACTAGGACAAAAATGCAGTCTTATTAAAGATTCTCAGTACAGTAATATGAATGTTCAGACTTCAATTCAGAGAAGTTCTTTCTGATAGTTATTTGGAATCTAATCTAGCTGCCTGAACATCTCTTCTATTGAGTAGAGCAAAATGGACACTTGCAACAAGTGTTTCATCTCTGAAATCATGGTGCCTAAAATAGCTGGATGAATACACTTTCTGAGTGGTTCTGTCACTTTCCAGCAGTAATGGAGGTAGCATGGGATAGACACCTATATTTTAGATTACCTGAATCCCTCCCTGTATTTCTTCCCATTGTGGTGTGAAGAGGCAGTGTCTCAATAACAATGCTGTGGAAGGTGTTAAGTTGACTCACTTTAATCAAGAGTGGTAGTTAAATGTTTGTGTAACACTGTATATTCCACTTAAAAAGTTAAGACAGGTAAGCAAACAGTGCCCTAGTATGAAACACACTGTTTCATAAAAATAGTGATCAGATAAAAGTTCTGTCTGAGCAACAGAAACTTTATCTGACCACTAAAAATTCCTCAGAGCTGTGCAGCCATTTGGAGTGTCATGATTAAAAGCCATGTAACTGAAGACTAATAAACAGCTTTAGATATCTTAATTTCTAAACCTACCTGCAATACTTCTGGGTTTTTGGGGTTGTTTGATGTTTGGAGGTTTTTCTGTTAAATATGTAGTATTTTCAAGTGTGTCCCCTTGGTGGATACTCATAGGTCACAACTTTAGGGCATATCCACAGTGTTGCCTCAATAAACAAGGCACCAATGTAGAACTCAGGCCTTTGTGCTGGGCTTTTGTGCAGCTTTGGACTGTAAGGAAAAAGAGAAGATGGCTACTGAAGAGACTGATGTTCTTGATTATTTTTGTGTTTCTTGGTAGTAAGTAATGGGGGAGAATTCATCCCTTCCTTTTGCCCCAGAGAATCTGAAATGTAACCAGATTCAACTTTTTCTCTTTTAAAATATTTTTTCCAGAATGCTTTTCTCTGTTGTTCTATTTCCTTCATGACATGTCAGGAGCAATTAAAAAGAAGGGAGATTGGAACAGTTCCTTTTTGGCCAGAGCCAACTTCACTCATGCTACAGTGACCTGGCTCTAATTGATACTTCCTTTGCTGCCAAATATTCTAGATAGCCCTCTAAATTCAGCAAAGTGCTATGGTGTGTGCTATAGGCCTCTTTCAGCTTTCTGGTTTCATATTTTACACTATGTTTAAGCTAAGGAAACCATTTTTTTCCCCCTTCATATTGATTGTGTCTATTTTTTAGGATAAGGTTTGATTCCTGATGAATCAAACCTTGTTTGAAAGGCAGTGGATAAATATGCACTGATAATTTTGTATTTAGATTTGTGTGTACAGAATTCCGGCCAGACATTCTGCTACCACTGGCATATAGGAATTGAATAGTCTCTGCTCTGTTTAGGCAGCTAAAGTTTCCTGCTGGCAAATGCAGGAATTTGAGATAGAAAGTAAAATTTCACAGTTAAAACAATTGTGAATGCTTTAAAGTCCCTTTGCAGGTACCACAGGAGGTATCACACATACATAGCTTCTTACATCCAGATGGACAATATTAAGACTGAGAGATAAATATGTCCTGATTTAAAAGGAATAGTTTATTCTAAGTGCAATTAGATGGTTCACCAGTGTCAAGGAAATGTTTTCAGATTCAAAATATCGATGTGGGAAAGGTAGGAAATGACAGTGACACATTTTTTGTTACCATTTTTTTCCCCTAGAAAATATTTTGCTTTTCCTCCTATCAAGTTGATAGGAAGCCAATAACTTGGCCTTTAACAAGGAGATTGCTTTTGTACACCAGTTTTGTGTGTATGAACGAAATAATGATATGGCAGAGTCATCAGAGTGGATCTAACCAAATTTTCCTCTATTGATATATTCAGCAGGCTATAGCTGACCTCATCAGAGATCATAACAACAGCAGATGTGGGCTATTCTTTAAAATGTCCTTTAGTTCAACTTGTTTTTATCCAGAAGCCTAAATTAGCAGGATCGTATGTTGTAAGTTATCTAAAGAGCTCTTGCATTTCAGGTACCATACAGAACTTTCTGATTATTACACAGCACTTTACTATGGAGTACTCAAGAGGAAGGTAAGCTTATGTGAGTTTTGTGCACTCCCCCCTCAAATAATTTCTGAATGTTTTTCCTGCAAAGACTGGGACTCAGTAAATACCAGCATGTGGCATGTTCTGTAGCTGGATCCTGACTGCCTCATCAGCAGTACATCTCTGTACATGTCTCAAATGTTATATCTTAGCTATGTGGTAGGTAGGCAGAATTTCAAGGCAAAAGGAATTACATGCCAATGTCTGAGGAAAGACAGTAATGTTCTGCTTGCTGTCACTGGATGTTTCTCAATCTGACATACCTATTTCAGAGGTAGCTTTTTCCCTTTAGAGAATTTCCAGTAGCAAAGCAAAAACAAGACTACAATTATTTTTGTTTTGTTTTACTATTTACACAAGTGTTTCCAATGAAGATGTAATTTCTCAGTCTACAATTTATTGTTTCACCTGCCTTTAAATAAGAATGCCAGCACTTTGCCACTGAGCAGTGAGGTGCTTTGTTTCGCTAGCTGTGGTAGCCTCCAGTGAAAATCTTTTGTCTTTCTGCAGTAATATTTTGCCACACCTAGCAGACAGACACACCTATGTCTCCTCTAGGAGCTATAATTCAGAAAAAGCAGTACTTTTCCCTTTAGTGGCATGGATGGTACAGGCAGATGTTTCTCTCTACACTGAATTTTTACATTTGATGCTGAATCAAAGTGCCTTTTCATGCCCATTTTCGCTTTAAAATAAGGCTTATGATAAAGATTTCCATGATGGAAAAGTGAGGGAAGGATGTGATTTGTTTTCATGTCTGGAAGAACATGACTCATCCACAGGTTAGCTGATTTTTGTGTATAACTTCCTTTTACCCATATGTTGACACTGTTAGACTTATAATGTTGAATACCTTTAAGAAAGCCCAGAGCTTAGGCGGCTCTCTAGTCTTAATATCTGCTTATCTGCTTTTTTGGTGTATGCATTTCCAAAGCTTTACATAATTTATAATTACCCTTCAATTTTACTGCTAGGAAAATAATAGATAAAAAGAACTTAAATAATATTGCAGAGAAGAAAATATCCCACATCGTTTCTGACACAAATCTAAATAGCATATACATTTTCAGTAGCTGATAAAAAAAAGAATTTGGAAAACATAATTATTAGTCATTAATTTAGTTAGAGCTAGGGTTTTTTATATTAAAAAGATTATTAAATAAAATTTTATAAAACAACAAATTCTGATTTTGATTAAGCGGGAACAATTTGTTTTTCTTAATTTAGTTTGTACTTTTTAGCTTTCACAGTAGAAAATATTTCTTTAAGTCCTCACATAATTTTGAGGAAAATTATCCTTTCCAGGATTATGTTTTGAGGGCTCCAAAGAGATTAAAATGTGACCAGAATGTCCATTAAAGTGTTTGGATTCCAGATTGGTGCTACACAATTACTATGCTATCACCACTTTGCAAAAAGATAATATTTGTTGAAAATTACTACTGTGTAGTGTTTCCAAGCCACTAGATTTGAGGTTTTCTTATAACATTAAGGATATATCAACATATGTTACTTAATCTGCAGGAGGGGATTAACACAGTAGCAAAAGTATCTAACGATGTAAGAGTACAATCTGAAGTAATTTAAAAAAGAGATCAGGATTTTCTCGTCCACCCTTGAAAGAGAATAGCCAAAGGAAAGGAACACAGTGTAATAATATTTATGTGTCAAAAGTACTCTTGGCATCTGTTTTTTATTGATGAGGATAATATTTATTGCCATCTGGATTTCCTAATTCATTTTTCTGATATTGCTTATCTGGGGTTGCCATAGGACACAAACAGCTGGATTAAATTCCATCACTTGCATCACTCTGACTCATTTATTTTTTCTTATCTATGAAAATTTCTTGTTGTAAATAACATTTCAGTCTTTCCCCTTCTGAAGTGCTTTGCTCTCTTGCAGAATTTATGTGGTCTCTCTCAGTGTTTCTCTCTCTCTTCCCTTCCTCTTTTCTATTCCTGCTTTTTATTTTTATCTCTATCTCTCAGATTCATTCTTCCTTTTCCTCTTTTTCTACCCTGTTTCTTAGGTCAACAAATGCTAAGTAGCTCTATTGATAAATTTTAGCCTCATCCTTGGGATCTAAATCCCATGGTTTAATATTGTCTGAATGATGTAAGATGTTAGTTAAAGTTCATTTAATCTTTCCAACTGAGATTTCAGTCTACCTAATTTAGAAATTTTGACCTGATGTCATAGGGACAGGGCCTTATGGCTGATTCCCTGTAACTGTTTAGCTGCTTTACAATATGTAAACTTTTTATAGTTATGAAGATGCCTAATATATTGGCTGTCTTCAAGCTTTTGTAGAGTGTCTGAAGCCCATTAGTTCTGTATAAGATTGTAGTACCTATATGCAAAAGAAATAATTGCAAAAATATGATTTATCAATGTATACCACACTTCTTTGGAAACTGGTAGTTTTTGTTTTGTTTTGTTTTTTTTTTTTTTATTCACAAACTGGACATTTTAGGAGTATCACTTCAGATGTAGCTGGAAGTCTTTCAAAAATGTAGATTCAAATCTGCCTCAGATTTTGGATGAAACCACAGTGTGGCCATTTTGTGCATATTTATTTGAAAAATGCTATTTTTTCATTGCCAGTGTCAAAAGCTAAAAAGAGATTCTTTATTTGTTTTGTGAGAAGGGACTTCTGATAATGAAAATGGTCATTGTTCCACTTTCGAATCTTAGTGTTGCACAGATACTTTGCTTTCAAAGTTTTACTCTTTTTTTTTTTTTTGTATTTTTAGTCTTTTAAAGCAGCATGCAGCATATTGCTGCAAACATAATAGATCTTTAACAACTCAGGACTAATTTCTTAATATAACATTGAGCAAAGAGGCATTCCTTTAGGTCAGCTACAAAACAATGAGGAAGAATTTGAATTCAGGGCAGAAATCATAGTTTATCTCCCATCCCCACCTGAAGAGGTGCAGCTCTTTTGTGGTCTCTAAAATCCATCTGAAGCTCATCTAACTTTCCCTGTTCTGCTCCTGTAGGTATGTCTCTGCAAGTGGCCCATATAGGCATAAGTGCACCAATTGCAGATTGAGTAGCTCTGCAAGGTGTTTCTCCACAGGCTGGTTTGGGGTCTGGACATTACCACAGCACTGTAAGGGCAGTGAGTTAAATTTGTGAACACAGAGGAAGAGTAGGATCCAGGACCAACTCTGATGCTGTTCAAAGAGCTCAAAGCTGGACTAATTCTGGGCAAGGACAGCCTGACTCTAGGTTTCAAAGGAAGACATGAAGGAGCAGACTGGGGTGACAAACAGATCTAGGAAGATACACCTTGTTATTGTGCCCATGAGAACAGATGGCATTTATGTATGCCTTTGTAAAGGGATGAACAAGCGAGCAAGGTAACAGAACCACTGCTACATCCTAGGTGCAAGCCAAGAAGGATTTCTCTTGGGAAAAAATAAACATAATCATGCTTGCAGGTATCTGTGTTAGTAGTCTACTGTATGTATAGAAACATGGTATTACAGCTGAAAACTAAATATTGTCATCAGCTGTGGAATAGGAAAGGAAAACAAGAGAACTTGTGAAAATTCATGCACATTGGTGTGCTGCATCTTAAGCATTATAGTGTCTTCAGCAAAAGTCCAGTGTCTTCCCACTGGCCTAGGAAATATTTTCTGCATGGGTTGTGACAATATTTAGTGAACTTGCAAAGTCTGTTGAAAATATGGGTCCAGCATCTGGCTGCCATGAATGGAAAATTGGAAGCAGTGTTATAAAGACAAATCAGAGGTGGTTCTATGCAGCTTGGTTGAGCACCCCATTTATACTGCCCTGAATTTTACTCCTTTTTGGGGAAATGGTGCTAGAGAACATCTCATGAAGCAGGAACTTGAATCACTCTGTCAGGTTTCTCACCAGTGTAAACTTCCCCTTTGTCATGCTCTTGCTGGTTGTTGGTTGCTCATTATTCAGTCATGAATCCCTATAACTTGCAAGATGATTAAGTAGCTCCCTTCAGAATGATGCTTTCATATGGGCCATTTTGTTCTATTTGGCGCTGTGACAGCTGGGGTTGCATGAGAAAAATATGGAAATGAAAAATTGACATGAAATTAATAATAGCCCTTCCTGTGTAAAACAGCTAGATTGAGGTTAGGTTGTTAAATGGAATAAACTGAGTTCCAATCTATGGTATACAGTTTTCTCTTCTTAGACAGTCTACAGTATAGAAGACCTTTTCTATTTTGCTGCTTCACTCAGATGTTATTGATACATATCCCATTGAGCATAGACATGCATGCATTTTGAGAACCCAAGAACCATGCTGAATTTATTTTTCAAGTTGGTTTTGTGTATATCTGTTGAGGTTTGGGGGTTTTTTGAGTGGTTTTATGCTAATTGAAAGAGCAGATATTCCTTCTCACTAAAATCTATTAACTTCTAGGCTAGAGAGTAGAGAAAAACATTTACTGACAGTTGTTCATACATGGAGCTGCCCAGGCTCTTTCAAAAAAGTTATCTTTCCTCAGAAGATACATACACATAAAAGTGAAAGGAGCAGTGACTGGCCAACCCAGGTGCACTTACCTATTTTTTATTGTCATGGTATATTCTTAGACGAATTGAAATATGTGCTCATCATGGTAACCACAGCAATGAGAACATATTTCAATAGTTGCTTATTGGTGGGGGTTACTTTTGGCTATTTCTGAGAGTCATCAAAGTAAACAGAAAGGGCAATTAATATATGCTCATTTAATAAGTTTACTGTGTAAGGGTACAGCAAAGATTCAGTAATTTGTTAGGACAGATGTACCTGGTAAGCATTGTAAGCTGAGCAATGGCTACTCTATACATTGTTCAATGAGAGATGTTCTTTATATTTCTCTGATATCCATCCCCATCAACTAGTTTTACTTTGTAACCCTGTCAGTGGTTGTTCTTACTTGGTTGTCAACTTATTTGTTGAGCTTTTTATGTGTTTGTACTGATCCTTGTGTTTTTGGCGCTGCTTAATGAACAACACTATGATAAATGAAAAATATAAGAAAGAAAGAAAGAAAGAAAGAAAGAAAGAAAGAAAGAAAGAAAGAAAGAAAGAAAGAAAGAAAGAAAGAAAGAAAGAAAGAAAGAAAGAAAGAAAGAAAGAAAGAAAGAAAGAAAGAAAGAAAGAAAGAAAGAAAGAAAGAAAGAAAGAAAGAAAGAAAGAAAGAAAGAAAGAAAGAAAGAAAGAAAGAAAGAAAGAAAGAAAGAAAGAAAGAAAGAAAGAAGAACTTATTTTTCTGTAGTAGCATTACAGTAGCAGACCTGGATGGAGACCGTTTTGCTTGCAGCCTCTCATGAAGCCTGGGACAAAGCTGCTGTGAGAATTCCACACTGGAGACAGAGCTTGGATACTCAGGGGAGCTCTGCTGTCACTACAACATGTCATGCTTGACATGAAAACAAACATAAGAATTTTACTCAGGAGATTCAGAGACCTGTAATTAACATGTGCTGATAGGTACCTGTCTGCATAAGGTATAGAAAGAGGCACCATAGAATTTACTCAGTTTGGCAGCCAGCAGAAGGAAACATAATGTCTTATTTCTTTAATTTCTAAAAGAGAAAAACTTTCTAAGCCCTACATTCTGCTACACTTAAGCTCTGCATTCAGTTTTAAATGCTGCTTGTCTTTATAGCCTGAGTACAACCCTTAAACTGCGCTTGAAAGCATTCTTTCTAAGCATCAGGTGCACTGAAGGAACAGACAGCAGAAAAGAGGGAAATGCCCCTGAGTGGAGTGATGTTATATTTCTTTTAAGCCTCAATTTATGAGAAAACCTGTTTCACAAATTAAGCTTGAGGAAAATCAAGCCCTTTTAAAGATTTTTCTAACAGATCTTAGTAAAATAAGCAAAAAGCAAGTTTTCAGTTGTCTTAACATTTCTGTTTTTTTACTTATAAAAGTATAATTTGCCATTCTATGTCATGTCACAAAACAAAGACAAATTCAGATGTGGAGTTATTATACACTGAATTTTCCTCTTAATAAAATTTGAGCAGAATTAATTACAAGAGACTTTCCATAATGACAGGCTAAGGACATGCTTGACTCATTGTGTGGGATCTTGATAGGGACTTTTCAGGAGAATTTCTATGAACTAATTCTGTTCTTTCACAAAAATAGGTAGGATGAAGAAAGGAAATGTACAGGAATCAATTGTCTGCAAAAATTGCACAGAGGATGTTGCAAGTAAGATTTCTTCTCTAGTCTTTGTGTATTATAACTACCTATGATGTGCCAGATTTATTGCTGCTGGAACTGAATTGCAGTATTTAATTGCAGTATTTTAGTGTCAAGTCATATTGGATTTTAGTATCAAATCCTGGAGTGCTTGAAGACATTAGAAAGAAAGGTACTGTATCTTATAAATACCAACTAGTTGTAGTATTTTATTTCAGAAGTTTTTGTTAGGACCTTAGAGATTAAAAGCTCATATTGACATGTTCTACTTTTATGATGACACCAGCAACAGCAGCAGCAGTACTTTCTGGTGGATAAGCAGGATCAGATGAAAAAAGAATCTAACATTAGAATTGACAGCCCTTTCAGCTCTCCTTTCCACTGCAGTCCCCCACCATTAAAAAAAAAAGAATTTTCCTGCACGCTTCCTAGGCTTTCAAAAACACAAGCAAATTCTTTCTTTTGTTCTTTTTTTTTTTTATTCTATCTTTATTTTCAAATGGAACTATTGGGAATACTGAGCAAGCATGAAAACATTCCTTTTAACATTATTTCTAGTTTGGTTTTGTAAAGTTCCTATTTGAAGAAAGTGTTATTATCACACTGGATTTTTTAGGCTGTGCTTGGAACTCCCAGCCATGAGCCAAGCACAAAGCTATTACAATATAGTTCGGACATTAGCAAATAGAAGAACACAAAAATGACCCTAGCCTTGGGTAGCAAAAAATTACTTTTGGAGTTCAAAACTGCACTATGATTTTCTGTCTGTTTGTTGCAGTTCAGACATTCCCCTTCCACCAGTGTATCTGCAATGTGTGACTTTGATCATAACTGCTGCTCCTGCTTGCCCTGTGTCTGCTTGTTTTGGCAGTTTCGATGGCAGAGCGCGCCGGGCCCCTTTCATGTGGTTTGTGTCACATGTGCTGTTGTGCGAGACACGCGCGGCTCTTTGGGAGCGCTCGCCGCTTGCTGCTCTGCCTGCTCTGGTGTGTTTCCTCTGCAGATGGCTTTCCTGGCTCCCATGGACCATTTGTTTGTTCAGTTTCTTTTATGGCGTGTACACCCACCCCATGCAGTTCCAATGAAGTATGTGTTGTTTATTTCCTCTGCTGTCCGGCTTGAAGGTTTAGATCTAAGGAGGCAATCACTGACTAAGTCCAACAACAGTCCTTAACACAACCTGTCTTCTCCTGGGATGCCTAATCTTTTCCCTCTTGCAAATGTGGAAGTCTCCACTTGTCCTTTTTTTAACCCTGTAGTGACTAATTTTAGCTATCTTACCACCAGGCACCCACTGTGGATGAGATACCCTCCTAAGGCAGGCCTAAAATAGGTGGACAGATTTGTGTCTCTCAAATGACTTTTGACTCTCTATTGACAAAGAGGAAGACTAGATGACAAACGTGGGCTAATTGGCTCACTTTGAGATAGCAATATCTGTGTGAGATACATCCCCCTTCAGGGACCCAGGCTTTGTGGTGGTATGCATGAATGCTCTATACTTGCAAACTGATCTCTGGCATTTTTTCATCAGCTAATCCTCTTATCAGCACTTTCCATACTGCTTTACTCATGAGGACAGAGTGGAGAGCCGGTGTCAGCGGAGGGGCATGCGAGTGTAAAAGATAAGGCTAAGAGCCTCTTTTCAAGTGGGTCAGTTCCAGACTCACAGGAGTTTTTTATTCATTATATAAAACAGTAACAGACTAGCCTAGGTAAGAAGGGCAGGGACAAAGAAAGTGAGAAAATATTGGTGAGAAAGAAGAGTAAAACCTCAGAACCTGATAAACAGAAAATCCCTGGAACAGTAGGAGGACAAACCTACTGCGGAATGTTGCAGGTGGAAGATTTAGCAAATCCTTATAGTCTGAACTAGAAGTGCAAGCTGAGAGAGGTCAGGCTTTCCATGATGTTAATGGTCCCACTGACATACTTCTTGAAAAAGCTGAATGTGTGCCATATACTTTATTTATACCAAGAGCTATTTATTCCACTATCAAGACTGATGTTTTCATTAACAACTCTGCTGGTTTTGTTTGAGAGTAAAACTGTCAGAATGAAGGTAACAATGGTAAGTTAAAGCATTTCTGCTGATCCATTATTTTTCTCCAACAATTTTCAGAATTTTTACAACTTCTATATTTAAAGGTGTGCATTAAGTAAAGTAAGCAGCCACATCTGGGAGAAATAAGGCTTTCTCACATCAGAAGCAAAAGCTTGCTTACTGGCAGAGCTGTTAAAATAATCCAGTTTTTACATGTGTATCCTGAAATAATATTGAAAAGATCAAATAAATCATTAGCAGCAGCAAGATTTTTATTTTAGTTGTTGTCCAGCAGTAAGAAAAACCTTATAGATATAGACTTCTTCATGTTTACCTTAGGATTAGCAAACTGATCCTGCATGTGAACTACGTGTGAAAGTCCCTGTGATGCCAGTGGCAGCTCTGCTCATGGGCGACACGCACAATCTGTTCCCACACGCAGGCTGCAAGATCTGTAGTGAAGGAGATTTTAAACCAGCAAGGTTATTCCTGGAGAAAAACTGGCATTGCACTAACTCTGCACATCAGTGTCACTGTTGCAGCAGAAGGCAAAGATCAAAAGGCAATAAATGTGAATCTGTGAGACCTGGGAGAAATGACAGGGTTCAAAAGGGGTTAATTGCTCTTTTACCAGGCAGGTATTATATATAAGGGCAAACTTCTACTCCTTCATTTCTAGTATGGTCTTTATCCATCCCTTAGGAGTTTCCTGTACAAAATTGTTGGGAGAAAGTCCTCCATAATGTGAATTACAGGTAAGAATCCAGTCCTATGCTCATGAAGCATCCTGTTCTAGTCACTGGAAGTCAAGCCTGTAAAGGAGGCAAGAGTGCATGTAATCTGCCTTTTAAGAATTTATTATTTCTTTCCCTAAAAATTTATTAAAAATAAAATGAAAATAATGTTCTCTACCACTGGCACAAGCTTTACAAGGCTTCAAAGCAATGGACTGCTCGTAATCTCTAGACATTTCCTGACTGCCTGCAAAGGTCATCTTAGAGTGACTGGGGGAAACTGAAAAAGAGTTATCTGAAGGCTAAATAAGGTGAAGATTGCTGTGGCTAAAGTTCAAGTTTATTTACGCAGAATAAAAAGGAGAAGTGAAAAGTTTGCTGACTTATTTTCCAAAGCTTCGGTTCATCTAAAAGACAATGAAAATTAAAAATAAAGGGAGCGGAATGTACAGTGACATAATAGAAATAGCAGTTAATGATTGTTCCTGGCAACTTGACTTTTCCCTTATTTATCTTATTCTAACCCAGACAGTGATATCTGTAATATTGCTGTTATTTTCTATCTTGAGAAATCTTTGAGGCTGAGGCCTTATATTTTTTCCCATCTGGAAAAATTGCAAATATCTTGACACTATGGAAGGAACATAAAATTCCTACAAGCAGTGGAAATAAGGAAGAACAGGTTTATGTAGTTGTAAATGTTTTTGTTCACATTTATAACACAGTCCTCAACAACAAAATGATGTGTGATTCTTCTGCATTCCTTACAGTATTCCAGAGACCTGTGGCAGCACATTGTGGTGACTTGACCTTGGTTGCATGCCAGATGCCCACCAAAGCCACTTTATTGCTACCCTCCCTCAATGGGACAAGGGAGAGGAAATTTAATGAAAGCTGCATGATTTGAGATAAGAGCAGGAGAGATCACTCACAGATTACCATTGTGGGCATAACAGACCTGACCTGGAGAAATTAATCAAATTTATCACCAATGAAAACCAGAGCAGGATAACAAGAAGTAAAACAAATCTTAAAAACACTTTCCTCCCACCCCTCTCTCCTTCCCAGGTGTAACTTCATCCCCACTTCTCTACCTTCTCCCACCCAGTGGTGCAGGGAGACACGGAATGGGAGGTCACAGCCAGTTTACATGTTGGGGGTCCTTCCTTCCTTCCTTCCTTCCTTCCTTCCTTCCTTCCTTCCTTCCTTCCTTCCTTCCTTCCTTCCTTCCTTCCTTCCTTCCTTCCTTCCTTCCTTCCTTCCTTCCTTCCTTCCTTCCTTCCTTCCTTCCTTCCTTCCTTCCTTCCTTCCTTCCTTCCTTCCTTCCTTCCTTCCTTCCTTCCTTCCTTCCTTCCTTCCTTCCTTCCTTCCTTCCTTCCTTCCTTCCTTCCTTCCTTCCTTCCTTCCTTCCTTCCTTCCTTCCTTCCTTCCTTCCTTCCTTCCTTCCTTCCTTCCTTCCTTCCTTCCTTCCTTCCTTCCTTCCTTCCTTCCTTCCTTCCTTCCTTCCTTCCTTCCTTCCTTCCTTCCTTCCTTCCTTCCTTCCTTCCTTCCTTCCTTCCTTCCTTCCTTCCTTCCTTCCTCCCTCCCTCCCTCCCTCCCTCCCTCCCTCCCTCCCTCCCTCAATGAATTAGCAAGAGCAGGATCAATGATGTCTCTGTCATCCAGGATTCTCATCTGGTGTCACTTTTCACTGGCATGCAGCTGTTAGGAAAGAGAAGGCTATGAAAAAGTGATGAACAAGGGAATAAATAATTAGAAAGACTCAAAAGAGAGAGGAGAGAATTAAAATGTAGTTGAAAAGGGGAAAAAAGATAGATCAGATGGCAAAAAAACTCAGTTAAAAAGATGGAGCCCCAACAGCACTGGTCTGTCAAAGCACCCATGTTTTCTAAAGCTATTTTCATCAACATGCTGAACTTGCATCTTGTCTTGGTAGTCTTAACAGCTTTTTGAGTTGTTTCTGGGGAACTTAGAGGCTTTCTATAAAGCTTAGTGGAGCCATCTGTAGGATGGACACTAGCTGAAGACCCCTCCCACATTCTCAAATGTCTGACCACTAGGATTTAATTCTGAGAGGTCATTATAACAGGAAAACGTGCTTTGGAATCCTCTGGTTCCTCACAGGAAGCTTACTGAAATATTGTGTGCATAGGCAGAACTTAAGACAGAAACAGGTCAGATACATGGGAGGTCTTTATTTCTGTATGCCCTTGCTTAAACTTGTAGTGTGCTATTGCAAAATCATAGAAGAGAATCACAGAATAGTCTGACTTGGAAGGGACCCACAAGGATCGCTGAGTCCAGCTCCTGGCCCTGCACGGGACACCCCAAGTGTCACACCATGTGCCTGAGAGCAGTGTTCTGATGCTTGTGAGCTCTGTCAGGCTGGTGCTGTGACCACTGCCCTGGGGAACCTGTTCCAGTGCCCAACAACGCTCTGGGTGAAGAACTTGTTCTAAAATCCAGCCTAAACCTTCCCTGACACAGCTTCCTGTCATTGCCTCGCAATCACATATAACATGGTGACAAAGCCCATTTCATTGTAGTGTACATAGTGGCAGCAGGCCAGCAAACAAAATAAACAATCTAGGTGATAAAGCCCCACCTTAAGTGTTAAAGACACACAGCAACCAAGAATAGGAGTGCTGCGCTAAGTGTAAATATCTCCTGTTTCTGGTTAAATTTTTGTGGTTGGCTGTTGTGCATGTGCTATGTGTGCAGTGTGAAGCAAGGGAAGGGCTAAGTGGGGAGCCTTGGGGGTTCCTTAGCTGGCTACTGTGATTGCTGGGGGTCAGGAGGGAGGTGGGCCTGGTGAGAGCTGTTGTGGCCATGCTTTGAGGGATGAGTTACTGCCCTCTCCAGCAGGGAGGACAGCCAGTGCTCAGGATAGCCTCTCTCTGGGTATGCTGAAGTCGACCTAGTTTCCAGGGGAAAGAAGAAGCTTACCCACACTTGGAAGTCTCCAAGAATGTCTGTGTTTTCTGAGGCTCTACCCCACAGCACCATTTCAGTAGAAAAGCTGCAGTGATGCTTTCACTGAGGCACTGCAGTAGCTTTGCTTGCCCCTTGTGTTCCCTGGTTGTGAAAGAATTAAATTTGTCATGTGACTCTCATGATAGGAGGGAGGTAGATTCTTCTGTAAAAGCAAGTTGCAGTCAGCCCAAATAGTTGAACAGATGAGGAAAGCCATGGGACTTTTGTCTGGTACCATGCTGAAGCGGGGCTACATGTCTCACTACAGTAGGGAGCGGCTGTCTGACCTGTTACTGGTTGTAGGTACAACTGATTCAAGCTCTGCCACATATCCTGCTAGGGGCTCAGCAGAGATGAAAACAACTGCTATCTACTTTTTGGGTAGGTGTATGGGGCAAGAAGTCCCTGTCCTGCCTTGAACTTGGACTTTGGGAGGGACTGGAACAGCAAACCACCTTAGAAGAAAAAGGGAAAATTCTGGTGATAAACTTAAAAGCCTAATGTTGTCTGAGGGTGGACTCCTGTGCATGTTTGGCTGTGAATCCCCAAATGTATAGCACAGTGTTAGGAGTGGGTACTTGGAATATGAAGAATGCCTCTGGCTTCCTGTATGTGTTCCTCCCAACATGGATATTAATTGCTGATGGTTTTTCATTTGAGTGTCTTTACATGATCTTTTATAGGCTTGATTTCACAGGAAATAAGCCCTCAGAATGTGACCCATAGAGCTGTAATTCCAAGATGCTCTTCTATGATTTGTGGTTCTAGATATTGTACCTCAGCCATGGAGCAGAGAGCAGAATGGTGCCATACAGCAGAGAAGCCTTGCTGGCCCTGGAGACAGTGGTTGTCTCACTTTTAGTCTAAATGTGTTTCTATATCTTCCTTCCCTGACAGGCTGCTGTTTGGTCCTCCCAAAGCCGTCTGTTGAGCAGGCTGAACAAGGATGGGTCCATCAACCTTTCCTCACTGGTCAAGTGCTTCAGCCACCAACCATCTTGGTACCTCTCTGTTGAACTTCATGAGCTTTATTAGTGTCTTTCATGTCCTGAGGGGCTCAGAACTGAGTGCAGATTCTAGATATGGTCCAACAAGTGCTCTGAGTAGAGAGGCTGATTGCTTCCCTTGCTGTTCTACCTCTGCACCTGTGAATGCAGCCCAGGGTGCTTTAGGCCTTCACTGCCATCAGGAGACAATGCTGGCTCACGTGCTGCTTTACCCTCCACTCTGTCTACCAGGTACTTCTCAATATCACTGGTTCCTACTCAGTCCCTACCTCCAGCAGTGCAAGAGTTTTTCTTTCCCAGCTGGAGGTCTTGCCATTTGTTCTTACTGAATTTTATGAAGTTTCTTTCAGCCCTTTCCCCCAGCCTGCTAAGCTCTCTGTAAGTGGCAGTCCTGCTCTCAAGTCTGTTAACAGGTTTCTGCCAGTTTAATGCCATCTGCAAACATGACAAACCTTCATTCTATTGTGTTCTCCAGATTGTCAGGCAGATGCTAAACAGGATGACCCCAGGACAGACCACTGCTATTCACCCAGCTAAGCCAACCTCTTGGCCAGTAATGATCCTTCTTGTGCACAAGATTATTGCAAGAGAGTGCTTGGAAGCCTTGCTAAAGTTGAGGAAACTGCTTTCCCTTATCCACAAATTTAGTCATTTTATCATAGAAGACAATCAGATGGGTCAGACATTTTTCACCATGAGACAATCCATGCCTTTGCCTGTTAACAGGCAGAAGTAGTCATTGCCTGCCTGAAACACCAACTTCAAGTACCTGAAAGGAGTGTAGATCAGTTTTATGACAGGAAAGAAACTGCTTTCTGTGTATTTTAAACTGCTCAATCACTTCAGTGTTAATTTTCCTGTGATGATTGGTTCATAAAGTTATAAATATCATGTAGGCAGTTGTTTCAGGCTTATTGCAGATTCAGCCAGACAATAATGAACTGGTTACCTGCATTCATAGTAGTAAGCCATTTAAAAAACTTTAAAGAAAGTTTGGATTTCTGGGCACAAGGGGAGTCAGGTGCTAAATAACATTTTGCCAGGGTGCTTCTGAAAACAATGGCTTTACAGTCTGCTTTTATTTTTTTCTTAATATTTTTTTATTTTTTTGCAATTGGAAATAGCTCCTCTTTAACATGTAAAAGATAGTTTTGATATTTTCAGGGAAGTGGTATGTAAGTGCATGCAAGAGAAAGAGAGGTTTCTTTATACTGTTGCATAACCTGAGAAGCTTTGTAGTTAGATACCCTATTTCTGTTCATAATTAGACTGGAATGTGATGTGCTAACCAGAAAGTAATTATCTTCTACCCAAAGAGTTTTCTGGGAGTTTGAACTGTGCCAAATTACTTTGTCCAGGGCTCTCCTCATTCAGGTACCTGTGTGCAAAATGAAGGAAAGAATCACTTCAGAGTTTTTTTTGAGGTCCTCTTCTCACTCCACTGCAGCCTTTGAAAGTGTGATTCACTAAATATAAGGGAGAATGCAGTGAGAATCACTGAATGGCATCCAGACAAGGTGGCTCTTGCTTCACAGAAAGTGTACAAACAGAAATTAATTCTTTCAGGCCTCATAAAGCATGCCATAGGAATGCTAAATAGCAGAAACTTTTGGGTTGTGTGTGCTAAGTAACCTGTCACATGCCTAAAGCAGCCCTACAGTGTTTTTTTCTCTTTAAGTTTTTTTCTTTTTAAGTACTGCCAGCTTGTCTCTTCTTTCCAAACATCAGATTCTGGCTGCTTTAGTTTATCTGCCCAATGCTGCAGCAACTTTGATTCCTTGTTCTCAACCACAGGCTGCCATCTCAAATGGTCCCTTCAGTATCCAGCCTGAAGGAGCTCAGAGAGAAACACACATAATAATCAGTGGTATTACTTTTAAAAATCCTTTCCAGTAATGCTCTTTCTCTCATGTTTTCTGGAATTTGCATGGCTTCTCAAATCATGTTGTGTGATCTTTTTCTCCTCCTCCTCCCAGTTCTTTCTTTCCTGCTCAGAAACATGAAGAAAAAGGTGCCCTCATGTACTTTTGTATTGCCGGACTTGTTTACATCTCTCTCTGGAGATACAGAGAAAGAAGAAAGACAAAGCAACAGGACTTGTAAGAACAAATCCCATGTTTACGGGGTTGTAAGAACAAATCTGATGAAACTCCCTAGTGAGCTCTAACTGTGGACAAACTGCAAAAATCCAATAGTTGCAGTGTCAGGAAGCCTTTCTGTGTCAATTCCAGTCTGTCAAGCTGGAATTCTCTCTGGTGCAAATTGCCTTCATTTTTTTGTTAGCATTGCTTTTAGTCAAAAAACAGGAGAGAGCTCCTGTGTAGAGCTCCACAGTATTACCTGCCAGTCTTTAGTGGCTGAGGGTTATTTAGGTAGAGGTTTTATTTTATTGCATATGTACATATGTATTTGTACAACCTTTTAGAAATAAAATGTTTTTAATCAAAATTGAAAGTCTAAGGAGGGGTTTCTTTAAAAAATGAACTCTGAAAACTTTTCACAATATGATTGATATTTTCATTAATTTTATAGTGTCTAATTAAAAGAAATAAAAGGAAAAGCTTTGATCTTGGATCATCTTATGAAAACAGCAAAAAATAAGTTAAAATATTAAAATTTTTGACTTTTCATCATTGGCTTTCCTGAGGCCTGCTTAAAAATCACCTTTATGAAATCAGCCACAGAAATAAATCCTAGATTTGAAGAAAAATAATGTCTTGGCTTTGGTCTGCTGCTACTTGAATCTGAAGATAGTAGTGAGAGAGTCCAAATAACGTGGACATGTTGCTGCTGGAATACTGCACTCATTAGCACTGAACAAAACTCTAACATTTAACTTGAATATACAGCATTTGCAAAAGATGATCAACAATCTTAATGTTGTTCACACAGATGTAGAGATGACCAAAAAAATAAAATCAATAATTAATTTTAAATAATCACAGGTTTTTCTACTCCACAGCTTATTTGTTACCTTTTGTTTCTGAGTTCATTTGTAGTCATGTTTTTTTCACATTATGGTACTCATATCTGTTTAAATTGGAGAGCAAAATTTTATATTATTTCATTACAGAAGCATCAGTAAACATAACTTATATCTTATTAATTGCTTCTCTTTGATCTCCTATTCTTGTAGTAGGTTTTTAAAACAAATAAACTAATACTATCCTTTTAAATAGTGAGGCCAAAGCCATAGTGGTGGCCATATTATTAGGTTAAATCTGCAGCAGCTGTTTTCTCTCTTTGTGAAGTTATAGGGTAAGCTGAACTAGCCTTCACCTGGAGATTCTTTCATCTCTGAAATGCAACCAGGAAGAGAGGCGTGGAAAGAATAGTGACAATAAATAATAATTATTTATTATTACTTGGCAATAATTATTACTTAACGAACAATAAAGATGTGCAGTAAAACTGTATATGTTTTGATACTTGGAGTTTTTTTTACTTTTCCTTCATTGCATTTGACAACTGAGGATCAGATAGAGAGTTTGGGTTATTGCATTGATTAGTG
Organism: Molothrus ater; assembly: GCF_012460135.2. NCBI lineage: Eukaryota > Metazoa > Chordata > Aves > Passeriformes > Icteridae > Molothrus > Molothrus ater. Next base: position 30,787,695 of record NC_050483.2, read on the forward strand.
CCTTCCTCACAAGCAGAAAAAACCAAAGCTGTATTTTCTTCCTTATTTCACCTGTTTGTGATCAGATGGATTGTCTTCCTCTAATCTGCTTAATGAAGTTGTTGTAAACCTCCATTCACATTCACAGTTCATTCTTAGCACTTGGGAGACTGCAGTACTTTGCTCTTTTTTAGAATAACAAAGATGCTATGAAAGTTTACCTGTTTTTTGTTTTATCTTGCTGTGATATAAAGTAATCAGTAGAAGATTACTTTAAAAGATTACAAAGTCAGATTATAGAATAGTGATTTAACAAGGTACACAAGTCAAAGGGTTGAATGGTGAAAGATTGTTTGCTTAACATGGTAGTGTAAGAGTTGCAATATCCTGCACTGGGATGCATGATATAAATTGATAAATAAAATGATAACTTGAACCTGCAGTCTGCACATAGTAGTCTGGAAAGGAAAACAGGTAATTAGGAGGCAAATGGAGAACTGGTAAGAATCTTGTCTGGAGAGGAAAAAGTGGGTATTGATTTGAGAAATAAACAATGTGAAGAACCAGTGTTGAAATTACTTTTGTGTGTGTTCTGTTTTCTAGTTCACTTGTGGAATTTGTTGTACCTTGTTCTTACATGTAAATGTTTCTTTAACAGGTTCAGATTTCCAGTAGGATTTTAATTAGCACAGCAAAATTCCAGTGCACTATCACAGTTTTAAAGTCTGTAATTTCTCAGCACTGTTCACTCCTGCTGTGATATCATACTGTAATAAATTGTTGTATAGGTTACTTATTTAATTTCCTTGTCTTTTGAAGTAGATAACAGTTGCATAGTAGATGAATGTTCATCATGGGTTGATTGTTTCTACATTGCCTAGAGAGAGCAAACCACTGCAATATACTATTGGAGTGTCATTCTTAACATTTATTAAAGCGGAATATGATTAAATATTGCATTTGTGATGATAATGAGCTAAGTGAAAATTATATACTGTATTATGGACTTTCTTTGTTACAAATTTCAAACTCACAATTTTATTTTAAGAGTTTTTATAACTTGCTTCCTTCTGAAATAATTTGCTCTTCCTGATAGAAATATCCTAAGCTTCCTTACATCATAATTTTAGATATAACATAGTCAAGAAGAATCAGAGGCACATACTCTGGGACAGCAGATGGGAAAATGTAGTTAAGACATTAAAAAAAAAAGCTCTTAGAAACAAAAAACCTAAATAAATAACAATAACAAAAATAGGGGAAAAAAAGAAAATTCTTTCTCTTGGCCCAGATCCACGGTAATATTTGCCCAGAGTACACAGTGAAGTGTTAGCCTTTGTAGGTAATATTTGGTGACATCTTGAGCACTGGAATGCATTAGTGTAGTACTGCATGGTGACATTCCTTGGCTGTTCACATCTGAGAGGGGGTAGCAGCCTGGGACACTTGATGAGTTAAGGGGAAAGCATTTATGGTAGCATGCTGCACGTCATAGGAAGTTACAGCCCAGGCTTCTACATATAAGGCCATCGTTCCGGTGGAAGCAGAGTGTCTGCAGAAAAAAATCACAAAAAAATAGCTTATTGTTGAATCTTTGAGCATTCCCAGATTACATCTGTACATTTTCCAGCAAACAATTGGCCTACATATTTTCCTGAAATATAGAGATTCTTTCATTGTGCAGTCATGTGTTGGCTAATAGAAGACTTCCTGTGAAATCTGTAAATCATCAGTAGTGAGATAACAAAAATAAAACTTAAAAAGATTATTTAAGTTAGTGTTTTCCCAAATAGCATATCTCAGTAGAGCATTAATGCATTAATAAACAATGTTACAGCTGTTGTACTGGATCAGAAATTGTTGGTGACTGAGGAACTGGCAAGAAAAAAAGTACAACTGCAATGGTTTGATGACTGCCTGTAAGTAGCAGCTGCATTTCCTTTTTCTTCACTTTTGTGTTACTTTCCAAATTAACTAGTTAAGCCCTGTCTTACTGCAGTGTGACCATCTTAAAGGTTTTTTCCCTAAAGCTGAGCTACTGAACTGGTGACCTATCTCTCAGTCTGTTCTCTGCTGGAAGTAATTGCTGCTCTTCATTTCACATCAGGAAGGACAGCAGAAGGAAGAATCAGAAGGAGATGACCAAGCAGTTGTTGAACTCTGCTTTTACCCCAGAGGCAAAAGCTGCCTACTTAGAGATGATAAATGCAAGAAGATGTCATGGGGAAACCTTAGTTGTGGCTTGCAATGCTGCCTCTAGAGAAGATTTCATCCTGCGGTGTTGGTATTCAAGAACCTTTAATTAACAATCAATTAAGTAAGAGATTAGTCATTTAAAATAGAAGAAAATATTAGTTGTGGAGTCCTTTGGATTTAAGTGTTTTAGCTGGAGCCAAGTGAATGTACTAGCAGTGGAAATAGACTGTGGTAAGTTCTTGGCCACCACATTTGTCACCCCAAATGTCACAGGAATAAGTGTGTTGACAGATGAACTGGTCAGAAATCTTGCTTGTTGGTTTGAAAAATTAAAACCCATGTGCTTCTATTGCGTGCTGTAAGCTGGTCTTTCCGTAATAGGTTCAGTGGGAGAGAATGATCTAGTTCTGCAGCTTGGAGGGAGCAGTCAGACTTTAAAGAGGGGAGCCTGGATCATGTGCTCCTGTTCTGATCCACTGCTCACTGTGGGAAGAGAATGGTCATGAGACTGGTGCTCTGTTTGACAGTGTTCATGTACTAAGACTAAGAAACACTTGCTCTGGTTACTTGGATGCTGTTCTGTGTCAAGGTCTGATCCAGAAAAGCATTTCTGATTAACACAGTACTCCAGCTAGTATGCTATTCTATTTGAATCAGTTTGGGTAGTATTGCGTGTTTAATCAGAGTCATGTTTAATTGCTTTTCTGACACAGAGCCCAAAATTTACCATTGTATGACAGTAATACTATATACAATGACTAAATAAAGTAACATTTTCCTCTGGGTAGCACAGCTGCATTCTTTAAAGGTCTTATGGATATTTTACAATACAACTTTGCCGGGAAATTGCCCTCTTAAGACAGAAATCTTACCAAAGATACTAAAAATATAATTCAGTTGGTTAATTTAACATGACTTCAAAGACCTTCAGTGTATAAATGTTCAGCAGCTCAGGATGTAGTGTGACCTTGAGCAATAAAAATTTTGACTTACCATTTTAAGTTTTAAAATATCCCTCTATATCAAACTTGATTTGAGCAAAACATGCTTCTGTCATATAGCTGGGACATGATGAAGAGCTACTTTTCTACTGAAAATTATGATCTTCAGACTGCATTTATCTTTTCTTCTCTCATACTCTATTCCTACAATTTCTGTGCTTCAGAACAGTAGCCTGTTGAACAGAATCTGCTGATTTGTTCAATAGGTATGTTTTCTTTTTGCATAATATTGCTAATGTGAAGTTGCTTGATGAAAAGATTCATAGTGGCTTATTGTAATATGGCTTAATAGTAATAAATTAGGTCTTTTTGCTTGCAGCTTTCTTTAGTAGGGTATTTGCTTTATTCAATTGATAGATATGATGACATGACCTAGTGAATCCCAGGGACCAGATTATTACAGTTGTGATTTTAAAGAAACAAAAATCAAAACCTCTAGAAATCCTGTACCCGAGGCTAAAGTAACATGCAGACAACATGAACTCAAGAAACCTTTGCTTAATAAATAAATAAAACGACAAGACAGTGAATTGTCGCAAACATGTTTCCCTTGGTTCTGCTTATTAGGACTGGCTAATGTTAGTCATTAGTGAACAGGAAGAACTTTCCCCATGACTGGCTGAAGCTGCTGAATATGTTGACTCATGTGTTTAGAATGCATCATGCCGTGACTTATCCATGTTATATATAGATGTATATTTGGGATTCCTCGCGCATGACTAGGCATCAGTTTCCTCTTCGGTTACCTCTTGTAACTGAAGGTTGTGTCTATGAAAGGGAATATCCCAATTATTACAGAATCACACGCAGTCACTGAATCACCTATCTATCTATTGTCTGTAGGACCTGGACTTAACTTGTGAATGACAATACATAAAAAAATTGGGAATAAATAACAAAGCTATTTTCGGTAACTTTGCTTTTTTTATCCAAGAGAGTCCTTGGATAAAAAGAGCCTTTTCACACTAAGGTTCTCATTCCTTTCCTTCCACTACCTCCTTGCTCCAGTATGGCTTAGTTCCAACTCATATAATGAGTAGACTGCAGTTACCTTTTTTATTCTAGTGAGATTATGTACTAGCAGTGTACAAAAGATTCCAGGATCATCATTTTCCCGCATAAGAAAAGCATTTGTGAGACTTTTTGGAGTTAGTAGTTTGGTTTTTGAACTTCAGAAAGACTTTGTGTGGTAATATGGGTGTTAAGGATGGCTGACCTGCTCCACAGCCAGGTGTGTCTATAGATCTGCTTTCTGCTGTAAGATGTTGTGCTCAGTTGCCTGCTCTGAGGTACTTCACGTGCTGGCTTACAGCACACAGCTTGGTCATTGGTAACTTCTCCCTCCACTGATTGTACCAACCTTCTTTGGCTTCACATCATGGCAGATGGTTGTAATGACATGTGAGGTGACTGTGGCTTTTGAATGGCTACTCTTGGCTTTGCATGTCTTGTTTTAGTCTGTTAATTAGCTGTCTATAAATTTTACTGAAAAAAACTTCTGAAGGCATAGACAAATGCCAAAATTCTTGAAGGATTTTTGCAATGCAGAAGAGTCTTTTTTTATCACATAGGAAATTAATGTTTTTGACCAGGGAGGGCATGGATAACACCACTCATTCTTTTGTCTGTGACCTGTAGAAACTGAGGATGTGATAAATAGGTCAAGCTCTTTTCAGTATCTAACTCCTCCTGTTTCTTGCCCAAAAAAAGGGTAAAATAGCTGTTTCCCAGAAGTGAAATGTTCTTTAATCATTGCATGAATGACATTATGACTTCATTGCCTTGTTTAAAAGAAATAAATTCCGTAAGCAACCCATTAAAGAAGGTAATTAGAAGAACAGTGCTTTAGCACACTCGCTGGAGAACTTGCAGCCCTTCCCTGCTTGTGGCTCATTGCGGTCAGAGGAATCTGGCACGCAGATGGTGTGGCACAGAGCTGTGTCAGACAGATAGCGAGAAGGCCAAGGGAGTCTAGGAAGAATGACAAAGCAGGATGAGCAGACCAAACATCTTAAAGATGCCTCACACATGCTCTCACCACAGGAGAGTGTGTCAAATGTTCTCGCATGTGCCTTTACAAAACATTTGGGGGAATGGATTATTTGGTGAGACTTTAGGGGAAAATTTTACTCTACAAAGGATTCTGGAACTTCAATTCTAACTCTCTTTCTTCATCTTTTTCTCTTCTATGTGTTTAATTTTTCCATCTCATTTTAATTCTTCTGTGTTAAGGGCTTTGACCAAAGGTGATGTGAATATGATTCTTGTGAAAGAATCCAGTCTTTTGAAAAGTAATGAAAGTCATATTTGCTGTGGTGGCAACAGGCCCGGGCTATGTTTAGTTGAAGTGTTTCTCATTTTGCAATATGAGGGAGAAGTTTTCATTTTGCCAGGATTGTTACTAAAACCACATTGATACTGAGGATATATGTTGCCTACTATCTAAGGGGGCTTAAAAAATTTAAAAAATGTTGGACTCGTAGGAAACTGCTGTTGTCTTTTTTGAAATAGGCCCATGAATTTTGAGAAATTGGTGTTTGAAATGCATAAAACAGGAAGAAGGAAGATTTAGGTATCTGAGAAAAGCAGAAAGACATGTTTTTGTTGTCCTGCATTTTGTATTTAGAATGAATGACAATATATCTGTTTCCCTTCGACCTTCCATCAGTCTGATGACCTAAATGCATATTTAAGAGAAGATTTTTAACTTGATCAAGAGAGTTTGTCTCTCCAAATTCAATGGTAGCAAATGTCTAATAGTAATCTGAAGAAAATTTCACTGTCTTCCCTTTTTGGAAAGCAAACCCAACCATCTGGCATATGCTTGATACATATTTGGGCAATACTGAATGTGTTGCTGGTGCAGTGTGACGACAGCCAAAAACGCAGTTTGTTATGTCTTGTGAAGCTGAGTTATGGTATACTGTAAAATCAGGTCAATTCAAGGAATAAACTGTTTTCTAGTACAATGTTCTTCATGCTTTCTCTTGCATTGCATCCCATAGATGGGATGAGTCCAAGGTCACCTTCAATTCTGGCCACAAGACTGTTTTTCCATGACACCCTCCCATTCCCCACCTCAGCCCAATGATTTTCCAGCTTCTAGTTTGAGGAGATTAATTTCTTTCACATCTACTAGTCTTACTGCCTTATTGTATTCCTAGCATTCCCCTTGTGTTGTCTCCATGCTCTACAGCAATGATTAAAATATGTATCTAGCAATTATTTAAAATATATCTTTTTATAAGATACCTCCATAAGTGACTAACATATGGGAAGAAAAAACACATGTTAATTCCATTCCTTTCAATAATTTTCCACTCCTTTCCTTAACTTTTGTGTTTCCTGCAAATTTTGATTCTCCTTCAGGATATGTTAAAATTATACATTAGCAAAAGTGATTCAGAGCTGGATTCCTCTAAATGTTGTCACGTCATACAGTTCATGTGAAGAGAAAATACCACTGTAAATCCATGGAAGTAGCTCTCCTCTTCTAAACTAGGAGGGGATTTATTTATTTATTTATTTATTTGAGTTTATATACTTGCAATATCATCACAAAGCACATTTGAAATAAAAAGGCAGTCATTAACCAATTGACATGATCTTTTATAAACAATAATCTCAGGTGGTAAAGAACAAGCCTACTGCATCACATTTAAGTCTTTCCATTTTCCTGCTTTTTTCTCCTGTTTGGGGTAAATATGAGATCTCCCTGATTGCACTGAAGATCTGGATCTTTTGACAAAACTTGGTTTGGCAGTTTATTTGAAATTTATTAGAAATGAAATTGCTTTCACTCCTTGAAAGGAGTTAAATATCTTAGAATAGGTATCTTTTGAATTTGCTAATCTTACTATCCCATAAAAACAAGCACTTTGTCAAAATTTTTAATATGAATTAATACAAACTTTGAGTAGTATTTGTGCAGAAGGTACCTGAAGTCTTCTGGGTAGGCACAGTATTACTACTGTCAAATGAGTTGATTGCAATGTAAGTACATCTATTTTAAATAGCTTAAGAATTGTGTTTGTGACTCAGGAGAGCCAGATAGAGCCTGTAAAATGTCATTATTTCATTGCCATTAGTGATTCAGTGACAGATTATGCACAGTGTCCTTCAGCTATATCTGTCTATACTGTCACTCACTAGCTGAACAAGTGAAGACATTACTTGTAAATTTTCATACAAAATAAGAGATGAAAGGAAACAGGTCACTGTAGATAATAATTTATATTGCATTTAATAAGTTGTCAGAGCAATCATCAAAGAAATGATTTATGGCTTCTGTTTACTTAGTACTTAGTATGCAGAAAGTTTTTGGAGTAGCCAAGCGCTACAAAAATCTTCCTCAAGTAATCAATCTAAGAGGAACTCCAGCACTCTCAAGTGAGAACAGCAGCCAGCTCCAGTGGATATAAAGCCAAGTATGTCAGTAGTTGTTTGGCTTTCCTTGGTTTTACAGACTAAGATTGCTTTCCAAAAATCCATGTCAGGTAGATTGCAATTTTAATTCCTATTTTACATATTGTACAAGGCACAGCAGTTAACTGATTCACTCCAGGCAGTATTTTAAAAGCCTACGCTAATTTCCAGTTTGAATGTTCCCATTATGACAGTGTTTCCAGGATCAAATATTAATCTTTGTAAGGTGGATACAATTTTGACAAACCCTACAGAAATTTAAAAACTGAGTACTATGCAACTAATTTTCCAGAAATGTAAAGCTTCACTATAGGCTAACTTAGGCCTTAGTTGGTTTTTCTCTTCATTTAGGATGAGACATTGCTTTTATATTCAAGGTTACATTATGCCACTGACATTAAATGGAAATGATTAGAGTAGTGGAGTTGACAAACCCCTCTCCCTTGTCTATTCCTTGCAAAATTAACAACCACACTGCACACATAGCACCCAGCTGCTTTATCTGTTTTGTAGCATCTGACCAGTTGCTTTGTTTTGAGAATCTTCAGGGAAACAAAAAACCCTCACAGGTAATCTGAAATAAAGAAAGAATATTTTGTTTTTTATATTAGAGGGGTTTTTTTAATACTTTCTTTTTAGAAGCTGTCCAATTAATCTTCCTATCAAATTATCTTTAAGCTTGTGGCTTCTTGTTTGCATCCCACTCTGCAAAAGGAATGTAATCTGTTTATATCCTTCTTATTTTTAGAGATGTGAATCTCAACCAGAAACTACTCTATTTTTTTCTTTTTATTTTCTTCCCTTTTTTGGCACTGAGATTTGACCTGAAATGCAAGTAAACGTTATGCTTATTTCGTATCAAAGCCTCTATAAACCAAAACTGCTCTGTGTGTGGGTGGATGGGAGAAAATGCACTGAAGGAAGTTGCAGTCCAGTGAGGGAGTTAGACAGCTTGGCTAGATGACCATTTCCCTTTCTCCTGTTTGCTTCAGAGAATTTTGAATGCTCCATCTAAAGCTGAAGCTTTGGCCGTCCTCTCTTTTGGCTACCATTTGCTGCTGATTTGTTTCTGAGGGCAAATATCTTTCTCATTAATGTGTTTATTCTGAAGAGGTCTGGGAAGGGATGCTCTGATGTGAAGGGAAGCTAATGCAGGATAAGGAAACAGTCTCCTGTGCTGCTTGCCTAAATTTTTTTCACTTTTCCTACATTAGTATCTGAAACCAGCTGCTGTCATAGGTCTAAGGGAAAACTTGACTCAATTTCACATTTTTGCAGCTTGAGTTCTATCCATGTACTCAACAGCATTTTGATAGGCAAAGCCTCAAAACAGAATGGAGATTGTTTTGGTTTTCTCATGTACAGTAGTTTCAGTCTGTTGGAGGACTAATACTTAGAGGGACTGTTTGAATACAGATTGAGGAGCAATATAAGGGGTAGATACTATGTAGATTTAGAAAGAGTCCTTAAATATTAGCAGGGGGGCAGTAGATATTATAGAAATGTGGTAGTTATATAGAATATTTGAATAATGTAAGAATGCTTATTATTTTTAGATGTTTATTTAAACATAACCACTTTAGAATTTGCTTCTATAACATGGGTATGTGTTGTGTGTAGAGGTTCAATGTTTAATCACACACATATTGAAAATACATAATAATGCAGCTTAGTGTTGTAAGAATCTGTAGGTAATTTCAGATTGGAAAGGATCACAGGTTGTCTCTAGTCCAATCTCTTGCCCAAGCAGGGTTGACTGAGGCCAGTAACCATGTAGCCCACAGCTTTATCTAAGCTTTCATCTTGAAAACACCTGAGGCTGAAGAGGACACAAAATATCTGGGCAACCTGCTCCAACTGCCCAATTGTCCTTATGGTAAAGGTCTTCCTTATATCCAGTTAGGACCTCTCTTAGATCAAATGATGCTTCTTGTCCTTCCTCCATATGCACTATGAAGAGGAAGAGGCAGGCTTTATCTTCCTCATAGCTGTCTCCCTGTTCCAGGTCCTGGCAGGCTGCTCTTAGGTCTCCCCAAAGCCATCTCCTGCACAGGTTGAACACCTCTCATTCCCTCAGCCTTTCCTCACAGGCAAGTGCTCCAGCCCCCAGCCATCCCAGTAGCTCTGCTGAACTTGCTGCCATTGCATGTCTTTCCTGTATTGGAAGCTCCAAAGTTGTTACCATAAGGAGAACACAAAATACTACTACCCTTTATCACTTCCTTGCTTATCTTTGAATTGTGCTTCTTACTTCTTCTCTGTTGATGCAGGATATAAATTTTCCTTTTATGTTTTTTCTAAGCTTTCTTTGTTTCAATGGCTGTTTAGGCTCTATCTTCAATGCTTGTGTTTTGATGAACAAATTGACTAATGGCAGAACTTTCAGAATTTGAGATACTGTGCATTCTTTTCCCATCTATAGTAGATGTACTAAGAGAAGGGCTGGGCATGAGATCTGTTATTACCCAATACTTCGTTTAGAAATGCCAATGTTCTGTAACAACGTCCATGACAATAAATAAACAGCTATACTTGTTTCACTGTTCTCCCATTGCCAGAAATAGTTTCAGGGGACTCCATAAAGATTTCACCTCTTTCTCTCAATCTGCCGGATTCACACAACTGATCTGTCCTTTGCTTGCAACTTTTTAACAGTAAGGGCATCTTACTGATGTTGTTCATGTCTTGGATACTTAAGTGACCATCTTTAGTGGGAAAACCTTTGTGGGAATTGAGTTATGTCTCAACTTTGTTAGCCTGTGGATAAGCCTGTCCTGAGTCTTTTTATGTGGATCATGCATGGGATGGAGTATATTAAAGCATAACTGTGGAACTTGGACCAACTTTCTGGTCCTCCTTGGAGTAGGAGATAGCCATTCAAAGCTGGCTCATCGAGTGCATTTGTGCACTAGGGAAGACTCCTCTAAAGCCTGAAGCTTCCTTGGGATGTGTAACAAGTGTCTCTACCTCACATTTCCCCACACCAACTTTTTTCTACTTTCCATCATGTGGTGTCTACATCCATGTCCATCTCATTTCTGTTTTGCTGCATTTGCTAAGTTCATTTCATTCTGCCAAAGTAAACACTCCTGCACTAGATAGAACTGTGATACTTCAATGACAGAAAAACTGTTAAAATCTGGGCCAGCTGTGTTATCCCAGTTGTTTGGAATCTGGGTGTCTTTAGGAGTATCCCATTCTCAGAACAACAGTGTGTTCATAGCTGGAGTTCACAAGTTAGCAGTGCCACTTTCCTCTGCTTAGAATTTTCATTATTTTGGCCATGTTACATGATGTCACATGGAAATTCCCAGAAGTCTGGAGAACACAGAGCATAAATGCTCATAAAATGAGGACCTTCATCAGTACTCATGTGGCTGACCTGCCTAACATTGGATGAATCCTTGCCCTTATCCTTCATGCTGAAAAAGCTTTGTTAAGTGAGAGGGTTTGCTTAACTGCTGTTAGTAGGCTTAAATTTACTTTAACAGTAAACTTTTCTCTTTTGCTGAAAAAAGTTTAAGTGTCTAAAACTTAAAAGATTTAAGAGCAAAAGAGGTATAGTATTTTGATATAAACAAAATTGATATTACAAAATCCTGCAGGCTCAGGTTTCATAAGAGACTTGGCCTAAAAGAAATTGTTTCCTCAGACTAAATGTAAGCTAATAACTGAGTGTTTTGTTACTGCTGTGACCTTGCTTGACTTGAGCTAATATACTATATTTTAGTTGAGGGTTTTTGTGATGTAAAAAAAGGGTATGCATGTTTCAGTAATGCTGTCATTCAGAAACCTCATGCTTTTATAAGCTATTCCCTATTTTTGGCTAAGGGTTGTGTGGAGGGTGGGTGACACACTAGAACTTGATGATCTACCCAGTACATTCTGTTCTTTGAACAAAAACTGCAAAACCCCTTTCATTGAGATTGGTTTGAGCCATTTCAAGAAGCTATCAACACAGATTAAATAGCAGTATGGATATTCCCGTCTGAACTATCTACACATGTTAAACTTTGAACTAACAGATTTTAAACAAACACTGCACAATGAAGAAGATACGAAAAGCCTTTTGACTTGGAATCCCCAGATGTTCAACATAGTTTTATGCACGAATACAATCTACGATTCTGGAAGTGTTCCTTATAGTGTACTCCATTTTTTTTTTTTTTTGTGGTGGGGAGATGTTGACTGAGTTAACTGAGATGTTGAAATGACTTGAATTCAGTCTGAAATGGTTACTCTGATATTCTCTGTCCACACTTTGAGCAACACAGTCTACAGTACTAAATACCAACATTTCATCTGACCTTCTTGACAAACTTCATGGGTAAGAGCAATGACTGTAGACTGCTTTTCCCTAGAGAAGGTCTTTTTTGGCTTGCACCAGTCCAGTTAGCAATCTGTCATACTAATAGCTTAAGTGATACCTTAAGGAGGCTTGCTTTTCTACTGCCTGCAAAATATGCTTTTTCTGGGGAAAAAAAGGGTTTTCTACATACATTTCTCATTTTCACTGTGTGTTAACGTGATTCTTTAGGAGGTTTAATAATGTTTATGATTTAATTGCACTTCAGTGTTTACAACATGAATGTCAGCCTTTAGAGACAAATTGGAGAAGCAATTCCTGGCTGCTCTCCAGCATAAAACCAAAACTATTTCTGAGAAACTCTTGTTACTATCAGCTAGACTGTCTGGAGTGCTTTCACCCTCAGCTACTGAGGGCAAAATACAGGAAATTTGGTCCAGATACGGCAGAGGAAAAAAAGAACACATGCCCAAGAAATGAAGCAAAGTTTGCTTGAGGATCTTATCCCTGTGTGCTGAAAAAATGAGACTCACAGTTTATTCATTGAACTAATGAACTAATAGAAGCACTAGGTTCCCATGACTTGTGTAAAGTCCTCTGAGTCTTCAGTTCTCCTTTCTGAGGACCTATTGTTGATCATCTCAGTAAAAAGATAAAAGCAGCACTAACAAAAACTGAAAAAGGAAGATACTAATAGTAACGAGGAGACAAAAGTACAAGTTAACACAGAGGTCTTGTGATTCATTGCAAAATATGTACATAGTATGCATTTATAAATTAAATTATGGCTTTCATTTTACATTTCTGATACCAGCAATACTGCAGATGACTTTCAATGTGGATTTCACAAAATCCCTGAATGACAGCTACAGAATACTTAGTATCACACTGTGAAATAGGAAAGAAAATAAAGACATTTTCAGAGAGCTTTAAAGAGAAGCTTAAAAAGAGCTGATTAAAGACACCTGGCTCTTTCTTGATATAGAGAGGGCTCATCCTAAGCATGCAACAGTCCAAGTAAGACATAATTTACACCCACTTACCTGTACCAGTAATGAAATGGGGAAAGGAATAAGGTTTCACAAAGATAATCAAAGTGCCTTCCTTATGAGTTTAGATTTTCTAGAACCTAATCTTGCAAGTATGATTGTGCAAGGTGGCTGATATAGAATTCACTTATCATTTTCATCTTTCTTTGTAAATATGTAAGGAAAAGGTGACTCAATAGGGATTTCAGCTGTTTATATGTCTTGGGAACAACTTGAGACCAAATCTAGAGGTAGGTCCTATGAGATCTAAAGACTGACTGAAAATATAAATTACAGTTCTTCACTAAATATTGCAGAACCTTGCACTCAGCTGCTTTTGAGTGGGAAATATTTAACAGAAGTACTTTAACTATGGTCCTGTTTTTCCCTGAAAATCAAACATATCTTTGACTCAATCAGACATATCCAAGGCAGCATTAAATGCCTTCTGACATTGCACAAGGATTTTTCAGGAATTAACTTTCTAAAGGATACATTGTGCTTATTTTTTTATCCCACAAATGGAAAGCTTTTGTCTTAGGAGAACAACCTTTTTATTTCCTTTGTGAATAATGGTTTTGGAAAAATCCACGTCACCTTGGTATTCAACATTTTTTGCAACAGTTTCTACTTGGCACTTGAGAAAATGAGCTAAATATCTTCCTAATGTAAAGACTGGTATTTGAATTATGGAGTGGCCTAATGAACAGGACACCAGTTAACTGTCTTGTTATTTTACTATTTATTCAGAATGCTGCATTGAGACTGGCATGGATTCTGTTGATGAAAGAGAGGCCTCACAAAGCATGCTAAAATTAAGACTATCCTATAAACTTTCCATTCTAGATCCAAAATTTGTGCATAAATCATGGTTCAAGAATGATAAATCGTTTTTGAAGACCATGAATTTAGGCATTTGTCCATTTTTTCTCATTGTTTGCTGAAATTTAATTTTTTTTAATCCCGTGTGAATATTTTAAGCAATGAAAAAAAAAAATGTTGTGGAATATGTGTCTAATGTAATTCCCCAAACACTCTGACAGAAGTTGTGACTATTCTGCTTAAGCTGAGGTGACCCAGCCTGTGTTACCTTTCCACTGTACTTGCTAAGCTCTTTGGCCTGGTTCTCCACACATACAAACTGATGCAGGTTAAAATAACCCTGGGGAATAGGGGAGTATGGGAGAGGTTGATTTTCACCCAGAAAACCAATAGGTGCAGTAATCTAAATGCCCATACTCATGCTGAGGAGGTGATTATTGTGCAGATCAGAGTTTAGCTGGACTGCCAAAACCAGCTGCAGCAATTTGTAGGAGGATGGTCTGCAATCATGTGGAAACCTGTTACCTAATGTTTCTATGCCTTCTCCTATCTTGACATCAGTTACTGGACTGTCTTCCTGTTTCTTAATAGAAGTTTACTTCTACTAGAATTCTTCTCTGAACAGCCTTTAGCTTTGGGAGCTCCTGGGGCCCCTGGTATGACTCTCAGATCAGGAGAAGGGATAGTGCTTTGAGGAAGCCAAAGGTTCCAGTAAAAGGAACTCTGCCCTGTGTGTTGAAACTCAGGCCATGGAACCACCAGGACATCCGGCACAGATTCAGACTCTAAAGTGATGAGCCAGACAGAGGAATATGTCAATATTGTTGATCACTGACAACAGTGGAAAAAATCCCTGAAAAACAAAGGAATGGGTGCAATGCCGAATGTACATCACAAAATGATCATGTTAAATTATGTCTGAGAGCAGGGAACAAATGAAAAAAAGAATCTCCACAGATCACGAAATCTAGAGTTTGTGGTCTAAACTGCAATAGCTCCGCTGACTTCACTCATTATACTAGCCAGCTTTCCAAACAACTGCGTTAAAAAAAATGTTAATAGCATAATTAAAATCAAAGCACATTGCCAAGAGAAAATCATAACAGCTTTTTTGTTTTCTTCTCTCTCTTTCTTCCTTTAAAATGTTGGACTCTGAAATTGGATGAAAAATTGAGCATCGTATTTAATTTTAGCACTCTCTGTGGATAAGATTTAATTAAAACAATCAATTAAATATATACAGCACTCCAGAGGCTCTGAAATCAGTAGGATCCAGGGACTGAAGTTTGAGAGATGGTGTTCTGAGGGGCTCGTCAGCTCTGTCCTCAGAGATGGCCATTTCCACCCACATCAGCCCTTTGTTGTAAATACTGGCATACACCTCAGTGCTCTCAGTGCTCTGCAGTTCTCAGAGCTGGACCTGTCTCAAAAGCATTGCTTCAAGTACAAACAGATCTCACAGCGTATTAAGTGTTCTTAGACGTGGCTGTATTCTCAACCTTTCAATGACTTACCAGAATGTTATACCCAGATCAGCCATGGCGCCTGCCTAGTCCTTGAGAAAGGACACTGCAGAAGCTCCTGATAATGGTTTTTAGAGGGATTTTATTGAAATGTTTTCATAACTTCTTTGTAAAATTAGCCCAAGTAGAATAAAATTTAAAATAGTCTTTCTTTACCACTTTTTAATAACTCTTCTATTTGTTTCTGAAAGTGGTGCAATAGCATCAAGGTAGGTCAGGTAGTATTATGTTCTCAGCAATATTTTTCATACACAAGAGTGCTTTCCCAATGTTCACAGGCATGGAGAACTAAAAAGCAGAGTCCTTTTTTCATTATCAGTACATGGAACAGACCATATAACCTTTTTTTTATTACACAATGTAATTTAATCTAAATAATTCAAACAATAATTTAAAAAAGATGCATGGACATCTTTTTTCCAGAGAGGGAAGTTAACATAGAAAAATCCCAGATAGCTAAACAGCAGTTAGCAGCCAATTATATGATAGCTAAAATAGTTATGCCTGATTGAATAATAGAGTATACTATGAGAGACATAATGTGTGCACTCTTGAACAACTGTGATCAGGTAAAAAGTTGAAGGACAAAATGGTATTGATTGATGTTTTATTAATAGAATAGCCCAAAGCTCTGATTCAAACACACTTGCCTGCAAAAATGGTAGCCTTGCTCTGTTTTGAGGGCTTTCAAGTATGATTTATACAGTTGTACACTAAGCAACCATATACATGTTGCTCCTTCGTGCCCCAATGCATCCAGTACATGACTGGGCCTGTATTCCTGGCTCACTTCCGGGGAAAAGAATCACCAATAAATCAAGACAAGCAGCATTTCCTAATTGTCTTTCCTAGGTGACAAACTGAATTGGCAGTACATACCGCAGATTTGCTATATACTCAGAAAATAAGTCAGAAACTAAAAGCAGTCTAGAGCCACAAAAATGCTTTCTCTCCACACCAAAAATATTTTGTTACCTGTTAGGATACTGGCGATCTGCTCTAATCTTCTTAACTAGCTGCTCTTGGTATTGAATTTTTTAACAGATTTTTCTATCCAGGAGGGGTGCTAACAGTGATGGAATAATAAGTATATTTTTGTATACAATTCAGACTGGTTCAAAGGTCACTCCAAATGAGCCTGAACAGTCTTATACTTTGGGAGTTTGCATTGTTCAAGGGAATTTAGCAAGAATCTGTGTAAGTGCATCCATGCTACTGGTAAGTGTAATTTAGTTTTCTGAAGGAGAAATTCAAAATATTTTAAAGCAGTAGAAATTGAAAAGTACAGTGCAGATACAGGGTTTTCTTTTTTGTAGTCAAGAAGTCATTTATGTCAGCAACATTTAAATTAAGTATTACCGGTTTCTTAATCAAGACATTTTGAGGGACATTTTTCTCTGAATATGTGGGCTAAAAAATTCCAGACACCACCTAGGGTGATTAGTAGCAAGGAAAAAATCAGTTGGAGTCACTGAACCAGTAAATGGCTTGGAGTATTTGATTTTAGTTATTGGGATCACCAGCTGTAAAAATGATTGAAAAGAGCTATAATGCACTTCAGGGTTTATTTTCTTCTTTCTGTGAAAGCATTGAAAGAAAAATATAAGCTGAAATGATTGCTCAGACACTGAAAAAAGAGTTAGACTTTTTCCTGGAAATAGGCATCTCCTGATGTGGCTGTTACAGGTGACTTCTCCCTCTGCACCCCTAAAGGTTGTCTCAAAGATCCCTTTATGCAGGAGACCACAAGTAATGCTGTGAAACATTCCTGCTCTCCAGCTCTCCTGCTCTACAGTCTCTGTAAACAAACATTAGCTTAGATCAGAGCGTGTGGATACAAGATAACCCCTTCTGCAAACAGTGTGTGACTGCTAAAGCTAACACAGCAAGCGTGTTGTCCCTCTCCCTGGACCCTTGCTCGGGCAAAGGGAGTCTCCTCATAACTCAGCAGTCAAAGGATTCTTTGATGTGTTTGAGCCTCTGTGCTGAGATCCCTGCTCAGTGGCATGGGAGTGTTTAGGAGCTCCAGCTTTGTGAGGCTGAAGTGTCAGGTCAGGCTGAGGCATGATTTGCAAAAAGTTTGCCAAGAGTGTGTCTGATCTCAGAGTGCCTGTGGAACAACCAAAATAGTGCATCTGATGTACTGGCGTGCACGTAACACTGGAATGGTGGGTGTCTCTGATTGCATAAAGGGGTGCTTTGCAGACTCCTGTGCCTCTGACTCAGAGCAGATACTTTCCAAATGTCTGGGGCTTATTCTTTTAGAAGAAAAAAAAAAAAAAAAGAAAAAAAGAAAGCATTTTCCTTTTATAAGTCCAAAGGAACATTTCACAATAAAAATACTTTTTATTTTTTTAAACCAACTCACACTGGTATTTTTAATGTGTCTCTGAGCTCCTGATTAAGAGCCTAATCCTACGTTTTCAGAAGGAGAGGTCTTTGACTGTTTTGAAAATAAATATATCTACAGAACTATTTCTAGCTCAGAAAATGCAAAATTTTTCAACAGGGTACCTTCTTAAAAGGACCCTTATGATTTATTTATGTATATCCTTGTTTTTTACTTCAAAACAGTTCTTATTGCTTGTCTTTTATACAAGAATCCTTTAGGTGTTGGTTCTTTTCTGTTTACTGTTTTCATTCTTAACTAGGATTTTAAATTACAAGGGGATTACACTAGGAAAAACCTAGTCCCTAAGTAGGAATCTAAAGTTTAGTACTTTTATCCATATATAATTTACTTATTTTAAACAGGATTTTTTTAAACAGGAATTACCTGATTTTCCCTGTAATACCAGCATTGCAGAGAACAACTGAAATTATAGAGAGAAATGGAGATTTAACACATTAAAAAAATTAAAAGTCTAAATAGACATTTAGGAACAGTTATTTATGGATGATTCTTTTTAAAACCACTGTAAAGAGAGGATAATTTGGAGTGACACAAGAAGATCTTTAATTTGTTGTTAGTGGTGTTATCTTAGTCCTCTACCTCTGTTAATTTTCTGCTTTCTATACCCTAAGTTCATCAGAGCTTGGGAACTCCAGTCCAGAGCCTCCATCATCTAATACTGGTAATTTTAAAGATGAAAATGAACCAGCTGTTCTTTTAAATTGAGTGCAAATGGTTTGATGTGAAATTATTATGTCAAAGATCATTTTCCTTCACATAACCACCTATTTCTCTCCAAGTGCTCTGATATTCCATCCCAATTATTCTAAGGGTATTTTCAGTAAGCAATATGGTTTTGACAAAACCAGAAAGATATATTTTCCTAAGAAGGATCCATCAACTCGCAGAGTTGAAAATAGAGCATTCCATCCATGACCTCTTATGTCATTGGATTTGAGTCTTCCTGGACTTAGGATTCCTAAACCTGTGTTAATGCAGTTCTTGCAGTACATTGCTTTGGAGTACTTGTCCATGATCATATTTTCCTCATTGGGTTGTCCCTGGCAAGGTCTGTGGGACACCTGTCGAGGTAGCTGCAAATTTTTCAAAGCTGCCACTCAGAGCAGCATTGAAAATGTCAAGGCTCTGCTCAGAGCCTTCCTGCTGCAAAAGCTGGCAGTCCTGTGAAAGTGAAACCATACTTAGTAGGTGGTATTAAGTGTGTTTATTTCTCAGAGCCAAAAATCTTCTTAACCCTCAAATCATATCAAATCTGAGATTAAATCAATGCGATCTCCTCACATAAACACATTGAAACACACCAGGCTGCAGCAATCTGCTCTGCAAACTACTGAAACTAAGCTATGTAGCTCTGATTTTCTTATTTAGAAAAATGCACAAAGCTTCCTTTTTTCCTTTCACTTGGCAAATCTTCCTGGTGAGTTGAGCTTATTTGCTTCAGTTCTATGCAGTGGGTGAGAGAATGCTTAAACATCTTGGGAACTGCTACATAAATCTGCTTTATCTTCATTTCCTCCATCTCAATTCCAGCTAAAAGGCAAATGTAAGAAGTTATACACAAGGGCAATTTCAGGATATATACCCAACATCTGCAATTATTTCTACAAAGGCTTTTAGTTATACACAATATTGTCTAGACAAAATAAAAACCAATTTTCTTTCTCTTTAAATAAAAACAAACACTTAAATTTTAAAAAGCATTATGGAGTCGGACCAAAACTAACAAATCTAAGTAATTTCAAGATAATTTTGATTGAATCAGAGCAACTTTTCTCAGTTCATGCTGGTAGAAAGTACGCAAGTGTATAACAAGTCAGACAGAATTGATTTTGACATAAAAGTTTTCAAGCTTTGCTTTTCACTTGAGGTCTCCTTTTTATTTTTCAGAGCTTTTGATATTTTGGGGTAAAGGTGTTGTGGTTAATGGAAAGTAGTTCACATCCAATCAACAGAAGGAATAAGAATTAGCTTTAGTGATTCTAAGAGCTAATGAGGTCTCTATTTGTATATATCCATTATGAAGTATTTCAAATGTCTTCACTGGCTATTTCCTACCTTATTTAGGTATTCTATAATTATATGATTCTTAAATTTGACAATATGCCACCAAATGTTTAAAATATTGTGTTACATTCTGTTCAATTTTACTGAAATTTTTCATGGGACCCATGCAGTTCATGAAGGAGGAAAAAGGGGACAATATCTTAATTAGGGGGTAAAAAAAATTGAAGTGGTCTTGATGACATAACACCTCTTTATATATGAAAAAATTTGGTGTGTACTGGTGGTGGCTTCATTATCTTCTGATCAAAGCTAACACATTCAATGTGGAAAATTTGGCTCCAGTATTAGCTAATCCTAGCTTTTGTCCATTTTCTTTAAATGTGTATATTCTCCAAACAGTTTATAGAGCTGACCCACAAAAACTCTTACATAGACTGTAGTGTGGGAATTCCCTTAGGAGTGAAATATTCCAAAGATAGAATAACCATATCCAGCCATCACATAGTGGAATTACAATCTTGGTGTCAATATAAGCTATCTTTTATCCAAGGGTGCTCCCACTGCAGAGCTGACTGTGGTTATGACCCAAAGATTCCTTTGGGCATTAGCTTTGTCCTTATTCAACCACTCATATATATCTAGCAGGAATAAGCTGGCCATTTGGAAACAAAGGGTCTTGGCTGCTCAGGCTGCGCTTTTGCCTTGGAACAGTTTGCCAGCACTAACACCATCATGCAGCATAGCTCAAGTGAAATTCTGCACCGTGACTTCTCTTACCCAGCTTACATTAGTAGTTAAATTGAGTCATGTTTTCAGGGAAGAAATATGTGGAACTTTCCTGATTAATTTTTATCTAGGTTTCCCTCTTACCCAGCTGCCATTCACAGAGAAACATTCCTCTTCCCTAAATACAATGGCACTTTAAACTGGGACTGGCTGGCCTGGTTCGGAATGTAAATTAGATTTTAGGTACTAATTTCATAGAGCATAATAATTTTCAGTGAAAAAACTGATTGGAACATATAGGTGTCCATAGTGACCTGTCTGCCTTCCTGGTGCTGTTTGCTCTGAATAATCATGAAAGAATTGAGTTTGGAATGGACCTTTGGAGACCATTTAGCTCAAAGTCCTCTGCTCAGATCAAGGTCAACTAGTGCAAGTTGTTCAGGGTTATGTCCCTTTTGGTCTCAACATTTTCAAAGTCAGAACTTTCAATTTGGGGCCATTGCTTTAAGCCCTCCCACTGTGGCTCTGTCACCTTCACTATCACCATCAGGTATTTGCGTACGCTGTGACAGGATTCTCTCCTAGGTCTGCCCTTTTCCAGACTGAACAGACCCATCACTCAACCACTCCTTGTATAATCAGAGGCTACAAGAGAGATTCTCTAAGTTCCTAGTGATATTTGTGGCCCTTTTGTGGTACTTGCTTCATGTTCCTCTTATCCTGGATCCAGCAGACCTGATGTGTGTCACCAGTGCTGGTTAGAGGGGAACGATCACTTCCCTCAGACTGCTGCAGATGCTGTTCCTACTGCAGCCCAGGAGGCTGTTCGCATTCTTTGCTGCAAGGATGCATTGCAGGCTTAGATTCAAAAAATGTTGAACATGAGAAAGGTTGAAATCTTTACTTAGCAAATGCATTGCAAATTTTAAAGCCACTTGTTTTGCTGAAGAACAAAGTGAGGTTCCCAGAAGTTTTACCAGTATCGTGGATTTCAAGAGCATTAATGTGTGACCTTTTGGCAGCGTAGTTATTCGTGCCTTAGTTTGGCTACTTTGGTGGTTATCTATCTAACAATCCAACCCTAGAGTCACCAGGATATCTTCTATACTAATACGTATAAAAGAAGAGGAGGAGGAGTACTCCAGATGCTCCATGTTGCAGTTTCTTGCAAAAAAAAAAAACAAACAAAAAACAAACAAACAAAAAAAAACACCAAAGAAAGGCTAAATCTGCTCTTTATCTGTCATTATCCTTTGTTCTTCTAGGAGACGAGGCCATGGAAGTAAGCATGGTCAAGTGTGTGCAAGGTTCACAATCATTTAGCAGTAAATCATATAGAGACAGATTTTAATATTATTTACATGCCAGTCTGAGTTTTTAATGCCTAACTAGCGTGGAACAGCAGGGTTTTGGTTTTTATTGTGTCTTTTTTGTTTTTCCTCCAGTTTTCCATCTGTAAAATTCAGACAACTCTATGTCCTTACTAAAGGAAAGCAAATCAGAAACTTGGAAAGCAACTTTGAACAACATAGAGAATCCTTTCTGTTTGCACTTTTTGGACTCCATCTTGTTCTGAAACAAAAACTTTGTCAAATACTGCTTCACTCTAGTGCCAGGATTTAATCTTATTACTTAAAATCTCTGTTGGATTTTACAGACTTTTGTAATTAAAACTGTTCAAAGTTTTCCCTCAGGACAAGGTGAATAGGATCTTTAGGGTTTAATCCATTATTTTTTATTTATATTCCTTAAATCTCTTGAGGGTACTTTGCTTTTAAGTGCATGTTTGTTTTCATACACAGATACACAGAAGGTCTTATCTTTAATTATATTTTTATTAGTATGTGTGTTTTACAGTTTTTAATATTTAATACACCTAATTAATTTATATAATGGTAACCCTTTAACCCATTTTAACTAGTCAGTCTATGTGGTAAAGACAGCACTTTATTAGGAAGGAATTAAATTCATCCTCTCATCCTTCCCCTATTAATTTTCATTGGGAGGATCACTCCTCAGCTCTGGAAAGCCAGGTCCTTTGGACCTTCTTTCAGGGTGTGTGAAGTCCACATATTAGGGAGCCCTGAAACTGGAGGTCCAAGTGCTTATCCTGCAGCAATTAAAGAGAAGTCAACTTAACCTATGTGCTGTGGTCTATATTAAATATTTATCTTTCTTATTTTGATTGTTTAAAATTTGTGTGTGTTTTTGATTTAGCTGATATTCACATTGCTTTTCAGAGTGATCTTTGTCAGAAATGTGGACAAAAATCTCTCATTATTTTCATTTCTGTGGATTGAGAACTTTCCTCCTATCTCATTTTACTCCATCTCTTCCCATTGCACTACTTCTTACACAGTGTGACATTTTTAGAGTATTTTACATTTACTTTTTTGTTTGTGGACCAATGAATATCTTCATGCTGTGCTGCCTTTGCACTCTGCTATGCTGAGTTAACAATTTTTCAGGGGCATTCTCTCCTCAGTATAAATTTCTATAACATTATGGCTATTTTTTCAGTATGTTTCCTTGAATTGATGGTATATTTTGAAAGAAAGTTACTTCTTTGTGCTGCTACTAAAATTAAGATTTTTTTAGTCTTAAAACTTTGGAAGAAATAAATATTAACCTGGCCATGTTATTAAATAATTAATTTTATGGTCACACTGTTATTTGTCAATTTTCATTACATGAAGCAAACTGAAAGTCTTTGCTGAGTTTTGTATGTCTCTTTCAGGGCAAAATAATTAATTCAAAGTACTTTGCTTCCCCTTAGGCTATTTTGCCTAGGGAATTTATGGTTGTAAAATTCCTCACATTGAGCTATCATTCTGTTCAGTACTCCAAATGTTTTTGGCAATTGAAACAAAAAGACTAATAAAGTCATATTTTTTTTAATGTATCTATCCCTGTTAGTATACAAGTAACAATCCTGTAAGGTAGTTGCTGCTTCCTTGCTAATTGTTTTAATGAAGATCGTGCCATAACTGCAAGGCAAAAGTGATTTTTTAATTTCTCGTGGTCCTTAATCTTTCTCTTTTTTTCGTCATGCTGTGTTGTAGAGCTCTTCAAGGATCCAGATATTTTAAAAATGCTTTAAAACTTACTCATTTACCCTAGCTGCTCTTTCTTTGTGGCACAATCTGCAATTTTACATTTACAAGTGCATTGTAACTGGTAGAAGTCAATTGAAGTCAATTTCATAATTATGTTCTCTCATTTCTATGATACATCAAATCTTCCAAGGTTTACACCTGAGATTTAAAAAAAAATGTCATAGACAATATCTGCTTCGTTGTCCATCTGGATAAGTATATTTGCTATATAACGTTTTCTGTATGTGCTGAAATTAGATGTGATGCTTTCAACAGGACTGAGTTAGCCTAGCTACAGGGTATTAAGAAAGGAAATGTGAACTCATTAAATAACTCAGTAAAGAAAACCTCACCAGTAGTTTTCACATCCTTTGTAAGTTCAGACTGTGGCAAAGGCTCATAATTTAAAGGTTTTCTTCCTAAAGGGCTGCAAATCCTCAATGAAAAATATCCCCAGTGACACCAAGGGCAATTTGTTTTCATTCCAAGTCATAGGGTTGGAAGGGACTTTAAAGGATGTCTAGCTCAAACCCCCTGCCATAGACAGGGACATCTTCCACTAGGCCAGGTTGCTCAGAGCCCCATTCAACCTGACCTTGAACACTGCCAGGACTGGGGCATCCACCACTTCCCTGGGCAATTGATTCCAGTCCCTTGCCACTTCAAAGTAAAGAACTTCTTCTTTAAATCTAACCCAAACCTCTCCTCTTTCAGCCCTTGCCCTATCACTACATGGCCTTGTAAAAAGCCTCTCCAGCTCTCCTGTAGCCCCTTTAGGTACTGGAAGGTGCTGTAAGGATGGAAACTTCTAATCTCAGCCTGTCTTCATAGGTGAGGTGCTTCATCCCTCTGACGCTTTTCATGGCCCTCCTCTGGACTTTCTCCAGCAGGTCCATGTCCTCCTTCTGTTGGGGGCCCCAGAGCTGATGCAGCACTCTAGGTGGGGTATCATGAGAGTGGAGTAGAGGGACAGAATTACCTGCTGCCCATGCTTCTTTTGATGGAGCCCAGGATATAACTGGCTTTCTGGGCTGTAAGCATACCCTGCCAGGACATGCTGAGTTTCTTGTCCATCAGATTCCCCAAGTCCTTCTCCTCAGGGCTGCTCCTTATCCATTCTCTGCCCAGCCTGTATTTGTGCTTGGGATTACCCCAACCCATGTGCAGGACCTTGCACTTGGCCTTGTTGATCTTCATGAGGTTCACCCAGACCCACCTCTCCAGCCTGTCAAGATCCCTTTTGATGGCATCCCTTCCCTCCAGCGTGTCACCTGCACCACACAGCTCAGTGTCACCAGCAAACTTGCTGAGGCTGCTCTCAGTCCCACTGTCCATGTCACCAACAAAGATGTTAAACAATGCCAGTCCCACTGCCTAACCCTGAGGAACATCAGCTCCTCACTGGAGGACATTGAGCTGCTGTGGTTCCCTGGGTCTTCTTTTATTCCATTTATAAAAATAGGGATTATGTCATTGTCATTATTTTCTAATGGAACTGATCTCTAACAGAAAACTCTGTTTTCTTCTTAGATTAGAAAACCAGGGCCTTATTGTCATTTACATTTGAATGCCTTTGCATCATTCTAGTGGTCTAATAGTGGTCTAAAGGACTCTGAGAATGGATAGGAAGAAAGGGTTCTGGAGATTACAAAGGATATTAATAGTCTATAATGCATCACCAAACAATTAGAAAAATTTTTTTTGCAAAATGGTCTACCAAAGAGGCTTTGATGAAAACAATAACTCATTTCAGAGCAACGAAAAGTTGAATCAGAATAAGTATGCCTTCAGCGTGCCTAAATAGAGAGAATATAAGTAAAAACAAGGATATTTGGAAAATTCTCCAGTTTCATCTTTGAAAAGACACTAGAACATCCACACTTTTAACAAAGTCTAAAAATCTCTCTTTTAGATTGTATTTGCGAAGGGGAAATCAAACCAAAATTTTGATTGATAAATTAGTTAAAAATCATTCTTTTTTCTATTAAAAATGTTTTACATCCAAGGGCTTGGGCTTTTTCATAGCCTAAACCTCCTTTTTCTGCAGTCACAAAATGGCATCAGAGCACTCTATTTCTGCAAGACTAAATATTGCTCGGTGTCAGCATCAGGCCAGGGTTATTTTCCGAGAGAAATTTTGTATTTGGGGGAAAGTAGAAAGCATTTTTGTGGCATGCTGATGTTTGAAAAACAATGGTTGTTTAGAATTGCTTAGAGGAGTGGAATGTCAGAAGTAGTCTGAGAGAAAATGGATTTGTTGGCAGGAGACAGGCAAAGTGGTCAAAGCCATGTGCTAAACGCAGCTTGTGACATGGCTTTTTCATTTGTGCTGTACCTAGCACACCTGTGGATTTAGTTGATGTACAGCAACATGGAGCTGTCTCTGTAGGCTGTCCAATTCCAAAATGTACATTTTAAATGTTGATTGCCATTGCCAGAAGCCAGATGTTAAATTCCTATAACATTATCAGCATATCTAGAAAAATGTCAAACTTTTTGGCTAACAAAAAATTTGAATTCTCAATAAAGTTGATTTGCAGAATGTTTTTTCAACATGTTTTTCTGACTTGCATGATGAAAAGCTGTGGGTTTTGAAATGACTAATATACACCATGGCTCTAGTTTAAACAACAGTAGAAGTTCCAGCCTGCCTGATTCTTGGTGGGGCTTCAGTGAATGATCTTATTGGAAATAGATTAGTTCCATAAACCTACATGTGGAGATAGGAGTAATGATATTAAGTGCAACCAGATTTCTAAAGCAAAAATCCAACCACAATTGCATCAGAACAGCACTAGACAAGTGTAGTTTGTTTTTCACTTACAAGTTCAAGCAAATCGTCAACTGTTTCAGAAAAATGAGCTTTCAAACCAGAAACATAATCAATAAAGTGAGATAACTGGGGCACTTTGCTCTCTATTACAATATTCAAATGGCTTCTTCAGTTAGATAACTGTTGCTTGTGAAGAGCACAGCTGCTTTAGAAGGACTTTGCTTTGTTGTTTAATATCAAACATGAGAAAAGCAATCACATACAAAATTGCAAAGGATCAGATTTTTTTGGTGTAATTCTTTTATAACAGAATCATGTCTGCTTATGTTTTCTGTGGAAAATGTGTAGAACTTGGAAGGAAAAAAAGGAGAGCAGTTTTTATTTCTCATAGTTTAAATTTGATTGAATCTCAGACTCAAAAAAGTACTCAGGAAATGTGATGATATCTTGGTAGAAGCATGCTTAAGTTTTACTTAAAACAAATGTAAAAACTGAAAACCCCTTATTTTTCTGATTGCTCTGCTATGTTATGCATCTGCTATATCATGGTAGATGGATCTATCCATCTTTGGGGATATTCAAGTTTGCTAACTTGCAAAAAACCCAGCTCTGTCAACTTTCGTGTCCATTTCAATGCAATTACTATGCTCAATGAAACACAATACTGCTGTGGAGAACCAGACCATCATTATCTTGCTTCTCTGATTATCTAGGTTTTCTCACTAGGTGAGAAACAGGCCTTGTGTGGCACACAGTGAGGAAAAAAGCAAATAATACAATATGAACATTGTAGTGAAGCAAAGTGGTGCTCAGGCTCTTGTATCCCCAGGGGTTGCCTTGGTTCTGAGTCTGTTCAGAACTGAGGAAATACAAATGTGGCTCTGCAGAAATAATTTCTGAGATTGCAAACCAACTATGCAGACCTGCTAACACTTCAGTATTACTTCTTAATTTGAATCACATACCTCTCCTTAATTTGATTTCACAGAATCATAGAGTCATGGAATTGTTAAGGCTGGAAAAGACCTTTAAGAGCATCAAGTCCAGCCATCAGCCTAGCACCACCATTCTGGTCACCATTAAATTGTGTCCTCAAGTGCCATATCCCCATCTCCTTTCAGATAGTTGTTGATAAAGTCTCCCTGAGCCTCCTTTTCTTCAGGCTAAACTGACCCCTCAGCTCCCTCAGCCCCTCCTCATCACACTTGTGCTCCCAAGCCTTTCCCAGCTCTGTCGCCCTTCTGTGGACCTGCTCCAGCACCTCAATGTCTGTCTTGGAGTGAGGAGGCCCAGAACTGAGCACAGCACTCAAGGTGTGGCCTCACCAATGCAGAGTATGGGGGACAATCACTGCTCTGCTCCTGCTGGCCACACACTAATGCTGATACAGGCCAGGCTGCCTTTGGCCTTCTTGGCCACCTGGGCACTGCTGGCTCATGTTCAGATGGCTGCTGACCAGCCCTCCCAGATCCTTTTCCATCAGGCAGCTTTCTGTGACCCAAGTGCAGGACTCAGAACTTTGCCTTCTGCAAAGCACAGCTTTTGTTGCTGTTTTCGTCTAGAAAGTCACTAGTGGTATTTTTAACGTCTTTTGAGTTAATCCACGCATTAAGTGATGAACCACTGCCACTCACTTTTCAACATGCTGGATGGGGGAGGGACTGGAACCAAATCTAATTACTATGAAAAAAAAAATTATGTTTCTTGGCCCTTAATATTTCTAGGCATATTTCTTTAAATTTTGCTAAAAATCAGCTTGGATCAAACCCTCTTTGTCTTTTGAAGGCTTTGGAATCATGGTGAAGTCAGTATTTTCACTTCTAGGGTAAAGTTGTTTAAACTGCTACTTTCCAAAGCAGATTTGGGAACCTGTAGAAGTGACAGATTTTCTTTGATATCACTGCAAATTAATATATATCTTTGCTTTGATGACAGCTGCCCAGAACAACAAATTTACAATCCAAGCAGACATACTTAAAATGCTGCAATCCCACGTACATGCCTTCAGAAGCAAATTGATTTTTTTAAACTGTTGTCAGGGACTTAATGGCTATATGGTTCCTTGGAAAATGATACATGACCCAGAGAATGTGAAAAACTCTCACAAGTTTAATCCATCTGGTTTTGATCTGAAGTGAAAAGGATGTACAAGTAGACCAGGCTGAAAAGACAGACCTATTTATAAAGTTTGTTCCTGTGCTTTTATATATTCAACAAAGCAGATCTCATGCACAGCTTTGAATGATGGCATTTTCAAAATATTTTTCTTCAAACTTAGTAAAAGAAAGCAATAAAAAACTAAAGAGATTGCTGAGAAATTAAGACCAAATATATTCTCTACAAGTATTATATGTAATCTTAAATGGAAGATTAAGATTGAACACAGCATGTTCAAGTTTGTTTCTATATAAGACTTTCTAAGGAAAAGACTCATTTTCATAGGAAAATTAGTGTCTTTTCCTGATAAATGTTTCTTTTCTTTCCACATGCATGTACACAAAAAATCTGACCATCCCTGAAGGTGTTAATTGACATAGGAAAAAAAATGTTTAGTTTTTCATTAAAAGCTCCAGCAGCAGTTTCCTTTTGCTCACTTGCCCCTATCAGATTCATCCATTGACACTTCAGTATTTCAAAGGCATATTTGCCTTAAAGGAGATCCCTTTACATTTTTTTAAAATGCAGAATTCTGTTTTGGTGCAATTCTGAGGAAAGGCTTTGCTGAGGATTTAGGCTCCTTTAAGGAGATTTTGGAAATTCTAGGAATGCAAATACCATCTCGCCACAAAAGCCATCAGCCATTCCAGTATTTTTCCTCTTTTACTTTCACCCTTTACTTTTTGAGGCTGAGGTACAGAAGTCACCCAACACTTGAAAAGCAGCTACATTTTTGTAATAATTCAAAGGCCCTGTTTCACCTTTCAATTGCATGAGTGCAAATCTTCTAGTTATTGAAGCCTGACAGAATCCTCTCAGGGTGAACCAAAGGCTGTGATATCAGGAGAAAGTGCATGGACACAGCTATTTCAGGTAACAGAGGTTTAATTTCTGAAAAGCCTCTGGATAGGTCTTATGCAAATTTCTGACATGCAGAAACCTAGAAATTCAGCTGCTTCCTGCACATTGCTTTGTCTACAGTCATTATGTCACCACTTGCTGCTCCTCTCCAACTTTTGAACTTTCAAGGCTCTTTTCCAGTGTACTTGTTTGTTAGCTAAAGCTTCTGTGCATGGGAAGAAGAAAAAGCTATAGCAATCTTTAGGTAGTCCTAGGTTGTAGGCAACTTGCTTTCTTCAGCTTGTTATTTTTTCTTGCTCTTAAAATATTTTTTCTTGTTCTGTGTCCTAGAGCTTGCAGTGTCATCAGAGATGTGGTGCATCTTCACACCAGCTAGCCAGAGAAGCTCTGCCTGCTCTGGATGTACCAGATAAGCCTGAATTGTTTCAAGACCAGAAGAAAAGGGGTTTTAAAGTATTTAAATGTTTTAAAGTTTTGAAATGCCATCCCAGAATTCAGATTACTTGATTACCAATTGGCCATCATTCATCTAGACATGCTACATTTACATCAGATGTGACAATTCTTGTCAAGGTCTGTGGGTACACCTCCTCATTTTTCTCTTTAAACCAGAATTCACTGTGTAGTTGCATCTCCCATGATGAGTTGTAACTATTGCTGCCTATGACAAACTGATGTTTGTCATACTTCTTGCATTGTGGAAGCAAAACATAGTGCCATAAAAAAGAAAGGGCCCAATGAAATGACAACTTCTACAAAGCATTTTTAAAAGGCTATTTCTTCTTCTTTAGAGTCAGATTTGACTTTCACAGAGAAAATCTGCCTTCCTTGGCATTTCACATTAATTTGGCATTGGGAAAAATCCACTTTCAAACACCGAAACCAACAAAACAGAAAGGGACAAGTAGTTACATAGCAGCTCTCAGAGAGCTGCTCCCTGTGTGCTGGGGGCTGGGAGCCACAGGGCACCCTGTGTGAGCAGCAGGATGTGCTAGCCAGGCCCATTGCACCCCCTCAGCCAGCAGTGGCACAGGGTCCCACACACTGGGCACTTCCCTGGAGACCCTGTGATGGTGTGGTGAGCCCTGCAGTGCTGCCAGGCTGGGCTGTGGCTGTGGTGCAGCTGGAGTGGCAGCTCTGGGACAGCCCAGCCTGTAGCCAGGCACCCACAGTAACTGTTTTACAGAGAATATGGGCCCCATTGATGCAATTTGTTTTTAATGAAGCTATTTAAAATGAGGGTGCAGAATGTGGAATTTCCTTCATTCCTCCTACCTTGGGTGTCTTTCAAGTGTGTGCCTCAATTCCTAAATCTGTAACTGATTATAACAGTCCTTGTAGAACTATCCCTATGACAAGGGATAGTTCTTGTGGGATACCCCACTTTTGTTACAAGCATTATAGAACATGTATTTAACTCCAATGCAGTTAGAAGCTTTCTGGTTGAATGTGCCATTTTAGAGCTGAAGGTGTTAAACGAATGCACTATGAATAAAAAATGCAGATTAACTCAAAACCAATGTTATATGTTATATCAACATTGTAGGACACTATACTGATATATATACACAACACTTTGTATACTCTTCTGGCTTCCATAGGTCATTCTTAAACAAAAATATTGCATTGTGGGAGTGATGTTTACACCAGGTGCAATAATTTCTTTAATAGATGTTTCATTTCATCTACTGAAAATGCTGAAATATTTATTTGGACTTTTCAAGGCTGATAACCTTAGAATATTTAGAACTTTTATCTACAGGAAATCATACTTGATTTACTGACACTTCTAAACATATTTATCTGTTTTTCTCTTGTTATCACATGAGAGTACAATCCTTTCTTCACATTTATGGTGCACATAAAACCCTATTCCATTTATCATTCTTGATACACATCTGCTTGCACTTCCTTAGAATGAGATGTTTTCAGCTAGAAATAGCTCTTGGCTATAGATATTTTATTTTTCAGTAAAATTTAATATTTTTATTTGGGAAATCAATCCTTGTCTTCAAGATTACTTTTTTGTAACTCACTGCAAATCATGATGATGTGCTAAATCCACAGATTCTCTGAATGTCTAGCACAAGTGTCTGTGGTTAAAGGTTACCTATTTTCTAGCAAACAGAGGTCACTTAGTTCCTGCAAGTGTTATAAACACTTTGTTAGTATTTGCTTAGAAGCATAACCTTTTCAGCATTGTTTATTTTCTTAACACTTGCATTTGGTCTGTTTGTTTATTTTTTTTCTGGAAAATTCAAAGCTAATATAAGTTACTATTCATGAGTCTTTGAAAGATTAACTTTTCAGCTTTGTACTGTACATTATGGAATGGCACAGTCACTCATCCATCTAAGTCCAAACACACACATATATGCAGGATGTCTGATGAACACTAAGATACTTGAAAAGTTAGGTAGTACCAGAATTAAATTTTAGTTTCCTCATGAGTGGGCACATGCACACAACTTTTGTCATAGGGAAACAGGTATTTTTCTTCAGAAGCTTTCTGTCTCATTCACAGTAAAACCTAACTGATCTTCATTTAACAAGAGTATTATCTTAATTTTTCTCTTACTTTGCAGTTAAATGGATGGCTCCATGTTATTTTAGTGCATGTTATTGAAATTCCCTTCTGTGGTTGTTTTCACAGTGTGTTTTTCCTTATGTCCACAGCTGTAGTCCTGGAATGTCTCATTGGTTTTCACAATATCTCAGTGAGAGTGGAGGAGAGTATTATCAGGTAAACAAAACTGAAATGTGGAAATGTTAAAATTAGAAGCTTCCACTCTTTATGAGCACAGTGTTTGAGAACATGTGCTTTTATTTTTCCTACAGGTGAATCTAGTACTCATCTTATGTGGACAGGGGAAAGTAGGCTCTTTGTGAAACAGAGTGTAAATACAGAAATTTTATAATCCACCATCTTGATACCAACATTGTTTACAAGCTTTTTTGCTGATAAGTGTGTTCAGAAGTCTGGGAAAAAGTGGTATTCAGAGGCCACAGTCCACATCCACATTTAGGAGCACCCTTTAAAGGTATTTGCTTTTCTGTCCAGGTTTTGCTAGCCTCAACTCTCTTGCTCATCTCCTTCTGGCTGTCTTTATTGTAGTCCTGTCTCTCCCCTACTACAACTTGTCATCCAGTTCCATTTCTCTCATTTAGGCAGACACAGTTTCTGCTTTGCAGTTTTTTCATTTCAGTCTCATTTCCATCATAGTCTTGTCATGCATTTCTCAGGTCTCTGTTCTGGGCCCAGCCCTTGCCTGGTCACTCCTATCTGATCATATATCAGGTTATATCATATACTGCCTCCCCCTGAAACACTCAGCTCATTTTAATCTCACTTCCAAATCCTTGTCTTGGGTTTCTCACCCAGTTTTAATGTTGATCTTGCCAGATGCCATTCAGTGACTGTCCACCTTTGCAGTTTCAGGTCCTGCAGGGTTGGAGGTGTCCAGAGCACTGAGAGGGGAGTGCTGTACTGGGGAGTGTGTCTGCTCAGCTATGCATTCCAAATCAGGAAATAGGAACTATGAATTTTATTTTGCCTTGTGAGAAGTCTCCTAATTCCACTCAAAGTCATAATAAAAGGACCTCCTAGAAGAAACCATGAGAAATGAGAGAGTTTTTGTTCCCTGTCTCTGTCTTTCTGTGATCTTTCAGGCAACAAGGTTTCACCATGTCTCTGTCTTTCTGTGATCTTTCAGGCAACAAGGTTTGACCATGCTTCTCTTGGGTCTAGCAGGGAAGAGAGGGTAAGAAATGCCTCCTGCCTCTCATGGCTGCCAGACATGGTAGTGGAGGAACTGCTGCAGCAGGAGAAGCTGGAGGGGAAAGCCATTCCTGTGCACAGGTCTAAATTCCCTGGTTTGTCTCCCTTGGAGCAGCCTTCCCTGGGTGCAGCCGTGAGGAGTGCTGAGGAACCCTCTCTGGGGGCCTGTGCAGGGTACAGGGGTCTGTGAGGAGCATGGCCATGTTGGTGACCTGACTTCTTCAGTCATGGTAGAGACATCGACCCCAGCTTGTTCTGCTGTCTGCATGCCAAGCCAGCCCCTCAGCCAGAACCCTTGCCACTCATTTGTCTCATGAGTCCGGAATGGAGGGATCATGTCAGCTGACCAGAGAGATGTGTGCTTTGGGCAGGAGAGGCCAGAGCTCATGCTCAACCCATTCTCTGTGGCCCTGGTCCATGCTCCTTCCCATCCTCTCTTCTCTCTGCTCAGACCTGGGCTCACCAGACCCTTGAGCTGGTGGCAGAGCCAGAGCGCTGGTGCCATCAGACAGATACTGCAGATGACAGCCTGTCTGCAGATCCAGTTAAGGGCTGCCAGACTTTTTAAAAATAAAATAGAAAGCTTGCTTCATTTGTACTGGTGGTTTTCAACACACGGGGGCTTCTAAATCTGTTAGAATACAGAGAAGAACATATCAAACTCCTAAGATAAAGCAGAAGTCAGATAACTGCAGGAAAGGGGAGAAAATGCCCTGATGAGGAAATCAGAACATATCAATAAACTGCTACTTTTATTTCTCACAGTTTGGGGATGAAAGATACCAGAACTCCAAGAATTACCAGTCTACAAGCATTTCAGGTGTCTCAAAGGAGAAGGAAGTTTCAAGTGTCTGCTTTTATCAATCATGCAACTTTGAGATGTTACTCAGTGTTTCTGTGTCTTCCAGACCTCCCAGTCATGTGTGCATGCTTGGCTTTCTGAGTGATACAGGTCAAGGGCAAAGTGCCATGCAACAGTTTTAAATTTAGTGATTCTCAAAACACAATTGTGTTGATGAGGTAACCAGCATAATGATGTGCTTTGTCATTTATAGAGTAATTTTTAAAAGATTAAAAACTTAAAATTTGGAAGACAGAGTAAGCCATGAATGCTTGGCAAGAATTTCACAGATCCATCAGTAAGGCAACGAGACAAATTGATTCAGTTTCCAAGGGCTTTTTGTTTTGTTTTGTTTTTTATTTTCAAGTGCTGCTCAAATATGCCAGATTACCAACTTTTCAGAAACTGAAGTTCTTTATTACTAAACATATATTGAACCATTCAGGACCCAAAAATATAGTTCAATTTCTCTTTACTGAACTGCACTGCAGTTTAAAAAATTGCCCTCAATTTGACAAGCTTAAGGCGTTGACCTGTGGGGCATTAAATGAATAAATAAACTATTGCTAAGGTTACCAAACACTGTATTTGAGTAAACAGATGCTTCCAAGAGCCATAACTCACATACAGTTTAAAAGAAGGAGTATTGCTCAAATCATGTGAGTACTTGATAATCTCAGATTCCTGTTTCAAGTTAAGTGCTGTGGTGGACAACTTTCTGAATTGCATATTTTTTGCCTATTAATGCTTTATTAAGGAATTAAAGTCTGGAAAATGGATCTGTTTGAGATCAACATATTGCCCAATACTTACATAGAGAAACAACATAAATCACAAAATACATTATTTTCTCAACGGAGGCCTTGGCATATACAGACATCCAGCTTCTTTTGGAATGAATCACACAGAAGCTGAACTGCTCACTTCTATAGTGACTCATTTTAATACACTTCTTTCTTAGACCCTGCTCAGGAAACAAACAAATTCATCAGCACAAATATGCCCCATCTGCACTGTTTATTTCAATCACTGTTGGTTCTTATCATGTCATGTTTTGTGTCATGGGGGACCCAGTGCCCTAAAATGGACATAAAGCCATGTGTAGTGTGAATGGAATGAAACCTTATCTCCTTTTCAATTCATGCACCAGAGTGTATAACATTTCTTAATGTGTGAAAACTTCAAGGAAATCTTAACCTGGCTTGGTAAAAGGAGCATCAGCAGCCCTGTGGAAATGAAACACATTGTTTTGACTGCTTCAGTTGAAAGGCACTTTGGTATCTGAAGCAATCTACATTGTGTGGTCAGATGTAATATGATTTTTATTCCCCTTAATTGTCAGGAAAAATAGGGGAAGATAATATCATTAGGCCACTGACAAAACCTCAGGCTCATAATACTTTCTGATGCTGAAATTGATAGTTTGTAGATTGTATCTATTTGGATATTACTGTAATCCAAAAAATGAGAGACTAAGTTAGATATCCAGTCACCTTTTAAATGCTTTCTAAACCAGCCTGGTGTCTGTGAATATGCTGTGTTTCTTTCTATTTGGTTTAAGCAGCTTGAGTAGGGGAATCTGGTTATAAATACCTATTTATATTTGCCATATTTTTCATTTTCTGATAATCTCATTTTTGTTTATTTAACAAATACGTAGGCAACACCTGGAAAGGCCATCAGTTTGCAGTATTTCACCTCTAAGGTGATTTTTTGTGTTAGATAGCTGCAGGAACCCGCAGAATTACAAGTACTTCATTTATTTTAGAAAATCCATTAAAAAGAGTAAGTTTCTAAGCTAAGTAAGACTCAATATTGTTTGTATTTCTCAAATATCTTTCAATGAAATGATGCCATAGCACCTCTGTATGTAGATCCTTGCATGCTGTTGCAAACTACACTGTTGTGGGATACATAAGTTATATGTAGGAGTCATTTAATATCATTTTTATGCTTGTTAATCTGGAAGTGTATCTTGTGTAACATTATCACATTTACTCCTTTTTGTTCTCATTTTAAGCTACCAGCTATTTATCATTTCAATGTTTCCCCGTGGAAAAGAATGATTTACTCTAAATCCATCTTTTCTGCCATATGAAATGACTGACCATAGGAGAGGTTGGAGGAAGAGCTGCTGGAAAAGATAGGAGGGGACAGGGGACTCTGGGGTCACTGATTTCTATGCCAAAGGATTACAGCACAATTTTCTGCTTCAAATAAGATGCCTTAAACAACAGTTTTGGATTATGCTTACTCCACAATTGGATTGCATCCCTTTTGTTGTGCAATATGCAAATTCCCAGATAGTGACAACACCTGCCAGAAATAATGGCTAGTTACAGGACCCTAAATTTTGGGTAACTGGTCAAATGAAATGCTCCAAAGAATTTCCAGCAAGACTTGCTCATATATTTGGGTAGTCTGATGAAAATTTGTTAAGTCTAAATTTTATTCTCTCTCCTTCCAGGCTACAAGGAAGACACTTTAACTTGCAAGAGTGGGGGGTGGGGGGGAGTGTGTGGTCTGTGGGGGAAGACAGATATAAGAATTAAGTTCAATAATTGAAATATATACTCAGAGAGGTTTTTTATGTAGGATTGAAGCTGGATCTTCCTATATATTTCTTGCCAGCTCACCAGCTTAGTAACACTTGGCACAGCTAAGAACTATCTTTAATTAACAGGCAGTTGTGAGTTTGTGGGAGGTGTAAAAGATTGAATCACCAAATGAATAACTGAATAATTGAATGAAGCCCATTTTCTTTTTCCAAGGTGGTGTTCTGCTGTATTATGATGTAGGTGTATGTTCAGGCTAATCCAGAGGGCAGGCCAAATAAAGCTCCCCATAAAGGTACTGCTTGTATATGTGGACATGATCAGCACATTAAAATAAGGGTGAAGTATTCCAGGGAAAATGCTGACAAAGCATATGTGTCTCAGTGTCCTGACAGCCTCTGGTGTGCTAAAACATATTCCAAGCCTGATGTGTCATTTACTGAATCACTGTGCTCTCAGTGTATGAAGAAATTGTGAAGAGGATGTTTGTTTTTCTGACTGGGGAGAGAAATGTATGGTTTCTTGGAGTTTCCTTTGTTGCTTTGTCATTCCTTGCTCAAGCTGGCTAGGCTTGCTATAGCTGAAGGTGACCTGATTTTGATCCTGTCAAATTCCTTTGACTGTAGTAGAAGGAAGTGATGCAGAAACCATATAGTTGAGTGGCAGGACATAATTAATCCAGCCACTCAAGCTAGGTATGCACAATGCCTCATCTTAGAGATAGCACAATTGCAGCCTTTAAGCTTGTTCAATGATATTTTTTATGCAAGTTTTCAAACTCTTTCATTAAGCACAGTAGAAGTTGACTACAGACTACACAGGAGTGATGAGTCCATAACTATTTTGCAATATGATTCCAAGACCTGTCTAGCCAAAATGTTTAAAGTCTTAGTTTCATAGAATTACTACTAAGACTTCTAATCAGTTATCTGAACACTGTATATTAAAAAAATTACATCTGATTACTGAAGACTGTCTGATTCTAAGTGCCTAAGGTGCTACAAACTTCCTGATCCAGAGTCACCCTGCTGTGAGAAACAATTGGCAGCAAATGATTGATTGATTGAATGCTAAAAAGAAGTTTTTCTAACATTTTAAAAAGAAGTTTTTCTAACATATGCACTTGCTGAAGGCTGTTTTACTTACAGCACCTTTTCCCTCCAAACATTCAAGCAAGTTACCTGCAACACTGATTTTCTCAAATGTCATGAGCTTTAGATGTGTTACCACTTTTTAAAATGAGATTAAGTGTATTACTGTACTCATGTTTTCCACTTTCCTTTTGTTTTGAGTCTGCTAAGTTAACAGGTTTTTTTCCCTAAAAGCACACCAATTTATTCAGGACTGTGCAAATCACTGTAACTTTGCAGTTTATGTGTTGTGTTCTGTAAGGAAGCCAAATTTTTAAAATGCAAACATTTAAAAAAATTTAAAAATGCAGACATTAAAAAAAAATCTCCCATGCTACTCCACTGCCTCTTCTAGCTGTGGTTTGTGAGAAACCATCAACGTACATTTTAATTCCAAGAAAAATGCCCTTGAAATTCCTAGAAAAATCTTGAAAAACTGTGAATCCCATTCTCCTTTTATACAGAGAAGAAAAAAAGAGAAAGCTTTCTTCATAATGCACTACTTTTGTGGAACACTTTTATTGTTGCTTAACTTTGCAGCACCTTGGAACATGAACTGAACTGCCTTGTTCACAGCTATCAGTTCCCAAGGTGGTGGCAAGGTGAGTGTTGTGACAGTGATGGTAAACCCTTCGTGGATCAGTTCCATGGTAAATAATTCTGTTGATGATGCAGAACACTGCACAGAGAATCCTAGTCTTCCTCCAATTCTTTTTCAACCTTCTGGCATATGATCTAATTCTGTAAGTAGATAAATATTCGTTATTGCCTCTTGAGGTAGCTTTTCTTTTTTTATTCTGGAAACCACCTTACTTTTACAATTAGCACCCAAGTGTACTCTGAAATGCCCATCAGATTTTTGAGCTGGGTCATCCTGTTCCTTTATAACACATGTTTTGGGTTTTTTCCTGTGCTCAAGACAATTTTTATTTCAAATATATTTTTATTTTTTTTTCTAGTGAAAAAAAAAACCCAAAACCAAAAAACGATCAACCCAACCCAAAACAAGAAAAGGAAGTGTGCTTGGGAAAATATGATGCTTGCATCCCTCTCCAGGTTTTCAGTCAAATCAGTGGTTAAGAAAGCAGTTCCTTCCAATCTTTGGGTGTAGGCTTGTAGCTGTTCAATGAAAGCTTTCATTATCAAGGGATTATTAAAATGTGATATACTGGGAGTGAGGTGGGCTTGTAAACTTGGGTTTTAGTAGCCGTATGTGTCCTTCATGTCATTTGAAATTCCATCTGAATAGGGACCAGACTCTCTATTCAAGAGAGCACTGCCTTCCAGTCTGATAAGAGTACATGTAAGTGCTTTCATTGAAACAGAGTGATTCAAGTCCATGCTAAAAATAAAGCATGTCTGTACATAGTTTACTGCATCAAGAGTGGTTTGCTGTGAGATAACCCCAGTACAATTTTATCACTGCTATGCAAGTGTTCAATAGTAGGTGGAAAAGCTTAAAACTCTCATTAATTTCATTCCCAGGCAGATGTAAACTTATCCTTTCACCTGGAGATCATTTCAGCTGTTTTTCAATAGGTTGAATTTGTAAAAAAAATATCTCCTCCATAGCTTTCTGCTGAGAAATTGTTATTCCTTTTTATATTTAAAATAAGTGTATGTGCTTACAGTTATTTCTTCTTACACAAACCAGGTCTTACCACAATTAATAATTTATCCTGTATTGTGATCAGATTTTTTTAAAACAAGTTAATATTTCTTAGTTCTGCAGAATTTATTGTATGCTATAGTCTTGTAATATACTTGTTATGTTCCTGTGAATTTCTCTGAAAAGAAAATTTAGCTTACAATGCTACAGCAAAACAGATTGCTTCACATAGTTTTCATGAAATTAAAGGATTTAAGCCTGTCAGAAGAAAATCTAATATGTAATTCAGCAGCTGAAATTATGCTGGAATGAAATATTTTCAGATTTCACGAAATGAAATCAGATGGGTAAATCAGATGGGTAAATCAGATGTGGCTGGGTAAATAGAATGGTTGCAAGTAATATTGTCTTTTAGAAGGTTTTTCTTTTTCTTTCTTTTATATCCATGTACATCTTGGCTACCTCCTGGGAAATTGCTCAAATATTTGCAGGTAAAATAACATGAATTTTCAGAAATTGCTGAATTCATGCATCTATCTATCTATCATCTATCTATGTATCTATGTATCTATGTATCTATGTATCTATCTCTTTTAATTTTTTAATCAGATGTTCAGTTTATTATTCATCTGGAAAAGGTACTTCAGACTTGAAATAACCATGCAGATTACTGTCCTTGTTGAATTCATTACTTCAGATTATAGAGAGCTGTTAAATTATTTTTAATTGAAGCTTGTGAAGAAAAGACAAAGCCCTATTTTTATTACTTAAATCATTAAAAAATGGGTAAATAAATAAATTTCTATAGTGCCTTTACACAAGCTTTTCCTGTAGATCCATGTTGCATATCTCATCCTGAGCCTGGCAGGCTGAATGGAAGATCAAAAGTGCCATTAGCAATATAGTTTATCACAGACCATAGATGCAAATATGCTGGGTAAAATGCTAAAAGGATAGAAACAAAATAACACAAAGAAGAAAAGATGGAGTCAGCTTCAGCTCTCCATATGATAAACCACTATTACTGACCTTGAATCCACAAATGCTTTTGTGCACATACAACTGAAAAACTGGGAGATGGCAATAAGCCATTCCCATAGTTCAGAAAACTGCAGATTAACTATGTTTTTTTAAAAGTAATGTATTTTATTAATGTAATTCAAAATAGTTTAGGTGTTTGTCCCTTGCTCTTTAAGGTACTTTTCAGGGAAAAAATAATTATTACAGGGTTAATACAATAGTTTAAAATTTTTTTCAAAATTATAGTCAGAGAGAACAAAGTCAGAATTTTCTTGAATCTTTTTTTATCCTGACATTCTTAATGCTTTGTTTATCACATCACATCTCAGCTCATTCATTAGTCATCCTAAAATTGTGCTACTGTGGCGACAATACTTCATACAATCTTAAGCAAAATCTATTGATACTTTAATTCTTCTGGTTCATTTAGTAGCAAGAAATTTTTCAGTCACAGTAAAAAAATAAACACACTCTAAAAACTAAAAGAAAGCAAGAAGGCAAGTCCTCCATATGGATCAAAAATGGAAGGAGGAAGTCAGATGCCTGATCTCAGCCTGGGACCTCTGTAGAAGGTACCAAATGCAGAACCTTCAGATTTTTGGATGAAAAGTGGAATGAACAGAGACATAGGGCCTGGAGCTCCTCAGACTGTGGGAGGCAGAGACCAGAAAACTGGGTTAGGGTACTTCTGGTCTCTGAAGGTATCACAAACCCACAGTGGTGGCACCAAGCAACTCAGTAACTGCTTGGGAAGGCGACTTTGTGAAGTTCTCAGGAGCATACCAAGCCTTTAATGTAGAAAGAAAAGTGCACTACCCTTGAATTGGAATGAGCCCATTAAGGTCCAGGAGGCTGAAGCAGTCATACGAATTGCTCTTCCAGCATTGGATCATTTAGAGAGACCTTCCATCCCTGCCGTTCCATGCTGCAGCTCTCTGTCTGTCTGGAGATATTCCTAGAAGATTGTGAAGCTCACAGGGTGAAGTTGAGAGTAATATGGTTTCTTTACAAGAGAGAGCACCTCTCTAAATCTCTTTCCCTGTGGGATAAATATAAATTTTGCTGAAATATTTGTTAAAAAATTAGACATTTTGAGTGCAAATAATAAAATACCTTGTTTTTTCTTTGAGATGTGATTGTATCAAAACAGATCTATTTCTAGTCCTGGATTCTTACAAGGTTCATGTTTCCTCCTTCCAAATTTTGAGAAATCCTTACATAGCTGAGGTGCTGGAGATGACCTCAAAGACACTAATTAATATTCCAGAATGTTAATGGCATATTCCAGAATGTTAATGGCATAGCATGAGGAGGGAAGTGGGTTACTAAGGAATGGCAAGTAATCACCCAGTAACTGAAGTTGTGCCACAGCTCTGTCATAAATTTCCCCATGTCTACCCCTCCACCCACAATATTCTGCTGAAAGAGAAATCCTGGAACCGATAACATTTAACAAAATCCATCTCATCCTAGAGAAGACTGTTAAAATATGAAAAGAGGTTTAAACCTAGGAGGAAGAAGAAATATGAAATCTCACTGTTTTTAGGATTGGCAGGACTTCAGTTGTGTATAGGAAAATTTAGTTGCTTTTGGTTTTCTTGTCCTCTCCCCCCAGTGGTAACTGACTGCAAGTGTGGGAAATATAGCAGTAAATAATGCAGTAAATCAATTAAAACATGAACCAGAGTGTACTGGCCTGTGCAGTAATTCAGCTAAAAGGTGAATGCTCTGTGGGAACTGAGCATGCCCAGCACAGTCTGAATCTGCAGTAAGGATCTGTTGTGTTGTTGCAACCCTTTCTTCACTGTAAGACAACTCATGTTTTTCAGAGGTTGGACTGGCCTTATTTAATGGAAGTTTTGCAGACATCAGAATCTCTCAGACAGTAACAATTGAATCATCCTGAAGAATTCAAAGTTTCAGCCAAAAAGCTAATATTTGCTGAAATCTGGAACAATTACAGAAGTGTGAAATGCTGAAGAATATTTATTTCAGGAAGTAATTAAAATTTTGACAATTCTAAAAATACATAAAGAAGTTTGTCTGAATAATTTCATCCATTAAATGATTACCATAATATGGTAATCTAATTTTCACTTGTGCTAGTAGCTAATAGTTTTTCTTATTGTTGGTTTGTATATATCACTATGCCCTGGAGATATCTACTGAAATTGTAAACATATTGTACTTGACACAGCTGTGATAAAAAATAATCATGGGCCCAAAATCTGATATGGATGCTCTATAATTTTTCTCAGTCTATGATTGAAGACCCATAAAAATGACATCCCTATATGTCTTCTAAATTTCTATAGTGATCCTATATCTCCTTAGGCCCATTACACTGCTTTAACCTTAGGCCTGTTCTTCTTCCCGTGACTGTTCTCAGTCTTTTATTTAAGATATTATCAATGCAAGGATCATCAAATGCTGGGAATTTACAGATAATCCCCAATGTCATCAGAAAGAAAGCAAACTACCAATAACTTTGTACACCTCATGTCACTTTGGTTTTAAAATTCCCTGGGAAATTTGGTCAGCAACCAGATTAAAATAAACATTTAAGCATTTTGAAAATGGCATTGCAGTTCTGTTTTTTCAAAATTCTTGTCGTGTTCTTGGCTTATAATATCATTGACATGACTTGGTCATGTTTTGTTAAGTTGACCTCGCCGAGGAGAAGTCCAATTTTGGGACAAGGTTAAGAGGCAACAAGAGGTTGTTTTTAAATGTACAAAGATCATCATTTGTCCTTATAAACAATGCTAGATTTGAACTGGTCTCTCTCTAAATCCAGCTGCTGGGTCATGGAAAGCATTGGTTTCCTGGCATAAGAACCAGGAAAAATGCAGAAGAGAGGGTGAGAGTGAGTGTGTTTGGTGAGCAGAATGGAGATTGCTTGGAAGGTAAAGCAGTGCAGGGATCACAGGTCGGACAGGAACTGGAAGGCTGTGAGAAAACAATGCAGGTATAACTTGTCCCAGTACGGTGTGATACGAGGGGCAGGACAAGCATCTGCCAAGGACCTGTGGAGCTGCGCTGTCTGATGGGGAGAGCCAAACCACACAGTGTGTTTGTGTCTTCGTTCTGTTCCTTTTGACCTTCATTCTTTTGGGACCATTTTTAGAAAGCTTAGTCATTGTGTGGCGTTAGCAATATATTTCCTGGGAGTTCTGGGACTTTCTGAGTGTTGCAACCTTAAATGTTTCTTGGGAAAGTGTTTTATTTATGAAGGATCTTTAAGTAGCAAGGTCAGTGT
The DNA here is from genome assembly GCF_012460135.2 of Molothrus ater. NCBI lineage: Eukaryota > Metazoa > Chordata > Aves > Passeriformes > Icteridae > Molothrus > Molothrus ater. Next base: position 30,831,196 of record NC_050483.2, read on the forward strand.
TCTGTTTTGGGGCAAAAGTTTCCCTCTTGTCAGAAAGAAACTCTTCCTGTGTTATGTCATTTTTTCTTCTTGATTGTAAGTTTTCTTAATGATGATGGTGACTTGTCTATTGTTGAAATAAGTTACATTTCACTAGATGGAGTTTTGAAGAAGAGGCAAGAGAAATGTATCAATCAAGATAAAAATAAGCAGTTAAAAATTGCTGAGTATGTGTTACACATTACTATAGGTATATGTTACACATTTTAAATCCTCATGCTTTGTTTTTGGAGAAAATCTGGTGTCAGAAAGCTACAAGACAGGAATATTTGCTATATTCTTTTACAGAGAAATTTTATCTCTCAACAATTGCTAGGAAAGAGTTGGTTTCAGACAAAAATCTATTTAAATGTTATCTATTTATTTATAAGTTATATATGGCATATATATGAAATGTAAATATTTTTTTTTCAGGAATTGTCATGGAAAAAAGAAACACTTGATAAAGGATGTTATTTGGTTAATGGTAAAAAGTGTTTCTTATGAGTGAAATCATCAGAAAAGTCCTCTCCAGCACTATCTGCAGCACACTTGCCTTCTGCAAGTCATCTGCTTGTCATAGCACCAATTTATTGCACCAATAACTCAGTGTCTACTATTTTTTATGATGTAATGGTAAATTATACACAAATGTACTATGAACAAATGCAGAATATTTTAGTGAACCTTGTCTCTCATACAAATTTTCATTCAGAGAAGACAAAATTATAGACTGATTTAGTTTGACAGGGCCCACAAGAAAAGTTAAGGAATGAAGTTATACTGGTTTTATAACTTGATAAATTACTTTAAATGAATTTGTGAAAGAAAAGAAAGAGGAGTCTTGATAAGGTGGCAACTTGATCATTACTTAAATGGCTGTGATTGAAAAACCTGGAATGCTGACATCTGAAACAGCCATCAGTGCCATGTTTGCTACACAGAAAAATTTCTATTTTTTGTGAACTGGAATTGCTGAGTAATTACTGCTCTAAAGACATATCTCAAGCTCTTGATGAACATGGAAGCTGCCAACATTTTTTTTGAAACATACTGCCATTTATAGAAACTGTATTTTAAACTATTAAAATTTTCTTTACAGTTCCAATTGCAGAAATGTTTTAAGTGCTATTTCAAATTTACTTGACAGTATATCTTTAATTGCTTATGTTTCCTTTGCATAGGTGACTTTAGATGTATAGGACTCCCTCTGACTACCAAAAGTTTGGCATAAGAAGATAAAAACAAGGGCCATAATTAAACTTTAAACGTAAAAGCATTTCTGGCATTGAGATAGTTCCCAGAGCCACTCAGAGCTATAGGATTTTAAGGAGAAGATATGCTACTAAAGTCAATTGCTAAATAAAACTGAATTTCTTTATAAAGGAAATTTTTCTGTCTATTACTTATTCTCTCTGCTTGCTCTTACCGAATTCAAGCAAGATGTGTTCTGACTGCTTGGCCATTTCATTCATTAAAATGACAGAATTCACTGAATTCTACTGCTGACCATGTAGCTACCCTGAAAGTTTGATGCAGTTGCTCCTCAGATGTCACCAGAGATATACCAAAGCATGTTTCTAGCTGCAGAGGAAAGAAATTAATATTTTTCAAAGGGAACTGGTACTGTGGCTATATCAAACTTCTGAAAGGCTGCTTGAAAATGTTCTCAGCAAGAGTTTTGATTTCTTCCTTGTCTCAGGCTTACATAAATAATTGCATGAATTTCAGGACAAGAAGCAAGGAAGACTGATCCTGGGGCAATGAAGAAAATCTTAAGCAAGACAAGGAGGATTACTCATGCTGGTATTTTTTTCATTGCAGTTTGTTTGCATTAAGGTGCCAAGAATTTTTAATATACATTAAGAGGAACTATGTGCCTGCTTACTGGCTGCTCAATCAGATCAGACTTGCATGGTTCCTTTACTATAACACAACTGATAAAGTTTGCAGTTGAAATTACTACAAGAAGTGAAATGGTATGCTGTTTTTCACAGCTTTGTATTTTGTTTCACTTCAAAGTTTTAAGCTGTGTTGCTTACAGATTTTATTGAGGTGTAGATTCTAGAATAGATAAATGTCTGTTTATTTGCATAAAAAGGAGTTAGTCACTTTTTGAAATCAAAACTTCAGGGATGGGCTCAAAGATTTTAAACTTTTCTATCAATGAAAAATTATATTTGTCTGAATTATTTATTTTTATTTGGTTATGTTGTTGGGTTTTTTTTTTATTTTTAAAGATACTCACTGCAGTATGAAATAACCCAGGACATAATTTCCAGTACCAAACTACTAAACATATCTGACTCCTGAAAAAATAAAAGTCCCAATAAATGTAAAAATTAGATTAGAAAGTCAAAACTAGAAAATCTCAGCAAGTCAAAATGGATTAATTTTTAAGGTCAAAAAAAAGTTAATATCGCTAAGTATTAGGGTCTTCTCTGGAAGAGAAAGTGAGGTACAGATGCATGAATCCATGAGATAGACAAGTTAAGTATTGCAGCCCTGCCTGCTTGTCACATGTTTCTGGCAACACACCACCTTCTTTATCCTTGTGTTGCAAGTGGTGTAGGAGCCCTGAAAGAAATGTCTCAGTGAGCCTGCATTTCTCACACATCTTTGTTATGGGAGCACGTTGAGTCTAATACTTCTTTACTCACAAACCTGGACAGGAATGTGTGTATCAGTGCTTCTCTGTTAATGATGGTCACTTTGCTGCTCACCTTCCATGAAATGGTGCTTGATGCACTTAGGACATTCATACATGTCCTAGGTATAGAAATGGAGGAATTTGGCCTTTTTGCTCAGGTGGACACCATGAGCATAATGAACATGGGAATTTTATACTTGCACATTAACAGAAATTTCTGATCTATGTTTTGTGTATTAAGAAGAAAAGAACACAAACAATCTAAAAAATCAGCTTAATCCTGCCATTTAGCATGCGTTTAGTTCAATTCCTGAATTTAGGTGCCGGGTGGTCTAACCACAGTTTTTCTATAGATCTCAGGCAAGAGTAATGTCCCTTGCCCATGCCATAATATTCCAGGAATGCCAGTAGCACAAGACTAATCATGGAGGTACATTTCAAGCCAAGAAAGAACATGGTAGTGTTTTCAAGCACTGAGTATGACATAGGTGTCTGTCTGGATATTCTGAGATGCTCAGTTGGTCCTAAAGGCTTAAAATCCTGGTTTGAGCACCAAAGAGCTTGAATTTATAAATGCAATTAATTTAATAGTTGCATAATAAATAGAGAAAGAAATTACAAAAGACTATGGAGGAATAGGGTCCTTTTGAGAAGGCCTGATGATAGACAAAATGTTCATTATTCCAGATATTTCTTGATTAGAAGAGCTTTATCATATACTTTTTTCCCTGGTAATGTATTCTATCAAACATGATAGATTAAAATAAGTTACTGAAGGTTTAAATAATTTAATCACCTCTAGAAATATCTGGCAAAGATTTTTGTGTGTGGGTGAATGTGCTCACAGAAGCTGCTTTGCACTTCTTAATACTTCCAGCTTATAACTGTAACCAAAAAAAGCAATAAAATATCAATGTGATTGTCCAAAACACTGAAACAGTTGCCATTCAGTTTGCTGGGACCGCCACATGGTTTCTATCTATTAAATTTTCAGGAAGAGTGTAAATGTTCTGTTCTTTCTTATATTTTATAGTGATGTAGCTATATTTTGTTTGTCAGATAATTTGTCTCTCTTACTTTATTAGATTGGAAAGACTCCTTTATTTTCCCCTCATAGAATATTGCAGTTCTGACTAAGCAGCAATTAAAAATATTATTGGTTATTTTCAAATCACTTACAACTCACATAAGGAGTACTGCATTGTGGTTACTTGCTGTTCTTATAGTAGATACACATTCAAGATCATTGTATCCATTATTCAGTGCTTCTGAGCTTGCTTTGGTGACTGCATTTGCGAGTGCTGAATGCTGTTTCTGATAGATGTGGGCATGAAACTGCTTACTTAATTCCACTGAAATCTCTGGGACTACTTTGTCTATAGAGTTATGCGTGATTCAGTATTTTGCTGGACTGGGGTCAAAAAGTTCAGTGCTCTTTCAGCCTGGCTTATTAGGCACTGACCATGCAGCTTTAAAGTCTTAATTTAAAGCTTAATTTAAACCTGGACAAGGCCAGATTTCTATCATGTAATGCAATCTGCTCTTTTCAGTTTCCAGTGTAATGTTCACTTGTGTGTAGACAGAAGTGCAACGGGACCATTTGCATAGTAAATGAAGGGCTGCCCAAGTCATACTGTAATGTGTTGACAATAAATTTAACTAACAGATTTAGCTTAATTTTTAAGAGTCCTAACTGCATATTGTATATAGACAAACATGTCTGATGCCCAGCATGACTCACGTTTAGTTGTTAATATAATCCTGGAGATAAGGTATTTGACTAGAGCATGCCTTCTTGCATGCTGAAACTGAGATCGTTATATAATACCAGGAGCAGCAAACAACTTTTTCAGAGTGGAATGGAAACCATTCAGGAGTGGGAACTGAATGCCAGTTTCATTGTCACCTATAAGGAACCAAACAATAAGGCATTGTAGGCTCACAGTCAGAGCTCAGAACAGGAGGTTTAAGTGCACCAGCCAGTAGGCAAACTCATCCAGGCTAAATTCTGCCAGATAGAATATATCTGTTAACAGACTCATTAGGTAAATTTTAAATTTTTAAAAACTTTGTGAGAAATGTTCTTGGGATGAACAAGGGATGATGCAATGCACCAGGCAGTTCGTAGTAAGAGTGAGTTCATAGTAATCTTTTATTCACTGGCCTCAAGATATTTTACCATGTAAGCAGCTCTTTTAAACTTGATTTTACAGACTGGAAATGAAGAAGTTAGGGGCTGTGCTCCATGGGAACAATAACATTTTAAACGAAGGAAAAAAGATGCTATAGACATATAGAGGAAGTGATGAAAATGGTTTTCGTTTGGTGTTTTTGTGGAGAAAAAGTGTTCTGATAGTCTAGTTCTGAATACATACTGATGTCATTTATCAAGTTACCAATTTTATTTCACCACATAAAAGCGCTGACAAGAATTTATTCCTATCAATCTCTTAGGCATTTATAAGAAAGTTCTCTTTATTCCTCATAATCACCTGAGCAACTATGAAAAAAAAATGAGCAGGGTCAGCATACTAGGATCTTCCCTTTGCCTAGTTAGATCCAACAATGAAATAACAATGCAAAGCAGCTGGATTTAAGAGACAGAAGAGCTAGGATGGATCTAACTATATAGAAGTCCTGCCTTGAGGTATGAACTTTCTGGAAAAGGTCTACAATATCCTTAAAAAAAACTCATAAGAGAGATTATGTTCTGGTTAATGGTAAGGGCTAGAGTTGTAATAATTCTAATTATAGTCCAAGTATAGCATTCTAATATTAGAACTTTTCTACTTGAGAATACAGAATTAGAAAGTTTTGTATGTCATGGCTCCCTCTAAATATGCAGAACTTCTGTCAAAGATAATGCAGGAGAAAATGTGTTAAATCAATACTTCCTCCCTTTCTCTCTGTATGCCTTCTGGTAAAACTGAACAAGGATACAGACAGCTGTTATCAAAACTGAAACATTGATTTGATGAAGGAGTCAGAATGTAAATCTTTGTAGTCTCATGTTGGTGGAATACTTCCTTCAAGCATTTTCTGAAGAGGACAGAGGAAGAGCACCCTGAATAACAGTTGCAGTGCTCTTCAGGATGTTCTGCCAAGAAGAAGCTCCATCTCTCTTCCTGGCAGAGGTGACAATAAAGATTTTAATCTTAAATTTATTTCCAGGCAGTGGTTAGTGTTTACCCTCCAAATATTGCAGATTGCATTCATTAAAAATCATGTTCAAAAATGTTGATGAGGAGAAGGCTCTTTGCTGC